>NC_054472.1:180817590-182189256 GCF_017639515.1 Carcharodon carcharias | reverse complement strand
TGACCCAAATTTTTAATTCTTCTCTGACCACAGGGGAGGTGCCAGAGGACTGGAGAACAGCTAATGTGGTTCCACTATTTAAGAGGGGTTGTAGAGATAAGCCACGGAACTACAGGCCAGTGAGTCTCACGATAGTGGTAGGGAAACTATGGGAAAAAATTCTGAAGGAGAGAATCTAGCTCCACTTGGAGAGGCAAAGTTTGATCAGGGATAGTCAGCATGGCTTTGTCAGAGGGAGGTCATGCCTAACAAATTTGATTGAATTTTTTGAGGAGGTGACCAGGTGTGTAGATGAGGGTAGTGCAGTTGATGTGGTTTATATGGATTTCAGCAAAGCCTTTGACAAGGTCCCACATGGGAGACTTATAAAGAAGGCAAATGCGCACGGGATACAGGGTAGTTTGATGAGGTGGATTCAAAATTGGCTTAGTTGTAGGAGGCAGAGGGTAATGACGGAAGGATGCCTTAGTTACTGGAAGCCAGTGTCCAGTGGGGCACCACAGGGATCTGTGCTGGGTCCCCTATTATTCGCCATTTACATAAACAACATAGATGACTATGTGGGGAGGAGGATTAGTAAGTTTGCAGATGGCACAAAGATTGGCTGGGTGGTTAACAGTGAGGTTGAGTGTCTTGGGCTGCAGGAAGATATAGACAGGATGGGCAGATAAGTGGCAGATGGAATTTAACCCTGAAAAGTGTGGGATGATACACTTTGGAAAGAGTAATTTGAGAAGGAAGTATTCAATGAATGGCATGACACTAGGAAGTTCTGAGGAACAAAGGGACCTTGGCGTGTGTGTCCATAGATCTCTGAAGGAGGAGGGGCATGTTAGTGGCGTGGTGAAAAAGGCATATAGCACACTTACCTTTATTATTATTATTCAAGGCATAGATTGCAAAAGTAAGGAGGTCATGTTGGAGTTGTATAGAACCTTGGTGAGGCCACAGCTGGAGTACTGTATGCAGTTCTGGTCATCATTGTAGGAAGGATGTGATTGCACTGGAGGGGGTGCAGAAGAGATTCGCCAGGATGTTGCCTGGGATGAAACATTTAAGTTATGAAGAGAGGTTGAATAGACTTGGGTTGTTTTCTTGGAGCAGAGAAGACTGAGGGGCGACCTGATCGAGGTGTACAAGATTATGAGGAGCATGGACAGGGTGGATAGGGAGCAGCTGACCCTGAGTTGAAGGGTCAGTCATGAGGGAACATAAGTTCAAGGTGAGGGGCAGGAGGTTTGGGGGGGTGGATATTAGGAAAAACTTTTTTACCCAGAGGGTTGTGACAGTCTGGAATGCACTGCCTCGGAGAGTGGTGGAGGCGGGTTGCCTCACATCCTTTAAAAAGTACCTGGACGAACACTTGGCATGTCATAACATTCAGGGCTATGGGCCAAGTGCTTGTAAATGGGATTAGATAGGGAGGTCAGGAGTTTCGCACGTGTTGGTGCATACTCGACGGGCCGAAGGGCCTCTCCTGCATTGTGTGATTCTGTGATTTATCTGACCCAGATAATTGGAATTAAAGATTAGCTGGCAAAACTGTAACTGAGCAATGGTCTACCTTTAAAGAAGAGATAATTGAGGCACAGCTAATATATATTACCCCACCAAAGGGAAAGTTAGGGCAAACAAGTCCAGAAATTCCCTGACTTTCAAAAGAAAGAGATTAAGATGAAGAAAAAAAAGTGTGCTTTTGACAGATGTTAGGTGGACAATGTAACCGAGAACCAGGCTGAATATGGATGGTTCAGGGGGAATTGAAAATGCAAATAATATAAGCAAAGAGAGACAATGAGGAGAGACTGGCAGCTAATGTAAAAAGGAATCCAAAGTCTTCCCATAGGTATATAAATAGTAACAAGGGTAATAAGATGAGTAATTGGACAGATTAGGGATCAAAAAGGGGACAGGCATGGGATCTGGGTTCATGGCTGAGGTATTAAATGAATACTTTGCACCTGTCTTTACCAAGGAAAATGATGCCGTGTCGTTCATCATGAAAGAGGGGGTAGCTCATTCACTTGAAGGGTTTAGAATTGATTAGGAAGAGGAATTGGATAGGCTGTCTGTACTTCAAACTGAGAAGGCACAAGGACCAGATGAGACGCATCCAAGGATACTAAAGCAGAACAAAAACAGAATTACCTGGAAAAACTCAGCAGGTCTGGCAGCATCGGCGGAGAAGAAAAGAGTTGACGTTTCGAGTCCTCATGACCCTTCGACAGAACTAGTTCTGTCGAAGGGTCATGAGGACTCGAAACGTCAACTCTTTTCTTCTCCGCCGATGCTGCCAGACCTGCTGAGTTTTTCCAGGTAATTCTGTTTTTGTTTTGGATTTCCAGCATCCGCAGTTTTTTTGTTTTTATTTTGATACTAAAGCAGACACTGGTTATAATTTTCTAAATTTCCTTTGACCTGGGTGGTTCCAGAGGACTGGAGAATTGCAAGAAAGGGTGTAAAGATAAGCCAGTTATCTGGATACTGTGTACAGTTTTGGTCTCCTTACTTAAAAAAAATATAATTGCATTAGAAGCATTTCAGAGAAGGTTCATTTGATTGATACCTGGGATGAAGGGGTTATCTTATGAGGAAAGGTTGGGCATGTATTAGAGTTTAGAAGAAAGAGAGGTGATCTTAATGAAACAGATAAGATCCTGAGGGAAATTGACAGGGTGGCTGAGAATGTTTCCCTTTGTGGGAGAGACCAGAATTAGGGGGCACAGTGTAAAAATAAGGGATCTTCTACTTAAGATGGAGATGAGAGATTTTTTTTCTCTCTGAGAGTCGTTGGTCTGTGGAATTCCCTTCCCCATAGAGCAGTAGAGGCTGGGTCATTGAATATTTTTAAGGTGAAGGTAGATAGATTCTTGTTTGGCAAGGGAATCAAAGGTTATTGGGGTAGATCAATGTCGAATTCGAAACACAAGATCAGCCATGATCTTATTGAATGGTGGAGCAGGCTCAAGGGACGAATGTCCACCTCCTGCTCCTATTTCATATTTGTATGTTAGGCCTTGAAACAGAGCTGGAGCTGCACATGTAACCATGAGAGGTCCCTTGGAGATCAATGCTAACTCGTGCGCGTCTCTCTTTCATGTTGCAAGAGGAGTCTGTCAGGAGCATGGAGCCTGCTCACCTAGCTGAATGCTTCGTGGCTTACAGAAGGCTGAGATGAAGGAGAAGAGAGTGACAAAGGTGCCTGAATGGGCGGAGGGAGGATCAGCACCCTTGGGAAGAAGTGATGGCTGGGGCTCATGGGCTGAAGAGCCACAGCATGCCATCGCGACCGATACCTAGCTAGACCCAGAGTCTACAGATGGCGCATATCATCACTGGAAATGACCAAGAACCAGTGTCTCCGAAGGCTGCGTATGTCCAGGGGACTGGTTGGGTTGCAGCTTGGGATATTAAAGGAAGTGGCTGCAGAGATAGTGGATGCACTGTTCATAACCTTCCAAGAATTGTTAGATTCTGGAAAGCACCAGAGGATTGGCGAACGGCCAATGTAACACCCTTATTCAAAAATGGAGGGAGACAAAAAACAGATAACTATAGGCCCCCTAGCTTAACATATGTCATAGGAAAAATGTTAGAGTCTATTATAAAAGATGTAACAGCAGAGCATTTAGAAATACATAATCTAATCAAGCAGAGTCAGCATGGCTTCATCTAGGGGAAATCATGCCTAACAAATTTATTAGAATACTTTGAAGAGGTGACAAGCAGGATAGATAAAGGGGATCCAGAAGACGTAATATATTTGGATTTCCAAAAGGTGTTTGATAAGGTACTGCACATAAGACTACTTAATAAGATAAGAGCCCATGGCATTGGGATTAGTATATTAGCATGGATAGAGGATTGGCTAATTAATAGAAGACGGGGAGTTGGGATAAGGGGGACATTTTTGGGATGGCAACCTGTAACTAGTGGAGCGCTACAGGGATCAGTGCTGGGGCCTCAATTATTTACAGTATTTATCAATGACTTAAACGAGGGAAGTGAATGTACTATCGCCAAGTTTGCAGATGACACAGAAATAGGTGGGAAGGCAAGGAGTCTACAGAGGGATATAGATAGGTTAAGTGAGTGGGAAAAAACTTGGCAGATGGAACATAATGTGGGAAAATGTGAAGTTATGCACTTTGGCAGGAAGAATAGAAGAGCTGAATGTTATTTAAATGGAGAAAGACTGCAGAAAGCTGCAGCACAGGGGAATTTGGGGGTCCTTGTGCATGAATCCCAAAAACCAACATACAAGCTCAACAGGTAATAGAGAAGACAAATGGAATGTTGGCCTTTTTTTCAAAGGGAATGGAGTAGAAAAATAGGGACATCTTTCTAAAACCATACAAGGCACTAGTTAGGCCACACCTAGAATACTGTGAACGGTTTTGGCCCTCTTATCTAAGGAAAGACGTAGCATTGGAGGCAGTCCAGAGAAAGTTCACAAGGTTGATCCTGGGTACGGAGGGATTTTCTTAAGAGGAGAGGTTGAATAGGTTGGGCCTGCACTCATTGAAGTTTGAAAAAATGAGAGGCGACCTTATTGAAACATATAAGATTCTAAGGGTGCTTGACAGGGTAGATGTTGAGAGGTTGTTTCCCCTTGTGGGAGAGTCCAGGATCAGAGGGCATAATCTCAGAGTAAGGGGTTTTCTGGTTGTGTTTTTGTGCTGGAAAAGAATGTATAACTGTAGCAATGCATACATTCATTCCTTAAATATTAGCCATTGCCTATCCACTGTCATACCTTTCATGAAGTTCCCCAACCTATCTTAGCCAACTCATGTCTCATACCTTTGTTGAGATTGGGACCCAAGTTTCAGATCAGATTACTTCACTTTCTCTCCTAATGAAGAATTCTATCATGTTACGGTCACTGTTTCCTGAAGAACCCTGTGCAACAAGATTATTAATTAACCCCTTCTCATTGCACAATACCAAATCTAGGATAGCCTGTTCCCTAACAAAAACAGAAAATGCTGGAAAAACTCAGCAGGTCTAACAGCATCTGTGGAGAGAAAAAAGACAGTGTTAACATTTCGAATCATTATGACTCTTCTTCAGAGCTCATACTCGAAACATTAACTCTGTCTTTTTTCTCTCCCCAGATGCTGTTAGACCTGCTGAGTTTTTCCAGCATTTTCTGTTTTTGTTTCAGATTTCCAGCATCTGCAATATTTTGCTTTTAGCCTGTTCCCTAGTTGGTTCTTTGACGTTCTGATCTAAAAAATCATCTCGTACACACTCCAGGATCTCATCTGCCACAGTAAGATTGTTAATTTGGTTTGCCTATATGTAGATTAAAGTCACCCATGATTACTGTAGCACTCTTGTTACATGCACCTCTAATTACTTGTTTAGTGCTGTCTTCTACCTTACCACTACTGTTTGGTGGCCTATAAACAATTCCCACTAATGCTTTCTGCCCCTTGTTGCTTCTTAGCTCCAAGCAGGCTGATTCTACATCTAGATTTTCTGAGCCAATATCCTCTCTCACTATTGCACTGATTTCATCCTTAACTAACAATGCCACTCACCTCCTTTTCCTTTTTGCCTGTCCTTCCTAAATATCGAGTATTCTTGGCTATTCAGTACCCAGCCTTGGTCACCCTTCAACCATGTCTCTGTTATTACAATCATATTGTACATGTTTACATCTATTCATGCTGTTAATATGTCTACCTTATTGTGAATGCTCCGTGCTTTCAGATACAGTGCCCGTAGACTAGTCTTTTAACAGTTTTACTCTTTTTTTTGTATTTAGGCCCTATTAGCTGCTGGCCCTCGTTTCCTCTGCCTTCCGCTTTTGCTTTCTATTTTTCTGTATTTCATTCCTATCTTTGTTTCCCACTCTTGTATCTCCCCACTCAGGTTCCCATGCCCCTGCCTCTCTAGTTTAAACCCTCCCTCACAGTACTAGCGAATACCCCCACAAGGATATCCAGGTCCTGCTGCAGTGCAATCTGTCTAGCTTTTAGAGGTCCCATCTTCCCCAATGCCTCAGGATTCTAAATCCCTCCCTCCTACACCATCTCTCCAGCCACACATTCATCTGGTCTATTCTCCTATTCCTGTTCACACTTGCATGTGGAACTGTGGATTACTATCTCTGAAGTCCTGATTTTTAATTTATTTCCTAGCTCCCTATATTCTGCTTTCAGGACCTCATCCCTCTTTTTATCGATGTCATTGGTAGTGATATGGATCACGGCCTCTGGTTGATAACCCTCCCCCTTTACAATGTTCTGCAGCCACTCAGTGACATCCTTGACCCTGGCACCAGGGAGGTAACATACCATGTTTGGTGCCATGTCTGCCCTGCAGAAATGTCTATCTGCTACCCTTACGATAGAATTCCCTAACGCAATTGCACCCCCACCTCGCCCCTCCCCCCAACCTGGGCCATGTACTGAACTACTCATGGTGCCACAGACTTGGCTCTTGCTATATTCCCCTGTGAAACCATCTCCCCCAGCAGTATCCAAATTGGCAGATATGTTGGAGAGGGAGATGGACCCAAGGATCTCCTGCACTACCTGCCTAGCGCTTTTACTCTGTCTCGTGGTCACCCATTCCCTTACTGCCTGTGCACTCTTTACGTGCGATGTGACCACCTCACTAAGTGCTATCCACCAAGACCCCAACCTTGTGGATGTTCCACAGTGACTCCAGCCACAATTTCAGATCCAAAACACAGATTTCAACTAGTTTTAGCTGGAGACTCTTCCTGCGCATTTGAGCACCTTGGCAGTAGAAGTTTCCTGACTTTCCACGTGGCACAGGAGGAGCATTCCACGTGGCCAAGCTGTCCTGCCATGGCTTACTCTTCACTTCCTCCAGACAATATTAAGGGCAGTAGAAATACTTGCCAGGTCCTACTTACCAGGGTTGCTACTTTTCTTTCTGAGGAAATGTAGAAAATGAATAGATCACCTCCTTCCCTCTTCAGCGAACTCCCTCACTCACCAAACTCCAATGTAAACACTCTAATGCAGCTGAACGCAGCACTCCAGTGTAGACAAGGCAGCACTGTGGATGGCTTCTTTTTATGTTCTCTGAATCAGGCTTCTGACAACCTGTTTAAATCAGTTATCAAATGAACTAGCTGCAGCTGCAAGCAGAGCCTGTATAACCCCTGTTTTAAACCCAGACTAAAATTCACCTGCTCCCAACCTAAAGAGCAACTTTTAGTTAATTACCAAATTAAAGAAAGTCTGGACTTTAGATAGAAATTAACCTTTAACAGCCCCTCACTCACCAAATTCGAACTTAAACACTCCAGTGCAGCCAAAAGCAGCACTCCAGTGCTGACCAATATAGGGCATCAATATACCGGAAAAGCCGTGCAAGGCTTGCATGATCTTAAAGATTTGGTTTGGATGAGAAGATAATTTCTAACTGCATTACATTTCAGTAAAATTGGATATTTTATTATTCTTGAAGGGCTTGCAATTTGAAAATCATTGATGTTCACTTATAGATTTTGACTTCCTGTACATAAGTAACCTGTCTGGCAGTGACACAGTTGGTTTTTAATGTTGTTAATTGCACCATAGATTAGTTTATGCAGCGCCTGTAATGGACATAATTAAACAAAAGACAATCAAATAAGAGACATTTGCTGCACTGCTGCTGAAGTTCTGAAGCAGAATTTGCTGTTACACTTCATACTTAGAAGTTGATTAAATTGATTGGGAGTTTTTTGAAGTGTTTGCATGGCAGCTCATAGTAATAGAGCATGGGAACAGTATGGTGTAAGAAATTATTTTGTGCTTATGATAATTAATGGAAATGATTGGGTAGATAGAGGACAACCCGATGTGGTAGTTCAGAGCAATGCTTCCCACGAAGGGTAGGGGAAATCCGGAACTCTTCCCTAAAAAAAACCTGGTGAAATTGGGACTCAGTTGAAAACTTCAAAACTGATAGGGTTGGATTTTTTGTTTGGCAAGGATTTCTGAACTCAGATGGGTAAATGAAGTTAAGATATAGATCAGCCATGATCTAATTGAATGGGGTTGAATGATCGTCCACTGTTCCTTTCTTATATTTCTAATTCTGCCTGTCCTTCAAACTTTGGTTCAATGTTGTCAGACACTGCAAACACTGAAATAGTAGATTGTAAATCAGTATAATTTTGGATGTTTTTTTCCCTCTCTCTTTAATTTCTTGCATGCTGTGTAGCATTCCTCAATTGACTGGGGAGGAATCTTGTAACAAACCTCTGCCAGTATCACACTGAACTGGCTATTGGATGTTCAAGGGTCTGGTGTGTTAACTGACCTCGTTTCCTTTTTTTTTAAAGAAACACTCTGTTTAGTTAACATTATCCTTAGGTGGCACTGTTAAATTCAACAACTAACTAAATTTAACATGGAAATTTGCAAACTGGACCTTGTGTCTTGCCACATCAGTGCACACTTCGTTTGCGCGCAGTTGCTGTCCATCACTAGAATACTTGCCTGAGTAGATATTGAACAGGAATAGAAAAACATTAGCGCTCATGAAGTCCGCTGGAAGATCCATTGAAAACATTACCATTTAGTTGATAAGTTACAAAAATGTATAATTTCAACGCTTAGATGTAAGTGTTTGAATAAGCTTATAAAACTGTGGTACTTTACGTTCATGTTGCATTAGTCCTTGGAGACAAAAGTTTCGTCTTTCATTTAATTCAATGTAATGGAGTGAAATTTTAAAAATGTGTATTTTTCAATTATATTTTATTTAATTGCTGAGATCAAAACTTCAGAATATATGGTTTGCAGATGTAACTTGATAGAAATGGCATATTTTGTTAGTTGCTAATGAACCGTGATACTCATAAGATTTAAGTGTTTATTGCAGAGCAAGAGAAAGAAGAAAATTGTCTAAGTGCTTTTCAGTACCAAGAATGCAACTAAATTTAATGTGACTGGTCTGGAAACCATTTCAAATTTTTATGTGAAGGATTTTTTGGTGAAACATTCCCAGTTCTGTCCCATTTCAGGATGCCGTCAGGTGGTGGACTAAAAAGTAAAGCAAGGTATTGGGCATAGAATGCAAAGCCTTTTATATTATTTTCTGTATGAGCTGTGACATAGCAGTCCAGTGACTAATATGGTGCCGTAAGGGATGCAATGTCCATATGGATTCTCTGGCGCATTGCCAGCAAGTGCATGTGAATGATTGCTTTTAGAGGGAATAGAATACTTTATAAAACATATGGAAACATTTCACTTAGTTCTCATAAGGACTCCGTCCCCAAGCACATCAATGATCACTCTTCCTGAAATTACTTGACTACTTGATTGTTCCAGAAATGTGGCATAAATTTGCATATTCAACATGTTTTTTTTAACCAAGTTATATTGCATATGAAACATTTTAAAGGCTTAATTATACTGTGGGTTGATGCATGTGCAACAAACTTTTTTGAACTGTAACGATCTTGCCTTGTCACATGTAAGAAGTGTTTTTTTAAAAATAGTTGAATCAGAAATATAGAGTGTATAATGCAAAGATTTTGTTGTCAGACACATGAAAAGGAGAGACTTGCAATTATGTAGCACCTTTGAGGACAATGGAATGTTTCAAAGCACTTTATAGCCAATTAAATGGTGTAGTCACTGTTGTAGGAAATGACAGTTAATTTGCACACAGCAAGCTCTCACAAACAGCAATGTGGTAAAGACCAGATAATCTGTTTTTGAGATGTTGATTGAGGGATGAATATTGACCAGGACGCAGGATAACTCCCTCGCTCTTCTTTGAAGTTTGTGGTAGGATTTTTTACATCCACCTGCTGGAGTCTTGCTTTAATGTCTCACTGGGAAGATAGCGCTTCTGACAGTGCAGCATTTCAGCAGGAGTGTCAGCCTTGATTTTTATACTCGGGACCTGGAGTGGGCCTTGAACCCAGAAACTCCTGACTCGGAGACGAGAACGTTACCAACTTAGCCGTGGTTGACACACTCTCTACCTATAACAAGTATTTTCTTCTGCTGCAAAAATTTATTTCAGACTTCTTTTGAAATTGCAATGGGCTCGTCCCAGCCACTCCCTTTGGCCAAGTGTTCCATGCTCCACCAAACAACTTTGCAAAGAAATTTCTCCAAACTCCTCTTCTCATAAATAAAGTTTTGCACCACTGGCATCATCTGAGGAAATCTCTGTGCTTTGAATGTCCTTTTTATATGGGCGGCTTAATGGTGGTACTGACAGTGGCCAAATTAACGTTTTGTATATATTCATCATTTCTATTTTAATCTTGTACTCCTATCCTTATTAATCAAAATAACTGTTGGTCTTTTACATTATTGCCTGAAAGAGCAAGTGTAATAATGGTTCTTTGTTCATCCACAGCTTTGAACATTTTCTGTTTAGTGTATACTGCTTCTACTGTTTATAAACACAACAGCTTGAGTTATATAGTGCCTCTCATGTAGGAAGCATTGCAAGCCAAAATGTATTATATCATATTCATATCAAGTTATATCTGCTACCCTTTTACCCATTTTGCTTACTTTTTTGAATTCTTTCATGGGATTTGAGTGTTGCTGTCTAGGCCAGCATTTGTTGCTCATCCCTTATTGCCCTTGAGAAGGAGGAGTGTATCTGCTTTCTTGAGCAGCTGTGCTGCATCTGGTGTAGTACACCCGCAGTGCTGTTTGGAAGGGAGTTCCAGGATTGTGAACCAACAAAACTGAAGGAACAGCAGTATGGTTCCAAGTCAGGATGATGTGTGTGATTTGGAGGGAATCTTGCAGGTGGTGGTGTTCCCATACATCTACTGCCCTTGTGGTTCTGGGTCATAGAGGTCACGGATTTAGAAAGTGCTGTTGAAGGAACCTTGGCAAGCTGCTACAGTGCCACTTGGAAATGGATCATCCACTGGGCACATCTGGCTGAAGATGGTTGCAGATGCTTCAGCTTTGACTTTTGCACTGTTGTTTAGGGCTCCCCCATCATTGTGGATGGGGATATTTGTGGAACCTCCTCCTCCAGTGAGTTGTTTAATTGTCCACCGCCATTCATGACTGGATGTGGCAGGACTGCAGAGCTTAGATCTGATCCATTGGTTGTGGGATTGTTTAGCCCTGTCTACTGCATGCTACTTCCGCTGTTTGGCATGAATTGTGGTCCTGTATTGTAGTGTCACCAGGTAAACATCTCATTTTTGCTATAAATCACGACATGTAAGACGATCCCATTTTTCCAGCCCCAACTATCATGTTTCATAGATTCCGCATACAAGGTGACCCTGCCCCCTCTTTTTCAGCCATGACATACTATACTCGCATTCTTAGTCAGAGTTAATTTTTCAGTCCACAAGTGCATGTTTTACTAATTTGTAAATCATGATTGGACGCAAGGGACCAAGCAAGCTGTGTTGCAGAGGTGCACTGGAGTTTATGAAAAGCCCATTCTTTGTGTTGGGTGCCAATAACATTTTGAAATGGTGACCATCCATATCCATGCAGGCAGTTCACTTTTATACTTGGTATATAATTCGACCCCTGTTTTTATTGGGATTTTTTGAGGTTTCAAAGGTCGACTTATATGCTAACAACTACAGTAGGTTTGCTTGGTGCTGCACCCGGAACCCTCTCTTGCACTCATTGAATCAAGGCTGATCCCCTTTCTTAATGGTAGCATGAGGGATATGCCAGGTCATACGTTTGTAGATTACGGTTGAATGCAATTCTGCCACTGCTGATTTTCCACAGTGCTTCATGGACACCCACTTTTGAGCTGCAGATCTGTTCTGAATGTATCTCTTTTAGCATGGTGATAGTGCTGCACAACACAATGGCTGGTATTCTCAGTGTGAAGTTGGGATTTTGTCTCCACAAGGACTATGCGGTGGCCACTCCTACCAATACTGTCATGGACAGATGCATCTGTGATAGGTTGGTGGGTGAGGTCAAGTAGGTTTTTCCCTCTTGTTGGTTCTCTCACCACCTGTCACAGGCCCACGATATGCTGGAACCTTTTACATTTCTCTTTGCTGTTTACTACATTCAACAATATCCCAGTGTTCCCTCTAAATTGAATGGCTGCGAAGCAGCCCAAAAGTTCCCATTCAGGTCACAAAGGAGTTTAGTAGAACCACACACTTATAGAAATTACCTCTGCGCTACAGAAAAATAATTAGAGGATACATTGGTCACCCACAACCCTTCTCCAAACTGCAGAGCAAAATGGAGCAGGAAATCTTTGTTTCCTGCCTCCCAGCCATTGTTGCTTAAGCCATATGTGCATTTCCTCTTTTACCATATGCTAAATTTTCAGGCAAGGCTATTCTGAGACACCTTATTGAATGTCTTCTGAAAATCCATATGCACTGCAACCACACGACATTGGTGTCATCTAACTAATTGACCAATTCTTCAGAAAAAAAAATTGGCTGCACGAATTTCTGAATGATTGCTAACTGTCACTTGGTAGTACAGAACATGAATGTTGTTAAAAAGAGTGACACATTGCCAAAGTTTTTCATCTTGCACTCAACAGGACAACCACAAGAATGCCAATGCTGAATTTCAAAGGATCATAACAACTTTTTCTACAGTAGAAAAGGATGATGATTGGTTGGCAAGTTGACTATGATTGGTTGAGTTGATGCCACACAGAAAGTAACATTTGATTTACTACATTCAACAATATCCCAATGTTCCCTCTAAATTGAATGGCTGCGAAGCAACCCAAAGGTTCCCATTCAGGTCACAAAAGAGGTTAATAGAACTGCACACTTATAGAAATTACCTGTGCACTACAGAAAAAGAAAGGAGCATTTGCGAGTTTGCTTGATACGCAGGGGAACAATGATCTGATCAAGATTGCCATTGTCCTGCAAGACAGTCAACATGCCAACCAGTCAACATCCTTTTCTCCTGGAGTGTAAATTGTCTTGTTCGTTTGAAATTTGACATTCTTGCATTTGTCCTCATGAGTGCAAGATGAAAAGCTTTGGCAAAAGAGCCTTTAACTTATGTTAGGCTGTTTAGAGGTTACCAGCATGGTGACCTGAGTTATAGAATCATTTACAGCAAAGGAGGAGGCCATTCTACCCATCAAATCCATGCTGGGTCTCTGAGGAGCAATCCAGACAGCTCCAATCTCCCTCTCTATACCTGTAGCCCTGCAGGTTTATTCCCTTCAATTGCCTAGTTTTCTTTTGAAATCATTGATCATCTCTGCTTCCACCGCCCTTGTGAGCAGCGAGTTTGATTACCACTTGCTGTGTAAGAAATTTCTCCCTCATATTCTCATATTCCAATCTCTTGCCCAAACCCCATGTCCTCATATGGGAACAGTTTTTCCTTGACCACCTTATCCAATCCTGTCATAACACGTCTGTCAAATATCCCCTTCACCTCCTTTGCTCCAAGGAGAACAAACCTATCTTCTCCAACCTTACTTAGTAGTTAAAGTCCTCTATCCTTGGAACTATTCTGATAAATCTCTGCACCCCCTCAAAGACCCCAAAGTGACCAGAACTGGATGCAGTACTCTGGTGACAGTTTCACCAGAGCTTTATTATAGGTTCAGCACAACTTCCCTGCTTTTGTACTCAATGCCTCTATTTATGAAGCCCATGATCCCATATGCTCCCTCTCACAATATGTCCTATTATTGTCAAACATTTGTGCACATGCACTCTCAGGTACCTCTGTACCTACACACTCTTTAGAACTATTACTGATTAAGTCTGTATTGCTTTTCCTTACCCTTTCTGCCAAAATACATCATCTCACACTTTCCTATATTATATTCCATCTGTCATTTTCCTACTATTCTGCTAGCTTATCTATGTTCTGTTACAGGGAATTCATATCAAACTCAATGTTTGCCACCCCTTCAAGTTTGGCACCATCGGCAAATTTTGAAATTTCACCCCATATTAAAATATCCAAGCCATTTTATATATATCAAAAAATAACAGTGGTCCTAGCGCTAACCCTTGGGGAGTACCACTGTCTACCAGCCTCCAGTCTGGAAGTAACTATTTACCACAGCTCAGTTTTCTGTTCTTAAGCCAGTTTTTTTTTAAGCCAAATTGACAATGACCTCCTATTCCATGAGCCACAGTTTTGTTAATCATCCTTATGTGGTACTTTGTTACAATCCAAAACCAAAACTGCTCTAACCTCAGTCACAGAGCTTCAGTATGCAGATGACGCTTGTGCTCACTCAGAAGCTGAGCCCCAGGTCATTGTTGCCTCCTTCTCCGAAGCACATGAAAAAATGGGCCTTTTGTTAAACAACTGGAAAACTAAAGTCTTCTTCCAACCAGCTCACACAGGAGAGTACCTCTCCCTATCGATTAAGAACAATGACAGGATGTTGTAAAATGTGGATAATTTTCTGTATCTTGGGAGCCTCCTCTCAATGAAAACAGACATAGCTGACAAAATTCATCAGTGTCTCTAATGGGCCAGCGCAGCCTTTGGCTGACTGAGGAAGAGTATTTGAAGACCAGCATCTCAAACCGTTCTGATGAAAGGGCATTAACCTTAAACGTTAACTCTGTCTCCACAGATGCTGCATGACTTGAGTATTCCCAGTATTTTTTGTTTTTATTGCTGCTATTTAACCAGGTCATATTTGAAGCAGTTAATTGACACAGCTAGAGGTTTTGTTGTGAACCTTTTCCATTTTAACAGCAAATTGAAATTTAATAACTACATTTTTGAAGCGATGAAGATGAGCACTTTATATAAGAGGGCTGAAACTGGTGTTCTGATACGAGGCCATTGACTTGAAATGCTAACTCTGTTTCTCTCAACATTGAGGCTGCCACACCTGCTGAGTATTTTTCAACATTTTCTGTTTTTATTTTACCTTTGCTTAACCACGTGAAACCTGTTCAGTATAGGAAGAATATACAAAATAAAATTTATCATTTTCAAGGCGACACCTACATCTCAAGTTTGTACAGCAACCATAGTTGTACTTTGTTAGACTTTATTTAAGTAACTTAATTTCAATTTAATTTCAGTAACTTCTGGTTGACTACTTTTACTGCTGGATTTGGGTAACCCAGTCTTTATGGAAAAAATAGTAACTGGAAAAATTGTGTAAATGACCAGATTTGGTATACCATATTAAGTGAGTTGAATAAAAGTGAGAATGCATTGCTCTTTCCTCTCCCACATCTCTGCGCTCCCAGAATGTTAAAATTTAGGCCTGCCAACATTACTTTTTAACAGAAATGGTAAACAGCCAATCACCTGTAAGCTTCTGCCTTGCTATTTCATACCTACTTGCTCGGAGGTACAGGGTAACATGTTGACTGAATTTCCAGCTTGTGTGTGGAAGGGAGGCCAGGCTGCTTAACATTTAGATTTTTATATTGCTCCTTCCCTTTCATGATCAGAATTAAGAATTTTATTGGGGTGGGGAATGAGACTGTCCCAACCACTGACTGCTTTTAATTCTATGTACTAAAACTTGAAGGTTTCTTTTACATGTCACTGTATGTATGTCAATAATAAAATGTGGTACTGTCATCTCCCAATGCACACTGTAGATAAGATGGGAGCTATTCCACTGACTAATAATGTTCAAAAAAGAATTGAGAGAAAATGGATTAATCTTTTGAAATCTAGCTCTGCTAGAATTTACTACTTGCATTAAACATGTCTATCTGGTGCACAGACTCTGCCTTTAAATGAAGACACATGTTGCTGAGCCAGTTGTTTTGGGAACATAAGTATATTGAAATACATAGAAGTTACAATACAGGGACAGGTATTTGGCCCAACCAGTTAGTATCTGTGTTTGCACTCCACACCAATAAATAGTCCTAATCACACTTACCCACCCTGTTCCCTTCAATCCATTTTCTTTCATCAAACCATCCAATGTCATCATGCATATTGATATAGTTTCTGCCTCAACCATTACCCAGGAAATGAATTTTAGCACTTCACAACTCTCTTTTGTAAAGCAATTTCTCCTGCCCTCTGTTATAAATCTCTTGCATTTAGCCTTGTATCTATTGTCCTTGTCCTTTGTCCCTCCATTACTGGATTAGGATTAGTCAGCTCTATGCTTTCATAATTTTTAAATGCTTTTATGATATCTTAATCTAAGTTGTTTTAATTAAAGAAGTCAATTTTCAATTCTTTCTTTCCCCATATTTGTGTTACTTCATACCAGGGCTGCTTTTTAATTAATCTACATGTTGTGCACTCTCTTAATGCTCAGTGTTCTTGTTATACTGTAGATTTATATTGTTTCAAGTACTCCAACTGATATACATGGTGTGGGACATATTACTACAGTAAAAATGTGATATAAATGCCAGTTGTCAAATTCTTATTCAGTAGCCTAGTACTGTTCAGATGTATCCTCTGTACATCTTCACTCGTCCTTCATATAGATATTTAATATGAGCACTTTCCCCCCTTTATTGATATTGTTCAAGAAATACTGAACATGGTACAAATATAATTGGTGCCAGTAGAAAAATGTAATTTTCTTTTGACAGTGTGTTTTGGTGGAACGAACCATTTTCAGTTTCAAGATTAGGTAACAGCTTGGATTGTATTTGCAGCTTGGTTACATCTTTGGCATTCAGCCCAAAACAAGCTCAGCAATGGGGCATTATATGTGTTTCCAAAAAAAAATGCTAAAAAAATTGAGTTGGAATAAGTGCAAGTGAAGTGGAAATTGGTTTATGATTTCTAAATTCTCACTAAGAAAAGCCAAGAATATTTTTAATGTGAGGAATATAACTATCCATCTGGTAGAGTGATGGCATGGTGTTTTAGGCAGATAGAAGATGCTTCACTTTGCACTGTGCCTACATGGTATCTGCCCTGCGAATGCTTGATGCTGGTACTTCACAAAAATGCTCCATTCTTTGGTGCCCAAATCCCCTCCTTTGAACAAGTTGGCTGGTCAATGATTCATTAAGAGAGTTACGTTGGATGATACTTGCTTATACTGAGTTCCCAATCTTGACCATATCGTCAGGGTGAGACAGGAGGCTAGAAATTCAGAGTTCACTCTGAGGAGATGGGGATGTGTAGCCTTATTTTTTTTATTCATTCTTGGGAGAGGTCAACATTTATTGGTCCATTCCTATTTGTCTTGAGACAACTTAATGGCTTGCTGGACCACTTCAGAAGGCAGCTAAGAGTCAACAACATTGCTTTGGATCTCTAGTCACACTTAGGCCGAACTGGATAAGGACAGCAGATTTCCTTCCCGAAAGGACATAAGAGTACCAGATAGATTTTTATGACAATCCAGTAGTTTCCCCATGGTTACCATTACTGATGCACCTTTTTTTTATCCCAGGTTTATTTAATTGGCTAAATTTAAATTCCACAGCTCCGGTTTTGGGATTTAAACTTGTGTCCTGGATCAATAGCCCAGGACTCAGGATTACTTGATATTGCACTCATTTGCCACAGCATTTAGGAAGGGGAGAAAATCATCCTTCCTGTGATTCAAATGCCTACATAAATATTTAGATAAGTACCCAGCCATTGATGATCATTCCTTTAGTGGTGTAATAAGAGAGTGGTTAAAATTATGAAATAGAGAAAAGAAATTAAATGACTCATAAGGGCACAGAATTCATTAAGCTTCTAACAGAGCAGCCAAAAGTTAAAAAAAGGATAGGAGATAGCTGTGGTTGTAATAGCAAGACCAATGCTCTGAGTCAGATGGTAATTCTTAAAATTTGTTCATAGGATGTGAACATCTCTGGTTAGGCCAGCTTTTGTTGCCCGTCCCTAATTGTCCTCGAAAAGATGGTGTGAGCCTCCTTCCTGAACTGCCGCAGTTCTGTTAGCAAGGGAATTAAGGACTGTATAGGGCAATGGAAGCATTATTCTGGGCATATTTGCGTGGAATCCCAGGGTATTGCAGAGGTTTTAAATGGCTTGAAAAATTCAGCAGGTCTGGCAGCGTCTGTGGAGAGAGAAATGGAGTTAATGTTTCAAGCCCAAAACGACTCTTCTACGGAACATCAGTTGTATTGGACTTGAGACGTTAACTCTGTTTCTCTCTCCACAGATGCTGCCAGACTTGCTGAGTTTTTCAAGCATTTTCTGTTTCTGTTTCAGGTTTCCAGCATCCGCGTGTTCATCACTGAAGTTGATGCTATGTTACTGATAATACATTGCTGCTAAAATTGAAAGAGTCAAAGTGGATGTGGCTATAGTCCTGGCTAGGATAAGTGATTTCAAAACTTATTGGGCTGCTGACCTTGACAGCATTCACTTTATGCAGTTCAAAGAAATGGAGACTTCTCTGCGAAGCCCTTTCTCATAATAAAATTAATAACAAGCTAGGGTGTAGGATTGTCCCAAGAACTAGAATGAGGTACATGTACAGAGACATGTGTGGAGTATTAATATTAACCCAGCCAGTTGTTTCTTTGCTGTATATATCATGCAATTCTATTAAAAATGGAAATACCTTTTAAGTCAGAACTGAGAAATTAAAGTATTAAGTTGACTTCAATTATAGGCAAGTTGCTAGAAGGGATCATTAGAGGTACAGTGTATGAGCATCTTGACTGAGTTATGAGAAAATCTCAACATAGCTTCTGGAAAACATAGTCTTGTCTCCTCAGTAAATAAGGAATTTTACAAGACTAATGGTTGTCAGTGTATCCTAATTTTCATTGTCTTCACCAAGCTGCCACAAAATGTATTACTAAATAAGCTTTCAGTCCTGTGAAATTATTTGGTAGAGTTTGGGTCGAATGGGAAACTGACAGTATTCATGTGGAGCGAAGGTAATTATTGTTGGTAGTGGGGACCAGGCACTAGTGGAGTTCTGCGTGGCTTGCCAAGTATCTGTGAACCATACAGAGTTGCATGCTCAGGACCGCTGAATGGGCAATGGATCTGGGTGTTCTCGTGTGTGCATTATTGTAGCTCCAAACTTTAAAGCTATTAGAAAATCAAATAATGCTGTGACATCTTTCTATGGCTATGAAATACAAAGCAAGAAATATCATGGCAGTGGAAAGGAATTTTCCAGTTTTTTCCCTAAGCAGGCCTTTTAGTTGCCTTTCACGGTAGATTGTACGGCTGCTTGGTGCGAAGGTGGGAAAGATGAGTGTTCTTGATGGACCTGCCCTTTGCTTTTGTATTTAAGGGCAAGATTGCTTGCAATTGTTATGGAAATTAACTTATGAGAGTTGGAATTCTGATTGTAAAGAGAAACAGATCAGTACTTTCATTCTGGACCTGCTAGATCTTGTCTACTCTCTGTGTAATGTACTATTTAAAGACCTCATCAGTATGATCTTGGCCATTTGTGTAGTTAGAATTGAGAGAGATTCCTCATTGTGTATTAATACTGTGACTGCTTAATTAAAGGTTTAGATATTGATGCTGCTTTCAATGACCCACACATTGCTGTGGCCCTGAACAGCTTTGCTACATTTCTATAGAAAAGTTTGGTTGCAGACCTCTCTTTATAGTTTTGAGCCAAGGATCCTATTGTTGATTTCATAAAAATTTATAATTCTAACTCTCTTTTCTCTGCCCCCTTTCAATCCACCTTTTGTTTAATCGGGAGTTGGAGAATGTGCAGTCTCATGGATATTTCCGTGATCGTTATTCTTGTTGCTATTAAATTGGCTTGATAAGTGGCGATCTTGACTGGCTAGCTTCTGTGAATTCCTTTCCTTATTCCAAATCAGATTTATTTGCTTGTCAGGTGTACCCAGTTGTCTGAGTAATTTAATATATACTGAAGGAGTAATATTAATACTTTAACATGTATTTGTAGCATAACTTAGACCAGTCTTAGGTTTATTTTATGTTTGGGAAAAAAATGTTCTACTTTTTATGTACATCTTTCCTCACTAAAGTTTCATGTCTTCTCAAATTAATGCGCTTCAAACAAAATCTCTCCCTGCGCTCTCTCCCCTCCTGCTTTCTCCCCTCCCTCTCTCTCTCCCTCCTCTCCCCCCCTCCTCTCCCTCCCTCCTCTCTCCCTCTCCCCCTCTTTCTTTCTTTCTTTCTCTCTCTCATTAAGATCTTTGGATGCTTAATTGCAATAATGATCTCTTGCCAATAATCCATTTAAATTTGAAACACAAATTGTATTGTTGCATCCAACGTAATTTTCCAAAATGAAATGCAAAAATCTTTAATACTTTTGCACACTTCACTCCTTGCAATTTAAGAAATTCTTTATTTAATATTAAATATTTCTAAAGTAACTGTTTTGATCTATAATATGATACAGATTGTTTTCTATGCAGCCCACAGAGGTATTTATTGGAAAAAACTTCAAAGTACGACTTTATTGTTATTGGCCAGTTGTGTCAGAGCATGAACTAAATTCTGGAAAGGAATTTTGTAAGAGTTAGATTATATACTGTATTCATCATTTAGAGCATGACTGCATTGCCTTAATACCTGACAAGTTGTGACATTGTAGAAACAGGAGTTTGTAGCATTCCGTTCTAATATACATGGTCTTGCTGTGCACAAATAAGTTACACATTTAAATTTGCAGTGGTAATTTAGTTAATTGATTTTTAAGAGGCATTTCTAGTCAAATTATGAATGGAATCAAACAGAATTGCCAAATTGTACTTTTTATTCTTTGATTGTAAATTTTATTTTGAATACTTCAAAGAACTTGAAGCATGGAGTCATATTTTAGCTGTCTGGGTTAGATCCCCTTTGCTTGATTTTATTAGCACATACTAATTTACTCTGCCAGTGCATAATACAGTATTATATAGCAGTAAGCTTTTCATGGTTCCCAAATTGTTTGCCACAACTGTGGAATTTCCTTGTGTTTATGGTGTCTATTTGAGTACACACACAAATGAAGTCTCTAGTACATAGATAACACAGGAGAGCAAAAAAAAGCCTAACATTTATATGGACCAGGATATTTAGGTTGGCTGGAGGGGAGGGGCGCTCACCGACACAGAAAATATGACACGGGATGACTTTGGGCGGAACTCCTGAAGACACCCTGCGTCATTTCAATTTTCAGGGCTGGGGGGGTGGTGGTGGTGCAGCCGAATCAGCTGTGCGTCCGCTGACCTGTCAATGGCCTATTGAGGCCACTTAAAAAGTAATTAAGCTCATTAATAGACCTGCTCGTCCAACCTTAAGGTTGGCGGGCAGGCCGGGAGCCCTGGCGGGCTTCAGAAAAAGCACAAAACCTCATCCATGGACAGGATGAGGTTTCATGAGGGTTTTTAAAAACTTAATAAAAGTTTGATTAAAAGTGATGGACATGTCCCAACTTATGTGACAGTGTTACATGAGGGGACATGTCAGGGAAGTTTTATTTTTGTCTTTCACCATTCTTAAATTTGGCGCCAAACTCCCTGAGGTGGCACTTAGCTTCAGGGAGATGAGCACACTCTCGGCTGAGGGAATTTACCCCACCCGCACACGGAGCGCATAGCGCTTCCTGGCAGGCGTCACACTGGTTGGGCCTTAATTGGCCTGCCCACGTAAATGGCGGCGTGCCCCCAATTGGGGGCACTGATCGCAGGCACACCTGCTCCTGCACTTACCCCCTGACGGGGGTAAAATTCTTCCCATGGTGTCTTTCAAGACCACTAGATGTCCCAAAGCACTGCACAGCCAATGAAGTACTTTTTTGAAGTAATATAGGAAACATGAAGATGACAAAATGGATATCAGAAGGTTCGGGAGAAGTGAAAAAAAGCACAATTAAAAAGACAAAGAGTAACTATAAAATTAAATTACCAAATAACATAAAAAGAAATAGGTAAGTATTCCAACAACACACAAATAACAAAAGAAAAATTAGGATAAGTACAGGGCTCCTAATGTATATACATGATAAACGTACAGGTAATGACAGTGAAATGACAAATATTAAATAATTACTTCAATTCAGAATTTACTAAGGATGAATGTGGTGAATATGACATTAGAAGAAGAGAACAAAAAAGATATAAAGATAATTAAGGTAAAAGTGGGGAGATGATTCATAAATTAATCAAATAGGATAAAACCTCTGGTTTGGTTGTTTGATCTGCACATTGTAAAAGAGGTTTGGGAAGATATATAATTAGCTTGATGTCAATGGTAAGAAAGATAACAATCTTTACTCGAAGGTATATTAAAAATATATTGGGAAAATAAAAATATAAATAAAGAACAGCGTAATGGATTTCAAAAGAGGAGACAAGGGTAATGTAGTAGACATGATAGATTTGGATTTTCAAAGGCCTTTGATAAGGCACTGCTTATCAGCCTCATGTCTAAAGTTCGAACACCTGGAGTTGGGGACAATTAGCACAGTGGATAGGAAACTGGTTCAGAACACAAAACAGTGAGTCAGGATTAAAGGTAGATACTCAGACTTGCAAAAGGTAAGAAACAACGTTCCATGACTATCAGTGCTAGGACTACTATTGTCCATCACTTGCATAAATGATCTGGCCTTGGAAATTGTTAGTACAATTTCAAAATTTGCATGTGACACTAAATTGTAGGGTATAGTTAACAGAGGAGGACTGTAACAAAATACAGAAATAAAAACTTGCAGAATGGGCATGGATTTGGAAAATAAACTTGAATATAGATAAGTGTGAGGTAGAACACTTTGGTAGAAAGAATAAGGAGGTGCTTTGCTTCCCAGAAAATAAGTATCTAAAGATGTTGAAGAGCTGAGGGATGCAAGGGTACAGGTACACAAATCACTAACAGTAGCTACACAGGTTAATAAAACCATAAAAGAAGCAAAACACCAGGGTTCATCTCCAGAGGGAAAGGACTGAAGAGCAAAGCAATTATGTGAAACCTGTACAGAAACTTGGTTTGTCTACAATTAGATTACTTTGAACAGTTCTGGTCCCCATAGTATAGGAAAGACGCAGATACTGGAGGAGATTCAAAAATGGTTACTAGGATGATACCAGAATTGAGAGCTCAGGAGAGATTGAACAGGCTAGAGGTCTCTTTTCTGAGATATGACCTGATAGAGATCTTTCAGATTCTGAGGGTGAATGTAGGGAAGATGGTTCCACTTGCAGGGGAGACCAGAACTCAGGGCCACTAATATGAGACAGTCATTAATAAACCCAATAAGAAATTCAGGAGAAAGTTAACGCAGAGAGTGGTTAGAATGTGGATCTTCCCATAATAATGTGCAGTTGAGGTGGATAACATATGGATGCATTTAAAGGGAAGCTTGATTGACATGTGGGGGAAAGGAAGAGAAGGATGCATTGTTGGGATGAAACCAAGAAGATTTGGTTGCTGGTATGGAACCTAAAGAGTGGCATAGAGCTGATGAGCAGAATGCCCTGTTTCTGTGCTGTAAATACTCTATATATTGTGAAAGAAATTAAAATTAGTTTTAATGTGTATGCTTTTCTCTTAATTACAATTATGAGGGATTGTAAAAATGATGAGACAGAAAATGCCATAAAGCAATAGGTTCTTCACATTTTCAGTGTGGGAGACTCTTTACAAATAATCATGCAGTCTTTGTTTTGTCTGTGTTTTATTCCAAAAGATGCTGGCAGGCCAAAGCAAAATAATTCTATTATTACAGAAAACATGTATTACATGGCACAAAAATAGTGCACTTATACATTAACAAATCTAGAGAAATTCAGAGATCGAATGATGGATGGCAACAATTTGACCTAGTTGGAAAACCAATGGTCGTCACTACCTGCATTCAAATGTTGTCATATCTCGTTGCCAATATGCCTTCAGGCTTTCAATATCTGTTCTTAAAAAAGAGACTGCAGACAAATTAGAGCCTCCATCATTTACTTGGCCGTCTAGTCTTATCCATGTCTTGGCTTTATGTGTGTTCTTTAATAACTTGTATTGTTCTTTCTGGGCTTGCATTTGGATGGTTGTTACAGCTGCGAAGATACTTCTGGGTGTTGGATGGAAATTTTGGACAGCTCAGCTACAGCTGCTGATTCCTTGTGCGTAATATGCACCTGCGACACCTGACCAGTAACTGCTGTACGCAGAGTATGCAAAATGACCCCAGCTAAGTGACAAATAAGGAAGTTTCTTTTGAAATCCATATGTGTAAGTTTCAAACGCCAGCTGTTGTGTTCAAGTAGCATTGCACAGGTGCAGAGCTTCCTGCTGACATTACAAAAGAGAAATAACTTTTATTTATCTCGACTATTAGCAGAGCTTTTCCCAACAGTAATTCTACAAATCTGCACCACAGTCTAAGTTATTGAAGTATGCTGTTTAATTAAAAACAGGAGAAAATTATATTGAAAAAGAATCTTTGAAGGTTAGCAGAGGGAAAATAATATTCTTAGTAGTGAATAATCTTGCTTGGGTCTGTTGTACAGGCTTCTAGGACCATGTTCGAAGCATATTTTCTGATGTGTGGGAAACAGGAAACCAGTGGAATTTTGGTGGCCTGCTTTCTACCAAGTAATTTGGGACATGGTGGCATAATCTTTGAATGTTGAAAGGCTGTTTAAATAACATTGCAGATTTCTGGCACACAGTATTTTTATTGCCTGAGTTGAGATTAAGTTCCAAAGTAGAAGAAAGCAGAGGCAACTATGCCAATAGCCGATCCTGATCTTCTCGCATTGGGTATCACTTCAAACGTTTTTGCCGCCTTTGCAGGTTGCAAGCATATGATTGACTGCTTGTAGCTCTCGCACAGATGTCCTTTGGTAACTCTAGCCAGTAATTTCTTACAATTGTTCTGCATATCAGCACCACATGTCACCAATTGTGAATGGTGCTTGAGTGAAACGGAGAATCCAGCCTGACTTGCAAACAGGTGAAAAGCCACAAAGCAAATTGTGAGCTGTGGTGGCTACAAGACCAAAGGCGAGGAAATCACCTAGATTTACTGATGGAACCACAAAGGATGAATTATCAGAATTCGAAATTATTGCACTTCAACTGTGGCTTAGTTGGTGGACATTAAACCGAAACCTGTCTGCCCTCTTGGGTGGATGTAAAAGATCCAATGGCACTTATTCAAGAAAAAGCAGGGGAGTAATTCCCAGTGCCCTGGCCAATAGTTGTCCCTCATTCAATATCACAAAAACAGATTATCTGGCCATTGTCACGGTACTGTTTGTGTAAGCTCGCTGTGCACAAATTGGCTGCCTTGTTTCTTACATTACAAGTGTAACTACACTTCCTCTCCCTCCCAGAACCGTGATAAGATCCCCCTTGTCCTCACTTATCACCCCACCAGCCTCTGATGATGCCACTTTCAAAAACAGTTCCTCTGACATGTCTTCCTTCTTCCTTAACCAAGGTTTTCCACCCACGCTGGTTGACAGGACCCTCAACCATGTCCGGCCCATCTCCCGCGCATCCGCCCTCACACCTTCCTCTCCCTCCCAGAACCATGATAGGGTCCCCCTTGTCCTCACTTATCACCCCACCAGCCTCCGCATTCAAAGGATCATCCTCCGCTATTTCTGCCAACTCCAGCATGATGCCACCCTTAAACACATCTTCCCTTCATCCCATCTGGAGGCATTCCACAGGGATCGTTCCCTCCAGGACACCCTGGTCCACTCCTCCATCACCCCCTACACCTCAAGCCCCTCCCACGGCACCTTCCCATGCAACTGCAGAAAATGCAACACCCACCCCTTTACTTCCCCTCTCCTCACTGTCCAAAGGCCCAAACACTCCTTTCAAGTGAAGCAGCATTTCACTTGCACTTCCCTCAATTTAGTCTACTGCATTCGCTGCTCCCAATGCGGTTTCCTCTACATTGGAGAGACCAAACGCAGACTGGGTGACCGCTTTGCGGAACACCTTCGGTCTATCCGCAAGCATTACCCAGACCTCCCTGTTGCTTGCCATTTCAACACTCCACCCTGCTCTCATGCCCACATGTCCATCCTTGGCCTGCTGCATTGTTCCAGTGAAGCTGAACGCAAACTGGAGGAACAGCACCTCATCTTCCGACTAGGCACTTTACAGCCTCCCGGACTGAATGTTGAGTTCAACAATTTTAGTTCATGAGCTCTCCCATCCATCCCCACCCCCTTTCCAATCCCTCTTTTTTCCAAATATTTATGTAGATTTTTCTTTTTCCACCTATTTCCATTATTTTTAAATGTATTTCCATCCATTGTTTTATCTCTACCTTTTAGCCTATTTCGATCCCTTCCCCTCACCCCAGCCCCACTAGGGCTATCTGTACCTTGCTCGTCCTGCTTTCTACCTTAAAGTCACTTATTAGCACATTCCTTAGATAATATCACCACCTTCAACACCTCTTTGTCCTTTTGTCCATGCCTTCTTTTGGCTATCTCCACCTATCACTGGCCCTCTATCCAGCTCTACCTGTCCACCCTCCCTTAAACCAGCTTATACTTCACTTCTTTTCTATTTTTCCTCAGTTCTGTTGAAGAGTCATAAGGACTCGAAACATTAACTGTGTTCCTCTCTGCAGATGCTGTCAGACCTGCTGAGATTTTCCAGGTATTTTTATTTTTGTTTTGGATTTCCAGCATCCGCAGTTTTTTGCTTTTACACTTCAAGAAGGACTTCTTTGACTGTAAAGCACATTGAGACATCTGGTGGTAATGAAAAGTGCTTTACAAATGCAAGACTTTTCTTTCATTTTTCTGTCTATTATTTTTTGCTCCTAAAGGATAGTGGGCTGTGGTCCTTTGTCACGGATAAAAAAATAAGACTGTAATATTGGTGTGTGAGATAAAATCAGTTTCAATCAGTAGTTGATTGACTCTCAGTAATCAAACGAAAAAATGACAGTACGTGACATGAACAATCTGCAAAACATGAATGTTTTAGAAAAACAATTTTGTGTTGCTTCCCAAATCTTCTTAAATAGCTAAACTTAGGGTAAATTTCAGTTTGATGCCTGTATGCTATTTTATGTTCATTCTGTGCCTTTAGCAATGACAAGAACATAAAAATTGGGATCCTTGAAGAAACTATTAGTGTGAATACATTCAGAATGTATGATGGGTATCAGAAAATTAACTGAACAGTGTCCAAACTAAGACACATTTTTTAAAAGGGAGACGGAGCTAATCAGAGGTTGTGGTTGTACATTATATATTAAAGCTTTTCCAATTCAAGATGATATGGTGATCCTGTTCAAACATGATAACACAAGTCATTACTGTCCAATTGTTAAAAAAGTCCTTTAGGTTAGGCATTAGGCAATTACAAATCTATGTATAACCTCTTGACATCCTAGGCTTAGTTGGTAGCACGCTCGCCTCTAAGGCAAGTAGGTTATGGATTCAAGTCCCGCTCCAAAGACTGACACGCCAGCACAGTACTGAGGGAGCGCTGTGCTGTCAGAGGTGTCCTTTTTTGAATAAGATATCAAAGCAAGCCCCCTGCTTTATCAACTCGAGGAGCTGCTTTTAATGTCCTGTGAACCTGAACCCCCAGATCCCTTTGCTCTTTCACAGCATCAAATGTACATCCATTCAGAGCTTATTTACTGAGACTATTTTTTTAACTGAAATGCAGCAACTTTTACTTCCTGAATTTACTTTGAATTCCACTTTTTAGCCTATCTCCCATCCAAACAATGTCCCTTGCAGCTTCTGAAAAAAAATTGCAGTTCCTATTCTGGCAGCATTCTTTCTAAGCCTTATCCCAAAACATTCCCAGAACAAATAGGGCCCCAGAAATGAATCCTGCATGACATGTCTACATAATTCCAACCACTCTTTTTTAAAAGAAAACATCTTTTTCTCCTTTCTAACTAATTTTTAATCAGGCTTACAAGCAGACCCAAATCCACGCCCTTTAATCTTCTCTGACAACCTCCCATGTGGTACCTTGTTGGAGGATTTCGTATAGTCCATGTACACTACATTTTTCTCACCTACCAAGAATGTTGTATCCTTAAAGAATTGTATGAGGTTTGTCAAGCATAATCATTCTTTTTAAAGTCCATGCCTGTTACTTTTAACTATATTTACTAAATATGTGGTAATATCGTCCTTAATTAAAGACTAGAAAAATGTTCATACCACAGTTGTTAAGCCAACTGGCCTGTAATTACCCAGATTAGCTCTGTCTCCCTTTTTAAAAATGTGTTTTAGTTTGGACACTGTCTAGTCCTTCACACGGAATGGAGCTCTGAAATATAATTTCTAGGGCTTCTGCTATTTTTTTTAACTTATTCTCCGAGAACCTATCAGACTTTGGGGTTTTCTCTTCATTTGGTGTAAATAACATAACTAACATTTTTCTTTTTATCTATATTGCTGAGGTTACACTCAACCGCTCCAGATTTCATTTGGGAGCGAGGATTGGATATGTCCAAAGGAATACCAATTTTTAAAAAGGGAGTCTGTGTTATTTGAAGCTTTTGGTGAGGCACCAGAGAGGGTGGATGAGGGCAATGCAGTTGTTGTACATCTGCACTTCGAAAAGGTGTTAACGTTCCACATAATAGGCTTGTTGTCAAAATTAAAAGTGTCCATTGGGAAACTAATTTACTGTTTACAATTTGTGCCTTTGCCACCTATGTTAGCTTTCAAACTAAAATGGCAAATCATTAGGGTCTTCAGGAATAGGGCAAAAAATTGATTTTCACTATTTTAACTATCCACCAGCTGTTCCTGCTGCCTAGTGGGTTTGTCACTGGACTAGTAATACAGAGACCCAGGGTAATGCTCTGGGGAACCAGGGTTTGAATCCCACCACAGCAGATGGTGGAATTTGAATTCAATAAAAATCTGGAATTAAAAGTCTAATGATGACCATGAAACCATTGTCGATTGTTGTAAGAAGCCATCTGGTTCACTGCCCTTTAGGGAAGGAATTCAGCTGTCCTTGCTGTCCTTACCTGATCTGGCCTACATGTGACTCTAGATCCACAATAACGTGGTTGACTGTTAAATGCCCTCTGAAATGGCCTCTCAGGCCACTCAGTTGCATTAGCCGATACAAAGACGACAAGGAATGAAACCGGTCGGACCACTGGGCATCATCTTAGGCACCGGAAACAGCAACGGCAAACCCAACCCTGTCGACCCTGCAAAGTCCTCCTGACTAACATCTGGGGGCTTGTGCCAAAATTGGAAGAGCAGCCCCACAGACTAATCAAACAACAGCCTGACAGAATTATACTCAAGGAATCGTACCTTACAGATAATGTCCCAGACACCGCCATCACCATCCCTGGTTAAGACCTGTCCCATGGCAGGACAGACCCAGCAGGGCTGGTTGCACAGTGGTATACAGTCGAGAGGTAGTTGTCCTGCGAGTCCTCAACATCAACGCCGGATCCCATGATGTCTCATGGCATCAGGTCAAACATGTGCAAGGAAACTTCCTGCTCATTACCACATACTGCAGCCTCCCTCCCCACCCCTCCTCTCTTTGGCTGATAAATCAGCATTCCTCCATGTTGAACATCACTTGGAGGAACCACTGAGGGTGTCAAGGGCGCAGAATGAACTGTGGGTGGGGGACTTCAATATCCATCACCAAGAGTGGATGGTAGCGCCATGACTGACCAAGCTGGCTGAGTCCTAAAGGACATAGCTGCTATACTGGGTCTGCCGGAGGTGGTGATGGAACCAACAAAAGGGAAAACATACTTGATTTCATCCTCGCCAATCTGCCTGCTGCAGATGCACCTGCCTATTACAGTATCAGTAAGAGCAACCATCGCACAGTCCCTGTGGGAACGAAGCCCCGTCTTCACATTGAGGATACCCTCTATCATGTTGCATGCTAAATGCAATAGACTTCGAACAGACCTAGCAACTTGGGCACCCATGAGGTGCTGTGGGGCCATCAGCAGCAGCAGAATTTTATTCGAACACGATCTGTAAACTCTTGACCTGGCATATCCCCCACTCTATTGTTATTATCAAGCCAGGGGATCAACCCTGGTTCAATGAAGAGTGCAGTAGGGCATGCCGGGAGCAGCAACAGGCATACCTAAAAATGAGATCTCAACTTGGCGAAGTAACAATACAGGACTACTTGCGTGCCAAACAGTGGAAGCAGCATGTGTTAGGCAGAGCTAAGCGATCCCATAGCCAACAGATCAGACCTAAGCTCTGCAGTCCTGCCACATGCAGTGGTGAATGGTGGTGGACAATCAAATAACTCATTGGAGGAGGACGCTCCACAAATATCCCATCCTCAATGATGGAGGCGCCAGCATGTCAGTGTAAACGATAAGGCTGAAACATTTACAGTGATCTTCAGCTGGAAGTGCCGAGTGGATGATCCTTCTCTGCCTCCTCTGGGGGCCCCCAGCATCACAGATGCAAGTCTTCAGCCAATTCGATTGACTCCATGGGCAGAATATTGCTGTTGGCAAGAGGGGGTGAGCCTGACACAACAATGCGTAAAATGACATGCGATGATGTTGGGCGTGCATCCTGACGTCATCAAGCATCATTTCGATATTTTGTTTGGCAGGTGTGCGCCGGAAGCAACTGCGTGCCCACCAAACTGTCAACGGCCTATTAAGCCCATTAAGAAAATAAATTTACCTTATCAACAATGCTGCCCACTCAACCTTAAGGTTGGCGGGCAGGCAAAGAGCCCAAGTGGCCTTCACATTTTCCAGGAAACCTCACCCATGGGCGGGATGAGGCTTCCTGAAGGTTTTATAAAATTAATGAATAAATTTTGTAAACTTCAAAAACATGTCTCAGCTCACGTGACACTGTCACATGAGGGGACATGTTTACATAATTTTTTCCTTCATTTTTAAAAAAACTTTTATATCTACTTAATTTCCCTGAGGCAGCTCCATGCCTCAGAGAGATTGCTGTGCTCTTCTGCGTGCATGTGCGAAAGAGCGCAGGCCCCGACTCTTCCTCCTCCTCCCGCCCGCACAGATTGCGCTGAGCGCTACCGGCTGTGCGTTACACTGGGTGGGCCTTAATTAACCCGCCCACGTAAAATGTTGTGTGCAGCTGATCACAGGTGGCGATTGGCTCCGCACCCACCCCTGCCCGCTCCAGCCCACCATAGGTAAGATTCTACCCCATGTGATATCAAGAAATGGCTGAAGGTACTGGATACTGCAAAAGCTATGGGCCTTGACAATATTCCGACAATAGTACTGAAGGCTTGTGCTTCAGAACTTGCTGCACCCCTAGCCAAGCTGTTCCAGCACAGCCCAACACTGGCATCTACCCGGCAGTGTGGAAAATTGCCCAGGTATGTCCTGTACTCAAAAAGCAGGACAAATTCAACCCAACCAATTACTGCCCATCAGTCTGCTCTCAATCATCAGTAAAGTAATGGAAGGGGTAATCAATAGTGCTATCACGCAGCACTTGATTAATAATGAGGCTCAGTTTGGGTTCCGCAGCGTCACTCAGCTCTTGACCTCATTACAGCATTGGTTCAAACATGGACAAAGGAACTGAACTCCAGAGGTGTTGTGAACGTGACCACCCGTGCAATCAAGGCAGCATGGAGCCCTAGCAAACTGGACTTTATGGGAATCAGGGGAAAGCCCATCACTGCTTGGAGTCATACCTACCACAGAGGAAGATGGTTATGGTTGTGGAGGTCAATCATCTCAGTTTCAGGAAATCACTGAAGAAGTTCCTCAGGGTAGTGTCCTCAGCCCAACCAACTTCAACTGCTTCATCAATGACCTTTCTTCCACCATAAGGTCAGAAGTGAGGATGTTCACTGATGATTGCACAATGTTCACCATTCGCAGCTCCACAGATACTGAAGCAGCCCACAGTCCACATCCAAATGCAGCAAGACCTGGACAATATCCAGGCTTGGACTGACAAGTGGCAAGTAACATTCGCACCATACAAGCGCCAGGCACTGACCATCTGCATCAACAGAGAATCTAACCATCACCCCTTGTCATTCAGTGGCATTACCATTGCTAAATCCCCCACTATCAACATCCTGGGGGTTACCATTGACCAGAAACTGAACTGGACTAGCCATATAAATACTGTGGCTACAAGAGCTGGTCAGAGGCAAGGAGTCCAACAGTGAGGAACTCACCACCTGATCCCCCAAAGCCTATCCACTATCTACAAGGCACAGTCGGGAGTGTGATGGAATGCTCTCCGTTTGCCTGGTTGAGTGCAGCTCCCACAACGCTCAAGAAACTTGACACCATCCAGGACAAAGCAGCCAGCTTGATTGCTACCCCATTCATAAACATTCACCTCTACCACCGATGTGTGATGGCAGCAGTGTGTACAATAGACAAAATGCACTGCAAGAACTCACCAAGGTCCCTTCAACAACATATTCCAAACCTACAACCTCTACCACCTGGAAGGATAAGGGCTGCAGATGCATGGGAACACCACCTGGAAGTTTCCCTCAAAGCCAGACACCCTCCTGACTTGGAAATATATCACCGTTCCGTCACTGTCGCTTGGTCAAAATCCTGGAACTCCCTCCCTAAGAGCACAGTAGGTATATCTACATCACATGGACTGCAGCGGTTCAGGAAGTCAGCTCACCACCACCTTCTCAAGGGCAATTTGGGATGGGCAATAAATGCTGGCCTGGCCAGTGATGCCCACATCCCATGAGTGAATTTAAAACAAAGTTGGATTAAAATTAGGGCCATGGGTTTTCCATGATGAAGATATTTCCTTCACGTGTGCAGGAAATATGCACCAAATGCAAGATATGTTGGGGTGAAACTGGTCTATTCCTGGAGTGTGCAATGGGATCATAATGAATCGGCTAGCCTATTTTTCACCACACTAGTTTTTATTGACTTGGAAAATATTGCCAATATTTTAAATTTAAAACCGAGTAAAAGTGGCAGTGAAGCTCAGAGATGGGCCTCCAAAAGAAGAATTTGAAATATCGCATTTTGAAATTCAGTGGAAGGAGATTGGGCGCTGTGAAAGATTGGCTGATCATTCACTACAAACCTATTTCAGGCTGCTGGAATAAACCAATTTTACTTCTATAAATTTTATCTTATTGATTGTTAGCTAACTAATAGAATGAAGATGTCTTTTTGATATAACAAAGCACAGCCTTGTGCTCACTGATCTACATTTGCTACTGGTTAAGCAAAGCCTTGATTTTAAACTTCTCATATTTGCTTTCGAATCCCTCCATGCCCTTGTCCATCTCTATCTCTGTAATTCCTCGGGCCCGACAACCCTCTGAGATATCTGCACGTCTCTAAATTCTAACCATTTGAGTATTTTTGATTTTAATTGTTCCACCAGTGGTGACGGTGCCTTCATCTGCCTGGGACCTAAGCTCTGAATTCCCTCTCTAATCCTCTCTGCCTCCTCTTCCTCATTTAAGACGCTCATTAAAATCTATCTCTTTGGCCAAGCTTTTGGCCACCTTTCTGAATATCTTCTTATTTGGCTTGGTATCAAATTTTGTCTGATAATGCTTCTCTGAAGCACCTTGGGAAACTTTATTAAATTAAAGGCTCTGTATGAATACAAGTTGTTGTTACTGCTTTTCCATGAATGCAAACTTTTGCCAATTGAGATTTACCAAAAGTAGGATTGCTGACAGCCGAAGTACTGCTCCTGATAAATTGGTTCAAAGATGTCATGTGCGTTTCTTTTGTTATTCTCCTTTACAGAAGTATTTTGGGGAACAATTTGTGTATCGTCTTTCTCTAGGTTAAATTTCTGTTTGATAGGCACTTCAATAAAAATAATTTTCTGTACATTTACCTTCCAGCAGATTATTCAATTTTATTTTTGCTCAACAAGAAAACCTATTAAATTCATTGTTACCTCGATGTTTTAGAAATTGCACTATTCCAGTAGCTGCTAGCAAAACTGATGGAAATAGTAAATATAATTTGATGTAAATTGATTAAGATAGTGAAACAGCATTAAAACTGAGGCTTTTTTAAAGCATGATCTAATTGAATGGCAGAACAGGCTCGAGGGGCTCAATAGCCCACTCTTGTCCCTATTTTCCTCTATAAAGTGCTCACCTGGATTTTCTCAGGGATAAAAATTCAGTCAGTCATGTCTGGATATTTAGAATGAAAAACCATTCTCTTGTGGTTTTGTGTACTGCTGCGAAGGTGGGAGGCTGCTTTCAGGATTATAAATAAAAACTTTCCGGAATATTCACAGCATGAAACGTTTGCTAGGCACAAAATCTTTTGCCCTAAATTTCTTAGAAGTGCTGTGGCACAGTAAGCATGTTTTAAATCAAGAGAAATCAAGAATATCTTATATACTAATCAGAGTGTGTTGTGAGGGAGCAAAATTCAGCGTGAAACAGAAGGTGACCCAAGGGAATTTTAATGGCACATTTGATATATAAAAATATACAATAACTGAAAGTTAAGTATGCTTCTCCACTTGGCCACCTACAACGATTTCTTGAAATAGTTTCTTTTGGGGATCTATTTTAAAACAACTTAAGTGAACACCTGCCATTCATCAAATGTTTCTTCATTAAGTTACAGAACAATGCTTCTAATTAAGTCCAATGTCTCAAATGATTGTTTTGTCCCCTTAAATAGCTGTTTTGATTTTCATAAGTTGAGTGTTAAATCTCCTTTGAGCTAAATTATTTTGCCTTTAAAGCTGAAAAATTTCAGCGGTAAGAATGTAAAGACTTCGTGGCAAGTAGGTCGTAGAAATTTCAAATATGCACGGGTATTTCATTTTTGAAGTGTGTACTTTTTAAAATTCAGCTAAATTTCACTTGTGCCAAATGAAATTTCTTCATGTTTGCTGTACTCCTCGCAAGGAATTAACAAAAATGTGAAGGAGTCTGCACAAGTTGAAGATGAACAATAATTCCTAATGGATATAATTTTTACCCGTTAACATATACATGCACTTTTAGAAATCCTCCTTGGACAAATGTAGTGTGACGATAACTGTATGTCTCCTTGAATTGTTTATCACGTGTTGATATGAAGGAAAAGGAGTTGAAGAGTTACAGGAAGATGAATTCCCTCATTCTTGAAAACTGCTTTTATCTAAATGCTGAAAATCCTATTTCCTCAAAGTGCCTTTTATTTCTCTGTTCAACTGCTGTGTTATTATTTTTGATAACGCATTTGACTGCTTTCTGAAGTTAGATATGCTCTTGCTGTAATCCCCACTTTAACATTCATCATGCTGACATTGAATTTTTTGCTGCTTCGACTGTACATTTTATGTTTTGCACATTTGTAGCAATAGAACCTTAATCAAAAAAAATCCCATGATTTTTCTCCTTTTTGGGAGGAATTCAGGACCATTGTAGAGCTATCTTTATAGTCACTGGTGTAGGGTTGTCTGGAGCCAAGTTACAAAAGCTGTGATATAACTGAAAAACAACAAAGCCTCTGGAGCAGTTCAAATCCCTGCTGAAATTCTGATACATGGTGGAGATACTTCCTGATACAACTGCACAACCACATATCCCTATTCTAGGAAGAGGAGCTCATGCTGGGCGATCCCAGGAATACTGTATTAAGTGACTATTTTTGAGAAGGGAAACAAGTCCTGTTGTGGTAACTACAGACGGGTCTCCCTGCTGTCTGAAATAGGAAAGATCATTGCAATGATCCTCTTCAATTTCCTCCTCCCATGTCCGAAGAGCTCTTTCCAGAGTTTGCCGATTGAGAGGCACCAGAGCCATAATCTTTACTACTCAGCAAATATAAACATAAACATATCCAAGAAAAATGCAAAGAACAGCACCAACTGCTGTACATGACCATTCTCAACTTCACAAAAGCCTTTGTCTCTGCCAACTATGAAGATTAATGGAGCATCCTCTTCCAATTTGGCCACCCTCAGCAATTTGTCACCATCCTCCACCTATTCCATGATGATCTGCAACTTGTGATCCTCACCAATGGAGCCATAACAAGCCCTAACTCTGAAGACTGGGATTCAACATACTGTGTTATCAGACCAACTGTCCTCGTCATCTTTGCTACATTACAGCACCTCACCTCCAGCAAACTACAGAACAGACATGAAACTGTTCAACACTTGCCGCCTTCAACCCAAAAACAAAATCTCTCCAACCTCAGTTGGAGCTCCAGTATGTAGATGACACTTGTGTGTTTGGAACAGTTCAAATGAAGAGGTCATATTGGACTCGAAACCTCAACTTGTTTTTTTTCTCCACGGATGCTGCCAGACTTGCTGAGTTTTTCCAGCACTTTGTCTTTATTTCATGTCACTCCAATGCCTGATACCAGACCCCCCCAAAGCAGATGCTCTCCTTGGAACTCAGTCGCAACAGGAGACTCCCAGGAGGACTGTGGAAACATTTTAGGGACGTCCTTAAAGCGTCCCTGAAGAGGTTAAACACCTCCTGCTGACTCACTGGAACCCCTAGCCAGTGACCCACCAAAGTGGAGAAGGTTCATTTGGGAAGGCATCAAACACATCAAGAGACTTCGTCGGGAACACATACAGATGAAAGCAAGGCATCTGAGACGTGGCACAAGTCTCCGAACAAATCATGTAGCCAACTGTTCAAGCACCACCTGCCCTGCATGTGGCAGAGTCTATAGATTGAACTCAGCAGCCATCTTGGAGAATGTCGAGTTGTTGTGAAAGCAAGTCATCCTCAATCCCAAGGGACTGCCTAAAAAGATGACTTGGTACAGGGTTGTTTGTTGGCTGTACTATTTAAGATTCTGACTTAGTGATTACTAAATAAATCATTGGGGTTGCAATATTTACAAAAAAGTCAGGATTTTGCCTTGGCACTGGGAAAGCTGCCCCAAGATCCTGATATTAGTCTGTGTCTTGTTGACTACTTTAACATGCATCTACTGACATGGAGGGAGTCGTTCCACACTCATGGAGTCCGAATATCACATAAATTAACTCGAACTTGCAAGTACCACATCAAAGTATAGCCTTCCCAGGCATGGCCCACAATCAGTATCTCCTGAACAAAGGGGAACTCATTCACAGTTTCCTTGCTTTTACATACTTCTGAAAACTCTTTGCTTTTGATTTTTTTCTATTCATTCATGGGACATGGGCGTTGCTGGCTCAGCCAGCATTTATTGTCCATCCCAATTGCCCTTGTTTAGAGAGCATTGAAGAATCAACCACATTGCTGTGGGTCTGGAGTCACATGTAGGCCAGACTGGGTAAGGACAGCAGATTTCCTTAGTGAACCAAATGGGTTTTTATGACAATTGGCAGTGGTTTCATCATTAGACTTTTTAATTCAAATCCCACCATCTGCTATGGTGGGATTTGAACATGGGTCCCTGTGGGTTTCCACATTACCGGTCCAGTGTCAATACCACTGTGCCATCACCTCCCCCCAGTTCACTTCACTTCTTCAGTACTTGATCTTGAGCTGGTACCTCAAAGTACCTCATCTTAAATTCCTTGGTAGTTCATACTTGTAACTTCACTTTTTGAAACTTGGGGCGGAATTGTTGCAGGTTTGCACTAAGTGTGGTAGTGGGTGGGAAAAACAACGTTGGGATACCCACACATACCCTGGGATACCCTCCTTCCATAGTACAGCCCTTGCCCTGCAGCCTCTTCCCTTGCCTTGGGGCCTTGGTGTTAAGCACAGGCCTGTTTTTTTTTATTCATTCATGGGATGTGGGCTTTGCTGGCTGGATCAGCATTTATTGCCCATCCCTAGTTGCCGTTGAGAAGGTGGTGGTGTGCTGCTTTCTTGAACCGCTGCAGTCCCTGTGGTGTAGTCTGTTAGGAAGGGAGTTCCAGGATTTTGACCCAGCGACAATGAAGGAATGGCAGTATATTTCCATGCCTTGGAGGGGAACTTTCAGTTGGTAGTATTCCCATCTATCGGCTGCACTTGTCCTTCTGGATGGCAGTGGTCGTGGTTTTGGAAGGTGCTGTCGAAGGAGCCTTGGTGAATTCCTGCAGTGCATCTTGTGGATGATGCACACTGTTACTACTGTGCGTTGGTGATGGAGGTAGTGAATGTTTGTGGATGTGGTGCCAATCAAGCGGGCTGCTTTGTCCTGGATGCTGTCAAGCTTCTTCAGTGTTGTGGGAACTGCACATATCCACGCAAGTGGGGGAGTATTCCATCACACTCTTGACTTGTGCCTTGTAGATGGTGGACAGTTTGGGGAGTCAGGTGGTGAGTTACTCGTTGCAGGATTCCTAGCCTCTGTCCTGCTTTTATAGCCACAGTATTTAAATGGCTAGTCCAGTTCAGTTTCTGGTCAATGGTAATCCCCCAGGATGTTGCTAGTGGGGGATTCAGTGATGGTAATGCCATTGATCATCAAGAGGCACTGGTTGGATTCTCTCTTGTTGGAGATGGCCATTGCCTGACACTTGTGTGGCACGAATGCCACAGCCGGTCAATACCACCTTGATGTCAAAGGCAGTCAGTCTCACCTCACTTCATGAGTTCAGCTCTTTTGTCTATGTTTGAACCAAGGCTGTAATGAGGTCAGGGGCTGAGTGGCCCTGGTGGAACCCAAACTGGGTGTCAGTGAGCAAGTTTTTGCTAAGCAAGTTGACGACCCCTTCCATTACTTTACTGATGATCAAAAGTAGACTGATGGGGTGGTAATTGGCCAGGTTTGATTTATCCTGTTTTTTGTGTACAGGACATACCTGGGCAATTTTCCATATAGCCGTGTAGGTGCCAGTGTTGTAGCTGTACTAGAGCAGCTTGGCTCGGGGCGCAGCAAGTTCTGGAGCACAAGTCTTTGGTACTATTGCTGGTATATTGTCAGGGCCCATAGCCTTTGCAGTATCCAGTGCCTTCAGCCATTTCAGGGCCCATAGCCTTTGCAGTATCCAGTACCTTCAGCCATTTCTTAATATGATGTGGAATTAATCGAATTGGCTGAACACTGGCATCTCTGATGCTGGGGACCGCTGGAGGAGGCTGAGATGGATCATCCACTCAGTACTTCTGGCTGAAGATTGTAGCAAATGCTTCAGAAAATGCCACCAGAATGACTATCAACCTTGGAATTATTGATTAGGAACATCAAGAACTCAGCTGAATTGTTTCCTGTGTTGTTCCTTTCTCAGGAGCATAGTCATCGCTCCTTCCCCTCATTTCATTTGTTTTCAGTGTGTTGCGTTCAGTCAGTTGCAAGTTTTTGTGACTTAGAAGGTTTAGGTTCTCAATGATCCTTGCTTTCTGCACTGTAATTAATCTTCTTGTCCTTGTGAGGGCAAATTGCTTTCCCTGATTGTGGATTTCTCCCGAATGGCAGAGCTACTGAACTCGAGCAGCTAATAGCCAAATCTCTATTACCCTTTGTTGTAGAGACACAAATTGTTCTTGAAGCAATCTTCTGATGGCCTTTCAATGTCGATAAAGCATCTGTTTGCTAGGTTTCATCTAAGCAACTGGATTCATGATTATGCAAGGTTTTTGGCTTTGGAGACTCTAAGTTTGGCACTTGAAGCCAAGTTCTATGAGGTTACACATGGCAGCCTCTTTAGATTTTCTTTGGTTTTATTGCACTTTTGGCACAAGTGGTATGCAAATTTTGTTGTGTCCATACCAAAATATAAAACTGCTGGCATTGGCCACACTGGACGAATGGGAGGCATCTGAATGAGGTGGGCAAATTTCCCATCGCGTTGTACAATTAGTCACAGTGCATGGCCTACTTTTTAATGTAAATTTTTCATTAATTTTTTTTTTAAACTCCAAGTGCTGGGTGTTGGAGCTTTAGAATTTTTACTTGAAGAAAAAACTTGCCAATGCTGTTTTTTTTTCTGGCCAGCAAGTTGGTGGTTGGTAAGCAGAATTATGCTTGGGCTCGAGTCGACATATGTCTGGCATTGTGCCTTCCCCTATTAACATTAACATAAACATGCAAGCTTCTTGTTTTTATAAAGAAAGAAAGGATGACTGATTTGAGGATGATCTCAGACGTTCCAAAGCATCTTCCATCCTCTGTAAACTGGAGCTCATCCAAAATTCTGCTGCCTATATCCGAATTTGCATGAAATCCTGTTCAACCATTATACCTGTGCTCACTGACCTGCCCTCCCTCCCGGGCCGTTAAGGCCTCAATTTTATAATTCTCATCCTTGCTTTCAAATCACTTCATTGTCTTGCAGCCCCCCTTACCTCTGTAACCTCCTTCAGCTCTAGAGCCCTCCAAGATATGTGCACAATTCCAATTCTGGCCTCGTGCATTTCCAATTTTGATCGCTGCATATTGGTGCTGAACCTTCAGTTGCCTTGGCCCCAACTTCTGGTATTCCATCCCTGAACTCCTTTACCTATTTCTCTCTCTTTCCTCTATTAAGGCGCTCCTTAAAAGCTTCCCCTTTGACCAAGCTTTTGGTCATCTCTCCTAACATTTCCTTATGTAGTCAGATGCCAAATTGTGTTTGGTAACGCTCCTGTGAAGAGCTTGGGACATTTACGTTCATTGAAGGTGCTCAATAAATGCAAGTCGTCGTTTGTTTCCTTTTGAAGTATGTCAGTTGTTGTCATGTGGGAAATGCAGCAGGGGTAAGGTTCACAAATCAGCAATTTAATAATCATCAAAAAATCTGTTTTACTAATGCCTTAAACATTCACCAGGATGCTGAGAACTCTTGCTGCTCTTCTTTGAAATAGTGCTGCCTGTTTCACCTGAAAGATGGTACCCCTGACAATGCAGCACCTGCTCTGGTTTTTATGCTTCATTCTCTGGAGTGGGATTTCAAACCACAAATATCTGACAGAGCTGAGAGGTGCTACCAACTGAGCCACAGCTGACATCCAATGAAATACTTTTTGTATTGGATCAGTAGATGAAAGATGATAACAGCATTAGGGAATGATTTGCTCTCCTCTTCCTCTCCATTTGTATCTTATTTTGTGAGATGACTTAACAACTGGAGAATTTAGAAAAGTTTTTTCCTATCTTGACATGGGATTTTAATTTAATTTATTATATACAAGTTTTGTATTAGCCTATTTTGCTTTTTTTTGGCAATTTATGTCAAGCTGGGCTTTGAATTCTGGAATGGTACAGCATCACACAAAATCCTTTGCTAAAGAGTCTTAGTCGGCAGGTTAGTGCTGAACTGCACGGACCATGCCACTGTTACCGTGAGCAAGAGTCACTTTACCTCAACAGACATGAGACCAGGAGTGACTGTGTTGTTCTTTGCTTAGTGGATGTGGGAAAGTCTCATGCCCAGGTAAAATCTTGAGGGGAGCAGCTTTGCTTAACAGCCAGTGAAAACAGCTTTGTATCACAGTCCTCCATATGTCACGATGGTCAGTTGATCAGCAGCCGAATTGCCTGCCCTAGAATTTGAGGTGGAGGATTGTTAATAAGGTTGAAATGCAGCTTTTGAAGATTTTGCGTTCTTTGAAATCGAAATTTCTTTGCAAAGAAAAGACCTTTCCTTGTAACACTACCTTTTGCTTTTGCAAATTGGCCAGCTCTATACTGTTCATCAATTCTCTGTACTTTATATGGTATGATGACCTTCTATCTTGAGGCCTTACCCTAAATTACTTGTTAAAGTGATGTCAGAACTTAATTTTAAACAGGAAATTACCCTTTCCTTTTTTCCCACCCATCGCCTCATTAGTCATAGTTGAAATCCTGGCTTCATTATGTATATGTCAAAAGAGTTTCACCTATGGTGTGGATCAACCTGTACGTGTTCACAAAAGCAGGCAACCTTTCATATTTTGTGGAACATGTATTCTTGGATCTGAATTTGCTGAATAGTGAGTTCTTGAATGTATTCTGCACTATTTTCCCTTGTTAACAAAAAGCTTTGAACAGCTGAAGGTTTATTCTTTCCGATTTGTATCTGTGTTTTGGATTCATCTCTATTCACGTGCTGTACAGAGTTTTCACTTAGAGGAATCCGTTTGCACCCAAAAAACGTTATTCCCAACCCAAGATAATTTGCAATTTTTAGAACTATTCTGATTTGCACAATATTTCATCCAAGTTGAGATGGCTACCTTCTTGTGGGATTGACGATTGGAGCAGGTGGAAGGGATTGGGTGAAAAGTAGATTTCTTACATGCAGCACTATTGGGGACACGTCTGTCAAATTAGCTCTTCAGAGCCTTTATTTGAAGAAAAATGCAGTTCCCTAATATTTCAAAATTCCAGCCAACAAACCTCTTTTCCCTTCATTGAGAAAATTCATTGAAATTTTATAGCTGTTGTTACCATCCCTAAAGAGACTGATTTCTTGTTTTAAGACTTTTTACTGTAACAAATGAACTAAATCAACATAAATCAAACATTACTGAACAGGCAACTTAATATATCGGACGAAAGAAAATGGATTTTCACGTTAACTAACTAATGCAATCGCGATACATTGTACTTCTTTCTCTGTGCACTGCACTTCTGGCCGATATACGAGAACACGAGATAGAAGCTAGAATAGAGCACATGGCCCATTGAATCTGTTCTGTCATCCAGTACGATCATCGGTGACCTTTCCCTGTTGCTCCCCATATCACCCGATTTCCATACAGGCTCAAATATAGTCAACAATGGAGCATCTACAACTTTCTGGAATAGAGAACTCCATAGATTCAAAACCCTTTGAGTGAAGAAATTTCTTCTCATCTCAACCCTAAATGATCGATCCCTTATCAGAGATTGTGCCCCTGTGTTCCAAATTCACCCCTGACGAAACAATCCCTGTCTACCCTGTCACGACGCTTCAGAATCTTATATTCTTCAATGAGGTCATCTTTAATTCTTCTGAACTTCAGATATATTAGACTAATTTACTCAGCATTACAAGAATGAGTTCCAGGTTACTCCAGCTTTCAAGCACACTCAACTCTCTTTGGCATGTTAGGTTGAATCTTCTAGTGTCCTTCAAAAATCACCCAACTCAGCCCTAGAATCACAAAACCGGCTTCCCCCGGCAAGGCCCACCTTGGTGACTCGTTGTTCCTCAAATCTTCTAAAGTTCTGTCTGTTCTGTCGTCTTTTCGAACAGAGAAACAGCTCTCACCAGCATCCTGCTTGGCTGCTAGCACTTACATGATCTTACCTGGTCTTCACAGCTGTAACAGCATCTCTCTTTCTCTCACCTGCTTTCTCTCTCTTTCACTGGCATCCTTTCCCGCACGTTCCCTCTCCCAGCCGCGTGCCCCCTCTCCTTGTCGCGTGCCCCCTCTCTCCTCTCTCTCTCTCTCTGTCTCGCTCGCTCTCTCTGTCCCTCTCTCAACCCTTTGAGAAGAAATTTCTCCTCATCTCAAACCTAAATGATCGATCCCTTATCCAGAACAGGTGTCCCTGTATTCCAGATCCACCACAGAGAAAGCAACCTCTCTATCCTGTCAAGTCCCTTCAGAATCTTATATGTTTCAATGAAACCATCTTCAATTCTTCTAAACTTTAGATATATCAGATTAATTTACTCTGCATTACAAGAATGAGTCCCAGGTTACTTCAGCTTTCAAGCAGACTCACTTCTCCCTGGCATGTCAGGCCAAATCTTGTGGGGTCCTTCAAAAATTGTCCCATTCTGCCCATGTATCACAAAACCGACTTTTCCCAGCAAGGCCCACCTTGGTGACTCCTTGTTCCTCAAATTTGCAAAAGCCCTGTCTGTTCTGTTGTTGTCTTTTCAAGCAGAGAACCAGCTCTAACCAGCAGCCTGCTTGACTGCTAGCACAAACACAGTCTTACCCTGGTCTTCACATCCATAACAGCATCTCTCTCTTGCTCCCTTTCCCGTACTGTCTCCCTCTGTCTTGCACCGTCTCTCTCTCTTTCTTGTGCCATCTCTCTCTCTCCCTCTCTCGTGCCGTCTCTCTCTCCCTCTCTTGCCCCTTCTCTCTTTCTCTCTCTCGCCCCTTCTCTCTTTCTCTCTCTCGCCCCGTCTCTCTCTCTCTCTCTCGCCCCGTCTCTCGCTCTCTCTCTCGCCCCGTCTCTCTCTCTCTCGCCCCGTCTCTCTCTCTCTCTCTCTCGCCCCGTCTCTCTCTCTCTCTCTTGCCCCGTCTCTCTCTCTCTCTCTCTCGCCCCGTTTCTCTTTCTCTCTCTCACCCCGTCTCTCTTTCCCTCTCTCGCCCCGTCTCTCTTTCTCTCTCTCGCCCCGTCTCGCTTTCTCTCTCTCGCCCCGTCTCTCTTTCTCTCTCTCGCCCCGTCTCTCTTTCTCTCTCTCGCCCCGTCTCTCTTTCTCTCTCTCGCCCCGTCTCTCTTTCTCTCTCTCGCCCCGTCTCTCTTTCTCTCTCTCGCCCCGTCTCTCTTTCTCTCTCTCGCCCCGTCTCTCTTTTTCTCTTTCGCCCCGTCTCTCTTTTTCTCTCTCGCTCCGTCTCTCTTTTTCTCTCTCGCCCCTTCTCTCTTCTTCTCTCTCGCCCCGTCTCTCTTTTTCTCTCTCGCCCCGTCTCTCTTTCTCTCTCTCGCCCCGTCTCTCTTTTTCTCTCTCGCCCCGTCTCTCTTTCTCTCTCTCGCCCCGTCTCTCTTTTTCTCTCTCGCCCCGTCTCTCTTTTTCTCTCTCGCCCCGTCTCTCTTTTTCTCTCTCGCCCCGTCTCTCTTTTTCTCTCTCGCCCCGTCTCTCTTTTTCTCTCTCGCCCCGTCTCTCTTTCTCTCTCTCGCCCCGTCTCTCTTTCTCTCTCTTGCCCCGACTCTCTCTCTCTCGCCCCGTCTCTCTTTCTCTCTCTCGCCCCGTCTCTCTTTCTCTTTCTCGCCCCGTCTCTCTTTCTCTCTCTCGCCCCGTCTCTCTTTTTCTCTCTCGCCCCGTCTCTCTTTCTCTCTCTCGCCCCGTCTCTCTTTTTCTCTCTCGCCCCGTCTCTCTTTTTCTCTCTCGCCCCGTCTCTCTTTTTCTCTCTCGCCCCGTCTCTCTTTTTCTCTCTCGCCCCGTCTCTCTTTTTCTCTCTCGCCCCGTCTCTCTTTTTCTCTCTCGCCCCGTCTCTCTTTCTCTCTCTCGCCCCGTCTCTCTTTCTCTCTCTTGCCCCGACTCTCTCTCTCTCGCCCCGTCTCTCTTTCTCTCTCTCGCCCCGTCTCTCTTTCTCTCTCTTGCCCCGTCTCTCTTTCTCTCTCTCGCCCCGTCTCTCTTTCTCTCTCTCGCCCCGTCTCTCTTTCTCTCTCTCGCCCCGTCTCTCTTTCTCTCTCTTGCCCCGTCTCTCTTTCTCTCTCTTGCCCCGTCTCTCTTTCTCTCTCTCGCCCCGTCTCTCTTTCTCTCTCTCGCCCCGTCTCTCTCTCTCTCTCTCGCCCCGTCTCTCTCTCTCTCTCTCGCCCCGTCTCTCTCTCGCCCCGTCTCTCTCTCTCTTTCGCCCTGTCTCTCTCTCTCTGTCTCTCGCCCCGCCCCGCCCCGTCTCTCTCTCTCTCTCGCCCCGCCCCGTCTCTCTCTCTCGCCCCATCTCTCTCTCTCGCCCTGTGTCTCTCTCTCTCTCTCTTTCTTGCACGCGCTCTCTTGCTCTTGCCTGCTCACAGTCGCGCCTTCGCATGCTGTCGCGATTCCTTGTGCACGCTCACGCTCTCTTTCTTTCTGTCTCCCTCGCTCTGCCTGGCTAGCGCTCTATCTCTCGCTTGCATTCTCTCGTTTGCGCTCTCTCTTGCTCGCCCTCTCTTTCACACTCCCTCATGTGCCCACGCTCTCCTTTGTGCGCCACCGCCCCCTCGTCCCCCCTCGCTCCCTCTCTGTCTCTCTCTCTCTGTCTCTCCCGCTTTCTCGCTCTCTCTGTGTGTGTCTCTGTCTCTCTCTCTCTCTCTCTCCGACTCTGTCTCTGACTCCCTCCTGCGCTCTGCCTGGCACGCGCGCCCTCCCTCTCTCGCGCGCTCTGTTTCTAGCTCTCTCTCTCTCTCTCGTTCTTGCTGCCTGTCACTGTCTCTAAAAAACAGCTGTGCATCTTCAGTGTCAAGATATAAAATTGTCAATTGATTCTCATTAGGTTTTGGAAGGGGATTGTTTTTCCCATGACAGCTAGATCACATGGGCCAGTCTCTGGGCAGAGGTTTAGTATGACCACCATTTCACTTATCCAGAACGTTCATTTTCACTTTAAATTAGAGACAACATTTTAAAACATAAGCATCTTGTAAGTTCTGCATTTGTAATACTGTCTGTTGTGTTCTGCCTATGATGGAGAGAAAAATGCCATATGCCTGCCCAAGGGAAGTATTTTCATAAGATGTTTAAAAGTTGAGTGATGTGATTGAAATTACTGACACTTCAAACACATTTAAAAGGTTGCATCCTTTTGATTCTCCATGTGGAGAAGGCATACAAACTCCGATGATGTTTTGAAGGAGCTTTCATTTGAAGTATATCAAACTGATGCAAAGCAGGCAATCTTTGAGTAGGATTATGTAGAAATTAAAGTGTAGAAACAGACTGTTCAGCCTAACTAGCCTGTGATGGTGTTCATCTTCCATGGGAACAGTGGATCTAATCCCATGTGCCAGCACACTTCCGGAATCTTTTTGTTATCCTTTCCTTCAACTACTTGTCTAATTTATTCGCAAAGTTAGCCTAGCCTATGTTTATGTCAATGCACCTGAGAGTGCATTCCATGGTCTCGCAATCCCTAATGTTTAAAATAAAGTTTCTTCTGCTCCCTTTTTACATTTAAACATTTTCCACCTACTTTGCTCGAGTACATAGTTGATGAACTATGTTTATGGTGATAAAGGTTGCTCCAGCCCATATTGTAAACCTTAACCTTGAATCAAACCTTAATCACCTCCAGTTCAGGTTTGTATTTCCTCGTACCAGTGATGTTGCACTGTGCCCCAACTATGGTTTTATGTTGATTCACATCTTGACTTGTATATTCAGTGTCAGACTTGGCTCAGTGATAGCACTCCAGAGCCTTGGGCACACAATCTAGAATGACACAGCAGTGTGGTACTGAATGAGCACTGCACTTTTGGAGGTGCCGTCTTTTGGATGAGATCTTGAATCAAGGCCCCTTGAGTGGATGTAAATGTTCCCATTCTCTTATTCCAAGAAGAGCTCATGCTATACCACTGCCCTTGCCAACATTTAGCTTTCAACCAACATATCAGAAGAACTGATTTTTTTTTTATTCATTCTTGGGATGCTAGGCCAGCATTTTTTGCCCATCCCTGATTTCCCTTGTTCAGAGGATATTTAAGAGTCAACCACATTGCCGTGGGTCTGAAGTCACATGTAGGCCAGAACAGGGAAGGACAGCAGATTTCCTTCCCTTAAGGACATTAGTGAACCAGATGGGTTTTTACGGCAATCGACAATGGTCATTTGACTTTTTAATCCCGGATTTTTTATTGGATTCAAATTTCACCATCTGCTGTGGTGGGATTTGACCCCTCCTCCACCCCCTCCCCAGAGCATTACCCTGGTCTCTGGATTACTAGTCCAGTGACAATATCACTACACCACCACCTCCCACCATAGGTAGGTGGCTATAAAGGACTTTGACACATACTAACACTGTGAAAGCTGCTGTATAAATGCAATTCTTATTTCTTTTTACGTTGCTATAAAATCCACTATTCCATTAGCATTTTTATGGCCTGAGCCAATTGAGGTACTACTCGTAACCTTGCAAAAACCCAAACCCCCAAATTCCCTCTGCTTTTCTATATCATAGGAATATAGGAGTAGGGCATTCAGCCCCTTGAGCCTGCTGCTCCATTCAACTAGATCATGGCTGATCATCTACCTCAACACCATTTCTCCATGCTGTCCCCATAACCCTTAATGTCATTAGTATCTTTGTCTTGAACACACTCAGTAACTGAGCTTCCACAGCCCTCTGGGGTAGAGAATTCCAAAGATTCACTACCCTCTGAGTGAAAAAAATTCCTAAATGGCTTGCCCCTTATTCTGAGACTGGGTCCCCGGTTCTCGAACACCCACCCAGGGGAAACATCCTTTCTGCATCTACCCTGTCCAGCCCTTTAAGAATTGTGTATGTTTAAATTAGATCACCTTTCATTGTTCTAAACTCTAGAGGTTACATGCCCAGTTTCCTCAATCTCTTCTTATTGGACAGTCCCACCATCCCAGGAATCAGTCTGGTGAACCTCTGCTGCACTCCCTCTATGGAAAGTATATCCATCCTTAAAGGGACCGACACTGTACACAATACCCCAGGTGTAACCAATGTTCTGTATAATTGAAGCAAGACATCTTTACTCCTGTACTCTAATCATCCAGTCTTCCACAAGGTAAGTACAGATTTTTTTTTAATCCAAAATGTACAAATTCACATTTGTAATGTTAAATTACAACTGCCACTCTGTGGCCCATTCTGTGACCTGACCAATATTCCTTTGCAGCTTTCTTTGATCCTCAGGATTACATAATGGCTCCTATTCAAGTACTGGCTAAAAATTTGGAGTCCTTTCTTATGGACCCTATATCTGAACAATAAATTTGGTTCGCAGTGTATAGAATCAATCCCAGAACAACTCCGTGTCACATAACCCATAGCTGCTGAAAAATTGCCCTTAAAATTCTGCTCTCTTTAAATGAGTTGATAGTTAATTATATGTTCCAAGAACATTTTCTAAGATTACATTTTTATATATAGACCAATCTATGTTGTATTTGTGAAAGTAGCTGGAGCTTAGCGGCTATGCTGCTGGACAAGAAACCCAGAGGCCATGAGTTTATAACTCATCATAGCAAGTTGTAAAATTGAATTCAATGAATCTGGTAATTTGTGAGTTAGCTAGCAGCAGTTAAAATGACTGTTAAAGCTGTTGGATTGTCTTAAAATCAACTGGTTCATTAACATCGCTCAGATAAGAGATCTGCCACGCCTGCCTTGCCTGTTGCACTTAGGATTTTAGTCCAGAATTCACAGTTGACTCTTAATGTCCTCAGTGGAACTAGATTTAGGGAAAGATAATACTGCCTTGCCAGTTTCTTCTATATCTTAGAGCGAACAAAAAGATGGGTGCATTTTTGTAACTGAAATCACAACATAGACATGCCTATGGAATTAATGAATGTTTAGAGAACATTTATTGAAATTATCCAGTCTATGCAACATTGATTTTAGTAAAGATAACGAAAATATTGGCATTTACATCAAGTTTGCCTTTAAATTAGAAAGAATATGCACTCTAGCTTTGACCTTTGCTGGATGCTTCAAGAAATAACAAGAAGTTGCTCTGTGCTGATAAAACATGGATTACGAAAGTACAGTCTGCACTGATAAGGAAATCCGAGCCACTTGAGGTGCTACTTGGGACCGTGTAGAAATTTTGCTCAGTAAAAAACAACTGGATATTGGAAATTGTTCTAAACTTTGATTTTGCTGTTAGATGAATCACTGTAAGTAAATACAAGAGTCAACTTAAGGTACAATGAGCCGCAACATCATTATGAAGGGCAAACAAGGCAAGGGAATGAACAATAAATGCACAGAGATGTAGAGATATACAGAGTGATCTTGAAGTGTGTGTCCATAGATCCCTGACAGTCAGGTAGTGAAGAAAGGGATGCCTTCTTTTATTAGCTGAAGCATAGACTATAAGAACAGGGAGGTAATGCTAAAACTGTATAAAATACTAGTTAGGTCACAGCTCAAATACTGCGTACAATTCTCATCAACACATTACAGGAAGGATATGATTGCACTAGAGAGGGTACAAAGGAAATTTACAAGGACATTGCCAGGAGTGGAGAATTTTAGCTATGGGAAAAGCTTGGATAGGCTGGGGTTATTTTCTTTGAACAGAGGAGACTGAGGGGTGAATGAATTGAATAAAATAGTGAGGTACCTAGAGTGGAAAGGAAGGACCCATTTCCATGCACAGAGAGGGCAATCAATAGGGATCACAGATTTAATCAAATTGGCAGAAGAAGTTGATAAGTTGTTTTCACCCAGAGGGTGGTGAGGATCTGAAAGGATGGGAGAATCGAAAACCCTCAACCCATTTGACAAAAACACTTGGATACACAAAATGCTGTAACCTACAAGACTCCAGACCAAGAACTGGAGACTGTGATTAGGCTAGATAGCCCTTTTTTGGATGGGCTGAATGGCCTCCTTATGCACTGTGAATTTTCAATGGCTGGGATTTTCCGGCCCTGACACCGGCTGGCATCATCGTGGACGGGAAAATTTTAAGAGCCGTTGACTGTTAACAACTTTCCAAATTTTTCTGTCCCACCCACAATAATGCCTGCCAGTGTCGCGGACAGAAAATCCCGCCCAATGTTTCTATTTCCTCTTAGTAACTAATATAAGACTAATGGAAAACATTATCCTAAATATCTTTAGTATGGATTAGTTGTCTTGGTTATCACTGTTGTTGGTAAAACATTATGCATAGAGTCATTATGGCACAGAAGGAGGCCATTGGGTCTCTTGAGTCCATGTTGGAAATTATCCATAGGTCCAGCTTAAATTAATAGCGGTTATTTCAATTTTATGTGCAATAATGTGCTGGAGATAGATTAGGTTAAATTTTTTTATTCATTCGTGGGATGTGGGTGTCACTCGCCAGGCCACATTTATTGCCCAACCCTGCCACCTTGAACTGCTGCGGCCCCTGTGGTGTAGGTACAGCTCTAGTGCTGTTTGGGAGAGAGTTCCAGCATCTTGACCCAGTGACACTGAAGGTGATACATTTCCAAGTCAGGATGGTGAATGGCATAGAGGGTGGTGGTGATAATCCCATGTGTCTGCTGCCACTGTCTTTCTAGATGGTAGTGGTCATAGGTTTGGAAGGTGCTGTCCAAGGAGCTTTCATCAGTTCCTGCAGTGCATCTTATAGATAGTGGACACTGCTGCCACTCCAGCGGTGGTGGAGGGAGTGAATATATGTGAGTGGGGTGCCAATCAAGCGGGCTGCTTTTTCCTGGATGGTGATAAGTTTCTTCAGTGTTGTTGGAGCTGCATTCATCCAGGCAAGTGGAAAGTATTCCATCACACTCCTGACTTATGCCTTGTGAACAGACTTTGCATAGCCAGAAGGTGACCTACTTGCCACAGGATTCCTAGCCTCTGACCTGCTCTTGTAGCCACAGTATTTATATGGCTAGTTCAGTTTCTGGCCAGATAACCCCTAGAGTGTTGATAGTGGCGTTTCAGTGCTGGTTATGCCATTGAATGTCAAGGGTGATGGTTAGATTCTCTCTTGTTGGAGATGGTCATTGCCTGGCACCTCTGTGGCGCGAGTGTTACTTGCCACTTGTCAGCTGATATTGTCCAGGTCTTGCTACATTTGGACATGGTCTGCTTCAACATCTGAGGAGCAAATGGTGCTGAGCATTGTGCAATCATCAGCCACTTCTGACCTTATGATGGAAGGAAGGTTACTGATGAAGCAGCTGAAGGTGGTTGGGCCAAGGACACTACCCTGAAAAACTCCTGCTGTGATGCCCTGGAGCTGAGATGACTGACCTGCAACAACCACAACCATCAACCAGCTGAGAGTTTTCCCCATGGGCAATTTTCCACATAGTCGTGTATATGCCAGCGTTGTAGCTGTACTGGAACAGCTTGGCTAGAGGCGCGGCAAGTTCTGGAGCACAAGTCTTCAGTACTTATTTTACAGAGTGTCACAGGCACTACCATCACCATCTCTGGTTATGTCCTGTCTCACCAGCAGGACAGACCCAGCAGAGGTGGCGGCACAGTGGTATGCAGTCGGGAGGGATTCGCCCTGGGAGTCCTCAGTGTTGATTCCGGACTCCATGAAGTCTCATGGCATCGGGTTAAACATGGGCAAGGAAACCTCCAACTGATTACCGCATACCGCCCTCCCTCAGCTGATCAATCAGTGCTCCTCCATGTTGAACACAACACTGAGGGTAGCAAGGATGCAGAATGTACTCTGCATGGGGGACTTCAATGGCTATCACTAAGTGAGGCTCAGTAGCACCACTACTGACCAAGCTGGCCGAGTCCTAAATGACATAGCTGCTAGACTGGGTCTGCAACAGATGGTGAGGGAAAAACATCATCCTCACCAACCTGCCTGCAGCAGATGCATCCACCCATGACAGTATCGTTAGGAGTGACCATCGCACAGTTATTGTGGAGACAAACCCCTCCTTCACATTGAGGTTATCCTCCATCGTGTTGTGTGGCACTACCACTGTGCTAAATGCAGTAGATTTTGAACAGATCTAGCAACTCAAGACTGGGCATCCATGGGGTGCCATCAGCAGCAGCAGAATTGTACTGAATTGTATTGTTACAATCTGTAACCCGGCATATCCCCCACTCTACCATTGCCATCAAGCCAAAGGATCAACCCTGGTTCAATGAAGAGTGCAGGAGGGCATGCCAGAAGCAGCAATAATGAATTGTCAACCTGATTTAGCTACAACACAGGACTACTTGCGAGCCAAACAGCATAAACAGCTCTGTTAGACAGAGCTAAGAGATCCCAAAACCAACAGATCAGAACTAAGCTCTGCAGCCCTGCCACATCCAGTCGTGAATGGTGGTGGACAATTAAACAACTTATTGGAGGAGGAGGCTCCACGAATATACCCATCCTCAATGATGGAGTAGCCGAGAGCTTCACTGCAAAAGATAAGGCTGAAGAAGCATTTGCTACAATCTTCAGCCAGGGGTGCTGAGTGGATGATCCATCTCTGTCTCCTCCGGAGGTCCCCAGCGTCACAGATGCCGGTCTTCAGCCAATTCGATTCACTCCGTGTGATATCAAGAAACGGCTGAAGGCACTGGATACTGCGTAGGCCCTGACAATATTCCGGCTACAGTACTGAAGACCTGTGCTCCAAAACTTGCCCTGGCCCTAGCCAAGCTGTTTCAGTACAGCTACAACACTGGCTAGATGCCAGTTATGTGGAAAATTGCCCAGGTATGTCCTGTACACAAAAAGCAGGACAAATCTAACCCGGCCAATTACCGGCCCATCAGTCTGCTCTCGATCGTCAGTAAAGTAATGGATAGGATCATCAACAGTGCTATCAAGCAGCTTTTGCTTAGCAATAACCTACTCACTGACACCCAGTGTGGGTTCCACCAGGGCCACTCATTTCATTACCTCATTACAGCCTTGGTTCAAATATGGACAAAAAAGCTGAACTGCCGAGGTGAGATGAGAGTGATTGCCCATGACATGACGCATTTGACAGAGCTAAGGAGCCCTATCAAAACTGGAGTTATTGGGAATCGGGGAAAACTCTGCACTGGTTGGAGTTATACCTAGCGCAAAGGAAGATTGTTGTTGTTGTTGTTGGAGGTCAGTCCTCTCAGCTCCAGGGCATCACTTAAGGAGTTCCTCAGGGTAGTATTCTTGGCTCAACCATCTTCAGCTGCCAACCATCTTGGCTGACAAGTGCCAAGTAAAATTTGTGGCACACGTGTCAGGGAGAATCCAACCATCGCCCTTTGATGTTCAGTGGCATTACCATCACTGAATCTCCCCACTATCAACATCCTGGGGGTTACCATTGACCAGAAACTGAACTGGACTAGCCATATAAATACTATGGCTACAAGAGTAGGCTAGAGGCTAGGAATCGTGCAACCAGTAACTCACCTCCTTCCTCCCCAAAGCCTGTCCACCATATACAAGGCACAAGTCAGGAGTGTGATGGAATATTCCCCACTTGCCTGGATGAGTACAACTCCCACAACATTCAAGAAGCTTGACAATGTCCAGGACAAAGCAGCCTGCTTGATTGTCACCACATCCACAAACATTCACTCCCTCCACCACCAACGCACAATAGCAGCATTGTGTACCATCTACAAGATGCTCTGTAGGCATTCGCCAAGGTTCCTTAAACAGCACCTTCCAAACCCACGAGCTCTATCATCTCCAAGGACAAGGGCAGCAGATAGATGAGAACACCACCACCTGGAAGGTCCTCTCCAAGTCACTCACCATCCTGACTTGGAAATATACCACCGTTCCTTCACCGCTGCTGGGTCAAAATCCTGGAACTTCTTTCCTACCAGCACTGTGGGTGTACTGACACCACATGGACTGCAGCGTTTCAAGAAGGCAGCTCACCACCACCTCCTCAAGAGCAAGTAGGGATGGGCAATAAGTGCTGGTCCAGCCAGTGAAGCCCACATCCCTTGAATAAAAAAAAATAATGAATTTGTGAGGATGACCATGTTTGTGAGACTGCTGTCCCAATTTTGGCACTAGCACCCAGATGTTAGTAAGGACTTTGCAGGGTCGATAGGGCTGAGATTGCCCTTGTCATTTCTGGTGCCTAGGTCGAAGTTGGGTGATTCGTCCGGGTTCATTCCTTTTTTCTGACTTTTTAGCGGTTTGATACAACTGATTGACTTGCTAGTCTATATGAGAGGGCATTTAAGAGCCAACCACATTGCTGTGGGTCTGGAGTCACATGTAGACCAGACCAGCTAAGGATGACGGATTTCCTTCCCTAAAGGACATTCATGAACCGAATGGGTTTTTACAGCAATTGACAATGCTTTCATGATCACCATTGGACTTTTAATTACAGATTTTTAACAAATTGAATTCAATTTCCACCACGTGCCATGACAGGATTTGAATGAGGGTCCCCGGAGCATTACTCTGAGTCTTTGGATTACTAGTCCAGCGACAACACCACAATGCCATCACCTCCCTCAAGTGTTACTGAGCAGGTTATTGCTGTGCAAGCGCCGGTTAATAGCAATGTTGATGATCACTTTACTGATGATCAAGAATAGACTGATGGAGCGATAAATGGCTGGGTTGGATTTGTCCTGCTTATTGTGTACAGGATTTAACCTGAGTAATTTTACACGTTGTTGGGTAGATGTCAGTTTTGTTGCTGTATGAGAACAGCTCATCTAGGGACACAGCAAGTTCTGGAGCACGAGCCTTACAAGTATTATTGCCAGGATGTTGTCAGGGCCCGTAGCCTTTGCAGTACCCAGTGCCTTCAGTTGATTCTTGATATTGTGTGGAGTGAGTCAAATTGGTTGAAGACTGGCATCTTTGATGCTGGGCACCTCTGGTGGAGGCCAAGATGCATCATCCACGCTGCACTTCTAGCTGAAGATTGCTGCAAATGCATTGCGGATGGGTACATTCTTGGAACGACATGCTCCAGTGAGTTGTTGCATTGTCCACTACCATTTACAACTGGATGTGGCAAGATTTGCGGAGCTTAGATCTGATCCGTTGATTGTGGGATCGCTTAGCTCTCTCCATTACTTGCTGCTTGTGCTGTTTGGCACGCAAGTAGCCCAGTGTTGTAGATTCACCAGGTTTGCACCTCATTTTTAGGTCTGCCTGGTGCTGCTCCTGGCATGCCCTCCTGTACTCTCCATTGAACCAGGGTTGATCACCTGGCTTGGTGACAGTGGTAGAGTGGGGGATATGTCGGGCCATGAGGTTACAGATTGTGGTTGAGTACAATTCTGCTGCTACTAATGGCCCACAGTGCCTCATGGTTGCCCAGTTTTGAGTTGCCAGATCTGCTTAAAATCAATCCTCTTTTGCATGATAGTAGTGCCACACAACATGATGGGGGAGGGTATCCTCAATGTGAAGACAGGACTTCGTCTCCATAAGGACTGTGCAGTGGCCACCCCTATCGGTACTGTCATGGACAGATGCATCTGCCGCAGACCGGTTAGTGAGGATGAGGTCAAGTACGTTTTTCTCTCTAGTTGGTTCCCTCATCACCTGCTGCAGACCAAGCCTAGCAGCTGTGTCCTTTAGGACTCAGCCAGCTCGGTCAGTAGTGGTGCTACCAATCCATTCTTGGTGATGGACAGCAGGCTGTTTTAAGATGTAACTGCTACAATTTAGTTTTCTTTTGTTTTCGTCCATGATATTTCAAACCATGTTAGCCAGCACATGTCAACACTTGTTCCTGAGTTTGTCACTGAAAACCAACAGATAAACAAAAGAAGGAACTAAATAGAGTCTACCATTAGCCAAGTAAAGACAATAATTGCAGCCAATCTCATCCTTACAAATTTTCATGATTGGCTAATTTCTAAGTCAGTAACTGTAAGATGTTTTATATTGTCTTTGGCGGCAATATAATCTTCTCCCACAGCCTTTCTTGTTTGGTTAGTTTTGTGAGTTTCATGCTTGACTTACATCAATACCTATTTTTAAAAAAGCTAAACTGAAGATGAAGACCTCAAGTGACGGCCAGCACCTAGATTGAAAAGAGGTGGGGAGCGGTAATTGCTCATTGTCCACTGCTTTTTTGAAACTGTTAAATCTGGTCTTATTTGACTTGCTTTTCTCATATGCCTGATGTTTGAGGTTGGGCACTTGGTCAGTTCATTGAAATTCTATCATTTTTCTTCATCTTGTGGTAGTGATTTATTACTGTGCAGAATATTGAACTTTATACCTTCTATTTTCCCCCAGTTTTTAATAAACTTTTCTGATTGACTTATGAATACTTTTGCCCTTGTCAGAAAAGAAGCCACTATGCAAGGTGGCCCGTTGAATAGTATTATGTATTTCCTTTCAGTGTCAGACTGAAATTGTTTTTGTAAACTCTTTCATGGGATGCGGATGCTGCTGGCTATCAATGGTGGCCTTATGAGTCCCTATTTGCCTTTGAGAAGCTGATGGTGAGCCGCCTCCTGGAGCACAACTGATTGGCTTATCAGGTCATTTCAGTGGGCAGATAAGAGTGAACCACATTGTTGTTGGCCTGGAGTCACATTTGGGCCACATTGGGTAAGTTTATCAGATTTCCTTTCCCGTGAGCCAGATGGGTTTTGCAACAGTCTGGTAGTTTCATGATCACCAATTTTGATCCGAGCTTTTATCCCAGATTTTGTAAATTAATTGATTTTAAATTTCCCAAGTGCTTTGGTGGGATTTGAACTTGTGTCTCTGGATCATTAGTCCAGTAACATAACCATTATGCTACTGTATTCCCTTGCAGATTTGTGTAAGTTTTTCCTATTTGAATTTTTATGTGCTGAAAAGGGTAGGGCCCTGTTGATTTCAGCTGTCCCTTGGATCAGCTCTCATGCTGGTGTTAGGCTTCTGTAATGCTCTCTCCTTTCCCTCCTTCCATGGCTATTTTTACCCTTAGCTCAGATGTAGAGGGGAGAAGAAAGCCCTTGTGCCAAAGATTATCCCATCTGCATCTGCTCCTCATATTATTAATTAGCTATTTCCTGCAGTCAAGATGTTCATTTTTCTGTCTCAAATGCTCAGTCAAACAAATTATTCTGTTTGATCTTTCTTGGAAAATCCAGAAGTATGATGGCTTACTGCTCTTACGTCTTCCAAAACCAGCTCCTAAGCATCTTCTGGTTGCTCTTGGCATAATCCTCATCACCACAATACATTGGGTCCTAATTTACATTTTTTTCCAGGCTGATTTTGCCTCAGTCTGCAGTATCTATTGCAAAATTTACATTATTTGCATTTACTTCATTTTTTTCTTTCCTGAGAATCTTGTAGTAATTACCTTCAGTGAAACAATGGGAAGAACAATATCATTTGGCTCAGACACTGGCAGCAACTCCATATCCTTGGTACGTCCCCCTTCCACTGCCACTGTCTTAGACTTCTGTGGTCTCACTATCGTATTCAAACCTTAGCTGAGTTTGCAACCCCCCCTACTGACTCCATTGCAAAAGTCACTTACATCCTCCTAATGACATTGCCCACCTCTGCACCAATTCAGCACATCAGCTGAAGCCAGATTGGTCTCTGGGATGAGAGTCTGAGTGAACTGTGTCTGTATTCTCTGGAACAAAAACAGAAAATGCTGGGAAAACTCAGCAGGTCTGGTAGCATCTGTGGAGAGAGAAACAGAGTTAATGTTTCGATTCCGTATGACCCTTCAAGGGTTAACTTGAAGCATTTCTCTCTCCACGGATGCTGCTAGACCTGCTTATATTTTCCAGCATTTTTCTGTTTTTGTTTCAGATTTCCAACATCTGCAGTATTTTCTTTTATCTTAGACACTGAGAGGTTGTTTCTCATGACAAGGGAATCTAGAACAAGGGCCAAAGCCTTAGGATAAGGAACCGATCTTTTAGGACTGAGGAGAAATTTCTTCACTCAAAGTGTTATGAATCTTTGGAATTCACAACCCCAGAGGGTTGTGGATGCTCCATTATTGGATATATTTAAGGCTGGGATAAACTGAATTTTGGTATCTCAGGAAATCAAGGGAAATGGGGAGCAGGTAGGAAAATGGAATTGAAATCCAAAATCAACCATGATCGCACTGAATGGTAAAGTAGGCTTGATGGGCGCCGTATGGTCTCCTCTTATTTCTTAGGTTCTTATGATAACCCTCATCCCTGCTTTTGTTATATTTGGCCTGGACTATTCTAGTGCTCTCCTGACTGTTATCTCCATCTCCTACTTGCCATAAATTTCAGCTCATCCCAAGTTCTGCTGCCGCTATTTTATCTAGTATCTAACCCTGATCTCCTACCACTCCTGTGCTGGCTACATTGCATTGGTTCTCTTTGACCCCACAACAATTCAAACTTTATTTTCATCCTAAGGTTAAAAAAAAGAATTTAAACACATCTCTGTAACCACATGCAGTACCACCCTGCAAATTCCACATCCCTCTGACTTTGGTTCTTGTGCATCCCTATCCCTTTGTCCCGCCTTTTGCAACCATACCTTCAGCCTCTTGGGCCATGCTATGGAATTCCCTCTCTGAACACCTCTGCCTCTCTACCTTTCCATCACTCTTTAAGACCTTCCTCAAAACCTACCTCGATGATTAAACTTATGATCAAAACTCCTTTCCTTTTGCATCCATTTTTGTCTGGTTCCTCTTCAAGGAGCCTTGGGAATTTTTTTTCCATTAAAGTGCATATTATTGTAGTAATAGTAATTGTTATAGAAGTGAAATATTCCAAAAATGTTATTTTAAAAATCTTTAAACTTGTATTGTGAGACATTATGATGTTTTGTAAAATGTCGTATGTGAATAAGCCAGTTTATAATAAGATAAATGGACAGTGACGAGCATTAAGGAACATTGAGCCACTTGCCTAAACTGTGTCTTATTTAGGCAAAAGCTCAGGCAGATATTTCCAAATAGCTTCAACTATTTTTAAGTGGTGGACTGTAGGTCATTCATCATCAATAGTTAAAGTGAATTCAAATAAAAAGAAAATAGAAAGATGGAATGTTTGCAGTGGTTTTTTTGCTCACATGTGTTTTACAGAGCTCATGAAATAGAAATCAAACTAAAGGTGAGATCATCATTTTCTACAGTGTTTTTTTTCCATTTATCTTGCCACATCAGGCAGACATTATACTTGGAAACAGTGTTTTTAGAAGCGTACTGTCCAAAATGAAAATGGCTCATGGTAAAATCCCACTTTTCACAGTGAATGCATACTATGGCATATATAATAGGATGTAGTTAAAACAAGTGAGGCAAACTCTGTGCCAGTTATTTACATTAAAAAGTGCTGCTGATTATTTAGGGCAGGAACATTTTTAGGTTTTAAATATTAACATACTGTCTTGCAAATATTGTTAACCAACAATTTCCATACAAAAACTTCTGTTTTAATCTTGGTCAGAGTTTTCATTGTAAATATTTCTGCACGTTTGCTAATTACAGCAGCACAATATTTTTGATCATTATTGTGGAAAAGTTAACTTTCTCATTATTGATTGTATGCAGACAGTTCCAGTACTAAACTGGTATACTTTATGCCATTTTTTACCTGAAAAACAGGTGCAAAGCATACCAGTTCCTACCCCAGTGAAGTAACATTGTCATCAGTTTTTATACCTGCACATTTTTTTAAAAGAAGCCGTCTAAACCTAGCTGTACATAATAAGTAGCCAGGTAAGGTAAAGGGTAAATGAATAGAGTAAATGGTTAACAAAGTAACCATATGTGCAGGTACATTAAGTGCTTTATTAACTAGGTAAGCCTGATGAGTTGAGGAGAGTTTGCAGTCACTGTAAAAAAAAGTCTGCAACTCAAAACCTCTCAAGTCTGGAACAATATGGACTTCAGACTGCACTTTGCAGAAGGTTATGATCTGAACACAATTAAATTTACAATTGTTTTACTAAGATTGAATATGGTCCTCAAAAAAAGATTCAAACTGTCTTCGGTGCCTTTATCATTCCTGTTGTTTTTTTTCTTTGAGAGTCTTTTGCAATTTGAGCGGAAAAGTAGCTTCTTATTTTGTATAATATTGATGGAGCATGGATTGGAAAATTGATGTCACCAATGCCGAAATCAGAAGAATTATCATGACAATTTTCTCTAAAGTCTCCAGTATTTATTCAGTAGAAGATATTTTGATGTTGACAAACTAATTGCCATTGCTCAGAACCATATGTTACAAATCAATGCAAAAGACCGATTGTGTCTTTCAAGCTATTATCCCATATCCGCTCAAATATACTGAGCAATGGTAGCTCAGTACAGACACCATACTGTTGTGCACTGTTACAAATTTTTTAAGCCTGTAAAGGTAAGTGAGGTTTGTGGCAGAGTCACTGGTTTAGATTAATGGCATGCTTGTTTTCTGACAGTTAGGGTGCATCTATTTCCATCTAGGCAGAGCCCTGTTTATATTGCGTGGCTCCTGCCTGGCTGGAACACTCATGTTGCATTGAGGAAAGCTGTGTGCAGGCCTGGATACACAAGCTCCCTTCCAACAGTTAGAAATTGGAAATGTTTGAAAGGTGTGGGGTGGAAGAAATCCTGCACTTCACGCTTAACTTGAAGCTAACGTCGTTTCAAGAAGTGCAGTGGACCACCTGAGCACTTTATAAACCAGGCATGACCGCCATACTGGATTTATACACCATGTTGTGTTGAAGGAAAGCAGTGTGAGACTGCACCCTCCTGAATTGGGTTGCCCTTAGCTGTAAAGTTACAGAAGTGAAGTGGCAAAGCAGAATGATGGTGCAGGCTATATGCACCTGAAGCTTCTGGATTTTACTGCTATGTAATCTGGGATTAAGCCGTTGTCGTTATCTTTTATCATCATTTGTGATTCACCAGTTCATTTATTTTGAGTTTGTATCCAAAGTTGTAGTTTTGAAGTTAAAAACAGTTGCTCGATGTATTTTCTAATAGGTTTCTCAGTGGATTGTATTGGTGAAAATTTTTCTCATTCTATCTGCTGTTTGTGTAATTCTGTATAAAGCTATCGAACACATCTATATAATGTTGTTGTCTGTAGAACATTAAATACGTTAAGTGTTGAGAAATAACTCTATTTAAAAGTTCTGATTATTTAAATACTGCAGACTACTTTATTTGCAATTTTCTTTTATTAGGTGTGAAATCCCAGAATCCATTGCCAACTCTGGAGGGTTCTATCCAAAATGTTGAGTTGAAGTACTGTAGCACATCATTGGTAAAATGTGTTTCGGGGACCATGGGATCAATAAAAGCTTGTGCCAAAGCCCCAGGTATGTGCAGCTGGAACATGTAAAAGTTTATTGCCTGTACAGGAGAATTGGCCTAAAAAGTGACTGAAATTAGAGTTTACTTTGTCTGTCATGAATCAGCTTTTTCCCCCAAAGATTTGTTGTTTTGTCAGTCGAAGATTGTATTATGTTAACAATTCTATCTATAATGTACAATGATCAGGCAATGAAAATATTAATCCTTTTAACTCTGAGCCAAAATGTTTTGGATGTTTATTTGTATTCCCTAAAGTTCACTCATAAGAATTGCTGCACAACTTTTAAGCACTGGCATCTGTGTAAGGCTGACTTAAGGTAAGTATTTGTGGTATGTCCCACATTGTTTAAAGCCAGAACATTCACTTACGTGCTTGCAATAGAAAACAGGTCATTCACAATGGCACTAGACAACATTCATTCAGAATTCTGTGTTGAATATTCTAGATTAACCAATCTTCCATCCGAAGACAATTCAGTGAAAACTCTGATATCACCTCTCAGTGCATACACCCACAGAACATTTTAGTAATCTAGGTTTGAATCATACTAATGTGATCCAAAAAGGTGAAATGTTTTCTTAAATTTAGGTAAACCGATTTCTTTTGAAATGAACTCAAATTCTAGATATAATGATCATCGAAAGTGAACGTTCGGCTGGCAATAATGCTCAGTTTTAAAAGTAATTATTCAAAAGTATTTTTTTGAATAATTCAAAAAATTATTCTATCCAGTAGAAGATTATCCATGATTGTATTGAATGGCGGGGCAGGATAGAGGGCCAATATGGTCTACTCCTCCTATTTCTGATGCTCCATGAAGAATGTAAACAAGCATGTGTGAGTGTACCTAAAAATTCGATTTTAATGTGACGAAGCTGCAACACAATGCTACATGCAAACAGAATAGTATGATTTAGGCATAACTAAATGATCTGCAACAAATAGATTGGGTAAAATCTCGACAGCCCAACCTCATCCAGTCGTGACTAGTAATGAACAACTTAGTACCAGTTGAAGACTTCATAAACGTTCCCCATGCTCAGTGATGGCAGGGTGCAGCACTTGAATGCATTGTTTGAAATTTAAACCAGGCAGCTTGACCTTGATTGGTCAAGGCATTGCCCTGAGGAATGAGTCACTGAATGGCTGTCACTTACTTTGTTTAGCTGAAACAGGCGTAGTGTGTATACATGTTCTTTCTGTCTGCAAAGAACAGGGCCCTATGTAGTTAAATATGTAGCTTCCAATACTTGCAAATCTGTAACACTGCGAGCCCAACTGACAATCTTAAATTGGTTGTCAGCACACTGCAGATTATTTAGCAAATATCCAGTCGCAAAATCACATCAAATGTTGGACCCTGTGTTTTGAGTTTTACAAGCACGAGCTGGTTGGCTACAATCTGTACCTTGTCCATTGTAATCAGCAGCTGTGACATGCTGGTGATACGATCTGCCAGTCTTTGGGATGTATGGCCTACATACCTAGCATCACACTGGTACTGAAATTCATATACCACATTACTCATTTGTGTGTTAGGCAGATCACCTTTTTGGCTTGATGGCAGCATCCTGTTAGTGGCAAATACCACTCGTGTTGCTACTTCATAGTAGCAGTGTGAAACAGCTAGCTTCACCTGTTGCTCAGATTTTTGAGATATCTTGTCCTTCTAGGGTAACCTGAGGCAGATTATGTACTTTTCAGGGCCAAAAGTGACAGCCTTAAGCTTGTTCCTTAAGCATATTCTCTGGTTTTCAATTTATCTGTGTGTTTGCAGGGAGAGGGTGTTGGTTGAAGGTTGGACCAAGTGTTGTTTGCAGCTCATAGCGAAACCTTGGGAGCTGTTAGCAGGTTCCAGGCAGTGAGGGCTCAGAAGAGCTGAGGATGTGACGGAAGATCACTGGTTCCATGCCAAGCAGTTGGGGCTTAGAAGAAGCCCTGGGAACTATTTATAGTTTGGGGAAACCAGGAGACTGGAGTTCTTAGAAACACAGGAGCCAGCTTAGTAAGGCTAGTGTCTGTAGAAGTGTGCCGGTAATTGGAGGTGGGAGTACAGTTTTGTGAATCTAGTGGAATGTAGTTTTAAGGGAAGTGGTTGAACCACCTGGGGGTCAGCAGTCGTTGGGGCAATCCAAGTTGGAGTGGCTTTTGAGGGAACTCAGCGGCTACACCTTCGAAAGTGAAGAGTTGAAATCCGTCATGAGGGAGACATAAGACCATAAGACATAGGAGCAAAAGTAGGCCATTCGGCCTGCCGAGTCTGCTCCACCATTCAGTGAGATCATGGCTGATCTCATAATCCTCAACTCCATTTTCCTGCTTTTTCCCATAACCCTTGATCCCCTTACTGATTAAAAATCTGTCTGTCTCAGCCTTGAATATAATTAATGACCTTGCCTCTACAGTCCCCTGCAGTAAAGAAATCCACAGAGTCACTATCCTCTGAGAGAAGAAATTCCTTCTCATCTCCGTTTTAAATGGGCACCCCTTACTCTGAGATTAAGCCCTCTGGTTCTAGCCTCTCCCACAAAGGGAAACAACCTCTCAGCATCTACCCTGACAAGCCCCCTAAGAATCTTATATATTTCAATAAAGTTGCCTCTCATTCTTCTAAATTCTAATGAGTACAGGCCCGGTCTACTCATAAGAAAATCCCTCCATACCTGGGGTCAACCCTTCTCTGGACTGCCTCCAATGCCAGCATATATTTCCTTAGATAAGGGGACTGAAATTGCTCACAGTATTCTAGATGTGGTCTAACTAGTGCCTTGTATAATTTTAGCAAGACTTTCCTATTTTTATGCTCCATTTTCTTTGAAATAAAGGCCAACATTACATTTGCCTCCCCTATTACCTGTTGAACTTGTATGTTAGCTTTTTGGTATTCATGTGCAAGGACTCCCAAATCCCTCTGTGCTGCAGCCTTCTGCAGTCTTTCTCCATTTAAATAACATTCAGCTACTGCCAAAGTGCATAGCCTCTCATTTTCCCACATTATATTCCATCTGACAAGTTTTTGCCCACTCACTTAACTCATCTATATCCCTCTGTAGTCTCCTTGCATATCCTCACCACTTGCCTTCCGACCTATTTTTGTGTCATCCGCAAACTTGGCATTAGTACATTCATTTCCCTCATCTAAGTCATTAATATATATTGTAAATAATTGTGGCCCCAGTACTGATCCCTGTGGCACCCCACTAGTTATGGGTTGCCATCCTAAAATATGCCCCCCTTATCCCAACTCTGTCTTCTATTAGCTAGCCAACCCTTTATCCTTGCTAATATACTACTCCAAACACCATGGGCTCTTATCTTATTAATTAGCTTATGTGTGTTACCTTATCAAACGCCTTTTGGAAATCCAGATATATTACAACTATTGGTTCCCCTTTATCTATCCTGATTGTTACCCCCCTTAAGGAATTCTGATAAATTTGTTAGGCATGACTTCCTTTTCATGAAGCCATGCCGATTCTGCTTGATTAGATTATGTATTTTTAAATGCTCTGCGAGTACATCCTTTAGAATCCAACATTTTCCCAATGATGGATGTTAAGCTAACTGGCTTATAGCTATCTGTATTTGGGTGTTCCATTGACCATTCTCCAATCCTCTGGGACTTTTCCAGATTCTAAGGATTCTTGAAAGATTACTATCAGTGCATCCACTATCTCTGTAGCTACTTCCTTTAATATTCTAGGATGCAACCCATCAGGTCCAGGGGACTTATCGGCTTTTAGCCCCACTAGTTTCCCTAGTCCTTTTTCTCTATTGATAGTTATTGCAGAATTTTAACGATATTGTGACTCACAGTGGACACTGACATCTGGATGAGTTACTGAGAAATCCGTGGGATCTGTCTTGGTCGCACCTGCCATTAAATGAGCAGTGTGGAGTGTTCAACCACAGTCTGCCTGCTAATTCATATTTACCGTTAATTCTGAATGTTCAAGTTTATTTTGTTTATTTAAAACTGTGGAAGCTTACGGCTTTATTCTCTTCGTAAGTTTTGCCTACTTTAAACAAAAAGTTACTGGTCCCTAACTGTAATAGAAGAGGATTCAAGGAATGTGCTCACCAAATTTGGTTAATGGAAAATGTTAGCCATTGACACCTGAGCTCATGCATGCAATTATTACCCTTTTGAACATTGTCATCCTATCTTATATTCATCATTGGCTTTAAAGAGCTGTCAGCTTCAAGTTTTATGAGACAGAATATACTCACTTTTGACTCGTTCTTAAATAGTATGAACAGCAGAGAACACTGAGTACCTACAGAACTTGAATACAAATTTCCCCCAGTCAGAGCATGACAGTCTTTGGAACTCTCATTCTCAAAAGGCAGTGGAAGCAAAACCTTTGAATATTTTTAAGGCAGAGGTAGATAGACTCTTGATAAGCAAGGGGGTGAAAGGTTATTGGGGGTATTCAGGAATGTGGAATTGAGGTTACAATCAGATCAAGCATGATCTTATTGAATGACAGAGCAGGCTCGAGGGGCCGAGTGACCTACAGCTAATTCTTATGTTCATGTGTATGTTCGTATGTTCAATTTATTATCACCCTTTTTTCTATTGTCAAACCAACTTTTAATCCAAAAGCAAAATATTGTGGATGCTGGAAATCTGAAATAAGTATAGAAAATATTGGAAAAGCTCAGCAGGTCTGGCAGCATCTGTAGAGAGAAAAACAGAGTTAACGTTTCGAGTCCGTAAGGCTCTTCTTCAGCCTGAAGAGAAGAAGAAATGTGATGCACTTTATACTGTTGAAGAGAGTTGGGGATGGAGCAAGTGGAGCAAAATAGAAGGTCAGGAATAGGGAGCTCGGGAGAGATTTGACAAAGATGTCATGGACATGAGACAAAGGGAGTGTTGATGGAAGTATTAAAGACTTAGTGTTGAATGTGCTATTGGTGGCCTAAAGGTAAGATAGTACAGTGGGTTGATAGCAGAACAGGGGTCAGTGCTCTGTGAAAGCAAAATATAAGAACAAGATAGCCCTGTGGAGAGAGGGAGCTGGGAATTTTTTTTTAAAAGATCAGCTATGAAGAGAGACTTGATGAACTAGGGTTGTTTTCCTTAGAGCAGAGAAGGCTGAGGGAGGATCTGTAGAGGTATACAAAATTATGAGTGGTATAGATAGGGCGGACAGGAAGAAACTTTTCCCCTTAGTGGAGGTGTCAATAACCAGAGGCATAGATTTAAGGTAAGGGGCAGGAGGCTTAGAGGGGATTTGAGGCAAACATTTTTCACCCAGAGGGTGGTTAGAATCTGGAACACACTGCCTGAGAGGGTGGTAGAGGCAGGAACCCTCACAACATTTTACCAGTATTTAGATGAGCACTTGAAATGCCGTAGCATACAGGGCTACAGGCCAAATGCTGGAAAAAGTGATTGGAACGGATAGGTGCTTGATGACTGGCATGGACACGATGGGCCAAAGGGCCTGTTTCTGTGCTGTATAACTCTATGACTCTATCAAGATGGAGGACAGAGTTCATGGTTTGTAGTTGTTAAACTCCATAATAAGTCCAGAAGGCTGTGAAGTGCCTGATTGGAAGATGAGCTACTGTTCTTCCAGTTTATGTGTGCTTCACTAGAACATTGCAGCAGGCCAAGGATGGAAATGTGGGCATGAGAGCAAGATGGTGAATTAGAATGGCAAGCAACAGGAATGTCAGGGTCATGCTTGTGGACTGAGCAAAGGTGTTCTGTAAAGAGGTCACCCAGTCTGTATTTAGCCTCCCCAATGTAGAGGAGATTACGTTGTGAGCAGCAAGTACAGTAGACTAAATTTAATAAGATGCAAGTAAATCACTGGTTCACCTGAAAGGAGTGTTTGGGGCCTTGGATGGTGAAGAGGGAGGTGGTAAAGGGCCACGTGTTATGCTTTCTGCAATTGCATGGGAAGGTGCCATGGGAAAGGAATGAGGTGTTGGCGGTGATGGAGGAGTGGACCAGAGTGTCACAGAGGGAACGGTCCCTATGGAACGCTGACAGGGAAGGTGAGGGGAAGATGTGTTTGGTGCTGGCATCATGGTGGAGTTGACGAAATGGTGGAGGATGATACTTTGAATGCGCAGGCTGCTGGGGTGAAAAGTGAGGACAAGGGAAACCCTATCATTGTTCTGCAAAGGAGGGGAAGGGGTGAGGGTGGAGGTGTGGGAGATGGGTGACTGAGGGCCCTGTCAACTACAGTGGCAGGGGAGACCTCGGCTCAGGGAAAAGGAGGACATGTCAGAAGCACTGTTTTGGAGGTAGCATCTTTGGAACAGATGCAATGGAGGTGGAGGAACTGAGAGAATGGGCTGGAGTCCTTATAGAAAGCAGGATGTGAGGCGGTGTAGTCGAGGCATCTTTGGGAGTCAGTGGGCTTGTAGTGAATATTGGTAGTCTATCAAGTAGATGAAGCAAAGGCTGTGGATGTTGTCTACATGAACTTTAGTAAGGCCTTTGACAAGGTCCCACATGGGAGGTTAGTTCAGAAGGTTCAGACACTTGGTATCCATGGAGAGGTTGTAAACTGGATTCAAAATTGGCTGTGTGGGAGAAGACAGAGTGGTAGTGGATGATTGCTTCTCAGACTGGACGTCTGTGACTGGTGGTGTGCCTCAGGGATCTGTGCTGGGACCATTGTTGTTTGTTGTCTATATCAATGATTTGGATGATAATGTGGTGAATTGGATCAGCAAGTTTGCTGATGATACTAAGATTGGAGGCGTTGTGGACAGCGAGGAGGCTTTCAACGCTTGCAGAGAGATCTGGACCAACTGGAAAAATGGGCCAGAAAATGGCAGATGGAATTTAATGCAGAAAAGTGTGAGGTGTTACATTTTGGAAGGTCAAACCAAGGTAGGACATACACAGTAAATGGCAGGGCACTGAGGAGTGCAGAGGAACAAAGGGATCTGGGAGTTCAGATACATAGTTCCCTGAAAGTGGCGTCACAGGTAGACAAGGTTGTAAAGAAAGCTTTTGGCATACTGGCCTTCATAAATCAAAGTATTGAGTATAGGAGTTGGGATGTTATGGTGAGGTTGTATAAGACATTGGTGAGGCCAACTTTGGAGTATTGTGTGCAGTTCTGGTCGCCTAACTACAGGAAGGATATCAGTAAGATTGAGAGAGTGCAGAGAAGATTTACTAGGATGTTGCTGGGTCTTAAGGAGTTGAGTTATAGGGAAAGATTAAACAGCTTAGGACTTTATTCCTTGGAGCATAGAAGAATGAGGGGAGATTTGATAGAAGTTTACAAAATTATGAGGGGTATAGACAGAGTAAATGCGAGTAGGCTCTTTCCACTTAGATTAGGAGAAATAAACACGAGAGGACATGGCTTTAGGGTGAAAGGGGAAAGGTTTAGGGGGAACATTAGGGGGAACTTCTTCACTCAGAGTGGTGAGAGTGTGGAACGAGCTACCATCTGATGTGGTAAATGCTGGCCTACTCTTAAGTTTTAAGAATAAATTGGATAGATACATGTTTGGGAGAGGTCTGGAGGGTTATGGACTAGGTGCAGGTCAATGGGACTAGTGGAATAATATTTCGGCACAGACTAGAAGGGCCGAATGGCCTGTTTTTCTGTGCTGTAGTATTCTATGTTTCTATTCTATCACCAGAAATGGAGACAGAGAAGTCAACGAAGGGAAGAGAACTGTTGGAGATGGACCATGTGAAGATGATAGAGGGGTGGAAATTGGAAGCAAAATTGACAAATTTTTCAAGGTCCAGACAAGGGCATGAAACGGCACTGATACGGATATTGATGCACCAGAAAAAGAGTTGTGAGAGGGCACTTGAGTAGGACTGGAACAAGAAATGTTCCACATTCTCCACAAAAAGACACGTGTAACTGGAGCCCATAAGGGTACTTTTAATCCAGGTGGCCATTTGGCAATGATGAAATGAACATTAGTCATTTTATTAACAAATTTTCATTAAATGCCGACTAAATTTTCATCTAAATTATATCAGTTGTTAGACCTGATAGTTGTGTTACTTTCTCAAGGAATTCCAACAAATTTGTGAGCATGACCAAATCATTCTGAATCTGTGCTGAATTGTTTCAGATTTCCTAGGTAAATCACAGAATCACGATGCAGAAGAGGCCCTTCGGCCCATCGAGTATGCACCGACACAAGTGAAACACCTGACCTACCTTCCTAATCCCATTTATCAGCACTTGGCCCATAGCCTTGAATGTTATGATGTGCCAAGTGCTCATCCAGGTACTTTTTAAAGGATGTGAGGCAACCCGCCTCCACCACCCTCCCAGGCAGTGTATTCCAGACCGTCACCATCCTCTTGGTAAAAAAATTTTTCCTCACATCTCCCCTAAACCTCCTGCCCCTCACCTTGAACTTATGCCCCCTTGTGACTGACCCTTCAACTAAGGGGAACAGCTGCTCCCTATCTACCCTGTCCATGCCCCTCATAATCTTGTACACCTCGATCAGGCCGCCCCTCAATCTTCTCTGCTCCAACGAAAACACCCAAGTCTATCCAACCTCTCTTCATAACTTAAATGTTTCATCCCAGGCAACATCCTGGTGAATCTCCTCTGCACCCCCTTGAGTGCAATCACATCCTTCCTATAATGTGGCGAGCAGAACTGCAAAGAGTACTCCAACTGTGGCCTCACCAAGGTTCTATACAACTCCAACATGACCTCCCTACTTTTGTAATCTATGCCTCGATTGATAAAGGCAAATGTCCCATATGCCATTTTCACCACCCCACTAACATGCCCCTCCGCCTTCAGAGATCTATGGACACACACACCACTTTGTTCCTCAGAACTTCTTAGTGTTATGCCGTTCATTGAATATTTGTGGCATCCTAGAAATTACTACTGAGCACTTCTACCATATTAAGTGTTGACGCAACTGGTTCCTGTACTCGTATTCAACTCCTTTTCTTGAATATTGTGGTAACAACTGTTTAATGCTCTCTTAGTGTTCAGCAATTCCAGTCACCCCAAGATGAATTCCCTCTATTCTATTGGGACCAATCATTCATCCAAGCAAGCCTTTTTTTAAGCTCGTATATTCAAAGAGCAAGTCTCTATCTAAAGTGCTCTGTCAAAGCTCTTAATCTATTATCCCAGATGAATTTCGGAATCAGAAAATTGGCAATGTATGCTGAAATTAGATATCAATATTTAGTTTCTTGTGACAAGGTGCATTGCTCATGAAATATCTCTTAAAGCCAAATCTGATTTCTGTTGCTTTAAGTTCACTTTATGGTTTACATTTGGAATTTTATATTATTGTATCTCTTGTTCAAAGCACATGAAGTTTTTGACTTCCAAATTTGTTCTTCTAATAGTATTGCTTCCAACAGATGAGTTAGTGGTGATAGGCCAACTTTATTTGATCTAGTCTTATGGGCAGTAATTCTAAGGGATTCTAAAGGATGGTGATTTATTCTCAACTGCATAAATCTGAATTAGGATCATATAGTATGGAAGGAGGCCATTCATCCCATCATGCCTATTTGAAAGATCTATCCTAATCCCACTCCCCTGCTCTTTATCTATCCCACTCCATTGCATTGGAAGCAGTCCAGAGAAGGTTCACTAGACTGATTCCTTGGATGAAGGAGTTGTCATAAAAGGAGAGCTTGAGCTGGTTGGGCCTATATTCTTTGGAGAAGTGCTCTTACTGAATCATCTAAGATTCTGAGTGGGCTTGACTGGGTAGATGCTGAGAGGATATTTCCCCTCATGGAAGAATCTAGACCTAGGGGGCGCAGTTTAAGAATAAGGGGTCTCCCATTTAAGGCTAAAATGAAGAGAAATCTCTTATCTCAGAGGGTTGTCCGTCTTTGGATTTCTATTCCACAGAGAGCAGTGGAGGCTAGGCCAATTAATATATTCACGTCTGAGATGGACAATTTTGATCTACAGAGGGAGTTGAGGGTTATGAAGGCTCGATGGGCCAATTGTCCTGCTCCTGCTCTTGTTGCTTACGACCTCATGATTACTGTCTTGCTCTTTCCCAATTACCCCACAGTTTCTTTCCCTTCAAGTTAGGATTGTGTTTGCTTCAGGCATCCTTTTAGGCGGTGCCTTCCAGATGATCATAAAACACTGAATTAAAAAGAATTCTTCTCATCTACCTACTCTTTTTTTGCTAATTAATGTAAATTGATATTTTCTGGTTCTTGACACTCCTGCCATTGATAACAGTTTCTCATTATTTACTGTAAAATGTTTCATAATTTTGAACATCGCCATTAAATCTCCCATCCTCTGCCTTAAGGAGGCCAATTCCAACAACATAAAATAGTACCAGAAAATGTGGGAAATACTCAGGACCGTCTGGCAGCATTCATGTGGATAGAAGCTGAGTTAACCTTCTGCTTCATGTCCTTTTGTCATAGCCCAGCTTCTTTAGACTTTGCATTAATGAAGTAATGAAGCTTAGGTTCCACTTTGTGTAAGGCAAGAGAACCCCAATGATTACCATAATAGGAACATATTCAGGCACTTGCCCCAGTTCTGTGGGTATATACTTTTTGTAGTGGACGCATTGAAATAGAGAAAAATAAAATGGCTGGTTCAGTGAAAACTGTGACATTGTAGGCTGAGTTTTTTCACTAGTGTGCTGATTCCAACATCAGGAAGTTTTCTGGGTCGAAAACCATGAGCTTGGGACAGTGTGGCGGGAATGATCTTCCCACAAGCCGTCACCATGAGTGTCGTCCCTTAGGGATGCTAGGCAGATGACAGATGCAGGAGGGGCAGAGTGCCCAAAGAGAAGGGCAAAAGCCCTACTGCAGATTGTGTATGCTGTTTGGGCGAACACAGAATGAGAGGGTGGCATAAGATGGAGACATAATAGTGATGCTGGAACCATTAGCCAAGTCCTTTGCCCAGCACTATCCCATGGATCTGTTTGCAGGAGAAACACTACCAATTGAAACTATTTGTTCGGTGGATGTTTGAAGATTACCACTTTGCTCCTTCTTGGATTACTCTGCTTGTGCATTTGGCCTTGGGTCCTGTGAGGAGGAGACTTGCAGATGCTGTGGGAGCCCTGTGTACTTCTGACAAAGTGTCATTGCCCACAAAATCCCTATGGATTGCTGCTATAATAATATTAATTATTTTCCTGCCGCTTCCGGGTGAGTTGCTGTCCATGCATGCAGACCTCTCCTGGGAGAAGCAGCTAGTTGCAGGGACATGTTGGAGAGCAGCAGCAATGCATTTTATTATAACTTTCCAGGGCTCCCTGCCTCCAAACCCACTTCCAAGTGGCTGGCAATTGGCAGGGCTATTGGACACCATCTTCAGCCGCTCCTGTTAGTACAGCTGTGGTATCCACATGGGGCTTTATTCCTTAGACATGTTGGTCTAGGAATTGGACTGTCCCAAAGTGGAGCAAAGTGCCTGTGCTGTGCCTACTGCATGTGCCTCCTAGGGTCGACAGCAAATTGTTACTCTGTCTTCATTTGTTTTTTTTTAACCTGTGAGCTGTGGGTGCCAGTTGAGGACTTAGAGGCAGCTTCCCAGTTATGTGAATTCGGCCGACCTGGACACTGGCTGACAGTCTCAGCTATAATCTTTGAGGATGTACATAAACTGAGAGCATAAAAGCGGTAGCTGGCAGGGGCTCGCAGGTTTAATAAGGCAAATAAAAAGATGTAAAACTTAACTTTTCATGTGGTAGCCATCAGCAGTCCCTTAAAGAATGCTGGTTTGGCTGCTAAGAGCCTGAAGAAACTGACTGCACAATGCATGGCATCTGTTGTTGTCAGTCAGAATCAAATTGGGCAAAATGAGCCTTGCGCAGGCGTCCAAGTCCCCATTTTGCACATTGAGGAGCCCTCACAAATATCATGGCAACACACTTGCAGTGCAAATGAGCCGGTGCACTCTGCCTGCCACATTGGACACTGAAGCACCCACTTTGCAACTATAAAATGAACAAAGTTTCTAGGTTATTGGCAACTTACTGATGTTCATTGTTCTCTGCAAAGATTCCCTCACAAACAGTACGGATTTCCCTTTCATCCTGATTGTTATGGAATTGGTCTGAGGTGGCATGTGATATGTGCAAGAATGCAGAACAAAATTAAATTAGCTATCAGTGTATTCATCCTTTGTATAAAATAGTCCTTCACATACCAAGATTCCACACAGCAAACCACTCGGTCCTCCCTGAGGGCTAGGTTGTATGTTTTTATTATATTGTCATGATCTGCTTACTCCAAGGAATGACTTATTCTGGCAGCTGGTGAGAAATGAGTTTATGTGAAGTCATATCAATGTCCAAATACCCTACTAGGATGATGTCCCTTGTGCTATTCCAAATGAAAATCCCATAACCTGGGGAATGATAACATACTCTGTGGAGGTGGTGGTCAGAGTAGCTTAGGATTGTAGATGCTGTATTAGAGTTGAAAATTTTGCCCAGAGAGCAACTTTTTCTTGGCTAATAAGCCTAGCTTATTGTTGTGGATTTCCTGAAAATGCTTTTCCAAAAACATTGGTTCAAGTCCAAGATTCCACATGATTAGAAACAGGCCAGTTAATTTTGCTTCTCTGGTTGGTGTCAAGATAAGAAGGCACTCAGGATAAAATTTGAGGTTACAAATGAGTTTGAAAAAAACTGATAATATTTTTACCAATATTAGGAAGAAGTGATTGCGTGAAGGAAAAATTGATTCCGTTAATACAAGGGCCTTCGGACACACGAGAGTTACACAAGAGCAAATGGCTGAATGAAAGCAGGAAACCCGAGTCACTGTTCGCCCCTGATCTGATAACTTTCAGCATCCAGATTCCTCAGCAAATGGACAGCTATCATAACTCTGGTAAGTGCAAACTTTTTAATTTATTGTTGTCATTCCTGTCATGATTGTAGATGAGCACCAAATTAATATAGCTTGTCCAAGAATGTAAGGCCTGATATGGATCACCGTCTTGCTAATGTGCCGCTGTAGCAATTACTGTGTTCCACCTATGACGCAGGTATGAAAAAAAGTAAGAATATGTTGATGGGGCTGGTTAGTTCAGTTTCCTGGATGGCTAGTGCATGGCTGAGAATAGCACCGACAGAGTGGGCTCAATTCCAGTTCCAGTTGAGGTGGACTTGAGATCTGCCTTCTTGCTTGCCCCATGCTTGATGTAGAGTGGTGCTCCTCAAGCTATGTAAGCAATTGTCTCACTCTAATAGAGAGAAGCCTATGGTCCATCAATGGCTGTTTACCTAGCTACCTAAAAATATTAGGAAGTGATTTTAATCTTCTTGTGACTTTTTTTTGAGTTTAAAACCTTTATAAAGTATGCATGTGTTTCAGCTTAAGGAAGTTTTTATTACCTATTTTAATTGTGTGCTGAATTGAAGTTGCACAGAAACTCCAGAGGTGAGATGACAGTGACTGCCTTTAACATCAAGGTGGCATTTGACCAAGTGTGGCATCAAGTAATGATATTGTTATGAAAAATCATACTTTTAGGAGGATAAAATACTTCAAAAGAACCCCCAAAATATACAATAGTGCATTTCAGAAGATAACCTTGTAACACCTGTGAGCTGTGCTGTCCCATCTTACTTGTGAGTACATAACATAGAATGTATAACTCATCATTTAGCTGAATCACAATCTGGTGCCTGAGCATTACAAGTTTTCTTCTGTTCCTTCAAGGGATGTGAGTTTTGCTGGTAAGGCCAGCATTTATTGCCCATCCCTAATGCCCTAAAAGCTTTTCTTCTGTGTACGAAGATAATACAATTGTGCACTAATAATTCCTCTGAATTGGCCAATGGTGTAACATTTCTGCACTGAAAATCTTCATTTAGTCTAATATTAAATCTGTAATGTATTTAGGAACAGGAGTAGGCCATACAGCCCCTTGAACTTGTTCACCATTTAGTTATTAGTTAGTTAGTTGTTCACCATACAGCTGATCTGTAGCTTAACTCCACCTCTTTGTCTATGTTCCATAACTCTGAATACCCTTGCTGAAAAGAATAGTTTTGCATATATTGCATGTCACATTTAATATGTGCTAAGCAAAAAATCATCTGGCAGGTTTTTCTGGTGACATTGACTATTTTGTTGTCTCTTAGTATATTGTTGCAAGGTTTAGTCATATCCACCAGCTCAGTGAGTAATGCCACAGGTAGACCACTAGTGGTAACAAATTTGCTGCAGAATATTTCACATTCAGTGAGTATTTATTTCACATTCAGTGAGTATTTATAGAATGCTGTAAATTCCTAGCTTCGAACTGACGAGAATGGCAGAGAACACCCTTAGGTACCTCCCTGCTATTAAACATAGAAACATAGAAAATAGGAGCAGGAGTAGGCCATTCGGCCCTTTGAGCCTCCTCCACCATCCATTATCATTATGGCTAATCATCTAACTCAATAGCCTGCTCCCGCTTTCTCCCCATATCATTTGATCCCTTCCGTCCTGAGAGCTATATCTAACTCCTTCTTGAAAACATACGATGTTTTGGCCTCAACTACTTTCTGTGGTAGCGAATTCCTCAGCCTCACCACTCTCTGGGTGAAGAAACTTCTCCTCATCTCAGTCATAAATGGTCTACCCTGTATCCTCAGACTGTGACCCCTGGTTCTGGACTCCCCCACCGTTAGGAGCATCCTTCCTGCATCTACCCTGTGTAATCCTGTTAGAATTTTATAGGTTTCTATGAGACCCCGCCTTCATTCTTCTGAACTCCTGCGAATATAATCCTATATTATAAAGTCATTGGCTAGGCCATCCCTAAATGCCCTCTGAACAAGAGCAATTAAGAGCCAACCACATTGCTGTGGGTCCAGAGTCATATGTAGGCCAGACCAGGTAAGGGACAGCAGAATTCCTTCCTGAAAAGACATTAGTGAACCAGTTGAGTTTTTACAACAATTGACAATGGTTTCATGGTCATCATCAGACTTTTAATTCCAGATTTTTACTGAATTAAAATTCCACCACCTGCTGTGGTGGGATTCGAACTTAGGTCCCCAGAGCATTACCCTGGGTCTCTGGATTACTAGCCCAGCGACAATACCACAATGTCATCGCCTCCCCATCATGTGTCCCTCAAACACGTGAGAGGCCAGCGGCTGGCTTTCCCTGGGGTCCAGGAGTTCTGCCCGCCGATAGCTGCCGGTCAATCAAAGGTCAGGAACTCTACTGCACGGCAGCGCCAGCAGGAAGGCAGTGGCCGGTGGTGGTACAACACCCACCTGAGGCCCAGGATCATCATGGACCCAGGAAGCTCCACAGGGGAGCGATGGCGGGATGGGGGTTGCAGGGGAGGGGGCAGCAAGGGCATGGGAGTGGCTGTTGGACCACCCCCCCCGCCCACTTTCCTGATGCTAGATTCCACAATCCCGAGTGCCTTTGAACAAGGTACTGTCCCTCCCCCAACCCCCCCACCCCCCTCCCTGGCAGCCATGCAACCCCTGCACGGGTTTGCTTGTCATGCTCCCTGCAGGGTGAATACCCTGCCCACTGTTGGGTTCAATGCCAGCAGCGGCAGGATGAAGCCCTTCAGTGAGCATCTGGTGCCCACTTCGGGGCTTCAATTGGTGGCTAATCAATGGCCCATCCACGGGCCTTCCCACCACGGCCTTGACCGGGGCAGGGGCAGGGAGACAGCAGGGTCCCAACACCCCACCCTCTGCCCAATTAAACGTCCCCTGCCACCAGATTCACCACAGGGAAGGGCTTTAAATTCTTGCTCCTTTTTTGTTACGAGCCCTTTTCCACAAAACTGTTTATTTTCCTTCAGCATACTGAATTTTGATTGGAGTTCGATTAGGATGTCAGGTTGGCTTCAGTTGCCAAACTTGGACATACCCTCTCAATCTGGATGAGTGCAGCTCCAACAACACTCAAGAAGCTGGACACCATCCAGGACAAAGCAGCCCACTTGATTGGCACCACATCCACAAACATTCACTCCCTCCACCACCAACACAGTAGCAGCAGTGTGTACCATCTGCAAGATGCACTGCAGGAATTCACTAAGGCTTCTTCGGCAGCACCCTCCAAACCCACGACCACCACCGTCCAGAAAGACAAGGGCAGCACACAGATGGGAACACCACCACCCGGAAGCCACCCCAAGCCACCCACCACCCCGACCCAGAAACACATCGGCTGCTCCTTCACTGTCTCCGGGCCAAAACCCTGGAACCCCCCCACCCAAAAGCACTGCAGACGCACTCACGCCACATGGACCGCAGCGGCTCCAGAAGGCAGCCCACCACCACCCTCCCAGGGGCAACCTGGGATGGTCAACAAATGCCGGTCCAGCCAGCTAAGCCCACATCCCATGGGCAAATTAAAAAATCATCTAGATTGTCAAATAAATTCCTCCAAATGGAGGTTGATATGTTCTTGGGATGTGGGCTTCGCTGGCCAGGCCAGCATCCACCACCCATCCCCAATTGTCCCCGAGGGCGAGCCGCCCTCCTGAACCACCGCAGCCCACGCGGTGCAGGCACACCCATAATGCCATCAGGGAGGGAGCTCCAGAACCCCCACCCAACGACAGCGAAGGAACGGCAATACACCTCCAAGTCAGGATGGTGAGCGGCCCGGAGGGGAACCTCCAGGAGGTGGCGCCCCCATGTGTCCGCTGCCCCCGTCCCCCCAGACGGCAGAGGTCATGGGCCTGTAAGGCGCTGTCGAAGGAGCCCTGGTGAATTGTCTTAAATGTGTTCACACTGGAACCTACGGAATTGACAACTGAAATTTTTATCAAGTTCAAACATGATAGACATTTTATAGCTTGACAAGGACAACAACAACTTGTATTGCTATAGCACCTTTTGTATATTAAAACAGGAGAGCGCGCTTCATAGGAGAGTAATCAGACAAAATTTGACACCAAGCCACGGAAAGAGATACGAGGATAGATGACCAAAGGCTTGGTGAAAGAAGTTTTGAATTGTGTGTTAAAGGAGGAGAGAGAGGTGGAGAGATAGAGAGGTTGAGGGAGGAAATTCCAGAACTCGGGGCCAAGGCAGCTGAAGACATGGCCATCGACCGTGGAGTGATTAAAATCAGGGATGTGCAACCGTCTGGAATTAGGGGAACGCAGATATCTCAGAGGGCTGTGGGGCTGGTAGAGGATACAGAGATTTTAAGAGATGAGGGATTTGAACGCAAGAATGAACATTTTAAAATAAGACAAATTTATATACCGACCAAGAAATGCTTACTATACAAAACTGTGGACAAATTATTGGAAGCAAGAGACAAATCTTCTTTGAATAATGCATGTGATCTTTTAATCGGAGCAAGCCGGCAGGACCTTTGTTTAACGTCTTGACCGCAAAGTGGTGTCTCTGGCAAATTACAAAAAAGGATATAAAATTATGAGAGGGAGATGTCAAGAGGCCGAAGAAGCTAATTGCTGAATTTGCAGGAGTGGGTTAAAGAGAAATATTGTCTCTCGGAATTTATACCCAAAAGGAGCCAGGGTGGGTGGGTGTCTGGGACACTTAATTGAGATTGTTACATTTTTTGTTGGGGAGAGATTACATTCAGACAAGTTCTTTTGGTTATGTGATTAAGGAGTTTGACATATACAGTCTGAAGCTGAAGGTGTCAAAAGAAGCTAAGAACCTTTGGCAATGTCTTTAAGAATGTGAGAGTATGTGTTAGATCACCAGTGGGAATGCTGGAACAGAAAACTAAAGGGTGGGATGAATTCCTCTCAGTAAATAGGATGCAGAACGATTAGTGCTCAAAACACTTTAGATATCTCGTGATGTTTGGAAGGATAAGCTAAACAAGCCAGTGCTCCTGCCAAATACATTACTTTGTGAGTATGCAAGTGCCACAGAGAGTACTAAAGGAATGCAATTCAACAAATATTATTTGAATGATGCCATAATTTATTTTGATATTATGCTAGATTCCTAACACAGGCAACACCATTACTAACAAATTCATGTGTCATTCTTCTCATTTCCTATCTGAGTGATCTTGCTATGTGTAAATTGGCTGCTGCACATCTTTAAGATGTCTTGCAGATGTGATAATGTGCTATATAAATGCCAATTATTCTTTTTATACTTCATTCTTTCAATTTCCCTCTTCCTTTCTCTCGCACCCTTGTTCTTTCTCTCTTTTCTGCTGAGTGTCTCTTGTTTTTCTGTCGTCTTCTCCTTTTAAGCTGTGAACATTAGTCAATCTTAATGTAGAAATATGTAAATTATACATGCTGTCAGGATATCCATTAGCAGACAAAAAGTATAGATTATTTTATTTGAAAGTATGCAGCCGTTGTGACATTTTTTAGTTTGACAGAACCATGCACTGCAAAACCCCTTGGGGAACTGGAAATAGTATTGAACATTATAAAAATGAAGGCTTATCACAATGATGTAATGCTCCAAAGAATGCCATGCAACAGAAGGTAAATAGGTCAATATTCTGAGAGGACTTGACAGGGTAGATGCTACAAGATCGTTACCTCAAGAAAGTTGAGAGCTGGGGGCCTAGCCTTAGGAAAAGGGGTTGATTATTTATGACTGAGGTAAGGAGATATTTCTTTGCTCAGAGGATAGAGAATTCCTAAGATTCACAACCAGAGGACTTTGGATGCTCAGTTGCTCAGTAGAGTCAAGATTGAGATCAATAGATTTTTGGACTTGGAGAGAACCGATGGATATGAGTTGAGGTCGAGGGTCAGCCATGACCTTATTGAGTAACTGAGCAAGTTCGATATGACATCCTCCTGCTCCATTTTTTTTACGTTCAAGGATGAATCATGCAATTTGGAACGTTATGCTGGAATTTCGTTTGGTGTACATTTGGGGATTAAGGAGAAATTTTCCAAGACTTTCGCATGTAAACTAAAATTGTCCACTGTTGGGCATTTTTGTGATTTCCGGAAGAAATAGATTTGGATTTAAATGGCTTTTTTCTCACACTGTGCTTTGTAAATTCTTAATAGTAATGCATTTGTGCATTTACTGTGTTTTGGAAAGGTCCAATTTTTAAGGTTGCTCTTGAGGCATAGAATCTCATTTCTAGTAATATGACACCGCCTTTGATTGACTACTTTTGCTTGGGAACAGTTTTATATAACTTACGAAAGAATTTTGGCTTACAAATAATTTTTAAAATCCTGGTGGTAAATATTTTAATGTATATAGTTCATAGAAAAAGAATGGTTACAGCACAGAAGGAGGCTATTTGGCCTGTTGTGTCTGTACTGGCCCTCTGAAGGAACAATGCACCCAGTGGCGTGCCTCTGACTTTTCCTTGTGGCCCTGCAAATTTTTGCTCTTTAGATAATGATCCAATTCCCATTTGAAAGCCTCACTGCACCACACTCTCAGGCAGTGCATTCCAGTTTCTAACCATACACTGCGTGAAAAAGATTTTCCTCATGTTGCCATTCTTCCTTTTGTCAATCAGGTTAAATCTGTACCCTCTGCTTCTCAATCCTTACACCACTGGGATAGTTTCTCCCTATCAACTCTGCCTAGACCTTTCATGATTTGAATACCTCTATCAAATCTCCTCTGAACCTTCTCTTTTCTAAGGTGAACAATTCCAACATCTCCAATCTTTTCAAGTTACTGAAGTCCCTTATCTCAGGAACTATTCTCATGAATCTTTTCTGATCCCCTCTAATGTCTTCACATCCTTCCTAAAATGTGTTGCCCAGAATTAGACACAATACTTCAGTTGAGGCTGAACCAGTACTCACCAGTCAATCAACTCATGGCCTTCCCGTGGTGCCAAAGTTTGATTTCTTCTTTTTCTCCCACTTCAGTGATCCCGACCAGCTTCACACTCCTCCTGGTCTGCTGCACAGTGATCCTAACTTGCTTCACGCTCCTCCCAGTCTGCTTCACAATAGTTCTGACCTGCTGCACACTCCTATCAGTCTCTGTTGCTAAATACTGCCTCATGAGCAGAGATAATGAGAAAAATAACTAGGTACTTGGCTAACTTTACCATTTTGATTTCTAAGCTGGATAAAAGTGCAGCATTCAAAGAGAAATGCTCTTATCAAGATTATCCAAGATGGTGGATGTGATGCAGTCAAGCAGGCTGTTTTGTCTTGGCTGATGTTGAGCTTCTTGAGTGTTGTTGGCGCTGTATTCATCCAGGCAAGTGGAGAGTATTCTGTCACACTCCTGATTTGTGCTTTATAGATGGTGGACAGGGTTTGGAGAGTTAGAAAGTGAATTATTTGCCGCAGAATTCCCAGCCTCTGACTTGCTCTTGTAGTCACAGTATTTATATAGCTGGTCCAGTTCAGTTTCTGGTCAATGGTAATCCCCAGCATGTTGATAGTGGGGGATTCAGCAATGGCAATGCCATATGTCAAGGGGAGGTGGTTAGATTCTCTCCTGTTGGAGGTGGTCATTGCCTGGCACCTGCCAGTTATCAGTTCAAGCTTGAATGTTGTCCAGTCTATGGATACAGACTGATTCAATATCTGATGAGTTGCGAATGGTGCTGAATATTGTCCAATCTTCAGAGAGCATTCCCATTTCTGACTTTATAATGGAAGGAAGGTCATTGGAGAAGCAGTTGAGGATGGTTGGGCTTAGGCCACCGGCCTGGGTAAACATTTGTAAACATATTGTTCTTTGAAGATGTTTGATTTATGAGCCAATTATCTGTAGAAAGTTGCATAGTATAGATCCAGTACATAAGCAATCTATTCATTTGGTAATGTCCTGACAGTTTGTTCCAATGCAGATTTTTAAGACCTGAGAGCCATGAGGTCTTTCATCCTCAATTTCCTCCGCTCTTTAAGTTGCTGACTTATACTACTAATAGTTCCTCATGTCCCTTACGTCCAAGGCATGCAGACTTGAATATTTATGGAATGCAACTGGTTTAGCAGTTCATCACCAGATCTAGCTGGACCATGGGGTGTTCTTTTTTGCTCAAGTTTCTCACTAGTCTAGGATCATCTTGCAATGCAAAGATAGCCCCCGGAATGCACTTCACGACAAACTGTCTTCATAAACCCTCTCCCCTATCTTGAAGTTAAATTCTGACTCGGCATGCATTGACTTGACTCATTGGTCAGCTATATGGCAGCTTATCAAAAGCCAGGGATCAGAGGGCGTTACTGTGAGTCAGGCAGATATAGGGAATCAGCACAAAGTGATGGAGAAGTTTCAGCCCCTTGATTTTGTCCAACAGGTATGAGGTATTTGCTATCTGTGTGGATGAGAAGAAAGGCTGCAAGCTGGATGAACGGACTGGCTATGGCACCATGGTTAAGAATGGCATTCAAGTGGGGGAGTGTTGAGGAATGTGGTAATGATAGGAGACAGTATATTCAGGGGGATAGATACTGTTCTCAACGGCTGCAATTGGAATCTCCGAAGGTTGTGTTGCCTGCCCAGTGCCAGGGTTACAGACACCTTGCGGCTGAAGAGGAACTTGGAGTGGAAGGGGGAGGATTTAGTTGTTGTTGTCCACATGGGAACCAGTGACATAGGTAGAACCAGGAATGATGTTCATCTAAGAAAATTTGAGAAGTTAGGGTCCAAATTAAAACGTAGAACATCAATCATCCCTGGATTGTTATCTGAGCCATGTGCCAATTGGCATAGGGTCAAGCAGATTAGAGAATTAAGCACATGGCTCAAAGAGTGGTCCGGAAAGAAGGAGCTTTGATTCATGGGGCTGTGGCATCAGCACTCAGAGAAGAGTGAGCTATTTTGTTGCGGTCGGCTCCACTTAAACCGGGCTGGGACCAGTGTCCTGGCCAATCATATAACCAGGGTTGTGGAAAAGGCTTCAAACTAATGGGGCGAGGGTTTGGGTAAAGGGAGATTTAGAAATCAGGAGAGAAAAGTCGAGACATCAGGACAGTATAACGATGTGGGGAGAGCTGAGCAGAGTGGGACAGGAAGGAACAGAGTTTAACAAAAAATGTATAACAGTGAATAAGTTCATTGCATGAAATAAAGTAAAAAAAATGAAATTAAAGGTTCTTTATCTGAAGCATGAAGCACCTGCAATAAGAAAGATGAATTAATGACACAAATAGAGGTAAATGATTTCGATCTAATTAGCATTACAGAGATGTGGTCCTGCAGAAAGTCAATGGGCTTTCAGCTGGCCAGCTGCATCCCCTGTGGTGGATCCTGCCACGGTGGGGCTGTTAAAATCCTGGCCATGGTTTCAAAATGATCAAGGTTGGGAAGTTATTATTCCAGGGCACACAATATTTTGGAAAGACAGACAGGACAGCAAAGGGGGGATAGCTCTGATAGTAAAGAATAACATAAGGAGATCAGTAAGAAAGGACCTTGCCCCAGAAAATCATGAAATTGAATCAGTATGGGTGGGAATTAGGAATAGCAAGAGTCAGAAAACACTGATAGGAATAGTTCATGGGCCCCCAAACAGCAGTTATACTGTTGTACAGGGCATTAAACATGAACAATATTGGAGCTTGTAACAAAGGCAATGTAATAATTGTGGGGACTTTAATCTTCAGATAGACTGGGACAATGAGATTGGTAAGAATGGTGTCTGGAAGATGAGTTTGTAGAATGCTTTTGTGACAGTTTCTTGGAGCAATATGTTGTGGAGGTATCTAGGGACTATCTAAGATCTAATATTGTGTAATGAAGCAAGGTTAATTAGTAATGTCATAGTAAACAAAGTACTGGGAAATAGTGATCATATTGAATATTAATCATTAAATTCCATGTTAAGTTTGAAAGTGACATACTCCAATCACAAATAAGAATCTTAAACTTAAAGCCAATTACATAGATACGAGAGCCAATTACATAGATACGAGAGGAGAACTGACTAAGGTTAATTAGATAACAGAAATGGAGATAAATGCTTAGTGGGATCATACAAAGATACAATTAAAATGCTCAACAAATATACATTCTGTTGAAAAACAAAAACTCAGCAAGAAAGACCAATCCTTGGCTCACTCAGGAAGTTAAGGGTAATATTGGATTGAAAGAAGAGGCTTACAATTTGTGAAAAACTGTCGCAAGTCTGAGGATTGGGAGTGTTTCCAAATCCAGCAAAGAACCACCAAAAAGTTGATAAGGGAAAAACTAGTATATAAGTGTAAACTAGCCAGAAATATGAAAACACATTGTAAGAGCTTTTATAAGTATATAAAAAAGAAAAGGTTCACAAAAGTAAACATTAGAAACAGAGGCAGGAGAAATTATCATGGAGAGTGAGAAAATGGTAGAGGCTTTGAACAAATATTTTGTATCTCTCTTCACAGTAGAAGACACAAATTTCATACCTGAAATAGAGGGTAACCTAGAGGCTGCAAAAAGTGAGGAAATTAAGAAATCAATATTAGCAGAGAAAAAATATTGGAGAGACTTATGGGAATAAAATCTGACTTCCCAGGTCTTGATGGCCTACACCTTAAGATTCTAAAAGAGAGAGCTGCAGAGATAGTGGATGTGCTAGCTATAATTTTCCAAATTCCTTAGATTCGGGAACAGTCCTGTCAGGTTGGAAGTTGATAAATGGCTTTTTGAAAAAGAAAGGAAAAAACAGTGACCTACAGGCCAGTTAGCCTAACATCAATTGTTGGGAAGATGCTGAAATCTATTTTTAAGGAAGTTTTAACAATGCACTTAGAAAAGCATAGTTTGATTAGAACAAAGCAACATGGTTTTACTGAAGGGAAATCTTGTTTGATAAATTTATTAGAGATTTTTTGAGGATGTAACTCATAGGGTAGATAAATGGGAACCAGTAGATGCAGTATACCTGGATTTCCAAAAGTCATTCGATAAGGTGCCACACAAAAAGCTTATAGGCAAGAAAAGGGCTCATGGAGTTGGGGGTAATATATTACCACGGATATAGGATTGGTTAGTGGATAGAAAGCAGAGAATAGGCATAAATGGGGCTTTTTAAGTTGCAGGTAGTAAATAGCGGAGTGCCATAAGAATCAGTGCTGGGGCCTCAGATATTTACAATCTATATTAATGACTTAAATGGAGATGCAGAGAATAATGTACCTAAGTTTGCTGATGATACCAAGCTAGGTGGAAAGGTAAGTTGTGGGGAGGACACAGAGGCTACAAAGAGATATAGGCAGGTTAGGTGAGTGAGCAACAAAATGGGAGATGGAGTATAATGTAATGAAGAGTGAAGTTATTCATTTTGGTGGTAAAATTAGAAAAGCAGAATATTTTTTAAAAGATATGAAACTTGTAAGTGTTGATGTTCAAAGAAACTTGGGTGTGCTCGAACAAGGAACACAGAAAGTTAGCATGCAGGTGCAGCAAGCAATTAGGAAGGCAGATAGCATGTTGGCCTTTATTGCAAGGGGATTGTAGTACAGGAATAACAAAGTCTTGCTGGTATTGTTCAGGGTTTTGATGAGACCACATCTGGAATAGTGTGTGAAGTTGTGGTCTCCATATTTAAGAAAGGATAGACTTGCCTTGGAGATGGCACAGTGAAGGTTCACTCTATTGATCCCTGGGCTGAGAGTGTTGTCCTATGATTAGAGGTTGAGTAAATTGGGCTTATTTTCTCTGGAATTTATAAGAATGCAAGGTGACCTCATTGCAACCTACAAAATACTGAAGGAGCTTGACAGATTAGACACTGAGAGATTGTTTCCGCTTGCTGGGGAATTTAAAACATGGGGGCACAGTCTCAGAATAATGGGCTGATCATTAGGACTGTGATGAAGAGAAATTACTTCACTCAAAGGGCACTGAATCTTTGGAATTCTCTACCCTAGAGGGTTGTGGATGATGCGTTGTTGAATACCTTTAAGACAGATCTTTGGTGTCTCAGGGAATCAAGGGATATGGTGAGTGGGCGGGAGTCCAAGATCAGCCATGATCGTATTGAACGGTGAAGCAAGCTCAGCAGGCCATATGGTCTACTCCTGCCCCTATTTCTTGTGTTCTTGTTCATTCATGAGGAAGAGCAGCCGAACCCCTCAGAGGTAAAACGTTAAGTCTAACATAATTTTCCCAGTTACCTGGCACAAGAACCAGTTTAGAAACTATTGCTGTGGCATTCAGTGAGTAGAATGCTGCCTGTGGTTTGCAAGTCTTTTTTAGAACTATTGGAAGGACTCGAGCTATTCTCCCGCCTATGCATGAAAATTGGTTAATGTTTGTAGATGGCAAGAGTGGCTATAAGGAATTTGGAGCAAAAGTGTTAGATAATTTGTAGCTCCATTCAGTGCTGAAGTGCACTACCTGTTAAGTGGAACCTTAAAATACAGAATCTTAATAACCATATTTTCAGTCTGTGTGAGCTTTATTTTGTTACAGAGAAAGCAAGATAATGTAGCAGAAGGACTATTTCGAAGTGAAAGACAAAGTAGAAAGTTACTTAGCTCTATGTCGAAATGAAGTGTTTCTTCAATGCTCCTTGTCTGCTTTTGGACTGAACTGAAGGTAATAAATAACAGTTAACAGTGCGGTTCCTTAACCAATGTAATTTTTGCCACTGGTCCCTGAGCTGCAGCCCAGTTCCATCTGTTGGGATGGTCAACAGTGTTGTTTTCAACCAGAGTTGGCGAGTTGAGTGTGCTGGAAAGAACCCCAGGATTATATTATATTTTGTCTATCGAGACTTGAATCATGCAAGGAGATATTAGGAGCAATGCGCAAATGCTTGGCCAAAGAAATATGTTTTCAGGAATATTTTAAAAGAGGAAAACAAGGTAAAGAGGTTTAGGGATTACATTCCAGAGCTTAAGGCCTAAGCACCTAACGCACAGTCACCAATGGTGGATAGATTAAAATTAAGGATGTTTAACAGGTTGAAATTAGAGCAGTGCAGATATCTTGGAGTGTTGTGGGGCTGAAGGAGAAAGGGAGGCTTTGGCCCTGGAGAGGTTTGAAAATGAAAATAAAAACGTTAAGATTGAGGCATTGTTTAACTGGGAGTCTGTGTAGGTCAACAAGCACAGAGGGGATGAGTGAACAGCATTTTAGGGTTAGGATACAAGCAGCAGAGTTTTGGATGACCTCAAGTTTATGGAGGTGGAATGTGCGAGGCTGGTCAAGTGGGTATGAAATAGTCAAGTCTGGAGGGAATAGTCATGGATGGTGTTTCAGCAGGAGAAAGAGATGAAGCAGTGACAGAGAGTAGTGTTACAGAAATGGAAATGGATGGTTTGAGTGATGGCATTGTTATATGATTGAAAGATCACCTCGGGTTCAGAAATAACATAGAGGTTGCGAAAAGTATAGTTCAGAACCTGACAGTTGTCAGCGAGAGGGTTGGAATTGGTGGCGAGGGAGCAGCGTTTGTTGCGGGGAGCAAAGACAATGGCTTCAGTCTTCTCGATATTTAAATGGAGGAAATTTCTGGTCATCCAATAGTGGATGTTGGACAAATCCTTTAGTATAGGGGAATGGTATTATGCTGCAAAGACACAATTAGTGCAAATATCCAGGGATTGATGTTGAAGTTCCCACTGCTTCTGATCAACAAATGAGTGACCTAGATCCAAAAATGTAACATCGGTTGGCCCCATTTCTCATGATATCAAACTTGGGAGGGACAATGGAATCTGAAGAAGCAGCCGAGAAGCTTTGGAAAGACCTGAGAGATATTAACTCCTGGACTGAGCTATGACAGATAAAACATAATATAGGAAAATATATAAAGAATGTTGCATGATAAATGGTACATAGGAATTAGGAGCAGGAGTAGGCCACTCGGCCTATTGAGTTTGCTCCGTCATTCAATAAGATCACAGCTGATCTGACAGCAATCTTAACCCCACATTCCCACCTAACCTTGATAACCTTTCGCCCCCTTGCTTATCAAAAATCTACCTAGCTCTGCCTTAAAAATGTTCAACGACTCTACTTCCACTGCCTATTGAGGAATAGAGTTCCAAAGACTCACCACCCTCAGAGAAAAAGTTTCTCCTCATCTCTGCCCTAAATGGGCGACCCATTATTTTTAAACAGTGACCCTTGTTCTAGATTCTCCCACAAGAGGAACCATCCTTTACACATCCACCCTGCCAAGACCCCTCAGGATCTTAAATGTTTCAATCAAGTTGCCTCTTACTCTTCTAAACTCCAGCAGATACAAGCCTAGCCTGTTCAATCTATCATCATAAGATAACCTGCCCATTCCTGGTATTAGTTTAGTAAACCTTCTCTGAACTGCTTCCAACACATTTACTTTCCTTAAATAAGGAGACCAGTACTGCACACAGCGAGCAGGATTTTCCCTTTGGCATGTGGGGGCAGGCCCCGTACGTCTGGGTGTAAAATGACGCGCAGTGATGTCAAGCGAGTGTCCTGATGTCACCGCGCGCCATTGCGAGATGTCGCTGGGCGGGTGTGCGATGATGTCTGAAGCGCGCCCGCCATTATTTAACGGGCCACTTAAGGCCCTCGAAGTGCTAATTGCCACCGATTTTTTGGTGCCCGTGCAATCTTCGTTTCGGTGCAACGAGCAGGCGGGTGGGATATGTTTGTATAAACCTCATCCATGGGCGGGTTAAGAGGGCTCACTGGGGTTGCGAGTGTGCACAGTCAAGTATTTATTTATGAAAGTTTTTGAAACTTGCCTGTGAGGTCTGCAGTACTTCAAAACACAGACCAGCTGCTTTTTCTGGACACTTAACCTTCAGGTCAGCACTCTGCAGTGAGTAATCTTTTCAGGGCCTGCAGGTTTCAGGAAGCCTTCACTTAGCCTGGGAATGGGAGCTGAATTGCCCACTGGCGGCAGCTCTACTGAGGAGGAAGGGAGGGCTAGAAGGGGGAGGAGGCCAGGAGTGCACATTAAACCTCCAGGGGAGCCATCCTTGGGAGGACAGGCACAGGCACATGGGGTGCAGGGCCAATAGGTAGTCCAAGGCGGAAGGGGCTGCAGAAGACGTCACTATCCTGCTGCCAGGGTATAATAGGCAGCGATGCAGCTACCTCATTATTCCTGAGGTGCAGTGCCGAAGGAGGTGCCGTCTCTCAAGGGAAACATTCAACTATATCTGTCAGATGATAGGGCCTGAAATCCCCGCTAGCTGTGTGGGTGGACACCCCATGCAAGGGCTCTGAAGGTCACAGCTGCCCTCAACTTCTGTGCCTCTGGCTCCTTCCAGGGGTTGGTGGATGACCTTTGCGGTGTCTCCCAATCAGCTGTCCAGACTTGTCAAGCAGGTTACAGATGCTCTGTTCAGGCGTGCATTGACCTTCATCCACTATCATTGGGACTAGGCAAGCCAGACACAGCGAGCCAGAGGCTTGGTGGTGATTGCTGGCTTCCCCCACGTCCAGGGTGCAATAGACTGCACACATGTGGCCATCAAGACGCCAGCAGGTGAGCCCGGTGCCTTCGTCAACAGGAAGGGCTTCGACACATGACGTGCGGATAGTGTGTGATCATAGGATGCTGATTTTCCAAGTCTGTGCAAGGTACCCAGGCAGCTCCCACAATGCCGACATCCTCAGACACTCCCAGGTGCTGGGGCTTTTCAGTGCTCCAGCCCGGCTGGATGGTTGGCTGCTGGGTGACAAGGGCTATCCCCTCAGAAGGTGGCTCATGACGCCTCTCTGCCATCCAAGAACAAAAGCTGAGCAGTGGTACAATAGGAGTCAGGGCACCACAAGGGCTGTGGTGGAGAGAACCATTGGTCTTCTCAAGGTGCGCTTCCATTGCTTGGACTGCTCAGGGGGGCACCAGTACCCCCCAGATCGTGTCTCGGTGATAGTGGTTGCATGCTGGGCTCTCCACAATCTTGCGCAGGAAAGGGGGGATGCAGTGGACGATGAAGGTGTCGACGCAGTGGCTCTGGCTGCACATGATGAATCCAGCAGTGAGTCCGAGGATGAGCACGCACAGGCAAATGCTGAGGGGCTGGACGCTGACCCGGGCATACTCCAGGGAGGCAGGGACACCCGGGAGGCTTTAATCCAACGAACCTTCAGCTAGCACAACACATATGGACCTCCAGGACAAGCCTGGGCTGTAGGCTCGATTCTCAGCACCTCAATGCAAAATCTGCCAGGTTAGGAACAGTCACTAAGGGCCTTGTTAATAAAGCTGAATGTCCAACAAAGCACTCATTACAAAAACAGAATTACCTGGAAAAACTCAGCAGGTCTGGCAGCATCGGCGGAGAAGAAAAGAGTTGACGTTTCGAGTCCTCATGACCCTTCATGAAGGACCTGCTGAGTTTTTCCAGGTAATTCTGTTTTTGTTTTGGATTTCCAGCATCTGCAGTTTTTTTGTTTTTAAAGCACTCATTACTTTTTTGGAAACCATACACATGCAGAAGAAAAGAGGCATTGTGACATACCTGAATTTATTATGTCAAGCCAAACAACTTATTCCAAAAAAAGAGAATAGCGTTACAAAACAAAGCAAATCATAAGGACCTCATCTCGGGCCAACACAAAAGCACCAGTGAAAAACCCGTGGTGTGCCTAAGGTGCCTTATGTTTTCATTTCCAGGTGCTACATCTTGGTGCTGCCCCGTTGCTATGAGTGGCATCTGAGACAGCCTGCTGACTCTGCTGTCCTTTTTGGCCTCGATTACCTTGGCGGTCGTCCTCTGGCCTGTGGACCCAGTGCTGGCATCTCCCCAGTCGTTGCAGCATCATCGGATGGTATGGTGACTGGGAAAGGGGCGGAGTAGCTGCCACCCTCATTTGGAGCGCCCAGAGAGGTGCCCGCAGAGACGCCAGGCAGCTGCTGCGCTGACGTGATGTCGCTTCGGACCTCCCTGCTCACTGTGGATGGATGGGCGCTGAGCTGGGAAAGTTAATGTCCAAACCATCTCCTACACTGGCACTGACCAGCTGAGGTCAATGCCAGTGTGAGGGCTTGCTGGTCAGAGTGCATTCCCAGGAAACCCTGACGAGTCTCCTGGAGTAGCCTCTCCACGAGACTCGCCACTCCCTCCATGGAGGACGCATGGCACTCAGACATGTGGCTCATTGCTTCGGCGATCGTTCGCGTAGATGAGTCCACCATGGAGACCAAGCCAAGCATAGCCTCATGTATCTCCCCCAGATGCACCCGCACACCCGACCGCATTTCCTGCGCCTGCTGCATCATGGATGACTCCAGAGGCGGCACATCAGGCACTGACTGAGCATGTGCCTGGTCCCCTGCAGCCCTCCGACTGCTGTTGCCATGGGCACTCTCTGTCTGTGCCAGCTCCTCCAGTGACTGTGAAGTGCCTTCACCACTGTGCCCTGGGATACTAGCCGACGTTTGAATTCCTACCGAGGTGCTGGTGTCTGCGCTGGTGCCTTCCTCACAGAAATGGTGTGACGCTGGTGAGACTTCAGGGCCCTCAGGTGTGAGAGGGGGCCTCTGCTGCTGCTCCTTCCGGCCCTGCTCCAATGATGCTGAAAGGAAGAACAAGGACAGTGGATCAGTTAACGTGGAGACAATGTCAAAGTGCATCCCTGTCCCATGGATCATTATGCACTCATCTTTCCATAACCAATGGTCAAGCCATGTTGCAAAATTAAATCAGTTAACATTTCAGCAGTGCTATGGCTGTTGGGAGAACAATGCTGACCTCACTATTGGGCATAAACACCTGGCCGTGGCACCCCAGCCTCACCCACACGAGTGGACCTTGGCGCATGGCGCCTCTCCATATCCAGGGCCTCCTGTTCGAAGTGGCTAAGAATGGCGATCTGTGCCTGGCCGTTGCCAGGCCTCACATGCTCTGCTGCGTCCTGAGCATTCTTCTCCTGAAAATGAGAGACGAGCGTTGACTAGTGAAAATTGAATATGGACCCTCTTTGCGCACGGCTCACCCCAACCAGAGTGGGACATATCAGGGTCCAGATCCTCCTCACCCTGCTGCTGCTGAACACTCACACAAAGCTGCTAGGCCTGCTCCACACTCCCCCACCCCACATTTGGACACATGCTGCCTACATCCCATTAGGCAGCACATGGTATATCTTTCCATAGCAAGGAGGCACAAGCACGTGGAGTGCAGAGCACAGCCGTTAGTTCGTTGCCACACCACCTCGAAGCTCCCCTTTCAGCATGTTATCACCCTGACTTAGACATGTCCTGGAGTTCAAATACAGCGCCTAGGTGCAGTTCTTCCAGGTTGCCTCCAAACTAGTCATGGGGGACTCAGTGTAACACACGCTGTGGAGGCAAAATACATCTCTTCATCACCCTCTCAGACTGACCTCCGCATGGGCAGTATCTGCTTGCCCACCCAGCAGAGGACAAATGCAGTCACTGATTCAATGCAGTCACTACACTCAGACTTGGAGGGGGAAGGGGGGGCAGCAGGGTGGTAAGCTGACCTGCTGGGTAACATGACCAATGCCAACATGGTACTCACCCTGCCAGAGCGCAACAAGTCGTTGAAGCGCTTGCAACACTGGATCCAGGTGCGCTGCACCATATCGTGGGAGCTCACCACCTGTGCCACCTGCTCCCAGGCAAGTTTTGTCATGTGGGGGGGTGGCCTCCTCCCATCCTGGGGAACCAGCACCACCTGCCGTGCTGTTATCTCCTCGAGGAGCGCAGCAAGGCAGTCAGCCGAGAAACGAGGGGCACACTGGCCCCCCCCCCCGCCCTACCCTCTGGCCTGGTCTATCCCGCTGCCCTATCTCCAGCCTTGCCTGCTCTGCTGGCCTACCCTCCAGACTAGCCTGCTCACCAGAAGCCCTCTGGTGTGCCCTTCTACTTGCCATCGTGAGCAGCCTTGCAAAGGCTGCCAGCACTTCAGATAAACAGGCCGTTGAGCCGCCATTGGACCCGGAGAACAATGCACTCCCGCCGCCACCCGCCCACTCCTGCGACTCCCTTGGGAGTTGCGCGTTACGCTGGGCGGGCCTTCATTGGTGATTGGGTCCACGTCCGCCCGTGCCCGCTCCGTTGCCCCCCCGCCCCCCAATCCGCCAAATAGAAAATTCAGCACAGTACTCCAGATGTTGCCTCACCAATGTCCTGTATAACTGAAGCATAACCTCTCTACTTTTGTATTCTATTCCCCTCACAATGAGCAATAAAATTCTATTAGCTTTCCTAATTACTTGCTGTGCCTGCAAACTAACCTTTTGCGCTTCATGCACATGGACACCCAGATCCCTTTGCATTTCAGTGTTCTGCAGTCTCTCACCATTTAGATAATATGCTTTTTTATTCCTCCTGCCAAAATGAACAATATCACGTTTACATAATAGCCCATTTGCTAGATCTTTGCCCACTTACTTAACCTAGCTACATTCTTTTGTAGAATCCTTATGTCCTCTTCACAGATCACTTTCCTACCTGTCTTTGTATCATCAGCAAATTTGGCAAGCATACCTTCTGTCCCTTCATCCAAGCCATTGATATAAATTGTAAAAAGTTGAGGCCCCAGCACTGATCCCTGTGGCACACCATTTATTATATATATTGCCAGCCAGAAAATGACCCATTTAAACCTCCTCTCTGTTTCTTGTTAGCAAGCCAATCTTCTATCCATGCTAATATGTTGCTCCCAACGCCATGAACGTTTATTTTCTGCAATAATCTTTGCAGTGGCACCTTATCAAATGCTGCCTTAATTATTACTGAATAAATGGGGCTCAAATAACGAAGGGTGAAGTTGGAAGACACCTAGAAGAGATAGTGGATTTGACATTGACCTGTGGCCAGTAATGCAGGAGCAGTAATCACCAAGGCAAATGGAAGCTGAGCCATAGTGCCAAATCAGTAAAGCATAAATCTAAAAAGAAAAAAAATATATTTATTTATTTATTTATTTTTTTTTTTTACATCTTTTATGCTCTCCCCACCCCCACTAGAGCTATACCTTGAGTGCCCTACCATCCATTCTGAATTAGCACATTCGTTTAGATAATATCACCAACTTTAACTTTAACACCTATGTGTTCTTTTGTATTATTGTTGTTGACATCTTTTGATGATCTGCTTCTATCACTGCTTGTTTGTCCCTACAACCACACCCCCACTCCACCTCTCTCTCTCTCTCTCTCTCTCCACCCCCCACACACACACCTTAAACCAGCTTATATTTCAACTCTTTCTTGGACTCGAACTCAAGTTCTGTTGAAGGGTCATGAGGACTCGAAACGTCAACTCTTTTCTTCTCCGCCGATGCTGCCAGACCTGCTGAGTTTTTCCAGGTAATTCTGTTTTTGTTTTTGTTTTGGATTTCCAGCATCCGCAGTTTTTTTGTTTTTATCTCTGTGTTTCATTGACTGCCACTGCTCTTCAAGAAATGCCTACCTCCTTGAAGAAGTTCTGTTCCTCTCTGCGACAAGATTTCTGTATCTCTCTTTTGCCCTGCTCACCTTCCTTGCTTTCCATTTCCCTCCTGGTGTTTGACAAGGTGCTTACTAAAACCCGCTTTCACAGCCACATCTCCTTTCTCAGTGACGGTCTCCATCTCCGACTTACCCCACGTGGATTTCAACTGAAATTCCACCCCTCATGTTTCGAACCCAGCCCGGATTACAGTTATCTCCGGGACATAAAACGTTTCTCGGACTGCTGTTCTCGTCACATTCTGAAATCCACACTCAGTGCCATGTGCCGCCATATGAACACACTCGACCTCTCCCTCCAGCAGCACCGCCGCACCCTTTTTCAAAGCTGCGCGTGCCCCCAGTTTCATTTTATCCTTCGGCTCATCCGACGCCTCAACAAGAAACTTTTTCTCTCAAGTGCTAAGGAACGCAAGCTCCAACAACTCATCGACACCAACACCCATCTAGGACCCTCCACCCCTGCCTGTCCCTCCGTCCTCTCCCTTTCTTCCAATCCCAACCCCAGCCGTGTATTCACTATACCCCCTGACCTTCCCCTCTCCGATGCTGAACGTCCAGTGCTCAGCAAAGGACTTAGTTTCATACCCTTACACCCTCACCTCAATGAATTTCGGGCTCGGCATGATGCTGAACTCTTCTTCCGCTGTCTTTGTCTCCGGGCTCACTTCTTTGGGCAGGAGTCCTCTCCCAGTTCAACGGATCCTTTTACCCATCTCCAATATTCTCCCTCCACCTGGACCCCTCCCTCTGGATTCTTACCTTCTCTCGATCTTTTCATTGAGAACTGTCGGCGCGACATTAGTCTTCTCAATTTCTCTGCTCCTCTCACCCATTCTAACCTGTCTCTCTCTGAACTTACTGCACTCCATTCTCTCAGGTCCAACCCTGACATTGTCATCAAACCCGCTGACAAGGGTGGTGCTGTTGTCTGGCGCACTGACCTCTACCTCGCGGAGGCTGAGCGTCAACTCGCAGACACTTCCTCCTACCTCTCCCTGGACCATGACCCCACCACTGAACATCAAGCCATTGTTTCCAGGACTGTCACTGACCTCATCTCCTCTGGGGATCTCCCTCCCACAGCTTCCAACCTGATAGTTGCCCAACCTCGGACGGCCCGCTTCTATCTCCTACCCAAAATCCACAAACAGAACTGCCCTGTTAGACCGATCGTCTCAGCTTGCTCCTGCCCCACAGAACTCATTTCTCGTTATCTTGACTCCCTTCTCTCTCCCCTTGTCCAGTCCCTTCCCACCTACATCTGTGATTCCTCTGACACCTTACATCACATCAACAATTTCCAGTTCCCTGACCCCAACCGCTTCCTCTTCACCATGGACGTCCAATCCCTCTACACCTCCATCCCCCACCAGGATAGTCTGAGGGCCCTTAGCTTCTTCCTCGAACAGAGGCCCGAACAATCCCCATCCACCACTACTCTCCTCCGTCTGGCTGAACTTGTTCTCACGCTGAACAATTTCTCCTTCAACTCCTCTCACTTCCTCCAAATAAAAGGTGTGGCTATGGGTACCCGCATGGGCCCCAGCTATGCCTGTCTCTTTATGGGGTATGTGGAACATTCCTTGTTCCAGTCCTACTCCGGCCCCCTTCCACAACTCTTTCTCTGGTACATCGATGATTACTTCGGTGCCGCTTCATGCTCTCGTCGGGACTTGGAAAAATTTATTAATTTTGCTTCCAATCTCCACCATCATTTTCACGTGGTCCATCTCTGACACTTCCCTTCCCTTCCTTGACCTCTCTGTCTCAATCTCTGGTGATAGACTGTCCACCAATATCCATTACAAACCCACCGACTCCCACAGCTATCTCGACTACAGCTCCTCACACCCCGCTTCCTGTAAGGACTCCATCCCATTTTCTCAGTTCCTTTGCCTCCGTCGCATCTGTTCCGATGATGCTACCTTCAAAAACAGTTCCTCTGACATGTCCTTCTTCTTCCTTAACCGAGGTTTTCCACCCACGGTCGTTGACAGTGCCCTCAACCGTGTCCGGCCCATCTCCTGCGCATCCGCCCTCACGCCTTCTCCTCCCTCCCAGAAACATGATAGTGTCCCCCTTATCCTCACTTATCACCCCACCAGCCTCCGCATTCAAAGGATCATCCTCCGCCATTTCCGCCAACTCCAGCATGATGCCACCACCAAACACATCTTCCCTTCACCCCCCCTATCGGCATTCCATAGGGATCGCTCCCTCCGGGACACCCTGATCCACTCCCCTATCACCCCCTACTCCTCAACCCCCTCCTATGGCACCACCCCATGCCCATGCGAAAGATGCAATACCTGCCCCTTCACTTCCTCTCTCCTCACCGTCCAAGGACCCAAACACTCCTTTCAAGTGAAGCAGCATTTCACTTGCATTTCCCCCAACTTAGTCTACTGCATTCGTTGCTCCCAATGTGGTCTCCTCTACATTGGAGAGACCAAACGTAAACTGGGCGACCGCTTTGCAGAACACCTGCGGTCTGTCCGCAAGAATGACCCAAACCTCCCTGTCGCTTGCCATTTTAACACTCCACCCTGCTCTCTTGCCCACATGTCTGTCCTTGGCTTGCTGCATTGTTCCAGGGAAGCCCAACGCAAACTGGAGGAACAACACTTCATCTTCCGACTAGTCACTTTACAGCCATCCGGACTGAATATTGAATTCAACAACTTTAGGTCCTGAGCTCCCTCCCCCATCCCCACCCCCTTTCTGTTTCCCCCTTTCTTTTCTTTTTTTTCCAATAAATTATATAGATTTTCCTTTTCCCACCTATTTCCATTATAAAAAGAGAAAAAGAAAAAAGAAATTATTTATTTATTTATTTATTTTTTTACATCTTTTATGCTCTCCCCACCCCCACTAGAGCTATACCTTGAGTGCCCTACCATCCATTCTTAATTAGCACATTCGTTTAGATAATATCACCAACTTTAACTTTAACACCTATGTGTTCTTTTGTATGATTGTTGTTGACATCTTTTGATGATCTTCTTCTATCACTGCTTGTTTGTCCCTACAACCACACCCCCACTCCCCCACTCCACCTCTCTTTCTCTCCGCCCCCACACACACACCTTAAACCAGCTTATATTTCAACTCTTTCTTGGACTCGAACTCAAGTTCTGTCGAAGGGTCACGAGGACTTAAAACATCAACTCTTTTCTTCTCCGCCGATGCTGCCAGACCTGCTGAGTTTTTCCAGGTAATTCCGTTTTTGTTTTTGTTAAGCATAAATCTAAGGCCATAATGCTGAAGCTATTTAGTGTTCTTATTTAGACTGTGTCCCGAATACTGCAAGCAGTTCTGTTCACCAGAACACATCTAAGAATCAGAAGGCTGATTTCTAAAGTCAGAATTATCCATGCCCAAATGCAACAATGTCTGCACAATATCCAGGCTTGGACTGACAAGTGGCAAGTAACATTCATGCCATGCAAGTGCCAGGCCATGACCATCTCCAATAAGAGAGAATCTAATCATCACTCCTTGACATTCAATGGCATTACCATTGTTGAATCCCCCACTATCAACATTTTGGGGGTTACCATTGACCAGAATCTAGCCATATAAATAGTGTGGCTACAAGAGCAGATCAGAGACTTGGAATCCTGCGGTGAGTAACTCACCATCTGACTCCCCAAAACATGTTCACCATCTACAAGACACAGGTCAGGAGTGTGATGGAATATCCTTCACTTGCTTTGAAGAGTGCAGCTCCAACAACAGTCAAGAAGCTTGACACTATCTAGGATAAAGCAGCCCGCTTTGGGACGGTACCCCGTGCACAAACATTCACTTCCTTCACCACCAACTCTCAATGGCAGCAGTGTGTACCATCTTCAAGATGCAGGAACTCACCAAGGCTCCTTTGGCAGCACTTTCCAAATCTGCAGTCACATCTAGAAGGACAAGGGCAGTAGACACATTGGGAATACCACCGCCGGGAAGTTCCCCTCCCAGCCACTCACCATCCAGACTTGGAAATATATCGCCGTTCTGTCACTGCCACTAAGTCAAAATCCTTGAACTCTTTCCCTAACAACACTGTGCATGTACCTACAAGGACTGCAGCTGTTCAAGAAGGCAGCTCACCACCACCACCTTCTCAAGGGCAATTAGGGATGGGCAATAAATGTTGGCCTAGCCAGGGACTCTCACATCTCATGAATGAATTAAAAAAAAGCGATTTCTCAAAAAACTGTTAGGAAAACTTGAACTCTTCATCCTTGAAAAGAGGGGAATGAGGTGGGAAATTATTAATGAATTGAAGATACGAGGTGGAAAAGACGAGTTTAATCCTCAGCGCTACTTCATTTGTACCCGTACTGAGGACAAGGGAAGAACTAGTCAAGCCAAGTTCAGCACTAATCTCAGGAAGCCTGTGTTTTGTGCAAAGAATGATCAATACATGTAATTGGGTAGTCAGTAGAAAAGTGGCAGCAAAAAACTCTGGAACAGTTGAGGCAGTTGACTGCTGTAGATATGGAGATTGGTAGCAGTTTTCTAGGAAGGATGAAGTGAATACCCTGATTGACCTCAGGATTTGGGTTGCACTGGTCAAGCTGCCCTTAAACCAGCTTATATTTCACCTCTTTTCTATTTTTACTTAGTTCTGTTGAAGAGTCATATGGACTCGAAACGTTAACTGTGCTCCTCTCCGCAGATGCTGCCAGACCTGCTGAGTTTTTCCAGGTATTTTAATTTTTGTTTTGGATTTCCAGCATCCGCAGTTTTTTGCTTTTATTTAAGCTGCATTTAATGTCCATCCCCAAGATGGTGGACGCAAGCCTTGTTGAACAATTGTTTTTTTGTTACATCTAAATGGCTTACAGTCATTTCAAAGGTCCCTAAATGTCATTAATGCTGTATTGGAGCTGTAATTCAGATCAGGTTGTACTGGCAGGTTCCTTTCTCTAAAATATAGTAATGACTCAGTTGGATGTTCATTGCAATATGCAACTTTTGTGATAATTTTCTTTTCCTTGATTGAATAAATTTATTTTTGCAAACTCGCCATGGGGGGATTTGAACTTTGCAAGTGCTGGGCTCTGTTTTAGGAACAGGTTTCTTGTTGTGAATGGAAACCTGATACAAAGTTTGAAATAGTTAATACTGCTATGAAACACTGCAGCACGGAAACATTATTGAACTTGTAGGAACAGGGCCATTAGCAGGATCTTTGACTTCAATAAACATAACAGCTAATGTCAATTACCTCAGAAATATTAGGGAATTTTAAACCATTTCCTACAAGTATATCATGCATCAATAGTAATTAATTGAGCTCTTGCCAAATTATAGTTTGTAACTTGTTTATATTTGTAATTTTGTTCTCTCTCATAATTTTCTTTGCCTCTATTTTTCCATCACTGCTTCACACCCGTGCTATTCATCTCTTTTGGAAAGGCGTTACTGTTGAACCTTTAGAATCCGCAGTGAATGTGATCAGTAATGGCAAATGTAGTGTTAGAACAAATATTCTGATCACTTCAGAGTTCCAGTGGTGTTGCTGTGGGCCAGAGAAGCTCACTGATCCATGGAACCTATTCTTGCCACCAGTTTTTTCAGTGTGATTCTGGAACTAATTCTGAAGCTACAAGTACTGTTGTGGCTGTGAACCACTTTGTGATGTGCTGAGGTCATAAATGTGTGGTAGCGTAGTGGTATTGTCTCTAGATGAGTAATCTAGAGACCCAGGGTGATGCTCTGGGGACCTGGGTTTGCATCCCACTATGGCAGATAGTGGAATTTGAATTCAATAAAATAACTGGAATTAAAAGCTAAGATGAAACCATTTCAATTGTCACAAAAACCCATCTGGTTCAGTAATGTCCTTTAGGGAAGGAAATCTGCTGTCCTTACCTGGTCTGGCCTATATCTGACTCTAGACCCACAGCAATGCGGTTGACTCCTGCTAATGGCCTAGCAAGCCACTCAGTTGTATCAAACTGATAAAAACAAGTCAATAAGGAATTAAACCGGCTGGACCACCCAGCATTGACCTAGGCACTGGAAACGACAACAGTAAACTCAGCCTTGTCGACCCTGCAAAGCCCTCCTCACTAACATCTGTGGGCTTATGCCAAGATTGGGATTTCTGTCACACAGTCTAGTCAAGCAACAGTCTGATATGGTCATACTCAAGGAATCATACCTTACAGATCATTTCTTTTTTATTATTGTTCATTCATGAAATGTGGGCTTTGCTGGTTAGGCTGGCAATTGTTGTCCATCCCTAGTTGCCCTTGAGAAGGTGATGGTGAGCTGCCTTCTTGAACCACTGTAGTACATGTGGTGTAGGTACATCCACAGTGCTGTTAGGAAGGGAGTTCCAGGATTTCACACTGAAGGAATGGCGATATATTTCCAAGTCAGGATGGTGAGTGACTTGGAGGGGAACTTTCAGGTGGTGTTGTTCCCATCTATCTGCTGTCCTTGTCCTTCTAGATCATGTCCCAGATGCCATCATCACTGGCATAGGTGGTGGCACAGTGGTATACAGTTGAGCAGGAGTTGCCTGGGAGTCCTCAACATTGACTCTGGATCCCATGAAGACTCATAGCACCAGGTCAAACATCAGGGCATCAGGGAACCCTAGCAAAATTGGAGTCAATGGGAGTCAGAGGGAAAACTCTCCATTGGTTAGAGTCATACCTAACACGCAGGAAGATGGTTGTGGTTGTTGGAGGACAATCATCTCAGTTCCAGGACATCACTGCAGGAACTCCTCAGGGTAGTGTCCTAGGCCCAATCATCTTCAGCTGCTTCATCAATGGCCTTCCTTCCATCATAAGGTCAGAAGTGGGGATGTTCGCTGATGATTGCACAATGTCCAGCACCATTTGCAACTCCTCAGATGCCGAAGCAGTCCATGTCCAAATGCAGCAGGACCTGAACAATATCCAGGCTTGAACTGACAAGTGGCAAGTAACATTTGTCTCATACAAGTGCCAGGCACTGACCATATCCAACAAAGAAAGAATCTAGACATCGCCCCTTGACATTCGGTGGCATTACCATCACTGAATCCCCCACTATTAACATCCTGGGGATTACCATTGACCAGAAACTGGACTAGACTATCCTTATAAATACTGTGGCTACAAGGGCAGATCAGAGGCTGGGAATCCTGGAGCGAGTAACTGACCTCCTGACTTCCCAAAGCCTGTCCACCATCTACAAGGCACAAGTCAGGAGTATAATGGAATACTCCCCACTTGCTTGGATGAGTGCAGCTCCAACAATACTCAGTACATTTGACACCATCCAGGACAAAGCAGCCTGCTTGATTGGCACCCCATCCCCAACATTCACTCTCTCTACCACTGCACAGTAGCCGCAGTGTGTACCATCTACCAGATGCACTGCAGGAATTCACCAAATCTCCTTAGACAGCATCTTCCAACCCTACGACTGCTACATTCACAAGGACAAGGACAACAGAGACACAGGAGCACCACCGCCTGCAAATTCTCTTCTAAACCACACACCATCCTGACTAGGAAATGTATCGCTGTTCCTTCATTCTCTCTGGGTCAAAGTCTTGAAACTCCCTCCCTAATAGCACTGAGAGTACCTACAGCACCCACATCCCATGAATGAATTTAAAAAAAAATCATCCTTTCTTTAATAGCTCTGAATCCCTTTTCTAATAGGAATTCATCCAGTCTTCTTTAGAAACCCGTCATGGTAATTTGTTCCACAATTTCAGTAATACAGTAATGCTTTGGACAGACAAAAAGGTGAACGACAGCTGGTCTTCTAGATAAAGTGGTTGTTGCCAGGTTACAAGACTGATATAAGAAGCTGTTGGATGTTCTAAAGGCAAAGACAACATGCTTGAGATTCAATAACAGTGGCAACTTGCGTGGCTTCTGGAACAGGGCTTCCCAAACCCTGAGTAGCGAGATGAAATTTTGGGTTCCCAAATTCTGAGGCAACAGTGGCTGCTGTAGTCCTCTGACTGAGTGTTAACTGTTGGGAGGCCCCTTTAAACGTTTGTGGTTTTTTTTAAAATGATGGGCTTGGAACTGCTGAGCTATCAGGCCTGACTCCTGTTCCAAAAGAAGCCAGTGATATGGCAGAAGCTCTTTATCTAAAAACCCTACGACTCAAACAGCACACCCACTCTCACAGCCCCCTCCCCTTGCTCTCAGCTCTCCACTCTTTTTCCGTAGCCCCCTCCCAGCCTCCACTCTCTCAGCTCTCCACTTTCCCCAACTCTGACAGCCACCACCTCTTGCTCTCTCACCTTCTCTCCCACCACCACCACCACCATCAGCACCACTTGGTTTACCCTCTGGGGTCACAGCAATTTTCAAGCCTTTAAATGAAGTCACAGTGGGAATAAGTCAGGGAAACACTGTCCTGGAAGGGTGAGATCAAATGGATCTAACACTTGCCCTGTGCACGAATGCCTAAGAAGTACAGGAATAAGATCCAGCTTCTCCCATCAGATTTGATGCTGCTTTCGTCATCCCTACCCCTCCCTCACCCCACCTGATGTCTTACAATCTCCTGTGAGAAACCAAAACATGGAGAATAAACATTTTATCTTTTTGAATCAGGGTTGTGTAAGCCCAGGATACCACAAAGGAACCTCAAATGGGAGGAGACAAATATACAACAGTGGGATTTTAATTTCCAATCCAACCATGTGAAGTGCCATAGCAATGATGATTTCCTCAATTAAAAATCTTGATTTCATTAAAAACGTGTGAAAGTTATTCCAATTTGCCGTGACACATTTCCTTAGCTTTCCCTCAAGATCGCACCAAGTGCTGTTGTTTTATAATTGCTGCCAGTTTTTCTACTTGCTCCCACTGGATTTCTGCTACAGGGAGGGGTGGGGGGCGGGGGGAAATGTTATCCTCTTGATGACAGAGTTGCCTGGATGATTTCATGCTTGTAGCATTTGTTCACGGGAATTTGTGAAAAATGTAACTGCAGCAAGGCACTGAAACTATTAATGTTACTTTTAGTTTTAGACATTGTGCTGTAGACTGAATGAAGAATTGCAGGTGTTCCACTGACCTCGTCCTGTGGGATTTTATGATGGTAGATTTCAAGAAGAAAGTTACATGTGTTTGCAGAGTAAAGCAGCAGCTGTGAAAGATTTATGCTTTTGTCAGAACCATAAGATTTAAAAATGTAACATTTAATCAAATACATGGAAAGCAGAACAAATTTTAAAGATGTTGCATAGGAACTTTTGGTTTGATCTCTTTACCATAACAGCAGCTTGTGGGAATATGGATACTGAGTGCTGTATAATCTTCATTTAAATATGGTAAATGGGATTATGTGAGAAAAGGTCACAGGATCCTTTTTATTACTTTGCAGCTTGTAGGGGACCACACTTGAACACATAATTACTTTAAAAGCCCTTTTGTTGCTTTATAAGAATAAGTACAAGTCCGATGGGAAGTAAGGACCTAACCAAGTAGGTGATGTACAAAATAGACTTTAATCACCATGTGTTTGAGATATTTCTGTTTCTTTCACCTATTGAATCCCATTCATATGTTTGGCTTTCAACTGGATGCTTGTTTCAAATCTTTCAGTGAGGCTTGAGTGCCTATATGTAACTTTTAGTATCGACAAAGATTTCTTTCCTATTTTTGCACTAAAAAATGCACAAGCACATGCAATTATTCCTCATTTGATTGACTATTTAAAAACTAGTTATTGGAAAGCGGTTATACAAATGAGTGTCAGTTCACTGCAGGTAGCCAGTTGCGATAGATAATAGTATTAAATAGGAACTCTGGTATCCTTTCAGCCTATGGAATCATAGACATTGACACTGCTAATTTGTTTTACATTGAAGTTGGTAAACAAAGAAGATTACGCTTACAGACTTTTATCATGTCCTAAAATATCTCAAAAGTGTTCCACCATCACTGAGCTGGACTAGCCATATAAATACTGTGCTACAATAGCAGGTCAGGAATCGTGTGACGAGTAACTCACCTCCTGACTCCCCATAGCCTGTCTGCTATCTACAAGGCACAAGTCGGGAGTGTGATGGAATACTCTTTCCTTGCCTGGATGAGTGCAGCTACCACAACAGTCAAGAACTTGACACTCTCCAGGAAAAAGCAGCCCGCTTGATTGGCGCCACATCCACAAGCATTCACTCCCTCCACCACCGATGCACAGTGGCAGCAGTGTGTACCATCTACAAGATGCACTGCAGGAATTCACCAAGGCTCCTTCAACAGCACCTTGCAAACCCGTGACCACTACCATCTAAAAGGACAAGGGCAGCGGATAGATGGGAGCACCACCACCTGGAGGTTCTATCCCACCCCCCACCCCCAAAATCATTCACCATCCTGACTTGGAAATATATCGCTGTTCCTTCACTGTCAGTGGGTCAAAACCTTGGCACTCCCTTCCTAACTGCACTGTGGGTGTACCTACACCACGTAGACTGCAGCGGTTCAAGAAGGCAGCTGACCACCACCTTCTCAAGGGCAGCTAGGGATGGGCAATAAATGCTGGCCCAGCCAGTGAAGCCCACATCCTGTGAATGAAAATGAAACTGAATGCAAACGTGAAAGCTAATTCGACCCTGCAAGATCTCTCAAACAGCAAAATGATATGAATAACAAGCCAATTTGACTTCTTTGCTGTGCTGGTTGAGGGAGTAATGTTGGGCAGGACACTCGAAGAACTCCCTTAAAATTTTTCTTTGAGTAGTGTCCTGGATTCTTTTCTGTCTGCCTGAACCAGCAGATAGTCTATTGTAGGAACCATATTTTCGAGGACAATATTTTCTTTAAAAATATGGAAGAACATTGCATTATGTGGACACTTGGAAGCTGACTTGGATTTTTGTTAAAAATAGGTCATAAGTTCACCTTTGGAATGTGAACAAGCATTTTACAAGAAATCACTTGACTAGTATGACACTTGAGGGGGAAGGGAGAGCTTTTTGCTTATTGAACTGCAATCACTTTAACTGACAGAAAAAAAAATGGTTTAAAGTCAAAGGCCTGGTGATTTACTGGAAACCCTACCTGGCAGAGGAGTTTTAAGTTTTGAACTGTTATTTTTTAACTGGGTTGGGAATGAACCGAGAAAGTGAAGCTGTCTAGCTCTCTCACTCTTTGCCTTGACTGAAATAGTGGTTATCAGTATCCATCTAGGAATCCTTATCTCAGTGGAACTTGCCTGTCTTTGGAAACCTGAGAGATTGAGACGAGAAGGATTGATCCAGCTCTATTTTCCTCCACGCCAAAACTCTGCTGGTGAGAACCTCCAGGCATCTACTTGGATTAGCGATCTGCCTTCACATGAGGGAGCTCCAGATCGACTGCATCGAACCCCTGTGAACCTTACTCTATATTATAAAGAACCTTTTCTTCAACCGCCCATCTCTGTAGAGACTCTTAAGATAAAAGCAAAATACAGCAGATGTTGGAAATCTGAAACAAAAACAGAAAATGCTGGAAAAACTCAGCAGGTTTAATAGCATCTATGGAGAGAGAGAAGAAACAGTGAACATTTTGAGTCCGTATGACTCTTCAGTTTTTCAGTTTTTGTCTGTAGAGACTCTATGGTTTGTCCTTTGTTTTTGTGTTGTGTGCTGGGGAATTTTAAGGGGGATAGACAGTTACACTTCCAGATTACAAATTGTGTTAACCAGTTCTTGCAACCTGTTTTTAAAAAGAAGTTTCATTTTATAATAAGTCAATCATTCTTAAAAATCATTCTTGAAAGAAGCCTGGTTAAAGTCTTTTTTATTTTGGGTCTAACCGTAGCGAAGGTAAATCATGGCCATTTTGGTGAGTGAATTAAACTTTTAAACTAATGGTACGATCTGTGGAGTATTGGCGCTAGATAACTGCACACTCCTCCCACCCCGGTTGTAACACTATGATCATCTAAAAAATGACCAAGGAGCATATTATGCTTGAGAGTAGCACAATGATTAATGCAGCACTTGCTCAGAACTGCACTGTTGAGCAGGATTTGTGCTCAAGTTTGTGCAGTGGGATTGAACCAGTGACTTCCTGATTTAGAGGTGAGAGTATTACCCCTGAGCCCAGATGGCACTTGTAAACTCACATTATTATGGTGTAGGAGGTGACCAGTGGTGTGGCAGTACTGAAAACCGTGGCTTGAAGGAAAAAACTTAAAACTTGAAATTGTAATTAGCTGTCAATTCAAGTGATATAGAATAAATATACTAGATCACTCTGAAATTAGGGCTCTTTTCCCTTTGTGACTTGGCAGAGGTCTTTAGAATTATGTAAGCGTATGATAACATGGATATAAGGATAAAATCAAAAAACTGTGGATGCTGGAAATCCAAAACAAAAACAAAATTAAATATAAATATAAAAATAAGTATAAAGATGCTGGGCAGAATTTTGACCTCATTGGGCGAGCTCGGCAGAGGCCAATTGAGGCCCGCCCATCGTGAAACGCGAGCGGCAGCGTTCAGTGTGGGGTAGGGGGAGGTGAAGAGGGCGAGCGGAGCAATCGTGGGCTTGAGAATCTCCCTGAGGCACAGAGCTGTCTCAGGGAGATGGAGTTTTCAAACAAAATAATGAAGATTTGAAAAATATTATAAAACATGTCCCCTTATGTGACTTTGTCACATGGAGTATGGACAAGTTTTAAGTGAAATTTTAAAAAATTTTATTTTATTTTTATTTGATGTTGGAAACCTCATCCTGCCTGTGGATGGGGTTTCCAAAAAAATGCAAAGGCTGCTTGGCCTTTTCTCCTGCCCACCAATCATCAGGTTGGACGAGTAGCAAAAAATTTAACTTAATTGATACTTTAATGGCCTGCTTAATCGTCGGCAAGCCGCTGCCAATTCCCACGTGAGCCCGCCGAATGAACTATCGCGCGACTGCGAGTGGATGTTGTGACACTCGCCCGACATCAACACGCGTCATTTCACACTCGAGCGGGTCAGGCGTGTGCCCGCCCGCTGAGGTGAAAATTCTGCCTGATGTTTCCGCTTGCTTGTCGCAGCTCGAAGGAGTCCAAACCTCAGGGCTATAAATACAAGATGGTCGCTAATAAATCCAGTCACAGAATTCAGGAGAAACACCTTAACCCCGAGAGTGCTGAGAATGTGGAACTTGCTATCACAAGGAGTAGTTGAGGCTCATGGCATAGATACATTTAAGGGGAAGCTAAATAAACACATGAGGGAGAAAGGAATAGAAGGTAATGTTGATCGTGTTGGTTAGGGTCTGGTGGTGGGGGGGGCTTGAGTGAAGCATAAACACCAAATGGCTTATTTCTATGCTGTAAATTCTGTGTAATTTAAGAGCATTCTCAGCCCTTCCAGGAAGAATCTAAGGATTTGCCAATCTCCCAGCATGCTATATTGTATTTGCTGATTTGCTGCAAAGGGAGTCTGTTTGGAGCTTAATGTCTGCTTAAAAGTATAATATTTTAATATTGCCTGTCATTACATAGGTTTTGCATTGATCGTAATAAGTACCACCAGGAGCTGTTTAGGGAACAATGTTTTATGACTTTTAAATTCTAATCTTTTTAATAAATCAGAAATTCTCTGAAGTGGCTACAGCTAATAAAAACAAATGCACAAGCTGTGTGCACACAGTTTTGTCGTACTATATTCTAATAAATGAGATCCTACAAAAGAATGGAAAAACAAAGTACCTTTACGTAGCAGAATTTTATTTTAACCCCTGAAATACAAGATATTTCTATAAATAAATCAAAATAAATAAAAAGCTAAAAAATGTTTGTGGAGGTTCCACTTCGTTCATGAAACAGTACAAAATATGCTGTTTGCTGCTCCTGATCTAGAGGCCATCATCATCACTGCAGTCACTGGGCACTGTACTGCCAATTTCTGTAAAATGCCATTTCCTATATTTCTTTGCTGCAGGGTCACTTTAGGCTGTCTCAGGGAAGATTTCCAACATTCCCAATCAGCTATGCACAGATGTTTCAAGCAGGCAGCAGCGATGCATTGGTTGTTAGGGGTGCTCAATATGTCTGATTCCCCATGGATGTTCATCATCATTGTTATCAGCCTTGGCACTTTTACTGTGTGGCAGAAAGACAAGTAATGGGGCCTAGCTAGACCAGCTGAGTACTTCCAGCATTTTCTGTTTTTATTTACGGTTTCTAGCATCTGCAATATTTTGCTTTTGTAACTGGGTCATTTCTTGGAGATCAAGGTGATCACTTGTTGCGCCTCCTTAGTGTTATATTGTTCTATGCTCCTTCATTTGCATCCTTTCTTACTCGTGCTCCTTCAGCTGAAGTTTGCCTTCAGTAGCCCAACTTTTTAAAATCTTTTCATGGGATGTCAATGGCTAGGCCAACGTTTATTGCCCATCCCTAGTTGCCCTTGAGAAAGTGGTGGTGAGCTGCCTTGAACCACTGCAGCCTATGTGGCATAGGTATACCCACACTTAAGGAGGGAGCTCCAGGATTTTGACCCAGTAACAGTGAAGCAATATTGCTATAGTTCCAAGTCACTTGTGTGACTTGGAGAGGGTTTTGCAGCTGGTGGTGTTCCCATGCATCTGCTGCCCTTGTCCTTCTAAGTGTTAAAGGTAGCTGGTTTGGAAGGTACTGTTGAAGGAACCTTGGCGAATTGCTGCACCGTATCTTGTAGATATACACTGCTGCCACTGTGCCTCGGTGATGGAGGGAGCGAATGTTGAAGGTGGTAGATGGGCTGCCCATCAAGCGGGCTGCTTTTTCCTGGGTAGTGTTGAGTTTCTTGAGTATAGTTGGAGTGCCATTCATCCAAGCAAGTGGAGAGGATTCCATCGCACTCCTGACACGTCTTGTAGATGGTGGACAGGCTTTGCAGCATCAGGAGGTGAGTTACTCGCTGCGGAATTCCCAGCCTCTGACCTGCAGCTGTAGCCACAGCATTTATGTGGTTCATTCGGTTTAAGCTTCTGGTCAATGGTAACCCTCCAGGATGTTAATAATGGGAGATTCAGTAATGGTAATGCCATTGAATGTCAAGGAGAGCTGGTTGGATTCTCTCATGTTGTAGATGGTCATTGCATGGCACTTGTATGGCATGAATGTTACTTGCCACTTTTCAGCTCAAGCCTGAATGTTATCCAGGTCTTGCTGCACATAGACATGGACTGCTTCAGTAGTTGAGTTGCAAATCTGAGGATTGAACATTGTGCAATTATCAGGAACACCCCCATTTTGATGTCATGATAGTAGTAAGGTCATTGATGAAACAGCTGAAGATGGTTGGGCCCAGGACACTACCCTGAGGAACTCCTGCAGTGATGATCCAGGACTGAGATAATTGACCCCCAACAATCACAACCATCTTCCTTTGTGCTAGATGTGAGTCCAAACAGCAGAGAGTTTTGCCCCTGATTCCCATTGACTTCAGTTTTGCTAGGGCACCTTGATGCCATGCTTGGTCAAATGCTGCCTTGATGTCAGGGGCAGTCTTGCTCACTTGCCTTTTTAATTGAGCTCTTTTGCCTGTGTTTGGACCAAGGCTGAAATGAGGTCAGGAGCTGAGTGGCCCTAGCAGATCCCAAACTGAGTGTCAGTGAGCAGGTTATTGCTAAGCAAGTGCTGCTTGATAGCACTGTTGACGACCCCTTCCATCACTTTACTGATGTTCGAGAGTAGACTGATGGGGCGGTAATTGGCTGGGTTAGATTTGTCCTGCTTTTTGTGTACAGGACATACTTGGGCAATTTTCCACACTGTGATAGATGCCAGTGTTGTAGCTAAACTGGATCAAGTTGGCTAGGGGAGGGGTTCATTTTGGAGCACAAGTCTTCAGTACTATTGCTGGAATGTTGTCAGCACCTATAGCCTTTGCACTATCCAGTTCCTTCAGCCACTTCTTGACATCATGTGGAGTGAATCGATTTGGCTGAAGCCTGGTATCTGTGATGCTGGGGACAACGGAGGAGGCTGCCATGTATCATACACATGGCACTTCTGGCTGAAGCTGGTTGCAAATGTTTCAGCCTTGTCTTTTGCACTGATGTGCTGGGCTTCTCCATCATTGAGGATTTGTGGAGGTTACTTTTGTCTCAGGCCAGATGAGGCTAATGGCACGCTGGCCATCTATATTATGGTCCTCTAAATATCGTGGGTAGAAGTCATGCTTCAGTTATGCAAACCCCTGGTTAGACCACATCTGGAGTACCCTGACCAATTCTGGGCATCACATGATGAATGACTTCAAAAGGAAATTTGATGGAAATGAGGGAAATAAACTTGCATGGTTCCAGGGATAGAGCAGGGGAATGGGACTGTTGGATCACTCTGGAGAGAGCTGGCATGGACTCACTTGGCCAAATCGCCACCTCCTGTGCCGTAATGACGGCATGATTATGATTCTGTGACACCTTGTCTTGGAGAGATTGGACTCCAAAGGTTAATTTATGAGCAGATGTTACACAAACTAAGGTTGTATTCCAGGAATTTAGAAGGTTGAGGGTGAGTTAAATGAATTTTCAATGCATTAAGGAGAACAGATCGTTTATTTTCTTTACTCTGCTTCCACTGGAGTCAGAATTGGAGGGCATAGTCTGAAAATTAGAACCAGAGGTTTCAAGAGTGAAATTAGGAAACATTTTGACACACAAAGGTTGACAGAAGTTTGGAACTCTTCTGCAAATGACAATTGATGCTAGTTCAATTGTTAATTTTAAATCTTGAGATTGACAGATTTTTGTTATCTAAACGTATTAAGGGATATGGGAAAAGGTGGAAATATGGAGTTTGGTTGCAGATCAGCCATGATCTCATTGAATGGTGGAACAGGCTCCAGCAGCTGCACGGTTGACTCCTGTTCTATGTCCCATTACTGGGGCTTTTCTAGTTATGGTCAGAAGGTGAGAGTGGAACTAAGCAAGAAGGGCTGTCACATTTAGCTGGACAATGATGAGAGCTTTTGGAGGAGGACTGTGCGACATCGACCACATCATAGTTTGCAGAGATTTTGGGGGGGGGGGGGGGGGGGGGGGGGGCGGCAGGCATAATGCAGTATAGTCGCGGTCACAGAAAATATTGTTTATTACTTTTGGTTCGGGCTGGTTTGGTCCTGGGAGTGGATTGGAGTGGCAGACTAATCAGATGAACTGAAGTGGACTTTGAGAGCAATGGACCAATGCCTCATTGGTGAGGCAGAAGCGCATTTAGGGACGTTCAAAACTGGAAACTGCTGGCCTTGCCAGCGACGCCCACATGCTGTGAAAGAAAAAAACTTGACCCGATTAAATTTCCAAAAAATTGCTTTCTTTAATTGTTAAAAATGGCATTTAACAAAGAAAAATATTTTACTTCAAGAACAAATTTGAACATTTGAAAAGTATAAGTTAATTCCAAAAAAGTGAAAATGTTACTTACCTTTTTGTGACCAACTGTGGATTTGGTGGTTTAAACCTTGATATCACTTTCAAGTATTCTTAACCTTTTCATAATGTAGCCCCAACCATGTTGAATTGGAACTAAAGAATTCTGGATCAATATCAGTGCAAAGCCATCTATGCTTCCAATGTTAAACAACAGAAACTTTTAAGTATCCAATAGTTAATATGTAAAATGCTGAGCATTCAGATATATTCTGAAGAATTAGGGGAAATATGGACTATTTGGATTATTATACACCTTCTGTTTTTGTAGACACTAACTAAGGCATAAGACAGCCTGCTTTGGTTAGCTTCTAGTTGAATTACCAGTTTATCACAGAGGAACAACAACTTGGATACAGACTTAGAAATCTTGGGAAACGTGGAATGCAGCAGATTGAGAAAGCTCAGACATGGGCTTCTGAACAGCTGGAAGACTTTGAACTTTTGTATCAGCTACTGGCAGTGGCTGAATTTGGAACAAGGAGACAGGATTAAATCTAATTACTGCCTAAAATCATCAATCACTACAGCTGCTGCCTCCTAAATTATCAGTCCACTTATTTTCAGGATTATTTGGATGGGTTGGCCTTTACCAAAGGAAATGGGCAGTGCAATGAATTTTTTCTACAGCGGACTGATAATGGGTGGTCAGGTTATGCACTATTATGTGTGCACCTAGTAATGGTGTTAATTGCTGTTTCATGACATGTTTGTGAACTTGTTATTGTCGCTTCAAAACTAATGTTGCAACATTGGCCATATTTTCTGGCATTGTTACACTGTGTTGCTGTTTTTAGAAGTGTTTGATGAAGTCCATTAACTAAAGGCACCCTTTCCCTTTCGTAACTCAGGAGTATTAACTTGTCTTATTATCTTCAATCAGTTTTTTTAATAAAAACTGTTAGTTTAAATATATTTTTAGAGTAAGTTTGCTTGAAGTGCAATCTGTGCATTTCTATGTTTGTTGCAGTGGTCTGTGTTCAATTTTTAGCCTGTATTGCTCGTTGAATACAGTTTTCTTCCCCTGTTGGTTGAGAGGAAGTGATTAATTTTTTTGTTAGTGTTAATCAATCTTCCATACAGGGACCCAAGAGCAAAAGTAATGGTCAGGTAAAGTAGGGTTACAGCAGGTCAAGATAATTGGGCCAAAGCATGCTGATATCATTACATTCCCATTTCAGAATTATTTATCTGCCCTTTCCTGTGTAAACCTTTTATTTTACGTTTATTCTTTAAAGTTCATTCTCAAGATGTACATCACTTTGGAAAACAAAGAAGTAGAGTTGGCTGGAAGTTTTCTTACTCTGCAGCTTAGGAATTGAGAAATTGAGATGCTACAACACCACCACTGATGGGAGGGTGTAATTACAGCTTGGCAACTTTGGAGGGGCATTTTCATGGATGTTTACAGTGAAACAACTATTTCCAGCTGGATAATTCTCCTGTTAGTTCCACCTGGAGACGGCACTACTGTCAGTGACTGGGACTGATTATTTTCATATAATTGTATTATGGAACTATATGCGACTAACTGCACTTTGCTGGCAGGACCAAAATGCTATTTTTTATTCTTTCACAGGGTATGGCCATTGCTGGCTAGAACACCATTTGTTGCCCTTCCTTATTTGCCCTTGAGAAAATGGTGGTGAGTCACCCTCTTGAACCACTGCAGTCCATGTGGTGTAGGTACCCACGTGCTATTAGGGAGGGAGTTCCAGGATTTTGACTGAGCAGTTGAAGGAATGGCCGATATAGTTTCAAGTCAGGAAGGTGTGTGACTTGGAAGGGAACTTATATGTGATGGCATTCCCATCTCATCTGATGCCCTTCTCCTTTTACATGCTAGAGGTAGGTTTAGAAGGCGCTGTCGAAGGAGCCTTGGTGATTTGGTGCAGTACATCTTGTAGGTGATGCACACTGCTGTCACTGTGCGTCAGTGGTGGAGGGAATGAATGTTTAAGCTGGTGGTGAGGGTAATTCCCAGGATTTTGATAGTGGGGGATTCAGTGATGGTAATGCCATTGAATGTGAAGTGGAGATGTTGAGATTCTCTCTTTTGGAGATGGTCATTGCCTGGCATGTGTGTGGTGTGAATGTTACTTGCCAATTATCAGTTCAATGCTGAATGTTGTCCAGGTCTTGCTGCCTATGGAAACAGACTGCTTCAGTATCTGAGGAGTTGTGAATGGTGCTGAACATTGCACAATCATCAGCGAACATCCCCACTTCTAACCTTATGATGGAGGAAAGGTCATTGATGAAGCAGCTGAAGATGGGTAGCTGTAGGAAGTTACCCTGAGGAATTCTTGCAGCGCTGTGCTGGGCCTGACTTGATTGACCTTCAACAAGTACAACCATCTTCCTTTTTGCTAGGTATGACTCCAAGGAGTGGTGAGTTTCCCCCCGATTCCCATTGACTTCAAATTTGCCAGGGCTCCTTGATGCCACACTCGGTCATATACTGCCTTGGCAAGGGCAATCCCTCTTATCTCATCTCTTAAGTTCAGCTCTTTTGTCAGTGCTTGGATGAAGGCTGTAATGTGATCAGGAGCTGAGTGGCCCTGGCAGAACCCAAACTGAGCGTCAGTGAGCAGTTTATTGCTGAGTAAGGACCACTTGATTGCACTGTCGACAGCACCTTCCATCACTTCGCTGACGATTGATAATAGACCGATTGGCAGTAATTTACTGGGTTGAATTTGCCTTGCATTTGGTATATATGGGCAATTTTCCACATTTTTTGGGTAGATGCTAGTGAACTGGAACAGCCTGGCTAGGGGCATGGCTAGTTCTTAAGCATGAGTCTTCAGTACTATTGCCCCAATGTTGTCAGGGTAGATAGCCTTTACAGTATCCAGTGCCTTCAGCTGTTTCTTCATATCATGTGGAGTGAATCAAATTGGCTGAAGACTGGCATCTGTGATGCTAGGGAAATCAGAGGAGGCCGAGATGGATCATATTCTTGGCACTACTAGCTGAAGCTGTTTGCAGATGCTTCAGCCTTGTCTTTTGCACTGATGAAATGGGCTCCTCCCTCATTGAGGAAGGTTATATTTATGAAGCTGTCTCCTCTGGTTAGTTTTTTAATTCTCCATCACTATAGATGACTGGATGTGGAAGGTCTGCAGAGCTTTGATCTGACCCATTCTTTGTGGTATAGCTTATCTCTGTCTAGAGCTATGCCTAGCTTCCACTCTTTGACATGCAAGTAGTACTGTGCTGTAACTCTTTCGAGTACAAACCCGTTTCCATCTGTTTCAGATGAAGTTACATTGTTTCATAGTTTGCCATTGTGAGATTTGAACTCTTGATCTTGGGGTTACAAACCCAGTACCATAACCACTTGGTGCTGTAGTTTCACCAGGTTGACACCTCATTTTTGGATATGATTGGTGTTGTTCCTGGCATGCCCTCCTGCACTGTTTATTGAAACAGGCTTGATCCCCTGATGTGATGATAATGGTAGGGTGTTGGATATGCCAGGCCATGAGGTCACAGATTGTGGTTGAATACAGTTGTGCCACTGCTGATGGCCCACAGTGCCACAGGGTGCAGTGTTTTGAGATGCTAGATCTGTTTGAAATGTATACCATTTAGCATGGTGGTAGTGCCACACAACACAATGAAGGGTATTCTCAATTTGAAAGCGGGACTTTGTCTCCACAAGGAGTGTGTGGTGGTTATTGCTGCCATTACTGTCATGGGCAGATGCAGGTAGATTGGTGAGGACAAGGTCAAGTAGTTTTTTACCTCTTTTTAGTTCCCTCACCATCTGCTGAACACCCGGTCTATTAGCTTAATGGGAGAATGTCGGTTATTAGAAGGATACCTGGACTGAAATGGATGAAACTTAACTTTCTCTGCCGTTTAATTCATAGCTACTGTGCAGATCCAGGAAATTCATTGTTCAATACATTTCAAAGGACAGGTGAACAACAAGGTGCTGTTTTTGCTAAGTTAATGATGTAGTCCTATGTCTCAAACAGCAACCTTGGCATTTGCATGTTTAATCTTGCATCTGCCCTTTTGCTGTAGCATTTGCACATAAATATTGGAATGTGTTATTAGCCTTCCTGTTATCTTGACAGAAAATTATGGCCTAATATGTTTTTTTTAATTGCCATTGGTTCAGGAAAGAAAGCTGGCTAACAAACTGTGAGAAATCCATGATTATTTTTGAATTGTATTTTTAATGTCCAATTGATTTCCCATGTAACAAATTCCAGGTAATGCAATTGTACATAGGAAGATAGATGCAAATTAACTATATATAAATGATTATTTGAACTTTGGTAAGGATCAACATGGTTTTTTTGTATCTGTCTTCTGGGAAATGGCTATTATTTTCAATTTTCCTTAAATACGAATGCGTCAGTTAACCCAGGAAGGTATAGCTTGGGTGGTGTGTATTGATACCCTTCTGAGTATCATTAAACCTGGGGAAGGGACCAACTGTTGAAGCAATTAGCTGTTACTATACATTTTACTTAAGTTGATCCAGAATCCAGAATTCAGCTTGCATTCTTGGTGGTTCGAAGGCTAATGAATACTTAAACCTATAAAAACAAAAAACTGCGGATGCCGGAAATCCAAAACAAAAACAGAAATACCTGGAAAAACTCAGCAGATCTGGCAGCATCGGCGGAGAAGAGCAAAGTTGACGTTTCGAGTCCTCATGACCCTGCAACAGAACTAAGTAAAAATAGGAAAGGGGTGAAATATAAGCTGGTTTGGGGTAGGGGGAGGGTGGGGGGCTGGGTTGTTGGGACAAACAAGCAGTGATAGGAGGAGATAACCAAAAGATATCACAGACAAAAGCACAAAGAGGTGTTGAAGGTGGTGATATTATCTAAAAGAATGTGCTAATTAAGAGTGGAGAGCAGGACAAGCAAGGTAGCTCTAGTGGGGGTGGGAAGAAATAAATGGGTGGAATACATTTAAAAATAATGGAAATAGGTGGGAAAAGAAAAATCTATATAAATTATTGGAAAAAACAAGCAGGAGGGGGAAGAAATGGAAAGGGGAGGATGGAGGAGTGAGTTCAAGATCTAAAATTGTAATACTTAAACCTGCAGTGTTAGGAGTAGCAAGTGAGATATAGGGAGCCAGGATTGTCTTGATGAATCAAAAACAAACATATTACAGGATATTGGTAAACAGATTCACTAAATTCACACCATCAGGAGCAGTTGAAGATCGGCCCATTTGTTGCTCTCATTGTGCAGTAACTGTGCTGTTCTGCACAATTACTTGTTTAATTTATATAAACACATTTGGTTTGTTAATTTTGAGTTAGTCAAGTTTGAGTGTGATGTGTTGATACTGTCTGTATGAGTGACTTTTTGAGAGGAATAAAGTGCGCTGGGAACTCAAGATCCAGGATTGAGTGAATTTTTAAAAATTCGTTCCTGGGATGTGGGCATCGCTGGCTGGGCCAGCATTTATTGCCCTTGTTTAGAGGGCATTTATGAGTCAACCACATTACTGCGGAGTCACATGTAGGCCAGACCAGGTAAGGACAGCAGATTTCCTTCCCTAAAGGACATCAGTGAACCAGATGGGTTTTTACGACAATGATTCCATGATCATCATCAGACTTGTAATTCTAGATTTTTATAGAATTCAAATTTCATCATCTGCTGTGGTGGGATTCAAACCTGGGACAGTGCCACTATGCCACCGCCTCCCCCAAATTGGATGAATTGGATGAGACGTTAAACCGAGGCCCCTTATCTCTCAAATGGATATGAAAGATTCATTAGAAATACTTTGAAGAAGAGGAGTAGTTCCTGGTACTCTGGCTAATATTTATCCCTCAACCATCATCGCTTTAAAAAAAAAAACTGTCTGGTTGTCAACACATTGCTGTTTGTGTGATCTTGCTGTGTGCAAATTGAATGCACAGCTTCCCTACTTTACAATAGTGATTATACTTCAAAAAGCACTTCATTGGCTACAAAGCACTTTAGAATGTCCTAAGGTGGTGAGAAGTCCACTTTAAATGCACATTCTACCTTTCATTGAGGTTTCTGCAGAGGCAAAAGATTGCAATTCAAGTTTGTAGGGGGAATGATATCCACTTGCAAAAAGTGTTAGAACGCTTCATTAAAAGAAGCTAAAATACTCATTGCAATGGTGACAGAATCAAGAGAGACAAATGAAGCAGACAGATGTTATCTCAATAATGCAGCATTTTCTCAGTGCTGCACTGCAGAGTACGCAACATCACTTCTGACTATTTTGATGTCTATTTAACATTTTGTGGATACCTTGATTTCAAAATTAATGAGAGAGGAGAATCCTATAATTGGTGGCAGGTACCATTTTGGTGGGCTGTGTGATGGGCACAAAAAGCTCAGCGTCATGTTTGACGTCTTCAAACCATGCTAATAAAAATGAATATATGTACTATCTTAGTTGCTTGATTTACTGATGTAGAGGCAATTAAACACTGACAAGTTTCTGTTTACAGGATAGGAATATGAATGACATATCAAAAGGGAAATAGCCTAGAGTTTAGATGTGCAGACTATTCCTGGAGTTTATTGAGATAAACTTGCACTTTTTCACTAATGCAAGTTAACAGTAAGTCTCTTTTTGTGACCTCCTGAACTGCCCTGCAGGTGTATTTAGAAGAATTCTCCACTTCCATTAGTGAGTGAAAGTTGGTTGACAAATCATTGCGATTTCTCTGCAGTAATTCAAATATTGGGCTACCTACTTATCTGTAGATGTTTGACTTTCAAGGTTCGTTTGCAGGCATTTCAACTTGAAACCTGAAGAATCTGTAACCCAGAAAAATGCTAACTTGTTAGATCATAGAAAACTGATGAGCATGGGTTTGAACCCTCAATAGGAGAACAGCAGATGTGAGGGATCTTCATAAGCATTTAAAGCATCTTCCCCAAGGTTAGGTGGCTTTTAACAATCTTCTCCAGACTTTTTTTTCCTCCTGTATCTTGCGGCGAAGAGTGTAAGATTGATGAATAGCAGTTACACCTTTTGCTCCACAATTAACAAGGCAAAACAATGCAGTGTCTACTTCCACTTATTGAACTTAGTTATTGAGGGCAGTTTTAACCTAACTTAATTGGTAAGACCCAGGGGACTGAGTAGAACACTGGTTTTATCCTATAAAATATTACTTTCCACTGACTTCAATTGACAGTAAAATCAGGCAGAGTGTAAAACCAGCATTGCACCCAACTGCAACAGTTCCCACCTGGAACATTGGATTACATACGAACATATGAATTAGGAGCAGGAGTAGGCCACTCGGCCCTTCAAGCCTGCTCTGCCATTCAATAAGATCATGGCTGATCTGAATGTAACCTCAACCCCACATTCCTCCCTACCCCCAGATAACCTTTCACCCCCTTGTTAATCTATTTAGCTCTGCCTTAAAAGTATTCAAAGACTGTGCTTCCACTGCCTATTGAAGAAGAGAGATCCAAAGACTCATGACCTTCTGAGAGAAAAAAATTCTTCTCATTCCTGTCTTAACCGAGCGATTAAAATCGGCCCCATTATCTGTGCAGCATACACCACCAGTTTTGTCAATGTGGTAGACAGATCCTTACAAAGACAGTTTGATTAGTCAGCGACACAGTGTATATTTGCCTCCTCAAACCCTGAGGACACCCTTGTGGTTTATTGGGGAGTACTGGTCTTTGGCATAGGCCCAGAAGAGCTGTGTAGCTGTGACCAACACAGACTTGTGAGGAGGCACACGTTGGTCTGGGAATGATTCTCACTGCCCATGGAGAGCTACTCGACTCCTTCTATTTGTCTCTTCCTATCAACATCTATAAGCTTAGCGCCTATCGGTATGGGAAGTGATGACTGCAAATCGATTTACTGTGTTACAGCAACATGTTGGAACTCTGCACTATAATATTTTCCAGTTTATCAAAACTGTGGTATTTCAAAACCCTGAATGATCTTTGTGAAGTTATTGTACTTTAATACGATTAGTTGTAAGTAGTTCAAGTGAAATCTCTCTCAAATGGTCCTGGAGGACACATGGTGGAGCTTCAACAATAAGCACAAATCTTAATTAGATATCACAATACATTGATTAAGATGGTATACTGTGCTCTTAATCAATATTTTGAGTATTTTGGGGAACTAGCCTTGAGCAGTTACTTCTACTTTCTTACTATCTACACCAATTTACGTATCAAGAAAAATGCACTCATTTGAGTTGGTGGGTTCATGTTATGAGTGAATTATAAGAGACTGCTGGTTGACAGCCTGAACTTCTTTTTTGCCAAAACAGATGTGGAAATTTAAATATTCATTGTGTTCCAAGTATCTTGCTGCTGTAAAATTTTATCTACAGGTGGAAAAAATATGTTCTCATTCACCCTTCATGTGCTGAATATCTAATTTTATTTTTCTCAAAACTTTATAGAATTGTATGGTTCTCTTGACTGCAATAAAGCAGGATAAGGATAAAGAACAACTCTCTAACTCTTTAGGGAGACCATATTTGTTCCTTTATTGGCGCTCTTTGCAGTATTTTATTTTCCCCACATTTAGGCTTTTCCTTTGTTTGACTGTCGAGCAGGAAATCTATCTCCTACCGTTACAGCTGGTAGCAGAATTGGCAATTGTCGATCAGTTACTGTGCCCTTTGAGGATTGCACGCACATTTCTGAAATGCGAACGTTTGCAGTGTTTTAACAAACACAATCAACAAGTAACTTGCGCTACATTATTGAGGTGCCATCTGTGGAGTGGGAGCTGGTACTGAGTGAAGGCGGCTAGTTTCTCCGTAAAGAGGAGTAAATCTCAAAGTGCAGAATACTCTTGGACATTCTTGCAACTATAATTAGAGCATTTGCTTTTTTTACTTACTGGCAACCAATGGCGTAGGCCAAGGGGAAAAATTTAAAGGGGAGAAAAATTACTTTACAAGAGGGGGACTAAATAGTACTGTCAACAAAGGTATCTACATTGTATTAATAGCACTGTCAACAAAGATATTTACATTGATTCCAAACATTTTTCAAATTTTACTTGAATTTATAGCACTGAAATTCTCAATGATTTTTGCAGATGTTACATAATGAAAATCAAACACAAAAATCTATGGCAGACATTCGGCCCTCAAACGATTAAAGCTAATGGTCTTTAACAGTTGCCTCACTGTTTATGCCCTTTTCCTCAACACATACCCAGTAAGATTTCATCAGCCCTTTGAGCACTGAATTCCTTCGAACTTACAGTATCGGAACATATGTTCAATCACTTAGCATATATTGGGTAATATTCTGTGAAATTACAGCTCCTTGGATAATGGAGTAAGAAAGCACAACATAACAGATTATGTAGCTTATTATTCGATTTGGTTTAAATATGACAAATGATTTAAAGGTATCAAGAGACTCTGTTGCCCATTTAGGAATTCAACTATTATTCATTATACTTAAGAGCATTTCTTGATGTTTCACATAATCTTATTTTGAAAACTGCAGTTTTTGTGTATGGGGGTAATTTGAAACCATTTGCACCATCCCATTTTGTCACCCCTTCCATGGCCCAACACGAGAAAAAAACTTAAATAAACGTTCAATGCTTTCAGTACTTCATGCTATATTAATATGATAGGTGATTACTGTCAGTGAGAAAGACAAAATACAGGTGGGGATGCCTCATTTCTTCAAGGTATCTGCAACAAATTGAATAGGAAGTTAGTTCCACATGTGCGGTTGGTTTGAGTATGTGTCACGTCTGAGCCTTCCACCCTGGACTGCATGAAATGAGAATTTAAACTGCTTGTCTTTTTATTTAGAAACACAATTGAAATAAAACTTTTCTGTTGCACCCTTGGGCTAGTTTGGAAATTAAGCACAACTTGCTTTTCCTTCTAGAAACCAGGCAACAGTATGATAAGGGCCCAAACATGCCCCCAAAGTCTAGGACAGCATCCTTGTGGTTATGTGAGCTAATATACACTGCCCCATGTCCTTCATAAACCACAAATGATTGTCCTGTATGAATTCCAGACCATCAATGACCAACAATGCAGAATTTCAGGGCCAGCAATTAAAGCACCTTTTATCTGAAGACAACTCTACCCCTGGGTTATTTGAAGGTGAAGGCAGAAAACCAAGATGGCTGCTAGGACAGAGCTTTTCATGAGATATGGACTATCATGGTGATGTTGACACCATTTTAGAGAATTTACTCATTTTAATAAAAAAAACTTTTACATTGGCTATATAGCACAAAAACAGGCTGTTTGGCCAAGCTAGTCAATGCTGGCCTTTATATTCCACTTGAGCCTCCTCCAGTCTTTCCTCAGCGAACTATATCAGCATAACTTTCTATTCCCTTGTCCTCGATCGGCATATCTAGCCTCCCTTAAATGCATCTGTAATATTTGCTTCAAACACTCCCTGTGGTAACAAGTTCCACATTCTCCTCACTCTCTGGGTAAAGATGTTTCTTCTGAACTCCTGATTTGATTTGTTGGTGACTATTTAATATTTGCACACAATGCAGATAAATGAATGTCACACATTTACTTAGCAAAAATCCACCACCATTTAGTGTAAATCATTGCTGCCTTTCTTTTTTTATTCATGGGATGTGGGCAGCGCTACCTAGGCTGGTGGTTATTGCCCATTTCTCATTGCCTTTGAGATCCAACTGAGTGACTTGATGGCCATTTCCAAGGGCAGTTAAGAGTCAACCACATAGCTGTGGTAAAAACAAAAATAAAAACAAAAAAATCTGCGGATGCTGGAAATCCAAAACAAAAACAGAATTACCTGGAAAAACTCAGCAGGTCTGGGAGCATCGGCGGAGAAGAAAAGAGTTGACGTTTCGAGTCCTCATGACCCTTCGACAGAACTTGAGTTCGAGTCCAAGAAAGAGTTGAAATATAAGCTGGTTTAAGGTGTGTGCGGGGGGTGGAGGGGGTGGGTGGAGAGAGAGAGAGAGAGAGAGAGAGGTGGAGGGTGTTGGTTTGGTTGTAGGGACAAACAAACAAACAAGCAGTGATAGAAGCAGATCATCAAAAGATGTCAACAACAATAGAACAAAAGAACACATAGGTGTTAAAGTTGGTGATATTATCTAAACGAATGTGCTAATTAAGAGTGGATGGTAGGGCACTCAAGGTATAGCTCTAGTGGGGGTGGGGGGGGTGATTGGAGAGCATAAAAGATTTTAAAATATTTAAAAATAATGGAAATAGGTGGGAAAAGAAAAATCTATATAATTTATTGGAAAAAAAAGGAAGGGGGAAACAGAAAGCGGGTGGGGATGGGGGAGGGAGCTCAAGACCTAAAGTTGTTGAATTCAATATTCAGTCCGGAAGGCTGTAAAGTGCCTAGTCGGAAGATGAGGTGTTGTTCCTCCAGTTTGTGTTGGGCTTCACTGGAACAATGCAGCAAGCCAAGGACAGACATGTGGGCGAGAGAGCAGGGTGGAGTGTTAAAATGGCAAGCGACAGGGAGGTTTGGGTCATTCTTGCGGACAGACTGCAGGTGTTCTGCAAAGCGGTCGCCCAGTTTACGTTTGGTCTCTCCAATGTAGAGGAGACCACATTGGGAGCAACGAATGCAGTAGACTAAGTTGGGGGAAATGCAAGTGAAATGCTGCTTCACTTGAAAGGAACGTTTGGGTCCTTGGATGGTGAGGAGAGAGGAAGTGAAGGGGCAGGTGTTGCATCTTTTGCGTGGGCGTGGGGTGGTGCCATAGGTGGGGGTTGAGGAGTAGGGGGTGATGGAGGAGTGGACCAGGGTGTCCCGGAGGGAGCGATAGCTGTGGATCTTGAGTCACCTACAGGCCAGACCAGGTAAAGATGGCAGATTTAAAGGAGCTGAGTGAAGCAAATGGATTTTCACAACAATCTGCTGGCTTTATGGTCTTTATTACTGATACTAGATTTTTATTGCAGGTTTATTTAATTAATTGAATTTAAATTCCCCTGCTGCTGTTGGGGGAGTGGAACTCGTGTCTCTATATTGGTAGTCCAGGCCTCTGCATTGCTAGTCCAGTAATGTAATCACAATGCTGTTATTTCCTTTAAGCCTTTGTCACCAATGACAATGAATTATCTGTCACAGCACATGTCCTTGCATCCTATATGTTTACCAGTTTTTTAAAAATTGGTTCATGGGATGTGGGCATCGCTGGCTAGGCCAGCATTTATTGCCCATCCCTAATTACCCTTGAGAAAGTGGTGGTGAGCTGCCTTCTTGAACTGCTGCAGTCTATGTGTTGTAGGTACACCACAGTGCTGATAGGAAGGGAGTTCCAGGATCTTGACAGTGAAGGAATGGTGATATATTTCCAACTCAGGATGCTGTGTGGTTTGGAGGGAACTGGCAGGCGGTGGTGTTCCCATGCATCTGCTGCTCTCATCGTTCTAGGTGGTAGAGGTCATGGTTTTGAAGGTGCTGTCGAAGGAACCTTGATGAGTTGCTGCAGTGCATCATATAGATGGTACACATTGCTGCCATTGTATGTTGGTGATGGAGGGATGTTTAAGGTGGTTGATGGGTTGCCAATCAAGTGGGCTGCTTTGTCCTGGATGTGTCGAGCTTCTTGTGTATTGTTGGAGCTGCACTCATCCTGGCAAGTGGAGAGCATTTTGTCACACTCCTGTAGATGGTGCATAGGCTTTCGGGAGTCAGGAGGTGAGTTACTCGCTGCAGGATTCCCAGCTGCTGACCTGTTCTTGTAGCCACAGTATTTATATGGCTGGTTCAGTTCAGTTTCTGGTCAATGGTAACCCCCAGGATGTTGATAGGATTCAGCAGTGGTAATGCCATTGAATGTCAAGAGGCAATGGTTAGATTCTTTTGGTTTAGATGGTCATTGCCTGGCATTTGTGTGGTGTGAATGTTACTTGCGAGCAGCACTTTGACTTCATCAGAGGCATTTCTGAGAATGTTGCCTCACTATAAGATGAGCGAGACAACCCCCCCGGTCTCCAACTGGACCGGCCCCCCCCTGATCTCAACCCAGATGCGGTTAGATGTTGCTTGCCCTCTGTCATGATGACCTGTTGCAATTGCTTGTTATTGGGTGAACTTGCTTTCTTCTGCTGGCCTAGATCATCTTGGTCAAGCTTCGTTCTCCATTCAATGCCGTCGGTGTTCTCATGGTGCTTAAGTCCAGTGTTTTCACCTGTGATGTACATCATTTTACTAGCTAACCAAAAACTGATAATGAAGGGAAGAAATGGTAAAGAAACATTTGCAAATTCTGTTTTTTGGTTATCGTTTTACACACTAACACACCAAAGGGTGAAGTTCACAAGCATACACTGTACAAATATGGGTTGTGAAAGCACAGCCTCTATTATTCATTTTTACTTATTGATCAGAAATACCCACTTGATACCCAATTTGCCACTTGTGCTGGCAAATGTTATGGCCTGCAAAGAGCTGGAAGCTTCAGCTTTGTCTCATGGCATCATTGAAGACCTCATTTGCTGCAAGGGTCTATTTTCGTCGAACAGAATATAGGGGTCTTGATGCAGTGCTTCTGGTGCTTGGATGGGCAGGGAGCATCCTGTAATATAGTCAAACCAGAATTTCTAAGAATATCATTGTTTTCTGCATGTTGTGCAATTTTGCCACTCCCCTCCCACCCCATGTTAGTCCCCAACAAAATCTCACTTCATCCTCTGACTGGAATTAACACTTACATTCGTTGCTGAGGCATTTCATCCAATTGAGTTAAACTGCATAAGATCATTTATATACATGTGAGACCTGTAATGTGGTACTTATTGTACTGCGTTATTAAAAAATGGATACAAAAGCTAAACAGAATTCTACTCCAGGCACATCATGAATGAAAGTGATTGGCCATGAGGCAGAGCCCCTACTCATCATGATTAATGGAACTTCATGATGCCACATTGAGAAGTTTTACACACAACATCTGCTCCCAAGGTGCCTTTAACTTGCAGTTTTATGTTTCATTTAGTACTTAAACAGATGTTGAATTGCATAGTATTTGAATCCAATGCCTGTATTTCTGCTAACTTCTGAAAGCCACCCTGTTTCAACTATGACTTGCTTTTGGAACGGACAAATAGTAGATAGCTTAGCCTCCCTTACTCTCGCTCTCCCACAGCTGACTCCTGCAGCAATTTTTCTCCTATTTTGATTCCCCAAGACCAACATTGAGCTTGTGTGTGAGCAAGGATGCAGAATGGAGAGTTTGACAGTGAGAATGTGAAACTGATGTGCAGAGAAAGGGATTTGAAAACCTGCAGAAAGATGAATTTTGCTTCCGCATCATTGCCTCTGGTGTCCTCCAAGGATCTATCCTTAAGACCCAACCTGTTTCTCATCCACGTGCTGTACCTCGGTGTTAACCATTCGAGAAATCAGCATTAGTTTGCACATGTATGCTGACGATAGCTTTACTTCAATGCAGCTCTGCCAACTCCTCCATTGAAGTTTCTCATGATGTGCCTAGAGTAGAATTCTATTGTTTATGTTTGTCCGACATCATGCGTCTAATTATTGGGAAAACTGATTCCGTTGTCTTTGGTTCATGCTTCAAACATTGCTCCCTAGCCACCATTCCATGTGGCTGAACCAGACTGCAGCTTTGGTGTCATCTTTGACTCCAGAATAAGCTTCCGATCATGTACCCATGTCGCCATGAAGATTGTCTATTTTCACTTCCATCGCTTCGTCCAACTCTGCGATATCTGCACATCTAATTCTGGCCTCTTATGCATGCCTAATTTGAATTGTTTCACTCTTGGTGGCTGTGCCTTCAGTTTCCTCAACCCTAACCTCTCTCCCTAAACCTCTCTGTCTCTAAACCTCCTTTTTCCTTAAAACCTACCTCATGCTTTTTGCCACCTGCCCTAACATTGCTCTAATGTTCCAGTGAAGCACTTTGAGTGTTTATTGTGTTAAGGATGCTGGCCTGAATTTTCACACCCATGTTGAGTACCAGGAGTTGGCAAATCTCATGGCTTGGCGTGCCCACCTCAGGGGAAACTCATCAGAATTATGGCATCTTCATTCGGTTGCAGGGGTGGGGGGGTGGCACGGCGTGGCGTAATTGGGGCAGGTGGGGGGGGGGGGGGGGCGGGGGCGGTGTGATGGGGTGGGGGTGCAGGTAGGTGTTAGAGGGTTAGAGTTGGGCCTGCTGTCCCTGGACGCATATTGGAGGTGGCCACAGGGGCTGCTGAGTGCCAAGGCAACGTACAAAGTCTGTCTTGGTTCTTTGGGACTTTGCCCCAGTTATTCTGTTAAATATTAGGCCCACTAGCCCTCACCCCTCACACTCCCTCAACACCCACCCACTCTCCATGCCCACTCATCCCTATGGCTCCCCAACCCATGCCCCCCCACCAACCCCATGCCAACTCATCCAGTATCCGCCATGGACAGACCTCAGGAGCCATATTGAGATTAAATAATTTCTCAGCTATTATAGCCTTTACTATAATGAAAAAAAACTCCCATTCATGAAAGCCCCTTCAGAACATTTAAATCCCGTCAAGTATTTAATCCCTTATGAAAACAGGCATGTATTCATAATCTTGCATCAAAGGTAACTAATTATTTGATAACCTCTTTAAGGTATCAATCAAACTGTGAATTTGAGACCCCCCCCCCCCCCACCCCACTCCCCACTGAGATAAAATTGTGGAAAGCAGCCAAGCGTTAACAATGACATAATGATAACCTCTGGGGTAATGTCAACAAACAGTGATATTAACTGCTGTAAAGATTTTTTTAACTCTCACTGACAGAGGCAACTTATTATTTAAATTTTTGAAGGGCTGGGGATTTAAATATATTCACAGTTTGTCAGTTCTACAGACCTTAATCCATGCTTCAAGAGCATTTATGACTACTATAAACATTCGTAACTGGCGCACTGCACGTCAAGGCCCATGATACAGCAAAAAATGGGGTTTGGACTTTCGAGGGAAACCTGAACTCAGCTGTGATTCATCTCCTGACCTCCCCCCAACCCCCGTCCACCCCATCCACCCCCCACCCCTTCCACTACTGACTTCCTCCTCCCTGACCCTCCACCCTGACCCTCTAAGTCCCTGCCCCAACCTTCCAACTGCCCACTCCAACCCTCTGACTCTCCCGCCAACCCTCCGACTCCCCTTGATCCTCTGACTCCACCTCTGACTTCACCCCTCTGACCCTCCGACTTCTCCCTAACCCTCCGACTCCAGCTCTGACTTTACCCCTCCGACCCCGCCCCGACCCTCTGACTCACCTCCTCCGACTCACCCCTTGACCCTCTGACTCTCCCTCGATCCTCCGACTCCCCAATCCTCCAACTCCACCTCTGACATCACTCCCTGACCCTCCGACTCGCACCCCCCCCCCCGCAACTCTCTGACTCTCTCCCAACCCACCAACTCTGCCTCTGACTTCACCATCCCAACCTTCCGACTCATCGACTCCCCCGACTCCTCCCTCCGATTTATCCATCCGGACCCTCCAACTCCCATCTGGACCCTCCGACTCCCCGCCCGGACCCTCTGACTCCCCATCCTGACCCTGACTACACCTCTGACTCTCCAACCCTCCAATGCCCCCCGACCCTCTGACTCCACCTCTGACTTTGCCCCCCCGACCCTCCGACTCACCCACTTGACACTCCGACTCCTCCACCCCCCCAACTCCACCTCTGACTTCAACACACCCCCAACTCACCCCTCTGACCCTCCGATGCCTCCCCTGGATTCAAGTCCCCCGAGTTACCACTTCTACTATCCACCCGGACCCTCCAACTCCAAAACCGGAACCCTCTGACTCCTCTCCCCGGACCCCTGTCTCACTCTTTCTCCCTCTCTCCTCTCTCTCCCATGCTCGCTCCCATCTTCCCCTTGCTCCCTCTCTCCCCCCTCCCTCCCTCTCACTCTCTACCTCCCTCCCTCTCTCTCTCGTGCCCTTCCTCTCGCGCTCTTGCCCTTGTGCTCTCTCCCTCGTACTCTCTCTTTGACTCTGCCTCTCACGTTCTCTTTCTCACTCTCTCTCTCACTCTCACTCTCTCGCTTTCTTTCTCTCACTTGCTCTCTTTCTATCCCTCTCTCTCTTTCCATTTTTCTCTATCTATCTCTCTCTCTCTCCCACTGGCTCTCCCGCTCTGGCTCTCCCGCTCTCTCTCACTCAGTCACTCACTTTCTTTCTCTTTCTCTCTCTCTTGTTCTTTCCCTCTCACTCTCTTTCTCTCTCTCACACACTCTTTCTCTCTCTCTCTCTCTCTTTCTCTCTCTCTCACTCGAGCGGGGAGAGCGAGGTGACTTCATTTTAAGAAAGAGTGGCGAGAAAAAGGAGATTTCATTTAAAAAAAGCGCGGGGAGAGCAAGGAGACTTCATTTAAAAAAAGCAGGAAGAGCGAGGAGACTTCATTTTAAAAAGAGCTCGAAGAGACTTCATTTTTAAAAAAAGCGGGCAGAGCAAGGAGACTTCATTTTAAAAAAGAGCGAGGAGACTTCATTTTAAAAAAGAGCGAGGAGAGCGAGGAGACTTCATTTTAAAAAAGAGCGGGGAGAGTGAGGAGACTTCATTTTAAAAAAGAGCGGGGAGAGTGAGGAGACTTCATTTAAAAAAGAACAGGGAGACTACATTTTAAAAAAGAGCGGGGAGAGTGAGGAGACTTCATTTAAAAAAGAACGAGGAGAGCGAGGAGACTACATTTTAAAAAAGAGCGAGGAGAGTGAGGAGTCCCGCGAGGAGACTTAATTTAAAAAAGAACGAGGAGAGCGAGGAGACTACATTTTAAAAAAGAGCGGGGAGAGTGAGGAGACTTCATTTTAAAAAAGAGCGGGGAGAGTGAGGAGACTTCATTTTAAAAAAGAACAGGGAGACATCATTTTAAAAAAGAGCGGGGAGGGTGGAGTGACTTCATATTAAAAAAGAGCGGGAAGAGCGAGGAGACTTCATTTTAAAAAGGAGCAAGGAGACTTCATTTTAAGAAAGAGCGAGGAGAATTCATGTGAGACTAGCAGCGGAGTGACGTCACAAACCACAGTGACACGAGTGCAGGGAAAGCAGCTGATTGGTGAGTAGGATTTGTGAATATTTTTAGTCTTTAAAGTAAAAGTGAAGTCTTTAGTTTCTGTTTAGGTCTCGTTTTTTCTCTCTTAAAAATAGCTTGTTAAGTATAAGATCAATACTGGTGTAAAAAAATTAATTACTATTAAGTATAAATAGCGGGAGATTCTTCAAGTGTAAAGAGCAGGCATACTAGAGTAATGAATTAACACATTAAATAAAATACAATAGCTGCTGCAACATGTGGGAGCTGCTGGACACCAAGGTGATCCAGAGTGGACACATCTGTAGTTAAGTTTGCTGCTCGAGGAACTTTGGATCCGAGGTAAAGAGCTGGAAGCCAAGCTGCAGACATTGCGCTTATCAGGGAGCGGGAAAGTTACCTGGACACTTTGCTCCAGGAGGCCGTCACACCCCTCGATTAGGTAATTCAAATTTGGTCTGTGATCAGGGACTGCAGGCGAGGCAGGTATGGGGACCCAGGGGATAGCATTTGAGGAGCCGCAGCCCCTGAAGTTGTCCAATAGTTATGAGGTTCTTGCAAGCTGTGTGGACAAGAGCGGGGACTGCAGAGAGAATGAGCGAACTGACCATGGCACCATGGTACAGGGAGCCATTCAAATGGGGGGAGGAACTAGGAACGTGGTAGGCGACAGTATAATTAGGGGGATAGATACTGTTCTCTGCAGCCATGAGTGCGAGTTCCGAAGGCTGTGTTGCCAACCCAGTGCCAGGGTTAAGGACATTTCCCAGGGCTGGAGAGGAACTTGTGGGAAGGGAGGGATCCAGTTGTCGTCGTCCACGTTGGTACCAATGACATTGATAGGACTAGAAAGGAAGTTCTACTGAAAGAATTTGAATGGTTTGGAGCTAAATTACAAAGCAGAACCTCAAAGGTAATAATCTCAGAGTTTCTACCTGAGTCACGGGCCAACTGGCATTGGGTAAATAAAGTCAAGGAGTTAAATGCATGGCTCAAAGATTGGTGTGGGAGGAATGGATTTCAGTTCATGGGGCACTGGCACCAGTACTGGCATAGAAGAGAGCTGTTCCAGTGGGACGTACTTCACTTGAACCGTGCTGGGACCAATGTCCCTGAATCGAAAAGCTAGGAGTGTAGAGAGGGCTTTAATTTAAATAGGGGGGGGGGCTGGGGTTCTGGAGAGGGAGTATGTGGACTTTCAAAGCAAAAGGATATGGCAGCATTGAAGGATAGCTTGGACTGTGGTTGACTCTTAAATGTTCTCTGAATGGGGACAATTAGGGATGGGCAAAAAAATGCTGGCCTAGCCAGTGATCCCATGAATGAATAAAAAAAAGAGATCAAAGCTGGCAACTAAATATTCAGGAGTATGTGACTTTTCGAAAGGACAGGCAAGAAGGAAAGGATGGTGGGGTAGTTTTGTTAGTACGAGATGGGATAAGTACAATAGCAAGGAATGATCTTGGATTGGAAGATATAGAATCCATCTGGGTGGAGGTAAGAAATAACAAGGAGAACAAGACACTGGTGGGAGTAGTCTATAGTCCCCCTAACAGTAGCTGTACTGTGGGACAGAGAATAAACCAAGAGATAATGAGGGCATGTAAAAAAGGCTGTACATTAATCATGGGTAACTTTAACCTTCATGTAGATTGAGAAAATCAAATTGGTAGGTGGAGCCACAAGCAAGAATTCATAGAGTGTATTTGGGACAGTTTACTAGAGCAACATGTTGTGGATCCAACCAGGGATCAGGCGTTTTTGAATCTGGTGATGTGTAATGAGGCCAGTTTAATAAATAATCTCAGAGTAAAAGATCCCTTAGGAAACAGGGACCATAACATGGTAGAATTTACCATTCAGTTTGAGAGTGAGAAACTTGGGTCGGAAACAACTGTGCTGAACTTAAATAAGGGTAGTTACAAAGGAATGAGTGCTGAGTTGGCTGGAGTGGACCAGGAAAGGAGTTTTGCAGAAAAGACAGCTAAAGGGCAATGGCAGACGTTTAAGAAAATAGTTCAAGAGTCACAATAAAAATACATCCCAGTAAGGAAGAAGGATTTCTAGAAAGGGGATAAACCAACCATGGTTAACCAAGGAAGTTCAGGATTGAATGAAATTGAAAGAAAAAACATACAATATGGCAAAGATTAGTGGTAAGCCAGAGGATTGGGAAAGTTTTAAAAACCAACAGAAGATGAACAAAAAAAAGAAAGTGGGAGAAAATAACCTCGAGGGTAAACTAGCAAGAAATGAAAAAAATGAATGGTAAGAGCTTCTTTAAATACATAAAAAGGAAGAGAGAGGCCAAAGTGAATATAGGCCCCTTGGAGAATGAGTCTGGGGAAATAATAATGAGGAACCAGGAAATGACAGACGGGTTGAATACTTATTTGCATCAGTCTTCATGGTAGAAGACATTAATAACATACCAAAATACTAAATAATCAAGGGGGATCCAACAGAGGGTGCTGCTGAGAAGTGACTGAAGCATTCTGGGAGAAGTCATCGCAGCCACCGCGACTCAGGAGGGAATCGAGGAGAAGGACTCTTGCACTCAACAGGCGGAAGAGCATCCAACAGAGGGCGCTGGTGAGAAGTGACTGAAGCATTCTGGGAGAAGTTACCGCAGCCACTGCAACTCAGGAGAGAATCGAGGAGGACCCACTGTCAAAGAACGGAATAGCCTCAAACATTACATTGCTGTAGAATTTCCATCCCTCCCTCCTCCTCAAACTTAAAAAAAAAGAGAGAAAGGAAGAAGCTGTGCCTTCAGGAGTGCTCCAGACCTGCGAGGGACAGTCTTCTGAAAGTGGATTTTAAAGAAAAAGCAGCTGATTGGTCAGTAAATTCTGGGAGCAGACTCGGAGGGAGGAGCACCGGAGTGGTGAGTATAAATCTAGCTTACCTTGGGAATTCGCGGCCTTGTCTCCAGGGAGCAGACTCGGAGGGAGGAGCACCGGAGCAGTGACCTCGGGGCACAGAGTAACTGAAACCAAAACTGAAAAAGTGACATCACAGGAAAGCTGTGACCTGATTGGTTGGTAGGAAATCTGCACCAAATTTGAAAAAAAACACTGCAATATAATTAATAAATTAATTAACTAAGTTGAGATGGCTGGGCAGGTGATGTGCTGCAGCTGTGTGATGTGGGAGCTGGCAGATCCCATTGCGAGCCTCAGTGACCACATCTGCAGCAAGTGTTGGTTGCTGGAGGAACTCCGGTCAGAATTGATGAGCTGGAGTCTGAGCTCCGGATGCTGCGGCACTTCCGGGAGAGTTACCAGGATGCTTTGTTTCAGGAGGCGGTCACACCCGGTAGATTAAGTGCCTCAAGTTCGGGTCAGTGGTCAGGGTCAGCAGGGTGTGACTGCAAGTGAGGCAGGCAGAGTGATCCTGTGATAAGGAACAGAGGAGCCTCAGCTCTTGACCTTGTCCAACAGGTACGAGGTACTTGCTCCCTGTGTGGATGAGGAACAGGGTTATAGGAAGGATGAGCCAGCTGACCACGGCACCGTGGCACAGGAGGCCATTCAAGAGGGGGGGAGCAAAAATACAAGTGGTAGTTGTAGGGGATTCTATAATTAGGGGAATTGATAGTATCCTTTGTAAGCAGGATCGAGAGTCCCGCATGGTATGTTGCCTACCCGGTGCCAGGGTGAGGGACATCTCTGACCAGCTTGAAAGGATATTGGAGAGGGAGGGGGAGGATCCAGTTGTTGTTGCCCATGTCAGGACAAATAATATAGATAAGACTAGGAAAGAGGACCTGTTTGGGGATTATCAGGAACTAGGAACTAAATTAAAGAACAGGACCTCAAGGGTTATAATCTCTGGATTACTACCCGAGCCACGTGCAAATTGGCATAGGGACGTGAGAATAAGGGGAGTAAACACTAAAGGAGTGGTGCGGGAAAGAGGGGTTCCATTTCGTGGGGCACTGGCATCAGTATTGGAACAGGAGGGATCTGTACCGTTGGGACAGTCTCCACCTGAACCGATCTGGGACCAATGTTCTAGTGAAAAGGGTAAGTAGGGTGATCAACAGGACTTTAAACTAGAAAGTGTGGGGGTGGGGTGGGGCGGGGGGGGGGGTGGTTGGGGGGGGGGGTGGGGTAAAACTCCAAGAAGTATGACTAATGGGAAACAAAGCAGCAGGTTAGCGTGTGTCTGTGGGGGAGGCGGTGGAGGTGGATTCAACTTCATGGAAAATTATGAAAAAAACTGAAAAGATAGGAGAGCCCAGGAGAGGCTATTAAAGTCTCCAGAACACAAAATATGACAGAGTGTTTGGAAAGGGCTAGGAATCTAACTTCAAGCACGTCAGGTAAAGGGACGACAATGAGAGAGGGGATGGGAAATACAGGACTAAAGGTGTTGTATCTGAATGCACGCAGTATACGAAATAAGGTAAATGAGCTTGTGGCGCAGATTGAAATTGGCAGGTATGATGTGGTGGGCATCACGGAAACATGGCTGCAAGGGGATCAGGACTGGGAGCTAAATATCCAAGGATATACATCATATCGAAAAGATAGGCAGGTTGGCAGAGGGGGTGGGGTTGCTTTGTTAGTAAGAAATGAAATTAAATCGATAGCGAGAAATGACGCAGGGTCAGATGATGTAGAATCTGTGTGGGTAAAGTTGAGGAACCGCAAAGGTTAGAAAACCATAATGGGAGTTATGTACAGGCCTCCGAACAGTAGTCAGGATGTGGGGCACAAGATACACCAGGAGGTAGAAAAGGCGTGTAAGAAAGGCAAGGTTACAGTGATCATGGAGGATTTCAATATGCGGGTAGGCTGGGAAAATCAGGTTGGTAATGGATTCCAAGAAAAGGAATTTGTGGAATGTCTAGAGATAGTTTTTTGGAGCAGCTTGTGGTAGAGCCCACGAGGGAACAGGCAATTCTAGGTTTAATGATGTGTGATGAGCAGATTTGAAGGTGAGGAAACCCTTAGGAGGAAGTGACCATAATATGATAGAATTTACCCTGCAATTTGAGAGGAAAAAGCTGGAATCAGATGTAACGGTATTACAGTTGAATAAAGGCAACTACAGAGGCATGAGGGAGGAGCTGGCCAGAATTGACAGGGAGATGAGCCTAGCAGGAAAGACAGTGGAACAAAAATGGCAGGAGTTTCTGGGAGTAATTTGGGAGATACAGCAAAAATTCATCCCTAGGAAGAAGAAGCATACTAAAGGGAGGACGAGGTAACCATGGCTGACAAGGGAAGTCAGGAACAGCATAAAAGCTAAAGGGAAAGCATACAATGCGACGAAGAGCAGTGGGAAACCAGGGGATTGGGAAGCCTGCAAAGACCAACAGAGGACAACTAGAAAAGAAATAAGGAGGGAGAAGATTAAATATGAGGGTAAAGTATAAAAGAAGATTGCAAGAGTTTTTTTAGATATATAAAGGGTAAGAGAGAGGCAAAAGTGGACATTGGGCCGCTGGAAAATGACGCTGGAGAAGTATTAGTGGGGAACAAAGAAATGGCGGAGGAACTGAATAGGTAATTTGCGTCAGTCTTCACAGTGGAAGACATGAAAAACATCCCCAAAGTTCAAGAGAGTTGGTGGGGTGGAGGTGCAGAAGTGAGTATGGTGGCCATTACCAAGGAGAAGGTGCTAGGAAAACTGAAAGGACTGAATGTGGATCAATCACCTGGACCAGATGGATTACACCCCAGAGTTCTGAAGGAGATAGCTGAAGAGATAGTGGAGGCGTTAGTGAGGATCTTTCAGGAATCACTGGAGTCAGGGAGGGTCCCAGAGGACTGGAAAATCGCTAATGTAACCCCCCTGTTTAAGAAGGGAGTGAGGCAAAAGACGGGAAATTACAGGCCGATTAGCCTGACCTCTGTCGTTGGTAAGATTTTAGAGTCCATTATTAAGGATGAGATTTCAGAATACTTGGAAGTGCATTGTAAAATAGGGCAAAGTCAGCTTGATTTCATGAAGGGGAGGTCATGACTGACAGATCTGTTAGAATTCTTTGAGGAGGTAATGAGTAGGTTAGACAAAGGAGAGCCAATGAATGCTATCTACTTGGACTTCCAGAAGTCCTTTGACAAGACGCCGCACAAGAGGCTGCTCAGTAAGATAAGAGCCCATGGTGTTAGAGGCAAGGTACTAGCATGGATCGAAGATTGGCTGTCTGGTAGGAGGCAGAGATTGGGGATAAGGGGGTCCTTTTTAGGATGGCGGCCGGAGAGTCGTGGAGTTCCGCAGGGGTCAGTGTTGGGACCACAACTTTTCACTTTATACATTAATGATCTGGATGAAGGAACTGAGGGCATCCTGGCTAAGTTTGCAGATGATACAAAGATAGGTGGATGGACAGGTAGTATTGAGGAGGCGGGGAGGCTGCAGAAGGATTTGGACAGGTTAGGAGAATGGGCAAAGAAGTGGCAGATGGAATACAACGTGGGGAAGTATGAGGTCGTGTACTTTGGTAGGAAGGATAGAGGCATAGACTATTTTCTAAATGGGGAGAGAATTCAGGAATCTGGAGTGCAAAGGGACTTGGGAGTCTTGGTCCAGAATTCTCTTAAGGTTAACTTGCAGGTTGAGTCAGTAGTTAGGAAGGCAAATGCAATGTTGGCATTTATTTCGAGAGGACAAGAATATAAAAGCAGGGATGTGCTGCAGAGGCTTTATAAGGCTCTGGTCAGACCACATTTAGAATATTGTGAGCAATTTTGGGCCCCATATCTCAGGAAGGATGTTCTGGCCCTGGAGAGGGTCCAGAGGAGGTTCACGAGAACGATCCCAGGAATGAAAGGCTTAACATAAGAGGAACGTTTGAGGACTCTGGGTCTATACTCAATGGAGTTTAGAAGGATGAGTGGGGATCTGATTGAAACTTGCAGAATACTGAAAGGCCTGGATAGAGTGGACGTGGGGAAGATGTTTCCATTAGTAGGAGAGACTAGGACCCGAGGGCACAGTCTCAGAGTAAAGGGAAGGCCTTTTAGAACGGAGATGAGGAGAAACTTCTTTAGCCAGAGAGTGGTGAATCTATGGAATTCATTGCCACAGAAGGCTGTGGAGGCCAGGTCATTGAGTGTATTTAAGACCGAGATAGACAGGTTCTTGATTGGTAAGGGGATCAAAGGTTACGGGGAGAAGGCGGGAGAATGGGGTTGAGAAACTTATCAGCCATGATTAAATGGCGGAGCAGACTCGATGGGCCAACTGGCCTAATTGCTCCTCCTATGTCTTATGGTCTTATGGAAAAAGCAGGGGAGGAAACAAATACAATAGCTATCACTAGAGAAGTACCAGGGAAACTAATGGGGCTAAAGGCCCATAAGTTTCCTGGACCTGCGTTGTACCCTAGGATATTAAAGGAAGTAGCTACGTAGATAATGGATGCACTGGAAGTAATCTTCCAAGAATCCCTAGATTCTGAAAACCCATTGGATTTGAAAACTGCCAATGTAACATCCTTATTCAGGCCAGTTGGCTTAACATCCATCATAGAGAAAATGTTAGTATAGCTATTATAAAGGATGCTATTATAAAGGATGTAATAGCAGAGCATTTAGAAATGCATAAACTAATCAAGCAGAGTCAGCATGGCTTCATGAAGATTCATGCCTGGCAAATTTATTAGATTTCTTTGAATCGGTAACAAGCAAGATAGATAAAGGAGAACCAGTAGATGTAATATATTTGGATTTTCAAAAGGCGTTCAATAAGTTACCGCACGTAAGGCTACTTAATAAGATAAGAAGCCATGGTGTTGGTGGTAGTATATTCGCATGGATAGAGGATTGGCTAACTAATGGAAGACAGAGTTGGGATAAGAGGGGTATTCTCAGGATGCAACCTGTAACTAGTGGAGTGCCACAGGATCAGTGCTGGGGCCACAATTATTTACAATATATATTAATGACTTGGATGAGGGAAGTAAATGCACTATCACCCAAGTTTGCGGACGATACAAAAATAATTGGGAAGGCAAGTGGTGAGGATGACACAAGGAATCTACAAAGGGATATAGACAGGTTAAGTGAGTGGGCGAAAACTTGGCAGATAGAATATAATGTTGGAAAATGTGAGGTTATGCACTTTGGCAGGAAGAATAGAGGAGCAGAATATCATTTAAATTGAGAAAGACTGCAGAAAGCTGCAGCATAGAAGGATTTGGGGGTCCTCATGCATGAATCACAAAAAGCTAGTATACAGTTTGACATGTAATAGGGAAGGCAAATGGAATGTTGGTCTTTCTTTCAAAGTGAATGGAGTATAAAAATTCGGAACTCTTTCTAAATTTTACAAGACACCAGTCAGACCACATTTAGAATACTCTGAACAGTTTTGATCCCCTTATCTAAGGAAAGATATACTGTCATTGGAGGCAGTGCCGATAAATGGGGTTAGGTAGGTAGGTCAGGTTTTTCTCATGTGTCGGTGCAGACTCGATGGGCCAAAGGGCCTCTTCTGCACTGTGTGATTCTGTGCCAAGTCCAGAGAAGGTTCACCAGGTTGAACATGGGGATGGAGGGATTTTCTTATGAGGAGAGGTTGAGTTGGTTGGACCTTTACTCATTGGAGTTAAGAAGAATGAGAGGTGACCTTATTAAAACACCTGAGATTCTTAGGGGGCTTGACAAGGTAGATGCTGAGAGGTTGTTTTCCCCTGTGGGGGAGTCTAGGACCAAAGGGCATAATCTCAGAGTAAGGGGGTGCCCATTTAAGACAGAGATGAGGAGGAACTTCTACTCTGAAAGTAGTGAATCTGTGGAATTCTTTACTGCAGAGGGCTGTAGAGGCAGGGCATCAATGGTTATGGGGAAAAGGCAGGAACGTAGAGTTGAGGATTATCAGATCAGCCATGATCTCATTCAATGGCGGAGCAGACTCAATCGGCCGAAAGGCCTTCTTCTGCTCCTACAACTTATGGTCTTATAGTCTCACTCTTTCTCTCACTCTCTCTCTCTCATTTTCTCTCTCTCTCTCTCTCTCTCTCTTTCACTCCCTGCTACTCTCTCAGCCTCTCACTCTCTCTCACTGACTCTCTCTTTCTTTCTCTCACTCCCTGCTACTCTCTCAGCCTCTCACTCTCTCTCACTGACTCGCTCTCTCTCATTCTCTCTTGCTCTCTCACTCTCTCTGTCTCTAGCTCTCGCTCCCTCTTTCACTCTTTCACACTCTACAGCCCCTCTTCCTAACTCACTCATTCACCCTGGCTCTGCAGCCCCTTTGCCTAAATCACTCACTCACTCAGCAACCCCTCTCCCCAAACCTCTCTCTGTTTCGCTCACTGAGCATCCACTCTTGTCAACACCCCTTCTGCCCCTCCCCTTGTAGTAGAAGGGTCTGTTACAATGAAGGTTAATGTCAGACTGAGGGCAATACCGGTCACACAATGATGAAGGAAGACACATGGTCAGTCTGGAGACAGACGCAGTTGGGTTAAGACCTAGAATGGCGTCAGCGCCCTGTACCACCTTCTGTATGAGTTGTTAATAAAGACCTCTCCTAACATACTCTAGACTGGAAGCCTACTTCTTGGGTTCTGAAGCAGGATTCATCGTGGTTGCAGTGGTGTGATTGAAATTCCCATCCTCACAAGAATGTTGAGGAACTAAGAAAAAGGGCATGTTGAATGGATTCTGCACTGAACCTAAATCCCAAATGCAGTTATAGATGTTGAGAAAACTCACTAGAAAGAAAAAGCTGCATAGACACGAGCCTGGAAGTAGACAAGAAAGGTAGTAGTTTTACTTAAGCAGAAGACGCCATTGCAAACCCTTGGAAGTCCAGCTTCAGTAAGCAGTGCTTGCAGCCTGCAAGGGCAAGATAACATTTTTAAAATTTCAGGCCAGCCAGCCGTAGAAGCCCCTTTTATGTGGTACAGTCAGAAGCGCCGCCAGATTCATAACTCGATATTACCGAATTATTTAAGTGGGCAACCAGCTGACCTCCGCCGCCACTGCTGTCCCTTCTTCTTCAGGCGGAAGCATGCTGCCGCAATTTTGAATAACCTGCCGAAAACTGGCAAGAGTGCGGGAAGGTCCTTTGTTCAGCAGTCACTGGCGACTCCATCTTGGAAGCCTGTATTCTCTTAAAAGCTTAATAACTCACAGTTTTTCACAACCTTCAAAATGAAGCACAAATCCAACTTACCAGATCGGTTTGAACCAACCCAAGGACTAAATTGAACAGAACATTTGGCACTCATGAGAAGTGATTTTTCACATTATTTGAATACATCAGGCCTCAGTAAAAAAAAATGAGAGGAGTATCAAATAAGTGCTTTTTTTTCAGTTGGTTTGGTGATCTTACGAATCATATTGTCCAAGGCATTGATTAATCCGATTCCAGCCTCGGGGAACAGCCTTTGATAAATATTTTAATCTTCCAGCTGAGCAGAGTTCAGAGCCTAAAAATATTCGACAAAATGATGAAAAGGCAAAAGGCAGCACACAAACAAACCATATGAGAGTGTCAGAGAGGCACAGAACTCTCCAACGGCCCCAGTGGTTTATCTTTATGGGAAGCCTGAATTCCCAAGTAGCTTCCCTTTCGAAGACATGGGCACCTTTCCAGAATGGTACCAACAACTGGTGGTGAACGACAGACAAGGAAAAAGCCCTGCGTCAGGCGGATCTAGAAAAAGCACATGTACAATCAGAGAATCTTTATCTTAAAGCTGAGTTGGATGAACTCAACCTGAAGCACAGCCAGGCACAACAGCAGACAAGAAAGACACTCACATAGCTCATTGCCTTGAAAAACTCTTTGACGAACCAATACATTCTCCTGGAAAAACGAGGGGTTGGAAAAGCTTCAGAAAAAACTGTGTTGGAGCTGTCAGCAATGACAAAGCTATACACTGGCACACAGATTGAGAAGACAACAGCTGAACAAGAAAATAAACAGTTGAAAGAGCAGCTAATTTTCCTTCAGGATCAGATTCAACAACAACCTATTACTCTTGAGCAGCAGAATAGCAGAACAACAGAACCAATTCAATGAGACTGTTAAATTACCAAAAAAACTGGAGCTTTGCAACGAAAAGGAAAACCTGTTGAAAGACCTTCACATGCTACAAGAATCTCTCAGGTCAGATTTGTTCCTTTAGAACATTAGGAAGTGAAACAAAATGAATTTAACGCCATCCTGAAAGAACTGACGGCTCTGTTTTCAGAGAAGACTCGGGAATGTTCACTATTCTGGGAGGAAGCCGAGAGGTACAATAATGAGACTGCAGCACTGCACATTTGGAAGGAATGTTGGAAGAACATTACATTCCCAAAGAGGTACACGAAGAGATGAAAATCCAGAACATGGAATGGCTAGCGAATGTAGGGGTTCTCACTAAAGAGCATGAGGTCTTTCGTAAACGATTGGCAGAAGCACAGTCACAGAATGTGACCTTGAAAGGTAGCACAGAAGAATTATACTCTGCCAAGGGAAAACGGACCTGGGGAGAGAATACTTCACAGAGCATAAATCAAACCTCAGTTGACCATATCAGGTCACTAAAAGGCTGGGACCGTCCAAGTCAGGAAAGGCAACCCCCTAACTGCACACCAGAATGACCTTGCCAGCGCTGCAGTGCAAAGTGCCCTCACAGGAAAGGTCAGTGTCTTGCCCAGTTCTTCCACTGCAACAAACAGGGATACTTTGGTAAACTCTGCAAGTCGAAACCTCAGCATTGTACAGACATCCCAGAGGTAATCCACAAGGTCAAATCCAAAGACCCAGAAGATGCACAGCCACTCTTCTTGGGGGACATCTTCATTTGGGATTGCTGATATCCTAGTAAACAGTCATTTCACCAATTTTACATTAGCTTCGGTTTACCAGCATGACAGTCCTGTCAGATGAAGAACCATGGCTTCAGTTGATGGATTCGAACGACAGTCACAGCACTGTATGGAGCAGAGGATGTCCAACTCCTGGTCCACGGTGTTATGATCCCAGCTGATGTTGCTACTGGACAAGCCTGATCCCAGGGTGGAACCCGGCTTGATAGATCCTAACTTATATTTTTTTTGCCTAGATACGTGGAACGTGGTACTGAACAGAGCCACAAGAGTCAGCTGATGACTTTTTAAACAAAAGAATAAACAAAATTACATTACTCCTTCACGCACAATGATACCCTTACAGATATATACAGATTTGTAAGGATAGCACAAGTTACAAAAGCTATCTTATACTCTAATGTTCACAGTAAGCACATTGTCCATGTAAACCAACAGGCAACTTGTGGTCAGACACACACCACACTCTGAACCAAGTGACAGATGCCACCCCAAACAGATGCTATGGATCTCTCATCAACTCCCCCCAGAGTCTTGTCACACGGCGATCAAATTGGTCTCACTGAGCTCCGCCTTTTTCACACAACGTTTTCCAATCGCCACTCTCCAAGTACTTGCTTTGGAATCTTCCCCCAAACCGTGCTTTCTCTCCAATATCTTCCGCAAGGGCCCGCCTTGAGGGTTTCAAACTTTCCTTCCAATGTTCCTTTCCCCTGGGTCACCACATGCACTCAAACTTTCTTCCAGGCACTTTCTCTTTCTCTCTGACTCAGCCATGCCAATAGTACACAGCTGCTTCACATGCCCCTAGTAAAGAGTCACAGACCTTCAGCTGTCTCTTTGGACCTTCTGACTTCTCACAAGTTGCTCTCACTTTAAATCTGCTTCCTGCAGCTTTTCTTCCTTTAAGCTTGAAGCTTGGAGCCTTCCTCTGCTCCTCACTCTTAACTTCACTTAATAGGACCTTCTCCAGGTTTCTGTCCTTCCTTTGACTAGAAGATCTGCTTAGGATCTTTCATGTTCCACTCCCCTGGATTTGGGGACTTTCTTCTTTAGCTTGGGACTTGCTATCTGTTCCTTTGCCCCAGTCTCTCTCTCGCAGCTATTTTCAACTGAACTCAAACTGCTTTCTCTTCAGTTTTTTTGTGTATGGGGGTGGGGCCTGCCTTTCTAGACCCCTGTTGCTTAGCAACAGCAGTTATTTTCTACTCTTGTGTTTGCTTTAACTTTTTAGTCGTGAAACTCATTAGAAATGCAGATTTACAAACAGAGCTTTAAACCTGCTGTCTCCACTCATAATGAAGCTAGATCCCGGTTTTCATCTTTTAACCTACAAATAGAGAAAAGTATAAATTAAACTAAAAGATATACCTTATTTCTAACACCCAAATACACATACAATTTACTTAAACTATCTCTATTTCCTAACAACGGCATGATCCTTGAACCATTGAGCTTTGTGACAAATATCTTCTTGAGCTGATGTATGTCATCTGCAATCAGCCTCTTCTCTCTTCTGAGCAGAGATATCTGTGTAGCTCTCGATCTTATCTAGTTGGTGGAAGATGTCAAGACTACTACGGTCATTAGTCGGCCAGAACAGCACAGTCCTGAGTCCTCAAACACTAGAGTATTCAGACTCTGATTTCACCTGCGATTTTTCTTTTTGTGGAGCAGGTTTGCCCATCATCATTTAGGTTCTGGAAAGTCCCCAGTAATCAGACCAACCTACCGCACACAGGATTGCCATTGCATCTCTGGTGATAGTGGGACCAGAGACTCATCAATAATCTGAGGAACATCTACCTCCAATTGTGATGATAGTACAGTCTGTCAACACACCATGCACTTTCAGCCAGCGTGCCAATGCCACAAGGGATGCTGGAATCTGATAGCAGTTGTGCACCATCAACAACAAAAAACAGAGGTGAGCATGCTACTCAATCTTCTTGCCACAGGAATGCTCTTCCTCAGCCTCAGTGAGCTTCCAGATGACATAACTGGAGAACTGGAGAACTGAAGAAAAAACACCACCAAGTGGACAAATACTATTTTCGTTTACCCTGCCAGAAATGGTCAAGAGTAACAACAGCCATGCACCGCCAAACCAGCCAGACCAACCAGGTGTGGTTTAACCTCAAGCAATGAAAGAAACGGATGAAACCATACCCAAACACCAGTGCAAGCCCCAAGCCAGCAACAAGAACAAACATAACAATGGCGAACAAGATGTGGAAGGGTTATAAAGCCTACAGACCGCCTGAACCTCTAACTTAAAGGACTTGAAGTTGGGAGATGGGGTAGTGACAATGTATTATTGGTAATACTATAATAGCAATGTTAGACACACACACACGTCTATCACTATGATAACTTAGTACCAACTCCGTAATATTGTGCACTATTACTCTTAACTCTTCACCTGCGTCACCAAAGTCCTTTTTATCTCTATCTATGTTAACAGAATACAAACTTAACTAATGCCTCTTTGCTTTCTTTTTGACGTCAAACTTATCCTAGACTTCACGATTTACATCCTGCTGCACATTAAATCCTGCTTGCCTGTCACTCTTGCTGACTTTGCTAACTCTATCCCTAAATTCAAAATTCATGTTTGAAAATCCTGGCAACCCTATACTTCTAATTTACTCTTGTGCTTTGTAGAGACTACATCCTGTGGTCCTTTGAATTGAGCCTCCTGTGCATAATCCCCTCCTGTTTTGCTAGTTGTCACCCTTTTGACTCAACTATTTACCCTTGCTGCTTCTCTCCCAGCTTAAAGCACAATTGAATACTTTGTTCTTTTTGAAGTCTGTAGATGGACAAGTTTTTATTTTGAAAAACTTTGGAGGTGACCTTAACATTTATACTTTGCAGCCTTTGGAGTGGCTAACATTGGTTTCAAATCATTTGAATATGTTAATCTCCAGTATAGTGAGAAGGAAAGAAAAATCTATTATACAAGCAAAAAACTGCGGATGCTGGAAATCCAAAACAAAAACAAAAATACCTGGAAAAACTCAGCAGGTCTGGCAGCATCTTTGGAGAGGAGCACAGTTAACGTTTTGAGCCTGAATGACCCTTTAGCAGACCAGAACAGTTCTATTGTTGATCAAACTTATCTAATGGATTGCTAAAATTTAAGCAAAGTTCAAAACTTTCTAGTGACAGAGTCACTTGAGAAGCTAGCTGCATGTTCACAATTTATTTAGATAACTCCTTTCAGGTCAGCAGTGTGAAATGATTCGTTTTTATCTCGGGTAGTGATACATCTTGAAGTGTTAACAGGTTAAATGTCTAATACACATTGTGTGGCATCTAAGATAAGCCAGAGCTCTCAGCTGTAATTCTGTGAAAGGGTAAAGTTTTGGTTCTTCCATAGCTTGATAGGGAATACAGTTGATGGTGTCAAGACACACAAGGCAGAAAATTCAGATTTCTCTGAGTGTGAGGAAGTACTACCACAACAACAATGACAACTTGCATTTACATATTTGGGAAGTTCTGGTGTTTTGGTATTGTTGCTGGACTAGTAATCCAGAGACCCAGGGTAATGCTCTGGGAACCAGGGTTTGAATCCTGCCACAGCAGATGGTGGAATTTAAATTCAATAAAAATCTGGAATTAAAAGTCTAATGATGACCATGAAACCATTGTCGATTTATTGTAAAAACCCATCAGGTTCACTAATGCCCTTTAGGGAAGGAAATCCATTGCCCTTATCTGGTCAGGCCTACAGGTGACTTCAGAACCACAGCTATGTGGTTGACTCTTAAATGCTCTCTGAAGTAGCCGAGCAAGCCACTCAGTTGTAACAAACCACTACAAAGTCCCAAAAAAGGAATGAAACCAGACAGACCACCCAGCATCAACCTGGGCACCGGAAACAACAACAGCAATCTCAGCACTGTCTGACCTGCAAAGTCCTCCTTACTAACATCTGGGGGCCAGTGCCAAAATTGGGGGAGCTGAGTCACAGACTAGTCAGGGAATAGCCTGACATAGTCATCCTCACGGAATCATACCTTACAGATAATGCCCCAGACACCACCATCACCATCCCTGGGTATGTCCTGTCCCACCAGCAGAGGTGGCGGTACACTGGCATACAGTCGGGAGGGGGAGTTGCCCTGGGAGTCCTCAACGTCGACTCTGGACCACATGATGTCTCATGGCATCAAGTCAAACATGGGCAAGGAAACCACCTGCTGATTACCACGTACCACCCTCCCTCAGCTGATGAATCAGTGCTCCTCCATATTGAACACCACTTGGAGGAAGCACTAGGGCGCAGAATGTGCTCTGAGTGGGAGCCTTTCAATATCCATCACAAAGAGTGGCTCGGTAACACCACTACTGACCGAGTTCTAAACGACATAGCTGCGAGACTAGGCTGGGCCTGTGGCAGGTGGTAAGGAAACCAACAAGAGGGAAAAACATATTTGAACTCATCCTCACCAACCTGCCTGCCACAGATGCATCTGTCCAAAACAGCATTAGTAGGAGTGACACCGCACAGTCATTGTGGAGCCAGAGCACATTGTGTTGTGCGACACTACCACTGCTAAATGGGATAGATTTTGAACAGGTCTAGAAACTCAAGACAAGGCATCCATGAGGCGCTGTGGGCCATCAGCAGTAGAATTGTACTCGAACACAATCTGTAACCTCATGACCTAGCATATTCCCCCACCCTACCATTACCATCAAGCCAGGATATCAACCCTAGTTCAGTGAAGAGTGCAGGAGGGCCTGCCAGGTGCAACACAAGGCATACCTAAAAATGAGGTGTCAACCAGATGAAGCTATAACACAGGACTACTTGTGTGCCAAACAGCATAAGCAGCAAATGATAGACAGAGCTAAGCGATTCCACAACCAACGAATCAGATCTAAGCTCTGCAGTCCAGTCACACCCAGTCGTGACTGGTGGACAATTAACCAACTCATTGGAGGAGGAGGCTCCACAAATATCCCTATCCCTGATGATGGAGGAGCCTAGCACGACAGTGCAAAAGATAAGGATGAAGCATTTGCGACAATCTTCAGCCGGAAGTGCCGGTGGATGATCTATCTCGGCCTCCTCCTGAGGACCCCAGCATCACAGATGCCAGTCTTCTGCCAATTTGATTCACTCTACGTGATATCAACAAACAGCTGAAGGCACTGGATACTGCAAAGGCTGTGGGCCCGACAACATTCCGGCAATAGCACTGAAGACTTGTGCTCCAGAACTTGCCGCACCCCTAGCCAAGCTGTTCCAGGCTATGTGGAAAATTGCCCAGGTATGTCCAGTACACAAAAAGCAGGATGAATCCAACCTGGCCAATTATCGCCCTGTCAGTCCACTGTCCATCATCAGTAAAGTAATGGAAGGGGTCATCAACAGTGCTATCAAGTGGCACTTGCTTAGCAATAACCTGCTCACTGATGCCCAGTTTGGGTTCCGCCAGAGCCGCGCAGCTCCTGACCTCATTAGAGTCTTGGTTCAAATAAGGACAAAAGAGTTGAACTCCCGAGGTGAGGTGAGAGTGACTGTCCTTGACATTAAGGCTGAATTTGACCGAGTGTGGCATCAAGGAGCCCTAGCAAAACTGGAGTTAATGGGAATCTGGGGGAAATCTCTCCACTGGTTGGAGTCATACCTAGCACAAAGGGAAGATGATTGTTGGAGGTCAGTCATCGCGGCAGTTCCTCAGGGTAGAAACATATAAACTAGGAGCAGGAGTAGGCCATTCGGCCCTTCGAGCATGCTCCACCATTCATTATGATCATGGCTGATCATCCAACTCAATAGCCTACGCCCACTTTCTCCCCATACCATTTAATCCATTTTGCCCCAAGAGCTATATCTAACTCCTTCTTGAAAACATACAATATTTTGGTCTCAACTACTTTCTGTGGTAATGAATTCCACAGGCTCACCACTCTCTGGGTGAAGAAATTTCTCCTCATCTCAGTCCTAAATGGTCTACCCCATATCCTCAGACTGTGAGCCCTGGTTCTGGACTCCCCCACCATCAGGAACATCCTTCCTGCATCTACCCTGTCTGGTCCTGTTAGAATTTTATAGGTTTCTGTGAGATCCCCCCTCATTCTTCTGAACTCCAGCAAATATAATCCTAACTGACTCAATCTCTCCTCATATGTCAGTCCCGCCATCCCAGGAATCAGCCTGGTAAACCTTCACTGCACTCCATCTATAGCAAGAACGTCCTTCCTCAGATAAGGAGACCAAAACTGCACACCCTATTCCAGGTGTGGTCTCACCAAGGCCCTGTACAATTACAGCAAGACATCCCTGTTCCTGTACTCGAATCCTCTGGCTATGAAGGCCAACATACCATTTGTCTTCTCTCCTGCCTGCTGCACCTGCATGCTTCCCTTCAGCGACTGGCGTACAAGGACACCCAGGTCTCGTTGCACATTCCCCTCTCTCAATTTATAGCCATTCAGATCTGCCTTCCTGTTTTAGCTACCAAAAAAGATAACCTCACCTTTTTCCACATTATACTGCATCTACCATGCATTTTCCCACTCACTCAGCTTGTCCAAATCACCCTGAAGCACCTCTGCATCCTCCTCACAGCTCACCCTCCCATCCAGCTTTGTGTCATCTGCAAATTTGGAGATATTATGCTTAATTCCCTCAACTAAATCATTAATATATATTGTGAATAACTGGGGTCCCAGCATCGATCCCTGCGGTACCCCACTAGTCACTACCTGCCAATCGGAAAAAGACCCGTTTATTCCTCAATCTTTGTTTCCTATCTGCCAACCAGTTTTTTATCCATCTCAATGTACTACCCCCAATCCCATGCGCTTTAATTTTACACGCTAATCTCTTATGTGGGACTTAATTGAAAGCGTTCTGAATGTCGAAATAAACCACATCCACTGGCTCCCCCTCATCAATTCTACTAGGTACATCCTCTCAAAATTCCAATAGATTTGTCAAGCATGATTTCCTTTTCTTAAATCCATGCTTACTCTGTCCGATTCTGTCTGATTCTGCCACTGTTTTCCATGTGCTCAGCTATTAAATCATTTATAATGGACTCTAGAATTTTCCCCACTACTGATGTCAGGCTGACTGGCCTATAATTCCCTGTTTTCTCTCGCCTCCCTTTTTAAATAGTGGGGTTGCATCCACTACCCTCCAATCTGTAGGAACTGTTCCAGAGTCTATAGAATCTCGGAAGATGACCACCAATGCATCCACTATTTCTAGGGCCACTTGCTTAAGTACTCTGTGATGTAGATTATTAGGCCCTGGGGATTTATCGGCCTTCAATCCCATCAATTTCCCCAACACCATTTCCCTACTAATACTGATTTCTTTCAGTTCCTCCCTTTCACTAAACCCTGTGTTCCCCAACATTTCTAGTATGTTATTAGTGTCCTCCTTTATGAAGACAGAACCAAAGTATGTATTTAGTTGGTCAGCCATTTCTTTGTTCCCCATAATAAATTCCCCTGTTTCTGATTGTAAGGGACATACATTTGTCTTCAGCAATCTTTTTCTCTTCAAATACCTATAGAAACTTTTACAGTCAGTTTTTATGTCCCCTGCAAGCTTACTCTCAAACTCTATTTTCCCCTTCTTAATCAATCCCTTGGGGTAATGTCCTCGGGCCAAGTATCTTCAGCTGCTTCATCAATGACCTTCCTTCCATCATAAGGTCAGAAGTGGGGATGTTGGCTGATGATTGCACAATGTTCAGCATCATTCGCGACTCCTCAGATACTGAAGGAGTCCATGTCAAAATGCAGCAATGCCTGGACAATATCCAGGCTTGGGCTGACAAGTGGCAAGTAACATTCGTGCTAAGCAAGTGCCAGGCAATGCCCACCTCCAAGAAGAGAGAATACAACTATTGCTCCTCGATGTCCAATGGCCTTACCATCACTGAATCCCCCACTATCAACTTCCTGGGGGTTAGCATTGACCAAAAACTGAACTGGACTAGCCATATAAATACTGTGGCTACAAAAGCAAGTCAGAGGCTAGGAATTGTGCGATGAGTAACTCATCCCCTGATTCGCCAAAGCCTGTCCGCCATCTACATGACACAAGTCAGGAGTGTGATGGAATACTCCCCACTTGCCTGGATGAGTGCAGCTCCAACAACACTCAAGAAGCTTGACACCATCCAGGACAAAGTAGCCTGTTTGATTGGCACCACATCCACAAACATTCACTCCCTCCACCACTGACGCACGGTAGCAGCAGTGTGTGCCATCTACAAGATGCACTGCAGGAATTCACCAAGGCTCCTTCAACAGCGCCTTCCAAACCCATGGCCACTACCATCCAGAAGGACAAGGGCTGCAGATAGATAGTAACATTACCAGTTGCAAGTTCCCCTCCAGTCACACACCTGACTTGGAAATATATCAATGTTCCTTCACTGTTGATGGGTCAAAATCCTGGAACTCCCTTCCTCACAGCACTGTGAGTGTACCTCCACCACATGGACTGCAGCGGTTCAAGAAGGCAGCTCAGCACCACTTTCTTAAGGGCAACTAGGGGTGGGCAATAAGTGCTGGCCAGCGAAGCCCACATCCCATGAATGAATACAAAAAGAAATACAGCACTTTCAGTGTACTAATCCCAAGGCACTTCACAGGAGCTGTTATCAAAAAAAATTGACACTGTGTCACAGGAGCAATCATTAGCCAAGATGCCCAAATTGTGGGGTGTTTTAAAGGAAGTGGAAGGAGTAGACATGTGGGGAGCTTTAAGGAAGAAATTCTAGAAGTTAGAGTCTTGGCAGCTGAAGGCCATTGGTGGAATGAAGAAAATTAGGGATTCTAAAGTGGAGGAGTGCAGAGATTTATTCTTGTCACTTTCTCTGCCATTCAACCTGCCCTAAATATTGGGGATTGGTTGATTTGGGTGGATGCTGGAGTGGCGTTCTTCCTAGAGTTGGAAATCAGATCGACAATCTGGCGAGTCAAGTGTCCAGGCTAAATATTTTTTTTATATGTACGCGTGATTTTGTATGTACTGCTGGCCTGCAAGTGAACATTAAGGACTCTGATGTGACGCAGCAGTATCTACTCGTACTTCTGTTAGCGTCTAAGCTTCACCGTTTAGCTTGATGATCAGAATCTGGCTCTGATTGTTTTCAACCCCAGGGACAATATCTCACACTGTATTCATCTTTAAGGTGTTATATTTCTGTGGCCTGTAGATACAATCATCTGTGCGAAAAGCTAATGGAGGAAATGACCATTACATTTAAGCCACTCATATTGCAGTGGGCCATTCACATTATTTAGCTATGCCTACCTCTTGATTGATGACCATCAGTTTCACAGAAACAAAACACAGGAACTTTCCTTCTGTCTCCCATGTAATGTGCCCATTATACTATGGTACCAATTTTCACCATTGTGTTAGAATTAAAACAGGATTTGTTTAAAGTGCACGTACAACAAGGGGGCTCAGTGCAAGGACAGGAAAAGCTTAACAGACCTATGCCGCCTTTTAACTTGCAAGCAGTTGTAAAACTCCACGGATGTTGTTGAGGTGACCTCGATTAGACATACTAGATCCTTGGCACGAGAACTATAAATATTTTTGTACTTTACTGGTGTTATTCTCTTAATAGCTTTGTGACTCCTCTGTTTCCCAAAGCTAGTTGAAAGGCCTTCTTATTCATCATTCTTCTTGTCCAATTAATTTTCAGCATATGCCTGAACCTTTAGCATCATAGCCTTCAACTTATAATACATGTCTTTCATAGTAATACACTAGTTCAGTTCCCAATCAGTCATAAGGTTAAGTTTTGTACAAACTATACTTAGATTCATTCAAGTCAATAATGTTCTTGCCAACTGATATAAAGTTACCAATGTAAAAACAACCCCCTTTTGGCCTGGGTTTCATACGACTTGTAAACTCAACTTGCCATTTTTGATAAATGTGGATGCTATGCCCATTTGTGTTTGATGTCAACTCATTTGGTATTCAGATAGTATTTCAAATGTTTAAGGTTCAAGATAGTGTATCTTAAGGCTATCCTGCTTGTGCTGGGTCTCATTGATGGAAGGATTGCTGTGCTTTGAATGAAACGTAAACAAGTTTTATTTCATTCTACTGAAAGGAAAAGAAAGACTTACCTTTATATAGTGCCTGTCACAACCGTTGCTAGTTCCAAAGTGATTTATCGCCAATTAAATTCTTCTGAAGTGTCGTCCCTGTTGTAATGTAGGAAAAGAGGCAACCAATTTGCACACAGCATGATCCCGCGAACAGCAATATGACAATGACAAGATGATCTGTTTCCAAATGATGTTGATTGAGGGATGAATATTGATTAGGATACTGGGAATAACTCCTGCTTCTGTTTGAACGATTGCCATAGGATCTTTCATATCATATATGGGGGACATGGTGGCACAGTGGTAATGTCACTGGACTAGTAATCCAGAGGCCCAGCCAAATGCTCTAGGACATGGGTTCAAATCCCACCATGGCAGCTATTGGAATTTAAATTAAATTAATAAAAATCTGGAATATAAAGCTAGCCTCAGTAATGGTGACCACAACAACTACCATTGATTGTCGTAAAAACCCATTGGATTCACTAATGTCCTTTGGGGAAGGAAATCTGCTGTCCTTACCTGGTCTGGCCAACATGTGACTCCAGAACCACCGCAATGTTGTTGTTCCTTAACTGCCCTCTGGAATGGTCTAACAAGCCACTCAGTTCAAGGGAAATTAGGGACAGGCAACAAATTTTGGTTTTTCCAGCGATGCCCACCTCCCATCAAAGAATAAAGGAAAAAATCTTCATCTTACAGAACAGACAGGACCTCAGTTTCACGTCTCACCCTCAAGTACTTTTTTGGAAGTGTGAACCTAGGTTTAAGTTTCTGAATCATAGAATAGAATAGTTACAGCAAGGAACTTGAACCCACAACCTTCTGACTCAAAGGCTAAGTGCTACCATCTGAGCCACAGCTAACACAGCAGAACTGGGCCTGAAGACTGAGGTAAAAATGTATCATCCTTTTTGAAAAGATAACGGAAAAAGATTGATGAAGGTAATGCTGTTGATGTGGTGTATATGGACTTTCAAAAGGCATTTGGTACAGTGCCACACAACAGACTTGTGAGAGAAGTTATTGCTCAGGAAATAAAAGGAACTGTAGCAACATGGATGCAAAATTGGCTGAAAAATAGGAAGCATAGAATAATGGCCAATGGATATTTTTCAGGCTGGAGGAAGCTTTGTAGTGGAGATACCCAGGGGCCTTTCCTGATAAATATTTATGATCTAGATCTTGGTGTGCAGGGGACAATTTCAAAGTTTGCGGATGATACAAAGCTTGGGAGTGTTGTGAGGAAGACGGTGTGGAACCTCATGAGGACATAGTCAAGTTGGTGGGCAGATAGGTGGCAGATGAAGCTCCATGTGGGGAAGTGTGAGATGATGCATTTCAGTAGGAAGAACATGGACAGACAATATAAAATAAAGGGTGAAATTTTGAAGGGGGTGCAGGAACTGAAAGACCTGGATGTGTATGTGCATAGATCATTGAAAATGACAGAACAGGTGGAGAGAGCAATAAATAAAGAACATAGTGTCCTGGGCTTAATTAATAGGGGCATAGAGTAAAAGAGCAGGGAGGTTATGCTGAATTTATAAAAGACACTCGTCAGACCTTAGCTGGAGTATTGCGTACAGTTCTGGGCACAACGCCATAGGAAGGATGTGAACACATTGGAGAGAGTGCAGAAGAGGTTTACAGGAATGGTTCCAGGGATGAGAAGCTTCAGCTATGAGGATAGATTGGAGAGATTAGGACTGTTCTCCTTGGAGAGAAGAAGGCTAAGAGGAGATTTGATAGAGATGTTCAAAATCATGAGGGGGCTGGACAGAGTAGATAGGGAAAAGCTGCACCCGCTCGTAAAATGACCAAGAATGAGAGGGCACAGATTTAAAGTGATTTGCAAAAGAAGCAAATGTGACGTGGGAAAAACTTTTTCACATAACGAGTGGTTCGGGTCTGGGATGCGCTGCCTGGAAGTGTGATGGAGGCAGTTTCAATCGAGGCATTCAAGAGGACATTAGATGATTATTTGAATAGAAGCAATGTGCAGGGGTATGAAAAGGCAAGGCAATAACACTAGGTCATAATGCTCATTTGGAGAGCCGGTGCTGACATGATGGTGAATGGCTTCCTTCTGTGTTGTCAAAAAATTCTGTGATTCTGTGAATTGTACGCCAAAAAAATTATTATGGGAACAGCAGCTGAAAGTTGGAATAAAATAATTTATTGTCCTCGAGTCAAAAAATGCTCTTCTGACAAGTCTTATCAGTATAATAATATTCAGTGTGTAGCTTTAGCTATGTTTTATTTTGGACGAAAAGATGGTGTAGTGCAAAAAAATGTAGTTAATATTTGCATAAGTTTATTTGGATTATGCATTATTAAGAAAACAGAAATTGTATATTATTTGTTATCGTGTCAGTTGGGTTTCCATGTCAGTCCACTGATGAGCCAGAATAAAAAAACTCTTTGTTATGGCAAAACTGTGTTTTAGAGGTCAGAACTGATCTCTAATCGGGTACAATCTGACCTTCAGAATGCTGTATAGCCTTGTTGATGTCTGCGCTATAAGTCAATACTGATTGAAAGGCTGTGTTCTACACATAGTTCAAATTATTTAGCACCTTTAACATAGGAAAATGTCCCAAGGTGCTTTACAGAGAAACAGTATTGACACCAAGGCAAAAAAGGAGATATTTGGAGAGGTGATGAAAAGCTTAGTCACAGATATGGGTTTTCAAGATAAGAGATTGCAAGTAGGGGAGAGAGGTTGTTAATAAACTGTCCCAAGGTTCTTCATAAGGGAGTTGTAAAACAAAATATGACACCAAACCAAGTAAGGAGATAAAAGCAAAAAACTGCAGATGCTGGAAATCCAAAGCAAAAACAAAAATACCTGGAAAAACTCAGCTGGTCTGGCAGCATCTACGGAGAGGAGCACAGTTAACATTTCGAGTCTGAATGACCCTTCAACAGAACTAAGTAAAAATAGAAGAGAGATGAAATATAAGCTGGTTTAAGGGGAGGGTGGGGCAAGAAGAGCTGGATAGAGGGCCAGTGATAGGTGGAGATAACCAAAAGATGTCACAGACAAAAGGACAAAGAGGTGTTGAAGGTGGTGATATTATCTAAAGGAATGTGCTAATTAAGGGTAGAAAGCAGGACAAGCAAGGTACAGTTAGCCCTAGTAGGGGTGGGGTGGGGGGAAGGGATCGAAATAGGCTAAAATGTAGAAATAAAACAATGGATGGAAATAATGGAAGTAGGTGGGAAAAGAAAAATCTATATAAATTATTGGAAAAAACAAAAAGGAGGGGGAAAATCGGAAAAGGGGGTGGGGATGGAGGAGAGAGTTCATGGTCTAAAGTTGTTGAACTCAATATTCAGTCCAGAAGGCTGTAAAGTGCCTAGTCGGAAGATGAGGTGCTGTTCCTCCAGTTTGTGTTGAGCTTCACTGGAACAATGTAGCAAGTCAAGGACGGACATGTGGGCATGAGAGCAGGGTGGAGTGTTGAAATGGCAAGTGACAGGGAGGTCTGGGTAATGCTTGCGGACAGACCGAAGGTGTTCTGCAAAGTGGTCACCCAGTCTGCGTTTGGTCTGTCCAATGTAGAGGAAACCGCATTGGAAGGAACGAATGCAGTAGACTAAGTTGAGGGAAGTGCAAGTGAAATGCTGCTTCACTTGAAAGGAGTGTTTGGGCCCTTGGACGGTGAGCAGAGGGGAAGTAAAGGGGCAGGTGTTGCACCTTCTGCGGTTGCATGGGAAGGTGCCGTGGGAGGGGGTTGAGGTATAGAGGGTGTTGGAGGAGTGGACCACGGTGTCCTGGAGGGAATGATCCCTGCGGAATGCCACTGGGGGGGTGAAGGGAAGATGTGTTTGGTGGTGGCATCATGCTGGAGTTGGCGGAAATGGCGGAGGATGATCCTTTGAATGCGGAGGCGGTGGGGTGATAAATGAGGACAAGGGGGACACTATCATGTTTCTGGGAGGGAGGAGAATGTGTGAGGGCGGATGCGGGGGAGATGGGCCGGACACGGTTGAGGGCCCTGTCAACGACCGTGGGTGGAAAACCTCGGTTAAGGAAGAAGGAGGACATGTCAGAGGAACTGTTTTTGAAAGTGGCATCATCAGAACAGATGCGACGGAGGTGAAGGAATTGAGAGAATTGGATGGAGTCCTTACAGGAAGCGGGGTGTGAGGAGCTGTAGTCGAGGTAACTGTGGGAGTCGGTAGGCTTGTACTGGATATTGGTGGATAGTGTATCACCAGAAATTGAGACAGAGAGGTCAAGGAAGGGCAGGGAAGTGTCAGAGATGGACCATGTGAAAATGATGGAAGAGTCAGGAGATATTAGGGCAGATGACCAAAAGCTTAGCCAAAGGCGTAGATTTTAAAGAATGCCTTAAAAAAGGAAAGTGGGGTAGATAGAGGAGTTTAAGGAGGGAATTCCAGAGTTTAAAGTCCAGGCAGTTGAAAATATGGCCGTCATTTCTGGAGAAGCGAAATTAGGGATGTTTGAGAGACCAGAATTAGAGGAGTGCAGATAGCTCGGATGGTTCTTGGATTAGAAGAGATTCCAGAGATAGGGAGGGGTCAGGCCCTAGAGGGATTTGAAATGAGGACGAGAACTTTAAAATTGACGTATTACTTAACTGGGAGTCAATATCAGTCAGCAAGCAGAGGGATGATGACTAAAGGGGATTTTGTGCAAGTTAGGTCACAGACTTCAGAGTTTTAGATGACCTCATATTTATGAAAAGTTAAATGTGGGTGTTACGGACAGGAGGGAGGTTAATTTAAACAGCCCTGATTTCTCCTTTCGCCACCCATCCATAAACAGAAGGGTGTTTGATTCGCTTCCTCCTTTTTAAACTGTGGCATATTTCCCAACCCCTCAGTTTTGATGTGATCCAATTTTCTACTAATAACCCCACAGCAAACTCATGATAGGATGAACTCAAAGGGCTAGTTTATTTGCACACACTCAAAACGTGGGAGGGGTGTCGCCACATAGCCCCCTGTGCACTCATACAAGACAAGAAGGATAGAGAAAGGAAAGCTTTACAGGGCAAAGACCACAGAGAAAAGAATTATTGTTTTACTTGGGTCCAGAGTCCAGAATCAAAGTCCAATAAGGTATTCCTTCACAGATGTCGGCAGGTTGAAAACGGATGCTGTTTCGTTCACTTTTCCAGTAGAGATGACGTCCACAATGAAATAGGCACGTGAACATGAATTAGCCTTGTAGGCAGTGGTACAGAAGTTCCAGTAGAATAGTATAGATGGGGCCAGGTACTCAGCCTGGGGAGAGTCCCTTTTCTGTGCTGCTGCTAGTAGACAAAATAGCAGACTGAGGTTTTTCACTACAGCAAGGCAATATTACCGATTTCACAAGCTAGAGGATTCCATGTCACATGACTCACACCTCTGCCCAGTGTCTTTGAGTTTGTCTATCTCCCCTTTGGATTCCCGAGATGGTTAAATGTTCCAACTATTAAAAGTTAAACAGACAGGCTCCTGTTGGCTAGGCCTGACTTATGAAATGCAGATGTGTAGTATTCTTTGAATTTGGTCTCTGCAGCCCAAGGGGGTTGTTAGCGTCTCTTCAGAGATAACGAGGTGCGAGCTTCTGCGATACTGCCAAGCTAGCTCCTTTTGTTCATGGTCACGGATAGGCATAGTTTCAGCAATTTTACAAAGGTCTTTGTTCAGTTTTTAAAATTTTAGAAATTAGCCATCAGGATAGCTAATATGAAAATAAATAGTGAGGTCTTCGTTCCTTGACACTGGGAGACAAGTCAGGAGTGCATAAGAATAATCAACTTTAGAGGTAAGATGAGTCCAGAGTTGGAGGAATGCAGATTTTGTGGAGGGTTGTATGCTGGAGGAGGGGATAGAGAAAGGGAGAGGTGAGGCCATGAAAGTATTTGAACACAAGATTGAGTATTTTAAATTTGAGGTGTTTGGGTACCTCAAACCAATGTAGGTCATCAACAACTACAGAGTTGATGAGTGAGCAGCACATGATGCAGATCAGGATGTGGGCAACAGATATTTGAGTAGAAAATGGGAGGCTAAGTAGAAAGACACAGTAGTAACTCTTTCGAGTACAAACACGTTTCCATCTGTTTCAGATGAAGTTACATTGTTTCATAGTTTGCCATTGTGAGATTTGAACTCTTGATCTTGGGGTTACAAACCCAGTACCATAACCACTTGGCTTCTTTAGTAGTCGTGTCTGGATGTGACAAAAGTATGGTGGATGGTTTTAGTAGCCATGTGGGTTGAGACTGGGGTAGAAATGAGGGATGTTATAGAGATACAAGCAGGTGGTCTTTCTGTTGGCGACAGTGGAAACTGATGATATCTTCAGTCTTCCTGCTGTTCAAACGGAGGCATTTGCAGCTCATCCAGATGTTGGACGAAGAGGCTGACAACAAAGAGGCAATGGAACAACTGAGAGAAGTGGTATGGAGAGCTGGGTATTATCAGTGTCCTTGTGAAACCTGATTCCATATGATTGAATGGTACTACATCAGCTGTGATCAGGTGTGTCTGAATGAGGCTGTCAATTTTATTATCTCCTTGTGTCAAACTATGGCCAGTCATTTGTGTCCACTTGTGCTTGGTTAGGGCTTGCCAAATTAATTTCACGGAGCTCCCTGTTAGTGTGGTTCTAATTTTAGTGACTATCTTTATTGGGTCCCTGAAGTGAAAGGGCAAGACAGTCTGCACCACTTATGGTACCACAATTGTGCTCCTGCAATTTGCATATTATGCATGATAGCTGGTACAACAGCTGAAGGGCTGCCAGACCTGCCTCCCCAATATCAAAATTAAATTTAGCAGTGGCCAGCAAAAAAAATGCACAAAAGCAACAGACAGTAAACATTGTCAAAACATGCTCCTGTATTCAGATTGTTTTTCAAAGACATTAATGTTTAATTTTAAAACAAAGTCAGAAAGTGTCAACCTCAGCAAGCTGGCAAATCAGACTCTCAGCAGTGGCATGAGTTGTAGGGGCTTTTAAAAGTAATTTCCTCTTGTTAACTTCAAGGAACTTTTTGTTTACAGTCAAGAAAAGTTAATTGAGCAGTTCTCAAAGTAAAGTTCCTGCTTGCAAGTAGCAAATAACTGATGGGTAATTGCAAGGTGCAAGGAGCCACTTGAACTGAACAGTACAGTCAGTTCGCTTAAATAGTTTAAGCGGTAAAGGCAAATGGTCAGCGACATTGGCCTGACATAAACGGCTGTCTGGGATAAGTGGAGGCGTGTATGTTGTGGGATTTATATTCACTCAAACAATTTCCCTACTCACTACTGCAATTAGTTTTAATTGGATGCCAATTACTTAAGTACAGCATGGAAATCTAAAGAATCAATTACACAATTTAGCTTATTGAAAGGGATTGTTTATTGAATGATTTAGATAAATTGCATGTATTTCAAGCATTTTTAAATAAATGAGCAAATTTTCATGATTTTAATAAAGCATTTATATAAGTTTAAGTTTTTAAATGTTATGTTCTTCAGAGCATGAAGCTCACCATTTAAATCTTCTAATACTTAGTGGTATGCTTCAATTAGGTTAGGTTCATTCTATTTTTCAAGTAAAGTTTTTATAGCATTATATTTCAGCTGCAGATGCCATTTGTTAACTTGAGGTGATTCACAGTCATTAATACTTTTCCACTTTGTGATCAAAATGTAGATAAAATAGTCTTATATTTCAAGCTAGTCAACAATTCAGAGCTAGCATATGATGTAGAGCAAAGTTCAGATTTATATAGCGAAGAAGCCAATGTGACTTTCTGTTCCATCAGTGGAACAAATTGGAGTTTCCTTGGTCCAGTGCGGAAAACTAAACAGCTTGCAGTGTGGGAGGGTTATCAGCTAGTTAGTCTCACTCATTTATTGGTGAAAGAGTGCATTTAAACAGAATTTTCCCATGCCAGAGTCTTGAGCTGAATGTGCCAGGAGTTCTCTTGATAAATTTATGAAGTGTGCAGCAGTAAGTTACCAGAAAACTAGGAATTGGAGAAGATCATTAATTGTTGAATTAGTGTTTTTACCCTTGAAACTAGTTGAGAAACAAATTTAGATTTAGAGTTACGTTAATAGACTCAGTTCTAAGTTTTATTTTGAGTTATTTAACTACAGATTGATCAGGTTTTGGAAAATATAATGCAGAAGTTTGTTCTCAGATCAGTAGAAGTAATAATCATGTGGTAACCACCTATTAGGGGGAATGTCTATTAAAGTGGAATGTGTTTTTTTTTAATTCAAAAGAAAACACTATGCTACTTTAAAAATTATGAAAACAGTAAACAGTCTCTTTCATATATAATTACAGTGTAAATATAAAAAAGATTTTACAAAAATGCAGTACTTGTGGACAAATTCTTTGTACCAAAATTGCCCAATTGTATTTTAGATCCGATACTAAAAATTACAAATGATAATGTATGGCAGCCTCAGTAAGATATTAATGTTTGCTCATAAGATCATAAGACATAGGAGCAATAGAGACTATTAAGTCCATCAAGCCTGCTCCACCTTTCAATAAAATCGTGGCTGATCTGATCATGGCCTTAACCCCGCTTTTCTGCCTGTTCTGTTACCCTTGACTCACTTGTAAATCAAAAATCTGCCTAACTCGGCCTTGAATATATTCAATGACCCACTCTACACTGCTCTCTGGGGATGAGAATTCCAAAGACGAATGGTCTTCTGAGAGAAGAAATTCCTCCCCATCTCCACTTTAAATGAGAGCCCCCTTATTTTGAAACTGTGCCTCCTAGTTCTAGATTCCCCCATGAGAGGAGACAGTATCTACTCTGTTAAGCCCTCTCAGAATCTTGTATATTTCAATAAAGTAAGCACCCCTGGGGACTAAATGAGAGGCCGAGGCATACAAACCTGGAAGGCCTCTAGTTTGATCCCTGATCTCAGCTCACTTAGCTCATTTAGTGTAAGTTGAAGCTGACATCAAGGCAGCATTTGGCATCATCGCTCTGAGGTTGGAAAGGGAAAGATCATCTGCAGTTTCTGTCCTGATCAATATCAGCCACCATCCGCTGGCAGTGTACATTTGTAGATGTCAGGCGTATGAAGGGATGTGCTCAGCTACGATGCCTTGTAGTTGAATTCTCTGCTGATGTTTATTGTTGAGCTTGGCACATAAGCGTCAAATTGGGATGCCTGTATAGGTATGACGCAAGGCAGGTGCTTCATATTTCACATTGGGTTTCCAAATGACCAATGCCTTCATTTACAAGGATATCCCAGCCTGTTGGTCTGCTGCTCTGTAGATGCAATTGTTCCTTCAGAAATGTTTTCTGGGTTGCAACTTTGTGAACTAGTTATTGTGATTTTTAAGAACATTAGTGTTTTAAATACTTATGCTAATGGCAATCTAATTTGAGCCAGGACCATAAAAGGTGAGTTTTCATATTAGATTTGTATGGCTATAGTGTAAGTCTGAATGTTTACATTGGAGTCTTGTGAAACAAGACCAGATTTCTACCCTCACAAAGACTTCTGTGTAAATAAGTCTAAAGATCATCTGTTTGTCAAACCTTACCCATTATTATCCCATAAAACTTTTAACTGCACATCCAAAGATCAGTGCAAAACATAGGACTTTAATTTTACAAATATTTGTACAGTAAAATTGCCCTGCTTTTGGGGTAAATGATTTTCAGGTAATCAATCTTATTGCATAGAATTACATAGGGGAGAATTTTCTCCCCGTCAGAGGTCTGAGCGGCAGCGGGTGCAGGTTGGCACGCAGCTGATCGCCGCCCCACGATCGGCTGCACGCCGCCATTTTACGTGGGTGGGCCAGTTAAGGCCTGCCAAGCATGGCGTGCGCTTGGAAACGCTGAGCACTCTCAGTGCAGGCAGGGAGAGGAGGCTGACTCTAGACCTGTGCTTTTTTTTGTGCATGCGCGTGAAAGAGCGCAGAAACCTCCCTGAGGCACAGAGCTGCCTCGGGGAGATTAGTTTGGTTATTATTCTTTGAAAAAAAGAAAAAAAAAATATTCAGACATGACCCCTGGGACATGTAACTGATTTTTAATAAAAACTTTCATTTGATTTATAAAGCCGTCATGAAACCTCATCCCATCCATGGACGGGGTTTCGTTACAAATGCGAAGGCCGCCTGGGCTCTTTGCCTGCCCGCCAACCTTAAGATTGGACGGGCAGCTATGTTAATTCTTTTAATTGGTATTTCAATGGCCTTAATAGGTCTTTGACAGTTCGGTGAGCGTGCAGCCCGAATCCGGTGCGCGCCCTTGAACTGAAAATCTGAATGACGTGCGGTGATGTCAGGACGCATGCCCGACGTCACCACTTGTCGTTTTATGCGCCGGCGAGTGGGGCTCGCCCCTGCACGCCGTCCAGAAGATTCAGGCCGTAGTATTAAAGCACAGAAACTGACCATTCGACTCAACAGGTCTCTGCCTCCTCCCGTCTTACTTCGTCTGAACAAATTTACAACCCCTTCGATGTTTGCATTGTAAATGAGGCCTGCTTCTCATAATGCAGCTTGGTGCACCAAAGAAGTGCAACAACTTGCATTTATTGAGTGCTATTAATGTAGTTAAAAACATCCGAAGGTACATCACTGGACCGTATACTGATCTATAGGAAGAGATATTAGGGCAGTTGGCCAAAGGCCTGGTCAGAAAGGTAGTCTTTAAGGAGCAAATTAAAATGGGTGAGAGATGCAGAACGGTTTGCAAAGGGAGTTTCAGAGCAAACCAATATTTCAAGGCGTGGGCACCTACCTTACCTTTAGTTGCCCTGTTGAGCATCAAACGGCCAATTTCTCTGGACCACTGTCCTCTTTACACTAACCACCACCGCCCCCATCCCGGCCCACTTAAGATTTCTGTGTCAGCAATCATTTCTGTGCTTCTGGTACTGACAACCTTGTCCCCATGACCTTGTTGCATATAAAGTTGCAAAATGTATGGAGAAACAAAAAAAATCATCTGGATATAAAAACAGTAAAACTAAAGTTTAGCTGGGGTGAGCACTTAATGAATTTTAAATTTGATATATTTTCTGTCACTAATCTTTGCTTGCCAGTGTATTCAAATGGCCAGCCCTTCTTATCCCAATATGCCAGTCTTTTTCTTCCAAGCATTTGTCTTGTAACTTCATGTCATAAAGATGTGTCCCTGGTGGGATGTGTTCTGTTCAGATAATGGCACATGCTAACACCACAAACAGTCCACATAATATTCTTAAAACTCTAAAAGTCCTGTAAACTGTTATTTAATGATGCTGTACTGGTAATATTGAGATAGATAGTTGACTTATTTAATAAGTTCTGGTTAAATTAGCAACTTATTATTTAAAATGGTTAATTAGGAGTTACAGCTATTTGACCAGAAAATGCGATCATGCAGCACATTCATTCAGCACGTTACAACTATGACGGACTTCTACCTTTATAATTTGAATGCGTAGCAGAAAATTTAGCAAGTTCTCAGCTTGTTTTTCTGCTTTAAAAATTCTGTACATCAACCTCGAAGTGTCTAGTCTGCACTAATCATCTTGCATTCAAAGCTGTATTCATTTATACTCTTGTCTCATTTACTACCTCTATTGATGTCGCGCATCCCTGCCTGTTCCACCCCCCCACCCGCCTTTTCCCTACCCATACACATTCTTATCTGAAAGGTCTCTCTCAGGTCAGGGAGGACTGCTTCTTTCCTTCTCTGACTGTTCTTGACCTTTTGGAAACCCCGTAGCTCTGCTTGTCTTTGTGTTGGTTTAAGGAATGAAGTGGTTTACCCAAATTCTCAGCACTGTCCCCACATTTCTCAAAGAAGTTGTTCCCTTCTCCCAAGAATTTCCAAAACATGTGGTGCTTCAAGTACAGATTAACAATCTGGATTGACCTCATTTGTAGAGAATTGCCACAGGACCCATGCTAAGACAATAACATTCCTTTTCTAGATAGCAGTGCAGTAAATCTTGAGTGGGTGTGTGTTGAAGCACAGAGTGCTATACTGACCGCAGTGCTTTGAAGAATTATTTAAAGCGTGCTTTTCAAAAGTAAACTGTTGCTATTTTTTTACGACCTGGAAACTATTGCAATGTACTGTGATCAAGCCTTTTTTTTATATAAAAATGAACTGTTTAATTTGATCTTTTAGGCTAATAATTTAATGTGGCATGCCAGCATGAATTATCTGGATGAAAGTGATGTCTGTGTAAACTTATTGCAACACCATACCCCCACATATAATTCAAATACGTGTGCAGTGTAGATCTTGCATAATTCAGCCTTTCATCTGTCAAGATTCAGTTGGAGCTAACTGGCATTGTATGGATATGTTGTAGTAAATTTTCACAGCAGTAAAGATAATGCTGTGGTGGATGTCAGTGGATTTGCACAAGTAAATATAGTAACTGGCACCATTTCAGCTCTGAATATTGTGATGGGGGAACAAATGTTTCCTTGGTGGGAGAAAAAGATTTACTTTTAAACTGCCTACCAGCATTTTTAGTACCATTAATTTATATTGACAGCATTTACAAGGTCTCTCCCAACATATTGGTAGATGAGCGGGGAGGATTCATACTAAAATTTGGACAAATGTCAAGAGATATTGCTCTTTATTGTTAAGCGTTCCATTCTCTTCCAATGACATCCATCAAACACAAAACAAATTCACCTAAATTATGAATTCTTTCATATTAAACGTTGATGTAGGTTAACTTTGAAAGATCATTAATCAACTACACAGCAGATTTATCACGTTCAAATATCCAATTGATTCAAACTTCTTACCTATGAAAATTTCCACATTCTAAGCACTGTGCTTAAATTGGCAAGACAATACTGCCCACTCCTAAAAGGACCACACTAGTGTCTACAGAAAACTACTGTATAACAATGTACAAATATTATTCTGAAATGGGACTTCTTGAGGTATAGGAACTCTAGAATATTATCCTGATAAACTGGTTAGTGCTGTCTGTTGATTATAATTCTATAATATTACTGTTTTTCTCACTGACTTGTCAATAAACTGTCCAGTTGAAAACAAAAAAACTGCGGATGCTGGAAATCCAAAACAAAAACAGAATTACCTGGAAAAACTCAGCAGGTCTGGCAGCATCGGCGGAGAAGAAAAGAGTTGACGTTTCGTCGAAGGGTCATGAGGACTCGAAACGTCAACTCTTTTCTTCTCCGCCGATGCTGCCAGACCTGCTGAGTTTTTCCAGGTAATTCTGTTTTTGTTTTGTCCAGTTGAAATCATGTTTTGAAGCACCTGTCATGGCTTCCTTTATAGGTGATAGAATTATCGATTGTAATCAGTGTAGCGGTCCTTCACTTCTTTGTCACCCCCTTCTCATTTCTCCTTTTATCCCCCTCTTCCCTTCCCAACCTCTTCTGCCTTTCCCACCCACTTCTCCCTTTCCCTCTGCCTTCTCCCTATCCACTCTCCTTCTCCCTTTATTTCCCCCTTCTCCCTTTCCCTCAGCCTTTGCATCCCCCTTTCCCTTCTCCCTTTCCATCCCCCTTCTCCCTTTCCATCCCCCTTCTCCCTTTCCGTCCGCCTTTCCCTCCCCTTCTCCCATTCCCTCGCCCCTTCTCCTATTCCCTCGCCCCTTCTCCCATTCCCTCGCCCCTTCTTCCTTTCCCTCCCCTCTCTCTCCCTAACCCTCTGCCTTTTCCCTAACCCTCTGCCTCTCCCTCCTCCTCCCTATCCCTCTGCCTATCCCTCCTCCTCCCTTTTTCCATTTTTCTCCACCTTCTCACCCCATCTTTCCCTTCTCACCCCCCTTTCCTTTCTCACTCTCCCTTTCCCTTCTTGCTCTCCATTTCCCTTCTCGCTCGTCCGCTTCCCTCTCCCCTACCTGTCCCCCTCCTCTCCTCTGCCCTCCCTGTCCCTCTCCTCTTCTCATCCCTCTCCACTCCTCCTCTTCTCTCCCCTCATCTCGCCTAGTCTCCCATCTCCCCTCTCCCCTCCTGTCTCCCCTCTCCCCTCCCGCCTCCCCTCCCGTCTCCCCTCTTGCCTCCCGTCTCCCCTCTCGTCTCATCTCGCCTCAGAGAAACATAGAAACATATAAAATAGGGGCAGAAGTAGGCCATTCGGCTCTTCGAGCCTGTTCCGCCATTCATTATGATCATGGCTGATCATCCAACTCAATAGCCTGCTCTCGCTTTCTCCCCACATCCTTTGATTCCTTTCGCCCCAAGAACTATATCTAACTCCTCCTTGAAAACATACAATGTTTTGGCCTCAACTACATTCTGTGGTAACGAATTCCACAGGCTCACCACTCTCTGGGTGAAGAAATTTCTCCTCATCTCAGTCCTAAATGGTCTACCCCATATCCTCAGACTGTGACCCCTGGTTCTGGACTCCCCCACCATCAGGAACATCCTCCCTGCATCTACCCTGTCAAGCCCTGTTAGAATTTTATAGGTTTCTATGAGATTCCCCCCTCATTCTTCTGAACTCCAGCAAATATAATCCTAACTGACTCAATCTCTCCTCATATGTCAGTCCCGCCTTCCCAGGAATCAGTCTGGTAAACCTTCGCTGCACTCCCTCGAAAGCAAGAACATTCTTCCTCAGATAAGGAGACCAAAACTGCACACAATATTCCAGGTGTGGTCTCACCAAGGCCCTGTACAATTGCAGCAAGACACCCCTGCTCCTGTACTCGAATCCTCTTACTGTGAAGGCCAACGTACCATTTGCCTTCTCTACTGCCTGCTGCACCTGCATGCTTACCTTCAGCGACTGGTGTACGAGGTCACCCAGGTCTTGTTATACATTCCCCTCTCTCAATTTATAGCCATTCAGATAATAATCTGCCTTCCTGTTTTTGCTACCAGTTCGTCACAATCACACTGAAACATCTCTGCATCCTCCTTACAGCTCACCCTCCCACCCAGCTTTGTGTCATCTGCAAATTTGGAGATATTACATTTAATTCCCTCATCTAAATCGTTAATATATATTGTGAATAGCTGGGGTCCAGCATCAAACCCTGTGGTACTCCACTAGTCACTGCCTGCCATTCGGAAAAAGACCCGTTTATTCCTACTCTTTGTTTCCTGTCTGCCAACCAGTTTTCTATTCATCTCAATACACCACCCCCAATCCCATGTGCTTTAATTTTACATGCTAATCTCTTATGTGGGACTTTGTCGAAAGCTTTCTGAAAGTCCAAATAAACCACATCCACTGGCTCCCCCTCATCAACTCTACGAGTTACATCCTCAAAATTCCAGCAGATTTGTCAAGCATGATTACCGTTTCCCGTCTCCCCTCATCACTTGTCTCGTCTCGTTTCCTGTCTCCCCTCTCCTCCCTTCATCTTGCCTCGCCTCCCCTTGTCTTCCCGATCCCCTCCCATCTCCCTCCCTGGCCCTCTCCCCTCCCCCTCTGCCTACGCTGTCCCTCTCCCCTCCCCCTCTCCCTTATTGTGATGGGGGTGCAAGGTCTATTCTAGATGTTTGTGGCAATAGTTTGCTCATTCCTCCTTTTGCAATACTGTGCAGCAATTTCACTGTTCAGGCCTATTCCTGAGGAAATGTTTGATTGTGCAGCATTTGTTGTTACTCGAATGAATAATTTCCTCTTTAGGAAATGACACCTTATCCCCCACTTTATCAGAAAACGCGATTCTTTTCCTGCAAAACATTGAACTTAAAATCAGTCACATAAAATGATAAACTTTCAAAATGGCAGCTTTGACTAATGCGTCTTCCAGAGTAAAACAATTTTGTCTGGTTTCCATGAACTATTTTAACCTAGTTATAAATGGTCCAAGTTAAACAAATTAGCCTGATTTTTTTTTTGGGGGCATTTCCGATTTGAATAACTTGATTAATGATAACACATTAAATGGTAACTCAATGCCAGGCAGGAATTATCAATGTTCGCCTGGGTGATCAATTTCTTATGGTTCATGCAGAATTGGAATTTAAAAGACCTTTTGGGGTATTGCAAAGTTGGTTTATCGGAATAGTTTAATATATTCTATACTTACTCGTACTCTGATTTCTCGTTGTAAGCTGTAAAATAGATGTCACAATATTCCTGCTGTCCCGATGGCTGTCAGAAATAAATGGTATCGGGCCTTCTTGAATATTGCTTCATGGTCATTTAGCATTTTTTTGCTGATGTTCTCCACACATACGTCAACAACCACATTAATTGATAACAGAAGTACATCATAAAATCTCTTGTGGTGTGATTTGTTGCAGTGACATTTCGTTGTAGTAAACTCTTGTAATTCAAGTTGATTGATACCAATGATTTTCTTAGCAATTAATCTTGATTTCTTAATTGTACAATACCATGCTACTGTTACATATAAGCTTAGTACCAGAAAACTACAACTGTATTAACTTCTACAAAGTTAGTAATTTTTCAAATAATGTGTGAGCTGTAAAGGGTCCGCAGTTTGTTTCCACAGATAACCACAGAGGTGTATCTGTACTGCAACTAAAAAGATAATACACTTTATTTCACTTTTTCTTGATGATGGTGCACAGTATTTGTCTTAAATTTGGTTCAGGCATTTTACTGTTTTTCTAATTGGCCTTGTAGTTTGCAATGTGACTCAAGTCTGGCCCGAGGACTTTGTGTACATTAATCAGCTTGGTTTTAAAATTGAAGCAAAACATTTCATTCTTGACATACACAATTGTACTGAGTTGGCTAACCTGTAGTAACTGGTTAGATTTTTGCTGGGGATGGTTTGGCTGAGTTTAAATTAATTCTAAATTCGACTGAACCCAAATTAAATATTAAATGAAGTGTTAATTTGTAACAAATCCACATTGATGGACTCTTCTCTTAATAGAGTTTATGAGTCAGGCATCTCTATAGTTTTGTTGATCCAGTATTCTGTGAATTCTCCTCATAAAACTGGCAAAGCCCTTTCAGTGTGGAATGTTAATGGAGTGGAGTAATAGGTACAGCTTGTGGATGTGACAGATCAGATAGGAGCGTGTGCTCAAACACTACAAATCTAGAGACAGGAGATCCTTATGGGACAGTAGCATTACTGGCAGATAAAAGCAGTGGGGAGGCTGTAAACCCAGCAGTTGACTATGTTTTTCACTAAAAGGGTCAACACAGCCCATTGGGAACCTGGTTCCAAGCTGGGCAAGAATGGAAAATAAACATGTAGGGGATATGATATATGTAGGAGGGATAAGAAAAGATTTTTTTTAAAAAGCCAGAGTGGCAATATTGGCAAAAGAAGGAATGTGTGCTGTCAGCAGGGTTGATGCAGAAAATTAAGAAATGCAGATAGAGTCAATGTGTTTGGAGCTCAAAGATAAAGAAAGGGCTCTTTGCATTAGTAGTGAGTGTTTGATGGACCTCCAAATTGTGAGAAGGAAATGGGGGAGGGTGTCTGCAGGTAGATTATGGAGATAAACAGGAATTACAAGATTATTGTTCAGTGAGATTTTAACTATCACTTATCAATTAGAACAGAGAGTAAATGGAGATGAGGGAATGGAATTAATAAATGTATACATGACTCAAGCAGGACGTTAGCAGGCCTACTAGAGTGAAGGTCATGTTAGATCTGGTTATGATCAGGTAATGAGCTAAATGGGTGAACATCTTGGGAGCAGTGACTGTAATATAAGATTTAAGATATACTGGTAATTCGGGAAAAAGACTACACAGAACCAGAAGAGCAGGTTTGATGAGAGAGAATTTAACAAAAATGAAGATTGAGGTGGGTTAAAAGAGAAAATTGGAACACAGGACTATGGTAAAAGCGGAATGTTTAAAAAGGATTGCCAAGTTACAGAATAGATTTCCTTATTTTAAAAAAATAAACTATAGTATTTTTAGGATTCCATGGATAATTGAAGGGAAGAGAAACCAGTTAAAATTGATGGGGAGAGCCTATAAGGAGTATAATAATTTATAAAAATTAAGTTGGCAAACTAAGAGGTGAAGAATGGGAGAAGAAAGGCTAAGAGGTAGTATGAGGAGAAAAGAAAGCAAAAGTAATCAAACGAAACATGGAAGTGTTTTCCAAGTATATCATTTAACGAAATTATTACAAGCGAGGTGGATCCTCAGAGGATATTTATAGATGAGCAAATTTGGAGATCATGATCAAAAATGGTGTAGGAAAAGTCTCCTGCATTTGTCTTTACAAAAGAGAAGGATATTTGAGAAGAGGTGAATTCTGAAGATGTTAGCAATACGAATTTGTTTTCCAACATTTGGTGACTTTATGGCAATAGCTAATGTTAGGGTTAAAATGTGTATATAAGAACATAAGGAATTGGAGCAGTAGACCATGTGGCTCCTTGCTGTTCTGCCATTCAATATGACGATGGCTGATCTGCCTGAACTCCACTTTCCTGCCTGCTTCTCATATCCCCCGATTCCTTGAGAGATTAAAAATATATCTAACACAGCCTTGGGTATACTAAATGATGGAACATCCATAGCCCTGAGATACACAATTCCAAAGATCTCTGCAGTCTCAAATGTAAAATTGAAGCATCACCATTATTATGAAAGATAGCAATAGTTGTACTTAACAATGTCGAGAAAAGAGTAAAACAAATAATGCAATAAAAACAAAAATTGCTGGAAAAACTCAGCAAGTTTGACAGCATCTGTGGAGAGAAAGACAAAGTTAACGTTTTGAATCCAGATGACTTTTCTTCAGAAAAAAATGCAATGTTAGTTGTAGTACATTTTGATTCATGTTATCTTCATTTATCAAACTACTCATCAAAATGTTTGCCTGAATTTAAATTCTGATGTGGTGTTTTGTTCATGCAGCAACCTGTTCTGTATAAGCGCAGGACACTTTGGCTTCTTTCTAATGTAAGTCACATGAATGCTGCATAACACCAATGCTGTGGTTCCGTGTACTTCCTGTTTTTAAGTGTGAATTGTAAGGTGGAGATTACTAGCGTTGGAAATCTGATGTGATTTATAAGTCATGGCATAATTAGGAGTATATTGCATTTTCATGCAAGTTTTGTAACTTGGAAATCTGGGCATGCAGTTTTGCTCTGCTTTGAGTGATCTATTACCATTCCATGTAATTAGTTTGGGGAGGGATCTTCTCAGGCCTGTGATGCAGTGCATTGCTGTCACCTCTCTGGGCTGGATGTGTGATAGATTTGGCCCCTGCCACACTGAGTTTCCCCTAAGGTAAAGTCTGTGCTTCATTTTGTGGCCACGCTGTGAACAAGTCACATTAAGGCTTCAATGCGTATAGAGTCCAGACAAGCCTGATTGCTTTCTATCTCTAAATTCAGCTGTCCTGCACAGGAAAGAACACCAGGCAAGCATGAAAATCGCTCTGCTTCAAACATTTAAATTAATGTCAGGGTTCAAACTGATGCAAATTTTTTTCCCTTCCATGGGGGATTCTCACTACTTCTCTGCAGTCAGGTTGTATCAGACGGGAGATTTGGATCACTTTTTCAGATCATTATGAAGGGCAAACCTTTTCACACCAGCTCCATCGTTACAGTATAAATGCACCCATGGGCAATGAGAGCAAGTGGGTGTGAATGACACTTGGAGCTGGAATTTGAGATTCATGCTTCTGTGGGTTGAGAGTTCAACACTGTTGCAATAGATATTGGGTACCTGAAAGTCTACTGTTAAATATCCGATTAACTTTGAAAAGTCACCAAAGAAAGGTTTTCCTTAGCATAATTGCATAATTAGATTGGGATGAACTATCATCTTTTAAGAAAAAAACAAACTATTTAAAAAAGAACTTGCATATAGATATAAAATTGGCATTACTGAGGAAGACCTGTCAGTTGTATGAACTGATTGTAACAGTAGTCAAAAGGCACACATTCCAAAAAATTCCTCGTATAACCTCTCAGTTCATCGAGTGTAATTGAATTGTGAAAATTATAAGGGGTATGTTAATGTTGAAATAGAATATTGAACCCTACAGGAATAGCAGATAGAAAATGTGCCTTTTTTAAAAAAGCAATTTCTGCCAGCTAATGCACTTTAAAAAAAAAATCAGATTTGGGACCAGAAGAAAGGCTAAATATACTGGGCCTTTAGAAAATAAACTTGATGCATGTGGCAAGTGCCAAAATTCAGATAGTTTTATTGCTGGCATATTACACATAGGGATTAAAAAGGGATTACTGTTTACCTGTTTTGCAAATGATGAATTATTTTTAGAAAAGCCTTTACATATTCAGAAACAGTGATGGAAAGAAATGAAATAGATGCCAAGTGCCATTTGTGGTCTATCCCTGTGGCTAGGGAAGTTGTTAGTGTGTATTAAGCTTCTAATCCATCTGAAATTCCTTCTTGCATTCCCATTGTGCTCTTTTACACTTTGACCGAGACAAGGTCACAGGTACTGATGGAACAAGTTCAACCAGCAGCACCAGGTGCTGAAGTAGCTGGAAATCAGATATGACATTGGGCATTGAGATAATACAGCAATCTTGGCATCTAGGCTTGACAATATTGTTATGCCATTATCTGTTCATTAGTTTCTATGACTCAGCTGTTGATTGCCAACAGGGGCATCACAGATTTGCTTGCAACTCCTTGGTAAATACACATAGTGAATGTGGCGATGAAGGAACAGTCATAAGAAATTCTCATAGCTATTTCAGAGTCCTTTGTTAGCAGACAAGTCAGAAATTCTTATTTGCAAGATCATATTTAAAATATTTGCTGAAAAAATGTCTGATTTTAAAGTCGGATTTAAGTATTGAGTTAAGCATTAGTGCTTTTCTTAAAAGTTATGCTGTCATTGATTGGCGGTTTTGGTTAGATAGAATTTCATTGTTTTGTGCTAAGATGAGAGCCCAAACACAAGTTGAGCTAGCCGACCAATTAGCAAATTTATTGAAATCAGTTTCGCAATATGCTGCAATGGGGTTTGAACGCAAGACCAGGATTGCTAGTCCCGTCCTTTAAGCACTAGATTACCAAACCCACAACAGATTGATTCGTAACGCTATCCCGAGAAACAGCAATTGTAGCTTGCAAGCTAGAATTAATGGTCTGTTTATGGTCTTTTTCTTCTGAATTTGATCATACCACACACTTTCGTTGGTTATTAGAGGAGAATGAAGTTAGAGAATCTCTACAGGAATGCCAAGCCTCTGCATGTTGACACAGATATGAATTTGAACCAAATCTGATTGGCCTAAATTTGAAAAGGAGTTGAGCTTTAAACTTCAAACATGTTTATGTCTTTGATGTTGATTGGTACACAACGGAGGCAATTTTAAACCAACTAACCAAGCAGGAGGCTGACAGTTTCGAAGTTTATCTGCACCCTGTCCCACATTAGTCTCTGTTGACTTCATTGGAAGTTAAAATTGGCTGGGGAGTATAACCAATGTTATCCTCAATCCTGTCATTTCCATGACAGGCATGTTGGGTGGAAATTGTCCCTGAAGTATATTTATCACCTGAATTTAAATTGACATGTGACTTGTAAAAAAATAAAATAAATTAGTATAGCTGCTTTGGATCTGAACTGGCTTTGTTGGCACCAGTTGAGATTAAGCAGTCACAATACCAAATACTACTTGAATACTATACTATTTAAATACTATAGATCATTCAAAACTCTGCCTGTTTCCTTACTGGCACCAAGTCTCATTCAGCTGTGGTTACTGATCTACACTGTTCTTGGTCAAATAGCGCCTCCATTTTAAAATTCTCATCTTTGTTTTCAGATCTCTCTATGGCCTTGCCCCTCCCAATCCCTGTAACCTCCTCCAGACTAGCAACCTCCTGAGAGACCCACTGGTCATCTAATTCTGGCCTCTTGTGCATCCCTGACTTTAATCATTCCACTATTGGTGGCTGTGCCATAGCTGCCTACAGGATAAGCTCTTGAATTCCATCCCTACACCTTTCAGTCTCACTTCCTTGTTTTTCCTCCTTTAAGAAATGCTTTTAAAACACTGGGACTAAGCTTTTGGTTGTCTGCTCTAATATCTCTTTATGTTGCTAGGTGTCCAATTTTGCTTCACAAAGCTCCACTAAAGCCCCTTGGGATGTTAAATTCAGTGTAAACTGTGTATACCTTGTAAAAGTTGATCTCATGTACAAATTGACCCATGATTTATGGCTTAAAATTTCGTAATTTTTCATACAACTTACATAAAAGTCAACCTTAGCCTTTCAAGGATCAAAGCCCATCAGATGCTCTCCTCTCTTCCCCTCCCTGATGGGAGAGGGGGTAGTTGGGTGGTGCGGGGGGATCTCCTTCACACACTAACTGGATAAAGCGGCAGGTAGGTGATGCTGTCCAGGAAAACCCTGGTGTCGATCTGCTTATCTGCCGGGAGCTGCTTGATCTGACTCTCCGCTTACATTGCCCAAAAGCCCAGATCTCACCTATCCCCAAGGAGGCACAATCATGACCTAACATTCTGATGAGCTGACACCCCGTCCCTCCCACTGGCACTGGGGCTCGGAACTAAACAGCGCAACCTGTTCGACAATGGCAGACCATACCTCACCATTGACCCGTCCATGCCAGAAAAAGACCAGGGGCAGAGGGCCACTCAGCAGACTCATCCAGGTAGATCAGCCAGTCCACGTACAGGATGCTGTGTGGGGCCCAAATCAAGCATGCATATAAACCTTTCATTTATGTCACTCATGTAAAAACTTTAAACCTTTTTACCTAAAAAAAAAATTGGTCTCAAAGATTCAACTTTTACATGGGTGTATACAGTAAATATAAGTTGTTATATAACTAAATATAAGTTGTTGCTGTTTATATAGGGTACCAGGAGAGCCAAATGCTATTGTTTTCTGTACTGAATTCCCTCATTATTTTTCTCCTTGTCTTCAAGGAAAGCAGCTGAGACGGACAGTGATTTTACAATTTTATATATGCTGCACACCACAGGTAGTTGCAATTGGTGATAATTCTGGTTTTCAGTTTATGAAGTTTTTTTGGTCTTAAATCAAAGCCCTGCTTCCAAGGTACCAAATGCCACTTCTGTATATCACCGTTACCAGCCCTAAAATAAGCCTCCCACGTCTGGTGGCTGGGAAGACCCCCAAAACGCATGATGCCCCAGACTGGGAGGCAGCAACACTGGAGCAGTACAAAAGCAGCTTCAGTAATCTTTTGGTGTTCACTCACACTGATAAAGTAAGGCAACTTTAATTCCAGTTTATTATCATGTCAAAGGTCTAGACCTGTCACCTGCTTGATAAAAAACAGGCCTAAAGGTACAGGCTACAGAGCGGCTCAGAGCTGTCAGTAACCACATGATTGGATTATACTGCTGATTTATGGGTCTGACTGCTGGAAGAATTCATTGGTGACAGCCAACTCTAGTGTTAACACCTTTCTTATCACATTCTTTTTGAGTTCAGTTCTCACTTATTCCCCCATTTCCTGCATTATGGGCATGTCAAAAAAAAGTTCTTGGTCTTCTTCAGCACTGAAGAGCCACCCAGCGAGGGCAGGGTATCAGCGGTGGGAGGAGATTTTGAAAGCAGTGGCACACATTGTACGCTGTTTTATCATGCTGGGCTGAGTGGGAGGATTGACATACTCGATGTCTCTTTACGGAAAGTGATCTTGTTACCCCCTACTGGGTTGGAGCCTGTTGGGTTGACTGCTTTCCCGGGAGTGTTGAGAGTCTCCTTCCAGCATTTGTTGCTGTGAATATGTTTGTTTGTTCTATGGAGTTTTTGGGTGGAGAAACTGCCATGCATGATGACGATATGGTTCAATAAAAAGTTGTTAGTGTGATTGCTTCTATAATTTACTTAGGGCCTGTGTCACTTAACAAATTAGTATTCCCAAAATGTAGATAGTTGTGAAGTTACCAGTAGTACTGATTCAGTCGAAAGGAAATGTAGGAAGCAAAATCTGTTTCCAAATGCTAACAGTTGCAAGGCATTGACACCTACAGTTTGCTAACTCTGATCTGCTAAGTGCATGTTTGTTCATTTTTATACTGTTAGAATTTACTCATGCAGAGTAATCAATTGCCTAAATAAATCACTACCCTAAACCTACAGAACAAAATGCTAGGCCAAAACTGTAGAATTAATAACTGAGAAATGCTCCATGGTGAGATCTGGAATATTTCACATACTTTGTGCAAAAGCTTAAAGCTCTGAGTAGAATGTAAATGCGGTATTCCACGGATTCCTATTCTGTGCTCAATTTAAATGAAGGATTTAGGGGAAAATGTTGATGAATCATCAAATCATACAACATAGAAGAGGACCATTCAGCCCACTGTGTAGGTGGTGGCACTTTGGAAGACCTATCCAATGAGTTTCGCTCCTCTTTTCCCCCAAGATTCTACAAAGTTTTCCTTTTCAAGTATTTATCTAATTCTCTTCTGAAAGTTACTACTGAATTTGCTTCCATACCCTTTCAGGTAATGCATTTCCCTACATGGAAATAAATCTCTCCATTTCCCAACAATTTCTTTTGTCAATTATCTTAAATCTGTGTGCTCCTGTTATTGACCCTCCAGCCAATGGAAACAGTTTCTCCTTATTTACTCAAAAACAGCCTTCATAATTTTGAAAACCCCTTTTGAATCCTGTTGAAACCACAAGAATTGAGAGTATGGTGTTATGTACACCGACTCATTCTTCCCCCGAGTAATTAGTTACAGTCTGCAGAAGTCCTTATACAGGATTGCATGTTGAACTTCGTAACCATAGGTGGCCATTGCATATAGTCATATGAATTTTTAGCTCTGTGACTTGACACAAGTACAAAAAGTAATATAAACTCAGTTGCTGACGTAGGAAAAATAATTATTTTTATCATTTCAGTTCTGTAAAAAAGGGGAAACTTTTTACCCTGAGAAAAACTCTGTAATAAACAAGGGATTTGCTTTTAGCCTTAGCCCTATCATGTTGAAACATATTAAAGATTCATAGAATGGACACTATTAAGACGGTAGTTTTGTAGGGAAATGCAACAATCGTATTGCATGAAGAAAAAGCAACAGTTTAATCTTGGGAAAATTGCTTTTCAGGACAATGATGGAGCTTCCTTCTGTTGTTTGAATAGCGCTATGGTATCTTTAACATCCAACTGTGAAACATCTAGCATAGTGGATAAATGTGATTGCTCCCTGATACAACATGTTAATGAGAAAACTAAGGGCTACATCTTCCAGTCGGTGAGCGGGTGCCAGGGCCCGTTCGCCGACACGTAAAATGACTCCGGGTGACATCGGGCATGCATCCCGACGTCACCCTGTGTCATTTAGATTGTCAGTTTGGCGGGCGCACAGATTCGGCTGTGTGTCCGCTGAACTGACAAAGGTCTATTAAGGCCGTTAAAAAAGTAATTGAACTGATTAATGGACCTGCCCGTCCAAACTTAAGGTTGGCTGGGCAGGCGAAGAGCCCAAGTGGCCTTCAGAAAAAACATGAAACCTCATCCACAGTTGGGAGGAGGTTTCATGAAGGTATTAAAATTTGTATGAAATGTCTAAATAAAAGAAATTGACATGTCCCAGCTCATATGATGGTGTCATGTGGGGGGACATGTCAATAATTTTTAAAATCGTCTTTATTCAATGTTTGAAACCTGAGCTGATCTCCCTGAGGCAACACTCAGGGAATACCCACCGTCCGCACAGGGAGCGCAAAGCGCTTCCAGGCGCACGTCACGCTGGGCAGGCCTTAATTGGCCCATCCACATAAAACAGTGGCATGCCCCCCCCCCCTCCCCCCCCCCAACCTGGCTCGCCAATCAGGAACCCCCCAGCTCCCGCACAACCCCCTTGACAGGGGGAAGATCCTGCCCTAAGAGTGGTTGATTACTTGATTTGGATCTTTTTATAGCAGTGACATTAATGCTGTCTCCGACCTCTATGTGGAGAAGTACCTGGCAACAATGACAACAATATAATTAGATTTGATCTGTTCATTCTGATAAAAAGTTACTGACAGTTTAATGCTAGTTCTGTATTTGAATAGGGCTATATTTACAAAAATAACAAAGATTGTTGAAGTGAGTAATTTTTTTATTCATTCATGAGATGTGGGCTTCGCTAGCTGGGCCAGCGTTTATTGCCCATCCCTAGTTGCCCTTGAGAAGGTGCTGATGGGCTGCCTTCTTGAGCTGCTGCAGTCCCTATGGCACCCACAGTGCTGCTAGGAAGGGAGTTCCCGGATTTTGACCCAGTGACAGTGAAGGAACGGTGATATATTTCCAAGTCAGGATGGTGAGTGACTTGGAGGGGAATTTCCAAATAGTGGTGTTCCCATCTATCTGCTGCCCTTGTCCTTCTAGATGGCAGTGGTTGTTGGTTTGAAAGGTGCTGTCGAAGGAGCCTTGGTGAATTCCTGCAGAGCATCTTGTAGATGGTACACACTGCTGCTACTGTGTGTCAGTGATGGAGGGAGTGAATGTTTGTGGATGTGGTGCCAATCAATCGGGCTACTTTGTCCTGGACGGTGTTGAGCTTCTTGAGTGTTGTGGGAGCTGCACTCATCCAGGCAAGTGGGGAATTTTCCATCACACTCCTGACTTGTGCCTTGTAGATGGTGGACAGGCTTTGGGGAATCAGGAGGTGAGTTACTCGTCGCAGGATTCCTAGCCTCTGACCTGCTCTTGTCGCCACAGTATTTATATGGCTAGTCCAGTTCAGTTTCTGGTCAATGGCATCCTCACTAGGCTGGGAAGTTACTAATATTGATGAAAAAATGGAAAACCCATAAAATCATACAAATTCATGAAGAAGCCATCTACATCCCGGTGGTCAAAAGTATGGCATGCAACATTATCAAAATGATTGTGAAGAAACTAGGCGCGGTTGCTTACTTGATGTAAGTTTTTTTTTGGCAGCAACCCTGATGTTGCCTCAGACCCCTGTGAAGAAGCATTGGGCAGCAGTGACCACGATATAATGAAACAAAATCTTAGTCAGACTTAACAAGAATACTTTTATGAGAATAGATACTTGGGCTCAGCTGAGGGCAACGAAAGTTGCCAATAGAAAAACTAGAAGGTTAGTTTAAAACAAGTCTGCGGATAACTGTGACAGTCGTATCCAAGTGTTTTCTTTTTGTAACTATGCTAGGATTCAAAGCAAATAATTAATACTGCGGGTAAACTTCTGGTGAACTCCCAGTACATACGAAGGTTTTAAATGGCTGCGTAGCATCAGTCTTTAGTAGATGATGCTTAGTTACCACTGATATGAAGCGCATTTAGCATGAAAGTTGAGAATGTCAGAGTAGATGCCGATAAAATTCCAAGAAGGCATAACAGAGCTGAAATCTGGTACAGCTGCTGAACCTGATGGCATTCATGAGGGTGTTCCAAGAGATGGGTTAAGTGAACCTATATATATATTTAATATCTCACTGGAGGCAGGGACTGTTCTCATGGATTCGATGGAGATTAATTTGTTGCCAATACTTAAAAACAGCCACAATTCAGAACTGGGAAGTTCGTACAGGGTGTAGGGGACAGGCAGGAAAGTAGATTTGAGGCTACAGTCAGATCACCCTTGATCTTACCAGATGGTGGAGACTACTCCAGCTCTTAACTTGTATGTTTGTATGTAGTCCATCATTTATTGGAACGATGTTAGAAGGGATGAGTTGATGTTCCCTCTGTGGACACTTAGACAGATTAGCAGTTATTAGAGACTCTGGAGTTACGTCTCCTCAACCTGGATGAATATCTTGAGGAGGTAACAAGATGGATGAAGGTAGCCGTGTTGATAGTGCATATTAGGACTTCAGAAACCTTTTGATAAAATATTACATAATTGTTTGAAAGCTCTTAGTTATCACAATAGACTTAGTATTGTGTCTTTTACCATAGAAAAGTTTTTTTTAATTCATTCATGGGACGTGGGTGTTGCTTGCTGGGGAGCATTTATTGCCCATACCTAATTGTCCTTGTTCAGAGGGCATTTAGTTTAGACTTGGAACGATTTAGTTGAAGTTGGCATCGTTGGCTGTCCCTCGATTCGAGGTCTACTCAGGATCGCATGTTTCTGCTGTGGGTCTTCATGTGGCGATTCTTGACCTGCGGATCTTTGGGCATGTGGGGCAGAAAATCCCATGAGGTAGTAGGATCGAGATTGCAGGGTTTCCTTCCTTTTCTTTCCTTCTCTGCTGCCACTCTGCCTAACCATTAGGACGTGACTCAAGGTGTGATGAAGTTTGATAGACAAATTGTCACCATTTTGAGCAATTGGATGCAAGTTCCTCACAGTCATTAATGTCAATGCTGCCATGCTTCAAGGAGAGTTTAAGGGCAGGAATTTGCCCTTGGTGGGGGTGCTCGGCAGGGGTGGTCAGGAAGCTGACCGCTGCCCGCAATTGGCTCTGCAACGTGATTTCACATGGGTGGACCAATCAAGGCCCACCCTGTGTGGATCGTGAGCAGCAGCGCTGAGCGTTGCCTCTGTGGGGAGGAGGGAGGAGGGAGAGCCGGGCCTAGTGCATGTGCGAGAAAGAGTGCTTTAATCTCCCTGAGGCAGCTCCGTGCCTCAGGGAGATTGAAGTGCTGTGTCGAACAATAATGAAGAGAATAAAAATTTAATAAAACGCACCCTCATGTGACTGTGTCACATGAGCTGGGACATGTATTTAATTCAAAAATAAAGTTTTTATTTAATGTTTATTTGCTCTAGGAAACCTCATCCTGCTCGTGGATGAGGTTTCCTAAAAACATAAAAGCCGCTTAGCCTTTTTTGCCTGCCCGCCAACCGTTAGGTTGGATGGGCAGCGTAAATTTGAATTTAATTAGATTGTTAATGGCCTTAATAGACCTTTTGATTCTCGGCGGGTGTGCAGCCGACTCCAGCTCACACCCGCTGAATGTAATATCGCAAGACTGCGCGATGATGTCAGGACGCACGCCCAACGACATCTCGCGTCATTTTACGCTTGGGCGTGTTGGCCGCACGCCAAAAGTAATATTCTGCCCTGTCTTTGAAGTGTTCTCTTTGTCCTCCCCTGGACATTGGCCATTTGAGAGTTGAGAAAACAAGACCCAGCGTTGGATTCGGTTTTTGACTATCCATAGTGTCCAGTCCATCGAAGTTGATTTTGCAGGAGTTTTGCCTGAATGCTTATGGAGATGGCTTCAAGAACCAGACTAGTGTTAGTTCGACAGTCCTCTCATTGAATCTGGAGGATGTGGCAGAGGCATTGCTAATGGAATTTCTCAAGCGTTCTTGTGTGTCACTGATCAACAGTCCATGTCTCACTGCAGTAGAGGACTGTGGTGACGACAACTGCTGTGTATACTTGGGCTTTTGTTGATTTACAGAGGTCGTTGTTGTCAAACGCTCACTGCCGTAGTTCATTAAAGTATTTAAAATGATGAAGGCATTAGACAGTGTGTGCACAGAAAGTTTGCACTATAAGGGTGTTACAGAGTTGATCTTCCAGGCAACTTTTCTTCGTGGAAGCATTGAACTTTATTTACAAGGCAGCAGCAGCAACTACGTGTGCATCAAACTCTATATCTAAATAATAACTCTTCTCGAGAGGTTCCCCATGCTGCTAACTCATTGGTTTACACTGATCATGTGATCTTACAACACAGGATTATCCTTAAACCTACAGTCCTACGTTTATCCAAATGTTCCTCTCCCTTTAACCTTTCTGTACATTTTGTATTTACAATGATATTTATCTCATGATATTACAATATTTACACAAGTCATGAAATTACAAGTTCAGTCTTTCAGGTGGCTTCCTGATCCATGTGGAATGTCGTAGCTCCACGACTTCAGATTCTTTTCTAGGAATTACATTCTCTGGAACTGAATTAACATCAGGTACCTCATTAGGCACAGGCAATTCAATGTCTTCCACTCTGACAGAGACATGGGGCATATCTGTCCTTGGTTGAGCAACTTCAACAGGAACCAATGGTTCAGCCACGGTCACAGGTGGAACATCATTTTGTCAGGGCATTTCCTTTTTTCTTAAATGATCCATATGCTTATGGGGGATCTGGCCCTCCACTTCCACATGGTGTGACAATAGCCCGGGTCACAGAGCTTACTTTACCAGGTAACCACTTCGGTCCTGCACCGAAATTCTTTACATATAGTGCTTCTCGAACAGTAAATTGTCATTCAGGACTATGCAAATCATGAATCGTTTTTTGGTTCCCTTGACTTTTCTTCACCTTTCCATCCAAATTGGGAAGTATCAGGCTTAGCCTTGTTTGAAGTAGGTGTTTTGGTAAAAAGATAGAGGCATTTTCGAAACCCTTGGGCAAGCAAATGGTGCGAACTGGCACTTGTATCGCTGTATTGAGTTGTGATTGACCAGTGTTCGTGTATGGTAATTCTGGTAGTTGCAAGCGAACAAATGGCACAGTCATGGGTTGCCTCTAGAACTACTTAATCCATCATCAGGTATTCTGGATATTTGTTGTGCCATTGTATTCTCAGCAGTGGCAGCATGTTGCTGGGAAGTTTTGAGCAATGCTGAATCCAACACAGCATGATTTTTTAAAAAGTCAATGTCTTATCAGTAATCCTGCATCCTCTTTCTACGTGTCATCTTTTTACCACAGGATTTAGTCTCGGCAGTCTTTTTGACTTCACTGTCAGCCAGACTTCTGTCAGGTGAAATCTCAATTTGTCTTAGTTCAGTAGTTGAGCTACCCATGACTTCATTATCGACTCGCAACTTGGAAAGTCCTACGACTTGCTTTCAAAGCCTCTTTAGCTTCATTTAGCTGATTCTTCAGCTCTTCTGTCTCCTTCTTGTATCTTTTGGCTTCCTCCTGGAACCTTGAACATTGCTGCGTCTTCTCTGCCAACTGGTTCTTCAGTTTGTTCAGAGTGATGTTAAATTCTTCCTGTTTCTCTTCATAATTTTTCAGAGGTACAAACTTTGATCTGAGGGGTTCTTGTAGTGTGCGAAAGTCTTTCAACGGGTTTCCCTTTTCTTTGCGAAACTCAGTCACTTCATCTTGAATTCTGTCATTCAGCAGAGTCCCCTTGAGTTTCTTCTGCTGTTCTTCTGTGTCGTTGTTTAAGACAGTCTTTATTTCTTCAGGTTGTGGAATGGCTACACACTCCTTTTTCATCCAGTTGCGCTCCTTGGACTCTCCAGGCTCTTTCTGAAGTATCTTGCCTTGTTCTTTTTTCAACTCAGGAATGTTTCCTGCTTCCTTTTGAAATGTCACTGGCCAATCAAGATTAGTTTCCTTCAGCCAATTTCGACATAGGAGGCTTGGTCCTCTGCCTTCTAATACCATCACTAGTGGTTGTGCCAACTGGTGTCTATAATGAACAGTTACTCTGGTGATACCTTTTACCTGGATTTCTTTGTCTGTGTCCATCTTCAATTTGGCAGTTGTTTGTTCCAAATTTAATTGGTGAACACCTTTATTTAAATATCTGAAAGTAAGTTCTCCTATTACAATGGTAGAAGCTCCTGTATCTACTTCCATTTTTAAGGGTTTGCCACTCACTTGAACTGTGACAATAATTGGCTCTCTTCTTCCTAACTTTCATGTTGAGTAATGAATAAATGTCAGAATTGGTTGTTTCTACCTCTTCTACACTACATAATTCATTGGGGAGGTGATGGTGCAGTGGTATTGTCGCTGGACCTGGGTTCAAATCCTGCCACAGCAGATGGTGGAATTTGAATTCAATAGAAATCTGTAACCATTGTCGATCGTTGTAAAAACCCACTGATGCCCACATCCCATGTTAAAATTTAAAAATAAAAATTGGACTTCGATTGTTGTCTTTAAATCTTGCTTTGCAATGTTTCATTACATGTCCACTTCTGTGTCAAAAATAATAAAAATTTAGTTTTTGATTTTGTTGCTAAGCTGTTTCTTCTAAATTTTCATTTCCAGCTTCACGGTGCAGTCCCGGCTTTTCATGCCACTTTCAGCTGACTGTTCCCGCCCAACTAGGAGAACAGTGCCATTTTGCGCCCCTTGAATCTCTTACAGCGCTTTACATCACCAGCGCTATTTCTAGCGCTTTCTTAAAATCAAACTTAACTTCAGCCAGCAATCTTTGCGAATAGCATCCTCCTGCATGCCACATACCAAACGATCCCTGAGCATGTCATTCAGGGTTTCACTGAAATCACAATATTCTGTTAGTTGTTTTAATTTTGCCACATAGGTAGCAATGGTCTCCCTTAGGGCTCCATTCTGTGATTTGAACCTGAATTTCAGCATTGTGACTGAGGACTTGGGTTGAAAATGTCCCTTAACGAGGTCTACTAATTCACTGAAAGTCTTCGAATCTGGGGCACTGGGGCTGGTCAAGCTTTGAATTAAACTGTAGGTCTTGCTCCCACAGATACTCAAGAGAATTGTTCTCCTCTTTTCCTCCCCCGTGATTTCACTGGCTTGAAAATAGAACGCAAGGCGATATATATATTGAGACCAGTCATCTGTGGCTGGTTCAATTCTACCAAATTGTGGCATCTCGAACGAGTATATCTTCTTTTCTTTTCAATGAGCTCAGATACTGAATCGCTGGGCAAGATACAGTACTGTATCTAATTTATCCTCGTTGCCAGTTTATTATAGAGTTGATCTTCCAGACAACTTTTCTTGGTGAAAACATTGAACTTTATTTACAAGACAGCAGCAATTTCATGCGTGCATCAAACTCTATACCGAAAGAAGAACTCTCCTCTAGAGGCTCCCCTCACTGCCAACTCATTGGTTTACACAGATCATGTGGTCTTACAACACAGGATTATCCTTAAAGCTACAGTCCTACGTTTATCCAAACTATACTTACTACAAAGGGTTAGAGTAAATGAGTGGTCATGTGTTTAAGTTGCATAAGCATAAAACTACATTATATGTAAAGCTTGACTATGTGCTACATCATTCAACATTCCACCTACCTTTTGTACAAAGTATTATTAGCCACAGCAAAAAACTTATCCTGCTCTTCATTAAATTGTTGCAAAATTCTGCATTCATCGCACAGTCCAACAACTTGTAAAGAAAAACCTGCGTAAAGAAAAACCTCCTGGAACTGAATTTGTTCATTTTGGTGGCCGGAGAGGTATTTCCTGTAATGCATTTTCTAAGTTTTTCCAGAGCTTGTTACCTGTTTTGTCTCCCCAGAGTTTACATAGCTGTTGTTGGTAGGATAAAATGCTGAGTTGTATCATGACTGGGGCAGGCTTGATGGACTACCATTTATTTTCAGTCCATCTTTTTCTGTATGTTTGTCTACATTAACTCTTGTTTTAACCTCTAAAGAACTGTGTCTCCAACACTGAAATCTTTCAGAACTTTGCTGGAGAGCCAACTTAGATTATATGTTCAAGTAATGGTATGTGGCTCACGTTCACACCCTTCTTAACCTGAGCTACGAGTATTACCAAGCTGGCATCAAAGCAAAATACAGAAATGGATGCTGGAAATCTGAAATTTAAACATATGAACATATGAATAAGGAGCAGGAGCCCTTGAGCCTGCTCTGCCATTCAATAAAATTATGGCTGATCTGATTGTAACCGCCATCTCAACTCCACATAAAATCAGAAAATGCTGGGAGCACTCAGCAGATCAGGCAACATCTGTTGAGAGAGAAACAGCTACGTTTCAGCTTGATGACCTTTCATCAGGACAGGAAGAAACAAAAGATGAGTCCATAGAGGGTACAAATGGCAATAGCAGAACCATTACCAGCACCAACTGTCTGAAAAAATGAGAGCAGTGGTTATGCTATGAAATTTTTAGAAACATAGGAGCAGGAGTAGGCCATTCAGCACCTCAAGCCTATTCCACTATTCAACTAAATCATAGCTGATCATCTACCTCAATGCCAGTTTTCCTGTGCTATCCCCATATCCCTTATTGTCCTTAGCATCTAGAAATCTACTGATCTCTATCTTGAACATACTCAGTGACTGAGCTTTCACATCCATCTGGAGTGGAGAATTGTGATGATTCATTACCCGCCTTGTTAAATTGAATTGAACTCAGTGTTTGAGTCCGGGAGGCGGTAAAGTGCCTAATCAAAAGTTGAGGTGCTACTCCTCGGATATATGTTGAGCCTCATTGGAACAGTTTAGGAGGCCGAGCTCAGGGAGGGAGTGGGACGGAGAATTTAAACGGCAAGTGTTTGGACGCTGAGCGCCCCACTTGTGGACCGAACAGGTGTTCTGCAAAGCAATCACCCGACCTGCCTCTAGAGGAGACCACATCATCAGCATGAATACAGTATAATAAGTTGAAAGACGTACGCATGGCGGTTTGACTTGAATGCTGCATCCTCAGTTACATTAGACAGCAATACAAGACGCACGTAGGACCACAAATGTGGCGATGATGATAATTCAAGATGAGGATATATGTAGGTTGTTAGGTCAGAACTGAGAAAAGTTACTGCTCAGCTGGTTATTTAATCGGTGTGATTTGTGTGAATCTCCTCACTGCATTTCTTTATAATTTATCACACTTGAAGCTTTGGAAATTTAACACTGGGTTGCATTTACATACTTTATGAGAGCAGGTCAGGCAGCATCATCCAGGTTTCTTAAGTAACCTGGCATATGAAGAACACCAAATGCATTGGATTTTATGCCTGGGAATATTTCTGTATGGAAATAACATCAACTTGTCACTATAGGTTTCTGTCAGATTTTCGTCAGACGTGCATTTCCTTCCTGTTATGCTCAAATTTCAGTGGTGCATTTGGAGAAAAAGTATAATGAAGCAAAGCAAGTCATTTGGAATGTACAGTAAGGTTATCTGGAATAGAAAATCCTGAAAGCAGAATAGCCAGAATTATGACTTCCAGCCTGAATAGCAGTTTAACTCTGAATGAACTGACCCCATGGTCGGTATTTTCCAACCCCACCGTGGCGGGTTCTCTCATGGCGGGGGCTGACAAGCCATTTAAATCTCCATTCACATCGGCGGGAGCAGAAGATCCCACTGACATGCGGGGCTGGAAATTTCCAGCCCATGTTTATTTAGCAATAATCTTCTTTACCTTAGCAATAAAGTAATACATTACGGAAAGCATTATGCCTTATAATGCACAGAATCTTATTGCACAGCAGGAGACCATCATGCCTATGCTGTCTCTATGAAAGAGCTATCCAATTATTTTCACTCCCCTACTTTTCTGCAGGAAGGCATCTAACAGTCTGCCATGCCACTCTTCAGCTTAAAACATGTTTGCCCATGAAGTTGCTATAAGTGTGAGAATTGGGGATATTTGCAACTCCTCAGATAATGAAGCAGCCTGTGTTCATATGCAGCGAGACCTGGATAACATTCAGGCTTGGCAAGTAAAATTCGCGCCATGCAAATGCCGGGAAATGACCATCTCCAACAAGAGATGGTCGCACCAGCTCCCCATGACATTTCCATTGCTGAATCCCCCACCATCAAGACCTGAGGACCTAACTGAACCAGCCATATAAATAAGAACATAGTAAATAGGAGCAGGAGCAGGCCATTCAGCTCATTAAGCCTGCTCTGCCATTCAACTGGCTGATCTTCAACCTTAACACCATTTTCCTGCACTATCCACATATCCCTTGACATATTTAATATCTAGAAATCTATTTATCTCTGTCTTGAATATACTTAAAATACTGTGGTAAAGAGAAGGCCTGAGGCTGGATGTACTTCAATGAGTAAATCACTTCCATAAGAGTGCATACATATGAACATATATGCGAACATACAAATTAGGAGCATGGGTAGGCCACTTGGCCCTTTGAGCCTGATCCACCATTCAGTGAGATCATGCTGATGTGTTTGTAACTTCAACTCTACATTCCTGCCTCCCCTTGATGACCTTTCACCCCCTTGCTTATCAAGAATCTATCTAGCTCTGCCTTAAAAATATTCAAAGACTCTCCTTCCACCGTCCTTTGAGGGAGAGATCTCCAAAGTCTCAAGGTCCTCTTAGAGAAAAAATTTCCCCTCATCTCTGTCTTAAATAAGTGAGCACTTATTTAAAAAAAATTAACATCAGTGATTAATAATTCTAACTAATGATCTGGAGACATGAGTTCAAATCCTACCATAGCAACTAGGGAATTTAAATTCAATAAATAAATATATACATCTGGAATAAGAAGCTAGTCTCAGTATTGATGATCAGAAAATCTATCAATTTCCCATCTAGTTCACTAATGTCCTTTATGGAAGGAAATCTGCTGAAATGTGACTCTACACCCACAACAATGTGATTGACTCCTAACTCTCCCTGAAAGGGCCCAGCAAACCACTTGGTTGTATTCAAGAAGGCAGCCTACCAATAACACCTTATGGATGGGCAATAAATGCTGGCCTTACCAGCGATGCCTACATCCATGAATTATATAGAAAAAACCTCCTGACTTCCCAGAGCCTTTCAACCATCAACAAAGCACAAGTCAGGAGTGTGATGGAACACACTGCACTTGCCTGCAAGGGTGCAGCTCTAAACAGCATAGAAGAAGCTTGACACCACCCAGGACTAACTAACCCATTTGATTGACACCCCATCCACCACCTTAAAAATTCACTCCCTCCATCACTCTGTACTGCAGCAAATTCACCAAGGCTCTTTCAGCATCTTTTAACCCTTGACTTCTCTGCCTAGAAGGATAAGGGCAGCAGATGTATGGGAACACCACAACCTGCAAGTTCCACTCCAAATCTAAGATCATGAGGGATTGAGACAGAGTAGATAGGGAGAAACTGTTCTCATTGGTGGAAGGATTGAGAACCAGATGACACTGTTTTAAGGTGATTGGCAAAAGAAGCAACAACAATAGGAGGAAAAAATTTGAACAGAGCGAGTGGTTAGGATCTGGAATTCACTGCCTGATTGGTGGAAACCGATTCAATCTTGGCTTTCAAAAATGAATTTGATTATTATCTGAAGAGGAAAAAATTGCAGAGCCAAGGGGAAAAGGTGGGGGAGTGGCACTAGGTAAACTGATGTTGTCGAGAGCCAGCATAGACATGATGGGCTGAATACAGCACAGAAGGAAGTCGCTCTATGATTTTATAAATTGCATGCCACCCTGACTTGGAAATATATTCCTTCATTGTCATCAGATCGGAATCCTGGAACACCTTAAATTAGCAGCACTGTGGGAATACCTGCACCACACAGACCGCAGTAGTTCAAGAAGGTGACTCAAATTTTCAAGGACAGTTAGGAATGGGCATTAAATAATGACTTTACCAGTGATGCCCACATTCTGTGATCGAATAAAAAATATAAATTCATGCCATTAAATGCATTTCAATTGTGAGGCAAACAACGAGACACTTTGTGTGAAACATTGGCAGAGTTGTGCATTTCAGATAGCAACTTTTATTTATTTGTGTATCTGCCCCTCACCTGAAGTTCTGTTCCATTTGTGCATAATTATAGGTGAGTACCATGATTTTGCCAGCAAATCCTGGTCTGTTATTTGGCACTGCATCAAATGCCTTTTTTCAGAAGGCCGCATAGACAACATCAACTGCATTCAAAACAGAAAATACTGCAAGTGCTCAGCAGGTCAAGCATTTGTGAAGAGACTGACAGAGTTAACATTTCAGGTCAATGATCTTTCATCAGATCAACTGCATTACCTGCAAAGACCTCAAACTAATCAAAGGCGATTTGCCTTTAACAAATCTTTGCTGGCTGTCCTTCGTTACCCATGATTTTGCAAGTGAAGATTAATTTCGTCCAGAATTATTGGGGAGAATTTTCTCCCTGTTAGGCGGATGTTTTGGGAGCGGGCAGGCATGTAGACGATCGCTGCCCACGATCGGCTGTGCACCGTCATTTTGCATGGGCGGGCCAATTAAGGCCCGCCCAGTGTGACGCGTACCCAGAAGCGCTTATCGCTACCTCTGTGGGTGGGGGGAGGAGGGAGAGTTGGGGCCTATGCTCTTGTGCAGAAATCTCCGAGGCACAGAGCTGCCTCAGGGAGATTAGTTTAATAATGAAACATTGCAAAAAAATAAAAAATAAATTTACTCACACATGTCCCCTCATGTGACATGAGCTGGGACATGTTTATGAATTTTCAGAACACATTTTATTTAATTAATAAACACGTCATGAAATCTCATCCCGCCCGTGGATGAGGTTTCATGAAAAATATGAAGGCTGCTTGGGCACAAAAGGCCAAACTTGGAGGAACACTGATCTCTCAGAGGATTGTAGGAATTTGGTGCGATCAGGATATGAATGACAAAGTTTTGCTGAGCCTCAGCATGGAAAATCTGTTGAAAACTTTTAAAATCTTTCAATGAGATAATAACAACTTTGCACTCAACTTCCAGCTACGACATAGATAAGACAATTCTTAGCTAAACATGAGCAATTGATAATTCTACCAACAAGAGAGAGAAGAAAAACAAACCAGGTCTCTGAAAATATTTGCTGAAAATTATTTTGGCCTCAATCTTGTTTGCTCAATTTTTTTATTTGTTCATGAGATGAGAGTGTCACTGGCAAGACCACCTTTGTTACCCATCCCTAACTTCCAATGAACCACCATTGGCCTGTGTTTGTGTTGGTACACCCACAGTGCTGTTAGGGAGGGTGTTCTGGGTTCTTGACCCTCCTTTTTGTGCATAGGACATACATGGGCAATTGTCTATATTGTCTACTGGATGCCAGTATTGTAGCTGTGTAGGAACAGCTTGGCTACGGGTGTGGCTGATTCTGGAGCACAGGTTTTCAGTACTACAGTTAGGATGTTGTTAGGCCCATAATCTTTGCCGTATCCAGTGCCTTAACCCATTTCTTGATACCAAGTGGAGTGAATCAAATTGACTTAAAACTTCCATTTGTGATGCTGGGAGCTTCAGTAGGAGGCCAATATGGATTGGCAATTCTGGCTGAAGGTGGCTACAAATGTTTCTTTTGCATTGGCATGCTGTACTCTCCCATTATTGAGTTTGGGGATGTTTGTGGAGACTCCTTGTCCGGTTGTCCACTATCATTCCCGACTGGATATGGCAGGACTGCAGTGCTTTGATCTGATCAGTTCATTGTGGGATTGCTTTCCTCCATCGCATGCTGCTTTGTTGTTTAGCATGGATATAGCCCTGAGTTGTAGCTTCACCGGGCTGGCACCTCCTCTTTGGGTTTGTCTGGTTTTGCTCCTCGTATGCTCTCCTCCAATCCTCATTGAACCAGGATTGATCTAGCTTGATGGTAATGGTAGAGTGAGAGATAAGTTGGGCTATGAATTTACAGATTATCGTTGAATACAATTTTGCTGCTGCTGATGGCCCAAAGCATCTCATGGATTGAGTTGCTAGATCTGTTTGGAATCCATCCCATTTACCGGAGTGCTGGTGCCACACAACATAGTAAGAGGTAATCCTCACTGCAAAGATTGGGCCTTGTCTCCACAAGGACTGTCCGGTGGTCACTCCTACCAATATTGTCATGGACAAAGGCATCTGCAACAGGTAGATTGTTGAAGGTGAGTTCATGTAGGTTTTTGCCATGTGTTGGTTCTCTTTCCACCTGCCAGAGGCCTAGTTTGGCAGAAATATCTTTCAGGAATTAGCCAAGTAGTGACGCTAGTAAGCTACTCTTGGTGATGGATGTCGAAGTGCCCCACCCTGAGTACATTTTGTACTCTTGCTACCCCCATTGCTTCTTACAAGTGTACAAGTGGCATTCAGCATGGAGGAGTACTGATTCATCAGCTGAGGAAGGGCAGTAGATAGCAATCAGCAGTAGGTTTTTTTTGTCCATCTTTGAACTGATGCCAGGAGACTTCAAGGGGTCCTGAGTCATTGTTCAGGACTGAGTCACTCTGTCACAGTGGTATCACTGTGCCACCTATTTTGGTGATGGTGATGGAGAAGTCTGGGACATTGGCTGTAAGGGATGATTCCGTGAGCATGACTATGTCAGGCTGTTTCTTGACTGGTCTGTAGGACAGCCGTCCCAATTTTCCACAAATGTGGATGTTAGTGTGGAGGACTTTCCAGAGTCGACTGGGCAGGGTGTGCCTTTGTCATTTCTGTAGCCTAAGTCGATGCCGGTGGTCCCCTGGCTTTATTTTTCAAATAAGATGAACAACTGAAAATAAAGTTTCTCGCATATCCCACTGACCCATGACTGGTACAGATATTTTAAAAGAAATATCAGAAGGATGAACACTCCAGCTTTTTCAGACCTATCTATGAAAGTGAAAATATGTACAATATATATTGCACGTCATTGATGAGTATTTTCAGCAAGCAGGATTGGAGAGCTGAACACAGTTATAGTAGGGATAGTAATTGGTTAGTTGGGATGGAACAACTTGGATTTTTATCTTTTGTGATGTACTAAATGGTTGCACCAGCTGCTTTTATTTTATTCACTTTTTGTTCAAATTTTAAACAGAATCAACGCACTACAAACAGTAGCATGTTACAGAAGGGCTATTAATTCAAATTTGGAATGAAGTTCTGACTAAAATTCATAAATATAAATATACTCATTCAAGTAAGAACTTTTGATAATAAAGCACTTGTCGTAATAACATTTGGCGATAAAGAAAGGATAACAAAAACGTTTTATATAGTTATTGGAATTCATTATAAAAACCAATGCTGAATAGGCTGTAGCTATTTCCCCTCTTTCCTATCCCCCCATTGATTTTATGAGTGTGTTTTTTAGAGGAACACAATTTTCCAATAGGGAAATAAAACGGTTTATTTTCCAGGAGCTAACCAAAAGAGACTTGCCTCATTTGCTTGGAGAGATCCCTCTTAAACATCTTTGCACAAACCAGAGATAAAAGCAAAAAACTGTGGATGCTGGAAATCCAAAACAAAAACAGAAACAGAAATACCTGGAAAAACTCAGCAGGTCTGGCAGCATCGGCAGAGGAGAGCACAGTTGATGTCTCGAGTCCTCATGACCCTTCAACAGAACCATCTTTCCACAAACCAGGGTTGTATTCTCTGGAATTTAGAAGATTAAGAAGTGATTAAAGTGATTTCAAGAAATGAATGGGAATGGATAGTATAGAGGGAGTGAAACAACTGCCGCTGGTTGGGGATTCTAAGACTCGGGAACAAAGCCTAAAAATTAGAGCCAGACCTTTTCAGGAGTGAAGTTAAAGAACGATTCCACATGCAAAGGGTGGCAGAAGTCTAGAACTCTTTTCTGCAAATGACAATAGATGCTGGAAAAAATGTTAATTTTAAAATCTGAAACTGATGGACTTGCTTTAGCCAAAGGCGTTACAGGATTATAGGACTAACATGGGCTGCGTCACAAATGGCACTAGCTCAAAGATCAGCCATTATCTGATTTAATGGCAAACTGACTTGAGGGGTGAAAGGCCTACATCCTGTTCCTACATTCCCATGTTCCACGTTCCTTTCAGTGGAGATATGGAGTCATCTTTTCTGTAATGGAGAAATTACATTATCCCAGATTCTCAATATGCAACATTCTGGAAGATCTGTTGTTAATGTTTAATGATAAATCTCCCTTCTACATTTAAACAATGGTTAAGTTATTGAAGTACTTTCTGTTAACTGTGTTTTGCTTGCGTTACAAAGATATGTTTGCATTGGTGTACATTCTTTGAAATTTGTAACCTTTTTTGCAGGCTTGTCTATTTGCTTATAAAAAGCAGACAATGCGAGAACCATTTCTGATGAAAGGTCACAGACCTGAAACGTTAACTATTCCTCTCTCCACAGATGGTGCCAGATCTGCTGAATGTTTCCATCATTTTTGTTTTCATTTCTGTCTACCAGCATCCACAGTGTTTTGCTTTTATCTACTTGCTCTTTTAATTGTTGTTTTTCTATTGTTTCAGTGGACTGGGGTTATCTAGCTGCTATACATTTGTAGTTCTTGTATCAGTTTGGTCAAGTCAGATGTTATTGTGCTCAAGTCCCATTACAGGACCTGAGCAAATGCTCTAGGTTGACATGTCAATGAGGTACTGAAGGAGTGCTGCATCTTTTGGAGGCATGTGTTTTAGTTAAGAACATAAGAAATAGGCGCAGCAGTAGACCATTTGGCCCTTGAGCCTTTTCTGACATTCAATACGAACATGGATTGTTTTCTGCTTCAATTCGACTTTCCACCCTATTCCCCTTTCCACCCTATTTCCCATATCTCTTGATTATCTGAGAGATTAAAAACCTGTCTATCTCAGCCTTGAATATTCTCAATGATATATGCATCCATAATTCATTAGGGTTGAGAATTCCAAAGATTTGTAGGCTTCTGAGTGAAATTCCTACTCATCTCGGTCCTAAATGATCGAACCTTTACCCTGAGATTTTGTCCCTGCGTTCTGGATTCCACAGCCAGCTGAAAGAACTTCTCAGTGGCTACCTTGTCAAACCCCTTCTTGTACATTTCAACGCAATCACCTCTCATTCTTCTAAACTTCAAAGAATAATGGCCCAGTTTATTCAGCATCTTTCCATAGGACAACCCTCTGAGCCCAAGAACCAATCTACTAAACCCTTGCTGTACCACCTCCAAGGGAAATCCATCCTTTATTAGATATGGAGACCAAAACTACGTACAGTATTCCAGATTTGGTTTCACCAAATTGTAGGAAGACTCCCTTATTCTTGCACTTCAGACTCCTTCCAATAAAGGCTAACATGCCATTTGCCTCCCTAATTGCTTCATGTATCTGCATTGTGGTCCTTGTATGAGGACATCCAAGCCCCTCTTATCATCAACATTTAAAAGTTCACACCTTTTAAAAAAAATTCTGCTGTTCCATTCTTATTATCAAAGTGAATAACCTCACACATCCCCACATTATACTCCATCTTCCACCTTGATGCACATTCACTTAACCTGTCTATACCTCTTTGCAGTCTCTTTGTGTCCTCCGCACGTTTACATTCTCACCATGCTTTATAATGTCATCAAACTTGGATATGTTACACTCAGCCTCTTCATCAAAGATAAGATGTTAAACCAAATTCCCGGCTGCTGGTTTGAGTGGATGGGAAAGTTTAATGGGTAATTTTGCTGAGTTAAACAGCAAGTTCTCCTAGGGTCCTGTTCCAACAATGCTCTCTTGATCTCCACTGCCAACCTGGAATAACTGGATATTCATTTCATTGCTGTTTGTGGGATCTTGCTTACAAAGCAACTGTGACTTTAACTTTAAAAATAAATTATTAGTTGTGAAGAACTTTGGGATGTTCAGAAGGTGCAAAAGGCCATGTAAAAATATCAGTTTCTTCTTTCTCTGTTACCATTTCTTGTTTATGGACATAGTCATTTATTCTTTTTGTGTAATTCTTGCTATGCAGCAATCAGTAAAATGAAAGGTATCAGCAGGGCTTGACTACTGGCAGAGAGGATATCCTTAATTACAGAATCCACTGGATTTGGGCTATAGGGCAGAATCCATTATAATTGGTGTCAGACAGTCTATTGATCTGATAGACATTTTTGTTTTGCAAATGTCATTCTAAGATTCTAGCATTCATTGTAGCTTTTGAACCACACCCCTTCTCCTCTGTAAATAGCATCGCTAGCTTTGCATAACAATTCCCAAATTTTCCTAGGAGCATTCTCAATACCATGTGACTGGTAAAATGTTGCATTGGCGTTGTGTAATCTCACCTCAAAACATCAACAAAAAAAACTCATGTTGTATAAAACTAGATGTTTCATAATGGCATTAGCCACTTACGATGCCTGTTACAGCAGTGAATTAGGTAATATTTTTCCCTTTGCTGTAGCTCTCCTGAAGGTGACAGTTTATGCTGGTTTGCAGTTGTATGTGCACTGCTGCCTTGTAATCTGGTGTTGAAATAACAATTGGTAACATTTTCAGAATTAAAAAGTAAGACTTTTATATGGTGCCTTTCATGACCTCCAGATGCCCAAAAGCACTTTACACCCCTTGAAATACTTTTGAAGTGTAGACGTTACTGCATTGTAGGAAATGCGTTAGCCAATTTGCACATAGCAAAACTACATAAATAGCATTTTGACAATCTGTTTAGCATCTTTGATTGAGAGACACTAATGAGGAAGCAGAGGGGAACTCCTTTATCCTTCTTAGAAATAATGTCATGGTACCTTTGGCATTCACCACAGTGGGCAGACCGGGCCTCGTTTTGATAGTGAATCTTAAAGATGGCACCTCAGTATTGCACGATTATGCCAGACTTGAACCTGCAGCCATCTGACGCAGAGGTGAGAATGCTACCATCTGAGCCACTGTGGACACTTTTCCGGGAGTACTGGAGAGTAACTGAAAGAATTTTGTAAGGCCGAGAATCTGTTATCTCCTTGTCCTCTTGGCCACAGCATATGGATGCCCAGCTAAACTAGAGTTGATAAAAATAGGTAACGAATGAGGGGTGATTATAATGCTTTTGTTTAATAAAGGCATATAAACAGCTATTTTTCACCCTTAGACATTTTAACTGTTGACGTTTTGAATTTTGGTTTTATAATTTCTGGGCAAAATCCAAAATTCACCAGTTCTCCCCTTTTGCAGCTGGTATCTCAAATATTTTGTGATTGAAATAGAACGTTGTTCAATATGTTACTGATGGGGAAAAATGTCACACCGTAACTAAGATTTTGAGATCGGATTAGACTTAAGCATCAAATGTTTAATTTAATTGTGCGTGAATTTTATGATATGATCAAGTATGAGTTTCTCGTATGGAAAACTAGTTTATCTTGAGTGTAAGCAGAGCTCCAGACATTGGCTATGCATTGTAAGCGAACAGTTCTGACTTGAGAAACATTAATGAATTATGTATGAAGAGTGTTTCACTCATAGCTTGGAGCCTAAGGAACTAACTCTTAAGTACAATTAGACCCATTTATTTTGCTAAAGAATGTGTTTGTGCACAGCATTCTGCAAGATGTAATGCTTGAATTTTATCATGCTGTGAGTAGTTTTGTGAATATCCCTCACTCCAGAACCATGGGAGGTTTATAAAGACGTTCAATACAGACATCAGTACCTGAAAGAGAAATATCTTGTGAAGCCAACGGCCTGGAAATTCATGAAACTGTTTGGCAAAACTATGCGTTAGTGTTGCATCATTTTTATCCAAGGAAATTTGTGAATAGCTAATTAACCCTAATTTCATGCTGAAACTGAGGGGCCTAGAGACTTCATTAGCGGTCTTTCCAAGATGCTTTCGTCGAAACCCTCTGCAGCTCATTCATGCCTGTACTGCACGGCCATAGATTTACACTAGATAATTTAGGCACAATATGGCTCAAAGGTATTTGATATTAGTTCGGGTTAGATTTTTGGTTTGAGAGTCATTTTTTTTCCAATTTCTTTTTAAATTTGGTTACTGACACCTCCATTTTGTCAGTGCACCCAGAATCTTTTGGACCTCCTCCCATGCATTCAGAAAGACTTAAAAATGGCCTTCTCAATGGGCATATCCTAATTCTGCACAATAATGGAAGAGTAGAGCAGGAGGCTCAGAGAATGAGAAGCCATGACAGAAGACAGCAATCCAGTCTCTATGCTTCTTTTGTTGGCATTGCATTTATGCTTGTTTCACACCGATTTTACATTCCAGTATAGGCAAATAAGCTCCACAGGAAATTTTGGCATTGACATTGCTGCTGGCAAGGTTGGCTTAGAAACAAGTGTATATTTTGTTGTAATTTCAGCAAAAGTGTGATCCAGGAAATTTTGTGCCAATTTTCTTTGGTTATAATGCCATTCTCAATTTACTGAGGCTCATTTTAAAGAAATTAAGCTTTGCTTCCAACTAAATAGGAGATTCCTGATGACTTCTCATGAATAACACAGAACGAAGTTAGAAAATAATAATGACCTGAATATGCATTAACTGAGATACACTGAAGAAACCTTCTTAGTGCAAAAATGGTCCTGTACCCCTCCAAGGCTTATGCCTCTTAAGTGATTCCCCTCTTTTGATTTGACATGAATGGATTAGTACTGTGTTTTTACAATGTAATTTTAGTAAGATTGATGATTATTGCTGGAATAATTTTTGTTAGACTTTTGTGTTTTCTTTTAAAAGTTGGTGTTCTTTGCACAAATTTAAAGTTAATTGGGAGAAAATTCCTTTGAAGATCCCAGCAGACCAACATAAGGTCTGAATGAGCTAGTAAAGAATAAATTGGCAACAGCTTAAACAGTTTGTGTCTTAAGCCTCCTTTAAATTGTAATTAGTTCAAGCTCAGAAAATAGTTGAAAACGCCTGACACTGGATTAGAGGCTAGTTGTTACTTTTTATGTAAAGAAGAGGACAAAATGTTTGCTGAAGTAAGCCTTAAGTACAGTAGTAGTAATGCGTAGAGGCCCGTATCCTATACACTCCACCAAATCATATTTTCCCATCTTGCTGACCTAAAATTGACTTGTAGTTTGCACTGCCTCAAACTTTAAGTTTTTGTCCGTGTCTTCCAATTCCTCCATGGACCATTGCATAACCTTTTCCATCCTGACAAATTTATTGAACTCTGTCCCTCTGAATAAAGCCTCTTGTGCATTCCCTGCCCTTTGCCCTGAAGCTGGTAACCATACTTGAATCCCAAGTCTTTGGTCACTCCAACTAATCTCTTTCTCTTTTTGCCTCAGAGTTCATTTCTCCATGGAGCATTTTGGTTGTTTTTCTACATTAAAAGTTATTATATAAATGCTGTTGGTGGTTATTGTCTTTCCTGCATTTGCTTTTCTGATGGCAAAGTTTTGAAGGGCCTACTGTTAATGAAATTTTCCTCTTCATCTGTTTAACCAGATATTTGTATTTCCAGTCTTTTTCAGTTTTACTAGAAACTCACCATTTAGATCTGTTCTCTCAGTTGACATCAGTTGTAGTGATATCAAAATGTGACTTCATAAAAAACCTTAGAACCTCTTGCCCTCTTAAACTCTAGATATAGATTTGGACACGTTCATGCCAGAAACACACTGTCCTGATTAGGTACTGCTGTGTACTTGGCCAATGCTATGTTTTTCTGGTTCAGATACTTTCCAATCATCATTTCAGACTAAAAGATTCCATCACATGGTTTTAGCCATTTTTGGATTAGTAAGATGCAAACTATATTTTCAGATTAATACATTCTGAACCTAAACAAGCTTAGAGCCATGCATAATTAATGGTTGACAATGTCAGTGGCAATGTTGAAAAATAGCAGTGAGAGAAAATTTGGATGCGCCGATCTGAATTCTGCTCTGCAGAGTTTTTTTATGGAGGGGCTTGCTAGCACCCATATTCTAGTTGTGCAGGGGGTTGTGGGAGGGAGGTGGTGCTCAAAATAGTTGGGTTCCATAAGAGAGAAAAATATAACTGGAACCTCAAATATCTGGCAAGATAGATTTTTATTTAATTGCTGTACATGAATTACGTAAATGGTGGAGAAGCTTTTACCAAGAGTAGTTCTTGTACTCTTGCACGTCTCCTTTAACTTCTTTTCATCTAGATTTCTTCTGATGCATTCTGTTCTCAACTGCATTGAATCTTAGTTTGTACGGTAGCTGGGTCATGACAGAAACATTTGTCCTCAGGGACTGTATAGTGTGAATAGTTCTGATGGATATTTTATCCAGGGGGGGTGGGGGCTGGTGGCTGGTAGGTGGTAGTGGAAGAAAAGGCAAAAATGTATTGAATATTATAAGATAGAGAATGTTAGCTGGGACTGATTGCATGCTAGTGATCTGAAGGGAAGGTTTCATACACAACTAATGCTTTGTATTATTTTTAAGCACATGGTTTGTTAAGTACTGCTAAGGGCCAGCATGCTTAATGCTGTTGATGTAGAATGATTCCCACGTTAAGAGATTAATGTTGTTAGAACTACTAGAAATATACATCGTCGAGGGCCAACTATTGATGGAAAATTATTTACTGTATGTGTATCATGTATTCTCCTGTTGACTAAATTAATGATTGTGAACCTCTGAATGGGGAACTCAAAAGATGGTGATGAAGATGAAAATTCTCTGTCAGAATAGGAATGGTTCTGCAGAGCTTTAAAGTGTAGCTGACTTATTTTTGCAACTTTAAATGCTGTTAACACGTAGCTTTTGAAAAAATGTTGCATTAGGTGTAGATTTGTGCTGTCGTCTATGGCCCTACTGTTGTGCCTGCAGAGCTGAAATAATAGTTCTGCAGTTCTTAAGAACAAAACTTATGTCATTCTACTGCTCCTCTTGCTCACTTCACAGGTCAGTCCATGGCTTGGAACTCAGGATCTTAAAGTAGAAAGTTAATGTCATGGAAGTATGAGTTCTGGATTTAACTCCTAACTTTAAAATACTGCTTTATCTAAGGGCATTTGTTCAGGTCTGCTTTCGGAACTTACCAGTGTGAATGGTTCTTCGTCACTCTGACGGTTTTCTGGCATGACACGTACTAATGGGACAATGTCAGCAAATCTTACCTCACCCTGTTTCCACCCTCCAGAATTCTTAGCATCTGGGCAACTGCAGTGATTATAGCTGTCCCGTTGGAGTCATAAAGAGAAATGTAAATGGGCAGCTTTGAATGCACTTTTAACCATTAATAAGCAAGTAATGGTAACTGTACAGAGGTCTGTTTTTCCTGTATTTATACAGTAGACCAGATTAACTATAACCTACACTGGTGTTCTGCAGAATTCCATGTGTGGCATCTGATATAAACGGACTTTACCAATTGTATGTACAGACCTGCCTTGATATTGCCATTGAGCTAATTATGAATAGCAATTTTTATTTCTTTAAGTGCTGAACTGTTGTTGACTTATAAATCCATTTATTTGATGTCAATCTTTGATTATGTTTCATGAGGAACTACAGTCCTGACATTTCTAATTATTTTACAGAATATATATCCTTTATTAGTCTTTTTCTCCCCATAATAACAATTAATAGGTAAAACCTGTCTAATTTAGGAAATAGACTAATTTAGTTTATTCAGTCTTGAAAAGACTGGCTATTTCAAAGCACTGAAAATTATAGAATCACAACAGCATAGAAGACGTCATTTGGCCTCTTGTGTCTGTGCCAACTTGCAGCAAGAGCAACTCAGCTAACACCACTCACCCTGTGGCTAAATTATTTCATCAATACTAGTCCTAAAAATGAAGCTTGTATTGTGAGCAGACCAATATAGGGAAAAAAATTAAAACTGTACCTTTGAATTGTTGCTTTAGCAAGGGATAAATGTACGCGCAGTATGTTCATGCATGTTCACTTAGTCATGCTTAAGTCCTGGTAAATGGTGTTAGAGATAAAGTTCTCAATGGATGAGCCTTACCTGTCCTGGAACTAGCTCAGCTCAATCATTTTTTTCATACTTTATTTGGAAACACATTTTTGACATTTTTTTTTAATTTTCCTAAACAGGCTGGAGAGGAGGGTAGTAAATTTTCCATCAAAATTAGGAGGAAGAATTTCATTTCATGAGGTTAATGCTTCATTTATTCAGTGAAAACTTGATGCTCAGAATGCATTGACCAGAAAACGTAGCTTGCCCTTTACTGATAAAACATGGCAAAAATTATGTGATGGCAAGTGAATTAAGGAAAAAGGTTTTCAGCAAGCCAAGGTCAGAATTTAAAAAAAATGATTCGAGTGAAACAGATAATAGTACATTGAATGGACCTGTTAAACAATTTAAGTGCGCACCTTTTCAAACCTGACCAAGTAATCTGACTATCAAAGTGTAACGTTGAGCAAGTGAACTTGCAGTTCATTTCAACTACGCAACAAGTAAATTATTTTCCTTATGACCCTTCGACAGAACTTGAGTTCGAGTCCAGGAAAGGACTGGACTCGAACTCAAGTTCTGTCGAAGGGTCATGAGGACTCGAAACGTCAACTCTTTTCTTCTCCGCCGATGCTGCCAGACCTGCTGAGTTTTTCCAGGTAATTCTGTTTTTGTTTTGGATTTCCAGCATCCGCAGTTTTTTTGTTTTTATTTTTATATTTTTAAATTATTTTCCTTGTTGGGTCAGTAATGGCAGTTGGGAAATAGTTTTGGGTAAGCTTATAATAAAATGCAAGTTTCCTGAACACTATTAAATCAGGCGACCGCGGAATTGAATTGTAACTAAATGGCAAGTTATCTTGATAAATTGGAACAACTAAATGCACAGAAATATGAAGGCAAGAATTAGGAAACTAAAGAAGCTTGAAGTGAGTAAAAGTCATTGCTTTTTAAAATCTTTATCCGTGTGTTGTGAGATTTTGCTCTGATAAAAGCCTTTATCAGACTTATTTGGGTTGAGGTAACAAAGCCACTTTGATTTTTGTACCATTTCCTATCGTGATTGCTCCCTCAGCTATCTACATTTTCATTGGATGTCTGTTAGATGATGGCTTGCCTCTGGATTCTGCAAGACCATACTGTCACCCTGTGGACATAATTGGTACAGCTGAAGCACTGTGTCAAGGTTGAAGGAGAAATAACAAATTTATTAACTAAAATAACAGAACTTTAGGGCAGATGTTGTATTTATACTTATGTCACAGTTGATGCCTGTGGATGTTGGTGGTGCTTTAGGTTCATTTTCTACCTGAACTGCAAGCACCATTATTGTTGTGAATTGAACCTGGATAATAGTAGTTCATGTTTATTGGTCTTCATGAAATGTTTATTAAATTGAATCAAGCGTTGTTAATTTGTATCGAGCAGTATATTCAGTAAATTCCATACATTTCCTACACGATCTAGTGTTGAAAAAATGTTTACATATATGCATTCAGCATTCTATTTATTGATTGTGCAGAGTTAGCTGGTCTAATGCCATGCGAAAAGACATTACAATTTGCTCCCCAATCAAGACAAGCATAAATACTAAAGGTCAAGTAAATAGATCACATATTAACTGAATCATTGCACTGTGAAGTTTTGTAAAGGAGTAAACGAGTTATGTCCTGTTTTTTGTAAAATATTTGTGGCACTCAACCAAATGTTGCTTCATATTGTTATTTTCAGTTGATCTAATTGCAAGTAATTTAAGATATGCGTTTTTTTAAAATTAATGGCAACTTACAACTTGGTGGAAACAGATTTTTGAGAACTTTGCATTCTCTTCCAGTCATTTAATTGGCTGGCTGGTGGTCGGTTTTTTTGTTAGTTTTATTGCATGGTGCATTTTAATGCTGGTGGATGACAATCCAAGAACCCATTTAGAGTTTAAATCGACACCATGTGCCGCCTGATCCAACTGTCTGTTAACGATATTGTGTGTACTCTTCATTAAACTAGGGTGGAGAAATCACTGACTCATGAAGTCACTCGCCTCCTTTTTTGATGCGTTTTGTCTGCCCTTTCCTTAGTTCAAAAGCTGCGACTCTTAATTAAAATCATGCTAGAATTAGAACACTTAATAATCAATAACATTTTTTGACCAAATAACAAGTAGCTTCATTTTACGAATAAACTAGGAAAACAATTTTATGATAGTCTTCGACAGAATGATCATGATCTACATCCAGACACCTTGGGACATGACTCTTGTAGACTCTGTATGTACAACACAAAGGATGAACAGTTAATTAGATAAAATTTGTTTTTGCATTTAGTAAATGCTCAATCTTATGTTTTCAAAAAAATAGTAAACTAACTTCAAAATGCAGTGGTGTGGCATTACTAATAAGTTGGTAAAGATTGTATTGTGCCAGCGATATTTTTTTGAAACTTAATTTGATGAGCTGTGTGATTTTAATTGGATAAAATTAGAATGGCTGGAACATGATTATTGTTTGAGTTGCAGACGTTTAGATTTCCAAATTTTGTGTGCTATTTCTCAACTCTGAGGTTCATTGTTGTCTATTTTAAACTGATGGCATTTCAAAATACCAAAAGTTTTGTCAGATTTCGATTGAAGAAGGATTACTTTAAAAAAAATCATGTTTCAATTTATTATTATTGAAGTATTTTTTAAAGAACAGTACATAATATTTGCATTCTAAAATATATACTTTTTTGTTGATTCTACTGTGGTTTGATAAAGGCGGCTGACGAGCTTAAAGTAGAATTTTATTAAATGTAATAAATCTCATTATTATTGTCCTTATTTGTTTAGTTCCATTTATGTAATTAAATCACAGAGCAGTCATGATTTCATTGAATGGTGGAACATGCTTGTGGGGCTAAATAGCCCACTCCTTTTATACAGTGCCTTTAAAACTATTGATGGGTAGAGAGGCAATTTGGAACACGTTTTCCAAGGACAACTTTAATTTTAAAAAATCAGCAAATGAAATCTTTTATGTAGACTTTTATGTAACTTTTACACTTTGGTGTAAAGCAACATTATTCGTTATCACAGTGGTCTCTGCGAGCCAAGGTGGGTCCTTCTTATGGCAGAAGAAGATGCAAGGTGGCAATGACCTGCAGGGAGGGAGGAAAATTTATGAGAATGCAGTGAATCTTTCATATGGAAATTTCACTAATATATTCACCAAATAAATGCAATAGGCAATAACTGAACGGATAAATGACCTTTTTACAGTAAATGGTACCAAATGATCTGGTATAAATGAAAGAAAAGGAGGGACTTGCATTTATATCGTGAATTTCACAATCAAAACACCTTGCAGCCAGTGAGCTACTTGTGAAGCGTAGTGATTATTGTAATGTAGGAAACTTGTCTGCCAGTTTATGCAAAGTAAGGTGCCACATACATCAATGAGAGAGATTAGGACAGTAATGTTGTTTGAGAAATAGCTTTTAGCCAAGACACCGGGAGAACTCCTTGAATATTACCATTGAATTTTTTAACGCCCATCCAAGAGATCAAATGGGGCCATGGTTTAAGATCATCCTAAAGTCGTCATCTCTGACAGTGCAGCACTCCCTCAGCACTGCATTAAAGTGTCAACCAAAATGATGTGGTCAGGTCTCAAATGCGGCCTGAATTCACAACCTTCTGACTGAGGCATGAGAGACCCACTGAACCATGGTTGACACCTATGAAATCAGTTCTTTTAGTCTTATCAAAAATATCTGGAACAACTCAGCAGGTCTGACAGCATCTGTGGAGGGGAAGACAGTTAACGTTTTGAGTCCGTATGACTCTTCATCATCATCAGGACTCGAAATGTTAACTGCGTTCCTCTCTGCAGATGCTGTCAGACCTGCTGAGTTTTTCCAGCTATTTGTGTTTTTGTTTCAGATTTCTAGCATCTGCAGTATTTTGCTTTTATCTTTTAGTCTTATGCTTTCTGCTCTTTGCTGTCACTTGTTGATGAGCTGCATTATGATCTATGTGACTTTATTCATCTTAAATTTGTGTTTGAAAGGGGGGAAAAAACACACCAAGAGTTCAACTTATTATTTAAGTTACATTTTAGAAGAAAAAATTGTGGAATGCCTTTTTACATTGATGAACTAAAGAAAATTCCACCAAATTTGTTGGCTGTATAGATGCCCGTGCAGTACCAATAATTTTAGTAGTTTTCATTTTTGGTTAGGTTATGAATGCAAACACATTCAAAAGATTGCTCTTTGATTGCAATGAAGACTGACTCTCAGTTGACTCTTTGGTAGGATTTTGAATTCAGAATAAATAAGTTGGGTAGAGGAGGAGAAATCTATTGGGGGCATCCAGATATATTACTTATACTGTTTACGTTTCTATTCAGCTCAGTAAGATTGGTTACAAGGGTTTCATTGTTACAATGACCTCATCCTGTGGTGGTCTTTAGTTTACAAAAGACTTGCAATGAAGTTGTTTACCAAAGATAAATTAAATATTAAGGCTTAAGCTGAACATAAACTATCAGGCAGGTAGCTCCTGTAAAAGCCTGAATATGCAGTGGATGGTCTCTCTGCAAATCACAAAATGAATTGCACGTATTATAAATTGGAAGCTATACTTCAGTTAATACTTATTGGCATATATGGTTTTTTAAATCCCTGCTGATTTGGGTGGATATGTTTCTCCTGCTTTTGGAAGTTATTTTATGGAGCCTTTGAATGAAACAAGTTGAACCAATAAATGAAGGAAGTAATTGAAAGATGTCATTATGTTGCTGAGTCTGGGTGCAGTACTTTTACAGTTTTATACAGATACTCCTCAGATTCGTTTGAAGTGAACTTATTTGGACCAGTAAAAATTCAATTGTGGAAAGTTTAATACCAAGCTCTAGAGGAAGTTTTTGTTTAAATTCTATTCATTTTCATCATGAAGCACCATTAAACCTGTGAAGACAGTTCTGAAATCATTTTGTATCAGAGAGAAGAATAGTAAACCATTTTTGGAGAACACTAGAAAGGAAGATATTGATTTGTTTTGGAAATACCCTTAAAATAGATACTGGATATTGTTTTTAACATAAGGATTAGTTGTTGACTTTAATAAACATTGTAGTTGATGTCTTATGACAGTTATGTCGTTGATGACGTGATTTTCTCTAGTTTTGTTCTAAATTTAGCAAAAGCGAAAACTTCATTGATGTTGAGACTCATTGGCCTTGAGTTTCCTCTGCATTTGCACAAGAATCACATGCAAATTAATTTTGTGATTTAAAAAATTTTGCACTTTGGGAGTTTGTCTAAGTTAGACACTTGGGGCTGAATTTTACACCTCGCAGACAGGCATGCGCCTGACTTGATCAGGTCTAAAATCGTGCAAGAAGATGGTCAGGCGAGTGTCCCGACATCATCCTGCACTCGCGTGATATTTCGCTCAGCGGGCGCGTGCAAAATTCGAAGGCGTGCCTGCTGACAATTAAGCGGACTATTAAGCACACTGACTGCGCAATTGTCTCTGATTTCTCGTGGCCCGTCCAACCTTACGGTTGGCGGATGAGTGATTCAGCCAGGTGAACTTTGCATTTTTCATCAAACCTCATCCAAGGGTGGGATGAAATTTCCGTTATGAAATAAAAATAAACGTCTGTGGGCAGCATTTTTATCAGCTTTATTTTCAGGTGATTGATTGTGACCCATGGACATTTTGTTCCAGCATTTAATATCTTTATTTGATAACTTTAAGGTCTGCAGCTCCCTGAGGCAGCGGTCTGCCTTCAGGGAGTTTTTTTTCACAACTCTCACCCATGCCAACGGAGACATCATTGCCCGACCTCTTCCTGTTCCCACCCCGGCAGCCATTAATTGACCAGCCAGCGTGAAATCGCAGTCAGCGGTCTGTTTCCCAACTGCTCCTGGGTCCACCGATCAGGTGCGCCCGCCAAAGGTAAAATTCAGGCCTTGAAAACAATACGCCCAAGTCTCCTTCAACTTTTTATGGCTGACCATCAATGCCTTTGCCCACCATGAATTTCTGCTCACAAAATCTATCATGCCCCTGACTCTCATGTTGCTTTGAGGGTCTCTTCATATTGTGAACCCATATGGCAGGAAAGAAAATAATCCTTCTGGTCTTTTAATGTATATTTTTTTGACCTTTCTCACTTTTCCTCACTGAGACTTCCTCTCTATTCTGTTTATTTTATTGCAGTTTTATAGCATAAGTTTCACAAAAATAAGCCCTAACTGCAGATTCTTAAACATGTTGCTTTTTGTTGCATGAGTAATGGTTAACTCGGTTAAAACTTTAATTTTCATACTTCCTGATGTATGTCCATTCTATGTGTGGAAGTATGCTAATAATGTTGGGAGGATACTGGATGTATCTAGACATTGGCAAAAATGAGTGCAACATTGAGTTAATTTCCGGTTCTGACTTCCGGGTTGTGTTCATGCAGGAAAGCCTAGGCTTTTTCAAAGAACCGTGCAGTGTTCACCTTAGCCAAACTCAAAAATTATGCATACAGACTTCGGGGGACTAAACATCCAAACTGTCCTTATGTACATTGCAAGTGAGGCAATTTCCAATTGCAGCAACTTCAAATAGTTTTAAATAGCTTTCCTTTTTAATGTGCTAACTATATTTTCTTTCTCTTGCTCCCTGTAGCATGAAGTTTAGTTGTTCCAAATCGATTGCACTTGCACGCTTTTCTTTTATTCTTGCCCTTGCTTATTTGAAGTATTTTATTCAGAATGTTGTCACAAGCATTTCTTATAATAAAAGTTGTTTGTCATGAATTTGCTTGTTTAAGATTCTTCCTTTATTGCTACCATAAACTATCTGCTGCAGTTGATATCTGACATTTTGCCTGAAGACGTCTCCTTTCTACTCTTATAGCTGAACTGGGAGATTTTCAACAAAGGTTTGCAAACATCCATTGGTACAATCTAATGTAATCTTCAGGTGCAGTTACTGCACCATCTTGCTTTTCTATTGCATTAATTTTAATGTATAACTCTTTAAAAGTAACATCTTTCGTGTCCCTAAATTCATCTGATATTTTATTGGCTAGCTGTGTACAATCAGAAATCAAATGTAATTTTATTCATAACCAAGTTTACCCATATACATATACAGCCTTTCAGTTGAATAGGACTTCAGCCACTGTGGTGAATAAGAAAAATAAGCCACAAAACAATATTTTAAGCTCTTATCTCGACAAGTAAAGACAGATGATTAGAGATTATGCAGTGGATATGTAGAAAATAACAGTAAAACTGTTGTTTGAACTGTACATCGCCTTGGTGATGACACCACACCAGTAAAAGATTGAACTAATAATACTCTGCAGAACTTGTTTTAAAATTCTTCGGTAGCTCTGAAGCTAGAGAACTGGGCTCCCTATGAGAAGATGCTGAGCTTACATCCTCGCAATGGCCACTTGTGGAACAGCACTGATGGCAGTTATTGGTTCTGCTATCAGTCTCTGGATAGGAAAAGTAATTAAAGAAAAAATAAATTTAACACTGCATTGTTATCTATTAGCAGATATAGAAAAGATATTGCTAGACATTTCAGTCTTGGTCTTCTCAAATGGTATAACCAGCCTGATGAGAAGAGTTGGGCAGGTTCTGATACTTATCATCCCTGACACCCATAACAAATATTTGTCTTTTGCTATATTAGTTTGTGATTTGTTTTACATTAAATACTTGTAGGAGCAACGTACCTCACCCAGTTGTGTGTTGTTGGGCTTCATTGAAAATATCATTTTGACAGTCACATATACAATAAGCTAGATCCATTTTGCTAACTTTTAGACTAAATCAGCATCTAAGAATACAGACTGTCTGAAGAATGCATTGTTCGAATTGAAGAGCTATAGATATCTGAGAGAAACAGTAAATGTAAATGTAGCTTCGTAACTGACCATATGCCTGGTGGCCAACTATTTCATATAAGCTTCAATTTCTCTCAGTCTTAATTGTGCAAGTAATAAAGTAAAATATTCATGAAGCAAGTGACTGATAAGTGTTACCTTTTTCAAAAAAAAACTTTATTTTCAGAATTCTGAATTTACCATTTTCACTATATTTCTCAGCTGGAAAGTTGACAGGAAGCTGGTGGATCACAGTAGGAAAAATTTCATAGACTGCGTTCCAGTGACTATTTCTACCTTTCTAGTAGAGATTATTAGGCATAGAGCATGAAGCCTACCTAATTTTCCTGACAGTACCTAGCTCAGTGATGGTGAGGCCAATTGTTCTGCATTAACTTACTCCCAGGAAACAGCAAGTTCACTTGCCCCAGCTAGAGATCAACTATAGTCTACACGCAGTCTTTATAGTTCAGTACCGTACCACGTGATGCACTGCTCCACTGAATCACCCATTTCACATTTTGTTAAAATGTTATTTAAGAAAGGTAAAAGGACAAGTCCAGAAATAATAGGCCAATTAATTGCTTTTGAGTTTTGAGTGAACTTCTAGAGCTCATTATAAGGTATGAAATTAATGAACACTTGGGCATTGGCTCATCAGTGGCAATCATCAAAGAACTTTGAAGAACAGATTGTGCTTTGCTGATTTTAATCACTTTTTTTTTAGAGTGTGATAACCTTTAACCAGGAAGCAGCACGGTAAAGAAAATTTGTAATTTCTTTGAAATATATCTGTAATTGTTTTTAAGAATGTTTGGAAAAGACTTTTAAGTGTTTCTATCAACTGTAAAGAGATCATTTGTAATTTTCTTGGATAATAAGAAATACTAGTCCATCCTGGCAATCTTTGACCTGGAAGCAGTGCCAACAAGGAGATTAACATACAAAAGCCATTTGGCTGGCAAACCCAAAGGAGAGATGCAGACTAAAGATTGAGCAGCAGCAGGGGAAGAGCAGAGAAGGCACATTTATAAATAGCTTTGTGTGTAATCCAGTTAAAAAGGACAAAGTTGAATGCAGAGTTAGAGCAGGGATTGTGAATTAGGCAATTCTATGACTATGCTTCAGTTTTATTAGAACTGACTTAGACCAGTAAACAAGGTTTTTAAAGGAATCAGATAAAGGAATCTTTGGGGAACCTGTACCATCAAGATGGTTGTGAACCGCTAAGGGGGTTCTGCAGGAGTGTCCCGTTTGTGCCAGCTGCCCCTGGGGGACTCTGATGGAATGGAGCTATTGTTGCAGGGCCAAATCCATTGAGTAAGAAAAGTGAGAGAACTAGTGTTATATGATTGGATGTCTTTCTGAATGTCTGTTTTATTGCTATCTTTTAGGGCAAGTAAATGTCCAGAAAAAAAAAATTGGGGACTGAAACCTGTGTACAAATCAAGAACCATTAAGTGTTTGAAGAAATTGAAAACATTAATAAAACACCACAAACTGGCAGAAACATAGGGTGATTAAGATCAGCAGAAGCAAAGATTGCAAAAAAATTCCTTGTAGTTAAAGCTGGGATCAATCTGAAGAAGTAAAAACCTTTTTTTAAAAAAGAGCCTCACTAAGAAATTCTAAGACCAGGGATACTATGAATTGAGATAAATCATATGAATTTGGAAACATAGGAACAGTAGCCGGTCATTTAATCCCTTGACTGATCTGTGACTTAATCCATGTCTGCCGAGGAATATGAGTTGGAAAGACTGTGAGGTTTCATGAGGTGCCGCATTTGTGCGGGGAGTATTACCAATACTAGTAATCTTGTGTGAGAGTCTTTGTTGTATCTGCTAGTCCATGTTCGTACCAGCTGTAATTTTGCCTGTTAATCCATTTTTGATTTATTGTGATTTGTGTGAAAGTAAGAGCTACAAAAAGTGAAAATTCTTTTGGTAATTTCTTCATTTGGGGGTCATTTGGTAAATTTGCTTATTTTGGGTTACAGTTCCCACACATGGATTGTAACAAGAGGAAATCAGAGCGATGGATGGTTCATATAACATGTACCAATAATCGTCAAACTCCTATAGTTCACAGGATTTGAAGACGGGGAGGCAATTGGGCAATGGAAAAGAAGGGAAGTGAGTGGGGCTGAAGAGAAGGGAAGTGAAGAATTTCTAAATTTTGTAAAACTGTTTCATAGGTTCCTTTTTTTGCCATTTCAGATGCTTCTGGTTTGCTTTGGGATTTTAGTAAGGGAGACAAACTATTTCTGCTGGTTGGGGTTCTAGGACTATGGGGCATAGTCTAAAAATTAGAGCCAGACCTTTCAGGAGTGAAATTAGGGGTGAGAAAGGGTGGTATAAATTTGGAACTGCCTTCCCCAAATGGCAATTAAAGCTGGATCAATTGAAATTTTAAATCTGAGATTGGCAGATTGGTGTTATCCAAAGATATTAAGCGATAAGGGGCAAACGTGGATAAATATACTTGAGTCGCAGATCAGCCATGGCCTTCTTGAATGATGGTAGAACAGGTTTGGGGAACGAAATGGCCTATTTCTGTTCCTAAGTTAATTTAATTTATCTTAATTCATATTGTTCTCGGTCTTAGGATTTTTAGTTAGGCTGTGTTTAAAAATAGGTTTTTACTCCTTCAGATTGGTCCCAGATTTTTCTATGCTGAATTTCTTGTAGCCTTTGCTTCAGCTGATTTCAATCACCTTATACTTCTACCACTTTTTGGTGTTTTATTAATGCCCCTGATCTCTTCAAACACTTAATGGTCACTGATTTTTACACAGGTTTTATTCCTCAAATATTTTTCCTGACATTTACATGCTCTCCAAGATAGCAACAAAACTGACATTCAGGAAGATATCCAATCACGTAACCCAGTTCAAAGGCAGAATACTCAACATCAAAAAACCCTATCACAGGTGCAACAAATATTACAGGTTAAACTTGTGAACATTTAGAAACAGTCTTTTTTCACAGGTGGCAATCAAAGTTTTTAAATATATTTTCAAATAAAATGGTATACCCATGTACAAGTTTTATTATACAAAAGATATATATAGGGGAGAATTTTCTCCCTGTCGTGCAGGCCGGTCAGGAGTGGGTGCGGAGCCGATCGCCACCATTTTATGTGGGCAGGCCAGTTAAGGCCTGCCCAGCGTGACACGTGCCCGATAGCGCTCAGTGCTGCCTGTGCGGGGGGGGTGGAGAGTTGGGGCCTGCACTCTTTTGCGCATAAGCGCGAAAGAGCACAGGAATCTCCCTAAGGCACAGAGCTGCCTCAGGGGGATTAAGTTCAGAATGAAAGTTTTTAATAAAGACAGATAAAAAAATTATTTAGACATGCCCCCTCATGTGACATGTTTACGAAGTGTAGAAAAAATATTTATTTAATTATTAAACCCATCATGTAACCACATCCCGCCTGTGGATGAGGTTTCATGAAAAACGCGAAGGCTGCTTGGGCTCTTCACCTGCCCGCCAACCTTAAGTTTGAATGGGCAGCCCTGTTAATTATGTAAATTGGTTTCCAAATGGCCTTAACAGGCCTTTGACAGTTCGACGGGCATGCAGCTGCCTCTGACGCACGCCCGCCGAACGGAAGATCGGAATGACATGCGGTGAAGTCGGAATGCAGGCCTGACATCACCACGTGTCATTTTACGCGTCGGCATGCGGGGCTCACCCCCAGCCCCCCCCCCCCCCCCCCCCCCCCGCCCCACCCAAAGAGAAAATTCTGTCTGTATTTTCAGAAATAATAAATTGCCATGGAGGAAACTTCTTACAAGAATGAATAGTCTTGAAATTAAATGAACTCTCAATACTGAGAAAGTTGCCTGGGCAGAAAGCAAAGCATTTTTCAGATTTTCAAAGTTCTGAAGGCTTTTGAGACAGTATATGACGAAAGATTGCTTCGACTAGTTAGTGAGTTGGCAATAAAAATCACCGATTAACCTTAGCAGAAGATTGAAGTGGCAATTTTTCCCCATCCTAAAAGTTATTAGAACATGGAATGCCAAACCGGTAGTAGTATTGAGAGAGGAACTGTAGTATAATTTAAAGAGGAATTTGGATTAGTATGTGAAAAGGAGGAATAAAAAGCAGTAGTGAAAGGGTGGGAAACTGGGCTTAGTGCTCATAGCTCCAGCTGAAGAAAAAACTATGAACAGAATGGCTGTACATTCTGTGATTAGTCAATTTTTTTTAATGTATTAAATGACAGGTACTGTGCGTAGGTATGGTAAGTGATTCAGTGTGGTAACTTTTGCCTTGTGATGAATTATTTCTACTGTAAGTACAACATTGTTAACATAAGAAAGCCTCAATAACCTTTTGCAAGTTATAGCCTTTTGAAAGTTATGAATGTTAATTTTCTTTGACAAAAACATATTTCATAAATTGCTATTGAAACCTCTCGGTAATGAATGCTGAAGATGTTAAGGCTACCATGAATCTACAAAATGGTTGTAATGGTGTGACAGAATTCCTTCAAGCAAAGTCAGTAGTAATTAGAGTACAGTGGTGTGATATAAATGCTTCTTCAGGATCTTTTCAGCTGGATCAAGATGTAACTAAAAGCTCTGTAAGGAGCTCTCTCAGAGGCAGTGTGCATCCAACATCTTTTGCTTAAGTGCCAATTACTGTTTACTGCAGTTTGTTCAGTTGCTGTTAATTCTGTAGAACTTTATGAAAATTCCTTTTCAAATGCCAAAGTGAATTATAGATAGTCTCGTTTATATCTTCAGAGAATTACTGTAAATGGAAGAGGCATGGTCTTCAGCTTCTTAAGCCATGCCAACTATCCTTTAGTGTATTTTGGACTTTAGATGAACATTGATAGCATTTTGTTAAAAAAAATGAATGCTCTGGAATGTTTTCCCACTCTAGATTTTTAGGCTAATCTGTAATTTCCAGCATTCTGATGCTTTAAGGTATCATTGACCCTTGAAAAAATGATGAAACAGAGACCAGAATATGATTGAGAGCTCTGACAACATTTTTCTAAATTGAGATAGAGTGACTTGTGTTTTCTGTGTTCTTTTACTTCTGAAAATGCAGCACTTTATTTTTACAAAAATTACTGTTGACTTGTTTGAAGTGTTAACAGATTTTAGCTAATGGTTCAAAGTTAACTTATTTATTTAATTAAGGAGTATGTCCACTGCCAGCAAAATAAATCTGCACCTGAACAAGCTTTGTATCATATCTTCAGAGAGTTATATTATCTGCATGCCTCTGATTCTTAACTAAACAGATTCTAATTCTTTTCCTTCAGAAATGTCAGCTCTTTGCTTTTTACTTGTGCCAAAAATGTCCACATATGCTGGAAAAAGCAAATCGCGCTTTAACATTGCAGCGTGACTCATAATTAATCAACTTAGGTTTTGGGTTGTTTGTGCAGAGGACACAAGTGCAAATCCTTGAGCAGGCGGAGAAAATGCTTCCTTCTCAAAGCCAAGAACCCACGCGCAATATCTTTAATTTTGAGAAAGTTACGCTGCCTGTTCAGTTGCTGTTTGCTCAAACATCATCATATGCCACAGAGTTTTACTTTGCTGCTGCTTCTGCTTAGGCAGTTCCTCGGTATCGGCGATGACTCGCTTCCATTCTGGTTTGATGGGCTCTGAGTTGGCTGATAAGTCCAATATGCAATCTGCAGACTGCGCCACATGCAGGGCATGTGGTGCCTGTAGGGTCGGGTAGATGAGTTGGGAGATTTGTGCGCTCTCTTCAATGCCTTGGTTTTGCCTCTGCGTTTTCACAAAGAAATCTCTCAATATGTTAGGCGCCTTCCCAAATGAATCCTCTCCATTTTGGTTGGTCACAAGCTATGGACTCCCATGAGTCAGCAGACATGTTTGACCTCTTCAGGGATGCTTTGAGGACACCCATAAAGCATTTCTGTTATCCTCTTGAGAATCTCCTGGTGTGACTGAGTTCTGACTAGAGCAGTTGTTTCGGGAGTCTGGTGTCTGGCATACTTTGACAGTTATTGTGTCTGCCTGTTTATTATGAGAATAAAACCAGCACTAATAACATATGGTAAGCATGAAACTGTTTTCAGTCAGAGTAAATAACCCGTTTTACAGCAAAATATTGGTCCAAAGATTTCATGTAGTAGGCCAGCAAACCATGCGGATAGTTTGTTAGACTTGCCCTTGGTCCATTTAATTCCCATAATATTTTAGCCTGGGAGTTGCTGGAAGTGGGAGATGAAAACAGCCATTTTTAGCTCTACAGTGCATTTGGCACCTGAGTGAATGGGGTAAGCAACTGTGCATCTCCTTAACCATCAGATTGAGCGATTTTGAAATGAATACTGTAAGGTCTGAATGAGGAAGTGCAAGTTCATTGTCATATTGAGTACAGAAAGAGAAATAGAGAGGGAAAGAGAGATTGGATTAAAACAGAATAAGTCGTTTTAAAAAAAAATTATATATTTTTGTCAAATCCTCAACTGCAATTAAAGCCAGTAAGCATGAGACTCCACATTTGTAATGGGTAACTTTCAGTGCCAGAGAGGTTGCCTGGAAGTAATTAAGTTATCACATCATTAAAAGGGTACTTAGACTGAGATGGACAAGTCCTAACTTCCTGTGACAAGTTTAGTTCGTATCTACCACGTAAGTTCATACCATTCCATACATTTGAATGGGGAGCCAGACAGCGAGATGCCATTTTCATAGGGCTAATGGTGCAGCAGTGTAGTTCCAACAGCTGCCTCTGGATTTCTGAGTTTAGTCATGCATGTGCTGTTGCCTGCAGCTGCTGTAACATTTCCACATAAATAACTGCGTAATACACTACTAGATAAGGCATTTGTTTCTGTGACCTAAACAGTTCGTTAAAGTAGATTTTTAAGAGAATGAAACAGATTGCAGTCTAAGCAGTTCATTAGTTTGTTTTGATGCAGGATGCTTTAAAATTGGTTGCATTTGTCCATACCCTTCATTATCCATTTTTCTATGAGGGCCATTAGCACTAAAATTTCCTTCTCCGAACTTTCTCATCCTGTGTGGTTCTTTTCTGCTGAGAGGCATGGGGTGGCTGCTATTCTTCCAGAACGCTGCCATACCATACCTGAATCAGGCACTAGGGGATGCAAAAGAATGGTCACAAACCTTCCAATTCTTTTTCTCTGCCATATTTTTGAGATGTCTGACCTCTTACTTCCTTCCCACCTTTCTTGAGATTGGGAATTCGGTAGAGTTGAAGAATAAAGCTGTTAAGCAAAACTTGTAATAGAGGGAGTGCAGCGAAGGTTTACCAGACTGATTCGTGGGATGGCGGGACTGACATATGAGGACAGATCAAGTCGGTTAGGATTATATTCGCTGAAGTTCAGAAGAATGAGGGAGATCTCATAGAAACCTATAAAATTCTAACAGGGAGTCCAGAACCAGAGGTCACAGTCTGAGGATACAGGTAGACCATTTAGGACTGAGATGAGGAGAAATTTCTACACCCAGAGAGTGGTGAGCCTGTGGAATTTGCTACCACAGAAAGTAGTTGAGGCTAAAACATTGTATGTTTTCAAGAAGGAGTTAGATATAGCTCTTGGGGCAAAAGGGATCAAAGGATATGGGGAGAAAGCGAGAGCAGGCTACTGAGTTGGATGATCAGTCATGATCAAAATGAATGGTGGAGCAGGCTCGAAGGGCCGAATGGCCTACTCCTATTTTCTATGTTTGTTAAAGCAAAATACTGCGGATGCTGGAAATTTGAAATAAAAACAGAAAATGCTGGGAAAAATCAGCAGGTCTGGCTAGCTCTGAAGAAGTCATATGGACTTGAAACATTAACTCTGTTTCTTTCTCCACAGATGCTGCCAGGCCTGCTGAGTTTTCCCAGCATTTTGTTTTTATTTGGAATAAAATGAAGCTATTCTCCGTAATGGTGGCCATGACAACTATCATCGATTGTTGTAAAAATCCATCTGGTTCCTTTAGGGAAGAAAATCTGCCATCCTTATCTGGTCTGGCTTAACTCCAGAGTTATGTAGTTGGCTCTTAACTGTCCTCTGAAATGGCTAGCAGTCCACTGAGCAAGGGCAATTAGGGATGGACAACAAATACTGGACTTGCCAGTGACGCCCACATCCAATGAAAGACAAAAAAATTCCAGAAGATGAAAATAGCGTACTAGTACTGGCAATAATAGGTTGAGAGTTTATATATAATTTGCTTTGTTAATGTGAGAGAATCAAAATCTTTTTACTTCTTGAGTGAAACAACAACTTGCATTGAGTGTTATCAAACAGATTTGATGCTGAGCCATGTAATGAGATACTGGGGAAGGTGAAGAAAAGCTTGATGAAAAAGATAGGTTTTAAGGAGCATCTTAAAGAGAATAAAGAGGTAGAGATGTGGTGAGGTTTAGGGAAGGAATTCCAGAGCTTAAGGTCCAGGTGCTGAAGGCATGGCTGACAGAAGTGGTACGATTAAATTTGGGGATGTGCAAGAGACCAGTATTGAAACACTGCAGGGATCTGAGAGGATTTTAAGGCTGGAGGAAGTTAACAAACAGGGAGAAGCGAGACTATGGAGGGATTTAAAAGCAAGAATGAGAATTTTAAAGTTGTAATGTTGCTGGAATGGGACACCTGTAGTTCAATAAGGTAATTGGTGAATGGACATCGGTGTGAGTTAGGATAGAAATTGTAGGGTATGTTACAGGACAGCTACTATTTTTCACCCAATGGTATATCTATATATTATAATTACAGGTTAGGATATCACATTCCATCAAATGCATGGAAGACCCTTATTTTCCTCTAGGCTTTTTTGACATTATAAGTGAACTCTTTACCTGCAATACCTATTGTGCCTAGAGGTGGCACTGTTATAGGCATTTCATGTCTTAAAAGTAATAACTGTTATTGTGTACAAAAGCATACATCTACACACCATATATTATTTAATATTTATTTAATATTATAATGTGTAATACTTTATATGGTAAATTGATAAAGAACGCTAAAATAACTAATTTAGTTATCTGCAGAATCTGGTGGAGTTTTGCTGATGTTTTCTTTGAATTTAAAGTATTTTAGCTTCTTCTCACCTGCTGAGAAAGTTTACCTGCCATGTATCCATCCCTAGCCCAATCCCCCCTGAAGGAGCAACCCTCCTTCTCCCTGAACACCCCCTTTGCGATCCACCCCATTATCCTCTTCTCTAGCTTCCCTCTCTCACCACCCTCGTCCTCTTCCCCATTACTCTTCCATTTCTTTCCATGTACTCCCTCCCCTCCTCTTTGCTTATTGACTGTAATTACTGACTTTCTCCTCCTATAATACAAACAATGACAAGCAATTACGTTGATAACTGAATTAATTTAATCTTCCCTGCAGGAGCAACGCTGAATCTCCATGAACTTTCCCTACCCATCACCCTGGTCCATCCACCCTGTCCTCCACAATTATGACACCTTGTGTATGACAATATATAGACTCTTCACACTACCCAAAACCATGTCATTTCAAAGGAACGTAGAAAGATTTATGGTTTGGAAGGGGGCCATTGGACCCATTGTGCCGCTGTCAACTGAAAAAGAACAACCAGCGTAGTCCCACTTTCTAGGTCTTGGCCCATAGCCCTCTAGGTTATACAGTTCTAGCATAACCTCCTTGTTCTTATACTCCAGACCTTGGCCAATAAAGAAAAGTAACCAGTATGCCTTTTTAAGCAGCTTGTCTATCTGTGCTGTGACCTTCAGGAACCTATGGACATACAATCCATGGTCTCTCTGTTCCTCTACACTCTTCAGAATCTTGCCATTTATTACCATGACCACACAGGTTAAAAAAAGTTCGAAGAAAAAAATTATTGGGTAATATGTCTTCATAGAAAAAGGGACCACAAATGGGCTAGACAAGTGCATCATTTTTGAAGTATGATTGTTGCATGTTCCTGAGCCAATTTTGGATCCCACGAGCTTTTAATTTTCTGACCTGTTTGCCATATGGGATTTTGTTAAACACCTTGTTAAAGCCTTTGTAGACTACATCAAAGGCCCTTTGACCCTCCTTGTTACTTCTGTTATGGACAGAATTTGTGTGTTTTTTTACTGCCCATTATCAATGTGTTTTGTATGTGAGGTTTATGCATTTTCTTACCCTCAGAGTGATTGTCCCAATTTAAATAATTCCAGCAGCAAGCTTTTTTTTCTGAGTTGAAAAATAATGTTATCTATTATCCCACACTTGCCTCAGAGGTTTAAAAACATGATGTCTCACTGGACACACACGCACTATCACTCACACAAATATTTGATGCAGATGAAGAAAAAAAAGCAATACAATTACAGTGTATAATTGTCTAATTCTCTCATGCCAGACCTGTAGTTTCTTAGATAAGGTGATGGTTTTAGTTGAAGTGAAGGTCTTGTAAGCAGAGGTTTCTCATTAGCTGCATGGATTCTTGTAGTTGGATTTCCAGCAAGTTGGTTCACAGATAGACTTAAATTTAGGACAGGTTGGGGAGAGTCCTTCTACTTGTTTCAAAGTATTGCTGTTTATTATCTTGGCTACTTAGTTGACATGCAGCTTGTTTGATGGCTTCTCTGATGGAACTCTCGCTACAAGCAGCTTTTTCTGTTTTAAAAGCTGACAGAAAACCAAACTGTGTTCATCATGTGACTTATACAAGTTCAAAATCCTTTGTCCAAAGCAAGATGGTGTGTTGATTACACATCCTGTGTTGTCACTTGACACTTTGAAATCCTGTCTAATTTGGATGCGAGACCCGCATAATACAATGGTGGGTCAATAGGAACCTTTTCACATTTGGCTAAAACACATTGAGTTTCAGTGTTTCTTTTGTCTATGGTGAAACAGAAAGATGAGTCAGCTGGAATCTATAGTTCTGTTGTTGATGATCCATCCTTAAACAAATGGATGTGTGAATTTCCCTGCTGGCTGTGAATGTCCATACTCAGTTGGGGGATTTCTGTGCTCTTTCGTGCAATGCCTTAATTGGCCCGCCCACATTAAATGGCGGTGCGCATAGTTGAGACTTGGGACTGTCTTTCAGAATGCCAAACGTCATATGATTTGCAGTGGCCATTTTAACAGACTGTGTCCAAATTTTTTTAAAGTGTTGTTTGAAAGCTCATAATATACTGGAGCATGACACTTCCTTATATAGTTCAATCAAGTTAGTCAGATGCAACTTTCCTGTACCAAATTTATGCTAACTGTTCTTGATTTCTCCCTACTCCTCTTAAGTGAAGAATTTTATTGTCTCAGAATTTTAAAAAAATAAATTGCCCACCACTGAGTTTAGGCTGACTGGCCTGGGCTATGGTATAACATTAGCTGCCCTCAAGCCATCTGCCACTACGCCTGTAACCAGAGAGGATTAGAAAATGAAGGTCTCTACTTCTGTCTAGACCTAGTAGGTTATTCACTTTCAAGGATTTTGAACACCTTAGTGGACGGGTGGGCTGGTTGGGAGCTGGTGCGGAGCTGATCGCCGCCCGTGATCCGATGCGCGCCACCATTTTATGTGGGTGGGCCAATTAAGGCATGCGCGTGAAAGAGCGCAGAAATCCCCCTGAGGCACGGAGCTGCCTCAGGGAGGTTAACTTCAGTTTTAAAGTTTAAAATAAAGAAAGTTGAAAATCATTTATACATGTCCCCTCATGTGACAGCATCACATGAGCTGGGACATGTTTATGAAATGTTTTTAAAAATTTTATTAATTTAATAAACCCGTCATGAAACCTCATCCCGCCCGTGGATGAAGTTTCATGAAAAATGCCAAGGCCGCCTGGGCTCTTCGCCTGCCCACCAACCTTTAAGGTTGTTTTTGTTAAGTTCTCAACCACGGAACCCATACAGAGTTCGCACTTGACGTTTCTGGGCATAGACCACATTCATGACGGTAACAGTCTTGCGTTTAGCGTGTTCTGTGTAGGTGACCGAGTCTCAGATTATATTTTCCAAGAAAACCTTGAGAACCCCGCGAGATTCCTCGTAAATGAGGCCGGAGATGTGTTAACGCCCCCACGACGAGCGAGGTGGCCAATGGCAGGTTTAGTGATTCCCTGGATATTATCTTGGAGGACTTTCCAGTGCTGCTTAGCACCCCCTTTACCGAAACCTTTCCCGCCTTTGCCTCTACCGGACATCACAGCCGGAGATAAAATCTTGTAATTGGACAGCCCTGTCCAATTGGTTAATTAGTTTATTAATGGCTTTAACAGGTCTTTGATAGTTCGGTGGGCGTGCAGCCAACTCCGGTATGTGCCCGCCAAACGAAAGGTCGGAATGACGCATGGTGATGTCGGGACGCATGCCCGCCCCCGCACACCAAACAGAAAATTCTGGCCTATGTTTCCTTCCTCAATGTTTATCCCATCCAATATTTCACACTCCTCCTGCTTAACTAGAATGTCTCCCCCTCTTTTGTGAAAAATAGATGCAATGTATTCATTAAGAACCACGCCTCTGTCTTGTACCTCCATATACAAGTTATCTCTTTGGTCTCTAATTGGTTCTGCTCTTTCTTTAGTTATCCTCTTGCTTTTTATATATTTATAAAACATCTTTGTGTCTTCCTTGATTTTACTTGCCTAATTACTTGAGCAACGCTCCTGACTTGGATATGCCCCACCTTCTCCAAAAACCGACCCCAATGCCCCAGGAATTTAAAGCACTCCCTTTTGCACCATCCCTTCAGCTGTGCATTCACCTGTACTATTCTACTGTTACTGTGCTTATTAGCACGTGATACTGGGAGTAAATGGAGATTACTGCCTTTGAGGTGCTACATTTTAATTTCTTTCCTGGTTCCCTGAAATGTGCCTGCAGGACCTCTTTCTGCTTATGCCATTGGTACTAATATGGACCATGACCTCTGGCTGTGCACCCTCCCTTCTCGGAATGTTCTGCATCCGCTCAGTGACATCCTTGACCCAGGGAGGCAACATACCATCCTGGAGTCAAGTCTGAGTCTGCAGAAATACCTGGCTACTCCCTAACTGTTGAGTCCCCCAACCACTATAGCTTCCATGATCTTACTCCAGCAGCGTGCACAGCTAAGCCACCCATGGTACCGAGGCCTACTGGGACAGGCGAGAAAACAGATAAAAACCCAGGCCAGTGTAGGAAAAAGAAAATCCAGCAAGTTCCTCTCTGACTTCCCCTAGGTGATTGAAATTAGTCCAGGATATCACTCTGGCCCTGAATTCCTGAATGAACCTATCTTTTATAAGAGGTGACCACCTCCCCAGCCACACACAGGTACAATTATCACTTGAAGGAATTCAGCAAATCTTTGTTCCCGGCAATGAAGGCAGCATATTTCAGAAGTCCACAACCCTTGGTGAAAGAACCACCCTCTGACATTTAATCTAGATCTAGTCTTATATAACTTAAAGTTGTAACCCCTGGTCCTCCCTAACCTATTTAATTGGAACAAACTGTCAACTTGAGCACAATGTATTCCCTTCATTATCATATAAGCTTAAATCAGAGCCCGTTCTTTCTTCTTCACCCTCACCCATTCCCTCTTCCTCCTCCCTTTCCCCTTCTTGCCTCCTTCTCTTCCTCCCTTTCTCCTCCTGTGTTGTCTCTTTCCTTGACCCTCCTTTACAACCCCTTCTCCCCTGTCTCCTCCTCTTCCCCTGTTTCCCTTTCCTCCTCACCCTATCCCGTCTATCCTGACTTGATCTAAATGCACCACAAGTCTTGACTGGCCCTGTGGAATTCCATGGGCCATCAATTAGTTATAATAATTTACGAAGGATACAAATTCAGAACCTGGACACACTCCAGGTCTTTCAAAGTAGATTATTTAACTCAAGCATAGACACTGAACTGGTATGCCCAGGAACTCCAGTCTTAATGTGTGTTTTAATGGACTATTGAGTCATGCAGCTAAAAGTTTTGACTAGCTTTATGACCAGCTATTAAATACAGTATATTTTAGAATTTAATATTGAAGGACTGGAGGTTCTGGTATGTTCTGATCATCAGAAAAATCTCTTGGAATTTATTTTGTAGCTGTGCAACAATTTGTGTTTAAAAAGCCCTGTTTATTTTAAGAGGTTTAGTTATTTTATATGATTTCTGTTGCTGGAAAATTGATGTCATGGCAGCAAAGAAATGGAAACCAAATCCGCTACGTGTACCTGAATTGAGAAAAATAAATCATTCGCATTTTTTGCCCTTTTTTGAAAAAAAACGGTTTGAGCATCGATGCAAGCAACATTGGAAGTTCACCAGCTAAGATCATGCAATCACCTCATTCTCAGCATCCAGTCATCTCATTTCCAATTTCCTTGTAGCTAACATCTGGTTCTCGGTAGAATATGATCTTGCAGGGTTGTTGTCCTAAATGGAGAGGTTACCGTTTTGGTGTTCCCCAGACTGGGCATGTGAGCATTCCTTATAACCTCTCTACTTCCACCACCTGCCACATTTGCGTTAGTGAATAGATTGAAGTATGTGCAGCTCAGTGGCGCTCTGCTTTAGTGCATCAACAATGACCATATCTGCAGGTGTGAGTGAGGTGGCTTTGTTTAATGTGTTCTCCTCAAGATAACAACCTCACTCTAACAAGGGCACAATTCACAAATCCAGTTTATGACTAAAGCCCTACTTGCATTTACATTTGGGAGATTATTAAATCAGACCAAAAACAAATAAAATTGAACTACGTATTCCTTCATATGAAATACAAACGTCTTTTATGCACTTCTGGCAGAATGTAAAGTTGTCCATGGTTGAAGTTTTTATAGCTTTCGCAGTAAATAGAAACTGATTTCATTCATTATACCAAGTTAGTGTATACAAAAAATGCAACTTCAAAGGGAAATTCTGCTGCAGTGTGGCAGTTTTCAAGTACATAAAATACTACTGTGGGTGTAAGGGTTATCTGTTTCAAGCGAGTGGTAAAATGAACTGTTTACATTATAAATATATATACAGCTGTCTGGTGGTGGACATTGTTTAAACAAAGAAAATGAATGAGCAGAAAACAGTAAACCTAGGTACTGCCTTGCTCTTTGAGGTAGTGATGCATTACTAACCACTTCCTACAGTAAATGATAACCTGCAAGAATGGATTGCTTATGAGAGTTGGGAGTGGACTTTGTATCCAAACAGAGAGGAACCAAAGTAAGAATGAACTGGCTTTTGTTTACATCTACCATCATCTTAATCATGGCCCGAATCAGGATTCGGTAACATCAGCAGTGATAAAAACAGGAACACCGCGCTCTTTGCTAAGTGCTTTCTGGAGAATCCAAAGCTACTGAATGTAAACCACTTGTTAAAAGTGAGACAAAATTGCTATCTTTTAATTTCCTCAACAAATCAGACATGGAGCAATTTATTCTCAGCACAGTAGTAACCCTCATCATTCTTCCTTTGGGTATTCTAACCGGAGGGATTGATTTCATGGAGCCTTTCCCCACAGTGTGTGTGGCACTTCTGGAGAGTTGTGATGATTTTTCTTGAGACTGTGCATTTAAAACATTATTGCAATTTTCATGGGGTAAAGCAATAAAATTTAGAAAAGATTTTACAAAGCACGCAGCACCAGTTTTACACAGTGAACCCATATTAACACGTGGTGGCTAGACAGAGCTAGAAATGGCATTTAAAGCATTTTCAATTGCAACAATTTTACAATTCAAACAAACATAGGGTTTTGAAAGCCTCTAATGGGGCTCACTTTTTGCTGAAGGCATCAGGGAAGGCCATATCACATTTTGTGGAAGTCCCTCTCCCGAATCTTAATAAATTACTGACATAGGAAGAAGATTGGCCTCGAGCACATTTGACTAGGGAATACAAAATCCGGCAAGGCAACAGCTCTTAAGGGGCTGTCTCTTGCCTTAAGGGAGGTGACAGGATAAGTGGACTGTATGTTCATAGCAACAGCGCAGAGAAAATTTGCAGCACTGCTCCCTTTGGTGTCAACGATTAGAAATGCTGTTGCAGAAGGAGTACTAAATTTGAGTGCCAACTCTATTTGGGGCTGAAGGCTTTCAGTTAAAAACACAGGTGAAGGATGCACAGAGGGAGAGACAGATAGTCAGTCAGCCAGCTTTCTCCATCCTACCTGCAAATGACTGAGAGAAGCAAAGTACTTCTGCTTGTGAAGCCCATTAAGCATGATTAATCCTAATTTGGTAACTTTAAGGAGCTTTCTTAAACATAATAGTCCATGAAACTCCCATACATCTGCTTTTCATGGATGAGGCTAACAGCTTTGTTGGAATATATGAAATTCAGCTTGGGGGGTCATCTTAATTGAATTTACTTATTGAAATGAAGTCTTAATTACTTATAGCCTCATTTACCCCAAGTTGCTGGGTCAGAAAATTGAGTTCATCGTTTGGCATTTGGCTTTCGGACCTGTATATTTACTGGAATAAAAGCTCCATGCCACTACTGGAGTCTTCAAGAATTGACCCCTAAGTGTCTGAAGTTTCAAATTCCAGACAAGTACACTTTTGTAATTTATTAACAGATAAAATGGTTGTGGAATGCTGGTTCAGCAAATTTAAAAGGTTTTGTATATTCCCTGTCATTGAAATGATTCTTTGTGTGGGGTGATTGCCATTATTTTCAAATGCACAGCAACATTTTTAAAGAGCTATTGTCATGACCATGGAGAAGGCATTTCCTAAGTGGTCCGTGAGCCAAGAGTTTGTGTGTAGCCCCCTTTTAACTTGAGTGATTCAATTTAAAAATAACCAGCAGCAAAGCTTTAGTCTTAAGCAAGATAAAGGTTAGTTTATCACAAAACACTGTAAGTTACTTCAGTAAAAGTAATAAAGTTACTAATTAAATATGTAGAAAGATGAAATGCAGTTAAAGATAAAAGATACTTATAAAGATGAACTTAGTTCAGTCCTACAAGATGTTGTTGCGGGCCCATAACCTGCATTTGAAGTTTTGGTTGCCTGGAATAAAGGGTTGAAGAGTTGAGTTTAGCATCTGCGATGGGCTCTGTAGTCAATTAGTCAGAAGTTGCCTTTGTAGGTGGACTCAGCAGGTTTTTGGGAGAGAGAGAAGGTTTCTTGTTCCTGACTAATTCTATGATTACGACACTGATTGTCTGGACTCTTTTGACAGAGCAGCGGTTGATTTCTATGCCTTTCTCTTTGCCCCCCATTGGCCAAGAGCCCTCTTGGATAATATCTCCGACATCCTCCTGTGGTTCTGCACAAAATGGTTGTTCTCAGCCAGACTTTATACAGTTCCAAACTTAAAATGGCTGCTACCCCAAATCATGCTTCCATATTTAGTACTACGTTAACCCAGGTCAGGGCATTGTCCCATCCATTGTCTTTTAGCCAAGGTATTTAACCCTTTAAGTGTCTTAACCATTAACTTGAATGGCTCCCTTTCTTCCAGGTTTGGAGAGATAAGGAAAGAGCTATTCACACCTCCAGGGAAGCCATTGTCGCCCCAAAGACATGAAGGAAAATATATATGTACATATGTGTGTACATATGTATGTCTATAACAAACTGGCTACTTGATAAAATTATATTTTTTTAAATGGGCAAAGGCTTTACACTGACTGAAACCTGATTAGCTGTGGCTCACGCAGAAGGAATTTCTAGTCTTCAGAAAACAGCAAGGATTTCTTTATCTCAAAAGAGGTGCCCCCTGTGACAGCAGAAATCAAATTCCAAGGAAATGCACACCCTTCATTTCTAAGGCAGAGCTCTGGCCAACACAAGATATGTCTGTGAGGGCAAAGGGGCTCTAAAACTGCTGAGATTTGTTAATGGATTCAACATTAACCATCTCAAGAACACAGACCAGGAATATACATTCTCTGTCCAAACCAAACTGTTTGTCACATGACCTCCAACAGGAACCCCCCACCTCCAAGCTGTTGGAACCTGTAATATTGCCTTGTGGAACTGAATCCAGGCAGTCTGTCATCTCCCATCAACAAAGCAACATGAGAAACAAAGCTCTGTCCAGGTTTAAATTGCCTGGCCCTCATCTACACTGTTTTCTACTGGAAGGTCTGAACTTCTGTGCCAGTACCTACTGCAAGATTGATTCACCTCTACGTGTTTCTCCCATCGCGGAAGTCAATGCTACTGGCAAGGTGGATCACCCCACGTCAGTTTCAGCCAGCTAACCTCACTGAAGGAACACACCATTGGACTTTTGATTCTAGATTCACATGAAACAATAATTCTTATTTTGTATATGGTCTTTGTTCTCTGCCTCTTTCTTTCCCTTGTCCCTCTTTTATTGTGTGAATGTAGTGGGGGCTATGTTGTGAAACTCCTTCATGCACTTTTGAATGTGTGTAAAATAAACCAACCCTCAGATTTTATCCTATCTGGAGTTTGCTGTGGGTTATTAATAGAGGATTGGATCACTCTAAAAACAGAAGGGTTGGAGAAAATATGCCACCAATTATAAAGGGGGAAATAAAAAATTGAAAGAAAACCTTTCTGTTTACGGACAGGTGTGAAAAGTTTTATTCATCTTTCTGGCGTAAGCAGCAAAATAGTGTTTGTAATTGGAAACTGATTATGTCTTATCTATTGCACAAATGCCTTGAAATTGAATGAAATGGCATCGAAGTAAATACCTGAAGGTTGAATGGCAATAACTGCAAATCCATGGTAATTGAAATGGGTGACTTGAGTAGATTAATCTGGTAAACAATGAGGTCTGAATGCTAGCACAGGAAACTAGCAAAATCTTACAGCCCACAAAAAGTTGACAACCCCAAAATAACCTTTAGGACAGGCCTGCAGTTTGTAGAAATGACTCTGGATTTTGGTACCAAATATCAAAAGATAAATGACATGAAATGTTGGGCTTGTATATGGACATTGTACCTTGGCTAAAATGTGTAATAATGTCAGGTTTACCAAATACATATTTATTGAATAAGATATATAGAGCATTGATATAAAGAACATTATTAATCAAGTTGTGCACAAGGAGACCACACAGTATTAGAACAGATCAACGTGTTTTTTAAGGAGGTTAACTTGAAAATAATTAGTTTATGCAATATAAACAATAATTCAACATGACCAATGATAAATTTTCATTTTTGATTGCCTTGGACAGGGTCAGATAAAGTTTATTCAGTTGTTTTTCCCTAATTGGCCCTATTTTCTTATTAACCTTTCCCAGGTGATTACATGGACCCAGATGGATAGAGAATTTCTTGGTTTATAAAGCAGAAAGTTATCACGATTGTGTGGAATTGGCTAGATGGACCAGCTGGTTCTTTTTCTGTCTGGCATTTCTTGTATGTTCACATGTTCCCGATTTGCTTTATTTCTCAAAGGGGATATTAAGTAGGCAAGCACACCACTCTATTCCCAATCTTCCCATTGCCAAACTATTCATAAAGGACTTCCTTTGGTCAAATCCATGGGTGACAACCCGGTGTCCCCCCCCCTTCAGTTTGAGAGTCCCAGTTGATCTACTTAACCTGATAGATTTTTCTTTTCATTGGATGTGGGCATTGTTGGTTCAACTAGCATTTATTATCCAATCCTAATTGCCCTTGAGAAGGTGGTGGTTGTGAGCCATCTTGAATTGCTGCAGTCCCTCTGGTGTAGGTATACCCACATTGCTATTAAGAAGGGAGTTCCATGGTTTTGACCCAGCAGCTGTGTAGGAACAGTGATATAGTTCCAAGACAGAATGGTGTGTGGCTTGGCGGGGAACTTCCAGGTGCTGGTATTCCCATGCATTTGCTGCCCTTGTTCTTCTAGGTGGTAGAGGTCGCGGGTTTGGAAGCTGCTCTTGAAGGAGCCTTGGTGAGTTGCTGCAGTGCATCTTGTAGATGGTACATACTGCTGCCACTGCGTCCATGGTGGCAGGAGTGAATGTTGAAGGTGGTGGATGTGGTGCCAGTCAAGTGATCTGCTTTGGCCTGGATGATGTCAAAATTCTTCAGTGTTGATGGAGCTGCACTCATCCAGGCAAGTGGAGAGTATTCCATCATGCTCCTGACTTGTGCCTTGCAGATGGTGGACAGGCTTTGTGGAGTTAGGAGGGGAGCTACTCGCCGCAGAATTCTCAGTCTCTGACCTGCTTTTGTAGCCACAATATTTATATGGCTAGTCCAGTTCAGTTTCTAGTCAATGGTAACCCCCTTGATGTTGATAGCAGGGGATTCAACAATGAGAATGTCATTGAATGTCAAGAGGAGATGGTTGAATTCTCACTTGTTGGGAGATGGTCATTGCCTGGCTCTTGTTTGACATGAATGTCATGAATGGTGCTGAACATTGTACAGTCATCAGGCAACATCCCCACTCCTGACTTTATGACGGAGGGAAGGCAATTGATAAAGCAGCTGAAGATATTTTTGCCTAGAACATTACCTTGAGGAACTCCTGCAATGAAGTCCTGAGATGGTTGACCTCCAAAAACCACAGCTATCTTCCTTTGTGCTAGGTATGACTCCAACCAGTGGAGTATTTTCCCCCTTAATTGCATTGACTCATATTGCTGGGTCACCTTGATGCTATACCCGGTCAAATGCTGCCTTGATGTCAAGTATTTTTTCCAAGTTCAGCAATACATTATATCATTATCTCCAGCTTTGCTTTTGTTTCTCACTAAGGTTCAGCTTTTCTGTTTTGCTACTCACTTTTCTGGGTCCCTGGTTGGCTTTTTATCTTTTGGTTTACATCACCATAGCCCCCTTCTCTCCTGTTCTGTGATTACAGCTCTGATTTTGACTGGGAGAAATTAATGTGTCAGTGCAAGGATGAAGCAAGCAACAGAACTTTTTCCCAGTTTAATGTTTGTGTCTCATATTAAATTTAGCATTGTTGACTTTTGGTGGCAATGTGGTAGATGGAATTCTGTGTAGCTGCCTTGCTGCCAGGACTGGAAGAAATGGTGCCTGGTACTAAAATCTTGGAGGGTTGCAGAACTGGAGAAGGTTAGAGATATGAAAGCAAGTTGCTGTCAATTGGACATGAAATTCCTGGGGAGTTCTTAAAAGCATGAGTGGAGTGGAACTATCATGCACTCAGTGCTGAAGTCCCTGACCTATACAAAATCAGAAGATCTTGGCATATTAAGCACCAAGGGCAGGTGCTCACACTGTCTCCAGTGCAATCAGGAGGGAGGAATTTCACTGTGGCAACCTGCTACAACGTTTTTGGTCCCACAGAATTCGAGAAAATGGAAAAAAAATAACTTAAAAGTTGTTCTGCATCTTTTGAAAATGCTGAAATAGTTAATACAGCTCAACAGTCCCAATACTCTTTCCTAACTACCCCACTTCCCATCACCTTAGGGATGCTATCGTAGCTATCTGTGGCATCCTTGTCGCTTAGGATGTAAATCTGAACAATTCAAAGTATGAAGTTTCTTCACGGATGGTGTTCATAATATGGGCCTGTCCTTGGAAGTACCTGGATTTGTAACAGAGCAGAAGGATGGGGCCCCAGTAGTTCAGTGACCAAACTCTGGCTGGGATTTTCCGAGCCTGCTGGCGTCGGGCGTGTTTGGTGGCGTGAGCGGACAATATGCCGAGAAGGCCAAAAATCGATTTCATGACATTGTGAAACCAGTTTGCAATTGTCGGCTCCACCTGTCGATGGTGGGCCACATTCCCCACCATCGGACGTCGGGAACCTCATTGTAATATTTCATCATATCATTATAAGGCCAGTCCGCTGGACTTTCTTCCCCCCCCCCCCCCACCCCCTTTACTGGATTGTTCACCCACATCGGTGGGAAAACATGCCAGTGCAGAACACGCCTTGACAAGTGTGACTTAGCGCCTTGTTCACACTGCGGATATCCGAGGAGCAGAAGATGCTGGAGCCCGACAGCAACAGGATCCTGGAGTAATATCCATGGCATGCTGGGTGGATTCTCATGGACTTGGCTCAGCTGCGAAGCAGCTAGTGGAAGTTGGAAATCATCCTTGATGCTCACAATGGATGATGGTCGAGGGCGTAGGAGAGGAAAGTCTAGGATAGACTGGGAGAGGAGGAGGTGTCGTGGGGGGTGAGGTTGGGAGGGGTGGAATGACAGTGTCGGGTGGGTGAGGCTGGGGGGTGAGGAATGAAGGTGTTGGGGGAGTGAGGTTGGGAGGGGGGAATGATGGTGATGGGGGGCTGAGGTTGGGGGGGGATGACGATGTCGGGGGGGGTGAGGTTGGGGGGGTAATGACAGTGTCGGGTGGGTGAGGCTGGGGGGTGAGGAATGAAAGTGTTGGGGGAGTGAGGTTGGGAGTGGGGAATGATGGTGATGGGGGGGGTGAGGTTGGGGGGGGGGTGGGAATGACGGTGTTGGGGGGTGAGGCCGGGGGGGTGAGGAATGAAGGTGTTGGAGGAGTGAGGTTGGGAGGGAGGAATGATGGTGATAGGAGGGTGAGGTTGGGAGGGGGAATGATGGTGATTGGGGGGATGAGGTTGGGAGGAGGGAATGACGGTGTTAAGGGGATGAGGTTAGGAAGGGGGAAATGAAGGGTCAGATTGGGAGGGGGAAGGGAATACTGGGGGGGTAACGGGGGGAAGATGGCAACTGCAGAGTAGGTGTATCGGGTGGGGGGGAGGGGGTGTAAGGTGTAAGGGAAGGAGTGCGGAGAAGGGAGGGAGTCCGGGAGGGAGTGGGGGGCTAGGAGGTGTGGAAAGGGGAGGGAATCCAGGGGGAGGATGGAGTAAGGGTGTCTGAGGGAGTCAGGAAGGGGGAGGGAATGTGAGAAAAGGGAGGGGTTCTGGTGAGGAAGTGGTCCAGAGGGGAGCATGTCCAGGTGAATGTGTGCGGGGGAGGGGTCTGATGGGTCCATGACTGCCTCCAGGGGAGTGAGCCAAGGGTGGGCATGTATGAGGGAATGGTGAGAATGACTGAAGGCGGAATGAGGCAGTAGGGTGGGAGGATGAGTTCGACGGTAGAAGAGACAATGAAGGTGGTTGGGGGGGGACTCGGAGAGAGACACAGACCCTGGGGGTGGGAAGGAAATCAGGAGGTGAAAGTGGATGGAGCTGGATTTTTGGGAAGGAAGGGAACATGCACGTTCACCTGGACATGCCCGAAGGAAAAGGTTTGTGGTTGGTAGTTCATGGAGGGGAGCTGGAAGCCAATGACAGGGCTGTCAACTGTGATGGGGGAAAGGAAATGGGTGACTGGGGGAGCGGAAAAGATGGGGGAGAGCATGAAAACCAAATCCAGACCAAATGTCCAAATCAAAAGTAAAACGACAGTCAGGTCCTGGCCTGACTCTGGGAGGAAGGAGCACCAGGAGGGACATCGAGGTGCCCCGTTTCCCTCTTGCATTGCCACTGCAGGAACTCACCCATTGTTTCTGCAATGGAGTGCATGTCTGTGCACATCTCCAGGGGATGGACCAGGGGTACCAGTCCGCCATCCTCCCTGTAGAGACCGCCATACACTCATGTGGGCACCACTTCATCAAAGAGCAGGTGGACACATTCATCCGATTCACATGCCACTCTACTGAGGGCTTCCAATAGCTCTGCGTTATGTTCCCCGGCTTTCTGCTGAATCCTCAGGATGAGTTAGAAAGCCAAATCTACAGGATTGTCATCTGACTCGGACCTCACAGATGCCTGATCCCCACCAGTCCTTTGAATGCCAGGAAGCTCGCACGAACTTGCCTCCTGCTTCTGCGGGCATGTGTCCGTGCGGTCACCACCAGATTATGAACCCAAGCCTGCTTTAGATCTAGGTTTCACCTAGGTGCATGTCTATGCACTGGTGCAGGGTGTGGGTAAGCACTGTGCTGGGTTTAACCAGGCTGCTTAATTCCAGCCCTTTGATGGAGAAGATGTTTTCTTGGTTGGAGGTAAGGACGTGCATGGAGCTGAGGGAATGGCTGGCTGAGGGTGTCCACCCATGGTCATTGACAGGGCCCTCAACCGTGTCCGGCCCATCTCCCGCGCATCCACCCTCAAGCCTTCTCCTCCCTCCCAGAAACATGATAGGGTCCCCCTTGTCCTCACTTATCACCCCACCAGCCTCCGCATTCAAAGGATCATCCTCCGCCATTTCCGCCAACTCCAGCATGATGCCACCACCAAACACATCTTCCCTTCACCCCCCCCCCCCGTAGGGATCGTTCCTTCCGGGACACCCTGGTCCACTCCTCCATCACCCCCTACTCCTCAACCCCCGCCTATGGCACCTCCCCATGCATACGCAAAAGATGCAACACCTGCCCCTTCACTTCCTCTCTCCTCACCGTCCAAGGGCCCAAACACTCCTTTCAAGTGAAGCAGCATTTCACTTGCATTTCCCCCAACTTAGTCTACTGCATTCGTTGCTCCCAATGCGGTTTCCTCTACATTGGAGAGACCAAACGCAAACTGGGCGACCGCTTTGCAGAACACCTTCAGTCTGTCCGCAAGCATGACCCAAAACTCCCTGTCGCTTGCCATTTTAACACTCCACTCTGCTCTCTTGCCCACATGTCTGTCCTTGGCTTGCTGCATTGTTCCAGTGAAGCCCAACGCAAACTGGAGGAAAAGCACCTCATCTTCCGACTAGGCACTTTACAGCCTTCCGGACTGAATATTGAGTTCAACAAATTTAGATCTTGAACTCCCTCTACCATTCCCACCCCCTTCCCGTTTCTTCCCCCTCCCTTTTGTTTTTTCCAATAATTTATAAAGATTTTTCATTTCCCACCTATTTCCATTATTTTTAAATCTATACCTTTTATGCCCTGTCAGTCTTATTTCACCCCACCCCCACTAGAACTGTACCTTGTGTGTCCTGCCATCCATTCTTAATTAGCACATTCTTTTAGATAATATCACCACCTTCAACACCTCTTTGTTCTTTTGTCTGTGACATCTTTTGATTATCTGCTCATATCACTGCTTGCTTGTCCCTACAACCACCCCCCCAACTTCTCCCCCCCCCACCACCTTAAACCAGCTTATATTTCACCTCTCTCCTATTTTTACTCAGTTCTGTTGAAGGGTCATGAGGACTTGAAACGGGAACTTTGTTCTTCTCCGCCGATGCTGCCTGACCTGCTGAGTTTTTCCAGGTAATTCTGTTTTTGTTGAGGGTGTCAGTTGCTTGGCAGAGCTCTCTGTGAATCAAAGTAGAATTAAGTAGTGCGTGGCAGCAGAGTCAAAAGCAGGAGAGCGAGTACTCACATTTGCGTTGAGAGAGGGATGATGTGGTGCAGGATCCTCACAAGGGTGTTCGTCACTGACCTCACCATCACCGCAGGCGTGGCCCATGTCCTCATCAGTCAGCGCGATGGCACGCTCCTCAAAGTGAGTGAGGGGCCTAATGTGGGCCATCCCGCCCCTGGTCTGGGACCTCTCCCTGCTGATGTGAGTAAGCTTCTCTTGTGTGGAAACAGATGGAGAGTGTGTGAGCAGGACACATGGCACTGTGTGGAACGTTTGTGTGGTGAGCGGAGTCATGGACAGAATGAGGTCATGATCTCGCAAGGGTATGAGCCTGATGGAGATGTGAGGGTGTGTGTGTGAGAGTTAATGCTGTTGTCCCTTGAGGTGTGAGATCCCTGTGGACGTGTGATGGGTTTGCGAGTATGAGAGTTGAAAGTGATGAGAAGAGTGAATTACCTTGGCAGAACGGATCAGACCATTCATTCTTTTTCAGCACTGGGTGCCTGTCCTCTTTTGCAGGGCATTGGCGCTGACCATTGCTGCCACCACCTCCAAAGCTGGATTAGTGAGGTTGCTGCCCATCCTGCAGCCAGAGCGGGGGTAGAGGACATCACAGCAAGCCTCCACTGCGTCCAAATAGTGCTGGAGGCATGCGTCGTTAAACCTGGCGGCTGCAGTCTTTTTGCCTTTCTGGGCCATCCTTTCCTCTATGCAGCAATCATGGGTTGGAAGCACTGAGACGTGTGCACGTGGCTGGACTTTAAACATGGCAGCCGGCATGATGAAGTGGCAAGGTGATGGCGTGGCGGGCAAATGAGAGCCCGCCCGCCCCGCCTGTCATGGAAACGGTGTGTTTCCTGGGAATGCATAATTAATGCGGCAGGTTCGGGATGATATGGCGTGAAAAGCCACCGTTGTGTCTGGCAGGTAAAATGTTATTTTGCCCGCCTGTTACTGCACTTGGGACGGTTCTGCCCTTTGGTTTTGTTCCTAGTATCTCCCACCGTTTTAGCGTCCCCCACCCTAAGCTGGCAGACAACTGTGACAGCGCTCTTCCCTTAGTTCAGGAATTTTGGAGTCATTGGGCAGAATTTTGCTGTCGGTGAGCAGGGGGTGGGGCCCGCTTGCCGACACGTAAAATGACGTGGGATGACGTAGGGCGGAACCCCCGATGTCATCCCGCCCCATTTAAATTTTCAGGAAGGCGGGCCCGCAGCAAAATCAGCTGTGCGCCCGCCGACCTGTCAATGGCCAATTGAGGCCATTGACAGAGTCATTTAACCAATTAAAGGACCTGCCCGTCCAACCTTAAGGTTGGCGGACAGGCCAGGAGCCCCCACGGCAAATAGAGAAAACATGAAATCTCATCCAGCGGCGGGATGAGATTTCATGCAGGGTTTTAAAAATTTTAATAAAGTTATTCTGCATATTATGAACATGCCCCAACTCATGAGGGGGACATGTAAAGGAAGTTTTTTTTTCTATTTTTAATATTTTTCAAAATCTAGGCGATCTCGCTGAGGTTGTACTTAGCCTCAGGGAGATGTGCTCTTTTTCGTGCGCATGCACAAAAGAGCACATTCTCGCTTTTAGGGATTTCCCCCTGCCCACACAGCAAAAGCATCGCGCTTCTCGCCGAAATGGCGGCGGCGCCTGCTTCACTGGTGGGGATCGACTCCGCGCCTGCCGGAGATTGGGTCTGGTCCGCCCGCCCAACAGGCAGAAAATTCTGCCCTCTATGTTTTCATAACATTGCTAATCCCGTTACTCTGCAGAATAATTCTTCATAAGGATGCCTCTTTTTCTATGACATCTAGGTAACAATGAAATTGTACTGTGCTGCATCTGTCAAGATTCCTATGTACATTTAAGCTAACTAATTTGTCCTTATACAGAAATGTAGTTCACCTTTTTAGAAATAATAAACAAATGCTTCATCCCCTGTGGTGTTGCTGATGGATCGTCTGTACTTTGGTGCATGGTTATAAAATTTAAGCACTAATATGGTGCTGTGTTTAAGTTGTTTTGCCTCTTTAAGACCACTGCTCAGGCACTCCCATGTGGAAAAGTAATCTAAATCTTGACAATCATTGAGAGTTACTTGCAAATTCCTCATATGTGTCCTTGGGGAGAGACAATAGAATCATAGAATAGTTACAGGATAGAAGGAGGCCATTTGACTCATCATGTCCATGCTGGCCTTCTGTCAGAACTACTCAGCTAATTTCACTCCCCTGCCATTTCCTTGTAGCCCTGCAATTTCCCCTCCCCCACTTCGGATAATGATCCAGTTCCCTTTTGAAAGCCATGATTGCTTTCTGTAATCTGTCTGTACTGCACTATTTGGCAGTGCATTCCAGATCCTAGCCACTCACTACTGTTAAAAATAGCTTTTCATCATGTTTCCTGTGGTTCTTCTGCAAATCACCTTAAATCTATGTCCTCTGGTTCTTGACTCTTCTGCCAATGGGAACAGGAATGTAAAATTCAATTTCAAAATGTCCGGTAAAAAAAAACCCTTTGCACCAAGTACTTAATACTCAGTTGAATTTATTCGGATATTGTAACTCAGAGGCACTGATAAACATTGTGCCTTAAGTGAAGGGCCATGCGCTTTTGGGAAAAAGCACATTTTTTGTTGGGGTGATGGTCCCTTTAAGACCTAGGTTTCTCACAGGTTTGATTTTTTTGGTAAAGCACGTGGCTTTCAGTAAACTTTCATGTGACCAGGTTGCCTGGGAGATGAGCTATCGGAAAAAAGGGGGTCAACAAGCTAATTATAGGGGTGAGTAGGTTTCTAGGGTTTCTGTACTCAAGCAGTTTAGTTTTAGAGTGTAGAACAAGTTGGATTGAAGAAAACAGAATTTGGTTGAAGTTCTGGGTGTTGTCTCAGAGAAAAAATTTATTTACTGAAGGACTCTACTAATAAGGACTTCTGGTATAGGCAAGCTGAGAAGAGAGAGAGAGTAAGTTGTAGATGCATAACTCCAGAATTTAAGAACATTAGAGCCTGGAGATTACTGACCTGGGGTGGCTATGCTTCAGGCTCTAGAGATGCTTATGTTGAACAGGGAGCTTACAAGTTTAGGACGGTTGAAGGAGACTTGAAGGAACAACCTTGCCTGATGTTTTTGGGGTGTAAATCAATGAACTTATAAGGAAAGTGGAGTTAAGATATTCAATTTAGATCATAAGTAAATGAGTTTATTGTACTTTTAATATTTTTTACTTAACTGACTACTTGAAATAGAGTGTAATTATTAAGATTCATGTACTTTGATTTTGGTATAGTAAGATTCTTTACTTTTGAACCCTGAACCTTGTGGCTTCATTCTTTTAGTAAACACCTGAGTTTTTGGATTCTACAAAAAACTGAATGTTACTGGTGTCTACCGAGATCGTAACACTTCCGTGGCCCCATCCCATTGGTGTTGTAAAATAACATGTCCTGTCACTCACTGTACAGCACCACTAATTAATTAAAAATAAAAAAAATAAAAAATATTTAAAAAGTTAAAAATTGTGGTAATGTAGAAGAATAAAAGTTGCAGCAGTATACTCTCAGTTTGTAGGCAGTTATCTGGCACAAATTCACTGGGAATAAGGGAGTCATTTTGGGAAAACGGAGTTAGGTGTGGAGTGGTGAGATTTGTGGAAGTTGGGGGGGAAGATGTTCATACTTTTTGCATGAATTTTTTTTTAAAAACTACCTTTCCCTTCTTGACCGCACCACTGCTCACCAGCATTTATTGCCCTTGCTTAGAGGGCATTTAAGAGTCAACCACATTGCTGTGGGTCTGGAATCACATATAGGCCAGGCCAGGTGAGGACAGCAGATTTCCTTCCCTTCAGGATATTAGTGAACCTGATAGATTTTTACAACAATTGACAATGGTTTTGTGGTCATCATTAGACTTTTATTTCCAGATTTTTTGTTGGATTCAAATTTTACCATCTGCCATGGTGAGATTCGAACCCTGGTCCCCGAAGTATTATCCTGGCTCACTGGAGTATGAGCCGAGTAACAAAATACCACTACGCCACCACTTCCCCCAATAAATTGATACATAACTGCATAATTAAATACTTCTATTATTAAGTTCAAGGTGCAAATCACAGTTGCTCGCTCTCACTTGCCTCCTTGCTCGCGCTCTCCTTCTCTGACAAAGCCTCTATTTGAGGTAAACGTTTGCCTCCAAATCTGGGCGAAGTGATAAATACTGTTATAGCTTGAGAAAAGGGATGCTTGGTCTCTCGCAGAAAACCTGATATGCAGGCAGATACATTTTCCACTCACCTTCAAATTACGGCTGGAGTATTTAGTAACGCCACAATGTGAGGCAACACATGAATGAGCTGCCCAGCGAAACAGCGTATTTTTCAGCGAACAGCAAAGCAAACCAAGTTTATTTACTCAGCAAACAGCAAAGCAAACAAAGTATATTTACAGAGTTTATTTGAAATGAGTCTCCACCAACAAACAGATCTCGTGTGTGAAATCAATCCCAGCCACTTCCAGCAACATCTGTTCCAAAGACGAATCATGTTGGACTCGAATGTTAACGCTGTTTTTCGCTCTCCACGATGTTGCCAGACCTGCTCAGTTTTTCCAGCACTTTGTTTTTATTTCAGATCTCCAGCATCTGCAGCATTTTCTTTTATTATAGCAACAGTGGTCTTTGGGCATGATTGATAAGGTAATCACCCAATCATCTCCATTCTGCCCAGGAATAGTGGCGTCACTATCTGTATTAAATGGTGGCTACAGGCATACCTGTCTTTAGGATCAAAGAGAATATCGGGTAAGAGTATCAAGCCCAATTTTAGGCTTTAAATAGACAAAGACCTCTATGTAAAATGTATGTGAAGGAACACAAACTGTACTATACAACTATGCCACTGTCACAGAATTACCTCACTGGACTGGTAATCCAGGAGACTGGGCTAATACTCTTCGGACATAGGTTCAAATCCCTCCACAGCAGCTGGTGGAATTTAAATTCAATTCATAAAAAAATCTGGACTTGAAAGCTAGTCTCAGTAATGGTGACCATAAAACTTTTTTTTAATTCTTTCACAAGATGTAGGCATCACTGGCAAGGTCAGCATTTATTTCCCGCTCCTAACTGCCCCTGAGAAGGTTGTGGTGAGCATCAATTGTTGTAAAAACCCATCCGGTTCACTAATGTACTTTAGGGAAGGAAATCTGCCTCCCTTACCTGGTCTGGCCTACATGTGACTTCAGGCCCCCTTAGTAACTCTTGACTGCCTTCTGAGATAGCCTAATAATCCACTCAGTTCAAGGGCAATGCAAATGACACCCATCAAATAATTTTTAAAAATTGTGACTTTGTTACTTTGTGAAATGCTTCATGAGTTAATAACCATTGGCCCAGATTTTGTGGTTAGCAGCAAGTGAGCATTGCAGACCTGGGAGAAAGCTGCCCACAAAGATAAAGTAATCTAGTGATCTCTGTGACGTGAATTCTGCCTTTCCCATTCTGCTGCAAAACCTGGGGCATGTCTAGAGTTCCAGCAACAGTGATGTAATCAAGCAGGCAAAATAGCCAATCACATTGAAGGATTCGCAGACACCAAACCAGGAAGTAAAATGCACAATAGTCATTAATTTTTTAAGTTTTACAGAAAGCAAAATAAAAATTGGACCAAACACACTGGACTAAGGTAGAAGCTAAAATATCATAATCAGATTCTATATTTTTATTATATTTAAAACCGGTGGAACTTTTTATCATAATATAGAAATTTGACTTTCTACAAATATAAAATTGGTGTTTCAGGGTCAGTTACAATTCAGTCAACAAGGTGTGAGTTTTTAGGGGTTTTTTTAAGAGAGGCAGTACAGCATAAAAGGGGATGTTCAAGTCGGTTTAACTGATTTCTGCGGGGACTTCAAAAAGTGCGCCTTGTGAAGGAACAGGGAATCACTGTTAGCACCTTCTGGATCTCTGCGTTTAACAGTGCAAGTGTAGAGTCCAGAAGTTGCTGCCTTTTTCACAGTTGTAATGCTGGTGAGTGCTGACAGTTTCACCATCATAAACTTCAAAATCCATGCACATATCGAGCCTGTAGGTTGAGGGGTAAGCAGTATGACATCAAAATATTACTTTAAAAAACAGTTTAAATAATTTGGTTGGTTTACTTTTTGTCATTTCTCTTCATTATGAAGTTTTACTTCTTTCATAGACTTACAAATATTAAATTTAAACAGCCAAGGTGGAAGGTATTTATATAAATTTAGCTGACACCTGAAGAATGTTAGTTAGAACCAATGATTAGGCTACAGTTATTTTTATGTTACTGGCTCCCATGGCGCTGTTCATGGTAAAATAAATGGTGAGGCTTCTATAAAATGAGAATTATATAACGTAAAACAAACTTTTTTGGCTAAGATTTGGCAGCATGTTTCTCTAAGATCACAAGCTGTTGTTGCACTGCTGCCTTCAAGTTGTTGCTTTGACCAAATTACTGGCTTTCATTTTTGCTAAAGTTAAAGTTCAATTGTTTGGTCATTGAGCTTGGCAGACTGAAATGAACTCTCATCAATTTCAGTTGCCACATAAAATAAAACATGTTTTTCATAAAGGCATGAACTTATTGATTTACTGATTGGCTTATGCGTCTTCTATTGCCTCTTAAATTTATACTTCAAGATTTCAGCTAGTCTCAAAAGCTTGGGTTTCAGCTTCAAGGTTTGTGTCGCATGGGACTTCCAACCACATCTCTCTGCATTTGCAGAATTCTCTAGCCTGCAGTGTGTGCATCATTGGGCATTGAAGGATAGATGCTTTGTGTCATTTTTATGATTTGTGAGTTTCTTTGATTTATTTTCCCCAAAAGGACTTGAAACAAACTGAAAATTGTATTCTCAAGAGGTTTATTTCAGGCAGGTGTCATTTTATTGCAAAGTTCTCAGTTAGATAAGAACTCTGATTAATGATAAGCAGCAGCTGTGGTCTCTTTATTTTCCTTTCTAACTACTAACAAAGATTGTTTATTAAGTGTGGATTTCTTTTCCCCTCCATTGAAAGGTTGAAGATTACACGAAGGAAAGGTCTCTTATGATCCTTTTCAGGGTTGAAATTCCATCTTCTTAGGAATTGGGAAAAGATGAATGTTTGAATTTTCTAGCTGGTAATTTTTGGTTGGTTTATAGAAATTTGTGGTTTTTTTAAAGACTGTAATTTGACAAGCTCATTAAGTCCACCGGAAATGTAATTTTTGAAAATTTATTCTTTCATTTGATGTTGGCTTTTCTGGCAAAGTCAGCATTTGTTACCCATCCCTAACTTTCCCTTCAGAAGGTGGTGGTGAGCTGCCTTCTTGAACAGCCACAGCCCATGTGCTGTAGGTACACTCACAGTGCTATTAGGAAGGGTGTTCTAGGATTTTGACACAGCGACAGTGAAGAAACAGTGATATATTTCCAAGTCAGGATGGTGAGTGACTTGGAGGGGAACTTCCAGGTGGTGGTGTTCCTATCTATCTGCTGCCCTTGTCCTTCTAGATGGCAGTGGTCGTTGGTTTGAAAGGTGCTGTTGAAGGAGCCTTGGTGAATTCCTGCAGTGCATCTTGTAGATGGTACACTGCTGCTACTGTGCGTCGGTATTACATGAGGTGAAAGATCAGCTCTACGAGGAGCTTGACACAAGAAGCAGCAAAATCCTTGAGTGAGAACATCTTTACCTACAGGGGAGTGCAACGCCAGAATTGGCACAGACCGTGAGGCATGGGTCCTGCCTCAGCCATCTTGGCCTGGGAAAGATGAATGAGTACGGACAGAGACTAGTTGAACTTTGCTCTTGCCATGTAACTAACACCTTTCAGAACAAATCATGCCACAAGGTTTCCTGGAGAAATCGAGATCAGGGCATTAGCATCAGCTGAATCTGATCATCACCAGACGTGGCTCTACGATGAGCATTCTCAACACACTCAGCTGCCACAGCACTGATTGTGATACAGAGGCTCCTTGGTGTGCACCAGAGTTAGGATGCAACCGTTGAAGTTTTTCATCCGAATCAAATCTCGTATCAACATTGTCAACACTCCTTACCCAGATAAAAACTGGCTCCACACATTGCAGGAGCAAAATGGAACATATTTTGAGACACTAGCCACAATACCACACACTCAACATAGGAAAAGCAAGAGAGGAAAAATGCTGACTGGTTCGAGGCTAACATCACTCTGATGGAACCTATCATTGAAGCCAAGCAGTCCGCTTTCATTAATTACAAGAGAGATCCGAGTGAGGAGACTGAATGCACTAAGAAACACTCAAAGTAAAGTTCAACGGACTGCTAGGTGGTGTGCCAGTGACTAGTGTTGCAACTTTGCCAGAATATCCAGCTGTCGTTTGATGCAGGGAATGCTTGGGGCATGTATGATGGAATCAAAACAGCAACAAGTCAATCAGCAAAGAAATTGGCTCCATTGAAAACAAAGGCAGGGGAATCATCAACAACTGCTGTAAACAGTTGGAAAGATGGTGGAACACTGCCTTGAGTTCTACTTTATGGAGAACATTGTCACTGAGGAAGCTCTAGGCACCATAGAAAACCTGCCTGTCATGGCAGAGCTAGATATTGATCCAGATTGGAGGAGCAATTGAGTCACTTGCCAATGGCAAAGCTCCAGGTTCTGATGGTATATTGTGTGAATTAATCAAACATGGGAACTGGCACTCCAGCATCTGCATGGACTTCTCCGTCTTTGCTGGAGGGAGGGGGCAGTGTCCCAGGATATGCATGATGCAATGATTGTGACCGTGTGCAAGAACAAGGGCGACTGCAGTGATTGCAACAACTATCAAGAATCTCCCTGCTGAGCATCATGGGAAAAGTGTTTGTCTGTGTTGCCCTTGTCAGACTGCAGATCCGATGGAGAAATTAAAATGTCATTGATTAGACTGACGTTTGTTTCCTATGTTAGCCAAATTATGGGCATTTTGATTACTGTCACATTTCAATGAGGTAATAGTGAAGTCATGGCACTCCTCAACCCCTTGTCATGGAGTATGATACTTGTCAAGAGTAATTGAATGGTTGCAGTTGAAAACACTTCCATATGTCAGTTGGCCTCTGCGTTTCAATGTGACTTTGCAAATGATGGCTGGTGACAGGTTCCATTACATATTGTATGATTGAGTTTGTCGTAAAGTATGACTATCTTGTGATTATCGGTATTCTTAATGCTAATTATTAATCTACCAGTTATCAAGATTTGGAAGCTTTGAAAGTGAAAACTGTTGTAAGCAGGATACTGAGACTGAATTTTACAAGATACTAAGTTATGTTCTAGGCTCTCCTGTGAAAGTAAAAGACACCCATGAAACTAGGGGCGAATTGTCTCAGATTTGCACATAGTGTGGTAGCAGGCAGGAAAGAAGTTGTTTTACTCCCCGGCCGCAATGGCTGGTTTTCACACCACATTGCCCCATTCCTGCCTCATTAATTATGCAGCCACAGGAAACACTCTGTCTCGCTGGCCGGCAGCCTCTGATTTGCGGGCCACGCCGTGACATCTCCGCTTCCTCACGCAGGGCACCACATTTAAACTGCAGCCACGTGCACAATCCTCAATGCTTGCAGCCCAGGAAGACATGGCCTCAAAAGCCAAGAAGAGTGCAGCCCCCTGATTCAGTGACGCATCTCTGTGATGCCTTCTGGATGCCATGGGGATCTGCCACCATGTCTTCTACCCCCGCTCAGGCCGCTGGAGGCCCATCAGTTTCACCATTCCGGCTTGGGAGGCAGTGGCAGAATTCGTCAGTTTGATGCTGCACACAAGAGGTTGGCCATCCAGTGCAGAAAATAGATGAATGATCTGATCTGTGCCACCAAGGTAAGGCAACTGTCTCATCACGCTAAACTCTCACACTCATAAGTTCATCACACATTCACAGGCATCTTACTCACTCACTGCCAGCTCAAGGGACATCACCACTCACTCTTTCACACACACACTCTCACATGCTCATCTGGCCTCATCCCCTCTGGACACTGTCCCCTCAGCCCTCACCTCCTTGAGGCCACTTGCACAAATCAAACATGTGTCCCCACATTTACACCCTGGGATAACTCCCTCCCCAGTATAGCTCTCACCCTGCAGCCTCGTCCCTCGTCTGAGGCCACTTCTCCCCCTTCCCCAAGCAAGCCCTACCCCTGCCGCTATTGAAAAGCCTTATGGCTTGTCCGGTAGGTAGAGACCTGCCTGTGAACCCCCCTAAGAGTGATGTGGTGCTGTCTGCGAAGCCTGGCACTGATGACTGCGAGTGCTGCTCTAAGCAAGGTAGGCAAACAAACCTCGAAATCCCGAGAAAAATGCAGCTTGCTAGGTGCACGTCGCTTATGTACAGTTGTGAAACATGTCGGCATGCAATCACTCCAGTATTCCCAGATGATTGTGTGGAGGGAAGATTCTGGCGAGCAGGGTTTATAATGAGATGCTAAAGCATTGAAATTAGATTCCTGATGTGCGGCAGCGGGAAACGTGGCCCTTCATTGATGGGTGGAGCGGATGTTCGGGAACTGGTTTCATGATCGCATCAAACCAATTTTTGGCCTTCTTGCCACCTTGTTTCCTACCCCTCCCTCCTGCCATAAGACCTGATGCTAACAGGGCTGGAAAATTCCAACCTAGGAAACAAGGAGTGTTTAAAATTAAGCCTGTTTTAATGCTAATATTTTAAAATGAATTTGTGAATTTAGGTTTATTTTTAATAGACAAGTCAGGCAAAATTAATAGTGTGCGCCAAAACAAACATGTTCTTTTTACTTGCTTGAATTGTTGCCTTAAATTTATCTGGCATCATTCCCTTTGATTTTTTTCACCCACTGCTGCTACACTGATTATTATTGATTAGAAATGTTAAAATATGGTTTTTGGATAGGCAGTTTTGATTTCTTGCTGAATAGCAGACCATAGCATTCTAATACTTCTTTAAGCAATATCCGTCCATAAGCATGTTTCATGCATTTTCCTCAACTTCCATCCTCTTCCCAGAGGAAAAATTATTCACATTCACAAAAATACTGGTACGATAAAGGATGTCAAATGCTAAGTCAACATAATTCAAACTTGTTTTTTAATCTTTGGCATCTTAACAACAATGTACTTTCTTAGATGAGGCACTGACAAGCATGGTTTTCAATAACATGCATCTCATCGCAGCTGTGTTCCTTTTATTTGATAGCTGGAGTAATTGTTTGATTTATAATGCTTTTTTGAAAAGGCATCAAAGATAGCGGAGGCTTTTGTCTTGATAAATAAACTGGGAAAGAATAAGATTTTACTGTTTGAACTTTGAATCACTTTCCTTCTTTTGGGTCTGGTTCACTGGCTGAATGAAGATAAAACGCAGGACATTCTGTCCCTGAGAAGTTGCAACTTTACAAGGAGATGGTGTTGGCTTGTCAAATCTACTCTGAAACCACCAATAACTGCACAAGTTTTTAATACCTTTCAATTGAGATCTGTAATTTCTGCTTCAGCTTTCATTCTTGTACTGGGGATGTAACTAAAAATGATTGCGGTACCCTGGGACAGCTAATTGCTAAAGCCTGTGTGGAATGTGGATCACTGAGCCACTTTGGCAGTGAGCTGAGTAACAATGCACACTTTTTTCCTGGCTGTGCCTGAACTAAAATTAAGCAGAGCGAGATATTTCCCCCTCTGTGATTTACAGCAGATTTGCCGTGAGTCAACCTAATATCCAGTGCTAATAGCTTGGACTTTCTTGCACAAAGAAGCCAGTATTTCTGTACTGTTTCTGGAACCTTTAGTACAGATCATGGGTCCTCGAAAGAAGAGTTATAAATCGATTTATTGAATTTTAATTGAGCTGCTAAATCTTCATCTGCAAATTTTAAAATGAACCGAGGCCCCCGTGAATCTGCCCAAACACCTGTTCAAATTCTTTATTTTTATGAGATCATTTTTATAGCATAATTTTCTGCAAAGCACTTAGCAACAGTCACAATTTAGATTGATTTCTGATGACTTGAATTTGTTTTTTTACTTTAAAAGGTCATTCTTAACAATTGTTGCAGTGGCAAATGATTTTTATATCCATTCCTAGAATAATACTACGCAAGTTCATAGGTTCATAGCTCGCCCCATTTATTTCATTCTGAATCTAATGATGGTTGTTTGAATGTCCCACTAAAAAAACAGAGACATTCATGACAACCATCATTCACACTTCAGTGGAGGGTTTTTATCTGACCCTGTGTGTATCCATCATCTTTCGAACCTCATTCTAGAGTAAAACCCAATAACAAGAAGAAAATAAGGTCAAAATTTTACATCTCACGGACAGGCGTGTACACGACCCGAACGGAAATAGCACATCATAACGTCGGGCGAGTGCCCCGACATCATCCCGTACGTGAGCAACCTTCAGGTCGGCGGTTGTGCGCGGGGGTCGGAGCCGTGCCCACCAACAGTTTAAGGGCCACTTAAGGACGTTAAAAAGGCCATTGATCCCGATTTTACATTGTCCATGCGGCTTTGCGCTCATCACACGGGCAAAACAGGTAGGCGGACAGTCCACTTTAGCGAAACCACGTCAAAATGTGGGATGAAAAGGGTCTGCAGTATTGTCTTTGTGAGGAGTTTAGAGGATAGTTTGCTGCTTATTGGAACTTGACAGCCCTGTTCTGAGCTTCAGTCTTAGCATTTGTAGGTTTCATTTCAGGACTCATTGGTGTCTTCAAGGTCCCAAGAAGATTTTGACCATGTGGACCCTTCCAGGCAACACATGACCTTCTGTTACCCTGGCAATGGTGATTTTGCACTGCGCTGGTGGCATCTCCTCTGAGGAGGTAGTGAGGGGCAGAAGAGATAGGAGGCCAGGTCTCCCTAAGCAGCTTCCAGGGGAGCGACCTGTAGGAGGAGAGGTGCAGGCACAAGGTGTGCAGAGCCAGCAGGTAGTCCAAGGCTAAAGGGGCTGCAGAAGACGCCACTATCCTCCTGCCAGAGTTTACAGGCAGTGATGCAGCTACCTCAAAAGCCCAAGGTGCAATGCCGAAAGAGGCTCTGTCTCTCCAGGGAGACTGTGATCTCCATTTGTCAGATGATTGGGTCTGAGATCACCTCCAACTGTGTGCGTGGACACCCCATGCCAGTGGCTCTGAAGGTCACAGTGGCCCTCAATTTCTATCCCTCTTGCTCTTTCCAGGGATCATTGGGGGATCTTTGTGGAGTGTCCCAATCAGCTGTCCACAGTTGCATCAAGCTGGTGACAGAAGCTCTGTTCAGATGGGTAATGACATTTATTAATTTCCGTATGGATGAGACCACCCAGGCTAAGCGAGCCAGGGGGTTTCCAGAGATTGTTGGGTCCCCCCGCATCCAGGGTGCACTCGACTGCACACGGAGCCATTAAGGTGCCAGTGGATCAGCCGGGTGCCTTTGTCAACAGGAAGGGCTTCCACTCGAATGTTCAGATGGTTTGTGACCATAAGATGCAGATTCTGCAAGTCTGTGCAAGGTACCCTGGCAGCTCCTATGACGCTTACATCTGGAGACACTCACAGGTGCCAAAGCTGTTCATTGCTGCAGCTCGACTGGATGGATGACTGCTGGGTGACAAGGACTATCTGTTGATAAGGTGGCTTATGACGTCTGAAGAACAGAGCAGCATTATAATAGGAGTCATGCCTCTACAAGGCGGTGATAGCGAGGACCATAGGTCTTCTGAAGATGCGCTTCCGATGCCTGGACTGTTCAGGGGGAGCACTACAATATCCCCCCAGAGTGGGTGTCATTGATGGTGGTTACATGCTGTGCTCTCCACAATCTGGCTCTGGTAAGGGGGGACCCACTGGAGGAAGAGGATCTTGACGCAGCTCCAGAGACCACCGATGGTGAGTCCAGTGGTGAGTCGGAAGAGGAGCCCAGTGAGGACGTGGATGCAGACCTCTGAATCCTTCAGGGAGGCAGGGATGCCTTGAGCCAATGCTCCTTCAGCTAAGCTCCCAAAGAGCTGTTTCCACCTCATGCCATGTGTGCTGCCTTCATCCCGGGTGTTTGAAATGACCCTTTCCTTTTAACCCAAAGTCCATTCAGTGCCTGTGCAATCAAGTTTAGAGCCACTCACGTCCAGCATGAGATACTGGCGTGCTCTGCACCTACAAAGCAAATGAAGCATACTCAGGCCATTAAGACAAAAGCAAAATTTATGTTATGTTGACACTCTAGTCAATTGAACATAACAACATATGGTGTTAACGGTCACACCATTAAACATATTAACAAAATATGGCAGAACAGAAGATCACCCGTGAACCGTCCCTCTTGTGTTCATGGTGCCTTAAACTTATGTTTGCGAGTGCTGTGTCCTGTTGTTCCCCCCCCCCCCCCCCCCCCCCCCCCGCCGCCATCTCCCACCTTGTTGGCAACGGCATTGGAAGCAGCCTGCTGACTCTGCTGTCTTGTTGGCCTTGATGACCTTGGCAATCATCCTCAGGCCAGTGGAGCCTGTGCTGGCCCTGACTGAGAGGGAGTGGCCAGTGCCACGGCTGGCCTCTCCCCAGTCATCGCAGCCTCATCAGATGCGATGGTAGCTGGCGGAGGGGTGGAGGAGCTGCTGCCATCATCCAGAATGCTGCCCTGAGAGGAGCCCGCAAAGATGACAAGCGGCTCATGCGGTAATGTGAGGCTGCTCTGGGCCTCCGTGCTCACCATTGATGGACGAGCACCTAGCTGGGATACTGGATGCCTCATCCATCTCCCCATTGGCATTGACCTCCTGAGGCCATTGCCTGTGTGAGGGCTTGCAGGTCCAAGTGAAACCCCAGGAATCCCTGATTCTGTCCCTGGAGTTGCGCCTTCATGAGAGTCGCCACACTCTCAATGGAGGAGGCAGTGTGCTTGGCGATGAGGATCACCATAGTGCTCGTGCTCCGCATGCGCTCCTCCACAACAGAGACTATGGCATGCATACCCTCATGGATCTCCGCGAGATCCTTCTGCACATCCCGCTAGACATCGAGCATCTGCCACTTAATGGACAGCTCCAGAGGATCATCTGCTTTCGAATCAGCATTGTCCTGGTCTCCAGCAGTCCTATGACTGCCGGCACCCAGGGCACTCTCTGCCTCCGCCTAATCCTCAAGCAAGTGTGAAGTGCCCTCCCTGCTATTTGATACCAACATTTGAGCTGATGATCTGATGCCCACCAAGGTGCTGGTATCTGTGCTGGTGCTTGGCTCAGAGAAGGGTTGTGACACAGATGCATCTAAAGCTCAGTAGTCCTCTGGCATCAAGGGTGGCTCTTTGGGGTCCTGCGATCATGGGCAAGCTGGCAATTCTAGGGGAGCACAATGGCACGTCTTTAGTTTAAGTCATCACACTGTGACTCTGCATGCCAGGCACCTGGTGACCCAATGGAGATTTGCATCATGGTGCCATCATCTTTCAGTGTTCAATGGGGGTTTCAGGTTTGAGGCTCCCAGTAATGATGAGACTACACAAGAATGTTTGCACAATCTGATACACTCATCTCAATGCACTGCACTCTTACCTTTGTCAGAGGCCCCTGCCTCTCCACAATTAGCTGACTGAGGAGGGCGGCAGCTCTCCAGCTCCAAGGCTACCACCTCGTACCTCGTCAGAATGAGGAGGTTTGAGGGGCCGCTGTCTATATTAGTTTTTTTGTTGGTGTTATGGTTTTTCTTCTCAAATGACAAAGCAACATTGATTTGTCCTCTCTCTACCTGCAGTGCCAATGCAGCCTGGCAAACCCCCCTTCTGGGGTACCTTGCAGGGCACATCCAAGTCATGGCCCTAGAGCCGCAAGGCACTCAGACCAAGCAGCCACTGCTCAGCCACTTCGCCGGCTCCAGTGTCAGTGACAGTTGGCACTCAGACTCTAACGACCCTGAGCTCCACGGGCGGGGCGGTGGAGACAGCCATTCCTTAACACTTCTTCATGCTGATCCATGCCAATTCAGTACTCACCATTGCCAAGCACAGCAGATCGTTGAGCCTTTTGCGGCACTGCACAACGTCATGGCCGCTGACTTTGGCTGCCACCTCCTCCCAAACTTTGTTGGTCAGGTGCGGTGGCCTCCTGCCATCACTGGGTACTAGAGTGTTCCCCTCTGACACCAACCTCCTCCACAAGGACCATGAGGCAGTTGTCCAAGAAATGGGGGGCCGAGTGCCCACTTACTTGCCCTCCCGCCTGACGTCTCCTGCTGCCGGTGTGGCCATTGTTCAAATGAAATGCTTTTCTGGACAGACTCCAAATATTCTTCCCTAGCATCCTTCATGGAACTGCCTCTGCCGGTTTTAAAGTACCTGCTCCCTCTGATGTGATGCGCACGCAAAGTGTGAAATTCAGGCCTAAGCCTTATATTTACGTTGCACTTTTCACAATCTTTGGACATCTGAAAACACTTTAGAGTTAATGAGCTACTTTTGATGTGTAGTCACTGTTGTTAATATTGGTAGCGTGGTACCCAATTTGCACACAGCAAGATCCCACAGACAGCAATATGATAGTGATCAGATAATCTGTTCTTGTGGTGTTTGTTGATGGATGAATATTGGTCAGGATACCAGGGAGAGCATGAGAAGCAGAATTCTATGGATGCTCCCCTGCCCTCCTTAACAAATAGTTCCTTGGGATCTTTTATGTCCACCTGAGAGGGCAGAACAGGATCTCGGTTTAATGCCTCATCAGAAAAGCGGCATCTCAAACGGCACTCTCTCAGTATGATACTAGAATGTCAGCCTAGATTTCGTGCTTAGGTCTCTGGAGTGGGACTTGACCACAGTTCTCTTTCAAGGCAAAAGTGCAAACAACTGAACCACAATTAACACTACGAAATGTCGATGATAAACCTTAAGAATGTTAGACAAATGGGACATTTTAGCAGAAGGAGAGGGTTTTCAAGGTTAACAGAGCAGTAAAGTCAGCAATCAGTAATGACTGTTTTTTTAAAACAAAATGGACTTCCAGGTTTTATCACAAGAGACACAGAAAGTAAAAACACAGAGGTAATAATGATTCTGCCTAATAACTCAAGTTGTTTTGTAAACTAGTAATTTGAGGTGAAGAATTCTTTGTGGCATTTGACAAACATTTTATTACTGTGGAATCTTGCTCACAGTCATTCACTAAAATGGTTCTTGCTAACAGGAGTGGGATTCTGTTTAAGTAACACACTAAATGCTGGAGGTCATGGTCAATTGCACACATTTTATGAGGTATATACTTTTAGATACAGTTGGGTTGGTTAAGGTTGCTCAGGTCAGTAGAGATTGTCAGGAACTTTGAAACATTGATCCAAAAGGAAGACGCACTATTATTTAATGCCGATTAATGTCATTTGCCCGCCCCCCCCACCCCTATTGACTAAATATTGACTCCAGTAGATATCTAGTGCATTTATATCTGCACTATTGAATTGAAACCAGCCTTTTAGCTTTGCAACTCTCCAGCTCACGAGAGGTTTCTGTGAAGGTGTGCATGCATATGTGAAGTATTCATGCTCTCAACGATGAAAATGCCAGAATGTTTACAGAGGTGCAGGGGAATGGTTGTTTTTATTCTTTAACCATTTAAATTAACTCAAGATTTTAAAGTGGCTCCCCACATACTACTTAAACAATTATGAATTCAGACCTGGTTGTCATGAGACTGCTATCTCCATTGTGGGGGGAATTGGTGGTGGGGCGGTGGATTTGGCTTTGCTTCATCCTGAGACAGATACCGCAACTTTAGTGTTGGTTTGATGTAGAAACTATTTTGCCTCAATACTAAAATTGCAGTAAAATAAATACGCTCTCAAGTATCATTTTTAAGAACATAAGAAATAGGAACAGGAGTAGACCATTAGGCCCCTCGAGCCTGCACCGTCATTCAATAAGATCATGGCTGATCATCTTGTGTTTCGATTTCCACATTCCCATCTACCCCGATAACCTTTGAGTCCCTTACCTAACAAGAATCTATCTACCTCTGCCTTAAAAATATTCAATGACCCCCGCCTCCACCGTCTTCTGAGTGTACCTGGTATTTGTGTACCCGGTAAGCATTTTGCTGAGTTGATGTCCCTCCTGCCCTTATGTTGCAGACTGTCTATATTCTACACTAGCAGGTTCAATGCACAACTCATTGTTCAGCACATGGCCTGGAACTTCCTGTGATGGCACAACCCGAAATTTGCACCCAAAATGATGCCCATCCTGCTGATGCCAAAATATTTCCTATAAATCTCATTCAGGGCATATGCCCAAATGTGAAAACACATACAAATCAGCAGAAATCAATGTTACGCACAAAGGATTCAAGGAAAATGACACCATAGGTGGATCTTAATGTTCTTTACAGATGCAAGTTTGGAGGCGGGGCAGATTAGGTATTTGGTGGGAGGATGCCATGTGGGGATCCTGCCACCTTCCTGCCTCTGGCCTCATTACGTTTGGATGGGAAGACGCGTAGATGTGCTACCCACCTGCCTCCAATTGAGGCCCGTAAGTGGGCAATTAATGTTGACTTAAAGGCTTCATCCTGCCGCTGCTGATAGTGTACGCTCAAACCTCATATCCCATTGGGTCTGTGCTGCTCTACCTTATTCTTCCAGAATATGTTACAGTTATGAGATTTATAAGGTTATTATGGTTTGCTACTGTGTCTTTAAATTCAAGGTGTAATGAAGGGAGTCATGTGACCTGTTTTGAAGCTTGCCTGACAGCAAGCCTTGGGGGTTTGATAGTTAGAGGTTAAAGGGGGGCCCCGATTGTTTTACTGGGAAGAAGGTGCAAGGTGTTTTTACTTTGAGACAATGGCAGCAGCCTGTGTGCTAACAGTGGATAGGCTGCGAGTTTACAAAGTCCCAGAAAAGTGCTGAGAATGTTGGTTGTAAATAGTTGTGTTTTAAACTGTCCATTTTATTAAAATTAATCCTTTCACAGGATCTGGGATTTGCTGGCTAGGCCATCCCTAATTGCTCTTGAGAAACTGGTGGTGAGCTGCTAACACCTGGAACTGCTACAGTCCATGTGGTATGGTTGCATCCATAGTGCTGTTAGGAAGGGAGTTCCAGTATTTTGACCCAGCAACAGTAAAGGAACGGCGATATATTCCAAGTCAGAATGGTGTGTATCTTGGAGGGGAACTTGCAGATGGTTGTGTTCGCATGAATCTGCTGCCCTTGTCCTTTTAGCGGGTAGAGGTTGCAAGTTTGGAAGGTGCCTTTAATAGTTGCTTGATGAGTTGCTGCAGTGCATCTTGCAGATGGGTGCACATTTATGCTTCTGCATCGTTGGTGGAAGGAGTCAATGTTTAAGGTGGTGGATGGAATGCCAGTCAAGCAAGTTACTTTGTCCTGAATGGTTTATAACTTGTTGAGTTTTGTTGGAGCCGCCCTCATACAGGCAAGTGGAGAATATTCCATCACATGTCTTAATTGTGCCTTGTAAATGGTGGACAGGCTTAGGGGAGGTCATTTACTCCCCGCAGAATTCCCAGCCTCTGACCTGCTCTTGTGGCCACAGTATTTATATGGCTGGACCAGCTCTGTTTCTGGTCGATGGTAACCTCCAGGATGTTGATTTACTTCAAGATAAGAGGGTTGAGGTCTCAAGAATAATTAATCAGTAGCTCCAGCTGGATAGAAGGCCCATGTGATTCATGTTCCCATGGTGATGAGCTTTGAGAAGCGAAGGGTACAGAGAAAGTCATTGCGTTATTAGATTATAGGCTTTCCTAAAATATTAATGTATATCACAGACACGTTAGTCTGCCAGGGTCCAGGAAAGAGAGAGCAGTTAGGATCAAAAGTCTCTGTGATTCACCGTGCTCAAATGTGGATGCAAGTTCACGCTCAGTTAGGAAGACCTAATTCATGGGGAGTTGAAATGAGGCTGGATGATTTGCCGAGCTTTAGCTAGAGGGAGAAGCCTCCAGGAAAACTGGCACCACAAAAGACAGTTCTGGAGTTAAAGGTTTCCAGGGTGGAAAAGGAAAAGATCAGGAGTAATACCTCAGGAGCTAAGAATCGTTCTGGTAGAATTGAATGTCTACTTAAAAGACAGTGTAATGCATGCTGCTTAGTAGTGGGTTTTCAGTTATATTAAAAGTTTTTTGTCCTGTGGTTTAAAGTATAATTTGCCGACAAAGATAGTGTTGAGTCAATAGAGCTTTTAGTCTTGTATGACAGTAAACATCTTAAAACGTCAAACCTTGTCGTGTCATCTGTTCAGCTATTGACTGGAAGTTCGAATTTTTTTTTAAACTCTCTACGGGGATCGTAACATTGATTGCCATCTTTAAGAATATATGAACAGCTTTTTCAGGGTCCATATGATTTCAAATTAATCTTAGAGAACTAGAATTCAGTTAAAGCCTCTCTCTATCATTGTGACAGACTTTAGATTTGCCTTGACTCTAAGCTAACACAGCGAACCTAATGGCTGGAATGTGATGCATAATTAGTAATTTAAATAATGATGTCTTACCCTTTTCTAGGAGCTGTTCTTTTGGCCAGCTTGCAGGGAATTGCAGTCAACGTGGACCCAATCTTCTACACATGGCTTCTTCAGCAGCCTCAGAAAGGGAACATGAAACAAAGACAACAGGTAATGATATCACGATGGAATCAGTGTCTGAAGAGTGCCATTTGTCTGCCCACAATTTGCCATTGCATTCGTAACTTTATTGAAATCAAATGCCAAAGTGTAATCTAATGCTAAACGAGTAATAAATGTATTTTAGTTGGGTTAAAATATTGAATAGAGTATTTCCTCCTATAGCAAGGTGGTACAAGCACGGGCAGCAGACTGTTCGTTGTCACGTCACCTTGAAGCTCCCTTTCCAACATCTCATCACCCTGACTAGGGCATGTCCTGGAGTTCTGAGTCCGCGCCTAGGTGCAGCTCCTCCAGGTTGCTCCCAAAGCAGTCATGTGGGACTCAGATCAATGCATGCTGTGGGGGAAATCTCATCTCCTCATGACCCACTCAGGCTGACCTCAGCATGGGCACTATCTGCTTTCCCACCCAGCAAAGGAAAAATGCTGTCAATGATTCAGTGCACTGACGACACTGAGACTTGGGGGGTTCCGCAGAGGGTAAGGCTGCTTGCTTGGTTAAATGCCCAATGCCAACATGGTACTCACCCTGCCAGAGCACAACAAATCATTGAAGTGCTTGCAGCACTGGATCCAGGTGTGTGCCTTCTCGAGCCTCCAGGTCTGCAGGGACTGACCCAGGCTGCCGCCAAACTGACCGAGAGGCCTTGCCGTCGGCCTTTTTTGTCTATTTTCGGCATTTTTCCCGTCTTTCGGTCGGTCTCGGAAAGCGGTGGCCTGAAGCAAGGGCATGCCCGGGGAAGGCTCCCCCTCGCCAGAGGGACCGGATTTGCCCCGGAAACGTCCCGAAGCCAGCCAGGAAGGCGGCTAAGGGCAATGCACCTCGGATTGAATTTTAACAATCATCAGTGCTATGGCTGTTGGGAGGACAATGTTGACCTCACTGTTGGGCATAAATACCTGGCCGTGGCACCCCAGCCTCACCGACCCCCATAGATCTGGGTGCATGGCGCCTCTCCAGTTCAAGGGCCTCATACTTGAAGCGGTTTAGTATGAAGAGCTGTGCCTGGTCACCTCCAGTCCTACACGCTTGGCCGCGTTCTGCGCATTCCTCACCTGAAAAAGAGAGAAGAGCATTGATTAGGGGAAATTGCACATGGACTCTGTTCGCGCATGGCACACCCCAACCAGAGTGGGACATATCAGGCCTCCAGTGCCTCCTCACCCCGCTGCAGCCAATCACTCAGACAAAGATGCTAGGCCTGCTCCCCACCCTCCACTGCCCCCTTGGACACATGCTGTGTACATCACATTAGAAACCACATGGTATTTCCTCCCATAGCAAGGAGGTACCAGCACGTGCAGCATAGAGGGCAGCAGACTGGTCGTTGTCACGCCAGTTTAAAGCTCCCTTTCCACCATCTCATCACCCTGACTAGGGCATGTCCTGGAGTTCTGAGTCTGCGCCTAGGTGCAGCTCCTCCAGGTTGCTCCCAAACCAGTCATGTGGGACTCAGATCAATACATGCTGTGGGGGAAATCTCATCTCCTCATGACCCACTCAGGCTGACCTCAGCATAGGCACTATCTGCTTTCCCACCCAGCAAAGGAAAAATGCTGTCAATGATTCATTGCAGTGACGACACAGAGACTAGGGGGGGTTCCGCAGAGGGTAAGGCTACTTGCTTGGTTAAATGCCCAATGCCAACATGTGACTCACCCTGCCAGAGCACAACAAATCATTGAAGTGCTTGCAGCACTGGATCCAGGTATGCCGCACCACGTTGCGGGAGCTCACCACCTCCTCCCAGGCACGTTTTGTCATGTGGGAGGGCCTCTTCCTTCCATCCTAGGGGACCAACACCTCCTGCTGTGCTCCCGCCTCCTTGGGAAGGGCAGCAAGGCAGTCATCACTGAAACGAGGGGTGCACTGGCCCCCCGCTGGCTTACCCTCCAGCCTGGCCTGCTCACCCGAACCCCTCTGCTGCGGCCTAGTACTGGCCATTGTGAGCAGCCTACAAAAGACTGCCAGGCCTTCTTTTAAACAGACTGCCAGGTCGCCATTGGTCCTGGTGGTCTGTGTACGCCCGCTGCCTGCACACTCCCGCTATCAGGAGTCGGGAAATACACGGGGTGGGCCTTAATTGGCCTGCCCGCGTAAAATGATGGCACGAACCCAATTGCGGGCAGCAATCAGGTCTGCGCCTGGCCCCCCACCCCCCCGCCACCAAACAGAAAATTCTGCCCGATGTTGTTAAACCCTTATTATCCCATCTGCTAAGAGGCTCAAACCCACCCTCTTTTGCTACCAAAACAAGGGACTGCATCCCAGTTCAAGATTCTCCTGTCTCCCTCCCAATACTACTACATTGTCTGATATCTGTCTCCAATTGCATGTTCTCAGCTTTAAAAAAAGTAAGAGTTTTTTTTATTCATTCATAGGATGTGGGCTTCGCTGGCTGGGCCAGCATTTATTGCCCATCCCTAGTTGCCCTTGAGATGGTGGTGGTGAGCTGCTTTCTTGAACCACTGCAGTCTATGTGGTGTGAATACACCCACAGTGCTGTTAGGGAAGGAGTTCCAGGATTTTGATCCAGAGACAGTGAAGGAACGGTGATGTATTTCCAAGTCAGGATAGTGAGTGACTTGGAGGGGAATTTCTAGGTGGTGGTGTACCACTAGATGGTAGTGGTCGTGGGTTTGGAAGGTGCTGTCAAAGGAGCCTTGGTGAATTCCTGCAGTGTATCTTGTAGATGATACATACTGCTGCTGTGCGTTGGTGGTGGAGGAAGTGAATGTTTGTGGAAGTGGTGCCAATCAAGCAGGCTGTTTTGTCCTAGATGGTATCAAGCTTCTTCAGCGTTGTGGGAGCTGCACTCATCCAGGCAAATGGGGAGTATTCCATCACACCCCTGACTTGTGTCTTGTAGATGGTGGACAGGCTTTGGTGAGTCAGGAGGTGAGTTACTCGTCACACAATTCCTAGCCTCTGACCTGCTCTTGTATTTATATGGCTAGTCCAGTTCAACTTCTGGTCAATGGTAACCCCAGGATGTTGATAATGGGGGTTTCAGTGATGGTAATGCCATTGAACATCAAGCGGCGATGGTTGGATTCTTTTTTGTTGGAGATGGTCATTGCCTGACACTTGTGTGGCGTGAATGTTACTTGCCACTTGTCAGCCCAAGTCTGGATATTGTCCAGGTCTTGCTGCATTTGGACACAGACTACTTCAGTATCTGAGGAGTCATATATGGTGCTGAACATTGTGCAATCATCAGCGAACACCCCCAACTTCTGACCTTATGCTGGAAGGAAGGTCATTGATGTAGCAGCTGAAGATGGTTGGGCTGAGGACACTACCCTGAAGAACTCCTGCAGTAATACCCTGGAGCTGAGATGACTGATCTCCAACAACCACAATATTGCCCATTCCAAAAATTGAACCTGCTGTCTGATGCCTAGGTCTTCCAACCTGTTTAACTCAGCATCCACTTTTTCTCTTAATGCATATGATACTGGTCATGCCTTAAAAAATCGGGGAGTTGCCTCTGGATCAACTGGATAAATCTTGGTTTGCAAGCCTTTGATTTTTCCTAATTCATTGCGATAGGCGCTATTGTATTTTTTCAGCGAATCTATCAGTCCTCCTGCCCAGACTTGAAGAATCTCAGACCAATTTATTTGATTTCCTTTAACCAATCATGGCCCATTAGGCTTGGTCCTTCCCCAGTCACTGTTATTACTGGGAACAGGGCTGACTTCGGCTCATAGCTCTCAGGTACCATGGTGGTGCCTTTTACTTTTATGGCTTCTCCAGTATAAGTCTTTAAATGTGCAGAAGTTCTCTCCAGACCCAAGGGTTGAGTACCTTCTCTCAGGTACTGAAATGTGCGCTCGCCCATCACTGTGGCTGATGCCTCTGTATCCACTTCCAGAACTAGAGGTTTCACGTTTACGTGGAGTGTGACACTAATAGGGCCTGCCTTGACTACTTTAAGATTAAAAAGAGAGTGAATGTCAGATTCAGGTACTTCAGGCTTTTTCACATTATGTACTTCTAATATCTTTGCTGGCTGGTTACTTGGCAATTTGGACTTAGCTCTGCACTGCTTTATCAAATGTCCTCTTTTGCGACAGTAAAAGCACTCGGCCTCCTTAAATCTACATGTTTCAGGAGTGTGGTTACCCCCATACTGGTAACATTTCAACTTCAGGATCGTTGCCTGATTGCCTCCGGTATAGTTTTTTGATTTCTGGGTGAATGGGAATGATTCCCGCTTCGTGGCTACTTCAGCGGTTTTGACGCCATGTCTGGCTGTAGGTTTCTGCCCTAACTGGTAAATGGCGCTATTTTGCAAGCCCTGTAGTTCATGCGAATCTGTCTCAGCGCCTTCCACGGCCTGCGCTGTCTCCATTGCTCGTTTAAGAGTTGCAAGCAATCGACACTGAATGGCATCGTTGCAAACATCGCAAACTAATCGATCCCGTAGCATGTCGTTCAAGGTCGCTCCAAATCACCATGCTCTAACAATTGCTTCAACTTAGCAATATAAGTTGCGATCGATTCGTCTGGGGCCCTTATCCTCGTATTAAATTTGAATCTTTGCATAATGACCAATGGTTTGGGCTGAAAATGGCCCTTCACTAAATCTACGAACTCACTGAACCATTTGGAGCTGGGCAGGCATGGGGCTATGGGATTGCAAATAAGGTTGTAGGTTTGACTCTCAATGATGCTGAAGAGAATTGATTTGCACTTTGCCTCCTCTCCTATTTCTTTGGCCTGGAAATTAAACCCAAGGCGCTTGATGTATTAACTCCAGTACTCTGTGGAGGAGTCAAATGTGTTGATCCTCCTGAAGAGAGGCATCCTGGTGAGTTTTTTTCTTTCTTTTCCTTCTTTAAAACAAGATACTCTCAGTTGTTGGGTGAGAGTTGGCGCCAGGATCATTTATCCACATTGCCAGAGATGTACTACTGAGAGGCTTCTTTAGCTGAACAGTGAATTTTATTTACAGAGCTGCTGGATTAGCTGCCTGCTTCTGGCAAGGCTACAATATACTCCCCAGGCTAGGAAAACTCCACCACCTTATGAGATTCCCTGTGCTGGGTGTTGATTGGCTGTTCTGACCACATGATCCTTACTCTGTGAGGCTGGCCTTAAAGTAATAATTACAATACTCGACACCATCCAGAACAAAGCAGTCCGCTTGGTTGGCACCCCATTCACTATCTTCACCATCCACTCCCTCCACTACTGACGCACAGTGTTAGCAGTGTGTACCCTCTACAAGATATGCTGTAACAACTCACCAAGGTTCCTTCCAAACTCACGATCTTTACCACCTAGAAATACAATGGCAGTTGATGGATGGGAATGCCACCTGATCGTTTTTCTCCAAGCCACGCACTATCCTAATTTAGAACTATATCGCCATTCCTTCACTGTCACTGGGTCAAAATCTTGGAACTCCCTTGCTAATAGCACTGCGGTGTACCTACACCACATGGACACCACATGCAGTGGTTCAAGAAGGAAGCTTACCATGACTTTCTGAAGGGCATTAGGGATGGGCAATAAATGATGTCCTTGCCAGTGATGGCCACATACCATAAAAGATGTGGCAAATCCTTAAAAAAAACTTTGAGCTATCGTGTAGGGTATTTTTGTAAATGTATACATATGTACATATGTATGTGGATAAATTGAAATTATGTTTTGAATGCAATAGCCATGAGCATGTTGAAAAACGTATTCTACTCAAGCACTTTTATCTATTAAATGCACAAAGCACTGCTATGCTCCATATCCCTACATTCTTTGTCAAAATCAATATGACCGGTTGAAATAAGTAACAAGCATTATTTTCCTTATAGAGGTTTTAATATTGAATTTAATTCATTGTTTACTTTCAGTCGGTCTGCCATGCTATGTGATTGCATTTCAAGAAAGATTGAAACCAGCAGCAATTTTATTAAAGAAAAAGCCCACACAACCTAGAAAACTAACCCCATTAATGAGTTGTTTTTAAGATAAGCAGATATAAAATGACTGGTTTTCCTAAACTGTTTCTTTAATGCTCTATCCTTTACGTTTAGTTTATTCCTAATGTATTTATTGCAGCTGAAATAGCAGAGTCAGTTTCCTTTAGTTCATGTTTAATTACACATCATACTAAAGGGCAGGCTTTTTTTTTTGCCAATATTCCACTCCACTCTTCTGAATACATTGACTCTTTGAGATACATTCGCCAGGATACTAGCCATCCACAATACCTTATTGAAGTGCCCATTGTTTATTTGTGAATGTTGCAGTCTGCTTGACTGTGCGGTATTGCAGCTGTGCTTTGTTCTTGTGACATACAAACAAATGCATTCATACTTAGAACAATAATTACTGGACCATGACTATGAGTGGGGATGTTGCCCAACTTCACCTCTACTGCTGCCTCACTAAGGTCAGTCTGCAGTTTAATGCTGGGTCATCTTGATATCTGGGGCTCAGCTACTGAATAAACTTGAGCTGCTGAAAAGCCCGCCTAAAACCAAGTTGAGGCACATGTCTCACATACCTAAGGAATGCAGTTACCTGAGAATAACCCACTTTATATTCTGTTCCTGACACGAGGGCAAGGTGAATTTAATTATTACTACTGTTCCCGTCTTCTGCCCGTGACAGTGGTGGTTTTAATTTCTAATTTATTTTGTTTCCCTTAGTATCCTTTCCATTGTTGAAATGGGCCGCGTTGTGTTTCCCAAACCCCGGTTTATGAGGTCCAATGTTAAAAATAACCCCACAGATTCTTTTAGGGTGAAACAAAACTAGGATATATTAACACATTCAAAACCGAAGGGATGGATCATGACCCACATTCACATGCACGAGCATACAAGGTAGAAAGGCAGAGAAAGAAAGGGAAAGAAGTTACAAATTGTGAGTTACTTAAAAAAAAACTCAAAGAGGTATTGGCATTAGTTCACATGAGTACAGTAAGTCAATATCCAATGAAGGTTTCTTCAGGTGGTTTTGTCTGGCAGAATTCCTGGTCTTTGTCCTAGGAATTCAGTTGAGGTAGTTGAAGATACAGCAAAGTATTCTTGTATTCTGGAAATTAGTTCACTCTCTAGGCAAAATACGGATTCTTTCTGGAGATCTGACTTTGAGAGAGATGGAGGCCAGAGGCAGGCTGCAAGCTTGGAGTCTGGTTTTCTCTTCTGAAGTTAAACCGCAGCTGAAGACAGAATCCAAAAGCTGTATAGTTAAAGCAAGTCAAACAGCTCAAATATCGATCATGTGATAGGATGGTTTTGGGTTGAGCCATTCAGTTACCGATGTGCTTTCAGGACCCTCGTTAAAACCCATTGTATTTTGAGCGTATAATTGTGGAACCATTAGCACAACGTTGGAGATGAGGAGTTACAATAGCTCTGCCTTTGTCCATAGCTGGCCTGCACAGACCTCTTGTCTACTAGTCCTCTGTGTTGGCTTGGCTGGAATTTTCATACAATGCAAGGAGTGTCACATTCCAGGAGGCTGATGAGTTAGCCTTTGTCTATTTTTAAAAACAGAATTTAAACAATAGAATATGGAAGAAAAACAATTTTTTTAGATTTTATTCCTTCACACCTTCTCGGCATGAAAATATTTTTGAAATCTGATTTTTATGCTGGTAATTGGATACAGATAAAAGATTTGCACCTGGAATTTCTGGATAGGGGGAGAGAGCTTCTCCCATTTCCTGGTTTTACTATCGAAATGGCTGTTGTTGCTGTTTTTTGCAGGGTTTCTGTAAGAGATCAGGAGAATGTGTGCATAATACATGAAAGGCCTTTTCAGCAATCAGAAAATTACATTTGTGGATCTTTCTAATTTTTTTTGTTACTCGGGTTGAAGACTGAGTATATTTTCTGACACTTCTTTCATGAACTGCTTCCAGTTGTCCTCCCATGCTTGGGGCAATCAATTCTCCAATAATTAGCATCCAATTTCTGCTCTTCATTTTTGTTTGTCTGAATAATTTTCAATAGATTATCTGCCATAGAATATTTATTACTAATAGTGCTCAATTCCATAATTCTGTCTTTGCCCTGCAAACACAAAGTGAACACATCCTTTTTAGGGGAGCTTTTGCACCTTGCAGGCTTTTGCTTATTACTCCAACCCTTAAATCTGCCTTTAGTTATAGCATCAACACAATAGGATGATCAGACAAACTCTCAATGTGGTTGAGTACCTCTTTTATTTCGGATTTCCAGCATCCACAGTATTTTGCTTTTATCTTAGTGGTTGAGTACCTGCTGCCTATCACATGAAGAGAAGTAGTATGTTACAAGTAGATCATAGCAAAAACCTGAGTTGACTTACCTCTGATTATCGTACTGTACGTAATAAAAGATTTTTTCCTTTGCTTCTTCCTGACTCAGGTGTTTGTTGACCCACCTGAACCACACTTTTTAAGTCTTGCTTTCTTTTCTCACTTCTGTCAGCATCCACTTTCCAAGTTCATTCTCTGCAAACCAGTGTCTTCTCTGCAGTGTCAGCATCATTGTACCTCTGTCCCCCATTTTCACAGCCTCCTCCTGCATTTCCCTTGACTGCCCTTTATTTAGCTTCCCACTTGCTACATTTTTTTGCTTGGCAGTACAGAACTTGAGTATTGCTGAAAAAAAGAGATATCCTGTGGAAGCTTTTTGTCTTGCACTCATCAGGACAGATGCAAGAATGCCAAATTTCGAAGAGAGTAATAATTTATACTACATGAGAAAAGGGTGCTGATTGATTTACAAGTCGAGTGTGATTGGCTGAGGCATTGCCATGGCGAATACACCCAGGGAGGTCTTGTCCCAAATGCTTTTGTATAATTCCAAAAAGGTGCAACAGTTGGACATATTTCTTTTGCCTGCAGAGGACAGGTTGCTACATATAAATATATATATATATATATATATATATATAGTGTCTAGCAAGCATAAGTGAGCTAAATTGTAAGTCCAACTGATAATCTTCATTCGGTTGTTTATCTACATGTTAATTTTTCATTTTGCATCAACGGGTGTTTAGATTTAGAAACATAAGAACAGGAATAAGTCATTTAGTTCTTTGAACCTGTTTCACCATTCAGTTAGATCACAGCCAATCTGTATCTCAACATCAATCTGCTTACCATGGTTCTGTACTCTTAATACCCTTCCCCAATAATCGACCATACATTGTACCTTAACAACTTTAAAGTCTGCAATAAAAACAATGTTTAATGTGTGCTCCATGTTTTGAAGAAGGATTAAATGCAGCAGGCATAAATACTCACTCAAATGGGATTCTTTCTGTGAAGCATACTTGGCCTGTGCTGCACAAATCTTTGGATTCACATGCAAGTTAAGTGGGAATGCATATATTTACAGAATTCTAGATGAATTCTTCAGTCTTTCATCAGCAGTAACCACAAATTCAGCTTAAAGTGAGATACAGTTCCCATTCCTATTAGCTAGTGTACCGATATTTTTCTGCTTCTAGTGCTTCTCTTTTCATTTACTATAAATGTGAAATAAACCCATCCTTTTAGAGGATATAGTTACAATTGTGGGCACTCAGAGGAAATGTAGAAAGCCTAGAGATTAGTATAGAAAAGATAGAATAAATGATTGCTGTGGAGGAGACGTGTTAAAACGCAAGCACGCTTATTGTTGCACCAGACGGTATCTACACCACATGGACTGTGCAGCTCACCACCCCCTTCTCGAGGGCAGTTCAGCAATGCCACATCCCATGCATGAATTAAATTAAAATCAAGCAAAATGTTAAGGATTTGCCACTACCATGAATACTCAGTCTTTGTAAAAGTTGGTCTCATTTGACAGAAGATTCTAAGCCTTTAGATCTGTAGAGTTTGAGAGTTCTGCTGAGATAGCTTGACTGCTGTTGCCATTAAAAGCCAAAATTACAAATATCCAGCTACTTGGCTTGCAAATCACCTTCCTACAGATTGGAGGCTAGTTAATGTAACCCTACGATTTAAAAAGGGGGGTAGAGAGGAAACAGGAAATCATAGACCAGTCAGCCTGATGTCAGTAGTGGGGAAAATTCTAGAGTCCATTATAAAAGATTTAATAGCTAAGCACCTGGAAAACAGAGGCAGAATTGGACAGAGACAGCAAGGATATATGAAAGGGAAATCATGCTTGACAAATCTACTGGAATTTTTTGAGAACGTAGCTAGTGGAGTTGATGAGGGGGAGCCAGTGGATGTGGTTTATTTGGACTTTCAGAAGGCTTTCGACAAAGTCCCATGTAAGAGATTAGCGTGTAAAATGAAAGCGCATGGGATTGGGGGCAGTGTATCAAGATGGATAGAAAACTGGTTGGCAGACAAGAAACAAAGAGTAGGAATAAATGGGTCTTTTTCCGAATGGCAGGCAGTGACTGGTGGGGCACTGCTAGGATTGGTGCTGGAACCTCAGCTATTCACAGTATATATTAATGATTTAGATGAGGGAACTGAATGTAATATCTCCAGATTTGCAGATGACACAAAGCTGGATGTGAGGGTGAGCTGTGAGGAGGATGCAGAGATGCTTCAGTGTGATTTGGACAAGCTGAGTGAGTGGGCAAATGCATGGCAGATGCCGTATAATGTGGATAAATGTGAGGTTATCCACTTTGGTAGCAAAATCAGGAAGACAGATTATTATCTGAATGGCTATAAATTGAGAGGGGAGAATGTGCAACGAGACCTGGGTGTCCTCGTACTGAAGGTAAGCAGGCAAGTGCAGCAAGCGGTAAAGAAGGCAAATGGTATGTTGGCCTTCATAGCAAGAGGTTTCGAATACAGGAGCAGGGATGTCTTGCTGCAATTATATAGGGCCATGGTGAGACCACACCTGGAATATTGTGTGCAGTTTTGGTCTCCTTATCTGAGGAAGGATGTTCTTGCTTTAGAGGGAGTGCAGCGAAGGTTTACCAGACTGATTCCTGGGATGGCAGGACTGACATATGAGGAGAGTTTGAGTCGATTAGGGTTATATTTGCTGGAGTTCAGGGAGGAATCTCATAGAAACCTATAAAATTCTAACAGGACTAGACAGGGTAGATGCAGGAAGGATGTTCCTGATGGTGGGGGAGTCTAGAACCAGGGTTCACAGTCTGAGGATACGGGGTAGACCATTTAGGACTGAGATGAGGAGAAGTTTCTTCACCCAGAGAGTGGTGAGCCTGTGGAATTCACTACCACAGAAAGTAGTTGAGGCCAAAACATTGTATGTTTTCAAGAAGGAGTTAGATATAGCTCTTGGGGCGAAAGGGATCAAAGAATATGGGGAGAAAGCGGGAGCCGGCAATTGAGTTGGATGATCAGCCATGATCATAATGAATGGCGGAGCAGGTTGGAAGAGCCAAATGGCCTACTCCTCCTATTTTCTATGTTTCTATGTTATGCTAGGGTTTATAGACAGTGATGATGTTTGTGAAGAAAAACTTAGAAAAGGTGCACATTACCAAGCAGTTTGATATTACCTATTTCCAGGGCATTACAGTTCTGCCTGTGTTTTCTTTCAATGAAACCAATTAAATTAAATTAGGAAAACAAGGGACAAAACAATCATTCTTTTCCTTCTGCTGAACTTTCAAGGGTTCCCTTGATTAGCAGCTGTATAATAATGGAAGTTAAAGTGTATGATTTACTATTGCAAAAACAGACAACCTGTGTTTTTTTTTCTGACTCTTCCTGATATACAATCAACACCCAGCACCTGTTCACCTTTATTACCATAAAGTACTGCGTACTTAACATTTATTAAATTAGATGCTAACAGACTTCCTTGGTTTTTTTAAATTCAATTGATGTGCATAAAAATAATTCGTACACAATGAAAGTATCACGTTATCTTATTATACCATCGCTCTTGACATAATCCAAATTCCCCTTTTCCTTTAACAAAATTAATAAGACTTGAAAATGTCTTTGTTACAATCCATTATAATTCAAGGTGCCCCTCTTTGAGGATATTCAACAATTTCTTTGAGCAAGCAATTCTTTTTCTGAAACATTCAGATAACTGGTAACTTGCGTCAACTCATTTAAGTTTGGAAATTTCCTTCTTTTCTAACATCTCTTTTATACTTGCGAGATTAATCCTCAACCTCTTTTCTACGAAACTCTTTGTTGAATGGACATTGTCCCAGAGCGAATGATTATCTATGTAGCATTCTATGGGCGCATTTTTCCCCAGCTGCCCCTTATATAGGAGTTCCTTTGAAATATTCGATAAATGCATTGCCATATCTGTTGCCTCTACTAGTGCAAGCATCTCCGCAGCTAAGGTGCTTTTAACTACCCTCTTTATCATCTTTGATTCCCGAGCTAATGGGCAGCATTTATCGTTTCTTCCCACTAAAAATATAATGAATCCTGCTGTACTTGAATAACCATCAGGAAGATTAGCATGTGAGGTGTCACTAAAAATAACTAATTTTATCCCTTCTGGGTCACCCAGGTTTAAAAATTTGATCGCCCATTCCTCTGAACTTAATTTCTTCAACGTCGTTTTTTCTTTTAGCACTTACCCAACAGTAGCATATTTCAGCACGGTGTTAAATTCTAATACATCATAGCACTCGTGGGGTCTAGTTTGCGTGCATAGCCAGTTTAGTTCTCCAATTAAGTTTCTTAACTGATCTGCTTCTTCCTTAGTTGCAGAGTCCTCCTTTTGCGAGGACCTAGCCCGATTTATAGGGGTCCTATTGCCATTCTCTAGGTAAGACTGTTGAGTCGAAGTTATTCCCCGACTTATGATAAAGGCAAAATACTGCAGATGCTGGAATTCTGAAACAAAAACAAAAAGTGCTGGAAAAACTCAGCAGGTCTGACAGCATCTGTGGAGAAAAAGACAGAGTTAATGTTTCGAGTCTGTCGAGTCATACGGACTTGAAATGTTAACTCTGTCTTTCTGTCCACAGATGCTGTCAGACCTGCTGAGTCTTTCCAGTATTTTTTGTTTTTATTCCCAACTTAGTCTGACTAATATCCAACCCTATGTATTTAAAAGCACCGGAAGCCCGATTTCCGATTTTGAATTCCTTCATAATTTTATCCATTGCAAATTTCTCAAATGCGACAAATCCCCCCCATAGGAAATTGTCTCAATGCAATAAGAAGAGCCCTGCTAGTTTTCTTTCATAATATGCATAAAGCATTGCTGGATCTACTTTTAGCTGAACACAACAAGCTTTCAATAGGCCAGACCTAACTGAAAAATACCACACCTTGGATGCACCATTTAGCCTGTCAATCTCGATAATTTCCCCTCTATATTTCCAGCTTCTTGTGGAGGCTTTAAAAATACTTCCCTTTGAAATTGCTCCCCTTGCAAAAATTCTGCTTTGACATCAATGGATTTACATTCCTACATGTATGTCGCCAGGAGTGCTAGGAAAATCTTCAAACTTGCTTTCCCTGCTGTTGGGGAATCTGCTCTAACCTCCTGGTTGCCCAGTTATTCTTCCAATCCCCAAGTCACCGGCCTAGCCTTAGCTTTGTATGTCCTTTCGGGAAGTACTTTCTTTGTACGTATCCATCTATGGGACAATGCTGGTTGTCCTTTGTCTGGCACCTCCGTGTAGACGCCAAATTGTCCAATTGCCAATTTATTTTTGTTTTGCTTCCTTTACCAATTTACCATTTAACTTGTTAGTAGCCATTAGAGTTTTTCTGTCATAAGTATTTACTCAGGAAACTAGCATCGTGTATAAGGAAGGAAGGGAAACAAGCAGTAGTGTCATGGAACATATAGAGATTAAAGAGGAGGAGGTGCTTGCTGCCTTACAGCGAATAAAGGTAGATAAATCCCCTGGGCCTGACATGATATTCCTTCGGACCTTGAGGGAGACTAGTGTAGAAATTGCAGGGGCCCTGGCAGAAATATTTAAATTGTCCTTAGCCACGGATGAGGTGCCGGAGGATTGGAGGGTAGCTCATGTTGTTCCGTTGTTTAAAAAAGGCTCCAAAAGTAAACCAGGTAATTACAGGCCAGTGAGCCTGATGTCAGTAGTAGGTAAATTATTGGAAGGTGTTCTGAGAGATCAGATATACAATTATTTGGACAGCCAAGGGCTGATTAAGGATAGTCAGCATGGCTTTGTGCATGGTAGGTCGTGTTTAACGAACTTTTTAGAGTTTTTCGAGGAGGTTACCAAGAAAGTAGATGAAGGAAAGGCTGTGGATGTTGTCTACATGGACTTTAGTAAGGCCTTTGACAAGGTCCCACATGGGAGGTTAGTTTAGAAGGTTCAGACACTTGGTATCCATGGAGAGGTTGTAAATTGGATTTGAAATTGGTTGTGTGGGAGAAGACAGAGAGTGGTAGTGGATGATTGCTTCTCAGACTGGTGGCCTGTGACTAGTGGTGTGCCTCAGGGATCTGTGCTGGGACCATTGTTGTTTGTTGTCTATATCAATGATTTAGATGATAATGTGGTAAATTGGATCAGCAAGTTTGCTGATGATACTAAGATTGGAGGCATTGTGGACAGCGAGGAACGCTTTCAAAGCTTGCAGAGAGATCTGGACCAACTGGAAAAATGAGCCAGAAAATGGCAGATGGAGTTTAATGCAGAAAAGTGTGAGGTGTTGCATTTTGGAAGGACAAACCAAGGTAGGGCATACACAGTAAATGGTAGAGCACTGAGGAGTGCGGAGGAACAAAGAGATCTGGGAGTTCAGATACATAATTCCCTGAAAGTGGCATCACAGGTAGACAGGGTTGTAAAGAAAGCTTTTGGCATACTGGCCTTCATAAATCAAAGTATTGAGTATAGGAGTTGGGATGTTATGGTGAGGTTGTATAAGACATTGGTGAGGCCAACTTTGGAGTATTGTGTGCAGTTCTGGTCGCCTAACTACAGGAAGGATATCAGTAAGATTGAGAGAGTGCAGAAAAGATTTACTAGGATGTTGCCGGGTCTTAAGGAGTTGAGTTATAGGGAAATATTAAACAGCTTAGGACTTTATTCCTTGGAGCGTAGAGGAATGAGGGGAGATTTGATAGAAGTTTACAAAATTATGAGGGGTATAGACAGAGTAAATGCGAGTAGGCTCTTTCCACTTAGATTAGGAGAGATAAACACGAGAGGACATGGCTTTAGGGTGAAAGGGGAGAGGTTTAGGGGGAACATTAGGGGGAACTTCTTCACTCAGAGAGTGGTGAGAGTGTGGAACGAGCTACCATCTAACGTGGTAAATGCGGGCTCACTCTTAAGTTTTAAGAATAAATTGGATAGATACATGTTTGGGAAAGGTCTGGTGGGTTATAGACTGGCTGCAGGTCAATGGGACTAGTGGAATAATATTTCGGCGCAGACTAAAAGGGCTGAATGGCCTGTTTTTCTGTGCTGTAGTGTTCTATGGTTCTATGGTTCCAAGGGCTCCTGCTTTTTGTGTCACTCCTCGTCTTTCCTGTGGTCCTTGTTCGAGTTAAACTACGTCCCCTACCAGATTTCCTTTCTGGACTGTTACTACTTGACTTCCATTCACAAGTACTTAATCTTTTCCTTGGACTGTGATCACTATTAGGCTTCCTGTCTGAACTTACACTATGTTTCCTGGCTCTCCAAATTTTTGCTTCCTTCTGCCAATCTGATTTCTGCCCCATGTCCTATACATTTAGCCAGTTTTTGTACTTCCCTGTGGCCTTTCCTACCCTTACTACTATGATGGCGATAACTGCGTGACCGGAGCCCACCTCCTTTGTTAACTGACTCCTTATATACAATTGGGTATCATTAACAAATCAACACCCAGACCCTGTTCACCTTATTATCATCAAGTACTGGGTATTTAAAAGCAAAGAACTGCGGATGCTGGAAATCCAAAACAAAAACAGAAACAGAAATACCTGGAAAAACTTAGCAAGTCTAGTAGCATCGGCGGAGAAGAGCACAGTTGACGTTTCGAGTCCTCATGACCCTTCAACAGAACTAAGTAAAAATAGGAAAGGGGTGAAATATAAGCTGGTTTAAGGAGTGCGGGTTGTTGGGACAAGAAGCCAGTAATAGGTGGAGATAACCAAATGATGTCACAGACAAAAGGACAAAGAGGTGTTGAAGGTGGTGATATTATCTTTTGGTTATCTCCACCTATCACTGGCTTCTTGTCCCAACAACCCACCGGCCCCCTCCCCCCGCCTTAAACCAGCTGATATTTCATCCTTTCCTATTTTTACTTAGTTCTGTTGAAGGGTCATGAGGACTCGAAACGTCAACTGTGCTCTTCTCCGTCGATGCTGCCAGACTTGCTGAGTTTTTCAAGGTATTTCTGTTTCTGTTTTTATACTGGGTATTTAACATTCATTAAACAGAACCTATTAGATGCTAACAAAGAGGCCCTGTCTGTTAGCTGTAAGGATCTCGTTTAAAATAAGTTCGGGCATTGTCGGCTCAGTTCCATGTGGATCTGGACCCACAATCCTAAACAGCCCAATAATTGCACAAAATTATGTCATGAGATGGGAAATATATGGTGTCTTGCCAGCTGAAGCTTCTTGAAGGCTGATTACCAAGGCACAAATTTGGAGCAGAGGATATCTCTGTCTTTATAACTATTCTATACTTGAACTGGGATTAATTAGGGCTGACACTGCGTGTTTTTTTTCCCCTTTGCAGCAACCTGCAGGAGCTATTCAATTAGTCATACCAACAACAAGGAAGAAGGAGGATGAGATATCTGTTGGCAGTACGCCTTTGGCAATGCAACAGTCAAATCAAGCTTCTGAATATGCCAGCAGCCCTGTCAAAACAAAAACTGCAACAGGTAGGTTGTTCAATTTTAGTTAGTATTTCACATGTGAAGTGATCAGCTGTAAAAAGATGTACTTCACAAAACGCTCCTAATAAATGTTGATCCAGGCCATAAGAAAATAGATTCAGTCATTATGAAATGAAACAAAAGTATGGAACTTTCAACTAATATTGATCAATTTTATCGAATAGCATGAGGTATAAGATTGGAACATGATTGTAAAAGAATAAGTTATATATGACAATTAATTGGCGGTCTACAACAAATGTGATTGAAAGTGGCTCAAGTGAGCATTGATTGGTAGGCCTAGTCAAGAGGCAATAAGTGTACATTCTCTACTTGTTACCTGCTAACCTTAATCTATAAAAATATTAAATTAAGATGATACGTCCAAATAAGTGGTTAAGATATTGCCAAAGATTTTGCCACTTTTCAGAAACGCGAATACTATGTTGATAGTGTAATACAAACTATGGAGTGATGACATGGACAAATAAAATTGCTGCTTGTTCAGCTGCTCTCATGCAATCTTCATATTTATAAGATCCTTGAATTTTAAATGGAATTTCCAATAATTCTTTCTTTTTCACGTGTCTTGTCAAAATTTCCATTTCTCATATGGGTGATTTATTATATGTTTATGTGCCATGTACAGACATTTCATGGCTAAGTAGTGCCGTTTCTCTCACTGGCTCCTATCAGTCAGTACTCAGCATATGAAGGCACATTATTAGTTTTTATTGATATGGCTGAGAAAGTACTTTATTTGTTTAATTGGTGGAGTTGTTTTACTTAATACTGTGGGATTATAGGTAAAATAAATTCTCCACATGTATAAAATGGTTAATTTAGATTTTTTTTTCTGTATTTGATTTTCAATGCTATAAATGTTCATTTCTTCAACCCTGAAGAGTGGGAGGAAGAGGGGAAAACCCATGAAGTTGAATGGGCCACCTTATTATTTTGTGACTTTCGAAACTCTGAATGCCTTCTCATTAGATTTGGTTTTACTTAAACAATAGCCCTGGTAGGAACTATTTGTTTGCCTTGTCTCTGTGTACCTGTAGAGTGAGGCTGAATGGTGACTTTCTGTATTGTAACCATTGTATGTACGTAATTTGGAAGCACATTTAATTGTCACTTAATGTAGCAACTTAATTAAGCATAGCAACATCAGAAAGAGAGCACTTGATCTTTTACGCTAGTTCTAGGTACATAATGGAGTAAACACCTTCTAATCCAGTTTTCCCTGCTCTTTCAATGAAACCTTTGATACCTTTTTAAGTAGTTAGCTAAGTATATCTTTAATGTTGTCATTCAATGACCACTTACGGTAACACCACTTATGGTCTAATAACCATTAACCTGGAAAGGATTCTTCTGATCTGCCACCTTGTCTGTGATTTGCAGACCAGTGGAAATAACTTTTCACTATTTATGTCCTCAAGCCCTCCCAAAAATATAAGCATATTGGATCCACCCATTAATCATAACAGGAAAGGATGGTAATATACATAAAAACAGAAAAGTCAAGTCCGGCAGCATCTGTGGAGAGAGAAACAGAGTTAATCAGAAAGTCATCTGATGAAAGATCATTGACCTAAAGGGTTAACTCTTCCTCTCTCTCCTCGGATGCTACCAGACCTGTTCAGTATTTCCAGCATTTTCTGTTTGTTATTTGATTTCCAGCATCTGTTCTATTTTGCTTTCGCAATATGATTGGTTGGCTTGCATGATATTGTGGCTAGCACAAAGGAATGGCTGAAAGGGAATACAAAACAATGGCGCATAAGTTTCAAGCGAAAACTATGAAGGTGGTGATATCTGAATTGCACCAGTGTTATTTGAGGAAACGGAGAGAATGAGCAGCACAGTGAACTTCAGTATGTCACCATGAAGATAAAGCAGGAATTGAATTGGTGGACAAATCTTTTTTTTCATAAGGGACAAGAATGATACACAAAGGATAGGCTGCTTCTAAACAGGTAAAGGGACAAAACCATGGCCTGAATCTTTCAGGCGGCGGGCAGGCTCAGCAAGAGCAGGCAGGTGTGGCCGCGGAGCCAGTCGCCGCACGTGATTGGCTCCAAGCTGCCGTTTTACGCGGGGGGGGCAATTATGGCCCGCCCAGCGTATGACAGGAGCCATAGCGCTCAGTGCTACCTGTGCAGGCGGGAGGAGGATAGAGAGGTCAGGGCCAGTGCTCTTTCGTGAATGCATGCGAAAGGGCGCATCAGTCTTCCTGAGGCATGGGGCTGCCTCAGGGAGATTGAATCACTATTGAAATCATTTAATTCCTGGATGAAAAACTTATTTAAACATGCCCCCTCGTGTGACTGTGTCACATGAGATAGGACATGTGTTTATAGTTAGGAAAAATTCTTAATTTTATTATTAAAAGCTTTACGAAACCTCATTCCCCTCATGGATGAGGTTTCCTAAAAACTGTGAAGGCTGTTTGGCCTTTTCCCCTGCCTGCCAACCTTAAGGTTGGATGGGCAGTGTTAACAATTACATTAATCGTTTCCTTAATGGCCTTGATTGGCCATTTAAATATCGGTGGGCGCGCAGCCTTCGCAGTTTTTAGAAGGTGGTAGAGAGCTACCTTCTCAAACCGCTGCAGCCGATGTGATGTAGCTACACCCACAGTGCTATTAGGGAGGGAGTTCCAGGATTTTGACCCAGCGACAGTGAAGGAACGGCAATATATATTGAAACTGCTGTCACTGTTCATCTGTGATGGAGGGAGTGAATGTTTGTGGACGTGGTGCCAATGAAGTGTGCTGCATTGTCCGGTCAGTGAAATTGTATCCCATGAAAGAATGCAGATATCTATCTTTATGTGTCCTGAGACCAGTTGTGATTCAATAACTAACTGTCTATTTAGTTTTTGCTGCAGCTCCATAGCAACCTTGATCTTATGAGCTCTTCCCAGAAAGTTAAGAACACATTACTAGATTTTTCTTAAACTCACTTTGGTCTTAAAGGGGACATTGCAGCAAAGAAAATGCGGACTTTTCTCAAAGCGCAAGGGTCATCACAAGGGCTATTGGAAATAGCAGGGGAGTGGGACTAATTGGATAGCTCTTGCTATGACCAGTGAGGACGTGTGTCAGGACTTGCCCTTCCTTTCCCACTCCTCGATTGATCGTAATTGGATTTTTTGTAGTTTATAAGGACGAAGGTATTAATTCAATGTCTGTGCTTAACCATTTATGCGCTCATTGCAAAGAAACCAGTCTGACAAGCTTTAATGAATTTAAAACACGCAGTAGTTTTATTGAGCTAAATTTTAGTTTTAGTTTTTATTGAGATAAAAACCCACTCAGATAAAGATATTTAAAAAGGTAAACCCATGTGCTGACCTTCACAACACACACACACACACACACACACACACACACACACACACACACACACACACACGCATGCAAAATAACAAATTACACAGTAGGAGGTTATTTTTTGGCCAAATTAAAATTCAGCGATAAAAGGCAAAAAATAGAGTTCACTGTTTGAGTCCTTCGCTAGTATCCGTGGCTGGGGCAGAATTTTACATGGTAGTCTTGAAATTTCAGTGGAGTTGAAACTGATGTAAACTGGAGGAGACTTCTTTTTTAAATGTAATCCACCTTTTCCAAAAGTTATTGTTTTTTTGTACCTGATGTTCCTTTTATTTTAAAATTCTCTATCTCTGTGATGGATTTCAAACTGTAACTGAGATAGGGTCCTGAATTTGAGAGAGGGGAGGGAGATGTGGTGTTACTGCTCCTTCTGCAGATTTCTTCCAGAGTCCTGTTTTTAGCAGCTTTTGTACTAAAAGACATTTCAAAATGGTTATTCTGGTTACATGACCTCCCTCTCCATAGTGATTTCAGAAGGTAATTAATTAGCTCATGACTGGATGACTAGTTATTGTTACAGCCTATATGGCTGGTTTCATTAATGTCCCAGCCATTAACTCCTAGATGATCCATGCTTTATCTTGATGAGATAAGAAGAACATCTATATAGCTGCTCTGAAGAAGAGTCACACGGACTTGAAACGTTAACTCTGTCTTTCTCTCCACGGATGCGGTTAGACCTGCTGAATTTTTCTAGCATTTTCTGTTTTTGTTTCAGATTTCCAGCATCCGCAGTATTTTGCTTTTATCTATATAGCCATTGTGCTGGCAAACTTTCTGTCTCCACTTGAAAGGTAGCTTTATAGAAATGCAAATGGCCAGTACAGTTTCAGTAAATCTTGAAGTATTCTTGACATCAGCAGGTGTGAAATTCCACAGGAGGTTGTCGTGTCATATCGTAGTTATAGCTCACATTGGAAACTTCCAGAAACTTGCCAATTTGTAATATCAGGTGACCTGTGGCAGCTATCTTAAGTTAGTGTCTTTGCTTGCTTTCTAGAAGCCCTTTTAAAGCAGTTTAGTATATATTTGATCAGCTGATGAAATTAAGGATTAATTTCACACATGCACGTGTCACGTCGTCGTGACACTCTTCCAAAGTGTTGAAACAGGTACAGTCTTATCAGTGTTGTGTGATTATATGAACCGCCCACTCTCAGCTGGTCAAAATTACCTCCTGACCCAACCAGTTATCAGCCCTTATCACAAGGTCAACTCGGAAGATTTCTGCATTCCTATCAATGCTAATTCTCTCCGTACAACTGACATCCATGTGCACGGCCTTATCTGGCAGGTTAGTGACCGTGTCAAAAAAAATCAATTAAATTATTCAGTTGTGAGCTACTCTTCACAAGTGTGTGTTGATTCTCCTTCATCAGGGCATTCTTATTCAACTGCGAAGTTACTTTCTCCCTGGCCAGGATTTTACATTCGGTGTGCGGGGGTGGGCCCGCCAATCCGGAACATAAAATGGTGTGCGGTGACGTTGGGCATGTGTCCTGACGTCATTGACCTATCTCGCGATATTTCATTTGGCGGGCGTGCGCCGGAGTCAGCTGCGCGTCCACCGAGAATTGAAAGGCCTATTAAGACCATTAACTAGGTAATTAACCTTAACTTTACACTGCTCGCCCAACCTTATGGTTGGCGGGCAGGCAAAAAAGGCCAAGTGACCTTTACGTTTTTTAGGAAACTTTATCCATGAGCAGGATGAGGTTTCCTGAAGCTTTTACAAATTATATAAAAAGTTTTTTTGAAAAATAAAAACACGTGCCATCTCATGTGGCACAGTCACATGAGAGGGCATGTTTCATTAAATTTTTAATGTTTTCATTTATTTTTTTGAAAAGCGCTTCAATCTCCCCGAGGCAGGAGATTGAAATGCTCTTGGACGCGCATGTGCAAAAGAGCGCTGAACCCAACTCTCCCTCCTCCCCCCGCCCGCACAGGTAGCACTTAGTGCTACCACTCGAGTATTACGCTGGGCCCACCTGCATAAAATGGCAGTGCGGAGCCGATTGCGAGCGGTGGTTGGTCTGCGACTGCTTCTGCCAAGCCCACCCGCCACGGGAAAAATTCAGGCCCCTGATAGCTTCCAGTAAACTTCGCACAAGTTAGGTTACCCAGATAGCTTTGTAGTTATGGGTACCCACGTGGGCCCTAGTTACGCCTGTCTTTTTGTCGGGTACCTGGAACATTCCTTATTCCGACCCTTCCCTGGCCCCGTCCAACAATTCTTTTTCCGCTACATCGATTACTTTATTGGTGCTGCTTTGTTCTCTTGTCTGGAACAGGAAAAGTTAATCAATTTTGCTTTTAATTTCCACCCCTCTCTCAGCCTCACGTGTCCTTCGCCATCACTTCCCTTCCCCTCCTTTCTCTGACTTTTCTGACTCCATTTCTGGTGATAGACTGTTTAACCTATATTCATTAGAAGTCCACTGACTCTCACAGCTACCTTGACTACACCTCCGCACACCCTACTGCTTGTAAGGACTCCAACCCATTCTCCCTGTTTCTCCATCTCTGGAGCATCTGTTCTGATGATGCTACCTTCCACAAAGATGCTTCTGACAGGTCGTCTTTTTTCCTTAGCTGAGGACTACTACTCCTACTCCCTCTCCCCCACTATGGTTGACAAGGCCCTTAACTGTGTTCGACTGACTTCTTGCATTGTCCTCACCCCTTTCCCTCACTCCCAGAACCATGATAGTGTTCTCCTTGTCCTCACTTTCCACTCCACCAGCCTTTGTATTCAAAGGATCATCCTCTGCCATTTCTGCCAACTCCTGCATGATGCCACCACCAAACACAAATTTTTCTCTCACCTCCCCTGTGAACATTTTGAGGGAATCATTCCCTCCGTGACACCCTGGTCCACCCTTCTATTACCCCAACACCTCATCCCCTTCCTACGACTCCTTCCCATGCAATTGCAGGAGGTGTAAGGCCTGCCCCTTTACCTCCTCCCTCTTCACCATCCAAGGCCCCAAACACTCTTTCCAAGTGAAGCAGCAATTCACTTCCACTTCTTTCAATTCAGCCTACTGTATTTGCTGCTCACAATGTGGTCTCGTCTACCTTAGGGAAATGAAATGCAGACTGGGTGACCACTTTGCACAACATCTGCACTCAGTCAGCAAGCATGACCCCGACCTTCCCGTCTCTTGCCATTTCAATACACCATCTTGCTCTCATGCTCACGTTTCTGTCCTCGGCCTGCTACAATGTTCCAGTGAATCCTTGCGCAAGCTGGCGGGACAGCACCTCATCTTCTGATGAGACTTTTCATCATTGAGCTCAACAGCTACAGACCATGAACTCCCCCCTCCGTTTTGATATTGTTCTCCCCATCAAGTACCACTCTGCATCTTGTTCTTATGTTTTGTTTTCAGATAGCACTGACTCTTTTTCTGCTATTAACACATCCTGCTATTTTGCTTTTGGAAGATGCTGCTATTCTGCTACTAATGCCTACGGTGGACCAATGCTTTATTCTTTAATCCTATTATCATCACTCCTTTTGTCTTATGTTCCATGACATCTTTGTCATTTAATCTCTCCAGCCCTCCAGCCTATCCCTGACTTTCTATTTTGCTCCACTTGTCCCTCCTTCCTTTGTCAACAACATAAAACCCAGCACATTTCTACCTCTCTCCAGTTCTGAGGAAAAGTCACATTGGACTCCAAATGTTAACTCTGTTTCTCTCTCTACAGATGCTGCCAGACCTTCTGAGTTTTCCCAGCATTTTCTGTTTTATTTTAGATCTCCAGCATCCACAGTATTTTGCTTTTAGCTTTGTAGTTGCTTGACTTCCCTCAATTCCCCTCATGGAGGGACATTTATGGACTTCCAATCCTGAATCTGGAGCTTTGGAAAATTCTAATATATCAGATCTTGGAGATTTGCCTAGCTTGGGTTGTGTTATTTTCACAGTTGCCATTGTTTACTTCTATAGGTTACCCCTCGTGACTTATTTTTTGATTAACTTATAAGTCAGATTTACCAGACTTGATGAAACTGATATGAAGTGTTCTGTTTTTGCTGATCTCTGAACACCCTTCGGATTTGAGCATCTGAGAGATCGCTATGTCTATGTGTAAGCTGAAGGTGACCATTTAGATTTCCAATCCTAACTTGTACATATCCGTGCTGGCCATAAGATTTTACCCACCGAGAGTAAGGTGAACTGAGTACTTTGGGATCAGCATGAAGAGGGATTTGCTAGTGTTGTTGGGGAGAGTTTAAACAAGATTGACAGGAGGATGGAACCTGAGGGCAGATTCAGATGGGACAGATACAGAATGGGTTGCAGGAGACAGAAAATTAGTGAGTGACTCTGAAAGGAGAGAAGAAGCAAAGGTTAACAAGTGCACAGCACAGGAATTTGGCTGTGTTAAAAGGTATGTATTCAAATGCAATGAGCATAGCAAACAAAGCCGATGGGCTGAAGGCACAGGTATAGAACTGCTACAATGGAAACTTGGCTTAAAGAGGGGCAAAAATGGCAGCTTTATATCCCTAGAGGTAGGATTTTCAGGCAGGATAGAGAGGGGGGCTAAAAAAGTTGGGGGTGTAGCATTGTTAGTTAAAAAATCAATTACAGCTGTGAGGAGGGATAATATACTACTTGGCCGTCAAGCCTACTCCGTCATTCGGTAAGATCTTGCCTAATCTTTTATCTCAATCCTGCATTAACACTCGATTTCTTTCATATCAAAAATCTACCCCTCTCTGCCTTCAATATGCTCGATGATTGAGTATTCACAGCTCTCTGGGTTAATGAATTCCAAAGATTCACAACCCTTTGAGTGAAGAAATTTCTCCACATCTCAGTCCCAATTGGCTGACCACTTATTCCGGGACGGTTACAACATGTCCTAGATCCTCCAGCCTGGGAAAACACCCTCCCAGCATCATCCTTGTTAAGCCCCTTAAGAGTTTTATATGTTTCAATGAGCTCACCTTTTGTTTTTTCTAAACTCCAGGGAATATAGACCTAGCCTACTCAATTTCCCCTCGTAGGAAAATACCACCCACCACCCCCAGTCCAAAAACTCCATTTCTAGTGAATCTTTGTTGCCCTGTAAGGCAGAGATATCCTTAATTGGGTAAGGAGACCAAAACTGTACACAATACTTCCAGGTGTGACCTCACCAAGCCCTTATATAACTTCTTTGTGCTTATGCCCCAATCCCTTTGTACGAAAGACTAACAATCAGTAATGATCTTATTGAATGATGGAGCAGGCTCAAGGGGCTGAATGGCCTACTCCAGCTCCTATTTCTTACATTCTTATAGATATGTTATATTTAACTTGCTTTTGTTCAGAAAGAATAAAATTAATTTTGGTTCTAGTGCCACATCCATGAATATGAACTGCAGTTGTTCCCTTGTGATATATTTGGAAGTGGAGACTTTGACATAATGATATAGCCACTAGGCTGGTACTCCAGTGGCCCAGGCTAATCCTCTGGGAGCATGGGTTCAAATCTCACCTTGGCAGCTGGTGAAATTTAAACTCAATTAATAAAGTCAGAAATCTGAAGCTACTCTCAGTAATGGTGACCATAACAACTATCATCGATTGTTGCTTAAAAAAAATTACTGGTTCATTAATTTAGGGAAGGAAATCTGTCACCCTTTCCTGGACTGGCCTACATGAAATTCTAGAGCAATGGCGATGTTATTGATTCTTAATTGCCCTCTGCAATGGCCTAGCAAGTCACTCGGTTCTAGGGCAATTGTGCCAGCATACCATGAAAGTATAAAGAAAAAATAAATTAAGAAAAAAAGCTTGTTCTCAGATATGATATAATGACCTCTTTACATGCTGAATTCACTCTTGGCTCCTATCCCTGACCCCAATCACACGGATTATCCTTTATTTCTTCCCTGTGCCATTTCACTCTTGCAAGTGGTGACTGAAATATACTTTAACTTGGGGGTAAAGTATTTTCCTGCTTTTCTATTGAGCTGCCTTTGTAGAACAAAGGGAAGTAGTTGGTGGGTCTAATTTTTAAATCATTTCAAAAACCAACTAGGACAGTTTCAATCGGAGGTGAGGATGTCTGTCTTTCTTAGATTTTGTTCCTCCGGTCCCGTGCAGGACAATGGACAACAAGACCCTGGCAGTGGTTCCGGTCCATCGTAATTTCTTTTGCTGCAGCTCTGGTGGTGTCCCACCCTTTGAAGGTCCTCCTTAAATGCACTTCTCCAGGTCATCTTTGTCTGTACCCATCTTCTTTTCCCATCTGGTGGTGTCCATTCTACTGCTACTCTGGCATCTGGAAGGTGAAATACATGACCTGCCAGTCTCAAGTCATGACTCCATCATGATGTCCCGCAGGCGCTTCTGACCAGTTCTCCATAGCATTTCTTCAATGGTGATGTTGTCCGTCCGTATGATGCCCAGGATCTTATGTAGGTAATGCTGGTGAAAGACGTTCAACTTTCGTAACACCTTTGCTGTTCGCTTTCATGTCTTGCTGGCATAGATTGCAGATGGTACAACTGTGGTCATGTAGAGTCACAGTTTCACGGTTGTTTTGATGGTGATGGCTGCCCTAACCACGTGGAGCCGCTGGAAGACCGATGCTGCTTAGCCAGTTCTCGTGTGGATGTCGATCTCTACATTGCCCTCCCTGAAGATGTTGCTTCCTACACAGGGGAAATGGTCAATGTTCTTGATGTTCTATTGCCTGATGGTGATTGGAGGACCTTGTGCTGTCCAGCCATCACCGTCTTGAACTTCTCGCAGCTAATGTGTAGAATGCCACTCGGCACCATTACTATCAAGACTGGTGGTCATGCCTTGGAACGGTGTGATTCTTCAGCCAGCAAGGTGATACTGTCTGCAAAACCCAGGCCTGTGGACAGGTGGTGTTGCCACAGGATGCCAAAGTCTGTACCCACTATTGGTTTCTTTATGATGAAATTGATAATCTAGAAGAATAGGAATGAGGAGAGTATGCAGCCTTGCTGTACAATACAATGATGAGGATGGGAAGACCATTAGTTTTTCTAGCTAAAGGTAAATGATGCATCACATACTGCAGCCTTCTAATGGTATCAAGTATCTATAGATTCAATGCATTGTAAATGATAACTGAAGCACAGACTGTTGAAGCTTTTAGGGCTAAGCTTACACCTAATTAATAGAAAGAACTTACATTTATATAGTACCTTTCGTGACCTTGGGATGGCCTAAAGCACTTTAAAGCCAATGAAGTATTTTTGAAGTATTTGTGAAATGTGGCAGCCAATTTGTGCACAGTATAGTTTCACAAACAGTCGGGGGATAATCTATTCACAGTGATGTTTGCTAAGGGAATATCATTGGTCAGGGCACAGGGAGAACTATTCTTCAAATCGTGCCTTGGAACCTTTTACGTTCGCCTCGGATGGCAGATGGGGCTTAGGTTTAATGTCGCATCTGATGGACGGCACAGCACTCCCTCAGCCCTGCCATGAAATATCCTCAGGTCTCTGGAGTGGGCCTTGAACCCACAACCTCCTGACTCAAGAGGCAAGAGTGCTGCTGTAAGGCAAGGCTCACCCCTGACAAATGCATACAAAGTTTATGGGAGGCTATCATAATATAAGCAGGTTAGTAGGGTTTGCGTGTAACTTAAAATTGAAATTAAGAAGCACTGCAAGCTACATTACTGTCCAATATCATATTGAAATATTAGTGAATAGCCAATAAAGTGAATAAATTCAGTTCCCTTAACAGTCAGAAAGTACAGTCTGTTCCTAATATCAGTTAATTAAAAGTAGGCATTGAATTGTCATTATGGAAGTAGTTGTATAATTTGTAGTGATCTGAGTACAACCTAGTATAAACAGAATGATTGCTTTTCTAGAAAAAAATAAACTCCCATAGTTAACAATTACTGTATTGTGGAACAGATGTAAAAGTCTGAAGTATTTCCTGTTGTAATTGAATTTGGCATGAGGGTTTAAAAAATTGCTGTAATTATGACACTGTCAGCTGTAGAAACCTACGTCGCAAGGATACTGCAATTTGGTTTATAAGTTGGTTTTAACGCCAGAAGTACTTTCTTCAAAGATTTTGTGCACATTTGCTGTTGAACACTATTTTTAGTTTCTGAGCAAATCACATATATGGTACAAAATTAATGTACAATTAATAAAATTTGTGGTTTCTTTTTTCATCTGAATGGTGAAATTGGTTTCACTGCATACTCAGAAGTCATTAGTGCTTGTTTGGCATCTTTCGCACGTTCATTTGTTTACTCCCGCTATTCAGAATGATGCTGTCATTTCAGGATTTACTTTCCCAGTGAAGTAACTTTGTGGCACGGAATTTAGGCCTAATGAATAAAATCTGTGACTTAATGGTGGGAATAAATAAATAAGTACTCCAAATCCACAAGAAAACGTGGAATCAGAAAATACCCTTTGGCCCAAGCAGCCTGTCACTAGACAGTCCAAATTGTCTCCTATTTATTTAATTCTTGAAGTTGCAGAAAATGTTGCAGTCATACCCAAAGGTGATCAAGCAAAACTACAGATACCTATCCATTTTTACATCTTCATTAATTAGTCAAAGTCAATTACTTTCCACACTTCCTATGATCTGTACAGCATTCAGTTATTCCTATCTGTCCTTTCACCCACACCGTATAGATGTTGTCCTTATGACACGTGTTACCTTGCTCTAATGGTCTAATATCTCTGCCTCTAAGCATTTTAATAGTTGGATCATGTACATCAGAATTAAATTTTTACTTTAATGAAAACCCACTTTTACTGAGTTTACTTTCATAATTTAATTTTTGAAGCTCTAGAATCCTTCCTCCTTTTCCTTCCACAAGAAAAGTTTCAAACTATGGGTGGGAATTCCTAATCTCCATTATAAGATTGAATTCTTGTTCATTATGTATAACAGTGTTGGATCTTGAAGAAAACTGGCAATGGATTCCATTTTCATGGCTTTATTCATGAGTTGTCATAAGAAGCAGGTGCTTTTGCTTCATCTTTTTTTAAAAACATGTTAACATGTTTTCGTTTGGAAATCTTGTACATAAATGTTAGCTCTGTTTGTTTAAATCTGTTGTCAGAACTGCTTTGAGATTTCCTGAAAATTAATAAGTAATTGGAAGATTAGTTAAAATGCTTTTTTTAATTGTCTTCCTGTGTGGAGCAAAAAAAAAATCTGAGGTTTAATTGTAAATTGGTGAGACTTTCATAGGAGGGCTTCAAGACTATTTAAGCATGAAGTGGAAGATTTATGTGTATAACTTCCCACCAGTGGGGAGAGGAGTGAAGAAGAGTTTACTGGGGTCTATTCTGAAAAATTAAGTCTGTTTTGTGGGGCATGCCTAGGATTTTCTCGATTTTTCCATAAATGGGACGGCATATTTCTCTGCAGTTGAAGATGAAAGAAAGACTTGCATTTATATAGTTTGACATGACCAGCAGATCTCTCAAAGTTGGTAAAGTACTTTTTAAGTGTAGTCACTGTTGTAAGGAAACAAATCAGCCAATATGCGCTTAGTAAATTCCCACAAACAGCAAGTGGTAATGAATTGATTGAGGGATAATTTTTTCCATGACACTCCTGCTCTTCTTCGCAATAATACCATGGGATCTTTTACTGTACAGTAGAAGTGACCTCAGTTTTAATGTCTCATCCAAATGATAGCACCACTAACTGTACAGCACTCCCTCGGCATTGCACTGGAGTGTCAGCCTTGGTTTTTGTCTCAAGTCCTGGAGTGGGACTTGAATCTGGAACATTCTGATTCAGGGGCAAGAGTGCTACTAACTGAGCCGCGGCTGGAACACGGCTATGGAAGTACTTCCATTACAAATTGTTGAGTTTTTTTAACTCATACTTTTTGAATTGTCCCAATGTATGGCCAGAGTAGCTGCATCAAGGTTGTACTGTATAAACTTTTAAAATCTTCCTGCGCAATACTTAATTTGGATCTTTGCTAACTTCATAGTGCTGTGCTAAAAAGCAATGTTCAAATATAGTGCAAAAGTATTTTTGTGGGGATCATATGCTATTATTTTGCTTGTGTATCCTGTATATTCAAGATTCAATAACCTACTTGAGTGATGATTCCAAATATGTAAGACAAATAAAAATTAATTAACAGCAGTTCCTAGAGGGCTGTGTGACGTTGTTGGTTCAAAATTGTGCTTGCACCTCAGGGATGGATGTTAAAAGCCAGTCCAGGTTAATAGCAGCCAGCTGTAAGGATGCAGTATTTAGTAGAGTATTTGCTAATTTATTTTCCATTTTTCACCTTTCCTTTCCATACTTCCCCTTGCTTGATATGAAAACTCAAAATGAGTGTCCTGGCAAATTATTTGACTGACTGTGGAGAAGGCCAAAGCAGAACCCAATTTTATTATCTCTGTTGGTAATCTTATTACAGCCAGACCTGCATTTTCTATAAAGAGTATAAAGAGTTAGAGGATCATGACTAGAAGAGAGAATCCTAGTTGATGGTGCCTCTTCCATGCTCAGGAGCTGAAGTTATTTGTTGTTCTCTAATTGGTCTCCTAGTTAACCACATACTGTAGATGTCCCATTTAACCTGATACCTCAAGCCTTTAGTATTACAATAGGTAGCACACTTATTCAAAAGAAAACTGTTGAATATGAATCCAGATGCATAACCGTGGCAAGGCTGGTAATAGTAATTGCCAATTCAGATAGTGCTGGAAGCAGTATACATAAAAATAATTTAGAGTAAATGAGGAAAAAAATACTTCTAGATAATGTTATTCTGAGGTTCAGACAAAGGCACATTATTGAGATTAGATTAAATTTTACATCTAAACGGTCCAAAATCTGATGCTAATGCTGACATTGGACCAGAATTTGCCACTAAATAATGCAAGTTTAATGGTGCTGAGCAACATTAGTGTGCAAGTCGTCCATAACTGGTGGCAGGGGAGAGATATACTGAGTGAATTGTCACAGGTTGCTGGAAGATTTGCGTCACTCCAGCCCATGAAAGTGGCAGTTGTCAGCTCTACAGAAATTTTAGCAAGATATAAATGTTCCAGTTTTATTGATCATACTTACTACTGTGAAGAATGCACATTACAGAGAGTTACACAGAATTTACTGCAGAAACAGGCTATTTGCCCAACAGGTCCACGCCGGTCCAGTGAGGCTCCTCCCACCCTCCTTCAGCTAACCCTGTCAAAGTATCCTTCTGTTCCTTTCAGCCTCATGTCCTTACCTAGCTGCATGTTAAATGCACCACTTAACTGTTTTTAATTCCTAAAATAAAATTCAGCAAACATCACATGAATGTGTTCATAATAATGTAAATTAGTGAAGCACCTCTGAGGAGAAGGTCTCAGTTGGAACTGAAACAAAAGATACTCTTGATACTCTTGATGCTGTTTGTCAAGTGTAATATTAATCTTTCTGAGATGTGATTAGAAAACAATAATTAAAATAAAGTTCTTATCTGAACTGTGTAATTTTGAATGAAATCTACGTTAATGCAATAAATTGTGCTAGCTTAATTTGTTTTCAAATTAATCTCTAAGTTTTGGGATGGGCAGGAAAGTTTATCTCAGCAAAAGCAAAGAATGTTTAGGGAGATGGACAAACCCTTTTCTCCTTTTTTGATGGGGTGATGGCGGTTAAACAATAATCTTGCTCTATAATATTATGTAGTTCTGAAGATATTTATATTTTTGAATAATAATCAGATTAATGTTTTCCTGATTTAAATATGATGTATAATTCAGAAAAATTTACCTGTGAGAATTGAGCCCAAGCAATTTTCTGTCATCGCCAACAGCTCCACAGACCTGGCTTAAATACTGGCAATAATTTAAGAAGCTGTTTTATTCAGGACAATAGATTGGCATAATACAGGCATCTTCTTGTGTCCTGAATTACATGCTTGAACCCAGAAGTGATAGATTAATTTTTTCTAAAGTGTACCAAATAAGATCTGAGTATCTTATTAGAGGAAGAATTGCAGGAAACTGCCAAATTGGGGAAACTCAGTCTTCAGTTCTGGACTCATCACACCATAATCCCCAAAATAGAAGAGTTGACTAAATGTGAAAACCATCAGAGTGTAACTTGCCATGTAAACATGGTAGTACTGGAGTTTGTCAGAAGCTGGCTGGAGCCACACTTTAAGGAACAAATAGCAGAGAAAAAAACAAGCTGGCTTGCAACCAGTTCACATGCGCAGATCAGCAAGCCTTCCTACTGAGAAATTCCATTTCCTGGAAACGGACTTGGAAAAACAAACAGATAGTGCCATGTAGTAGCAATTTTTTAAAAAAAATTATGTAATTATATCTGGCATTAAGACATTTAAAACATTGCCTGTTCAGCATATCACCATGGCTCATCATCAGCCAGCAGACATGTACCAGCAACAGTATAAATGGAAGGGAATATTTCTGAACTAAGAAATTCTCTTGCTTCCAGCTTTATGAACTTATATGAGTGGTTAAGCTCCCCAACTTTGTAAGCTGCATGCTGCTGTGACCTAAAAATAATCACCATCAACATTTTCTTAGGATTAATTGTAAAAATATATTTGAAGTTTCAAGAACATCAAACCAAAGACTACTACAATGCTGAAATAGATGTGATGATCTCCACAATGACCGAAAGCTTTTAGCAAGAAAACTTCCAGTTCATAGCTGGATAGAATGACCAGATTTCTCATTTTAAGACTTATAACTGTAACACACAGACTAAACGCACTTTGACTAAACATCATCTTTGTAGGCAACTTATGCTTTAAATGGAAGGACATAATATCCCTTTTATTTTTAGCCAACCAAAAAAATCAACTTCACATGTCTATGTCACAGGGTCCTTCAAGTAGATATTCAATTCTGCCAAAATCTATTCGAAGTGATTCTTTGCTCTTAGGGGTTTACTTCTGCTCCTTTTCTTTCTCAGCCTGATAACTTCTAACCTCAGAACTGCCCATTGAAATGAGTGTGTTACTGTACATCCTCTCTCTAGCGCAAGCTAGGCATATCTTCCAACTTTTGTTTAACTGTTCACGAATTTGGTCTTTCCAAACTGAGCGTGAGCTTCCACCACTTAGAGAACCATAGAAACTTTCAGCCTGTAGCAGCTCCCTCCTGGACCCTGGCAGACTAACCATCCTGACTGGTATTCAGTGATATTTTAGGAAGGCCTGTAACCCGATATCACAATGGCTTCCCCTGCGCTCTTCCCAACTCAAAGTCCATTTCCATGGCAGCATGAATCACACAGGCCTTGTATTCATGTAGAGATGCTGATCAACTATTGTTGAGAGCCCAACTCCCTTTCATCTTAAGAGCTAAATAGACAGTTTGAAGCAAAACACGACATTCTCAGCACATTTTGAGGGACTTTGGAGACTCTCAGTCTATCCACTGTTAGCACATTGGCTGCTTCTCAGTAAAATGGTCTGGGCCCTCTTTAATCTCAAACTTTCAAACCACTCAGGCTTGTTGTCAGGCAGACTTTAGAATAAGTCACATGACTCCCTTCATTTCACCTTCAACTAAAGACACAACCCCGAAGTATAACAATTTTTTGAACCTCATAATTGTAACAACAGGCGATAAAATTTATGCCTCGCTTGAATGCCCTTTCTGTTGAATGCAATATCAGGTGCAATGCATAACAGATGGCAATCTCTCCTGCCATTCTTGTGCCTTTCTCTGAAGTTGAATTTTAGTCCATTAGGAGCAGTGTGTTAAGTTGCAGTGTAGCATTAAAATTATTGAAGAGTCACATTTCATATTTCTCCCCAGCAAGGATGCTAGTATTACTGACATCTACTGAGAGATTCATTTTTTGTTTTCTCTGGAGACCCACACAATTGGTTGAAATGGCAGTTTGCTAATAATGGTAACATAAATTAGAAAGGATACCATTAAAAGAGCATAAGAAATAGGAGTACAAATAGGTCATTCAGACCTTGAGCCTACTCTGCTATTCACCTCAACTTTACCTTCTCACACTATATCCCCATATCCCTTGATTCCCTTAGTATCCGAAAATCTGTCAACCTCTGTTCTGAAAGTCTTGATTTTAAAATTCTAATGCTTGTTTTCAAGTCACTCCATGTCCTGGCCCCTCCCTAACTCTGTAATCTCCACAAGCTTGTCAAACCTCTGAGATATCTGTGCTCCTCTAATTCTGGTCTCTTGAGTATCCCCAATTTTAATTGCTCCACTATTGTTGGCTGTGCCTTCAGCTGCCTAGGTCCCAAGCTCTGGAATTCCCTCCTTACACCTCTCTGCTTTCCACCTTAAGACGCTCCTTAAATCCCACTTCTTTGACCAAGCTTTTGGCCACCTTTCCTATTGTTTTCTTATGTGGATCTTTGTCATATTTGTTTTATAATGCTCCTGTGAAATGCTTTGGGATATTTTCATTAAATTAAAGGTGCTGTAGAAATATAAGTTGTTGATGATCAAGGATGTGCTCAGAAACTAACTCAGAGCTGTGGATGCTCAGATAATTCCAAAGATTCACTACCCTTGAATTGAAGAAATTTCTCCTCTTCTCAGTCCCATATGGCCAACCCCTTATCCTGAGATCGTGATCGCCTAGTTTTTGACTCCCTAGCCAGGAGAAATATTCCTTCAACATTTACCCTGTTAAGCCTCACAACAATTTTGTGTTTCAATGAGAACACCTATCATTCTTCTAAACTTCATGCATTACAAGCTTAGTCTGCTCGCTCTCTCCTAATAGGACAATCCTCTTATCCCAGGACTCAGTGTTATCTTTGTTGTACTCCCTCTAAGGCAGGTATATTTTTCCTTTGGTACAGAGAACACAGCTGTACAAGGAACTCCAAGTGAAGTGTCACCAAAACCCTGTACAATTGCAGCAAGGCTAACGTATCATTTGTACAGTAGGGCTAATTTTTTTTGTAGATCTACTATCGGACGTAAGTCATGCGGTATGTGTTTATATATTTACAATCCATAGAAACACGTGCATGAAATCCTGCATTCTGAAAACATTGATTTATTTTTAAAGTGCTCTATGTATTTTGTAAAATGTTTCAGTTCTTTATGTGACATTTATACTGTTAGACTTGTCCTTCACTGTTGTCTGCTTGAAGGACCAACCCAACAACTGGTTTAGGGTGACCCCCCCAGATGCTGATATGAAGGCAAAGTTCAGGAGGTGGGTGGGGGTGGTCAGAGGCAAGCAGCACTTATAGTTGTTGGTCCATGGAATGGGGACATCACTGGCTCCGAACAGCATTTATTGGCCTTCTCTAATTGTCCTTGTGCAGAGGGCATTTAAGAGTCAACCACATTGCTGTGGGTCTGGAGTCACACGTAGGCCAGACCATGTAACGACGGCGGATTTCCTTCTTTAAAGGACATTAGTGAACTAGATGGACTTTTACAGCAACCGGTAATGGTTTTGTGATCATCATCAAACTTTTAATTCCAGATTTTTTGTTGAATTAATATTTTGCCATCTGCCATAGTGGGATTCAGACCTGGGTCCCCAAAGCATTAATCTGCAATACTAGTCCAGTAACAATACCAGTACAAGGCCAGGGAAACCCTTCAGCTTTTGCTTACATGATGAGACCTTCTCCAGCTTCCTAGCTAATTATTTATAAATAGCCAGGGCATCCAAAGCAAAAACGGTTTATTTAGCTTTCAATCCTATTCCATTCAAAGTCCAAGTATCATAGTATCTTTACAGTGCAGAAGGAGCCATTTGGCCCATCGAGCCTGCACTGGCTTTCTGAAAGAGCATTCCGCCTAGTGCCACTCCCCAACAGTATCACAGTATCTTTACAGTGCAGGAGGCCTTTCAGCCCATTGAGTCTGCACTGGCTCTCTGAAAGTATCATTCCCATCATGAACTGTGCTTGCACAGTACCTTATGTTCTCGTGTATTAGAGCACTCTAATTTCCTTCCAACGTTACAAAATAAATACCGCCAAGCAGTGTTATTATTTAACTTTAAAATGCTGGATGTTAATGTATATCGATCCAGTTGTTTTTGAAGGAAGCTGATTGATCGTGAGAGCAGAGAGGGTTGAGGGGAAATTGATAGAGGTGTTCAAAACCATGAAGGACTTTGATAAAGGAAAAAAGGAGAAAGTGCTTCTAGTGGCAGAAGAGTCAAAACAAAGGACACAGATTTAAGGTAATTAAGCAAAAAAAATTAAACAACAATTTGTTATGAATTTGTATGGAATACATTGCCTGAAAAGATGGTGAAAGCAGATTTAGTAATAACTTTCAAAAGATAATTGGATAAATATTCAAAGTGAAACATTTTCAGGGCAATTGGGAAAGAACAGGGAAGTGGAACTAATTGGGATAGCTCTTTCAAAGAGCCAGAAGAAGAGACAAAATAGGCTAAATTGCCTTCTTTTTGTGCTGTATCATTCTTTGATTCTATACCTCTGAATTAAATGTCTCCATAATTCTTTTGAAGAAGAGCTGGCTGCTGCAGAAACTACCACTGATAAAAACACAGCAATTGCTGTAGAATCAAAACTCTTTTTGATGTTCATTCATTGGATGTGGGCATCGCTGGCCAGGCCAGATTTGTTGTCCATCCCTAAATGCCCTAAATGGTGGTGAGCCACCTCTTGAACTGCTGTGGTTTACGTAATGCAGGTGGATCCACAAAGCTTTTCGGAAGAAAGTTCCAGGATTTTAACCCAGTCGCTCTGAAAAAACTGCAATAGTTCCAAGACAGAATGGCATGTGACTTGGAGGGGAACTTGCAACTGCTGGTGTCCCAATGCATCTGTTACTCTTGCTCTTCTAAGTGCTAGAAGTTGCAGGTTTGAAAGGTGCTGTTGAAGGAGGCTTGGTGCGTTACAGCAGTGCATCTTGTAGATGGTGTATGCTGCTGCTGCTGGTAGAGTGGAATGGGTGTATAAGGTGGTGGATGGGGTGCTGATCAAACAGGTTGCTTTGTCCTAAATAGTGTCAAGTTTCGAGTTTTGTTGGAGCTGCACTCATCCAGGCAAGTGGAGAGTACTGCACTGCATTCTTGACTTGTGCCTTGTAGATGGTGGACAAGATTTGGGGAGTCAGGAGATTACTTGCTCAGCATGGAAATCCCAGCCTCTGACCTGCTCTTTTAGCCAAAGTATTTATATGGTTGGTCCAGTTCAGCTTCTGGTCAATGGTAACCCCCAAGATATTGATGTTGTGAGATTCAGCGATGGTAATGCCATTGAATGTCGAAAAGAGAATTGTTAGAGATGGTCATTGCCTGGCACCTATGGTGTGCAAATGCTATTTGCCACTTATCAGCCCAAGCCTGAATGTTGTCCACGCCTTGCTGCATGCAGGCATAAACTGTTTCAGAATCTGAGGAGTCGCCTATGGTGTGGGACATTGTGCAATCATCAGCAAATATCCCCACTTCAGACCTTATGATGGAAAGAAGGGCATTGATGAAACTGCTGAGAATGGCTGGACTTAGGACGCTGCCCTGAGGAATTCCTGCAGTGATGTCCTGGGGCTGAGGTGATTGACCTCCAGTAACCACAACCACCTTCCTTGTGTTAAGTATGACTCCAACCAGTGAAGTGTTTCTCCCCTGATTCCCAGTGACTTCAATTTTGCTAGGCCTTCTTGATGCCGCATGTTCAAATGCTGCCTTTATATCAAGGATGGTCACTCTCGCCACACTTCTATTTTTGAAACAGTTTTATATTTCCAGTTCCATAGATGTGCAATTGATGATTATACTTGATGCCTCTATTTAACAAGAATGGGAAAAATAAGCTGCAATTGAGTAGTTTGTCAGCCGCTACAAGAATGTTAATAGGAAAATTGGCTTGTTTTTCTGGTTGCAAGATACACGATTACCTTTTCTTGCCATGTGCTAATTGGAAATTGTGCTTTGTAAATATGAATAGCACTGTCCAAACACTTTGAGATTGGCAGCATCACAGTTTGTAAATTTAATTTCCTTCATTGAGAATGATATTTAACAGAGCTGTCGTTTTTGTGATATTTTGTTCTAAAACAGGTGACATTAAGTCTGTTTAGAGTTTGATTGTCATGGAGTGCCCAATAATACAAGGATATGATCCAGTAATGGCTTTGAGCCACAGTGGTATCCTCTAGCTGTTTAAAAGTGGGTGTTGGCAGATGTCTGTGTATATGCTTTTATCAATTCATGTGTGGACCATATGTCACCAACAATTGCCAGAAATACATGACAAATTGTCTTCATCATCAGACGTTGAGCCATAATAACATTTTGGTCCTTTTGGCATGAGATTAGAGTTGCTGATCGCTAGATGATATTGCTCTTTAAACTGCTGTTGTCCATGTTCACCAAATACAATAATTAATTTTAAAATGTACTGCTGCAGTTCAAATTAACTAATAAAACATTTTCCCATACGCTCTTTCTGCCCAATAGTGAGTTTTGAGGTAGATAAAGCCAGAAAACAAAGTTGAAAAATATTCTCCTCAGTCTTTGTCCCGAACTAAGGCTTAAGGTATGAGCAATAAATGAAGTACTTCATTTTTTACAGAAGATATTCTATGGACTGTAATTTGAAATTTGTTGGTGTACTAGATGCTTCACATGAAGCTGCACATGAAATAATAGAAAAATACAGTGTATGTTGGAAATCTGAAATAAAAACAAAATGCTGGAAACTTTAAATTATCTATCACTACACAGGTGCTGCCTGACCCGAGAAGGGTTTCCAGCATTTTCTGTTTTTATTTTTAAAAAATACAGCAAGGGATTTACCCTAAAGTTATCAAAAAATCAGAAAATGTCAAGGGCAGTCACTCTCACCCCACCTCTGGAGTTCAGCTCTTTTGTCCATGTTTGAACCAACGCTGTGATGAGTTGAGGTGAGAGTGACGATGAATGGCCCTGGCGGATCCCAAACTGGGCATCAGTGAGCAGGTTATTGCTAATCAAGTGCCGCTTGATAGTACAGTTGATGACCCCTTCCATCACTTTATTGATGATAGAGAGTAGACTGATGGGACGATAATTGGCTGGGTTGGATTTGTCCTGCTTTTTGTGTACAGGACATACCTGGGCAATTTTCCACATTGCCAGGTAGATGTTTGTGTTGTAGCTGTACTGGAACAGCTTGGCAAAGGATGAAGAAGGTTCTGGTGCACAGGGCCTCAGTACTGATGCCGGAATATTTTCAGGTTTTTGCAATATCCAGTGCCTTCAGCCATTTCTTGACATCACGTGTAGTGAATCAAATTGATTGAAGACTGGCATCTGTGATGCTGGGGACCTCTGGAGGAGGCCGAGATGGATCGTCCACTCGGCATTTCTGGCTGAAGATTGTTACGAATGCTTGTTACTAGCATTGCCTGTCTAACCTTAAGGTTGGCGGATAGGCGAAGAGCCCAAGTGTTTTTCAGGAAACATCATCCACGGGCAGGATGAAGTTTCCTGAAGGTTTAATAAAATAATTAAATTTTGCTAACTGTACAAACATGCCAGCTCATGTGACACTGTCACATGAGGGGATATGTTTAAGTAATTTTTCAGATCCATTACCAACTTAATCTCCCTGAGGTAGCTCCATGCCTCAGGGAGATCCCTGTGCTCTTTGGCACGCATGCGTGAAAGAATGCAAGTCCCGACTCTCCCTCCTCCCTCTGCCCGCACAGCTAGCACTGAGCGCTACCGGCCATGCGTCACGCTGGGCGGGCCTTAATTGGCCCCCTCCCCACGTAAAATGGCTGTGTGCAGCCGATTGCGGGCAGCGATCGGCCCCACGCCCGCTCCTGCCCGACACAGGTAAGTTTCTGGCCCATGAGTTGTGAATATCCAGAACATGTTAGCTGATTTGTTTTGCAGAAACTACATTTTTTCCTCAGCTCTCCATTCTTTTTAAGGACTTGCTGGATTTGCACATTAATTGCCAATTAAATTCATCACAGTTCATTTTTAACCTTGTAAAATACCGTTCAATCAATGTAATAATTGTTAATGCAATTCCAATCAAGCACTCCTTCCCTGAAAAGAGAACAATTTGACAATGTTCAATTTCGCTCCTGCCATGTGATTAATTTCTCTTAGATGTTTATATGTTTTTACTTTATGTTTCCTTATTGTCCGTTTCTTCTCCTCTCACTTAATATAATCTTCCTTTTCCCCTGTGTTTTTTTTCTTTACTTGATTTGACTCTTCGTAACGTTTTCCATTGTCTTTTTCTTTTATACCCTTAAAATCTCATTGGTGAAAGTGACACACTGTTCATCCCATCATTCACCAAGCATCCAGGTGCCCTTTTATCAGCTGGTACATCCAGCAAGTTATGGTGCAAGTTATATCCATGCTGTACTATGCAGCAAACGTCTCAATAACTGTGCACACTGCAAAGTTTTGGCCTCATGTGCATTTTCTTTTTTTTAACTGTTATTTTCACCACATTTCACAACCAAAAGCACTTTGTAGGGTTTATGGAGGAGCTCGCAGGATAAAGTGCTGGAATCCTAACTAATGCAGCCACAGATAGAATATTTTTAAAACGACGAAGAAAAGTTAAACGTAGCATGTTGCTATCTAAACACATCCAAATTGTAATATTTTTGATAGCATGAGTCAGAGTTGTGTGCTGCACAAAAGGAGGCCATTTGCCCCATCACGTTCATGTCTCACAGCACTGGTTTTGAGGCCTGCCACTCCATGTTCCATGAGGTACATGTGCAAGTAGAGCGACTGTAACTCCAGGATTTCATTTCCTGTATCAGTATAGCCAGGGCTCATTAAAGTAGAGGAACTTGACAAGTTGAAAACCCATTGTGATTATGATAATTATAGGGTCAATTCATCAATCCCTTGTTCCTAACAAGGTATGTATGTATCTCAAATGTTTCAGTATAGGACATTGTCTGTTTACAATTCAAAATTTTTGCATGTGCCCCGTTTGGATTAATAAAAATAAATGATTAGGCTTGGCCATGATAATGCTTGAAAGGCTTCACTTAATTTTACTTTGACATTTGTAATAAATCTTGTAATGGCAATCATGTGTTTCTTCACTGAAACATCCAATTTTACATTGGCCATGGGTTAAACCAGCTGCCAAGAGCTTTTCATACAAATTTCTAAAGGCTAAGGTCAGCAGTTTAGTTCTATGCTTCTAGCATTTGGCAGTTACTTTGTTGAGGTTTGTTGGATACTGGTACATAAGAAACAAATTGCACACAGCTCTCAGATTGGTGTTCTGTAGTCTTACATCATTTATTTTGCTGTTCTGTATATATTAGATATTTAGGTCATGTCAAGCACTGCACACAAAAGATTTGAAACTTTACAACAGAAGTAACAGGAGAAGCCCTTTGACGTTAGAAATTATATTATAAAAGATTTGAGTGTTTTCTGACAAAGTTTATGAAAAATAATTACATGGTTACTTTGGGTATCAAAGGAAGACAAAAGTTTGTATGAGATCATTTTTTCAAGAGAGATAAATCATAGTCTTTTGATATCGTAGCATTTTTTTATTACTAGTCCTAATTCGCAATTCTCTGCCTCGCTGTTGACCTCCTCCTATTTACCTCCGTATCTAATACATTCTCCTTTCTTTCCTTTTTTATTAATCGTTCATGAGATGTGGATGCTAGGCCAGCATCCCTAATTGTCCTTGAGAAGGTGGTGGTGAGCTGTCTTCTTGAACTGCTGCAGTCTTTATGTTGTAGGAACACCCACAGTGCTGTTAGGAAGTTCTTAAGTCAATTCCCGTTGGTCCACCTAGTTTCATTCCTTTTAAACTTCATAGCGGTTTAATACAACTGAGTGGCTTGCTAGGCCATTTCAGAGAACACTTAAGAGTCAACCACATCTCTGTGGGTCTGTAGTCATGTGTTGGCCTTACATCCTTACCTGGTCTGGCCGACCAGGTAAGGATGGCAGATTTCCTTGCCTAAAGGGCATTAGTGAAGCAGATGGATTTTTTGACAATGGTTTCATGGTCAACACTAGACCATCTGCCATGGTGGGATCTGAACCCATGTCCCCATAGCATTAGCCTGGACCTCTGATTACTAGTTCAGTGACAATTACCACTGTGCCACTGCCTGGTCCCCGCCTGATAAATTTCTCATTCCTTAATCTGTGCTTTCGTGATTTCCCACCCTGTATGCCACTGTGCTCTACATTGATATTTTGCCACAGTCCCAGGCTCTTAATTTTTCCAAAAATTGCTGGAAAAACTCAGCAGATCTGACAGCATCAGTGGAGAGAAAGACAGAGTTCATGTTTTGAGTCCGTATGACCCTTCTTCAGAACTAAAGAGAAGTAAAAATGTGGTGAAATATCTACTATTTAAGGGGGGGGGGTGGTGGGACAGGTGAAGCTGGATGAAAGGCCAGTGATAGGTGGAGGCAGAGGAAAGATTGCAAAAGATGTCATAAACAAAAGGTTCCCTCCTAGAACCTTGATTCGGTGCTCCTTGTCCTCACTTTTCACACCACCAGCCTCTGCATTCTAAAGATCATCCTCCACCATTTCTGCCAACTCCAGCATGATGCCACCACCAAACACATCTTCCCTTCACCCCACCCCCGTCGACATTCTGAGGGACCGTTCCCTCCAGGACACCCTGGTCCGCTCCTCCATCACCCCCTACACCTCAACCCCCTCCCACAGCACCTTCGCACGCAATCACAGAAGGTGCAACACCTGCCCCTTTACTTCCCCCCTCCTCACTGTCCAAGGGCCCAAACACTCCTTTCAAGTGAATCAGCACTTCACTTGCATTTCCCCCGATTTAGTCTGCTGCATTCTCTGCTCCCAAAGTGGTCTCCTCTACATTGGGGAGACCAAATGCAGACTGGGTGACTGTTTTGCGGAACATCTTCGGTCTGTCCGCAAGCATGACCCAGACCTCCCTGTCGCTTGCCATTTCAACACTCCACCCTGCTCTCATGCTCACATGTCCGTCCTTGGCCTGCTGCATTGTTCCAGTGAAGCTCTACGCAAACTGGAGGAACAGCACCTCATCTTCCGATTAAGCATTTTATAGTCTTCTGGACCTAACCTTGAGTTCAACAACTTCAGATCATGAACAGTCTCCTCCATCCTCACCTCTTTTTGATCCCCTTTTTTCAAATATTTAAAAAAATTTTATATATACATTTTCCCCCACCTATTTATTATTATTTAAAAAATTTATTTCCGTTCATTGTTTTATCCCCACCTTTTAGCCTATTTTGATCTTTTCTGCCACACCATCCCCTTCCCCCACCCCACCCCCACTTCTGTCATTTACTCTTCCTGCTTTCTACTCTTAATGTCCCCATTAGCACCTCCTTTAACCAGTATCATCATGATCAACGCCCCTTCGACCTTTTGTTTGTGACATCTTTTGCAATCTCTCCTTTGCCTCCACCTATCACTGGCCTTCTATCCAGCTTCATCTGTCTCCACCCCCCACCCCACCCCCTTAAACAGTATATATTTCACCACATTTCTACTTCTCTTTAGTTCTGAAGAAGAGTCATCTGGACTTGAAACGTTAACTCTGTTTTTCTCTCCACAGATGCTGTCAGACTTGCTGAGCTTTTCCAGCAATTCTTGTTTTTGTTTCAGATTTCCAGCTTTTGCTTTTATCTTATTTTATCCAGACAGGCCCACTTTCTCTGTTTGTTTTAACTTGGGCATCCTCTACCATGCTCATTTCAGGCGCACCCTGTGGCTTTCAGGCAGCCCCAGTCCTGATGTTTACCTCTTCCTATTGATGGCATTGTTATAGAGGCCTATGCAATCATCCTGAACCTTAAAGAGCTTCAAAATGGTGACCTCTTTTCTATTGCCAAGGCCACCCATAGCTACATGTTTCAACTTGCTTTCCCTGAAACTCAACTTTCAATTACTTTCTCTTGCCTCTTGTGCACTCAAGAGGTGGCTCACCACCACCTTCTTGAGGATAAATAGGGTTGTGTAATAGATGCTGGCCTTGCTAGCAATGTTCATATCCTATGAAAGAATTTGAAAAAAACACTAAACACCTCTGCAAAATCCAGCCTCTGTTGTTTGTTGACTGGCCTGGCTATCAACTGTCAGGTGTGCCTCAACCACTTCAAGCTGTAGTATTGCTCCCATTCCACAATTAAAGCCTCCCCTTGTTCCAACGCCATGTTGGGCACCAAGAATCACCTGAACTAATCTTCTGTACCATGATCCAGATCTTCAAACCTTCTTCAACCTCCAAACTCTGGCACTAAACGTGAGAACATTGCGACTGGAGCAGAACTCCATTCTGCCTCCTATAAGATTGTTATTGTATGTTTTTTCCTTTTATTTCTTCTTGGGGTTATGTTGTGTTTCAACTAATTTTGAGTTTTGACAAGAACCTTGTCCTTCTGGCTACAAAATCTAGGACAGGTGCTAAGGGGAAAAGTGATGTAGGTTTGATTGACTTTCAGACTGGGCAGGAAGCATCGAGCTTGTGCTTCAAATCATTAAATTAAGCCTTCTGAAGGCAAAGCCCGGGCCCAATGTAAATGGCACCTCTTTATAATATATGCCATTGTCAGACTTGAATGACCATTGTCTACCAAAATGGTTAAATATATGTAGCACCCATCCCTGTAAGTCAAATGATGTTTGAGTTCTGTGCTGATGGTATAACCACATACATGCATCATCGTATCAGGAAATTTATGAAACTGACTGTGCTCCACACGCTTTATATGACTCTATAAGAACTGCAACCTAAAGAACATAGTTGTTCACAAGATGTTTAAAAATTCAGTCTTGCTTCAGTGTTTTATAATGCTTGGAAATAAATTTAACATGAACTTTAGCCTGTACCATATGTCCTGATATTCTGCAAAGTGTGGTATCCTTTGCCTGCCTGGGAGATCAGGGATGCACAGTGGACAATCTGTGTAATTGCCAGTTCAAGTTAACTTGGTAAAAGGATAATCATTAATGCTGAAGCACACTATTTTTATTATCTCCATGAATTAGAATTATGAATACATTTCTGGTCATAAGAGGTGTAATTCTGCTTGTGACATTTGCATTTTACTGCAAAAATGAAGAGAGTTGGGAGAGAACCAAATTATTTTAAAAGTTTATTTTTTGTTTAGACTCTTTTGGCTTCACTGTCCTTTCATCCATCCTGGTTCCTTCGTGTCCTTCTCCCAATTCAGCACAAATTCCCTATTTATTCAGTAGTTTCTGCTCTTTTCCACCTCTAACTTCAATAAAATGCCTTCTTTTGTGCAGCGCAATAACACTGAAGAAGCTTGACACCATCCAGGACAAGGTAGCCCACTTGATCGGCATGTCATCCACTACCTTAAATAGTCACTCCCCCCTCCACTGGCGCTCAGTGGCAGCGGTGTGTGTTATCTACAAGATGCACTGTAGCAATTCGCAAAGGCTCCTTCACCCACACCTTCCAAAACCTGTGATCTCTACCACCTGGAGGATGCATGGGAACACCACTGCCTGCAAGTTCCCTTCCAAGCCACACATATGCCTGAAAGAGTGGTAGAGGCAGAAACCCTCATAAAATTTAAGAAGTATTTGGATGTGCACTTGCAATGCCATGGCATATAAGGCTATGGGCCTAGTGCTGGAAAATGGGATTAGAATAGTTAGGTCCATGTTTGACTGGCGCGGACCCCAAGGGCCTAAGGGCCTTTTTCTGTGCTGTAGACCTCTATGACACTACACCATCTTGGCTTGTAACTATATCACTGTTCCTTCACTTTCACTAGACCAAAATCCTGGAACTCCCTCCTTAATAGCGGCATGGGTGTACCTACACCACATGGAATGCAGTGGTTCCAGTAGGCAGCTCAACGTCATCTTCTTGAGTACAAATATGGATGGGCAACAGATCCTGTCCTTGCCAGCGGTGCCCACATCTCAAAGAAGAAACATTTTTAAAATCCTGTACCCTTTCCATCGATTCTTTCAACCTAGCTGCTTTTTACTCTGCTCTCAGCCCAATTTTTGCCAATCGCCCCTTATCACCCCTCTTCTCGACCCACTTATTCTTCAAGCTTACTTCTGAACTGCCATCTTTACACAATGTACATATATGATCACTCAATTCCCAAGTGCTTTCAGACTTCTTTATTGAATTGCTTCTAATCTTGTTTCTGTCCTATTCATTTCTGCACGGCAGAAGTGCGCCTCTAACTTATTGCCTGTTTGTTGCTCCTCAGTGCTCAGCTAAGGCTCAGCCTGATGAGAACTTTTAATTTTACTTCACTATCAAAACATAGGAAAGAATATCGAGACAAGAGTAGGCCATTCAGCCCCTTCCGCCTGTTTTGCCATTCATTTAGGACAAGGCTGATCTGTATCTTAACTCCAGCTACCTGCCTTGGTTCTGTAACCTTTATTACCCTTGCCTGGCAAAAAAACTCTTATGTTACCTGATTACTTATCCAACACGACCCTGCCCAAATCTATTTTGTTCAGCATTGAAAACTTCTGCTTCCATCAGCACCTAAGTTTTTCAGGCTCCAACTTGATCAACCCCCTTGGCTGCTCACAGAATTAATATTCTGCTTGATCCATAACTGACCTTTTTCTTCCACAACTGGCCAGCCATCAAACCTGTCTTGTTCCACATCCAAACATTGCCTGTGTCTGCTCCCAAAACCCCAATCCATGGCTTCATCATTTGATTTCTCAAATGTTGGCCTCACCTCGTTCATATTCCCAAACTTCGCTTGATCCCGAACTGCATAGCCTCCCCACAAATTGTTGCCTTTGTTGTGCTTCACTGGTTTCATCCGCCCCATCAAAATATTGACTTGAATGTTCTTGTCCTCATTTTTAGCCACGACTCGGTTGATAGCACACCCGCCTCTGAATCATAAGGTTCTGGGTTCACATCCCACTCCAGGCCTTGAGCACAAAATTCAAGATGGATGCTCCAGTGTAGTACTAAGGAGCATTGCACTGTTGGAGGTGCCATCTTTTGGATGAGACTTTCAACCAAGGCCCCATCTCCTACTCGGGTGGATGTAAAAGATCCCCGGTGCTATTTTGAAGAAAAGCAGAGCAGTTGATCTTTTTTTTGTGACGTTGATTTATCTGGTCATTATCACATTGCTGCTTGTGGGAGTTTGCTTTGTGCAGATTGGTTACCACATTTCCTACGTTATAACAGTGACTACACTTCATTGACTTGAGACACTTTGAGATGCTGATTATCATGCTATCTAAATGTAAGTTTGTTTTTTTTTAATTCACCTTTCAGAGCTGGTTTGTCCAAACTATGGCCCACAGACCATATGCAATTAGTGAAGCATAGCAGCTTGATCCATGGTAGCATCACTAATTCATTCATTTTTAGTTTGGTCGCCTTGTTCCCACAGTTTCTGTTGGCCATGAATATTCCAGTTGCTGACACAACCCATGAAGTGAGAGAGTAACATTGAGTCAAAACTTTTGGTCACCAAATAAATCAAACCCATTTCATATGAGAATAAACTTTTGCCAAAACCCATAAGTCTCCCAGTCAAATGGATGATATAACAATAGTTTTCAGGGCTAGAGATATTTTCCTCTATCTTATTCACTTTAAAAACACTTGTTAACTGTTATTTTGTTTAAGCAATAAGATTGTGAAGAACGTACTTAAGACTGTCAAATTTACTTTTGACTTTTTGGATTTAATGTATTTAAAGATAGATTTTATATTGTCACCGACCAATGCAAAGGGATCTGGATCTGGGTATCACATTGTAATTCTGGACACATTCAACTTGGTTACTGGAAGAGGACAGCATTCAGCCTCTGAGCAGTGCATTTGATTAAAGGAGGGCTCTGGGTCCAATGACACCATGCCATATAAACTGAATTACTTGAATTTAATTTCTATTTTCTTTTGTGTTTAATCACAGTTGTTAATGTGATTGCACTGTAAAAAAAAAAATGCGATTTTGACATCATATCACCTTGTGACATTACAGGTGGCAGGTTAACAATGTTAAAGTTCTGATTCACCTGTTAAGACAAAGAAATTTGAACACTACCACTCCATGGCCTTGCTAACGTATACCTGACTGATCTTTTCCAGCTGTATGTTCTAGCTCACAGACTAGATTACAAGTGACAACCTCTCAATCCCTTTTCTGATCCACCATTGGAGACTGATCTATTAGTTGATATCGTCCTCTTCGTTCAGGTACCATGTCCTAAGAGGGCTTTGTGACCATAGACTTCCCTTGGATTGGTCCATGACTATGCCTGGCTAAGTACTGCAGTGGTTTTCCATTGCCTTCTGCTGACCAGGAAACTCTCCTGCTCTTATCAACTGCCATTAAGCATATTAGAAGGATTTACATGCTGATAATCTGTTTGGCCACGTTATGAACCCACTTTACATGGCCATCAAGCCCTGAAGTGGAACTTGAAACCGGAGCTTCAGGCCCAACGGTACGGACGTTGCCACTGCACCACAAGACCTCCTGCTTCAGTTAATAAACCCTTCCTTTATCAAAATAACTTTGTGTCTTGCGTTACCTTTTGCCATATTTTCCCCGGGAAATAACGCAGTTCAGTGTTTTTTATTCTCTACCTTCCCCTCTCAATTTCCTTTGTGCAGTTTGGACTTTTCCTTTTGCCTATCGGAAATATACAGAGTGTATGCAGGGTTTACATCATTGGAATTTAAAATGGATTACAAAACTACATACTTTTCCATGTAGTTTGCTGCACTGTCTGAAGTGCTGTCTTTCAGGTGAAATGTTAAAGTGAAGCGCCTCCTGCCCCCTTATTGGATGTAAGTGATTACATTTCACTATTCAAGAAAGAGCAGGAGGGTTCTCTTGTCGTCCTGACCAATATCACCAAAATACATTATCTCGTCATTTTACCACTGCTGTTGGGGGGGAAAATTGGCTGATGTGTTTCCTGTACTCAAAAAGTGGCAGCACTTCCAAAGCATATCATTGGCTGTCACGTGTTTAGTAATGACCTTGTGTTGTGAAAGGTGCAATATGAATGCTTTTGTTTTTTGGTAAAGATAGTATTTTGTTGGTCTGTGCGGACTGTGATGTTTCAATGATCTTGCTTAGCCGTACCTCAAAAATCCTTCAGATGGGAGGCAAGACTGTTTTGATCTCTACGACATAAGTAGTTACACCATTAATGCTTTGCTGTGATACAGATAATGCTTGTCGTTTGTGCAGTGCATTTAGACAATATAGACATCCTCTGCAGTCTTGAGACTTTGCAGTATCAAATGCATCACATAGACCTCACTATTGCCTGGCCCGGTCCTTTATGTTTCAAATCAAAATTTTTGAAATCCATTTCAACATAAGGACTTGATCTGCTAAAAAACCTGCAAATAGCAAGACTGATTTTTTTACTTTTAAAAAAAAAAGTAATTGGTATCGTTACTTAGTCGTCTCAAAATAATTTTTTGTGCATCTGTATTGTGTTTAAGGAAATTAAAACCCGTTGTCTGTTTGTGTGAGGGGGGTAAGATTGGAAAAGCATTGATGTTTATTTTTGGAGGAATAGCGCCCTGATCAAAGAAAAGTTTAAAAAAACTATTTTAAACAAAGCTGAAAACATGAAAAACATCTGCATCCCAAACATGGTATTAAGGATACTGAATTGGGGTTGGAAGGATAATAAGGAAACTGCTTCATTGAGCTGGTTAGCTTGATGTCTCTTTTAAAATAATGCACTGTATTCTGTTACAGTCTTGAAGTAAAACTTTAAAGATAAAATGTGAAAATTATTTCTGTAATTGGGAACTTAAAAGGGTTGTGTCACAGTATAGATGTCCAATTTCATATTTAACAATCTAGACTTCTGTGTTGGTTGATGATATAAATGATTACAGAGTCCCTGAATGATATGCAAGGGGTCTACAATTTGAGATTAGCAATATCATGAAGTCATTACAAGATCAAAAACTGAAGAATCAGTGATTACCAGGAATGGAGAACTAAAGGAACCTTTGGAAGAGAAGTCAAAATAACAAAGGTGAGTAACAAGGTGGTATGGATCTGTCATTTGATGGATTTGACTTCACTCCTTTGTTTTCTGAAAAAAAAACTTTTTTCTTTGGAGTCATCGAAGTCTCTGCATTTCACATTTCAATGAAATAAGATTCAATGTTTGTGATAATTGAGAAAAATGTTCAACTGCATTGTAAATGTAACTGGTGCAATTTTATCCTGCACACAGTTAGAACCAGTAATATCCAGAGTGAATAGTTGTTTGATGCACAACAAATAAATTTGGATTCATGAAATGTGCTCATTTGTCACTAAACAAAAACAGAATTACCTGGAAAAACTCAGCAGGTCTGGCAGCATCGGCGGAGAAGAAAAGAGTTGACGTTTCGAGTCCTCATGACCCTTCCACAGAACTGAGTGAATATAAGGAGAGGGGTAAAATATAAGCTGGTTTAAGGTTGGGGGGGTCGCGGGGAAGGAGGGTGGTGTGGTTGTATGGACAAGCAAGCAGTGATAGGAGCAGATAATCAAAAGCTGTCACAGATAAAAGAACAAAACAACACAGAGGTGTTGAAGGTGGTGATATTATCTAAACGAATGTGCTAATTAAAAATGGATGGTAGGGCACTCAAGGTACAGCTCTAGTGGGGATGGGGTGGAAAGACTAACAGGGCATAAAAGATTTTAAAAAATGGAAATAGGTGGGAAAAGAAAAATCTATATAAATTATTGGAAAAAACAAAAGGAAGGGGGAAGAAACAGAAAGGGGGTGGGGATGGAGGAGGGAGCTCAAGACCTAAAGTTGTTGAATTCAATATTCAGTCCGGAAGGCTGTAAAGTGCCTAGTCGGAAGATGAGGTGCTATTCCTCCAGTTTGCGTTGGGCTTCACTGGAACAATGCAGCAAGCCAAGGACAGGCATGTGGGCAAGAGAGCAGGGTGGAGTGTTAAAATGGCAAGCGACAGGGAGGTTTGGGTCATTCTTGCAGACAGACAGCAGGTGTTCTGCAAAGCGGTCGCCCAGTTTGCGTTTGGTCTCTCCAATGTAGAGGAGACCTCATTGGGAGCAACAAATGCAGTAGACTAAGTTGGGGGAAATGCAAGTGAAATGCTGCTTCACTTGAAAGGAGTGTTTGAGCCCTTGGAAGTGAAGGGGCAGGTGTTGCATCTTTTGCGTGGGCATGGGGTGGTGCCATAGGAGGGGGTTGAGGAGTAGGGGGTGATGGAGGAGTGGACCAGGGTGTCCCGGAGGGAACGATCCCTACAGAATGCCGCCACGGGGGGTGAAGGGAAGATGTGTTTGGTGGTGGCATCATGCTGGAGTTGGCGGAAATGGTGGAGGATGATCCTTTGAATGCGGAGGCTGGTGGGGTTATAAGTGAGGACAAGGGGGACCCTATCATGTTTCTGGGAGGGAGAGGAAGGTGTGAGGGCGGATGCGCGGGAGGTGGGCCGGACACGGTTGAGGGCCCTGTCAACGACCGTCGGTGGAAAACCTCGGTTAAGGAAGAAGGAGGACATGTCAGAGGAACTGTTTTTGAAGGTAGCATCATCAGAACAGATGCGACGGAGGCGAAGGAACTGAGAGAATGGGATGGAGTCCTTACAGGAAACGGGGTGTGAGGAGCTGTAGTCGAGGTAACTGTGGGAGTCGGTAGGCTTGTAATGGATATTGGTGGATAGTCTATCACCAGAGATTGAGACAGAGAGGTCAAGGAAGGGAAGGGAACTGTCAGAGATGGACCATGTGAAAATGATGGAGGGGTGGAGATTGGAAGCAAAATTAATAAATTTTTCCAAGTCCCGACGAGAGCATGAAGCAGCACCAAAATAATTATCGATTTAATCATCATTTGTCACTGCCTGACATAAATATAGGTGTACAGAAATGTAACGCACTTTCAGCTACAATTGCTGGCACCACGGACTCCCACACTACTGATGATCTGGATTCTATTTCTTCCCATCCCACTTCCTGTAAAGTTTGCCTCCCAATCTCCCAGTTTCTTAATCTGCGCTGACTCTGCTTTTCATGTCAGAACTTTCAATTCTTTCTTCCTCTTAAAAGTGTTTGACATGACTCTGGAGCACATTCTCATACAATTTTGTTCCCAGTCTGTCTCCTTCTGCTTTCATCAATGACAGAATCTCCCTTGTTCTTACCCCACTGGCTTCCTCATTTGACCAATCATCTTCTGATACCCAGGGAATGGTTTGAATCTGGAGCATGATTTCACAGGCACATTGCGACGTTCTGCTCTGTTAAAGGCACTTTATATTCGAGATGTTGTTGAAATACATGTACTAAATAAACAACAACTTATATAACAATTAAGGAAACATCCTAAGGTGCTTCACAGGAGCATTTTAAAACAAAGTATGACACCAAGTCACATTAAAGTTATTAGGTTAGATGACTAAAGCTTGCTCAGAGTTAGGTTTCCAGGAATGTCTTAAAGGAAGAAAGCGAGTTAGAGAGACAGAGAGATGTAGGGAGGGAATTCAAGAGCTTATTGCCTGGGCAACTGAAGGCCTGGCCACCAATGGTGGAGCAGTTAAAATTGGCAATACACAAGAAGCCAGAACTAGAGGGACGCAGATATTTTGGAGGGTTGTGGGCTCATGGAGAGATTTGAAAAGGTGGATGAGAAGTACTCAGCGAGTACAGCGTGGCAGAGGAACGGGAGTTGCTGCGAGTTAAGACACGGGCAGCTGAGATTTGGATGGCCTCCGATTTATAGAGGATAGAATGTGGGAGACCAATCAGGAGTGCATTGGAAAAGTCAAATCAAGGGGTAACAAAAGTATGAATGAGGGTTTCAGCAGCAGATGAGTTGAGGCGGGCGGACTTTGGGCAATGTTCTATATGTGGGAATAGGTGGTCATAATGATGGCATGAATATGAGGTGGGACGTTTATCCCAGGATTGGATGTCACACCAAGGTTGCGAACAAACTGGCTTAATTTCGGACTGTTGTCAGATAGGAGGTTAAGGTTGGGGAAGAGGGTGGAAAAGTAGAGTTGAGATTGAGAATCAGCCATAATCTCATTAAATGGTGGAGCAGGCTCCAAGGGCTAAATGGCCCGCTCCTTCCGTTACTTGTGTATCATCCCCAAACTTTATTTATACCCAAGTCCAGGTCATTAATAAATATCAAAACGAGTGGTAGCCCTAATACTGATCCTTGACCTGAGTGCTATTGATTATTTATCATCCATTGAGATGATCATGAGCTGTTGATCATTTGTAGTTGACTTCAGTCCACCTCCAGTTAGTTTTGATGCCCAGAAAGTATAGGAGTTGCTTGTCGTAAAGAGAGACTGTCATTTTATCTCTGAGGCCTTGGCTGAAATTGAGCTCATATTAATTGTATGCCAGACTGTTTTGCCAGCTGGCAGGGCCCTGGCAAAATGAATTGGGCATTCTCGAAGCCCATTTCTCCATTGATCTGGCCCATAACAGAAATTAGCTGCAAATAAACAATCAACCTGAGAAGCCAGCAGGACAATTGGTGTAGGAAATGGAAATGTTTGCACTGGTGTGTTAGGAATGTTTTTCTGTGATTGGAATTTAGGCATATTGTTGGAATTGTATTTTGCAAATGGTTGAGCTATATCTAACTGGGGAGTGCTTGTCATTGCTGCTGGTTTCTCAAAGCAGTGGTCCTTTTACCTAGCACTGATATTCCTCATTTTGCTAAGGCAAAATTTTACATTTAAGCAAAAATAATAAGTCCAATACACAATGTGCAGACTCTGCTACATGATGGGGCAGGTGGTGCTTGAAAGGTCAGGTAGTTGGGTTCTTTGGTGCATGCTCCCCGATGCCTCAAATTCACCTTTGCACATTCCCGACAAAGCCCTTCATTGTGCTTGGAGCCTTCCCGAATGACCCTTCTCCGTTTTGGTTGGTCACAACCCAAGGACTCCTATGAGTTGATGGCTATATTTGACCTCTTCAGGGATTCTTTGAGGACATCGCTAAAGCTTTTCCACTGTCCTCCTGGGAGTCTCCTGTCTCAATCGAATTCTGAGGAGAGCACTTACATCGAGAGTTTGGTTTCAGGCATACAGGTAACATGTCCTGACCATCGGATTTGGTTTCGCGTGATTAGCATCACAATGCTGGGCAAATTTGCTTGGGAGAGCATGCTGATGTTGGACTGCCTTTCTTGTCATTGGATTTGGAGGATCTTGCGAAGGCACTGCTGGTGGTACTTTAAGGTGCCTGTTGTAGGTTGTCTAAGTCCCCGAAGAATATAGGAGCGCAGGGATCACTGCTGCCTGGTAAACCATGACCTTAGTCTCAGGTTTGAGATCCTGGTCCTCAAATACTCTATTCTTCAGTTGGCCGATAGCTGAGCTGGCATATTGGAAGCAATAATGAATTATGTCGTCTATGTCTGCTTTTGTCGAGCAGAGGCTCCTAAGATCTGGAAAATGATCCATATTTTCCTGAATCTCATCATTGATCTTCGTCGAGGGGTTGGAGGTGTTTTGCTGTGGGAACTGTTTGGAAAGAGGACCTAATTTTTCTAGGTGTTTAGTGAAAAGCCCATTTTCCCATATGCTTCAGAGAAGGAGTCGAGAATGACCTGGAGTTCAGTTTCTGAGTGTGTGCAAACACAAGTGTCATTTGTATACTGGAGATCAATGACTGAGATTGGAGTGCTTTTGGTTTTGGATGGAAGGCAGTGTAGGTTGAACAATTTCCTGTCTGTTCCGTAGATTAACTCCAGACCTATGGGTAATTTGCTGGTGGTGAGATGCAGTAATGCAGTGAGGAAAATGGAGATGAGAGTTGATGCAATTACAGAGCCTTGTTTGATTCCAGTTTTCACGGAGATAGGGTTTGTGGTGGCTCCGTTGGTGAGGATCGCAGCTTGCATGTCATTGTGGAGTAGGTGGAGGATGGTGACAAACTTGAGGTCAGCCAAATTTGAGGATGATACTCCATTAGCCTTTGCAGTTGACAGAGTCAAAGTCTTCTGCAAAGTTGAAAAAAGACAGATATAGCGGTTGCTGCGGATCCTTGCACTTTTCTTTAATTTTCCACACAGTGTAGATCATGTCCGTGGTGCCTCTCAATAAGCGAAAAATGTACTGCAACTCTAGAGAGAGTTCCTCGGCCACTGGAAGGGGGCAGTTGAGGAGGATCCTTGCAGTGATGTTACCTGTGGTAGATAGCAGGGAGGCTCCTCTGTACTTATGGTGATCACGATCACAGCGTCCTTGGATACCCCGGCATATGCTGCTTTTCCCAGGTGGGGGATATGAGATTGTGCAGCTGCGCCAGGAGTGTATCTCAGCTATGTTTCAGAATTTCAGCCGGGATTCCATCTGCTCCAGGAGCTTTGTGTTTCAGCTGTCAAACGGCTTTTTTAACTTTGTTCTGGACTGGGGTAGTACCGAGACTAAGCCAGACGGGGTACTCAATAATGGAGTTGAGGATCTTCAAGTCAAATGCAGAGCCTCAGTTGAGGAGTTCTTCAAAGAATTCTCGCAATCGAGCACTGACTGCTTCCCTGTCCTTAATGAGCTCCCTCCATGGCTTTCAGTGGGGTGGGCCTTTCATTGCTTGGACCATAAGTGATCATCACAGTGCTAAAGAAACAGCTTGTGTCATTGCATGTTTGCGAGTTGTTGGATCTCCCTCACTCTTCCAAGCCCCTAGCCAAGCTGTTCCAGTACAGATACAACACTGGCATCTACCCGGCTATATGGAAAATTGCCCAGGTATGTCCTGTACACAGAAAGCAGGACAAATCCAACCCCGCCAATTACTGCCCCATCAGTCTACTCTCCATCATCAGTAAAGAAATGGAAGGGGTCATCAACAGTGCTATCAAGCGGCACTTGCTTAGCAATAACCTGCTCACTGACTCACAGTTTGGGTTCTGCCATGGCCACTTAGCTCCTGACCTCAATACGGCCTTGGTTCAAACATGGACAAAAGAGCTAGACTCCCGAGGTGAGGTGAGAGTGACTGTCCTTGAGATCAAGGCAGCATTTGACTGAATGTGGCATCAAGGAACCCTAGCAAAACTGAGCCATTGGGAGTCGGGGGGGAAAACTCTCCACTGGTTGGAGTCATGCCTAGCACAAAAGAAGATGGTTGTGGTTGTTGGATGTCAGTCATTTCAGCTCCAGGACATCGGTGCAGGAGTTCCTCAGGGTAGTGTCCTCAGCCCAACCGTCTTCAGCTGCCTCATTAATGACCTTCCTTTAATCATAAGAGCAGAAGTGGGGATGCTTGCTGATGATTGCACAATGTTCAGCACCATTCATGGCTCCTCAGATAATGAAGCAGTCCATGTCCAAATGCAGTAAGACTTAGACAATATCCAGGCTTGCGCTGACAAGTAACATTCGCACCATATAAGTGTCAGGCAATGACCATCTCCAACAAGAGAGAATCCAACCATCACTCCTTGATGTTCAGTGGCATTACCATCACAGAATTCCCCACTATCAACATCCTGGGGGTTACCATTGATCAGAAGCTGAACTGGACTAGCCATATACTTACTGTGGTTACAAGACCAGGTCAGAGGCTAGGAATCGTGCAACGAGTAACTCAGCTCCTGACTCCCCAAGTCCACCATCTACAAGGCACAAGTCAAGAGTGTGATGGACTTGGATGAGTGCAGCTCCCACAACACTGAAGAAGCTGGATACTGTCCAGGACAAAGCAGCCCCGCTTGATTGGCACCGCATCCACAAACATTCACTCCCTTCACCACTGACACACAGTAGCAGCAGTGTGTACCATCTACAAGATGCAGTGTAGGAATTCACCAAGGCTCCTTAGACAGCACCTTCCAAACCCATGACCACTACCACCTAGAAGGACAAGGGGAGAAGACACATGGGAACACCACCACCTGGAAGTTCCCTTCCAAGTCACTCACCATCCTGACTTGGAAATATATTGCCATTCCTTCACTGTTGCTAGGTCAAAATCCTGGAACTCCCTTCCTAACAGCACTGTGGATGTACCTACACTACATGGATTGCAGCAGTTCAAGAACCACCTTCTCAAGGGCAACTAGGGATGGGCAATAAATGCTGGCCCAGCCAGTGAAGCCCACATCCTGTGAATGAATAAAAAAAAATCTACCCACCATTTGTTCTTTATGTCATGGGTTTTATGCTGTGCTACTATCCTCAACCACCTGTAGGACTGCTGCTTTTCTCTTGAGCTGTGGCCAAGTTCCCAGTTCATGAAAGCTTTGTGCTTGCACTCAGTTAGGCTCTGTATCTCTTGGTCATTTTCATCAAGCCAGTCACGGGTGTTTTATGGTAAAGTGACTACCACAGGTCTCGGCAGAGATCAATGGCAAAGGCCCAGTTGGCCCAAAGGCAAAGGCTCCCCAAGGCGATGGGAGGTTAGGTTCCACTGTGAGACATTAGCACGTTCTGTGCACAATCATACACCCAGATGCATATGTAACACAGAAGCTGAAAAACCAGTTGAATCAGCAGCTAAGCAAGCCCAGTCGAAGGCTGAAGTCTCTCAATCGTTTCAGTGGTGGGGAAGGGCGGGAGACTCACCCAAGATACGTGAAATAACCCTAGATACTTGAAATGTCACAGAAGATCAACAAGATAGAGACAGAATTTGGATCTTATGGCATAGCCAGTGTAGTCCAGAACAGAAAACCTAGCCTTGATGTTGAAAGGAGTCCAGAAATTGGAAGCCAAGCTTGAAAGATCATGTAGATCAAAGTTATTCCACAGGTTGCTGGTCAGAAAAGAAGAGAAAAAAAAAATAATAGCAGCAGATTCGGGACAGAAGCTGGGTCTTACTTTTCTTTCGATGGAGTCCAGTGTAGAAATGTGATCCAGATGTCCACTGAAGTCCAGCAATTTGAAGTCAGATTTGAGAGAAAATCCTTAGCCAGATCTTTCACAGGGCTCACCTTGTAGCTCGGGTGAAGGGCTTTGAATCATCAGCCAGAGGCTGTTTAAACTAACAGTTAACATGAAGTTTGGGTTAAAATGCACCCACAGAATCAGAAGTACCTAATCAGCAGAAGTTTTTTTTTACTCATTGATGGGATGTGGATGTCGCTGGCTGGGCCAGCATTTATTGCCCATCCCTAATTGTCCTGTTCAGAGGGCATTTAAGAGTCAACCACATTGCTGTGGTTCTGGAGTCACATGTAGGCCAGACCAATTAAGGGCGACAGATCTCCTTCCCTAAAGGACATAAGTGAACCAGATGGGTTTTTACAACAATTGGTAATGGTTTCATGGTCATATTTAGACTTTTAATTCCAGATTTTTATTGAATTTTATTGAACCCGGTCCCCAGAGCATTACCTTAGGTCTTTGGGTTACCAGTCCAGTGACAATACCACTATGCCATCACCTCCCTTTCAGAGGGGGATTTAGAGGGGGAAAAGAGCAGGGGTGGCAGCAGATGGCTCCCAGTTTGGGCATAGTGAGGACCTCCCTGGGGAGCTGTCTGCACAGGCATCCAGGACAATCGCTTGCCAACATTCACAGAATCACAGTGCATCGAGTCTGCACCGACATATGAGAAACACCTGACCTACCTACCTAATCCCATTTACCTGCACTTGGCCCATAGCTTTGAATGTTATGACGTGCCAAGTGCCCATCCAGGTACTTTTTAAAGGATGTGAGGCAACCCACCTCCACCACCCTCCCAGGCAGCGCATTCCAGACCGTCACCACCCTCTGGGTAAAAACGTTTTTCCTCACATCCCCCCTAAACCTCCTGCCCCTCACCTTGAACTTATGCCCCCTTGTGACTGATCCTTCAACTAAGAGGAACAGCTGCTCCCTATCCACCCTGTCCATGCCCCTCATAATCTTTTACACCTTGATCAGGTCGCCTCAGTCTTTTCTGCTCCAATGGAAACAACCCAAGTCTATCCAACTTCTCTTCATAACTTAAATGTTTCATCCCAGGCAACATCCTGGTGAATCTCCTCTGCACCCCCTCCAGTGCAATCATATCCTTCCTATAATGTGATGACCAGAACTGCACACAGTACTCCAGCTGTGGCCTCAATAAGGTTCTATACAACTCCAACATGACCTCCCTACTTTTGTAATCTATACCTCGATTGATAAAGGCAAGTGTCCCATATGCCTTTCTCACCACCCCACTAACATGTCCCTCCGCCTTCAGAGATCTATGGACACACACGCCAAGTTCCCTTTGTTCCTCAGAACTTCCTAGTGTCATGCCGTTCATTGAACATTTCCTTGTCAAATTACTCCTTCCAAAGTGTATCACCTCACACTTTTCAGGGTTAAATTCCATTTGCCACTTATCTGCCCATTTGACCATCCCATCTATATCTTCCTGTAGCCCAAGACACTCAACCTCACTGTTAACCACCCGGCCAATCTTTGTGTCATCCACAAACTTACTAATCCTACCCCCCACAGAGTCATCTGTTTCATTTATATAAATGACAAATAATAGGGGACCGAGCCCTGTGGTACGCCACTGGACACTGGCTTCCAGTCACTAAAGCATCCTTCTGTCATCACCCTCTTCCCCCTATAGCTAAGCCAATTTTGAATCCACCTTATCAAATTACCCTGTATCCCATGTGGGACCTTGTCAAAGGCTTTGCTGAAATCCATATAAACTACATCATCTACACACCTGGTCACCTCCTCAAAAAATTCAATCAAATTTGTTAGGCATGACCTCCCTCTGACAAAACCATACTGACTATCCCTGATCAAACCTTGCGTCTCCAAGTGGAGATAAATACTCTCCTTCAGAACTCTCTCCAATAGTTTCCCTACCACTGATGTGAGACTCACTGGCCTGTATTTTCCTGGCTTATCTCTATAACCCTTCTTAAATAGCGGAACCACATTAGCTGTTCTCCAGTCCTCTGGCACATCCCCCCTGGCCAGAGAGGAATTAAAAATTTGGGTCAGAGTCCTTGCGATCTCCTCCCTTGCCTCCCTCAGCAGTTGGGACATTACACTGCCATACATCCAGTGCCACAGTGCATCCTGTTAATACTACACATTATAGCCACGGTGTGCCTGTGATGGAGGGAGTGGATGTTTAAGCTGGAAAATGGGTTGCCACTCAATCAGACTGCCTCCTCCTGGAGCTTGAGCTTCTTGAATGAATGAATGAAAGCCGCTGTAGTCCAAGAGGACCATAGGCTGTTCTCTCATTAGAGAGAGACAACTGGTGGTGAGTTTAACCTGAGGGTCACCTCACCTCATGGATGACCTCAGCTGGTATGGGAATTGAACACATGCTGTTGGCATCACTCTGCATCACAAAGATGTAGCTGTACCTATCCTGGCCTGTAGAGTGCTTTCCATTATATGCCTGATTTGTGCCATATAGGTGGTGGAGAGACTTTGGAGAGTTGGGAGTTGACCCATTTGCCACAGCGTACCTTCTGGCCTGCTCTAGTAGATGAGGGGTGTTTCTTCGCTTATAAGTCAGTGAGGAAGCTCCCATTTTAACTGTCTCTGCGGATTCTACTGATTTTCTGCCAAAGTAATACTGAGTGACTGGCAATGCCTCTGCAAAGTTTCAGCCACAGCTTGTTTTAAACAAGACCCCAAGGAACCATATTATAGTAATCATGAGAGATTTTTTAATATTTGAGGTATGTGAACAGCTTAGGGACAGCCAAAATGAAGGGGTGACAGAATAAGCGAATTACAAAGAGGTAACAGTGACGCTGCCATATGCTATATTATATGCCACAATGAACAGTATAAGATAAAAGTAAACTTAATTTCGGATGACAATTAAGACTGAGATCAAAAATGTGCAAAACCTAACAACAACAAGCTTGTGGGAAAATGGAGTTGTAGGACAACCTACTAACATGACAACAGAGAAGGTTCAAAGTCTGTTTATATAGATGTAGAAAGAAGGGAAAAAAGACCAATCGGATCAAAGTTACCTCAAGTTTATGACATGAGGATCAAAAAAGTCAGTTGATGATTAATCAAATATTAAAAGTTTCAGAGTGTAGCAAAAAAAACAAAGTTGTTGGTAACAACAATAGTGCGAAAGATTTCTTTTTGCTTACAGCTCCACGATTAAAAAGCTCAGTGAAGAAGTATGCACCTCAGAGGCACTAGATTATCAATCAAAGCAAGTTATTTTATGTTATTTAAAGCTCATTGGCAAGGTCAGATTTGGAAGGCATTGTGCAATTTTGGGCACTGGACCTTATAAAGGATATTCATGTGTTGAAGCATTTAGGGAAAAGTAAGTAGGGAAAAGCTATGAGGAAATACTCTGCGTGGAAACATGTTCTTGTTGAAGGTACTAAATGAAAGGCAACATGACCTAAGGCTTAGGCCTGATTTTTCAGCTCGGCAGGCGCGATCGGCAGTCTGGGAGCAGTCGGGAAACGGACCATTGACCGCGATCGGCCCCCAACTGCGATTTCATCCTGACTGGCCAATTAACGGCCAGCTAGAGTGAAGCGCGTGCTGAAAAGCTCAGCGCTGCCGGGGTTTGGCAGGAAGAGGGTGGGCGATGACGTTTCTGCGGGCACAGGTGAGCGTGTGAGAGAGCCTCCTGAAGGCAGACAGCTGCCTCAGGGAGCTGCAGACCTAAAATGCTCAAATAAAAGTTTAAAAAGCTGCAAAAAAAAAAATGTCCATGCATCACAATTAGTCACTTGAAAATATAGCTGATAAAATCCTGTCCACAGATATTTATTTTTATTTTATTTCATAACGGAAACCTCTTCCTGCCCTTGGATGAGATTTGATGAAAAATGTAAAGGCCGCCTGGCCGATTCGCCCGTCTGCCAACCATAAGGTTGGATGGGCTATGTAAAATGACAGACAACTGCGCCGTTAGTGGGTATAATTGCCCTCTTAATTGTCGGTGGGCGCGCTTCCGACTTTTGTGCGTGCCTACCGACTGAAGTATTGCGCAAGCGCTGGATGACATCAGGACGCTCACCTAACGCCATCCTGTGCAATTTCACACCTAACCGGGTTGGGCACATGCCCACCCGGTCAGCGTAGAACTCAACCCTTAAATAATATACTTGGAGGTGCAAGAAAATGAAAATGGATAACATTACACTGGTGTATTTCTTGCTAAAGAATCATATAGTCATCGATCAAGAATCTTTATTTTTATTTATTTCTGACATTGTAGTGACAGCTTCAATATTTATGCCAGAATATTCCTTTAAAATATGGCTTTGTTACTTTTACAATTTGGAACACAGGTAGCTGATTTGAGTAGAAATTAATTTTGCAATTGTAATAGGACTAGCTTTCCTAATGCAGCTTATTCTCTTTTTCTGTCCAAATTGTTGCTTCTTGACCTCTGTAAGTGAATGTGAAACAGGCTCTAATTTGGATTTGAGATTGGGATTAGCTAGTACTAGACCTTCACTTTTATTTGTTTCAGTTCACACTTTAAGCTGGGCTTTTTTTATTCTTTCATGGATTACCTGTGAATGGGGCTTTTTGCCTCCTGAACTCCCTTAAAAGCCTACTTTCTTCCACTGCTCCTTCTGTTCCTCTAAAAAAACACAGGCCTGAATTTTTCGCTCCTTGAGCACGCGCAATCGGCAGGCCCAGGAGCGGACAGGAAATGGGCCCTGACTGCGATCAGTCCCCAACCGTGATTTCATGCTGGCTGGCCAATTCAGGTCCGCCCAGCGTGAAACGCTTCTGAATGGTCAGGAAGAGCCGGGCAGCAGCATGGCCAGTTGGGCGCTGGGCCCAATGGTGACCCGCTGGGTGCTTTAAAACTGGCAAAGGCAGCTCCCTGAAAGGTGTCACGATGGAGCATTTAGAGGCGGTCTGGAGACTGGAACAAAGGCCTCCCCGGCGGCAGAAGTTTCTAATAGAAGAAATGACTTTAAATACATACGTTGATGTACAAGTTACTACTATGATAACTTCTAAATCCCATAATCAATCTAACTCCCAGTTACACTTTTGTTAACATTAAGACACATAGATTTTAAAAGCCCCAGGCAGAGAAACATGATATCCTGAACAAGTTGAATTCCGTGAGTTTTTTTAACTTCAGTCTTTTGAAGACAGCAGCTTGAGGCATAGAGGGGCACAAAAGGAAATATCAGGCAATCAGTTATGCAGAAATGTATAACAAAAATGTAGGAGTCACATGTGGGCCAGACCAGGTAAGGACAGCAGATTTCCTTCCCTAAAGAGCATTAGTGAACCAGATCGGTTTTTAAAACAATCGACAATGGTTTCATCAGACTTCAAATTCCAGATTTTTTATTGAATTCAAATTCCACCATCTGCCAATCGACTCGGGTCCCCAGAGCATTACCCTGGGTCTCTGGATGACCAGTCCCGTGACAATGCCAGTATGCCACCACCTCCCCTAAAAAAAGTGACTAAAAAGCAGTACACTACAACTTTTATAAAATGTAAGATTCCACAAGTTAGATTCCATATTGCACCCAATTGACCACTATGTGCTCTCTTAAATACCATTGGGTACTTCAACAGGATAAGTTTCCAGTCTCTGAACGTTCAGCTGGTTTGCAACTAGTTGCATTGCATCAACCCCAATATCTTCAATTCAGGACAGACAACCATGCTGGCACTCTTTTACCCAGCAAGGCAAGTCCCTGAATGGCCCCTCAAGATCAGGCTACTCTCTGCAACTGTTCTTGATTAAAGCTCTGCACTTTTCCAGGAGAAATGTTAAGCACCTTACTAATGAGGCCTGTTCAACCTGGGTGTTCTTGTACACAGCCAAGAAATATTTTTCATTGCTCTTCAGCTCCTTCTTCCAAAATTACATTTTTTTGTGTCCTGGGTCTTTTGGCTTTTAAACATTGCAGCCCTGCCCCTCAACAGGCAAGATCCTTATGAAATGTGCTTACAGTGTCAAAACTGGAAACCTTGGTAGGATCAACCTGAGTGCAGTCAAACAGGTAAAAGTTTTACTTTGATATGCATGCAGTGTGGATCACGTGCAATCAGAAAATCTGAGCTTTCGTGTAGTCAGGCTATTTGAAGGGACAAAGCAACAAAATTTCACCAATTTTTGTTTTTGACCAATGTTCAAAGGAGGAGGAGTAGGCCGATCATCGTCACGAGCTTGATCCATCATTCAATTTGATCATAGATGATCTGTATCTTAACTCCATTTAGCCACCTTCGTTCCATATCCCTTGCTACCCTGGCCTAAGAGTTTTCAATTGACTCTGAACCAGAACAGGTTTTTGGGGGGACGAAGTTCCAGATGTTCAGGGCCACTGGATAATGATTGAGAGCAGAGCCTGTAGTGGGTTTCCCTATAGCCACTCTGCCCCTCCAGCCCAGCGCTTCTTATCACATTACTGAGACTAACTTAAAAGCCTCCACTGCTGCTTATACTGTGAATGTAGAACTGTGTACTCATTTGTATTTTTGAGTATCTCACACCGTAAAATGAATTATTTGTTGATCGTTGGGGAGATATAAAAACCATTTCTTAGTAAAAGATTTTTTTAAATTAATTTAGTGTTGAGCAATACCCAGTAATGTTTCTGGAGTACCAAAGGAGTTTCGAAAGATAATTGGCAACTGTGAACAAATAAAACCAGTTGAGTGTATCAAAATAATTCTGGCACTGGAGTGATCAAAATAATATAATTGTATACTTGAATAGGTATCAATAGGGTCATAAAACCAGAGATCATGGCAGCGTTAATTTTTAACCAATGTGGGGGGATTTTAGATGTTCCTTGTAAATTTACTTCAGTAAATAATCTGTTCTGAATTTTATCCATGAAAAGAAAGAAACACTTGGATTTAAATGACACCTTTCACAACTTCAGGACACTGCAAAGAATTTTGCAATGGAAGTTGTCATCAACACTGCTAGCAAGCAGCGCTTGCTTAGCAATAACCTGCTCACTGAGCCCAGTTTGGGTTCTGCCAGGGCCACTCAGCTCCTGACTTCATTACAGCCTTGATTCAAACATGGATTAAAGGGCTGAATTCCTGAGGTGAGGTGAGAGTGACTGCCCTTGACATCAAGGCAGCATTTGACCAAGTGTGGTAACAAGTAGCCCGAGCAAAACTGGAGTCAATGGAAATCAAGGGGAAAACTCTCCACTGGTTGGAGTCATACCTAGCACAAAGGAAGATGGTTGTGGTCATTGGAGGTCAGTCATCTCCGTTCCAGGACGACACTGCAGGAGTTCTCCAGGGTAGTGTCCTTAGCCCAACCATCTTCAGCTGCTTTATCAATGACCTTCTTTCCATCATAAGGTCAGAGGTGGGGATTTTCGCTGATGATTGCACAATGTTTAGCACCTTTCGAGACTCCTCAGATACCGAAGCAGTCCATGTCCAAATGCAGCAAGACTTGGACATTATCTAGGCTTGGGCTGACAAGTGGCAAGCAACATTCACACCACACAAGTAGCAGGCAATGGCCATATCCAACAAGAGAGAATCTAACCGTCGCCCCTTCATGTTCAGTGGCATTACCATCACTGAATCCCCCACTATCAACGTCCTGGGGGGTTACCAATGACCAGAAATTGAACTGGACAAGCCATATAAATACTGTACCTACAAGAGCAGGTCAGAGGCTAGGAATTGTGTGACGAGGTGAGCTCCTGGCTTCCCAAAGCCTGTCTGCCATCTACAAGGCACAAGTCAAGAGTGTGATGGAATGCTCTCCACTTGCTTGGATGAGTGCAGCTTCCACAACACTGAAGAAGCTTGACACCGCTCAGGACAAAGCAGCTCGCTTGATTGGCACCACATCCACAGACATTCACTTGCTCTGCCACAGTAGCAGCAGTGCATACTATCTACAAGATACACTGCAGGAATTCACCAAGACCCCTTAGATAGCACTTTCTAAACCCATGACCACTACCATCTAGAAGGACAAGGGCAGAATACACATGGGAACACCACCACCTGGATCTTCCCCTCCAAACCACTCACCATCCTGACTTGGAAATATATCGCCGTTCCTTCACTGTCGCTGGGTCAAAATTCTGGAATTCCCTTCCTAACAGCGTTGTGGGTGTACCTACACCACATGGACTGCAGCGGTTCAAGAAGGCAGCTCACCACCACCACCTCACAGGCAATTAAGGATGGGCAATAATGCAGGCCCAGCCAGTGAAGGCCACATCCTGCAAATGAAAAAAAAAATCTAAGGAGATACTTCTGAAACCTGGTCATCGTTGTAATGTAGGAAACCTAGCACAGCAAGGTCCCACAAACAGCAATGGAGAAAATGATCGGATAATCTGTTCCAGGCATTTTTTGAGGGAGAAATGTTGACCAGCACACCAGGAGAAATCCCATCTGTGTCTTCAAATTATAATGTCCACCTGAGAGAGCAGATGGGGTCTTGGTTTAACATCACATCCAAAAGAAAGCGCTTCGGACAGTGCAGAGCTCCCTCATAACTTTACTGGGAGTGTCAGCCTAGATCTTGTGCTCAAATCTCTGAAGTGGAACTTGAATCCACAGCATCAGTTGAGAAAGCTGCTAAAAAAGCAGACAAAATCCTTGGCTTTAGAAGTAGAGGATAAGGAGAGTCAATATAGAACAAAGGCTACCAATTCTAAAGGAGTTGCATGATCAGAGAGAACACAAATCATTTAAGGTGGCAAGGTAGGTTAAGAAAGTGATTAAAGAGACATATGGATCCTGGGGCAGAATATTGTGCTCATGATGCGCGATGACATCGGGCAAGCGTCCCGATGTTATTGCGTACTTGCACCATATTTCGGTTGATGGGCACGTGCGAGAGCTGGTAGTGTGCCCGCTGACAATTAAGTGGCCTATTAAGGCCCTTAATGAAGTAATTGATTCAAATTTTTCGCTGCCTGTCCAACCATTTGGTTGGCAGGTGGGCAAAAAGGCCAAGTGGCCTTTGCATTTTTGGCGAAACCTCATCTACGGGTGGGATGAAGTTTCTACCAGTGATTTTTTTTTTAAATTAGGGGACATGTTTTCATTACTTTTAATATCTTAATTTTTTATTTTAAATACCTTCAGCTCCCTGAGGCAGCTCTGTGCCTCAGGGAGATTTTACTGCGTGCTTGCGCCCTGTATCCTTCCGCCCCCACCCTGGCAGCGGTGAGCGCTGCAGCGCATGTTTCATGCTGGTTGGCTGATAGTTGGCCAGCCAGTGTGAAATTTTAGTCGGAACCCGATCGTGGGCAGCGGTTGGCTCCCTGACTGCTCCTGGGCCCATCTGCAAGCCCGCCTGACCACCGGAAAATCTTGGCCTTGAACTTTATAAACAGAGGCATAGAGTACAAAAGCTGTGAACCTATATAAAGCACTGGTTCAGCCTCAAGTGGAGTGCTGTGTCCACTTCTGGGCACCACACTTTAGGAAAGATGTGAAGGCTTTAGAGAGGGTGCAGAAAAGACTTACAAGAATGTTTCCAGGAACGAGGGACTTACGAGGATAGATTGGAGAAGCTAGGGTGTTTTTCTTAGGGAAGTGGAGATTTGATAGAGGTGCTCAAAATCACAAGGAGGTTAGTCAAAGTAGATAGTCATAATCATAATCATAAAATCAGAGTCATAGAGAGAGACTGTTGCCATTGGTCGAAAACCAAAGGACACCGATTTTAAGCTGAATGGCAAAAGCGGCAATGACAAGAGGATCTGGAATGCATGTGGTCGAGGCAGATTCAATTGTGACTTTCAAAAGGGAATTGGATAAGCACCTGAAGAGAAAAAACATGGGAAACCTCACCCGGCCCGGACACGAAAAGGATTGACAGATTGATAGTTTTATGGGAAAAATGTTGGGGAGTGGAACTAGTTGAGCTGTTCTTGTGGCGAGCTCTGGACGGGTTGGGCCTTATGGCCCTCTTCTGTGCTATTATATGATTCTATGAGTTAAGATGTGGATCAGCCATGATATAACTGAATGGCAGAATAGACTCAAGAAGATGCCTATTTCTGTCCCTATATTCCTGTGGGTATGAGGTCACTACTGGCCTTTAAAAGGCAACTTGACGAGCTCCTGAGAGAAAAGGATATCGACAGTTATAGGTGGTGAATGGTTAGTCAGTTGAGGCTATGTTTTGTTATGGACAACCGCCATCCCTTGCAGCTTGCCTGCTTGATTACCTTAAGGGTTTGGGGGGGGAATTCCCTGAATCTACAATTTTTTTTCTCCTCGCTGTTTCTTTAACCTCTACACTGAGGTTCTTTTCTCAGCCTCTTAGTATATTTCAGTACAGGGTCCTTTGGTACTTTTCCCTTGTCAAATTGGAGTATTAAGTTGATGTGGAGGCTGATGTACATTGAAAGAATGAGAAATGTTAAGGCTCGTGGGAACAATGGGAAATGAGGATCAATTTAACTAATTAGACCCACACTCGAGAATTATTTTGGAACTTTGCTTTTGCAACTTGTGTCTCTATTGGAACCTGGTTTCTTAATTTGCAGTGGATGGCAGACTAAGTCAAGAAGTTGAAGAGGGCCATTTTCAGCTTTGGTGTGGGCAATTTTCAGATTGTCCGCATGTTAATAATTGGCTGCATTTTTCTTTCTATTTAGGTTTCTATTAAGCATCCACTTTATAAACTGAATATATCATCCCAAAGTCTTCACTAGGACTCACTTCACATTTTATCTGAATTGTTTTTTATGAGTGAGAATATTTAATCAAAGTATTTTATTCACGTAAGCACCCGACTGTAATTTTCATTTAACGTGACAAACTAGATTAGCGAAAATATTTGAGATACAGATTTTGCTTTTGGGATTTCTAAACATGTATTTTGTGGAATGATTATGACCGTGACCACTTTCCTACATTAGCTCTTATAACATTTTATGAACCTGCTTGCGGTTGGGAAAGCAACAGTAAAACCGAATGCATTCTGTTTTGAATGCATATTGTGATTGATTGCAATCCAGCATTTTAGCAGTGGAATTTGCAGGGCATCATAAGGTTGTAATTTGTACAAAGTGTGGGTAATACCTCTATACATTGGCTTTTCATTACTAATTGCTACTGTCATCTGTTCTTGTTCAAGAATCTCGTCCACTCTCTGTCCCAATAAAAGTAATGCAAAGCGCTGAAGAATGGAGCAGTCCAGAAGAAAGAATGAAGGAATTCATTGGATTAGTATGGGATGCAGTCAAACGCCTAACACTTCAGGTAGGTGCCACTCCTAGGTACAGATGTGCTCCTATTTACTTTTAAATAATCTAAACAGTACTGTTCAGGATGCTTTCATCTCAGACTCTAGTGCCCATACCCTGACTCACACCAAATCCTTCTTACCCATCAGCCCTATGCTTGCTGACCTGCGTTAACTCCATGTCCAGAAATGCCTTGATTTTAAAATTCTCGTTTATTTCTCATTTTCAGTTCCCTCTATGACCTTCACCCCTCCTCCAGCCCCACAGCCATTCCAGATCTCTGTACTCTTTCCAATGCTGGCCTCTTGTCCCATCATTGGCAGTCAGGCTACCTAGGGCCTAACCTCTGGAATTCTGTCCCTAAACCTCCCCACCTATCTGCCTCTCTTTCCTCCTTTATGATTTACCTTAAAACTCATTGCCTTTGACAAGTGTTTAGTCTCCTATCTAATTTTCCCTTCTATGGCTCTGGGCCAATTTTTTGTGGTCTGATAATGCAATTGCAAGTTGTTCTTGGTGCTGGAAGCTTTCTTTGTTGAAGAAACAGCTCTCAGGTCATCTCGCAATTTATGACTTTCAATGGTTATTGTTGTCTATTTGTGCACATCAGTTTAATCCTTGCCAATTGCAGCATTTTAAGCTTTACGGGCCTAGAAGATTGGAAAAAGCCTGCTGTTTTATTAGTAAATTTGAGGGGGTGGCCTTCATTAGTCCTTCTGTCTGGGAAGTGCAAAAAACACAAGCAGTGGGAGAAGAAACAACAACTTCAGGGAGCAAGTAGTAGAGAAGATTGTTGAAGCAATCTGAGCTGAGAGAATCCACCAATACAGAAAGAAGGAGCATCAGACAGTCAACTTGAGAGTTTGGTGGGGTGGGAGGAGCCAGGGAACATAGGTTGGTGACTACTTTTGTGCATCTCACCGTGCACCAACACCCATAAATTATGTGATGTTTGGAATGATTTTAAATACTTGTCCAATAATGTGGAAAATGTATAACTGAAAAGGAAAGTGATACTGTTGAACCTACAAAGGCGATTTAATCATATGCAGCCCTCAAAACTTGAAACACATGGCTATGGGCCCCATTCCATATTGGGCTGGACATCCTTTCTGTGGTAGGATCCAGTTATGCAGTAGGTTAGATATACGTTAGTAAGACCATACAGCTTGCACCATTATGCAAATGATGATTTTCTTATTGCTGCTAATTTCTGATTTGGATATGTATTTATTTAACTACAATTCATAGAGTCATTGCAGCACTGAAGGAGGCCATTTGCCTCATCAAATCCAAGCCGCCTTTCTGTAGAGCATTTCTATCAATCCCATTCCCTGGATATTTTAAAAAGCACAAAGTGTTGATTTTGAACTTCTATTGTAGAAGGACCTTGCACATGTTGTTTTTGTTCAACGCTCCAGGAAAATATTAATTGTCAGCATGTTTATCATGAATGTTGAAGGTAAATGGTGTCTTCAAAAAAATAAACAATGATTGACCTAATTTTGTTCATTCAATCTTTAAGATACTTTGTGAGTTTTGATTTTTCCCTTTGGTTTCTCAATTATACAAAAATGTGAGGGGAGAAATCTGACACATTCAAATTTAAGTGGTAGTTGTGATCTATTGAATTTACTCGCAATCCTTCCACTTTTCAACAGTTGTTTCTCATCGTTATTCTTTAGAAGTGTTGAACAGTAATGGTAGACATTATGTGTAGAACTTCTGTGAAATCTTGAAATTCTGGCTTAATGCCCTTCTGAATGGGAAATTCTACCATTGCCACATTCTTGATGTTGTGGCAGAACTTGCTTCCTGGCTGCCTTTGATCAGCTGTTCTAAAGCATCAAGTAGGGCAAAAGAGGAGTCTTAAGAATGCTCACAACTTTGATAACATTCAACGCTCGCCAGGTCAATAAATTAGAGTATTTGTTAGTTATTGCCAAGTGCCCTGTCCAATATTTGTCCCTCGATCAATGTGGTTAAAACAGATTCTCTGGTCATTATTGTATTGCTGCTTTTTGGAGCTTGCTGTGTGCAAATTGGCTGCCCTGATTCCTACGCTTCAAAAATCACTTCCTTTGGCTGTAAGCTGCTTTGGGATGTCCTGAGTTCGAAAAAGGTACTATGTTAGGGGGAGGTGGTGGCGTGGTGTCAATGCCGCTGGACTAGTAATCCAGAGGTCCAGGCTAATGCTCTGGGGACATGGGTTCAAATCCCACCATGGCACCTTGCAATATTGTTGTGAAAATCCATCCAATTCACTAATTCCCTTCAGGGAAATCTGGTCTGGCCTACATGTGACTCCGGATCCACAGTAATGTGGTTGTCCTCTAACTACCCTCTGAAATCACTTAGCAAGCCACCCAGTTTTAGGGTAAATAGGGATGGGCAACAAATGCTGGCCTTGTCCTGATGCCCACATCCCATGAAACAATTAAAAAAAAGAATGTAAGCCTTTCATTCTTTAGCTTGTCCTGATTGAATTTTGTGGGGCAAAAGTTTTGGAAATGGCTGATTTTAGCACTATTACCTCATCCTAAATCCTAAACCAGAAGGCCAAGATCCTTTGGTACTGGTAATTTGTGTTGAATGTAAATTAATAGTAACATAATTTAAACTTTAGAAATGGACCCCATACCCTCAGCCTACAATAGTCTTCAACATTTTGGATCGCAAAGGCGGCCTTACACCATAAACTATATGAATAGCGACAGAAACTGAAGCCTTTTCTAAAAGTGTTTCCTTTTCTAACATTCAGATGGTAATAATAATGTATGACAAAGTTGAAATGAGTAACTGAAGCATACTGGAATAGGCCAAAAGTAGTAATGATTTCTACCTCTGATATATTTTGAATCATTGACAGTTTTTTTCATATTTAAAAGGAGGGTGAGCAAGATTTGTATTCACTTTAAGCTGTCACCTGTTGACAGATGTAATTTAAAAAAAAAGCATGTTTTGAAGAACTCAAACTTCTTCAGCTTTTGGAGTGTAAAGCTGTGATTTTTGGAGTTTTAAATCTCATTTAGCTATGGGATGCATGTGCACTTTTCACGACAGTGCAAACAGTAATGCAGTTTATTTGTTAAATAGCCAATCTCACAATGATTGTGCAGGTGGCCACTGTAAATATTTAACTGTTTTAAACATTTAGTTCTGTTTGATTTATTGTCCTTGATGTTAATCCTGGCCCTGCAGGAAAGGTGTGGACGAGGGAGCTGAGGGTGTTGGGTGTGGTTAAAATGGTACTTGAGATATGGGCAAAGGGAGTTAGGCCAAAAATCAGCCATGCTATCATTGAATGGCAGAACAAGCTCGATGCGGTCAATGGCCACTTCCTGTTCCTATGTTCCGATTGTGGCTAGGCTGAAACCATTGCTCTCTTTCAGCATTTCCACACCCTTTGCTGCCATTTTAAGTAGAAAGGATGGTAGTAGCGTAGCGGTAACTTCGCTGGACTAGTAATCCAAGACCCAGGCTAATACTCTAGGGACATGAGTTCAGATCCCACCTTGGCTGAAGGACTTCAGTCAATAATGTATCTGGAATTGAAAGCTAGTCTTAGTAATGGTAACCACGAAACTATCAACAATTGTCATAAAACCCCACCTGATTTCCTAATGTCCCTTAGAGACATTCTATCTGTCGTCCTTATCTGGTCTGATCTCCAGATTCACAGCAATGTGTTTGACTCTTAACTGCCCTCTGAAATGGCCATTCAGGTCAAGGGTGATTAGGGATGTGCAGCAAATGTTGACCTTGCCAGTGACGCCCAATTCCATACAAACATATGAATTAGGAGCAGTAGGCCAGTCAGCCCCTTGAGCCTGCTCCGCCATTCAATAAGATCATAGCTGCTCAGATTATGGCCACATCTCCACTTTCCTTCCCACCCCCTACACCCTTTGATTCCCTTGTCAATCAGAATATATCCAATTCAGTCTTAAAAATATTCAATGACCCTGCCTCCACCACAATCTGGGGAAGAGAGTCCCACAGATTCATGACCCTCTAAGAGAAAAAATTGGGAGACCCCTTATTTTTAAACTTTGTCCCCTAGCCGTAGTCCTTTCAGCCTCCACCCTGCCAAGTCCCCTCAGGACCTTATATTTTTCAATAACATTGCCACTCATTCGCCGAAACCCCAATAGATACAGGCTCAACCTATCCAACCTTTCTTCACAGGACAACCCCAACATTCCAAGAATTAGTCGAGTGTTATGACCGCAGTCGATGTTATTCGCTGAGCTAGCCAAACCCCAGAGGGAAACTTGTCTTACTGATCATAAGCTTTTTCTCGTATTTTGAAAAAAAGGGGAAAACTACTGATCCCAGAAGCATAGGGCAGAATTTTCAGTTTGACGTGGGGGGGTGGGCCCTGCACGTCCACGTGGGTGGGCCCCGCACGTCCACGCATAAAACGACGCACGGTGGCGTCAGGCGAGGGTCCCGACGTCATCGCACACCATCGCGATATTTCGCTGGGCGGGTGCGCGATGAAGTCCGACACGCGCCTGCCATTAATTAACGGGCCAGTTAAGGCCCATTAGTCTTCAATCGACAGCGATATATAGGCACCTGTGCGATCTTCGGGTCGGCGCACAGGTGCAACGGGCAGGCGGGTAGGAGACTTTTCTGTGAACCTCATTCACGGGTGGGATAAGAGGGCTCAGTGGGGTCTTCAATCTGCTTTGTGGAGTATTTATTGGAGAAATTATTTTAAACTTGCCTGTGTAATCTGCAGTAGTTCAGAACGCATTCCAGCAGCTTTCTGTGCACTTTTAACCTTCAGGACAGCATTCTGCAGTCAGGAATCTTTTGCGGGCTTGCAGCTTTCAGGAAGCCTCCCCTCAGCCTGGGTATGGGATCTGACAGCTTATATTTCAACTCTTTCTTGGACTCGAACTCAAGTTCTGTCGAAGGGTCACGAGGACTCGAAACGTCAACTCTTTTCTTCTCCGCCGATGCTGCCAGACCTGCTGAGTTTTTCCAGGTAATTCTGTTTTTGTTTTTGTTATGGGATCTGACATGTCTACTGAAGGCAGCTCCTCTAAGGAGGAAGGGAGGGCTAGAAGGGGGAGGAGGCCAGGAGTGCACATCTAGCCTCTCAGGGAGCCACCTTTGGGAGTACAGGCGCAGGCACAAGGGGTGCAGGGCCAAGAGGTAGACCAAGGTGGGAAGGAGTCGCAGAAGACGCCACTATCCTGCTGCCAGGGTATACAGGCGGCGAAGCAGTTTCCTCAATATATCTGAGGTACAGTGCCGAAGGAGGCTCCGACTGTCAAGGGAGACAGTTAACTCTGTCAGATGATTGGCCCTGAGATCTCTCCTAACTATGTGGGTGGGTACTGCACGCCAGTGGATCTGAAGGTCACAGTCACCCTCAACTTATATGCCTCTGACTCCTTCTAGGCCTCAGTGGGTGATCTTTGCGGTGTCTCCCAATCAACTGTCCACACTTGTGTCAAGCAGGTCACAGACGCTCTGTTCAGGCTTGCATTGATCTTCATCCACTACTGCTGGGATCAGGCAAGCCAGGCCCAGCGAGCCAGAAGCTTTGCGGCCATTGCTGGCTTCCCCTGCATCCAGGGTGCAATAGAATGTACACATGTGGCCATCAAGGCGCCAGCAGATGAGCCTGGTGCCTTAGTCAACAGCAAGGGCTTCCACCCCATGAACGTGCAGATAGTGTGTGACCACAGGATGCTGATTCTACAAGTCTGTGCAAGGTACCCAGGCAGCTCCCACGACGCCTACATCCTCAGACACTCCCAGGTGCCGGGGCTCTTCAGTGCTCTGCCCCAGCTTGATGGCTGGCTGCTGGGTGACAAGGGCTATCCCCTCAGAAGGTGGCTCATGACGTCTCTCCGCCATCCAAGATCAGAGGCTGAGCAGCGGGACAATAGGAGCCACACCTTCAAAAGGGCTGTGGTGGAGAGAACCATTGATCTTCTCAAGATGCGCTTCCAATGCCTGGACCGCTCAGGGGATGCACTGCAGTACCCCCCAGATCGTGTGTCATTAATAGTGGTTGTATGCTGCGCTCTACACAATCTTGCGCTGGAAAGGTGGGGTACAGTGGACGATGAAGACATCGCACATTGTCTGTGGCTGCACATGATGAGTCCAGCACTGATTCTGAGGTTGAGCACACACAGAATAATGCTGAGGGGTAGACGCTGACCCAGGACTAAACCAAGGAGGCAGGGAAACCCATGAGGCTTTAATCCAATGAACCTTAAGCTAGCACAAATGGATCAGCAGGACCAGCCTTGCCTGGCGCATCCGTACTCGATACCTAAGCGCAAAACCTGCCAGGTCATCAGCAGGAACTAAGGGCCTTGTACATAAACTTGAATGTCCAAACAATCACTCATGACAGTTTTCTTAAACATACACATGCAGAACAAACCAGCCACCCTCAGCCATGGTCACTCATCTGAATTTTAATTTTCATATCAGATGATCTCCCAATTGTAAAACAATACTGTAAGCAAGCAAAAAGAAATTCTAAGGACCTAATCTTGTGCCAACACAAAAGCACCAGTGAGAAACCCGTGGTGTGCCTAATGTGTTTTATGTTTCCATTTGCAGGTGCTACATCTTGGTGCTGCCCCATTGCTTGGAGTGGCACCTGAGACAGCCTGCTGACTCTGCTGTCCTGTTGGCCTTGATGACCTTGGCGGCCGACGTCTGGCCTGTGGAGCCTGTTCTGGGCCCGCTTGGGAGGGATCTGCCAGTTCCACAGCTGCCGTCTCCCAGTCGTCGCAGCCTCACCGGATGATACGGTCTCTGGGAGAGGGGCGAAGGAGCTGGTGCCCTCATCCGGAGCACCATGAGAGGAGCCTGCAGAGATGACAGGCAGCTGCTGCACCGGTGTGAGTTCGCCTCGGACCTCCCTGCTCACCGTCGATGGATGGGCACCAAGCTAGGAAGCTTGATGCCCGGTCCATCTCCCACACTGGCACTGACCAGCTGTGGCCAATGCCGCTGTGAGTGCTTGCAGGCTCAAGTGCAACCCCAAGAGGACCTGGTTGTTCTCCTGGAGGTGCCTCTCCATGAGAGTTGCCACTCGCTCCATGGAGGACGCATGACGCTCAGCCATGAGGCTCATTGCATCAGTGATGCTCCGTGTGGATGACTCCAACTTGGACACCAAGCGAAACATAGCCTCATGTATCACATCCAGATGCTTCCGCACATCCCGCTGCATTTTCTGCAGCTGCTGCATTGCGGACGACTCCAGAGGCACATCATCAGGCACCAACTGAGCATGTGCCTGGTCCCCTGCAGTCCTCCGATTGCTGGTGCCATCGGAACTCTCTGTCTCTGCCAGCTCCTCCAGCGAATGTGAAGTGCCCTCTCCACTCTGCCCTGGGACACTAGCCAATGTTCCAATGCCCACCGAGGTGCTAGTATTTGCGCTGGTGCCTGTCTCTCAGAAATGGTGTGACGCTGGTGAGACTTGAGGGGCTTCAGGTGTGAGAGGGGGCATCTGCAACTCCTTCTGCCGGCCATGCTCTGATGATGCTGAAAGGAACAACAAGGACAGTGGATCAGACAGTGACAAACTTCATCCCTTTCCCTCAGCTCGTTATGTGCTCAACCTTCCAGAACCAATGGACACGAACATTGGTGGGGTGGTAAATAGTGCGGAGGATAGCCTTACATTACAGGAGGATATAGACGGGCTGGTCAGATGGGCTGATGATTACCAAATGGATTTTAACGTGGACAAGTGTGAGGTGATGCACCTGGGCAGGACAAACAAGGCATGGGAATACACGATGAATGGAAGGTAACGAGGATCAGGGGGACTTTGGTGTGCATGTTGACTGGTCCCTTAAGGTAGCGGGACAGGTACGTAAGGTAATTTAAGAAGGCATATGGCATACTTGCCTTTATTAGCTGAGGCACAGAATATAAGGGCAGGGAGGTAATGTTCGAACTGTAGAAAACACTGCTTGGGCCAAAGCTATAGCTCTACATGCAGTTCTGAAATGCGCTTTATGGGAGGGATGTAATTGCAGTGGAGAGAGTGCAAAGGATGTTTACCAGGATGTTGCCTGGCCTGGAGAGTTTCAGTTATGAGGAAAGATTGCGTAGACTGGGGTTATTTCCCCTGGAGCAGAGGAGATTGAGGGGGGACATGATTGAGGTCTATAAGCTTATGAGGGGCATAGATAGGGTAGACAGAAAGGAACTTTTCCTCTTGGCAGCGAGATCAGTAACTGGGGGGCATAGAATTAGGGTAAGGGGCAGGAGGGGTTTACAGGGGATGTGGTGAGCAACTTTTGCACACAGTGGGTGTTGGAAATGTGGAACACACTGCCTGAAAGGGTGGTAGAGGCAGAAACCCTCATAACATGTAATAAGTATTTGGATATGCACTTGCGATGTCATGACATACAAGGCTATGGGCCTAGTGCTGAAAAATGGGATTAGAATACTTAGGTATGTGTTTGATCCACGCATCCTCGATGGGTTGAAGGGCCTTTTTTCTGTGCTGCACACCTCTGTCTCTGTCATTCTATGACCGAGCAATGTTGCAACAATAACTAATTTAACAATCATCAGTGCTATGGATGTTGGGAGGACATGGCGGATCTCACTGGCCTCAAATACCTGGCCGAGCCACCCAGCCTCACCGACACTAGTAGTCCTGGGTGCATGCCACCTCTCCAGTTCAAGAGCCTCCTGTTCGAAGCGGCTTAAGATGAGGAGGTGTGCCTGTCCGCTTCCAGCCCTCGTATGCTCCGAGGCATTATGAGCATTCTTCTCCTGAGAAAGAGAGAACATCGTTTATTATGGAAAATTGCACATGGACTCTGTACGTGCACGCCGCACCCCAACCACAGTGGGCCATATCGGGCCTCCAGTGCCTCCTGTCCCCGCTACTGCTGATCACTCACACAAAGATAGTACGCCTACTCCCAACACTCCCAAAGGCCCCTTGGACACATGCTGCGTACATCACTTTAGGAACCACATGGCATTTGCTCTCATAGCAAGGATGCGCAACTAAGTGCAGCATCGAGGGCAGCAGATGATTCTTTGCCATGACACCTTAATGCTTCCCTTCCACTATCTCATCATCCTGAATAGGACATGTGCTGGAGTTCTGAGTATGCGCCTAGCTGTGGGTTGCCCCCAGACTAGTCATGTGTGACTAAGAGCAACACATGGTGTGGGGGAGAACTCATCTCTTCATGAACCACTCAAGCTGATCTAAGCATTGGCACTATCTGCTGGCCCACCCAGCAAAGAAAAAATGCCCAACATGATTCAATGCAGTCACAACAGGAAGATTTGGGGGGGAGGGGAAGGGGGGGTCCTCAAAGGCTAAGGCTACCTGCTGGGTTAAATGCCCAGTGCCAACATGGTACTTACCCTGCCAGAGTGTGACAAATCGTTGAAGCGCTTATGGCACTGGATCCAGGTGCACCACACTACGTTGCGGAAGCTCACCGCTGCCTCCTCCCAGGCACTTTTTGGTCTTGTTGGGGGGTCTCCTCCTTCCATCCTGGGGGACCAACGCCTCCCACCATGCTGCCAGCTCCTCGAGGAGGGCAGCAAGGCAATCATCTGAAAAATGAGGGACACATTGGCCCACCGCTGGCCTACCCTTCAGCTTGCCCTGCTCCTGTGACAAACCCTGCAGCCTGGCCTGCTCTTCTGCCCTTCCCTCCAGCCTGGCCTGCTCAGCAGACCCCCTGTGGTGCACCCCTGAACTGGCCATTGTCACCAGCCAACAGGAGGCTGCCACCGACCTTCTTTCAAACAGACTGCCGGCTCACCATTGACCCGGCGGCCTGTGCATGCCCACCGCCGCCCGTACACTCCTGCTATCCACGGGATTCGGCAAATATGCTGGCTGGGTCTTAATTGGCCCTCCCGCGTAAAATGGCGGCATGTACCCGATCACGGGTGGCGATCAGGTCTGCTCGCCCCCCCCCCAAAACAACGGGAAATTCTGCCCATAGAGTCCCGGTAACACTTTTAGGATTTTTAAATTAAAAGATTTGTTAAGAAGAAAAATGAAATTAAACACTCGATTAAAGTTACACCAATGAAACAGTCTTACAAAACATTCCCTAAAAAAACCCACTTGTTCAGAACACATAAGTAAACTACTTGGCAATGGCTCCCTTATAGATTTTTAACCATAAAAATCCAGCAATATTACCCAAGGGAAAACCTGCTGCTACTTTAATAGCAATCTCTCACTCTGTTCCGAAATATGGAGGAAGTTTAGAAATAGACAACTTCCTGAAAACAAGGACTTTTCTCGCCTGAAACTGGATGGCTGCTTCAAATTCACAACTTTTCACAGCTGAAAAGTCAAGCCCTTACCTATCACCTAATGCAAATCTTAAAACTTAAACCGTTTATTTGTAATTCCAAATTCATCATGGTCTCTCATTACAAATGCATGCATCTAGCACCTTTACCTTTCACCTCTCAGTTTCTACAGACAAGGTGAATTTAATAATCTTTTCCCAGTTTAATTACATGGACACACAGACACACACACACACACAGACACACACACGCACATACACACACACCCCTGTAAGCCAATATTGTAAAGGGTATCATCCTCACACTGCCCCAGTGGACAAACATGGACCGTCATATTCCACACAAGTGTGTGCATTCTCGCAACCCACGTTGTATTACACGACTTATCTATGCGCAAATACATTACACTATGTTGTACATGCATCGACATGAATACATATACAATTGTTTTGTAAGAATAAAGTTCATTCCAGTCCATTCTCAATTTCCCAACATCCATCTCCTTTTGAATTTAAGCTCTTGGCATCTGCAATTAAATTCTCTCCCAGGCACATGTACAATTTTGAAATTGTGTGGTTGCAATAACAAACTTCACTGGAACAATCTAGCGTTTTTATCTCAAAACTTTTCCACAAACTTCAAAGGAGTGTGGTTAGTATGTATATCTGTTTTTGAAGAGTTATTTGCAACATGGACTTAAAAATGCTGCAAAGCTAAAACCAAAGTTAAAGTCTCTTTTTCTATAGCTGAATATTTCTTCTGATGCACATTCAACTTCCGTGAGAAATATCCCACTGGTTTCTCCAGTCACAGTTTATCATTTTGTAGCAACACAGCACCAACACCCACATCACTGGAGTCAACAGCATCTTAAACTGCTTTGTATAATCAGATGCTGCTGGAACAGGTATGGTAAGCACAGCTTTCAAGCTGTCGAATGCATTCTGATACTCCTGTATCCATTGGAATTTCCTGTTCTTTTTCAATGGAGTGGAGCAATTGCACTGCTGAAATTTGGCACGAATTTCCGATAATATTCGCTCATGCCCAGAAATCTCAAAACTTCCCGTTCTGTTGTACGCATTGGAACTCTATGATAGCTTTTACTTTTGCATCTCCTGGGGCCACTTGACCATGTCCAACAGTGTGGCCTAAATATGTTTAGCAAATTCACTTTTAGCCAAATTTGCAACCAAATTGGCTTCCTGAAGTCAGTCAAACAGTTCCTTTGAATGCCGTAGCTGTTCCTCCCAGGTTTGACTGAATATCTTTAAGTCATCAATATAGACAACACAATTGCTTAATCTTTCAATCACTTTGTTAGTCTGTAAGATGTGGCTGGTGCATTTTTCATACCAAAGGGCATTACTTTGCACTGATAAAGACCATCCAGTGTCAGAAAAGCTGATATCTCATTTGCCAATATCCTCGCAGCAAGTAAATTTTTGTAATAAACGCCGACTGTCCCACTTTTTCAATTCAATCCTCCAATTGTGGAATAGGATATGAATCTGCCTTTGTCGCTGTATTTACTTTGGGGTAACCAATCCTTGTGATCCATCTGGTTTTGGCACCATTGCAATGGGTGAAGTCCAATTACTGTGACTAGGCTCTATGATGTCATTTTCAAGGATAAATTTAATTTCTTTCCTCATTTGAGCACATTTCGCTGGATTTAATCTATGTGGGTGTTGCCTTATTGAAACTGAATACCCCACATCAACATCATACAAAGCCAAATTTGTCTTCCCTGGTCTATTTCAACAAATTGCTTTGTGTGACTGCAACAGCTCTTATAAATCACTTCGACAGTTTTCTGGAAGGCAACTTAGTATCACATTTAGATTCTTAAGTACTCCCTCATTGTCGAATGTAATCAGTGGAAGGTCAATTTCAGAATCTTTAATTTGTTTCCTCCTCCTTACCGACAACTACCAGTATCCCCTTATGTTTATCCTTTCTATCAAAGTACCTTTTTAGCATTTTCACATGGCATACTCATTGACTCCTTCTTCTATCTGGGATTTTTACTACATAGTTTACCTCATTCAGTCTCTTTTTGATCTGGTAGTTTACCAGACACTGGCAACAACACTAATACCTTTTCCCCCAACCACAAAGCTATGAGCCTTTGTCTTTTTATCCGCATTTGCCTTCATTACTTGTTGAGATATCTTTAAATGTTCCCCAGCTAGCTCACAGAATCACAGAATTTTAATGGCACAGAAGGAGGTCATTTGGCCCATCGTGTCTGCACCAGCTCTCCAAATGAGCATTATCCTATGAGCATTACCTCACATGCCCTACTTAGTCTTTCTCTGAATTTCATCACATAACCCAGGAGAGTTGTTTCAGAACTTTGACTCACCAGTTTCTCCTGAATCAGTTTGATGGTCTCCTTACTTCATGACCATAAATGAACGCGAAAGGACTAAACTTTTTTGACTCATTAGGGGTGTCCCTAATAGCAAACAACAAGAATGGAATCCCTCAATCCCAATCACGTGGGTAGTCTTGACTATATGCTCTAGTCATAGTCTTTAAAGTTTGATGCCCACATTCAGGGTGATAGGCTAATGACCTAAATTGCTTTATTCCAAGGCTGTTCATTACGTCTTTTAAAAGTTGTGAAATTTGAACGCTGATCCGACTGTATTTCCTTTGGTAACCCATATTATGTAAAAAATTTGGTCAACTCTTCTATAATTGCCTTTTCTGTGATTTTCCTTAAAAGCATTGCTTCTGGAAATGTCGTGGACACATCCATGATTGTCAGTAAATGCTGATTCCCATTTTTAGCCTTAGGAGGGGTCCTACACAATCAACCAGGGCCCTACTAACAGGGTCCCCAAAAGCTTGAAAAGGTGCAGATTTAATTACTGCTTGAGGTTTTCCCATCACTTGATATGTGTGGCTTGTTTGAAGAATTCAAATACATCTTTATGTAGTCCGGGCCAATACAAATGTTTTTGTATCTTAGTTTGAGTTTTCCTAATTCCCAAATGTCCAGCCCAGGATTTCATGAGCCACTCTTAAAATTTCATTCAGGCACCCAGATGGTGTCACTACTTGGTGCACTATCACGCACTTTTCACCTGCCGGGACATTTCCTCTTTAACACATTGTCTTTAAGGTAATAACATCCAGGAATGTATTCTGCTTCAGTTTCAGAATAAGCTGATTGGTATAACTGCTTTAAGTCTGGATCCTGTTGCTGTAACTCCACTAACTTCAAGGAACTAAACACCTCAGTCTCATTCTCTCTAATCTTCTCTCCCTGAGTAATCTTTTCAGAGATTGCTCCAACCAGCTGAGGTTCAGTATCCTGTATTTTAGAATTTTCCTCTTCCTATTAAAGTTTGTTTATCTGTGACCTCATCACTGCACAATCTGGAAACAATTCAGGATGCTCCTTCTGTAAACCACTTGATTGAATCTCAGCAGGTTCCTCTACTATAGTAGGTGTAGTCAATATTTGTGATCCAGCTATATTTTTCCCTAGAGTAAATTGAATTCCTGCAATGGGCAATTTCTCCACCACTCCAAAAATCAGCTCTATTGTTTTCAAAGCACTCTTTAAATTTACTTTATATAATGAAATAGGCTTGAATCCTTCACGAATTCCACTAGCTAACACTTTCTTCTGCAACAACCCTTCTGGACAGCAGATGGCATTATTCCATAACACTAATGACTGGCTAGCCCCTGTATTTCTTAAGATACATTCTTTCCTGCTCTCTCTGGAACACATGGATATACTTTCTCTTCGCATATAAAATCTTTAAACATCTCTGTAACTTGCCTTTCAGAACATCCTTGTTGTGAACACATTCCCACCTCTCTAACTAATACTGACTCTTCCTTTTTCACCTGTACAGTCTGCCTTGCACCTGGATCTCAGATTCCAAAGCACTTTTACTTACAGAGCTCTTTTGACTTCCTATCACTGCAATCGCTTTCTCATTTAACCTCCAACAATTTGATCTTGTATGTCCAGCCCTGTTACAATGGTAGCATACTACTTTTCTTTCTCTGCTTCTGCCTCCTACTTTGCATCTCTAACAGACTGGTGCCCTTCAACTTGTTCCTTATTAGAGGAATAAGTTGAAGGGCTAGATGGATAGGTTCTTGATTGGTAAGGGGATTAAAGGTTACGGGGAGAAGGCGGGAGAATGGGATTGAGAAACTTATCAGCCATGATTGAATGGCGGAGCAGACTCGATGGGCCGAATGGCCTAATTTCTGCTCCTATGTCTTATGGTTGTATTACTAACGCTTTTACCATCACTAGCTTTTCTATATCTCCAATTCCCTTGCTGACTCCCATATGATCCTTTCCCACACTCAACTGTCTGTGAAATATCATAAATATTGGCTAAAACAGCAGCTCCCCTGATCTTTTCACTTTGTCTTTCATCTGAATATGTCTTGACAGTTACTGGAAAAATATTTCTAAATTCTTCCATAAGCATAATCTCTCTCACATTTTCAAAAGTCTTGTCTAACTTTAATGCCCTAAACCAATGACCCCAGAGAGTTTCTTTTTCTCTTGTAAACTCTACAAATGCTCGATTAGATTTCATTTTTTTACAGTCCTAAACTTCAACTGATAAGCAGGCAAGCTCATAAGCATTTAGTATTGCCTTTTTACTACTTCGTAGACTGCAGATTGCTCCTCTGATAAGCTAGCAAACACATTCAATGCTGTACCTGGGAAATGCTAGACGCTGCTGGCGGTCTGGATGACCATGTGTGCAGGAGGTGTCTCCGACTGGAGCAACTTGAGCTTCGCGTTTTGGAGCTTGAGTGGCAGCTGGGGGGCGCTACGGCACGTTCATGAGGCTAAGAGGTTCATGGATAGCGCGTTTCAGGACGTGGTCACTCTACAGCTTAAGGAAGTGCAAGCTGAGAGGCGATGGGTGACCACCATACAGAAGAAGGGGACCAGGCAGGTAGTGAGGAAATCCCCCAAGTGCATCTCGCTCGCAAACCATTTCTCGGCCTTGTAAAACGGTGAGAGTGATGGTTCCTCTGTGGAGGACAACCAGAGCCAAGGTCATGGCACTGTGGATGGTCCAGCTGCTCAGGGTGGGAGGAAGAAGTGTGGAAGGACAATAGTGGTAGGGGATTCATTAGTGAGGGGAGTAGACAGGCGCTTCTGTGGCCATAGACGTGACTCCAGGATGGTATGTTGCCTCTTGGGTGCAAGGGTCAAGGATGTTACAGAACAGTTGCAGGGCATTCTGAAGGGGGAGGGTGAACAGCCAGAGGTCGTGGTCCATGTTGGGATCAATGACATAGGAACAAAGAGAAATGAGGTACTGCAAGCAGACTTTAGGGTGTTAGGTAGGAAATTGAAAAGCGGGACTTCAAAGGTAGTAATCTTCGGATTATTCATGCTGCCACGTAGTAGTGAGTATAGGAACAGAAGGATAGAGCAGATGAATGCATGGCTGGAGAGATGGTGCAAGAGGGGGGCTTTAGATTCCTGGGGCATTGGGACCATTTCTGGGGGAGGTGCGAAATGTGCAAGTTGGACGGGTTACATCTGAACAGGAACGGGACCAGCATCCTCGTGGGGAGGTTTGCCAATGTTGTTGGGGCAGATTTAAACTAAATTGGCAGGGGGATGGGATCCTGAAAAGTAGTTCAGAGGGTGGTGAAGCAGATATGGAATTAGAGGTTAAAATACTAGTAAGTGAGCCTGGAAGACAGAGGAAACATAGGTTAGATAAGAAGGAAGTGAGTTTAGCAAGGCTAAATGGAATACATTTTGATGCAAGGAGCCTGAGGAATAAGACAGATGAATTGAGGGCACAGATAGGCACATGGGAGTATGATATCATAACCATAACCGAGACTTGGCTAAAAGATGGGCAGGATTGGCAGCTCAACATTCCTGGCTATAAGGCATTCCGACGAGATAGAGAGGGGGGGTGCGGTTGCAATATTGATCAAGGAATCAATTAAAGCAGTGAGGAGGAATGATATCTTGGAAGGATTATCAAATGAGACCATATGGGTAGAAGTAAAAAACGAAAAAGGGGCAAATATGCTGTTGGGTGTGTACTATAGGCCCCCAAATACTCAGGGAGAGATAGAGGATCAAATATGTAATCAAATTTCAGAGAAGTGTAAGAGTAATAGGGCAGCAATAGTAGGGAATTTTAACTACCCAAATATCAACTGGGATTGTTTTACTGTGCAAGATAGGGAGGGAGCAAAATTCTTAAGTTGCATCCAGGAGAACCTTTTTAGCTAGTACGCAGAAAGCCCAACAAGAGAGGTAGCAGTTCTGGATCTAATATTCGGAAATGAGCCCAGGCAGGTGGAAGGTGTATCGGTAGGGGAGTATTTTAGAGATAGTGACCATAATTCAGTTAATTTTAGGATAGTTCTAGAAAAGGATGAGGTTGGGCCAGGAATAACAGTCCTAAACTGGGGAAAGGCTAATTTTACTAAGATGAGATACAATTTGGCCCAAGTGGACTGGGAGCAGCTACTTGCAGATAAAACTGTGTCAGAGCAGTGGGAGGCATTGAAGGACGTAATAGCGAGAGTACAGGGCAAACATGTTCCCGTAAAGACAAAGAGGGGGACCAAATCTGGAGAACCCTGGATGTCAAGGGACATAAAGGTTAGGATTAAGAAAAAAGAGAAGCTCATGGCAGATACCAAGGGCTCAATGCGGCAGAGTCCCTAGAGAAGTATAAAAAGTGAAGGGGGGAACATAAAAAAGGAAATTAGGAAAGCTAAGAGAGTGCATGAGAAAGCATTGGTGGGTAGAATAAAGGAAAACCCAAAGGGTTTTTAAAAAAAATATATAAAGAGCAAGAGAATAACTAGGGAAAGAGAAGGGCCAATTATGGACCGTAAAGATAATCTGTGCGTGGACCCGGAAGCCGTGGGTACAATCCTCCACGAATACTTTGTGTCGGTCTTCACAATAGAAAAGGATAACAGAGGTACAGGAATCAGTGTGGAGGACTGTGCAATATTAAAGGAAATTAACATAGAGAGAAAGGAGCTGCTAGCAGGTTTAACAGCCTTAAAAGTGGATAAATCCGTAGGCCCGGATGAGTTGTTTCCCAGGCTGTTGAGGGAGGCAAGGAAAGAGATATCAGGGGCCTTGGCAGTAATCTTCAAATCCTCTTAGGCCACAGGACGAACATTGTCCCATTATTAAAAAAGGGAGGAAGGGATAGACCAGGAAATTACATACCAATCAGCCTAACCTCGGTGGTGGGGAAGCTACTAGAAAGAATTCTGAGGGACAGAATCTATCTGCACTTGGAGAGACATGAATTAATCAGAGATAGTCAGCATGGATTTGTTAAGGGAAGGTTGTGTTTGACCAATTTGATTGAATTTTTTGAGGATGTAACCAGGAATGTTGATGAGGGTGATGCATTTGATGTGATCTACATGGACTTTAGCAAAGCTTTTGTTAAAATCCCTCATGGAAGACTGGTCAAGAAAGTAAGATCCCATGGGATCCAAGGCAAACCTGGCACGTTGGATCCAAAATTGGCTGAGAGGCAGGAAGCATTGGATGATGGCAGAAGGATGTTTCTAGGGCTCGATGCTGGGGCCCTTGCTGTTTGTGGTGTACATAAATAATTTGGGTTTAAATGTAAGAGGGTATGATCCAGAAGTTCCCGGATGACACGAAAATTGGTAGGATGGTAAATAGTGAGGAGGACAGCCATAAACTGCAGGAAGATATCAATAGACAGTTCAGGTGGGCAGGGCAGTGGGAAATGGAATTCAACCCAGAAAAATGTGAGGTAAAGCACTTGGGGAGGTCGAACAAGGTAAGGTAGAAGACGCTATGAATGGTAGGACCCGGGACAGTACTGAAGATCAGAGGGACCTTGGTGTGCATATCCACAGATCCCTGAAGGTAGCAGAGCAGGCAGACAAGGTGATTAAGAAGGCATTTGGGATACTTGCCTTTATTAGCTGAGGTGTAGAATACAAGAGCAGGGAAGTTCTGCTGGAACTGTATAAAACGATGGTTAGGCCATAACTGGAGTAATGTGTGCAGTTCTGGTCACCACATTATAGGAAGGATGAGATTGCACTGGAGAGAGTGCAGAGAAGATTTACCAGGATGCTGCCTGGGCTGGAGGGTCTGAGCAATGAGCAAAGATTGGATAGGCTAGGGTTAATTTCCTCGGAGTAGTGAAGTTGAGAGGGGACCTGACAGATTATGAGGGGCAGCGATAGGGTGGATAGGAAGGCACTTTTTCCGATAGTAGAGGGGTCAATAACCAGGGGGTATAGATTTAAGGTAAGAGGTAGAAGGCTAAGTGGGGAGTTGAGGAGAATTGTTTTCACCCAGAGGGTGGTGGGAGTCTGGAACTCACTGCCTGAAAGGGCAGTTGACTCAGAAATTCACGTAACATTTAAGAAGTTTATAGATATTCAATTGCATTGCCATAGCCTCCAGGGTTATGGGCCAAGTGCTGGAAAGTGGGATTAGTGTAGTCAGATCTTTGTAGACTGGTGCAGACACAATGGGCCAAATGACCAGCTTCTGTGCTCTAAACATCCGTGTCTATGAGTCTAAAACACTATGCAACATTATAGTCCAAGCCTCTGTTGGCCAGTTTAATTTCAAATTAAGTGAAATATCTTTCAACTCCATCCTCTGTAAATTTAGGCACTAACCGAAGATTTTTAGTTAAGTCAAATTCCTCAAAGGAATCAAAGTCACCATCTAAATCACTATCTCTCCTTCCCTCCTTTATTCTAGGCTTCACTTTAGACAATTCATACTGTCTGGCTTCTTCCTCTCTCAGAAGCTCTCTATCTCTTTCCTTCTCACTTTCCTCACTTGCTAATTTCTCTCTCTAAGGTTGAAGCTCAAGCTTTTGCATTTCTATGTCTTGTAATTTTTTCTTTTCCTTTTCTTGTTCCTCTCTGTCACATGAGCAGGGACATGTTATGAATTTAATTTTAAAATTTATATTTGCTTTCGGAAACCTCATCCTGCCTAGGTCGGAAAGGCAGTGAAAATTTTCTTTTAATGATGACTTTAATGGCCTTAATATTAATGGCCTTTTATTTGTTGGCCGGCGCGCAGCTGACTCTGGGGCAAGCTGCCACTCTGGCGGGTGCCTGCCAACCGAAATATCGCATGACTGCGCGTTGACATCGGGACGCTCACGTCATTTTATGCTGGAGCGTGTCGGGCGCATGCCCACCAACCTGCCGAGCTAAAGATTTTACTCCATGTGTCTCCTCCTTTAACTTTAAATGCTGTGTAAGTACTTTAACCATGTAAGCCTTAGAATTCTGCTTTTATTTCTACCTGGACTTCATCTGCTAACTCTGTCAGCTGAGTTTTAGTCAGAGATTTTAAATTCTCCAAAGTCACATCTTTAACTCCCAGAAAAGTCTTAGCAATTACCAAAGCCATGTTGCAGTCCAAGCACTTCAAAATCCCTCAACATAAAACTCCTGAGTTCAGTATGCTCCTCGTACTCATACCCTTTAAATTCACAAATTACAAATTCAGTCAAGGAATTTTAAATCCCGCAAAGAACCCCCAAATTTGTTACAATCGCAGCTGATGCTATTCGCTGAGCAAGCCATAACCCAGAGGGCAACGTTTCTTACTGATCATAAGTTTTTTTATATTTTGCAAATGAGGGGAAACTACTGATCTCAGGGGCATTATTAGGATTTTTAAATTAAAAAATGTATTAACAAGAATAAATAAAAACTTAAACATAGAAGATTAAAGTTACACAGTTCCTACAAACAAGCTGTCTTCACTAACCTTACCCCAGTTTAATTACCCATGGGGACACTCACACAGCCGCCTTTACTGAATACCAGCATATTCCCAAAAATATTATCTTCACATCGATTGATATTAAGCCTGGAGAGGTGACAAAAGCATTTATATGTGAAAAATCAAAAATTTTACATCTGCTAATTGTGTTAGCAGTATTTAATGCCACCACTAATAGCAGGATCTAAGTACAGCGTGACATCTTTACATTTTATCCATTATAAATGTGGGCAAAGTAATATAAAAATAAAAATTCGATGGCTGCATCATTTGAAGAATGGTGCTATTTGAACAAGAGCAGGGGTGTTTTTTACAGGGGAATTTCATCATGTAGTATTATCTATTAAATAGTTTCCATACTTTATCGTATTATTGTTGATCATACTGTTTTTGCAATAGGATGCTCATTGATACTACAGGTTGCCTTCTCGTTTGTATGTAAAAGATCCCGTGGTGATACTTGAAGAAGAGTAGTTGAGTTTTTGCAGTTTCTTGGCTAAAGTTTTTTAAGTAACACCACCAAAAACAGATTATCTGATCATTAATCTCTTTGCTGTTATAGAGTCATAGAGGTCTACAGCACAGAAAAAGGCCCTTCGGCCCATCGAGTCTGTGCCGGTCAAACAAGTGCTTAACTATTCTAATCCCATTTTTCAGCACTAGGCCCATAGCCTTGTATGCCATGGCATTGCAAGTGAACACCAAATACTTCTTAAATGTTATGAGGGTTTCTGCCTCTACCACCCTTTCAGGCAGTGAGTTCCAGATTCCCACCACCCTCTGGGTGAAAAAATTCTTCCTCAAATCCCCTCTAAACCTCCTGCCCTTTACCTTAAATCTATACCCCCGGTTATTGATCCCTCAACCAAGAGGGAAAGTTCCTCCCTGTCTACCCTATCTATGCCCTTCATAATTTTATACACCTCAATCATGTCCCCTCTCAATCTGCTCCACTCCTAGGGAAAATAACCCCAGTCTATCCAATCTCTCCTCATAACTAGTACTCTCCAGCCCAGGCAACATCCTGGTAAATCTCTTCTGCACTCTCTCAAGTGCAATCACATCCTTCCTATAATGCGTATTCCAGAACTGCACGCAGTACTCTAGCTGTGTCCTAACCAGTGTTTTATACAGTTCCAGCATAACCTTCCTGCTCCTATATTCAATGCCTCAGCTAATAAAGGCAAGTATCCCATATGCCTTCTTAACCACCTTATCTACCTGTCCCTTACCTTAAGGGACTGCTGGATGTGCACACCAAAGTCCCTCTGATCCTTGGTACTAGCCAGGGTTCTACCATTCATCATGTATTCCTGTGCCTTGTTTGTCCTGCCCAAGTGCATCACCTCACACTTATCTGGATTAAATTCCTTTTGCCACTGATCAGCCCATCTGACAAGCCCATCTTTATCCTCCTGTAATGTAAGGCTATCCTCCTCACTATTTACCACCCCTCCAATTTTTGTGTCATCCGTGAACTTAGTGATCAACCCTTGTACATTCAAGTCTAAATCGTTTATATACCACAAACAGCAAGGGATCCAACACCAATCCGTGTGGAACCCCACTGGACACAGGCATCCAGTCACAAAAAAAACCCTCTACCATCACCTTCTGCTTCCTACCACTCAGCCAATTCTGGATCCAATTTGCTAAATTGCCTTGGATCCCATGGGCACTTATCTTCGCTATCAGTCTCCTATGTGGGACCTTTTCAAAAGCCTTGCTGAAGTCCAGGTAGACTACGTCAAATGCATTGCCCTCATCTACAAACCTGGTCACCTCTTTGAAAAATTCAATCAAATTGGCCAGGTATGACCTCCCCTTAACTGCCATTGATTAATCCCAGCCTCTCCAAGTGTAGATTAATTCTGCCCCTCAGAATTGCTTCCAATAATTTCCCCACCACTGAGGTTAGACTGACTGGCCTGTAGTTCCCTGGTTTATCCCTTCCTCCCTTCTTGAATGATGGTACCACATTGGCTGTCCTCCAGTCCTCTGGCACCTCTCCTGTGCCTAGAGAGGTGTTGAAAATTATTGCCAGTGCCCCTGCTTTCTCCTCCCTTGCTTCACTCAACAGCCTGGGGCACAATTCATCCGGGCCTGGAGACTTATCTACTTTTAAGCTTGCCAGACCACTTAGAACCTCCTCCCTTGTGGGACTTTGCTGTGTATAAATTGGCTGCCACATTAGCCTACATTGCAATAATGCCTATATTTCAAAACACTTAATTTGCCTCAAAGTATTTTTGGACATCTTGAGTTTGTGAAAGACACAGTATAATTCTTTTTTGGATCAATTCAAGTTGTCTGTTGGTAGTTATTTTTGGTCTAGAGATAGTTCAAACCTTTCTTCGCTTATTGTCAGGGAATTTCCTCATATGCAAACTCCTCATATTCAATGACACTTTATCATATGCTTGTATTTGGCTTGCATAGTTCATGTCTCTAAACTTCTATAAGCTTTCCCACTGGGATGCTTTTTTATTTGCTTTTCTATCACATATTTGTGTCAATAAGCATAACCTTTTGTACCTTTAATTTTCAAGTGAAACCTCTTGCCCTTGTCATTGACCAGTGTAAGTGACACAATCGTTGCAAGAGTCCATTCCTGAAGGTGTCATCAGGTTGTTCAGACATGTCAGTGACCACGGGTTAATTACAGAGCAACAAAAAGAAAAATCATTTATTAAGCGATTGGTTTACTTCTCAGCAGCTTCTTAGTCTTCAATACCAAAAAACTAAACAATTCCACATGAAACACAGGGCTCAATTTTGACCCATTTTAAAACCTATTCATTTAAACAGAGTTAGAATCTGGCCCACTGTCTTAAGGTGAAGATCCTGACCACTCAGGCTACCAAGAGCACTGAAAGCCCCTTGGACCTTTGAGCTGCCATGTTTCTTAGTTTTTAGTCTTTTCTGGTTCTCCTCCACCTACCCTCACCAACCTAGGCTAAAATATTGGCAGCCTAATGCATGTACCCCGTAAAATTTCAGACAGGTCGGGGACGGTTGGATAGGTGGCAGGAAGGCCATCTGCTGGATTTTATTTTCCCCCCCAGCCTTAAACCAGTGGAGCAATGTAAAATCCAGCTCTCTGTTTCAGAGTTCATCTGTTTGTGATGATGCCATTAAGCAACTTTGTACCAGAATTCCCAACAGTCCTGACATCCCCTCTGCAATGTCATGGGCAGTCAACTTTCAAAAGCAACAGTTTAGTGCAAGCATTAACAGTACCAATTTCTGCATGGAGAACCAAATGATTGACGTATAATTTGATCTGATTGGCAAATCGCCCTTACTTTTCAGGGACATTTGACCCTTATTTTAAAAAAATCCAAATGTTGCTTTTAAAATTAAGTTAGGCTTCGGGTATTGTTGGAACAAGGCGGCCTCAGCATCTATCCAAGACATTGAATCGTGGTGCTATCAGCTTGATTGTCAAAACTTCAAACTGTTTTGAAATTAAGGGATGTGTCATTACTTTAGCTATGCCATTTGTTTTTGTGTTAAAGTGATGACCAAAGTTACATGTTCATCTATCAAAGTGAAGGAATTTCTTCTTTTTGTTCTTCCTTGTTTCAGTCATATTAAAGCTGCTTGGGTAAACCTTGGATTGGCTGTTTGAAATGAGCAGTGTACTTTTGTTTTTGCTCAGCTCCAACAGAGGACTATTCAGCCTGTTCCTTTGCGCGATTATTAACTTTCTTCCTGGCCAGCAAATGAAAATAGAAAGAGCTCTTTGCATTTCAGTAGCAATGTTTTTTTGTGCCAGGGACGCCATTGCCTCCAGAGATGTTAGCAGAAACCAACTCTTGAAATTGGTCTTGGACCCTCCTGAGACGGTGGACTCATCTCAGTTACTTGACTGTACAGCCGCTGAGGGGACTGCTGGCAGCAGCAGCAGTGTTGTTAGGTAACTGCAGCATATAATTTGGACTCCATGAGGTTTCAATCAAACTTGTAAGGAACTTTCTCTCATCGTACAATGAGCTCACTTTCACAAAACGCACTTACTGGTTGTATTTGCCCAATTATTAACTGAACTGCCATACCTAAAATTCATAAGCGCATATTACTAATGCCAAGGATAAGCACACAGGGTTTATAGATACTGACGAAAAGGTCAGTGGTAAAAAATTTACTTTGTGGCAAAAAATGGCATTTGTGCAGAGTTGATGATGGACAATTTTTAAAAAATTTTTTTTATTTAAAGTGGGATTTGTTATGTGTTTTTTTTTCTAAAAAATGTCATATCTGCTAGTTCTATTCACATTTTGAATCCTTGGGAGAAAGAGGTGCAACAATTTATCATCCAGCTTTTACATTTATCTTCCTAAAATCTTAAACATGCATTATTTTGTAACTTAACAGGATGGGAAGAGCAGCTCTAGAATTTTTTTCCTTAGTTATTTTAAATGACTTAATTAGGAGGGGCCTATTTGTGAATTTCGGGATTGTCATCATTTTGCAATTACTTCTTGTGCTGTGTGAAAGCAAAACAATATTTCAGTTGTGCCTGTCATGTTCTTTTACAGTAGCTGGACTGAGTTAAGAGGACTTTGCTAGAACTTACTAATTATCATGGTAGGATCAGTGGAATGTGACTGAACAGTTGCTAAAGCAGAAGTCTAATTGTTGAAATCAGAATAACCCTCTCAATGTTATTTTGATTGTAGTGAGTAAAATATTTTTGGTGAAGGAATGGAATTTTAAACTACGTTTAGAGTATGAATAAAACATTATTTGAAATTAAATTAACTTCCTATTAAAAACTGAAATGTATGATTAAGCCACTAGCCAGTAGAAATAATTCAAACTGTATTGTATATAAAATAAAGTTATGAACATGATATATTCAGGATTTACAAGTTCTGATGTAACCCTAATTAAAATGAAACGATTCTATTTCAGGAATTTGCAATAACTCTTAATATTTAACACATGAATGTGTTCAATATTGATGGAGGAATATGTTGCTACCAAACTGAAATAAGATCCTTGAAACAGAAAGGACGTTACCATGGAAAAATGAAGTAACACTCGGTGCAGCTGTGATGCATTAATGAATAGGATATTTTTTTAAAAGATCATTTGTGTTTGGTGTGGCTCGAAGGGACTGAAACAGATGGTTTCCATGAACAGAATCTGACCCTCAGCATGAGCACTGTTACTGGCATATTACTTCATTCTCTTTCCCTTGATGAACAGTGTGTTGAATTATAACATGATTTACAGTTATAGGTTTGATTTTCTATTTACATTTGAACTCCTGATTTTATATTGCGTGAACTGTTTAACTTACTGACATTGAATCGGCAACTAGAATCTATCTGTGAACAGGAAAAGAGTGATAAATTGATTTGAAATTGAAATTCACAAGGTTCTAGTTACCTCTTGAACAAGCCTGCTGGTGAAAATATTTCTTAGATCTATTACAGTATAACTCTATCAATTTGAGTTTAAGCAGAAATGTACATAGGGATAACTGACCAGTAACATAGTGATTCTATATGCTTATTTTAACAAAATATGATCTTAGACCAAACTGTTTCATTTTTTTATACTGTTGATTCCATGCAAATAATAGAGAGCAAGAATTAATATTTTTCCTACACTTAGCCTTTTTGAATTGTTGCATAAACATTATAACCGTACATCTTGCTCTGTGCTCATTGAAAGCCCAGGTTACACATCAGTAGATCCTCTACATCCCTCTGAAATGTTTTATTTCCGCTTCTCCCAAATCACAGCTAATTTAAAGTTAAAAGAATATTCTGAGAGTTTGCAATGAATAATATATTGTGATTTAAGGCATGTCTCAAATTTACTCTTGAAAATTGGTAATGGGCTGCTTTGCCAATATTTTCTTCAGGTTTTAACAAGTTTAGTTCCTTTCACAATTGTAGTTTCATCTTTGCTTACAAGAATTACGTTTCTTGGTGACTGACAAGGACATACTAAAAGAGCAAGCTATTCAGCCATCGTGCCAGTTCCCCCATTCAGTTATTTCATGGTTGATCTGTATCTTCACTCTGTGTACCTGTCTTGGTTCTGTATACCTTGGTACGTGTGTGTAACAAATAATCAGTGCTGTTAATGAAATTTGCTTTGGTTTTGTGTGTGTTATTTTATTTACTTATAAACATTACCATTCTTTTGGACATCACTGCATATACTAGCAACATATGAAAGTTTCATCTTATTCCTGCAAACATTCTTTCAGCATGATGTATGTACAACTGAACACCCTGAAATGCTGAGGAGAAAACAGCAACATTAGTGGGTTTATTGTTGATCAAAGTTCCTCAATGTTTTACAGAGGCACAGTCAGAGATAAATGGACTCTGAGCCACAACAGCCGTTATGAGCGAGGGTGACTTAAATCTTGTGGGGGTCCTAATCCTACCAGCCGGGTAGTAATCAGAGGACCTGGCAGTGAAAGTTGAAAAACAATAGTTGCTTTTTCGTAATATATTATCACACCTGTACGAAATGCCCCAAAGCACCACAGAAGCAATGAATTACTTTTAACTGCAGAATTGTTGCTATGCACCCAAGTGTGGTAACTAGTTTAGGTACAGTGAGATCTCTCAATTAACAAAGAGGTGGTATGTTTTTGGTGACAGTGTTTGAGGTGAAGATTGTTGGCCAGGACACCGGAGCAACTGCTTGTTTCTTGTTTAAATTGTGCCATCCCTCTTGGAAAATCAGTTGTAACTAATCTGAATTTAAAGGGATGTTGGAATTGGTTCCAGTTGAGCTACCTCCAGTCAGCTATGGGACCTTTGATATCCATCTAACAAGTTAAAGGGGGACTCAGCTGATGAATTACTCCTCCTCCATGACGAACACCACTTGGAAGAAGCACTGAATAGCAATGGCACTGAATGTACTCTGGATGGAGGAGTTCAAGGTCAGTAACTCGAGTGTTTTGGTAGCATCACTACTGACCAAACGGCTGAGTACTGAAAGATATATTTGCTGGATTGGACCTGCAGCAGGTGGTGAGAGAACCAACAAGAGGGGGAAAACCTACTCAACCTTGCCCTCAGCAATCTATCTGTTGCAGATGCATCTGTCTATGACAGTCTTGGTAAGAATGACCACCTCTCAGTCCTTTTGGAGGTGAAATCCCAGCTTCACACATGTTGTGTGGCACAACCACTGTGCTAAATATCATAGATTCAGAACAGATCTAATAGCCCAAAACTGGGCATCCATGAAACGCTGTGGGTTATCAGCATCAACAGAATTCTATTCAACCCCAATCTTTCACCACAATGTCCGGCATATCCCTCTCTTCCAATACCATCAGTCCTAGTTAAATGAAGAATGCAGGAAGCTCAGGAGCAGCACCAGGCATACCATCTCAACCTGTTCCTGAGGTTCCCACCATCACAGATGAAAGCCTTCAGCCAATTCGATTCACTCCACGTGATATCAAGAAATGGCTGATGGGGCTGATACTGCAAAGGCTGTGGGCCCCGACAACATTCCAGCAATAGCACTGAAGATTTGTGCTCCAGAATTAGCCATGTCCCTAGCCAAGCTGTTCCAGTACAGCCGCAATATTGGCATCTACCTGACCCAGGCATGTTCTGTGCACAACAAAACCAATACAAACCCAGTCCCCCCACTCCATCAGCCTACTGTTAACCAGCAGCAAAATGATGGAAGGTGTGGTTGACAATGCTGTCATGTAACACTTGCTCAGCAATAACCTGCTTACTGCTCAGTTTGCATTCCTCTAGGACGGCACAGCCTTGGTCCAAATATGGACAAAAGAGCTGAACTCTGGAGGTGAGGTGAGAGTGACTGCCCTTGACACCAAGACAGCATTTGACCAAGTGTGGTGTCAAGGAGCCCCAGCAAAATTGAAGTCAGTGGGAATCGGGTGGAAAGCTCTCTGCTGGTTGGAGTCCTAACTATCACAAAGGAAGATGGCTGTGGTTGTTGGAGGCCAGATATCTCAGCCCCAGGACATCACTGCAGGAATCCCTCAGGGCACTGTCCTAGGCTCAATCTTCTTCAGCTGCTTTTTGAATGACCTGACTTCCATCACAAGGTCAGAAGTGGGGTTGTTCACTGATGATTGCAGTGTTCAGTACCATTTGCAATTCGTCAGATACAGAAGCAGTCTGTGCCTGTATGCAGCAAGGCCTGGATAACACTCAGGCAGGAATGTTCATTTTATATGTGCCAAGCAATGACCATCTCCAAGAAGAGAGAATCTAACCATCTCCCCTTGATGCTCAATGATGTTGCCATCACTGAATCTGTTGTCATCAAGATCCTTGGTTACCATTGACCAGAAACTGAACTGGACCAGCTATATAAATACTGTGGCTACACGAGGAGATCAGAGACTGAGAATTCTGTGGCGAGTAACTCACCTCGATATTTGCCTAGATGGCTGCAGCTCCATCAACACTCGTAGATGCCATCCAGGACAAAGCAGCCCACTTAATTGGCACCCTATCTATCAACTGAAGCATTACTCACCAAGGGTTCTTTGCTGATACCTTCCAAACTTGCAACCTCTACCACATAAAAGGACTAGATCAACAAACGCATGGGAACACCACCACCTGCTATTTCCCCTCCAAGTCCCAAGACATCTTGACTTGGAACTGTATTGCCATTACTTCACCCTCACTGGCTTAAAACCCTGGAACTCCCTAACAGCACTGTGGGTGTACCTGCACAGGACAGACTGCAGTGGTTCAGAAGGCAGCTCACCACCACCTTCGTAAGTGCATTGAAGGATGGGAAATAAATGCTGGCCTTGCCAGCAAAGCTCATATCACATGAATGAATAAAAATTAAATCATTTGAAGAAAGAGCTCATTTTGGAGTCTCTTCTGAGGACATGTTAAAGCTTGTATCCATCTTGAACATATATGATGGTACCCAGGAAGTTCAGAAGTGAAGAACAAAATTAAGTTGCTTTTAAGAAGAATAAAAGTTTCTAAAGGAGGGAGAGGATGGGGAAAGACAGAGTGAATGGAAGAAATTTGCTTTCCTTCACGTAAAATTGTTGTAAAAAGTTTTGTTTTCAGCAGTATTAGATTTTTGTTTGATTTCTTCATGCTACTCCTGACATTTCAGCATGGTTGGCACTGTGTGGAAAAAAATAAAGAATTTACAATGTTTTCGTGTCTTTCATGACCTCAGGACGTCATAGAGCATTTTACAGCCAATGAAGCAGTTTTGAAGTGTTGTAGGAAATGTGACACACACACATCACAGAGACGCCAACAAACAGCAATGAGACAAATGCCCAGATTATCTGTTGGCTGAGGGATTTATGTCGGTCCAGATAGCAGGGGAACTCCCTTGCTCTTCAGTGCCATTGGATCTTTGATATCCACCTGAGAAGGCCTTCGGGGTGTTAGTTTAAAGCCTCATGCAAACAACAGCTCCTCCGGCAGTGATACACACCCTCAGCACTACACTGGAGTATTGGAGTAGTTTATGTCTCCAAGACGTGAGAGTGTTATTTGTTTCCGCACCGTAATGTAAAAATCCAAGACTTTGATTTGAGAAGTAGCCTGGTCAGTGTTTCTGAAGCTAAATCGTGAGCCTCCGAAGCAGTGTGGTAAAGGCTGTTCCAACTAGCTGGGAGTTATGGTGGTGAACAACTGTGTTTCAAACTTCATGTTACTTCAGCTGTTGCCAACAGCAACAGCATCCAAGATGGTTGGAGAATTGAAGATTGTCATATTCTTTCCAAGAATACAATTTCTCAGGGGATCTAAATAGCACATTCTTCATCTAAAAACTCTACATAAATATTTCTTTCAAACGTTTGTAGTCATTTAACACACTAATATTTAAAATCAAATGTTATTGAGTTGTGGGAAGTTTACTTCCTTTCTTCAGTCCTGCGGAGGATATTTTGCAAATTTTTAGGTTTGGGTAGCAAGATATATTGATAAGATTCAAGCAGGCTCGTAGTCCATTGCCATCCTGGATACTGTTGAGTGGTCAGTTTGTTTATATCTGGAATTTCTGGCTAGCAAGCCGGAAATTCCTGACAATGCAACCCCCTTAAATGTGTTCAGCTGCACTCTGAATCACAGAATCTTCATTTGCTGAATGACTTAGTGTGTGATAATGCAGAAAGCTTTGATTATATGCCAGTCTGGCATGCAGATCGTAAATGTTCCTTTTTTAAGCTATTATTCGGTACAGTGTTGCTTAAACAAACTGACAAGAATTCATTACTGAAAAATAGAAGTTGAATTAAAAAAATAAATAGATTGTTACATTAAAAGTCTTTGTTTGTTTCTGGTATAATGCTATTTAAGGCACATGCAGAGCTTAATTATGCCTTTGATCAGTCGTTTATTGATCCAAGGTTGTTTGTTTTGGATTTAAAACTCTCTTGTAATGTTACAGATGTTTAAATTTCTGCAGATTTGCAACTATGAAGCTAGTTACTGTACTGATGTGCTATAGTTCATCAAATGTCCCTCACCAGTGTCTTTTTAAAAAAATGGTACTGTAGTTCATGCAGCTCATGGCAATGGTAAGCACATGTTAACAGTTTGAGTTTTAGATCTTTGTAATCCTAGGCTTGTCAACGCATTTACTGCATAAACAATTTATAGTTAATCATCCATCGCGTATCTCTTTGTTGATTAATAACAATTTTTTCCAGAATGAGCAAGGCATGGTGTAATGATTCTAAAACACCATTCCCTAGATAGAGCAGGTTCCTGTTCCATCTCTCAGTATTTATGGAAAGAGTATTTCAGCTCTGCTTGTTGCCACTGCAGCTGCAATTTATTATAGTAAACCATCAGCTTGCTTTTGTCCTCATTTGAAATTGTGTTATGTTACCATTTTTTTACAGGAACCACCTAATGGAAAACATAAAAGTAATTTTTATGGAAGGCAGCCGAACCTCCTCTATCAGCTACCTACTTTCCACATGGCATCCAAGTAATCCTGGGCGACACAACTTATGTGGCTTTAGAGCTGCAATAAACTCCCAGGGGCTGCTACTTGTCCTGCAGAGCACCTTAGATTGAACCCATTAGATGTTTAAAAGAGGAAATCTAGGCTTTCAATGATGAACAGTAGGTGCCTATTGGTGTAAGCTGTATCCAGAAGAAGGGATGAAAAAATATTGCATCTGCTGATGCATAGAGTAACTAATGCATAAATTGGTCAACATTGCAGGTCAAAATTCTCATCTCTTACAATTCGCCTTCATGTCAGTTGGTGTCCACAAATATATTGTCTGTCTATTCTTTTTCATTTTAAACAGTGTATTCCGAATACCTGTTGCCATACTGCTATTTAGGCTCAAGTCAGGAATGTGATGGAATACTCTCCACTTGCCTGCATGGTTGCAGCTCCAGTGACACTTGGGAAGCTTGCCGCCATCCAGGACAAAGCAGCCCACTTGATTGATATCCCATCCACCATCTTAAACACTCACTCCCACCACCACTGATGCACAGTGGCAGTGTGTGTCATATGTAAGTTGCAATGCAGCAAGTCACCAGGCTGCTTTGACAGAGATGTCATCTAGCTTCTTGAGTCTTTTTGAAACTGTGTTATTCCAGGCAAATGGAGAGTATTCCATCACACCTGTTTTGTACTGTGTGATTGGTGGACAGGCTTGGTGAAGTCAGGAGGTGAGTTACTTGATGCAGAATTCCAAGGCTTTGACCTGATCTGCCCCTGGTCCATTTCAGTTTCTGGTCAATGGTAAACCCCAGGATGTTGAGGGTGGGGAATTCAACAATAGTGATGCCACTGAATGTTATGGGGGGTGGTTATATTCTTTCTTGTTGGAGATGGTCATTGCTTGGCACTTGTATGACACGAATGTGATTTGCTACTTACCAGCCATGTTCTGAAGGTTGTCCAGATCTTGTCATATGCAGCTATAACCTGTTTACCTGTTTCCATATCTGGTGGTGGTGGTGGTGTAGTGGTATTGTCGCTGGATGAGTAATCCAAAGACCCAGGGTAATGCTCTGGGGACCAGGGTTCGAATCCCACCACAGCAGATGGTGAAATTTGAATTCAATAAAAATCTGGAATTAAAAGTCTAACAATGACCATGAAACCATGTCAATTGCTGTAAAAGCCCACCTGGTTCAGTAATGTCATTTGGGGAAGAAACTCTGCCATCTGGCCTATATGTGACTCCAGACCCACAGTAATGTGCTTGACTCTCAACTGCCCTCTGAAATGACCTAGCAAGCCACTCAGTTGTATCAATCTGCTAAAAAAAATCTAAAAGGAATGGAACCAGACGGACCACCTGGCATCGATCTAGGCATCAGCAATAGCAAACTCAGCCCAGTTGGCTCTGCATCTGGGGGGCTAGTGCCAAAATTCGGAGAGCTGTCTCGGATGAGTCAAGCAACAGCCTGACATAATATCTTGCCACCGGCACAGACCCAGCAGAGGTGACGGCACAGAGGCACACTGTTGGCAGGGAGTTGCCCTGGGAGTCCTCAACATTGACTCTGGACTCATGGCACTAGGTTAACTATGGGCAAGGAAACCTCCTGCTGATTACCACATACCGCCCTCCCTCAGCTGATGAATGTGTTCATTCATGTTGAACACTACTTGGAGGAAACACCGAAGGTGGAAAGGATGCAGAATGTACTCTGGGTGTGGACTCCAATGTCCATCACCAAGAGTGGCTCAGTAGCATCATTACTGACTGAGCTGGCTGAGTCCTGAAGGACAGAACTGCTTGACTGAGCCTGTGGCAGGTGATGAGAGAAGACAAGAGGGAAAAACATACTTGACCTCATCCTCACCAACCAACCTGCTTGCCACCGATGTATGTGTCCATGACAGTATCGGCAGGAGTAACAACCGCACAGTCATTGTGGAAACAAAATCCCGCCTTCACACTGAGGGATACCTTCCATCGTGTTGTGTGGCACAACCACTGTGCTAAATGGAATAGATTTCCAACAGATCTAGCAACTCAAGACTGGGCATCCATGAGGCGCTGTGGGCCATCAGCAGCAGAATTGTACTTGAAAACAATTTGTAACTTCTTGGCCCGCCAAACCACCCACCCCCCTCCCCCCCAATAAAGAGTGCAGGAGAGCATGCCAGGACCAGCACCAGGCATACCTAAAAATGAGGTGTCAACCTGGTGAAGCTATAACACAGGACTACTTGCATGCCAAACAGCATAAGCAGCAAGTGATAGACAGAGCTAAGCGATCCCACAATTAACGGATCAGTTCTAAGCTCTGCAGTCTTACCACATCCACTTGCGAAGGGTGGTGGACAATGAAACAACTCACAGGAGGAGGAGGCTCCACAAATATCCCCATCTTCAATGATGGGGGAGCCCGGCACATCAGTGCAAAAGATAAGGCTGAAGCACTTGCCACAATCTTCAGCCAGAAGTGCTGAGTGACCACCTCTAGAGGTCCCCTGCATCACAGATGCCAATCTTCAGCCAATTCAGTTCATTTCAAGTGATATCAAGAAACGGCTGAAGATATTGGATAGTGCAAAAGCTATGAGCCCTGACAATATTCTGGCAATAGTACTGAAGATTTGTGCTCCAGAACTTGCTGTGCCCCTAGCCAAACTGTTTGAGTACAGCTACAACACTGGCATCTAGCCGGCTATGTAGAAATTTGCACAGGTATGTCCTGTACACACACTGCAGGACAAACCCAATCGGCCAATTATCACCATTGGTTTACTCTCGATCATCAGTAAAGTAATGGAAGAGGTCATCAACAGTGCTATCAAGCAGCTCTTGCTTAGCAATAACCTGATGCCCAGTTTGGGTTCCGCCAGGGCTATTCAACTCCTGACCTCATTACAGCCTTGGTTCAAACATGGACAAAAGAGCTGAACTCCTGAGGGGAAGTGAGAATGACTGTTCTTGACATCAAGGCCGTATTTAACCAAGTGTGGCATCAAGGAGCCCTAGCAAAACTGGAGTCAATGGGAATCGGGGGAAAACTCTTCACTGGTTGGAGTCATACCTAGCACAAAGGAAGATGGTTGTAGTTGTTGGAGGTCATTCATCTCAGTTCCAGGGCATCACTGCAGGAGTTCCTCAGGGTAATGTCCTCTGCCCAATCATCTTCAGGTGCTTCATCAATGACCTTCCTTCCATCATAAGGTCAGAAGTGGGGATGTTTGCTGATGATTGCACAATGCCCAGTACCATTGATGACTCCTCAGATACTGAAGCAGTCCGTGTCCAAATGCAGCAAGACCTGGACAATGCTCAGGCTTGAGCTGACATGTGGCAAGTAACATTTGTGCCACACAAGTGCCAGGCAATGATCATCTCCAGCAAGAGAGAATCCAACCACAGTCCCTTGATGTTCAATGGCACTACCATCGCTGAATCCCCCACTATCATGATCTGGGGTGGGGGTTACCATTGACTAGAAACTGAACTGGACTAGCCAGATAAATACTATGGCTAAAAGAGCAGGACAGAGGCTAGGAATTTTGTGAAGAGTAACTCAGCTCCTGACTCCCCTAAGCCTGTGCACCATCTACAAGGCACAAGTCAGGAGTGTGATGGAATACTCACCACTTGCCTGGATGAGTGCAGCTGCCACAACACTCAAGGAGCTGGACACCGTCCAGGGCAAAGCAGCCCGCTTGATTTGCACCACATCCACAAACAATCGCTTTGTCCACCGTCAACACACAGTAGCAGCAGTGTGTACCATCTACAAGATGCACTGCAGGAATTCACCAAGGCTCCTTAGACAGCACCTTCCAAACCCACGATCACTATCATCTAGTAGGACAAGGGCAGCGGATAGATGGGAACACCCCCACCTGGAAGTTCTCCTCCAAGTCACTCACCATTCTGACTTGGAAATATATCGCCATTCCTTCACTGTCGTTTGGGCAAAATTCTGGAACTCCCTTCCTAACAGCACAGTGGGTGTACCTACACCTACCTGCAGCAGTTCAAAGGTAGTCACTCTCAACTCACCTCTGAAGTTCAGCTCTTTTAATCATGTTTGAACCAAGGCTGTACACCAAGAGAAAGGAGTGGGTAGGATATGATTAAGGCCACTCATTTATGGTGTCTCATTTAGTCAAAATCTATTCTTATTACATTTGATTCTCGAATTTTTGTCACTTTTTTAAGGATCAGATTGTGCAATTCTGCTTACTTTTCTGTGACCTGTCGACAGGTTGGAACCCCTATCTCCATCCCTGTTGATATAAAAACAGAAAATCGTGGACCAACTTAGCAGGTCTGGCAGCATCTGTGGAGAGAGAAATAGAGTTAACATTTCGAGTCCATATGACTCTTCTTCACCTCCATTGATTTTGCTCCAATTAGTGATATGCATTTCTATTCTTTTCTAAACACTGAAGTTATGTTTGATTGAGTTCAGGAAGGAAGGCCAAATTACTAATTAGAAAGATTGCAAGCATGTTAAATAGAATGCTGCCAAAAGAAATGTCTGGTTTTATAATAAATTCAATTATTGGCTCTTTACGTGTTTTTTTAAATCACAGAACTGTTATGTGGTGCTAATATGAACTTGCTAGTTAATAGGTTGATCTTGTGGGGAGATCATGGCATAGTGGTACTATCACTGGACTAGTAAGCCATCCCATGAAAAAAATAAAGAAGGATGCTCACAACCAAGAAGAAGCTCTTTTTCTGCAGTGTCCTGAAACATCATCAGCTGCTCCACTTATCACTTTATGTCAGAAGTGGAGATGATTTCCTGATGATTATAGCTTTCTGTACCATTCACAAAACCTCGTCTGTGAATCAGTCTGTGCCCAAATGCAGGAAGTTCTGGACCACATTCGGGCTTTGGCTTATAAGTGGCTAGTAACATTTGTGCCACACGAGTGTCTGGCAAAGACCATTTCCAACAAGAGAAAATCAAGTTATTTTTCATTAATGTTCAAAAGGTTAGCATCATTGAATTCCCCCTAGATCACTGGGCATTACCATTGACCAGAAACTGAACAGGGCCAGCCACATAATTATTGTGGCTATAAAAACAAGTCAGAGGCTGGGAATGTTGTGGTGAGTAACTCCCTTCTTCACTCCCAAAGCCTATCCAGCATCTCATTGTCGTCATCCCCTGATGTTTGCCAGGTTTCATGATTTGAGTTTCCTCTGGTGACTCAGCAGGCCAATTCAGAGCCACAGGTCTTTGGACAGAGAGGACAAGAGTTTCCCTGAGGAAGAGGACTTCTTGAGCTAGGGTTCTGCTCGCTATCCTTCCATTTTTGTCACTTGGCTACAGCAGAGTTCATGCGGTCTGTTTCTGATTGTATTGTGGCTTGTTGGATCAGGTGCCACCACATGGCATGGTTTAGGGCAAGTTCCTCCCACACAAGGATATCAATTTGTCCCCTTTTCAGTGAGGCCTTCAGAGTGTCCATAAAATGTTTGCTTTGTCCTCCTTGAGATTGTGTGCCATCCTTAAGTTATGAAAGGATCATCAGCTTTGGAACTCGATTATGCAGCATGCGGATGCAGTGTCCAGAGCAGTGGAGCTGACTTTGCACAATCATGGTTGTAATGCTGGAGGAATTTGTTTCAGTGAAGATGCTGGAATTTGTTTCCCTGTTGTCCCACTTTGATTATGCTGCAGAGACACCACTGGTCGAAATACTGCAGCACCCAGAGGTATCTTGGTAGATGACCCAATACATGCCATATGAAAGGGTGGAGACAACAACAGCATTGTAGACTGAAGGCTTTATTCTCTTATGGAAATCTCTTGTCAAAGACCCGGTTGCACAATTTTTGGAAGGATGTGCTGGCACAGCTGATTCTGTGCTAGATCTTCTCTTAGATGGTGACCTTTTAAGAAAGGTAGCTGCCAAGATACAGGAAGGGTTCAACAACTTCTAAAGTCTCCCCATTAATAACAATAGCTAAAGTTGTAGGTGTTTGTCCAAGGGGAGGACTGGTGGAGGATTTTAGTTTTGCTGATGTTGAGACCAGCCCTTTTGTATGTGGAGTTGAAGGTGGTCTGAATGTTGCTTGCAGTGTGGGCTACAAGTGCACGGTCGTCGATTTACTGTAAGTCGCGGATATGCTGGAGGGTTATCTTAGTCTTAACTCTCGGACTTATTGAGATTCAAAAGCTTCCCTGTCGAGTTAAAATTCAATTCTACCTCTTGTGGAAGTTGTTCACTAATTAATTCCATGACCCGGCTGAGGTAGACAGTGAAGGGAGTTGGCACAGTCATGCAGCATTGCTTGACACCTGTCCAAATATGAAAGGGCTTGGCCTCCAATCCAATACAAGGGACAGTTGTTGCCATAGAGTCATGCAGGAGTCGCAGGATAGTAACAAATTTTGCTGGGCATCCAAGCCTCTGGAGGAGTTTCCAAAGGGCTTGGTGGCTAATGGAGTCACAGGCCATTGAAAGATTAACAAAGGCGATATGAAGTTTTTGCGTTTTTCCAGACGCTTTTCTTGGATTTGTTGTGCAACAGAGATCATGCATGTGGTTCCTCTGGACAGCTATAAACCATATAGGATCCCTTGGAGGATGTCTTCTTTGATGGGTAAGAGGTGGCTCTGGAGGATTCATGTGAGAATCTTGCCACAGTGATAAAAGGGATATGCGTCTATTATTCTCCCAAATTGATTTATTACCCTTTTTGAAAAGTGAAACAGTGATGGCAAAATGCAAGTTGGAAGATTTTTTTATAATGGCCTGAGAGTTTGAGCAAGACTCCATAACCACCAGCTTTAAAGATTTCTGCAGGAATGTTATCCGGACCACGCACCTTGTTGCTCTTCATCTGTTGGATAGCCTTTTGTATCACAGCAAGTGTTGACAATATAAATGTCCCATATATGATCTCTAAAGCTGTAGAGGGATTGTGTTGATGGTTTTGTCTGATACTTTAGACTCCCAATTGAGAAGGTTCTGGTAGTGCTCCTTCCAGGCAGAAAGAATGGCCTAAGACCACCACTTGCAGACCTCAAAAAATGCCCTGTCTACCTCAGATTACCCTGGGTAAGGTATTTAAAAGAAAAAATTTGAGCAGTGGGTGAAGTTAGCCATTTCACGCTGCTACTGTGTAGTAGCAACACTGTTATAACCAGGATGGGAGGAGTGCGCTTACGATCTAGCCCCACTACTCCGCAGGCTGTACTATTAATTTAACAGCTTAATTTTCTCACCAAAATGGCCAGTCGCCTATTTCCCCTACTGATGCCCAGAATAAAAGTGTCTTTGACCAGGCTTCTTTCAATAAACTCAGAATGATTGTTTATTATAAAACAAAACTTCTTTTTGACAAGCTGCAAGTACTGGTTAACACACAATTGTAATCGGGAAGTATAACTATCTATCTCTTTCTAAAGAATTCCCCCAGCACACACACAGGCATGCACTCACATGCACACACAGCCAAATAAAGGAGGTAGAGTCTACCTGCAAAGATGAGCTTTAGAGGATGGGCATTATAAAATAAAGTATAAAGTTCGCAAGGTCTTGACGTTGTCGAAATGGAGTTCTCCTATGTGAATCCGGGCCGCTGGTCCTGATTGACATCTGGAAGTTCTCCCCAACTGGTCTAAGCTTTGCAGGTTGAAATGTAGGCCAGCTACACTCAGAAGCTTCTCTGGCTACAGGTTGATAGCCACACCCAATTGCAGGCAAGGTGGAGAGAGAGAGAGCCAGTTCGGGTTGCCTTCCTTCCTCAGTTTATTGCTAACAAACATGCCTTCAAAACCAGCAGGTTCCCAACTTAAGTTTTTTTCTCTCTCCCATGCGATTTCCAGCAAGTTACCAACCTTTGCCTTTTCAGTTTTTTCCCCCCATCAGTTAAATCGATTGCGGTTCAAAACAAACAACCAGATCTTCCTCAAGTACCATAAAAATCAGGTGATTTCTTGGAAGAGGCTGCTTGCTGATAGTTCCGAGGTGAATCTATGACCTTTTTTAAAAAAAATTCCCAGATTAGAATCCAAGTGTATATCCTTCCATTTTGTAAAATAAAAAAATCAGTCTTGAAAGTTATGATCCTAACAACGAGTGGTACTGTCCATTAACAGGATGCTGCTATTAATCCAAAAGTAAATTCTGCCTGCCACACAAATGAGTAATGTAGTATATTAATTTCAGTGCTGGTACGATGCCATGTATGGAGCTGTACATCCCAACGACTGACAGATTGTTTCAAACAGCACATCCCTTCAGTCATTTGCACTAGGCAGAGTACTGACCGCACTTAACCTGCCCGTGCTTGCAAAATTCAGAATATAATATTTAATGTTAGATTTGATTCTGTGATTGGACATCGCTTGCTGAACAATCCCGAGTTTGTTAAGAATTAGACAAATGACCAATTTATGGCTATAAGTCAGGCTCACAATATGACTCATTTACGCTTGCTAGATGCTACATATATTCACATACAGGGGCCTGTCCCCTGCAGACAAAGGGAACAAGTCCAAGCATTGCACCTTTTTTAAATTAAACAAAAGCTTGGGGAACAACAGTTCCCTGGTGCGTTCTCCATGGCAACACCTCGACCAATCAGAGTTGACTTGCCAACCAATCAGCACCCTTTTCTCATGTTGTTCCCTTTGAAATTTGTCATTCTTGCATCTGTCCTGATGATTGCATGACAAAAAGCTTCAACAGAATGTCTTTTTATTAGCAGTGCAAAAACAAAATAGTTTCTGATGCTCTTACTCTAATTTCTTCGACCCAACACTCTTGACTTCTTGTTTGTTTCCCATTCTGTCCATATATGAACAAGCTTCCACAAACAGCAGTGTGATAATGACCAGATAATCAGCTTTAGTGATGATGTTTGAGGGAAAAATATTGGCCAGGGCGCTGGACAGAACTCCCCTGCTCTTTTTTCAAATACTGTCATTGGATCTTTTGCGTTCATCTGTTGGGGCAGGTAAGGCGTAAGTTAAAGTCTCCTTCAAAAGACACACCTCCACATTATTAAAATTAGTGCCAGACGTAATTGCAACATCATAACAATTTGCAGGGATATGGGAAAGAGTAGGGGAGTGGGACTAACTGGATTGTACTTTGGAAGAGCCGGCTCAGACTCGATGGGCTAAATGTCTTCCTTCTGTGCTGTACTGTTCTTGATTATGCTTCTCTTTTTCTTGTCCTTCATCCCATTGTTGACAACTGTGTAGCTACGAGGAGAGATTGGACAGGTTGGGGTTATTTTCCTTCGAACAAAGAAGGCTGAGAGGTGACTTGATTGAGGTGTACAAAATTATGAGGGGAATAGATAGAGTGGACAGGATAAAATTGTTTCCCTTGGTGGAGAATTCTAGAACCAGGGGGCATAGATTCAAGATAAGTGGCAGAAGGTGTAGGGGGGACATGAGGAAGAACTTTTTTACGCAGAGGGTAGTGGGTGTCTGGAATTCGCTGCCCGAGTTGGTGGTAGAGGCAGAAACTCTAAACTCTTTTAAAAAAGTACCTGGATCTGCACCTTAAGTGCTGTAAGCTGCAGGGCTATGGGCCGAGTGCAGGAAGGTGGGATTAGAAAGGGCACCTGGTGTCCTCGGACTGGCATGGACAGGATGGGCTGAATGGTCTCCTTCTGTGCTGTAACTTTTCTATAGTCCTAACTCTTTCTCTTTTCCCATTTCTTGGCCTCCTGCCTGTCTCTCAGTCCCTTCGTAAGCCTCCCATTTTGCAATTGTCATTTTTTGTATGTATTGTGCTCTGCTTGCCACTTGCGCACTATCTTTTCTCCCTCTTTTGTTGTCTTCTTTTATATCATGGCTTGCCCTTTATTCCTAGTCTATTATAGTCTATTATAAATACCTAGTTCATGTTTAATAGGAATATTTTAAAGGTAATTTTTAGCTTTGGGAAGATTAAAGTTTAACTGTGGAAAAATAAGATAAATGCACCTAAAGCAGCTTGGAATCTGTTACACTTAAAAGGTTTGGGCCATGTTGACTTAAGGGGCTAACAGCTAGAAAGGTAGGATCATAAAACAGCAGGCAGGCTTACTTAGCCGAAACATTGGGCGTGGGGTGCGTACACTGCTTGCAAAGAAATGCAGCCCAGAGCGTTGTTTTGTTTTGGGAGTTAAAGCTACGATTGATTTAAAAGTATTCAGTGAACCCTGAAAGGCTATGTTGTCATGGAGATGGGTGGACCTTAAGAAAGTTCTAGGGTTTCATTGTATCTATGTGTTTGCTGGGGGAGTGTGTGTTCTACAGCAGGGGAAAGATGCTGCTGTTAGCAGCCTCCAGGCAGCAAAAGTGTTGCTGTTAGCTGGTTGTATGTAGTTGGGGCTCAGGAGAAATCCTGGGAAGCTGAGAAGGTGGCAGAAGGTCACTGGGTCCACGCTGGAAAGGATGAGGGCTTATTAAGATACCCATGGAGCTTTTTATAGCTTGGTGTCGCTGGGGAGATTGGAGCTTGGTGAAATCCAGGGGCAATGACAGCCCAGTGAAGCTGGATGGCTATTAAAGAGCAAATTGTATCAGTAAGCAGTGCAGGCTCAGAAATCCAGGGGAACAGAGTCTCAGGAGATGAGATTGAAACCCTGGAAGGTGTGTTGTCATTGAGGCAGTCCAAGTTGGAACAACTTTGAGGAAATTAAGAAGCCTTTTCTTTGAAAGTGAAAATTTTAGAGAAAATTGTGAGGGAGATAGAGTTCAATGAGATCGGTTGACTCATTCTATTTACTGATGTCTGGGTGGGTTGCTGAGAAATCCATGGGATCTGTCTTGGTTATATTACTAATTATTGTACAGTGTGGTGTGTTTGACCACAGTTGACCAAGCCTTCTCAACTTTAAACAAATCTTTATTGGTCCCTAACTGGATTGTACCAAAAACTTAGGGGCCTACCCCACCATTCAGTAAAATGATGGCTGATCTTCCACCTCAACTCCACTTTCCCACTGTATTCCCATACCCCTCGAATCCCTTTATTGTCCAAAGGTCTATTCATCTCAACACTCTAGGGTAGAAGATTTCAAAGATTGGTGGGAATATCATCCCTTTTATGGGTTATGAGCAAAAAAATTAGATCAGGCTTATTCTGGAAAACGCATGTTGCCGGCCTGATAAAGAAGACGTCTTCACTCCTGAAGGGTAATTTAGGTGAATTCAACAGCCAAAGACATTTGCTGAAGCCATTTCAGGATTCCCTTGAAGGGAGTGACTTTCTGCAGGTATCAAAGTTAGTTACTTATAGTCTCTTTACCAGGAGGTTATTTTGTTGTCTTGGTGAACCCGAAAAGGAACAGGCTTGGAGATCTTGTGATGTTACAGCCTCCAATTCTTTACAGGCATAGTACTGCTGCTGCTGTGTCTTTCTGTGGGTAACACTAAAAGATTACAAAGGGAGAAACATTGCTGCCTTACCATGTGACTCCTCACAATTTGCAGTTCCTTTTCAAATATGGTAGTGGTCTTAGGTTCATTTGCCACTTCCTGGTTTATTGTTTGAAGATCCTGAGCGGGAGTTAATATAATCACCTTCTTTGTTTCACACAAAACCTATTCAATTCAACAATATTTCCTCATGGTTTCAGGATGGGTGCAGTTGACAACTCTTAGTTTGGAATGAATCCTTTTATCTTTGTGAGTCAGTGAGGCAGTTTTTGAACACAGATCATCTTCGCCACACGTTGGCTTTTCTTTTTAAAAAATGGCCAATTTCAAAGAGCCTGCATTGAATAAAGTTCATACCTTGATGGTTAGGAATGAGATATGTCTTTATGGGGACTAACAAATTGGTGAAAGGGACTGTGTTATCTGGTTTCTCAATTTGATTTTTTGAAGAACTCCACAGTATTATGTTTAACATGTACAAACTGAGGTCAGTAGTGACTGGAAAATTCAGCTACAAGCAGCATTTATTTGATTTTTGATGAAACTTTTATATTCTTCTCTTTCAGCTGGAGGTTCAGTCATGTTGTGTATTCTTTCCAAATGAGAGCCTGCCTTCACCAAGCACAATCGTGGCGGGTGACATCCCTGGGACGGTGAGGAATTGGTACCATACTGAAGCAAGTATGCCTGGGACTTTGGTCATCTGCTTACCTCAGATAAAAGTGATCAGTGCAGGCCACAAATACATGGAACCACTGCAGGAGATTCCTTTTGTCATTTCAAGGCCTATTCTGGAAGAAGGTATGGTCCATATGCTGTTCTGGCTTCAGCTCATATGCTCAATTTCTTGATTTGAATCTCTTTCTCCCCTTGGCACAGAGTTTACAAACCTTTGAGGATTGCGCCGTAGCACTACTTTATATTATGATACAATTTCTTTTATTGATTCCAGATACTAAAAACATTGATTTAACTTTTATTGTTGTCTTTACCATCGCTTGCTATTGATTTTAAAAGGGTTTGATAGAGTGGATGTTGAAATAATAACATAAGAAATAGAAACAGGAGTAGACCATTCGGCCCCTCGAGCCTGCTCCACCATTCTATAAGATCATGGTTGATGACCTTGTGTTTCGATTTCCACATTGCCATCTAACCCTTTGATTCCCTTGCCTAACAAGAATTTATCGACCTCTGCCTTAAAAATATTCAATAACCCACCTTCTGAGACAGAGAGTTCCAAAGTCGCACAACCCTCTGAGAGAAAAAAAATTCTCCTCGCTCTGTCCTAAAAGGGCAACCCCTAATTTTAAAACAGTGCCCCCTAGTTCTGGACTCACCCACAAGAGGAAATATCCTTTTGAAGTCCACCTTGTCAAGGCTGTTCAGGATCTTGTTAATTTCAATCAAATCACCCCTCACTCTTCTAAACTCCAGTGGAAACAAGCCCAGTCTGTCCAACCTTTCCTCATTAGACAGCCCACTCATTGCAGGTATCAGTCTAGTAAATCTTCTTTGAACTGCCTCCAATGCATCATGTAAATGATGATTCCACTTGAAAGGAAATGAAAAACTAGCAGTCACCAATATAAGGTATCACTATTAAATACAAAATGAAATTCAAGAGAATCTACCTGGAGAATGGTTAGAATTTGGGATTTGCTATTACAGTTGAGGCAAATAACATTGATGCATTTAAGGGGAAGCTAGATAAATAAAGGAGAAAGGAGTAGGACAGCATGCTTGATATGGCTAGATGCAGCAGAAAGGTAAGAGGTTTGGGTGAGGCATAAGCATCAGTATGGACCAATTCGAGCACATAGCAGAAGATTCTATGTCATCAACAGTTTGTTTGTCTTAACCTTATTTTTAACTTTAATAAACAAAATATGTGAACCAACTTCATATTACCAGGCCAGTTATGTGTGAAAACTGTTGCTGCACAGGACACGAAATGTAGCTACAAATATTGAACCTTATAGCAGTAATACCCGCAAAAGTAAAAAGTAGTCTAAGGATGGTATATTTTAGTGTGAATCACCAAAAAAATACTTATTTTTGTTAAGGCGATTAATCTTTGATACAAGGAAGACATTTGTAGAACAAAGGTTGGTTTTATTGACCATCTTCAGTTCTGGAGTTCAACAATATGCCGTTTGAGACGTGAATTTTGATACTGTACACTTTGCTGGCAAAATATTTGCCAGTTTAATGGCGTTTTCTGTTATTAAGGTGTAAATCGTCCAGCAATTTGTGGTGAGGAAGACGTACGCCGGCAGTTGTGAATTGCCACAGATTACTGGATGATTTGCACTGCTCCACCAGTAGCTCAGCAAAAACAGTAGTTCACCAATATCTTCTCCGTGAGGTCAAAGAAATTGTCGCATTTGTGTATTAATTGCTTATTAAACTCACCACAGAAAGTTAGGGCTTGCACTAAACAACATAAGGACTCATGTAATGACAGGAGTCATGTCTTAATGCCACACAATCTCTGCAGCCCCAAGGAAACCAGTGAATCTTGCAGGTGCTAGGTGCTAAGTCATTCCTAAAGATTTAGCACATTTTAATTTTAGATTCCTTACATTTTTCCTACTTTTCTGTTTCTTTTCCTGTCAGGAAGATATAATAATGTTATTGGAATTTATTGTAAAATAGTGGTATTTGTGTCTTTGGGCAGAATCTTCAGCTCGGCAGGTGGGGCATTTAGATTTTCAGTTCAGCGGGCAGCTGCAAGCCCGCCAAACTGTCAAAGGCCTGTTAAAAAGCAATGAAGGCAATCAGCTGAGTTGCCGGTCCAACCTTAAGGTTGGCAGGCAGCGAAGAGCCCCGGCAGCCTTCGTGTTTTTCGTGGAACCTCATCTGCAGGCGGGATGAGGTTTCATAAATGATTTAAAATTTTCGGAAAATTTTTTATTAAAATTAGTGCACATGCCCCAGCTCCTGTGACAGTTCCACATGAGGGGACGTTATAAAAAAAATTTCAACACTTCATTAAAATGTTTAAATTTAATACTAATCTCCCTGAGGCACCTCAGGGAGATTTCTATGCCCTTTCGCGTGCTCCCAGCTCAGGTAACCACCACCCCCACCCACCCCTCCCGCCTGTACAGGGAGCGCTCAGCGCTTCCAGGCATGTGTCACCCTGGGCGGACCTTAATTGGCCCGCCCATGTAAAATGGTAGCGCCCAGCTGATTGGGGGCACTGATTGGCTGCATGCCCCACCCCCACCCCAATGGGGAGAAATTTCTCCCCATAAGTGTGTGTGTGTGTGCATGTGTGTCTTAAATTGGATTAAAGGCAGCTGGTCTGAAGTCTTTGATGTATTAGAAGATAAGCTAGGTTTGAAATGTTAAGTAGGTAAACATGGGGGAAGTTTAGAATGTAAGGGGTAAAAGAACATTTCCATTTTTAAATAAACCACACTAGATTGTTTTCAAGGGAGGGGTGAAATGTGTCACCTAGTGAAGTTCAGAAACAGTGGGCGGAATTTTTGGCTGGTCGGGCGGGCTTGTGCCCAAACCGAACGAGTGTAAAATGACACGCTGTGACGTCGGGCGAGTGTCCCAACATCATTGTGCACTTGCGCAATATTACGGTTGGCGGACGCGTGTGTGAGTTGGCAGCACTCTCGCAGACAATTAAGTGGCCTATTAAGGCCCTTAAACAATTCCCTAATTGATGGGAATTTTTCACTGCCTGTCCAACCGTTCGGTTGGCGGGCGGGCTAAAAAGCCAAGTGGCTTTCGCAATTTTGGTGAAACCTCATCCACAGGTGGGGTGAGGTTTTGTCCAGCAATTAAAAAAAATACAAACTTTTTTGCACTCATATTTTACATGTCCCTGCTCATGCGAAGAGTCACATGAGGGAACATGTTTTCGTTATTTTAAAATTCTTTATTTTTATTGATAAAAATCTTCAGCTCCCTGAGGCAGCTCTGTGCCTCATGGAGCTTTTACTGCGCTCGCCCATGAACTTCAGCGCTCACGCTCCTGCCGCTCTCACTCCGGCAGTGCTGCAGCACCTGTTTCACGCTGGCTGGTTGTCAACTGACCAGCCGGTGTGAAATTGCAGTCGGGGTCGGATTGCGGGCGGAGGTCAGTTTCGCGGCTGCTCCCGCTCGCCCTGTCGAACCTGCCCAACAACCGGAAAATCCTGGCCAATGTGTTTATTTTTCCCAAAGATTATTGGTAAACTTGGTACTGTGAGAGATTTTTGTTATTAGAAAGGTAAAGTCCAAAGACATAGTGAAACAATGGGAATTTGCATTCAAAGGGGAAAATATAGTTAAAGGAGCGAAGGCTGTGTGTAAGGGTAGGCATTTTAAGATCTAACGTGTGTGATAAGCCTTCCGCCTCTACACCCCAAGCTGCTGTCCACGACAGACTAAAGTTAAGAAAACTGATTTTGAATTGGATTTTTTTAATTCATTCATTGGGTGTGGGCTTCGCTGGCTGGGCCAGCATTTATTGCCCATTCCTAATCCCTTGAGAAGGTGATGGTGAACTGCTTTCTTGAACCGCTACAGTCCATGTGGTGTAGGTACACCCACAGTGCTGTTAGGAAGGGAGTTCCAGGATTTTGACCCAGCGACAGTGCAGGAGCGGTGATATATTTCCAAATCAGAGTGGTGAGTGTCTTGGAGGGAAACTTCCAGGTAGTAGTGTTCCCATCTATCTGCTGCCCTTGTTCAGGGTATCATGTTTCTTTGCCTGTGTCTTTTAAAATCTGTGTTTTACTGTTGCCTTAATGAAAGTGTAACTGGGAGTTAGATTAATTTGGGGATTTAGAAGTTATCATAGTAGCAATTTGTATATCTATAAGAAACCTATAAGACTTGGTGGCCTTATTCTTACTGAATTCAAGGCACGCACCTTGAAATTTGTACAAATTCCAAAACAAGCCGTGGCAGTCATTTCAAATTTCCCTCTGGGATTTGAGCAGCTCAGCATTTACCACCGGCTGTGCCATAACATTCCCCTGTGCCTTAATTCAATCTTTCTTACTGTGGCTGCTCTACCGTGACTCCAATTCACCATGTCCCCTTTTCCATTGTCTCTATTTCTTTCTGTACCCTTAATCATCAGTGGTTCACTAAGGCCCCAGATGACCTGTTGCCTTCGCCTCCCCGTTATCAATTTACACTTCCAATAATTTGCAACGCAAAAAATATTCAATCTGAAGGGTGAGGAAAATAATTTGAGTAATGGGCCACACTGCAAGGCACCCCACTGCAGTAAAACCCCTGCATCAATTTATTTTAGTTAAGTCATGATGCACATGGTTAATATGACCAATTTCAAGTCTAGCATCAAGTGTTTGAGAACTTGCAGGTAAGTGATATCACTGCCAAAACTGAATTTGCTGTTCATATCTGAGCCATCCATTTATAACTGAGGAGAAGCAGATGTTTTACCTTTTGGCACAAGTTTTGTTCAGAGGAATGTGCTCGAAGATGACTGTAAGCGAGCTATGTTATTGTAGTGATCCATTAGTACAATAGATGAACAGTTTACATTTTTGTACACTAGAAAATGGTGCTTTGTTCACTGTGTTTTCTTCTCAAATGGTTTGCTTCACTCGAAGACTTTCGCTGTCAACCTTGCACGCTGTCCAAATGTTGGCTTCACAGTGCTAACTGATGGCAAACCTCGAGGTGGAGGAATGTCTTAATAAAATAAATAACATTTTTTGTAGATGGGTATCCGAATCAGAAATAGCACATTAATCAGCCCTAGAAAGTCTATTCCAATAATGATCCAAGCTACCTTTGCTCTGACTGCACTATTGCCAGTAAGTGTCTGTTTTCATATTGCATAAAGTAAAAGTTCGGCTGCAGTGAGTCATGGCCTATAACATCATTTCAGGGTCTGATGAGTTTCATGAACCATTCAGATTCTGCTTTTGTGGTTAATGACATCAGTAGGGTCCCTCAATTGTTTTGTTAGTTAGAATAAGTTAGTTGTTTTTCCATAACATTGATCATGGAGATAAAGTAAAAAAAATGTATGTTTCTCTCTTTTACTCACCCTGACCTTCTGCTTGCTTTGCAAGCTTCATTTGTTTATGTTGCAATTAATCTATCTTTGTCTCTTTATGCTTGTACTCATTCTTCCAACTCTCATGTATTTTATTATCTCAGTATCTCTCTGTATCATTTCCTCATCCTTTCTCTTCCTTTCTTGTACAAAGATATGGGCCTGAATTTTACCTGTGGCGGGCACGCCTGATCGGCTGGTCCGGAATCGGTCGGGAAATGGACCACCGACTGCAATCAACCACTATTTCATGCTGGCTGGCCAATTAATGACCAGCCAGCTTGAACTGCGTGCTGAAACGCTCAGTGCTACCGGGGTGGGGAAGGGTGGAGGGTGGGCGATGACATCACCACGGGCACGGGTGAGTGCTGTGAGAAAACTCCCTGAAGGCAGACAGCTGCCTCAGGGTGCTGCAGACCTGAAAATCATCAAATAAAGGTTTTAAAAGCTGAAAAAAAAAATGTCCATGCGTCCCAATCAATCACCTGAAAATACAACTGATAAAAATGCTGTTCACAGATATTGATTTTTATTTTATTTCATAACTGAAATTTCATCCCACCCTTGGATGAGGTTGAATGACAAATGCTGTGTCCACCTAGCCAATTCACCCAGCCGCCAATCGTAAGATTGGACAGGCCACAAAAAATCGGAGACAGTTGCGCCGTTAATGGGCTTACTTGCCCCCTTAATTGTTGGTGGCCGCTTCTCTCTTTTGCGCGTGCTTGCCAAGTAAAATATTGCGCAAGTGCACGATGACTTCGGGACGCTCGCCCGACGACTTCTCACACGATTTTCGGGTTTGGCGCGCGCCTGCCTGACGTAAAATTCAGCTCATGGGGTTGCTCCCTTTGAAGTTAATTTGTGTGGAGACTTGGGGAATTCAGAGTAGCAAGAAAGCAACAAGAGGATAGAAAGAGTGTGTTCTGGGATAGACTCTATCTGACGACTGAGGTCACTTATTGAGGCACCTCAGGAACTGGCGTAAACATAGTCAGGTTCTTGTTTTCTTTGTGACTTTTCTCATTTGATTAGCCTGACAAAACAATGGAACTGCTGCTGATTAATTCACAGCAAAATGCATCCTGTTTGAAAATGGTGCAGCCCACGCCCAACAAAGTGGAGTTAGTTTCAACTGGGTGGATAGGTATTTAAATCAACCAGGTGACGTACCCACTGATTATCTGGTTAACTTCAAATTTTACCTGCTCCCCCTGTGCAGGTAACAACGGTGCACCCCTGTAGCTGACCAGGGCTTTTTAAAATATGTAGAATAGGGCTTAAAGATGTCATTGGGCCTCACTGGCAATTTAAACCCTTGATGTGAGCATGGAACCTGTTGAAGCTTTCCTGCTAGGTAACTGAAAGCATAAAGAGGATTGAAAGCAAAAGAGGCCATTCAGGGTACGTTTTTAACTTTCCTTTTGTGAAGCCCAGGATGCTCTGCTCCTCCTGGGCCTCACAGCAAATGTTTAGACCTCCCAACCCTGTCCCCCGCAAATCTCCCCACCTCTTCCGCATCCCTCCACCCGTCGCCCCTCCTCCCAAAACTCTGAGGGAAACCCCACATTTACATGCCCTTGTCGGAAGGCCAAGGCCTTCCCAAATTTTCGCAAACTGACAGGCGCTTTCATCGCACTCACCAGCCAGAGGATTGGGTCGGGGAAGGGCAGTCAATAGAAGGCAAGTTAAAGTGTCCCAGTGGTTAAGATCGCCTGAGCTTCTATCTGTCACTGGAATTAATCTAACCGAGGTAAGTGATTTCTTGCAGTTAAAATCTCAGGTCACCATTCCCCAATTTGTTTTTAAATGATGCAGACATTTCCATATTCTGTCAGATTTTTCTACATCTATTTCAGGTGCGCTTTCCATTTGACATTAAAATATTTAAATAATTTCAAGCTCACATGTCCTCTCATCAAACTCTTAAGTTTGTGACTATATTTAGGATATCAGACCCCTGTTATATAAATAAATAAAGAACTGCATTTCTACAGGCCTCAAAGTGCTTCACAGCAAATTAAGTACTTCTGAAGCGTAATCACTTTTCATAATATAGGGAATGTGGCCATCAACTTGGCACACAGGAGGGCCCTGCAACAGCAGTGAAACACTGGTCAGATAATTTGGTAGTTTCTCTTTATTACATTGATAAACAAATCAATTATTTTCCACCAGTAATTTACTTTTTGAAGTGACTCTTATGTGGAGAAATGTATCAGCTAATGCTTGACACAGCAATGAAATCAGTATTCTGCTGAGTGTGTTTGAAGAGGTGACTGTTTGCTCGGGCACAAAGGAAACCCTATATATAGTGTCCTGAGATTTTTAATATCCACCCGAGTCACCAAAATGGGCAGGTATGATTTTGGTTTCATGTCTCAGCAGTCTCTTACTATTGTACTGGGAAATCAGCCTTGATTATAAATTCAGCTCTGGGCTCAGGCTTTCTGATCCAGATGCAAGAGTTGTACCAGCTCTGTCAAGTTGACATTTTGTCATCAGTTATGATTGGTTGTCATAATATCTTAGCTTCACTGTAATCTCAATTTCCGACTCATGTCCAAATATAACAGAGTCACTTTGTGGCTGTAAGCCCTTTTGTTTGCGATTTGCGTATGAAAATGAAAACTTTTACTATTTTTGCTATGGAGAAATGTTGAAAATGTACCCCTTTCTTCTTTAGAACTTTTTCCTTTCTAATACATGAGTGTGTGCAAGATCAAATCGACTTTCTGTGACAAGTGGAATAATGTGCTCACATTGGACAGAATTCCTTATGTCAATAGGCAGTAGAGCTGCAAATTACCTGTCACTTGTGGTTAGGCAAGACATAAACTGAAGAATTATTCTATGCTTGTCATGTAACCCGTATATAATAGCTAACACTTCATGTATTTTTGTGCTACGAGCAGTAGGTTGCCTGCAAAAATAAGTCAAGGTTCCTGTATTGTATATAAATGTGGTTTTATTTAGAGGACCTTGGTTCTACGTTTACTGTTATAAATGTGAAATGTGGCAAGTGTTTAAATTAGTTTAATTGACGTTGTAATTTTGCTTATCTTAATTTGTCATTTATGGTGTAAATGAAAAATGTATTCTTTGAGTAATATTTGAAATTTTTACTAAAAAGTATAAGATTGCCAATCACCAATAATTTAAAAGCAATCTAAGACAGATCAGGTTTATTTTTTGTTTGTATTTGATAAATATGTAACATTATTTGAAGTGTTCTGCTTCAGACTTTTCATCATATTTTTAGAATTTTTCTGACCTTTGTGATGTATTAACAGCAAACTATAAATCTGCAGTGAAACATCTTTACTATGCCTTACCAAAAGTTTAAAAGCAAGTAAGTTGTTTAGTTTTCTGTCTGAGAATGTTTTAAATAGGCTGCAACCTGATTGCTTGTTTGAGTTAGAGTAGATTGAAGCTATAGATGAGATTAACTTTATGGATTTAAAGGCTCCATTCCATTTTGCGGAGCGGAGATAAGCAGGAGGAGTGCTGTACCAGTGAATTTCAAATATTATTTTTGGAAGTAAGCTTTGTAGGCATTGAACAAAATCCAGAATTAATTTTTATATACTGAGCACAGACAGAAAGCAAAGCAGTTTATATTAAACAAAGACTAAAAGCTATAAAAACATTTTAGATTTTGGACAAAGAGCAAGCTACTTTTAAACTGCACAGTAGTTGTTTTCACTCAGACTTGTGGAAAAGTTATAATAGGGGAAAATTCTCACATATCTCTGAAAATTGTGGGTAGTATTGGAAGATTTTATTTTAAACAGTCATTGGTATATAAAGTAAATGTCAATATAACACGATAATTTTCAAATTGGTTGCCTCTCAAGAAATGAGAGAGGTTGTTGAGGACTGATTTTAAATTTCAGGTTAGATTTAAGTGCTCTCCTTGCACAGTCCTGTTATGTTCCATAAATTCTTGACATTTAACTGTGCCAATATAATTTGCTGAATGATGTCAGTTTTCAGCTGAGCTGTTGGGGAAAGCACCTTACCCTACAGTGCAAAAACAGGAAAAGCTGTCGGCCAGTCAGCATCTGTGCAGAAATGGCGTGGAAATTAAGCGTTTTTTGGCTGCACAAGCGGATCTGCTGCAATTCTGTTAACATTATGCTAAAATAACCTATACCTGAACTGGTGGTAGTCATGAAAGTTGGAAAAAATCTGTCAGGATAGGCGTGTGTATGCTAAAACATTACACAGGTCATATGTTGTACTTAAGGCAGAAAGTACTATGAAACATTCTTCATCTCAGTAATGCAGGGAACAGATTAATTTCTGCTATTACTCAGCATCTAGCAGAATACATATCAGATCAGCATATTATATTCTACAAGCCATAGTGTTATTTAGGAACATAAGAACATAAGAAATAGGAACAGGAGTAAGCCATTCGTCCCCTCAAGCCTGCCCCACCATTCAATAAGATCATGGCTGATCTGCCCCAGGCCTCAAACTCTTTGGGGTAGAGAATTCCAGAACTTCACTACCCTCTGAGAGAAGAAATTCCTTTGCATCTCAGTTTTAAATGAGTGTCCCTTTATTCTGTAACTATGTCCCCTAGTTCGAGATTCCCCCACTAGTGGAAACACCTTCTCAACATCTACCCTGTCAAGCTCCCTCAGAATCTTGTACATTTCAATAAGATCACCCCTCATTCTTCTAAACTCTAATGAATAAAGGTCTAACCTGTTTAGGTGTTCTTGATAAGTCAATCTCTTCATCCCAGGAATCAGCCTAATGAATCTCTTTTGAACTACCTCCAATGCCAGTATATTTTTTCTTAAATACAGGGACCAAAACTGTATACAGCACTCCAAGTGTGGCCTCATCAACACCCTGTAGAGTTGTAACAAGACTTCCCTATTTTTAACCTCCAACCCCCTAGCAATACAGGGTAAAACTCCATTTGCCTTCTTAATTACTTGCTGCACCTGCATGCTAACTTTTTGTGTTTCAGGCACAAGAACACCCAGATCCCTCTGTGCTGCACTTTTTTGAAGTCTCTCTCCAATTATTTAAATAATAGTCTGCCTTTTGATTCTTCCTACCAAAGTGCATGACCTCACCCTTTTCCTACATTAACCTCCATCTGCCAAGCTTTTGCCAACTCATTCAACTTATCTATGTCCCTTTGCAGATTCCTTATGTCCTCATCACAACATGCTCTCCCACCTATTTTTGTATTGTCAGCAAAATTGGCTATATTTTCCTGCCCCCTCCTCCAAGTTATTAATATAGATAGTAAATCATTGAGCCCCAGGACTGATCCTTGTGGCACTCCACTAGTTACATCTTTCCAACCTGAAAAAGACCCATTAATCCTGACTCTCTGTCTTCTATGTGTTAACCAATCCTCAGTTCATGCTAATACATTACCCCCAATACTGTGAGCCCCTATCTTGTGTAATAACCTTTTATGTGGTACCTTATGCAATGCCTTCTGGAAATCCAAATACACTACATCCACCGGTTCCCCTTTATCAACTCTGCTTGAAATTTTTTTTTTTGCATTCATGGATTGTGGGTGTCGCTGGCTGGGCCAGCATTTATTGCCCATCCTAATGGCCCTTGAGAAGGTGGTGGTGAGCTGGCTTCTTGTACCACTGCAGTCCATGTGGTGTTGGTACACCCACAGTGCTGTTAGGGAGGAAGTTCTAGGATTTTGACCCAACAACAATGAAGGAACGGCGATGTAGTTCCAAGTCAGGATGGTGTGTGGCTTCCAGGTGGTGATGTTCCCATTTATCTGCTGCCCTTGTCCTTCCAGAAGGTAGCAGTCAAGGGTTTGGAAGGTGCTGTTGACAGAGCCTGTTGAGTTGCATCTTATAGATGGTACACACTGCTGCAACTGTGCGTTGGTGGTGGAAGGAGTGAATGTTTGTGAATGGGGTGCAAATCAAGTAGGTTGCTTTGGCCTGGATGATGTTGAGCTTCTTCAGCGTTGTTGGCGCTGCATTCATCCAGGCAAGTGGAGAGTATTCCATCACATTCCTGACTAGTGCCTTGTAGATGATGGACAGGCTTTGGGGAACAAGGAGTTCCTCACCGCAGGATTCCTAGCCTCTGACCTGCTCTTGTAGCCACAGTATTTATATGGCTAGTCCAGTTCAGTTTCTGGTCAATGGTAACATCCAGGATGTTGATGGTAGGGGATTCGGTGATGGTAATGCCATTGAATGTCAAGGGGTGATGGTTAGATTCTCTCTTGTTAGAGATGGTCATTGCCTGGCACTGGTGCGAATGTTACTTGCCACTTGTCAGTTCAAGCCTGGATATTGTCCAGATCTTTCTGCATTTGGACATGGACTGCTTCAGTATCTGAGGAATTGCCAATGGTGCTGAACATTGTGCAATCATCAGCAAACATCCCCACTTCTGACCTTATGATGGAGGTAAGGTCATTGATCAAGTCCTAGGTTGGGCCTAGGACCCTCCCCTGAGGAACTCCTGCAGTGATGTCTTGGAACTGAAATGATTGACCTCCGACTACCACAGCCAGAAGCATTGAATGGACAATCCATCTCAGCCTCAACCTGATATCCCCATTGCCACAGATGCCAGTCTCAGCCAATTCGATTCTTTTCACATGATATAAAGAAATAGCAGATGACATTGGATACAGCAAAGGCTACAGGTCCTCCACCTTTTTAGGTAGCCCCTCAGGATCATGGATGGCTTACTTCCACTCAAGGTTATCAGCCATCTCATAATCCATCAATGTGCAATCTGCAGACTCTGCCATCAGTGGGACAGGTGGTGCTTAAAGGACCAGGTAGATGAGCTGTTTGGAGGTTTGTACGCTCTTTCAGATACCTCAACTTCCCATCTGTGTGTTACCGACGAAGTCTATCGATGTGTTCCACGACTCCTGAAATGAATCTTCTCCATTTTGGTCAGGCCAGGGATTTCCATGAGTCAGTAGGAATGTTTGACACCTTCAGGGATACCTTGACGACATCTACAAGGCACAAGTCACAGAATCACAGAATTGTTATGGTGTGGAAGGAGGCCATTCAGCCCATCGTGTCTGCACATGCTCTCTGAGCATCTTAACTTAGTGCCAATCTCCCGCTTTTTTCCCAAAACCCTGCACATTGTTTCTAGTTAGATAATCATCCAATGCCCTCTTGAATACCTCAGTTGAACCTGCCTCCACCACACTTCCAGGCAGTGCATTCCAAACCCTAACTACTCTTTTAAAAAATATTTATTCGTTCATGGGTTGTGGGCATTGCTGTCTAGACCAGCATTTATTGCCCATCAATAATTGCCTTTGTTCAGAGGGCATTTAAGAGTCAACCACATTGCTGTGGGTCTGGAGTCACATGTAGGCCAGACCAGGTAAGGACAGTAGATTATCTTCCTAAGGGGCATTAGTGAACCAGCTGGGTTTTTATGACAATCGATAATGGTTTCATGGTCATCATTAGACTTTTAATTCCAGATTTTTATTGGATTTAAATTTCACCATCTGCCTTGGTGGGATTTGAACCCAGCTATCCAGAGCATTGCCCTTGGTCTCTGGAATACTAGCCCAGTGACAAAACCACTATGCCACCATGTTCCTACTTGCTGTGTGAAAAAGTTTTTTCTCACTTTGCATTTGCTTCTTTTGAAAAACACTTTAAAACTGTTACCTCTGGTTCTCAATCTGTTTATGAGCGGGAACAGTTTCTCCCTATCTACCCTGTCCAGACTCCTCATGATTTTGAAAACTTCTATCAAGTCTCCTCTAAACCTTCTCCTCTCCAAGGAAATCAGTCCCAATCTCTCCAGTCTTTCCTCATAACTGAAGTGTCTCATCCCTGGAACCATTCTCATAAACCTCTTCTGCACTCTCTCCAGTGCATTGACATGCTTCCTATAGTGTGGCACCCAGAACTGTACACAGTACTCCAGCTGAGGTCTAGCCAGTATCTTATATAAGTTCATAATAACCTCCTTGCTCTTGTATCCTATGCCCCTATTAATGAAGCCTAGAATACTGTGTGCTTTAGAAACAGCTCTCTCTACCTGTCCTGCCACCCTTAATGACTTTTGTACATATAACCCAGGTCTCTCTCTCCTGCACATCCTTTAGAATAGTATCCTTTATTTTATACTGTCTCTCCATGTTCTTTGTACCAAAATGTATCATGACACACTGCTCCGCAGTGAACTTCATCTGCCACCCATCTCCCCACTCCACCAATGTGTCAATGTCCTTTTGAAGTTCTACACTGTCCGCCTCACAGTTTACAATTCTCCCAAGTTTTATGTCATCCGCAAAGTTTGAAATTGTTCCCTGCACACCAAGATTTAGATCATTTATCTATATCAGGAAGATCAAGGGTCCCTATACAGGTTTCCTCAAGTCTGTTGTGTGGCACTGTATCGAATGCCTTTTGGAAGTCCATATACACCACATCAAAGGCCTTGCCCTCATGAGCCATTCAAAAAGCTCCAGCAAGTTAGCTAGACACGATTTTCCTTTAACAAATCCATGCTGACTCTTCCGAATCAATCCACGTTTTCCCATGTGACAATTAATTCCATCCTAAATAATTGTTTTTAGAAGTTTTAGAAGTCAGGAGTCTGTTGGAGTACGCTCCACTTGCCTGGATGAGTGCAGCTCCAGCAATACTTAAGAAACTTGACACCATCCAGGACAAAGCAACCCCTTTTATTGGCCCCCATTCCACAAACATTCACTCCCTGCACCACTGATGAACAGTGGCAGCAGTATGTCCAGTTCAATTTCTGGTCAATGGTAAGCCCCCAGATTGTTGATAGTGGGGGATACAGCAATGGTAATGCCATTGAATGTCGAGGGGCGACAGTTGGATTCTGAAAAAAGACAATTTGTCAAAGCTTTTCATCTTGCACTCATCAGAACATTCGCATTAAGGCACTTTACAGCCTTCCAGACTTAACATTGAGTTCAACAACTTCAGATCATGAACTCTGTCCTCCATCCCCACCCCCTTTCCGATCCCCCTTTTTCCAATAATTTATAAATTTTTAAAATATATTTTTCTTTTCCCACCTATTTCCATTATTTTAAAATTTATTTCCATCCATTGTTTTACCTCCACCTTTTAGCCTATTTCGATCCCTTCCCCCCACCCCACTAGGGCACTCTGTCACTTGCTCATCCTGCTTTCTACCCTTAACATCACCATTAGCACATTCCTTAGCTAATATCACCACCATCAACACCCCTTTGTCCTTTTGTCTATGACATCTTTAGCAATCTCTCCTTTGCCTCCATCTATCACTGACCCTCTATCCAGCTGTACCTCCATCACCCTCAATCAGCTTATATTTCACCTCATTTCTATTTTTTCTTTGTTCTGATGAAGAGTCATTCGGACTCAAAATGTTAACCGTATTCGTGTCTGCAGATGCTGTCAGACCTGCTGAGTTTTTCCAGCTATTTTTGTTTTTGTGTGTGCAATAATAACAATGTCAGGGGAAGCAACATCTTTATAGTGTATGAGAAGACAGTGCTGATTGGTTTGCTAATGGTCTCTGGTAGAGGCATTGCTATGCAGAATGCACCAGTTAATGGTGATTGACTGGTATTCTTGCGATTGTCCTGATGAGTGCTAGACGAAAAGCTTGGACACTGTATCTTTTTTCAGCAATACTCGAGTTAGATTCTCTCTTGTTGGAGATGGTCATTGTTTGGCGTGAATGTCACTTGCCACTTGTTAGCCCAAGCCTGGATATTGTCCTTGTCTTGCTGCTTCAGTATCTGAGGAATCGCGAATGTGTTGAAGGTTGTGCAATCATCAGTGAACATCCCCAATTGTGACCTTATGATGGAAGGAAGGATCAGTGAAGCAGCTGAATAAGGTTGGGCCTAGGACACTTCCTTGAGGAACTCTTGCAGTGGCCTGAAACTGAGCTGATTGACCTCCAACAACCACAACCATCTTCCTTTGTGCTAGGTATGACTCCAAATGGCAGATAGTTTTCCCCCTGATTCCCATTGACTCCAGTTTTGCTAGGGCTCCTTGATGCCACACTCAGTGAAATGCTGAAATAAACACAGAAAATGCTGGAAAATCTCAGCAGTCTAGAAGCATCTGTGGAGAGAGAAGCAGAGTTAATGTTTCGAGTCCATGTGACCCTTCTTCAGAGCTAAACGGAAGTAAAAATGTGATTAAATTTATACTGTTTAAGTGGGATGGAGCAAGTGAAGCTGGATAGAAGGCCAATGATAGGTGGGGGCAAAGAAGAGATTGACAAAGATGTCATGAACAAAAATACAAAGGGATTGTTAATGGTAGTGGTAAGCAGCCTTGATGTCAAGGACAGTCACTCTCATCTCACCTCTGGAGTTCAGCTATTTTGTCCATGTTTTGAACTAAGGCTGTAATGAGGTCGGATGCTGAGTGGCCCTGGCGGAACCCAAACTGAGCGCCAGTAAGTCGGCTATTGCTAAGCTGCTTGATTACACTGTTCCATCACTTTACTGATGATGGGTAGGAGACTGATGGAGTGGTAATTGGACAAGTTAGATTTGTCCTGCTTTTTGTGTACAGGACATAACTGGGTAATTTTCCACATTGCTGGGTAGATGCCTGTGTTGTATCTCTACTGGAACAGCTCGACTAGGGGCATGGCAAGTTCTGAAGATCAAGTTTTCAGTACTATTGCCGAAATGTTGTCAGGGCCCATAGCCTTTGCAGTATCCAGTGCCTTCAGCAGTTTCTTGATATCATGTGGAGTGAATCAAGTTGGCTGAAGACTGGCATCTGTGATGCTGGGGGCCTCCAGAGGAGGCCGAGATGGATCATCCACTCAGCACTTCTGGCTGAAGATTGTTGTGAATGATTCAGCCTTATCTTTTGCACTGATGTGCTGTGCTCCTGCATCACTGAGGATGGGGACATTTGTGCAGCCTTCTCCTCCAGTGAGTTGTTTAATTCATCACCATTCGTGACTGGATGTGGCAGGACTGCAGAGCTTAGTCTGAGCTGTTGGTTGTGGGATCTTTTAGCTACATCTATTGCCTGCTGCTTCCATTGTTTGGCACACAAGTAGTCCTATGTTGTAGCTTCACCAGATTGACACCTCATTTTAGGTATGCCTAGTGCTGCTCCTGGCATGTCTTCTTGCACTCTTTATTGAACTAGAGTTGATTCTCTGGCTTGGCATGGTAGAATTGGGTGGGTGGGGGAATATGCCAGGCAATGAGGCTCCAGATTGCGATTGAGTTCAATCCTGCTGCTGTTGCTGATGGCCCACAGCGCCTCATGGTTGCCCAGTTTTGAATTGCTAGATCTGATGAAACCTATCCCAATCAGCACGATGGTAGTGCCACACAATATGATGGAGGGTTTTCTCAATGTGAAGACAGGACTTTGTCTCCACAAGAACTGTGCAGTGGTCACTCCTACCAATACTGTCATGGACAGGTGCATCTGCGGCAGGCAGGTTGGTGAGGATGACATCAATTATGTGTTTCCCTCTTGTTCGTTCCTTCACCACCTTCTGCTGGCCCAGTTTAGCAGCTATGTCCTTTAGACTCGGCCAGCTCAGTTTGTGGTGGTGCTACAGAGCCATCCTAGGTGATGGGCATTGAAGTACCTTACCCAGAGTAAATTCTGCGCTCTTGCTACCCTCTGTGGTGTTCAACATGGACGAGTACTGATTCATCAGCTGAGTGGTGGGGCGGTATGTGGTAATCAGTGGAGGTTTCCTTGCCCATGTTTAACCTGATGCCATGAGACTTCGTGGCTCCCAGGGAGCTCCCCCACAACTATATACCACTGTGTCCTCACCTCTGCTGGGTCTGACCTGCCAGTGGGACAGGGCATACCCAGGGATGGTAATGGTGGTGTCTGGGACATAGTCATACTCATGGAAAATACCTTACAGATAATGTCAGGCTGTTGCTTGACCAGTCTGAGATAGCTCTCCCAATTTTGGCACTAGCCCTCCAAAATGCAGGGTCGACAGCGCTGAGTTTGCTGTTGTCATTTCCAGTGCCTAGGTCGATGCCAGGTGGTCTGTCCGGTTCTGTTCCTTTTAACAGATTGATACAACTGTGAGTGACTTGCTAGACCACATCAGAGGGCAGTTAAGAGTCAATGACATTGCTGTGGGTCTGGAGTCACATGTAGGATGGTAGATTTCCTTCCCTAAAGGGCACTAGTGAGCCAGATGGGTTTTTGCAACAATCAACATGGTTTCATGGTCATCATTAGACTTCTAATTCCAGATTCTTAATGAATTCAAATTCCATCATCTGCTGTGGTAGGATTCAAATCCCAGTCCCCAGAGCATTACCCATGGTCTCTGGATTACTTGTCCAGCGACAACACCATTACACGACGACCACCACCCCCTTTGCATCTCCTCAGATATGGAAGCAGGTCGTAGCTGCATATGGCAAGATCTGGACAACATTCGGGACATGGCTGATTAGTGGCAAGTCAGGTTCATGTCATACAAGTGCCAATCAATGACCATTTCCAACAAGAAAGAATGTAACTGTCCTCCCTTAACATTCAATGGCATTACCATTCTTGAATTCCCCACCATCCACATCCTGGGGGTTACTGTTGACCAGAAACTGAAATGGGCCAGGCCTTTGAATTCTGCATCAAGTAACTCACCTCCTGACTTGGAAATATATCATCGTTCCTTCACTGTCGCTGAGTCAAATCCTGGAACTCCCTTCCTAACAGCATTGTGGGTGTACCTACACCACATGGACTGCAGCGGTTCAAGAAGGCAGCTCACCGCCACCACCTCACGGGCAACTAGGGATGGGCAATAAATACGAAGCCCAAATCCCATGAATGAATTAAAAAAAAAATCAAAACAGTTTGAAATGTTTATTTAGCTTGCCATGATATAAATATTGAACTTATGAGAAAAAATCTTTAAGGGCTTTTCTTTTGGTTTACCAAAGACAGGTAAAATGCAACTTAATTAACATGTCCCAAGATGATTGTGACGTATCTTGTCTCCCCCAAATCATTTTGTGATTTAATTCCTTTTCTCTGTTGGAAATTAATTGCAGATTATAGATTTAATTGGCCCCAAAACCAAAAAAATGTGAAATAATACTTCAAAGGAGCTGGTTAAAAACAAACATGCTAATGTTCTGTCTTTAATCACACCATTAAGAATAATTCTCTGGAAATTGTGTTGTGTTTGTGCTCAATGAATACTGTGCGAAGCAAGGCTGGGTAACTGTAAATCTGTACTTTATGCTGTCTTCTTTATTCCATCTTCTAAATTTTGTGTAACTTTTGAGTCTTCACGTCTATATTGCACAATCATTTCTTGTTGTTAATATAGGAACAGGAGTAGACCATTCAGCCTCTCAAGCCTGTTTCCCCATTCGACTAGTTCATGGCTTATCTGTACCTTAACTCCATTTACCTACCTTGGCTCCAACGTATAAGATCCTGAGGGTCTTGACAGGGTGGATGTGGAAAGAATGTTTCCTCTTGTGGGCGAATCTGGAACTAGAGGTCACTGTTTGAAAATAAGGGGTCACCCATTTATAACAGAGATGAGGTGAAATTTTTCCTCTGAGGATCGTGAGCCTTTGGGACTCTCTTTCTTAAAAGGTGGCAGAAGCAAAGTCTTTGAATATTTTTAAGGCAGAGATAGTTAGCTTCTTTATAAGCAAAGGGGCGAAAGGTTATTGGGGATAGGCGGGAATGTGGAGTTGAGATTACAGACACATCAGCCATAATCTTATTAATTATGCCATAAGCTTTTCTTGGACACGAACGCAAGTTCTGTCGAAGGGTCATGAGGACTCGAAACATCAACTCTTTTCTTCTCCGCCGATGCTGCCAGACCTGCTGAGTTTTTCCAGGTAATTCTGTTTTTGATTTTAAAAGACCCAGACAAAAAAACATGATACCCTGACAATCTAATTCAATGTGAGTTTCCTTAACTTCAGTATTTTGTAGACAGCAGCTTGAGGCTTAGAGGCTGAAGGTTTTTCACACTTTTTATATCTTATCATAGCTAGGTGTAATATTTCACTCCCTCTCTTTGAATCCAAACTAGTCTGGTTTATTTAAAATGTAAATGTCCCCTTTATCTCTTACATTTTAAACTTCCCCCAAGTTTACCTACTTAACATTTCAAACCCAGCTTATCTTTGTCACATCAAAGCCTCCAGACCAGCTGCCTTTAATCCAACTAAGTCTCTCCCTCTCTCTCACGCATGCGCGCGCACACACACACACACACACACACACGCACAAACACACATACACATGCATGCATTCACACACACGCATGCACACACGCTACTATTGTACAATAAATTCCAATAATATTATTATGACAGGTGCTGTGGATACTCTGCGTGTCTGGGTCACTGGGAGCTGCCAGGTTGGCAGTGAGGCACTGGCTGAAAATGGCTCTCAGGGTCCTTGAGTGCGTCAGTGTTGATTTTCATGCGGCATTGTTTCTGTTGCCATCGCTGCTTTGGGGCTCCATTGATGTTGATGACAGCAAATTAGGCGGTGGTCCACCCAGCAGTCATGGCTGCTGTCATGGCGTGGGTGATATGCATGCCCTTGTGGTCCCTTGGTCCCTCGGTTGAACAATGGCACATTCGAGCAGGTGCCAGTGCTTGGAGCGAGGGTGTTGCCATGAGGCCTTGTACTTGTCTCTCTGATGGAACAAGGCATTGGTTATGACAAGGTTGTGTTCTAGGCATTTTGTTAGGAGCAGGGTACTGTTGGTGTTGGGTTTCCCTACCTCCTCTCTGCATATTACATCTCCCCAAGGTCTATGTTCTTCCCAACTCTGGCGTTGAAATAGCCAAGGAGGATCAGCTTATTGCCCACTGGGACTCAGGCCAAGGATTGTTGAGGCTGGAGTAAAATTCCTCTTTGGACTGGTCTGTAGAATCAAGTGTTGGGGCGTATGTGCTGAGTGCACTGGTTCTGGTCTAAGGTGAGCTCGTGTATCCTGCAAGAGGTGTCTTTGAGACGGCCAGCTAGTTCGTTTCAAATGGCGAAGCCAACCCCGTGGAGGTTCTACTGGTTTACCTTTCCAGAAGAAGGTGTAACCACCAGCTTGTTTCTTGAGCTGGCCTTTCCCTGCCCGCTGGGCCTCACCTAAGGACAGCGTTGTCAATGTTGGACAATAATAGCAGTATGCCGTTCTGGTCTGTTGCTGTTGGGGTTGTCCATGAGGGTCCTTATGTTCCAGGTCCCGAACTCCATTTTAAGGGGGTGGAAAATGCTTGTGCATGAGATCTTTTAACATGGGGTGACCGTTGCACACCAGCTACTACACAGGCTTGATGAAGCAAAGCCTTGATCTAGTGGCAAGGGGCTCCGAGACGACGGGAGACCAGGCTCCACCATGGGCATGGGACATATAGACGCACATACTCCTACTGTTTTTTTCTCCTTCCCACAGTACCTCTTTCCCTGGGATTCATAAAGAGCAGTGGCGGCCTCACGATCCTGCTGTCGGCCTGTGTGGTGCCGCTCCGGGCAGTAACTACCAGGTAGTGATTCCTGCCCCTGGGTCCTCAGGATGGCAATTGAAATGTTGCAGACCTGAAGGATTCTCTTTTGGTTCACTGGAGACAATGGAAGTTGGAATTTCTTGGCTGTTTCATATGAAATTGTGGCTGAGCTCTCAGTCTCCATCTCACTCCAGCGCAGTCGCCTGTCTCCTCGCGCATCCCAGTCGCTGCACCAACCGTTATTGCCCTGGTCCCGCTGCTCCGGCTGCTCCTCTGGCCATTCCCAGAGCTGGTCCCACGTGTGTGACTAAATAAATTTAACTAAAAACCATAGGTAACAATGGCAGGACAGGTGTTATGTTGCAGCTGTGGAATGTGGGTCTTCTGGATTCCAAGGTGATCCAGGACAAACACGTCTGCAGAAAATGTAAGCAGCTAGGAACATAGGAACAGGAGAAGGACATTCAGCCCGTCGAGCCTGCTCCACCATTCAATATGATCGTGGCTGATCAAACACTTCAATGCCTTTTCCCACACTATCCCCATAAACCTTGATATTATTGTTAATCAAAAATCTATCAATTTCTACCTTAAACATACTCAATGACTGAGCTTCCACGGCCCTCTGGGTTAAGAATTCTAAAGATGCACAACCTTCTGAGTAAAGAAATTTCTCCTCATCTCAGTCCTAAGTGGCTTCTCCCTTATTTTGAAATTGTGTCCCTGGTTCTGGACTCCCCAACCAGGGGAAACACCTAACCTGCATCTACTCTGTTTACTCCTTTAAGTATTTTGTAGGTTTCAATGAGATCACCTCTCTTTCTTCAGAACTCTAGAGAATACAGGCCCAGTTTGCCCAATCTCTCTTCATAAGAAAGTCCCTCCATCCCTAGAACAAGTCTGATGAATCTTCATTGCACTCCCACTGTGGCAATAATATCCTTCCTGAGTTAAGAGGACAAAAATTGCACACAGTATTCTAGATGCGGTCTAGCCAAGCTTCTATACAATTGAAGCAAGACTTCACTACTCCTTTACTCAGATCCTCTTGCGATAAAGGCTAACATTCCATTAGTCTTCCTAATTGCCTGCTGCACCGGCATGTTAGCTTTCAGTGACTTATGGACAAGATCACCCAGGTCCCTTAGTACATCTACACTTTCTAATCTCTTATCATTTGGGAAAAACTCTGTATGTCTGTTCCTTCTACCAAAGTGGATAACCTCACTTTTTCCACATTATATTCCATCTGCCATGTTCTTGCCCACTCAATAAGTCTGTCCAAATCCTCCTGTAGCTGCTTTACATCTTCCTCACAACACACATTCCTGCCTAGTTTTGTATTATCCGCGAACTTTGAAATATTACATTTGGTCCCCACATCCAAATCATTGATATATATTGTAAACAGCTGGTGCCCAAGTACTGATCCTTGCGGTACCCCACTAGTCACAGCCTGCCAGCGTGAGAATGACCCGTTTATTCCTACTCTCTGTTTTCTGGCTGTTAGCCAATCCTTAATTCATGTCAGTATATTGCTTCCTATCCCATGTGAATTTATTTTGCTAATCAACCTCCTGTGGGGGACTTTATCAAAAGCCTTCTGAAAATCCAAGTATACTACGTCCATTGACTCTTTTATCAATTTTATTAGCTGGAGGATTAGGATTATTGATTATTGATCTGGAAGCCAAACTACAGACACTGTGCAACAGAAGGGTGAGAGGAGGAATACCTGGACACTTTGTTCCAGAAGACGGTCACATCTCTTAGAATAAGGGCATCTGTTTTGGTCAGTGGTGAGGAATAGGAGGATGTGGCCCTGAGTGAGTCAGGGGCAAAGGGACCAAGCAGACAGTTGTAGCAGAGCCTCAGACTTTGCAATTGTTAAACAGGTTTGAGATGATTGCTACCTGAATGTGAGGTCGGCAGGGTAGATGAGAAGACTAACCATGACTAACCGCTGGGGCAGTCTACACCCGAACCAGTGTTCTTGCAAACTGCATAACTGGGAAAGTAGAGAGGATTTTAAACTAAATAATTGGGGCAAGGAATCAAATGTGGGCAGAGATATGGTAAGAGAGGAAAGTATTAATATGGGAAATGATAGACAGACCATGACAGGAAGGGACAGAGTGTACAAGTGTCATGTTAAATCAACAGATAAGGCTAGAGGTTACAAAAATTATAAAGGGACAAAACTTAATGCGCTGTATCTGAATGCACATTACAGCCGAAACAAAACAGAGGAACAGATGGAGCAAATAGAAATAAATAAGTACAAATTAATCGGTACAACAGAGACATGGCTGCAGGGTAGCATAGATTGGGATTTGAATGTTGAAGGGCATGTGATTTTTAGAAAGGATAGGAAGTTAGGAAAAGTTGGAGGATTGCTCTATTAATTGAAGACGATATTAGCACAATAGAGAGGGGTGACCTAAGTTCAGGAAACCAGGATATAAGAAGCGGTTTGGGTAGAAATGAAGAATGATAAAGGCAGAAAGTCACTTGTGCGAGAGGTATACACGCCCCCTAACAGTAAACACATGATAGGATGGGGTATCAAAGGAGAAATAGTGAGAGCTTGTCAGAAAGGTACAGAGATTATCATGGGGGTTTTTAATCTATATATAGATTGGAATAATCAGAAGGGCAAAGGTAGCGTAGATGACGAACTCATAGAATGTTTGCTGAATAATTCTTATATCAGCACATTCTGGAGCCAACCAGAGAGCAGGCTATACTAAACCTGATATTGTGCAATGAGATAAGATTAATTAATGACCTCATAGAGAAGGCGCCCCTAGGGAGCAGTGATCATAAAATGATTCAATTTTATGTTCAGCTTGAGGGAGAGAAGACTGGGTCTGAGACTGGTATTTGAAACTTAAATAAGGCCAATTATGAGGACATGAAAGCAGAGCTAGTAAAAATGAACTGGCAATTTATGTTAAGCAATAGATCAATAGAGATGCAGTGGCAGACATTTAAGGAGATACAGAATACACATTCCAACAAGAACTAAAAATTCCAAGGGAAGGACCGACCATTTGTGGTTAACCAAAAAAAGTTAAAGATTGTATCAAACTTAAAGAAAAAGCATATAATTGCACAAAGATGGGTGGCAGGTCAGAAGAGTGGACAGACTATAAAAAAAAGCAAAAAATGATTAAAAGATTAATAAGGAGTGAAAAGTTGGAGTATGAGAGAAAGCTAACCAGCAATGTAAAGACAGAGTAAGAGTTTCTGTAGATATTTAAGAAAGAAAAAAGTTAACCGTGAGCGTTAGTCTACAGAAAGTGTGTCTAGGAAATTAATAATGGAAAATAAGGAGATGGCAGATGAATTGAACCAGTATTTTGCATCGGCCTTCACGATAGAGGATTCAAGTAACATCCCAGGAAAAGCTGTAAACCAGGAATTGGAAGGGAAGGAGGAACTTAGGAAAATTACAATGGCCAGTGAAGTGGTACTTAGTAATTTACTGGAGCTGCAGGCTGACAAGTCTGATGGGTTTCACCCTAGGGTCTAGTGAGATAGCTGTTGATGCGTTGGTTTTAATTTCCCAAAATTCACCAGATTCAGGGAAGGTTCCAGTTGATTGGAAAATAGCTACTGTAACTCCTTTATTCAGAAAAGGAGAGAGACAGAAAGCAGCAAACTATAGGCCTGTCAGCTTAACATCTGCCAGGGGAAATGTTAGAAGCTATTTTAAAGGACTTTATAATCGGGCATTCAAAGTAATCAGACAAAATCAACATAGTTTTGTGGAAGGGAAATCATGTTTAACGAATATATTTGAGTTCTTTGAAGAGGTAACTGGTGCTGTGGATAAAGGGGAACCAGTGGATGCACTGTACTTAGATTTTCAGAAGACATTTGATAAGGTACCTCATCAAAGGTTAATGTGGAAAATACAAGCTCATGGTGTAAGGGGTAACATATTGGCATAGATAGAAGATTGGCTAGCTAACAGGAAACAGAGAGTAGGCATAAATGGGTCTTTTTCTGACTGGCAGGAGGTGACAACTGGTGTGCCACAGGGATCTCTGCTGGGACCTCAACTCTACAATTTGTATAAATGATTTAGATGATGGTATAGTTGCTAAATTTGCTGATGACACAAATAGGAATGTAAGTTGTGAAGAAGACATAAGGCTACAGAAGAATCTAGATAGGTTAGGTGAGTGGGCAAAGATCTGGCAAATGGAGTATAATGTCGGAAAATATGCGGTTGTCCATTTTGGCAGGAAGAATAAAATAGAAGCATATTATCTAAATGGTGAGAGATTGCAGAACTCTGAGACACAGAGGGATCTGGATTTCCTAGTGCATGAATCGCAAAAGGCTACTATACAGGAGCTGCAAGTAATTAGCAAAGCTAATGGAATGTTATCATTTATTGCAAGAGGAATTGCATTCAAGAGTAGAGAGGTTATGCTTCACTTATACAGGATTTTGGTGAGACCACATCTGGAGTACTGTGCAATATTGGTCTCCTCATTTATGGAAAGATGCAAATGCATTCGTAGCAGTTCAGAGCAGGTTTACTAATTTTAATGCCTGAAATGGGTGCATTGTCTTATGAGGAAAGTCTAGACAGGCTAGGCTTGTATTTGCTGGAGTTTAGAAGAGTAAGAAGGGAATTGATTGAAATACATAAATCCTGCGGGGACTTGACAGGGTGGATGTGGAAAGGATGTTTCCTCTTGAGCGAGAATCTAGAACTGGGGGTCACTGTCTAAAAATATAACATTTAAGTCAGAGATGAGGAAAGTTATTTCTCTCAGAGGGTTGTGAGACTTTGGATCTCTCTTCCTCAAAAGGCGGTTGAGACAGTCTTTGAATATCTTTAAGGCAGAAGTAGTTAGATTCTTGATAAGCAAGGGGGGTGAATGGTTATCGGGCTTAAGCAGGAACGTGAAGTTTAGGTTAAAATTATATCAGCCATGATCTTATTGAATTGCAGAGCAGGCCTGAGTGACCTACTCCTGCTCCTAATTCTTAATTCGTATGTTCGTACCTTCGTGTGTAACTTTTTGGAGGAAGAGAGTGCCAGATTTTCACATAAAGGCAGGGTTATGGGATAGTAATTAGGAATACTGTGTTTCTTCCTGCCCTTTCTCTCAATACTGAAGCTTATTGGATTCGAAATTGGCTGTGTGGGAGAAGACAGAGAGTGGTAGTGGATGATTGCTTCTCAGACTGGAGGTCTGTGACTAGTGGTGTGCCTCAAGGATCTGTGCTGGGACCATTGTTGTTTGTTGTCTATATCAATGATTTGGATGATAATGTGGTGAACTGGATCAGCAAGTTTGCTGATGACACTAAGATTGGAGGAGTTGTGGACAGCGAGGAAGGCTTTCAAAGCTTGCAGAGGGATCTGGACCAGCTGGAAAAATGGGCCAGAAAATGGCAGATGGAATTTAATGCGGAAAAGTGTGAGGTGTTGTATTTTGGAAGGTCAAACCAAGTTAGGACATACACAGTAAATGGTAGAGCACTGAGGAGTGCGGAGGAACAAAGGGATCTGGGAGTTCAGATACATAATTCCCTGAAAGTGGCATCACAGGTAAACAGGGTTGTAAAGAAAGCTTTTGGCATACTGGCCTTCATAAATCAAAGTATTGAGTATAGGAGTTGGGATGTTATGGTGAGGTTGTATAAGACACTGGTGAGGCCAACTTCGGAGTATGTGTGCAGTTCTGGTCGCCTAATTACAGGAAGGATATCAGTAAGATTGAGAGAGTGCAGAGAAGATTTACTAGGATGTTGCCAGGTCTTCAGGAGTTGAGTTACAGGGAAAGATTAAACAGCTTAGGACTTTATTCTTTGGAGCATAGAAGGATGAGGGGAGACTTGATAGAAGTTTACAAAATTATGAGGGGTATAGACAGAGTAAATGTGAGTAGGCTCTTTCCACATAGATTAGGAGAGATAAACACGCGAGGTCATGGCTTTAGGGTGAAAGGGGAAAGGTTTAGGGGGAACATTAGGGGGAACTTCTTCACTCAGAGAGTGGTGAGAGTGTGGAACGAGCTACCATTTGACATGGTAAATGCGGGCTCACTCTTAAGTTTTAAGAATAAATTGGATAGATACATGGATGGGAGAGGTCTGGAGGGTTATGGACTAGGTGCAGGTCAGTGGGACTAGTGGAATAATATTTTGGCACAGACTAGAAGGGCCAAATGGCCTGTTTTCTGTGCTGTAGTGTTCTATGGTTCTTATTGTGACTGATGCCCATACTGGCCAAAAAGTAGGAGGAGGAACATGTACTGATTTTTATTTCTTAACCTTCTTCACCTCTTCGACTTTCTCTTTTAGCCTAAGACATCTTCAAATCCTATCTCTTCAAAGGCTTTGTTCACCCCTAATATTTCCTCCATTGGCTTCCTATCTACTCTTTTTCCTTAAAAGTCTGTTCAGCAACTTGGGATGTTTCTGTATATTAAAGTCTTGTATAAATAAAAACTGTTGTTCTCTCATCGCTTTCTAAGTGCTGACTATAGTTTGACTCTTCTTAGCTTAAATTAGTGAAATTTCCACATACTTAACATTCTTGGATGTAGTCAAACCTGTTCAACCCTTTGGCAGCTTTGATTTCAATTGGCGCATTAACTTTTAAAACAAAAATGTGTTTGTGGTAAATTTTGTCCTTATTAGGACAAAATAAGGAACTGCGCAATGTTCTAACACTTGATGACATCTTAGATGTGCTCATAGGTATTTCTTTAGCTAAATTAAATCTTCTAACATTAGACATCTGTAGCTACAGCCTGGCTGGAGGACTGGACTGATACTACCTTTACCCCCTTCCGAAGAAAGGTGATCTGAAACAGTGTGAAAATGATAGAATAGTTGCTTTGATCTCCCACACTCATGAAATCTTGCTCAGGATCATCCTGGAGAGAATCTGGATAAAGATAGAGAGTGAGATTGCTGATGATCAAGTTGGATTTCAAAGTGGAAGATAAACCAAAGGTCACGTCACTAATCTTAGAATCAATTGCGCAAAGTCCAAGAACATTAGCCAGCCAATTTGAATGCTTCATTGATTTTGAGAAGGCATTTGATTCGGTCTCACACGAGAAACTCTGGTTGACAATGTTAGACATGGGATACCCACCACATTTAATCATCTTGCTAGCCAAGCTTTAATAAGCTAGTTAATGAGTGTTTGGCCCCCCTCTAGGAAAGGTTCAGAGTCAAAAATGGTGTTAGACAGGTCTTCTCATCATATTTATTCAACATTCGAGCAGAAATGGTTGAGGGAGACGCTTGATGGATGCACAGGTGGTATACCGATTGGCGGGTGGAGAGTTTTGAATCTTTGATATGCTGATGACATTATTCTGCACACTAACTCATTGGAGGAGCTACAGGAGTTGGTGGACTGTCTTGATTAAGTTAAATGGAAACAGTCTCCTGATCAATGTTGACACGACAAAGGTAATAGGGATGAGTGGAAAGACTTAGAGAATTCTGATTAATGGAGTTCAGTTTGAACAGGTTGATACCTTCCACTATCTTGGGTCACTCATAATAATAGAATAGAATCTGTTATAAAGGATATGATAATAGGACACTTAGAAAATATCATTAGGATTAGATAATATCAACGTGGATTTGTGAAAAGGAAATCATGATTGACGAACCTACTGGAGTTTTTTTGAGGATGTAACTAGCAGAATAGGTAAGGGAGAGCCAGTGGATGTGGTGAGAATTGGTTAGTAGACAGGAAACAGAATAGGAATGAATGGGTCTTTTTCAGAGTGGCAGGCAGTGACCAGTGGGATATTGCAGGTATCAGTGCTTGGACCGCAGCTATTCACAATAACTATCAATGATTTTGATGAGGGAACCAAATGTAACTTTTCCAGGTTTGCTGACGACACGAAACTTGGTGGGAATGTGAGCAAGGAGGAGGATGTTAAGAGGCTTCCAGGCGATTTAGACAGGTTGAGTGAGTGGGCAAATACATGGCAGATGCAGTATAATGTGGATAAGTGTGAAGTTATCCACTTCAGTAGGAAAAACAGAATGGCAGAACAATATTTAAATGGTGATAGATTGGGAAATGTTGTTGTACAAAGGGACCTGAGTATCCTTGTACACCAATCAATGGAAACAAGCATGCAGGTCCTTTCCCTCTTCAGCCCTCCTCCCTTCCCCCCTTCCGTTTTTTCTTCCTTCCCTGCTTTCCCCCCTTCTCCACCTTTGCCCTTACCCCATCCTTCCCTTCGCCCCCATCCTTCCCTTCGCCCCCATCCTCCCTTCCCTTCTTTCTTTGTTTCTTTCCTTACCCCACCCTCTCCCTCCCTTTCACCTTCTCCTCCCCTCCTCCACCACCACCCGCCCTGAGCTATTCCAAGAGCAGACTGTTACACTGTGGTGTGGCAGGACATGTTTTGGGGTTGTGGTTCCCCCATGTTGTAATTTTCCTCTCTGATCTCTCATTTTGGAGAGTGTCAAGTCGAGCTTAAGTCAAATACAGAGCAGGAGGATCTAAGGAGGTTGTGTCTAGATGCACTCTCAAATCTTCTACGGTGGTTTCAGACATCATTGTCACAGATTTGGAAACATATTGCTCATCAGCCAATAATAAGTTACGTGAAAAAATAAAGAAATCTTAGGAGATGAAAGTATGTGACTTATTTAAGAGGAAAGCAGCACAGTCATCTTAGAATTACACAGGAAAGAAGGCTATTGTGCCTATGTCAGCTCTTTGAAAGAGATGTTGAACAGATAATTTGGAATAATGAATGTTTTTCTTGTACATTTTTAACTGTGACCTATGTTACTATTGCTGGGTTTAAGATTATATCTGTTTGCTCTACATTGTTGTACCAATAATCTGGGGATGGTGGGGGTGGGGGGGGTGCAAGATTTGTTGAAATGGTTACTTAATAGATCAAGATTTTTATTTCCTCTTATTTTATCAGGTGATGCTTTCCCTTGGACTATCAGTCTCAGCCAGTTCAGTGTGTATACTTTACTCGGGCAGCTGAAGGCCTGTAACCTCGTGGAACCCTTGGGCTGTACTTCGACTCTGGCCATCACTTCACACAAGCTGCAAACCTCCGGCCCCGAAACCAGACACTCATTTGTCGTCTGTCTCCACGTGGACCTGGAGTCTCTGGAGATGAAATGCTCAAACCCTCAGGTTGGTGTTGGCTCAGCTAATTGATTTATTGTGGGGAAAATAAGAAAAGACTTTCTTTAAGTTAGTTTGTCCTGTACTTTATAGGAGAATCCTTATTCCATTAAACGTCTTAGCTCTCTCTTTTGAGTTTGGTGACCAAGATCGGGGAGAAAGATTAGTTTACCGCTTTGATGTGCTCTCAAGTTTTTTGTAATTTAGACTCTTCCAAAAAAAATTTAGTAACTGCAGTCTAAAGTGCATCTTAAAACTGATGGAGTAAAATCAGTTGCAGATGTGCAGTTTCGAAAAGTATTATGTAGCAGAATTAATGTGCAGCAGCTTTGAAAGTGTCCACTGGAGCTGCTTGTTCAAGAGTTTATCATAACTTCACACAATATGTTTATAGATGTGGGCTGTAACATTAAAGAGATTTCAGATTTAAATAATACGGACTTAAGTTCCCATTAATCGACTGCATTCCATACAGTGGTGGAAATCTTCTGCCAAACTTGAAATTCTTCATATTTTTGTTATCTCAGGAAAAATCACTTTGCGTTGATTTTAATCGTAAAAGTCTAGAGTTTCGCATACTGCCACCAAATACACTTAATAGTGGTATGTTTTAAATTGTTTCCTAGATTAGTGGAACATATTTAAAAATGATTTCTGAACACCTCTGTTCATTGTGTTTATGGCAAATTTGCTGTGGAAAATTAATTCAGGTGGCAAATGAAGCAATGGACACACGAGGAGAAACTTACCTAGCGAATGGTTAAGATCTAGAATGCACTGCCTGAGAGTGTGGTGGAGGCAGGTTCAACTGAGGCATTCAAGAGAGAATTAGAATACTATCTAACAAGGAAGAATATGCAGGGTTACGGGAGAGGGCTGGGGAATGGCACTCGGTGCATTGCTTATTCAGAGACCTGGCACTGAGACAACAGGCCGCATGGCCGCCTCCTGCACTGTAACAATTCTGTGATTCTGTGACTATGAATAAGAGATTTTAATTTTACTCAGCTGTATTTCCACAATTGAAGTGCAGTTGTTTATATATTCTTAACTTTTTGCTCACAAGTCTTCAGGTAATGTAGTTAATTGAAACTGCTTTTTCAGGTTTTTAACTATTAATATGAGAAAAACTATTGCGGATTCCATTTGTAATATGGAACAAAAACCATGCAATAATATCTAAAATTGCACAGTTTGCTCCTCCAACTCCCTGTCAAAGTTTGAAAAATTGGCTAACATGTAAATTTTCATTTTGTCATTGAAAAATCATCTGTACTGGAATGTAACATCACTCTGCTCTACCAAATCTCTCAGCTTTCGATAAGTTTGGATTTTCATTAGTCCTTGAAGCTTGCTAGAAATTTGAAACGGACACTTATGAATTCAATTGAATTTGCATAGTCTTAGCATTAAATCGTTAACTTCTGAAAAATGGAAACTTTGATAAAATAGAGTATGTTAGAAGTTGTTTCCCTATTGTGCTTGGTATATCTGGTCAAATTACTTTTAAGCAATTCAAATTATGTATGTCAGAATCATTAAAGGTGTGATAATTAAGTTTGGTAGCTATGCTTCTTTTGGATTTAGTGTCTGGAATAGGAAGTTGCTTAATGGAATGTAATTGGACACATTGTGCCAGAATCTGCTGGCAACAGACTAGTGAGTTTTATGCTCACACTGTTAACCAGTATGTAAATAACCTAACAATTTGTGGCAAGGAAGAGATACGATATAAGTTGCAAATCATTACAAGTTGTTGGATGATTTGTGCTGCTTTACCAGGAGCCTCACATAATGAGATCTTGTTGTTAACCTCCCCATGAATTTCAAGATATTGCTGCATATGCCTATTAGTTCCACATTAAACTCACCGCAGAAAGTTAGGTCAGGTATTTTCCAACATAAGGACCTTTTCAGTGACAATGTTCTTGCAATGCCCCTCAAACTCCTCAGTTCAGAAAGCAAACTATAGAAACTGAGGGCTCTCATTCCTATAGGTTGTAGATTGTTGATGGAGATTTTTAAAATTTACAACCAAAAGAATTTCTTTCTTTCTTTCTCTTTCTTTTTCTCACTCCATCCATCTTTCTTTCTCTCTCTATTTTTGTTTCTGTACCTGATTTGATTCTAATTCACACTATTGCTATCTCTGTTCTTCTGCTTCTTTCTTGAATCTTAAATGTAATTGATGAGGAAGATAGACTGCTGTCCAAAATGAACCGTCAACTTTGCACTTCCACCAAATCCTGCAGCAAAAATCTTTAAATCTGAAGGATGAGGAAATCTTTAATAAACAGGGCTTGAAATGAGATACACTCCATCAGGACATTTTGGGTTGATAACCACCTTTCAGAATGATTAAGGGGGAGTAAGATGGAGCAACAAAAATCTCCCTTTCATTTGTCCTTTTTAAGCAGAATAAGTTAGAATAATCTCATTCCAGTGAAGGTCAATCTGTAGTATAGACACAATCAAACTTGTGCTTCAGAACTAGCTGTGCCCTTAGCCAAGCTGTTCCGTAATAGCTACGGCACTGGTATCTACCTGGCAATGTGGAAAACTGCCCAGTTGTGTCCTGTCCACAAAAAGTAGGACAAGACCAACCAGGCCAATAACTGCCCCGTCAGTCTAGTTTCAGTCATCAGAAAAGTGATGGAAGGGGTTGTTGACAGTGCTATCAAGCGGCACTTACTCAGCAATAACCTGCTCATTGACGCTCAGTTTAGGTTTCACCAGGGCCATTCAGCTCTTGGCCTCATTACAGCTTTAGTCCAAACATGGACAAAAGAGCTGAACTCCTGAGGTGAGGTGAGAGTGACTGCCCTTGACATCAAGGCAACATTTGACCGAGTGTGGCATCAAGGAGCCCTAGCAAAACTGGAATCAACAGGAATTAGCGGGAAAACTCTCCATTGTTTGGAGTCATGTCGAGTACAAATAAAGATGTGTCTGTTGAAGGTCAATCATCTCAATCCCAGGACATCATTGCAGGAATTCCACAGAGTAATGTCCTGGGCCCAGCCATCTTCAGCTGCTTCATCAATGACTTTCCCTCTATAAGGTCAGAAGTGGGGATGTTCAGGGATGATTGCACCATGTCCAGGACCATTCATAACTCCTCAGATACTGAAGCTGTCCATGTCCATGGTTGCGGGGGGGGGTTACCATTGACCAGAAACTGAACAGCCATTTAAATACTATGGCTACCGGAGCAGCTCAGAAGCTGGAAATTTTGTGGATAGTAACTCAACTCCTGACTCCAAAGCCTGTCCACCATCTACAAGGCACAAGTCAGGAGTGTAATGGAATACTCTCTGCTTGCCTGGATGAGTACAACCCCACCAGCGCTCGAGGAGCTCGACACCATCCAGGACAAAACAGCCCGCTTGATTGGCGCCCCATGCACCACCTTAAACATCCACCCCCTCCACCACCGACCATGGCAGCAGTGTGTGCCATCTACAAGCTGCACTGCAACAAATCACCAAGGCTCCTTCGACAGCACCTTCCAAACCTTTGACCTTTACCACCTCGAAGGACAAGGGCAACAGACAAGGACACCACCACCTGCAAGTTCCCCTCCCAAGCCTCACACTATTCTGACTTGGAACTATATCGCTGTTCCTTCACTGTCGCTGGGCCAAAATCCTGGAACTCCCTCCCTAACAACACCTTGGGTGTACCAACGTTACAGAAACTGCAGAGGTTCAAGAAGACAGCTCATTGCCACCTTCTCAAGTGGGCAATAAAAATGCTGGCCTAGTCAGCAATGTCTATGTCCCATGAAAGGATTAAAAAAAGAGAATTTATTGGGATACTCTTTCTTTCCAATGAAACTAATTTTGAATCAGGGGTGGCGACAAAGCAAAATTAACAGTAAGAAGATAATGGGAACGAGGAAAACAATGGCAATAAAAAGTGGCAGACTCCCAGGACTAGGTGGTGCCCTTTCCAGGATTTTAAAGGAAATAGGCAAGAACATTGCAAATGTCCTAATTATAATCTGCCAAAATTATTTCAATTTGGGAATAATCCCTTTAAATTTAACAATTATGCAGGTTACTTTGCTATGGAAAGGAACAACCAGGGGATTATGGACCAGTTAGCCTAGTAACAAAAGGGAACCCAGAATTTTTCTGTAGAAGGCATACAAATAGCAAAAAGCTGGTGAGAGAGTAGGAGGTGGGGCCTATTAGGGAGCAAAAAGGGGTAATAAACACATGAAGGCAGAGGCATGGCTGAGTAAGTTAGTAGTTTGCATCTGTCTTTGCCAAGGAACAAGATGCTGCTGGTTGGAAAGTTTAGGAAAAGGGGGCGTTGTCTAAAAATTAGAGCCAGGCCTATCAGGAGTGAATTTAGGAAACAATTCTACATCAAAGGGTGGCAGTAGTTTGAAACTCTCTTCTGCAAACTAATTAATATTCGGTCAATTCATTTTAAATCAATTTTTGTCAATTGAAGGTATGAAGGAATATGGGGCTAACGTGGGTGTATGGAGTTCGGTTGCAGATCAACCATGATGTTATTAAATGGAAGAACAGCTTCAAGGGGCTAAATGCCTTATTCTTGTTCCTATCTGCATGCTCTCTTCTTCCCCCACCCTGACTTTTTGAATTAATGCTCTGGAGGTTAAACTGTTTCAAAGAATGAAGACACCCTGTACTTATAGTAGCTCAATACGTTTAATGCAAATTGCTTAGGGTAAACATTCTGATATTTTCTTCAATTAAAGTTACCAGATTCTACACTGACCTTTCATCCATCCAGGTTGTGTTAGAACCACCCAGCCTGGATTGATAATTAAAACCTTCCATTCAAATTTGAAATAACTCAGTGAGACAACCAAGGTATTATTCAGAAAGTAGAAAAAAATGATCGCGCTCACATAATAGAGCAGTTGCTTTTCTGATGTTGGGGTTGCAGATGTTGTCGGGGCAGAAGTTAAGGCACTTCATTTTACACCTATCTTGAGCTTGAGCTTGAGCTTGAAGTGCCCAGAAAAAGAGTATTCCATGTTCCCAGCACTAGAATCTCTTACCATAGTGAGCGCAAACTTCACAAAGCAACAGAGGTAGAACCTAATGCATTTTGTCCTCTTGCCTCTGGCCCACAACTCAGGTTACACACAAGTATTTTAAAGCTAATAAGTCATAAAACTCTGGGAGATGGGAAGATAATTTAAGTAATTTAGGTCTTGAGCTCCCTCCTCCATCCCCACCCCCTTTCTGTTTCTTCCCCCTTCCTTTTGTTTTTTCCAATAAATTATATAGATTTTTCTTTTCCCACCTCTTTCCATTATTTTTAAATATTTTTCAATCTTTTATGCTCCCCCCACCCCCACTAGAGCTATACCTTGAGTGCCCTACCATCCATTCTTAATTAGCACATTCGTTTAGATAATATCACCAACTTTAACACCTATGTGTTCTTTTGTTCTGTTGTCTGTGACATCTTTTGATGAGGAACAACACCTCATCTTCCGACTAGGCACTTTACAGCCTTCCGGACTGAATATTGAATTCAACAACTTTAGGTCGTGAGCTCCCTCCCCCATCCCCACCCCCTTTCTGTTTCCCCCTTCCTTTTGTTTCCAATAAATTATAAAGATTTTCCTTTTCCCAACTATTTCCATTATTAAAAAAAAACCCCACTAGAGCTATACCTTGAGTGCCCTACCATCCATTCTTAATTAGCACATTTGTTTAGATAATATCACCAACTTTAACTTTAACACCTATGTGTTCTATTGTACTATTGTCGTTGACATCTTTTGATGATCTGCTTCTATCACTGCTTGTTTGTCCCTACAACCACACCCCCCCCCTCCACCTCTCTCTCTCTCTCTATCTCTCCGCCCCCCCACACACACCTTAAACCAGCTTATATTTCAACTCTTTCTTGGACTCGAACTCAAGTTCTGTCGAAGGGTCATGAGGACTCGAAACGTCAACTCTTTTCTTCTCCGCCGATGCTGCCAGACCTGCTGAGTTTTTCCAGGTAATTCTGTTTTTGTTTTATATTTCACCCCTTCCTTGGATTCACCTAGTTCTGTTGAAGGGTCATGAGGACTCGAAACGTCAACTCTTTTCTTCTCTGCCGATGTTGCCAGACTGCTGAGTTTTTCCAGGTAATTCTGTTTTTGTTTTGGTAATTTAAGTAGCTGTATAACAAAAGGGAGTATGTGAAGAAGTACTTCAACACTTTTGCAGACTCTTTGTAACATTGATTTCCTACCCATGCAATCCACCCCTTGTTTTTACATGGAAAACCTACCACTGTTTTAACACCAATTTTCACCCTTTTGTATTTGCAAAGCATTAAAGCTAAAAACAGAAATCCCTTATGAATAATGTTAATTGAAGAAGCACTCCAAACATAAGGTTATACTAAGGTGGCTGCTTGAAAATTATCAGTGATGGTTAAACCTTTGAGATCAGCTTCATGTTTCTTTGTGACTGAGGCAATATTGGAATGAATTGCATAAAGTAGAATATTAAGTTTTCGTTAACTGAGGAATACTTAAACAACATAATGTTGTGTTCCATTTATCAATGTGATAGTTAACTAGGAATATTGTATATATTATAATAAGCACCTTGTTGTACCATATTATGTTCAAGGCATGATCATTCCAGCGTAGAATCACTTAATGCAAAACAGCTTCTAGTCTATTTCCTCTAAGATCTACCTAAGTATGTGAGTTAGCACTCTGTTGATTGCAGTTGACCTGATACAGTGTTGTATATTCTATACTTAGTGCCACATTTTCTATTAAGTCTGAACATTAAGTCTTTCATGGAATAATGGAAATTCCTAACATACTCCGCAATTGTCTGAATAATTCCAGATATCTGTTACACTGCACAAAAACTGAATGCTTTATATTCCATTTCCTCTAGATCTTGGAGCCCAAAGAAAGATGGCACACATGTATATAGTTCCACATTCGTCATGGTGTCCTAGAATTTTGGAGCTTCAGATAAAACAGTCCAATTGTGTGTGCTGACACCAAGCGTGTAATGTTAAACCAAAGCCCCATCTACCCTCTGATATGGAGGTGAAAGATCCCATTGCACTATTTCGAAGAAAAGTAGGGCAGTTATCCCTTGTGCCATATTTATCCATCAATCAGCATCACAAAAACAGATTATTTGGTTGTTATCATATTGCTGTTTGTGGGAGATTCTTGTATGCAAATTTACAACGTCCTGTGGTCATGAAAGACACTACATAAATGCAAGTCTTTCTTCCTCCAGTGGACCAACAGAACTTAGGCAATTTTTAATGCACCTCACTTGTTAACAAAGCATTAAAAGTCTACATATTCCACAGTTAAACAGTGTGGTGTCTAACACATTCAGTTTTTGTGCAGTGTAACAGATATCTGGAATTATTCAGGCAATTGTGGAGTATGTTAGGAATTTCCATTATTGCTTTTCTCTGATTTCATGAACAACAATGTGCGGCACACACTGACTCTTACTTTAGATGATGGCATTGGGCATTGAGCTCATTTCCTGAATAATTAAATGCTTGGCTGAAAAGAAAAATAGATTTTTACTTCTAAATATTCCCTAATAGTTGGTTTAAAATAATGAATAACGGGAATTAGATGATTACAGTTATCAGATTGCATTTACAATATTGTGCAATTGCATGGAGCACAAGTTAAAGTACACTACAGAATACTTGATTCAAAATATAATCTATTGTATTTACTCTATGCTAGCTTATATTTGATTAGGATGCTTTTACCTTGTAAAATTATCCACTTTCTCTTCCTACTGTTATTCGGATTGCATGAACAGATTGTGCAAAAAAATCCACTTTCTTGATGTTTGCTGCTTTTCAGAAGTGTAACTTATTGTTTTCCTTTTGCCTTCCACTTCCCTGGCCACAAGGTCCCTGTCCTCTCTACTAGGGATAAAGTAGACTTTATGCATCTGTTCCAAATGCTGCAAAAGTCAAGTCACCTTACTTTTGAAGTATATTTTTTTAATACATATTTGTTCAACTGATGATGAATCATGAAAATACACAGTACAAAAAGAAGCCATTCAATCTATCATGTCTTTGCCAGCTCTTTGAAAGAGCAATCTAATTACTTCCACTTCCTGATCTTTTCTCATAGTCCATTTTTTTCCTTCATGTATTTGGCCAATTCCCTTTTGAAAGTGGCCATTAAATCGACTTCCACCTCTACTCTCAGCCAGTGATTTCCTGCTTTAAACAACTCGCTGTATAAAATAAAATTCTCCTCATCTCCCCTGTGGCGGGTGGAGTGGGGGGGGGCGGGGGTGTGGCAGGTTGGGGGTGCCCAAGCAGCGACAACCTACCTTATCTTTACGCTCCTGTTTCTCATTGGCTCCCACAAGTGAGCCAATACTTGCCTCTAATGGACTTCTATTTCCATGCCTGTGAAAGTGGTTGCTATGCAGTCTCCAATCCATTGACAGTGATGTTCCTTTTCTGCTGCTAGGCCAAAATCCTGGAGCTCCCTTCTGACAGCACTGCAGGTGTATCTACACTAGATGGACCGCCGCCTTCTCAAGGGCAATTAGGGTTGGGCAACAAATGCTGGCCTTGCCAACAATGTTCACATTCCATGAAAGAATCAAAAAGAGGTCAAAGTCATATTGATGTCCTAGGGGCCTGCCACTTGAAATGGGCAGGTGCTTTGGACTCCTGGTGACAGAATCCTCTCAAAATGGGGTCAGCCGCATCACCAGTCAACCAGCTGATAAAGATACCAACCCTATTTTGAGGTTCATAGTGTCTTATTGCCTGACGAAGGCAGTCAAAATCGACCTCAATTAGCTTTTGTAATGTACGAGAGGCTTAATAGGATGGCTGAATGAGGTTCCTTTTGTAAGGCTACAACAGTTAATAGCTAGTCTCTGTAAAGGCCTTTCAATATAACGGCATTTCCTGAAACTTCACATGACACTGTGTTATACATGTAAGTTTATTGCTTTAAATATAGCCTGTGTAAGGTCCACAGAAATGGATAGTTTATTCAAATAAATTATAGAGTGTGACAAAATAGAGCAATTTGTACTATTAGGAAATATTTATGGAGAAAGCATTACAAATTCAGTGCTCAGCAACAAGTAAACTATTGACTAAAACTTTGTCTAACATTAATGGTTATACAGTATGTAGTAAATGATTTACTGTGACTATTGCTGTTTTTATAATGCTTGCACTCAGTACCACACAAGATGCGTTTCCCATTTTTCAAAATTTCTTTGAACTCAGTAAAAAAAAACATTGTGCATCTAATAATGTCAAACAAGGCTGGTCGCGTGTTGTGCTTCTCCTTTTCCACTTAGTTGTTCTACAAGGAGTGGTTAAAGAAAACTTAATTCACTCCTCCACTATCTTGTTTGTTTAAAACAACATTAAACTGGAGCCTACCTTTTCTTAATTCCATGAGTACTTGTTGAAACAATGCATTGCAATCAATTACAAAATATTAGTTTTCTTTGCTAAATTGATGGTTTGTGGTGGTTTTGCATGTTGGTCACCCAAACATTGATTACGTAGTTAAAGTCTAATCCACAAGTCTTGATGACCTAATTTTGGTTTCAGTGCATATCATTATGTTGTGCTTGGAGACAAGATAATGTAGATTAATTTGGCAAATTTTAATTTCTATCTTTTATCTAATAAATGTTTCCTTTAAACCATTGACATCTTCGAACATGCAGAAACAGTTGAAGGAAGGCGCATTTTGACGAACTATTGAGTGGTGAGAACCTACAAAAGCTCTTTCAAGTAGCTGCATTCCTGTCATTCAAGCCCTTTGCAGTCAAATTGCAAAGCTCTGTGGGCAGAATCGTTCCAGATTTGCACTAAGTGCGGTACAGGCGGGCAAATGGATGATTTACCTGCCGCCCACAATAGTGGCTTTTCACGGCATATCATCCCATTCCCACCTCATTCGTTATGCATTCCCAGGAAACATACTGGGTTGCTAGCCTCTGATTCACACGCACAGCTGTCATCGCAGACCTTCAGGAACCGGGCACCGTATATAAGGGCTGCCCCTGCACATAGTGCCAGCACTCTTCAAGGGATAGGAAGTTGCTGGGAACTGATGGCTGCCAAAGGGAGGAAACATGCTGCCCCCAGATTTAGCAGTGCCTCCCTCAAGCGCCTACTGGGCACATTGGAAGCCTACCGTGAAGTCCTCTACCCCGCTCTGGGTGAAAACCAGCAAGCAAAGTCACCAATCCAGCATGTGGGGTGGCAGCAGCAGTGGTCAGTGCCAACACCCTGCAAAAGAGGACAGTCACCCGGTACCGAAAGACGGTGAATGGGTTCATCCATTCCGCCAGGGTGAGTCACTCTTCTCATCACCCTCAACTCACAAACCCATCACACATCCACAGGGATCTCACACCTCAAGGAACAACGCCACTAACTCTCATACACACCCTCACACCTCCATCAGGCTCATATCTTCTGCAACTCGGGTTCTCATCCCGTCAACGGCTCCACTCACCACACAAACATTCCATTCCGTGCCATGCGTCCTGCTCATGCTCTCTCCATCTATTTTCATGCAGGAGAAGCTGGCTCACAATAACAGGGAGAGGTCCCAGACCCAGGGGTAGAGTGGCCCGCCTTAAACTCCTCACCCGCTTTGAGAAGTGTGCCATCCTGCTGACTGGTGAGAACCTGGACTGTGCCTGCAGTGACAGTGAGGTCAGCGGTGAACACCCACGTGAGGACCCTGCATCACATCATCCCTCTCTCAACACAACTATGAATGCTCGCTCTCCTTTTGACTCTGCTGCCATGCACTTCTTATCTCTACTTTGGTTCACAGGGAGCTTTGCCAAGCAGACGACACCCTTGGCCAGCCAGCCCCTCAGCTCCATCCTGGTCTGCACCTCCAGCAAAAAGGACACCTCCTTCATTGAAGAGCTGGAAATAAGCAGCCTGGAAGATCCATCACAGTGCTTACCCACACCATCCACCAGCACAGAGACATGCACCTCAGTGGGACCTAGATGTAGAACAGGCTTGGGTTCACAATCTGGTGGTCACTGCATGGACATGTGTCTGCAGCAGGAGGAGGCAGGTTCAGCTAAGCTCCGCAGCACTTGGAGGACTGCTGGGGGAGAGGCCTCTGTGAGTTCCGAGTCAGATGACAACCCTCTGGACTTCGCCTTGCAACTCATCGTGGAGAGTCAGCAGAAGGCGGGGGGGACATCATGCAGAGCTGTTGGAAGCCTTCAACAGAGTGGCACGTGAGGTGGAGGAGTGCATCCGCCTGCTCTCCGATGAAGTGGTGCCCACATGTACGCATATGGAAGCGTATGGATGGAGGATGTCATGGAGACCCCTGGTCCAGCAGAACACAGAAATGCATGCAGACCTGCACTCCATTGTGGCAGCCATTGGTGAGTTCCTGCAGTGGCAACATGAGAGGGAAATGGGGTCCCTCGACGTCTCTCCAGGTGTTTATTCCCTCCATGGAGACAGGCCGGGGCTGTCAGGCACTCGAAAGGAGGAGGCACAGCAGCTGAACACCCCTGGGTCATCCACTACAGAATCTCAGAGGCTGCCCAATCTCTCCAATCTTGGCCTCTGTTACCGCAGAGGGAGCAGGTGGCCCACGGGAAAGTAGCCAAAGGAAGCCAGGGTCCTCAGGGCATTGACTCACCAGAGGACTCAAGCTAAAGTCATCAGAGGTAACAGGCTCAACAGGCTGCCTGCACCCTTGCTGTGGATGTCAAGGCAGGACCTAGAAGAAGTGATAGGCCTAGAAAAGTTGCGAATTTCTGATCACAAGTAGTCGTACCGGTGAACGCATTTTGTCGCTTTATAATCTGAAAATGCTCTCACTTTCACTGAATAATATGTAATGGTGTCTTTCAGCTTCATTTACAGGCTTTGTGAGTCCTCCCCCTGAATCATGCCCCCCCCCACCCCCCACCGCCCCCCCAACCACCACTAGCAGTTCAGCTGCACGCAGCCGGACCACGAATGATTCTGGATGGAGAAGTGTGTGTGTGGCAGGGCCTTTTGGAGCCTTGTGCAGACGTGGAGGCTTCCTCCGTCACACTCATTTCAATGTCCTGAGCATTTCAATGCTGCCTGCTAGGGTTCACTTTCAGTTGTCCATCTGAGTTGACCTGCATCTCTCCCCACTCACTGATCGCACTCCCATGCAGCACCTGTTCCCTCCCAACATGAGACTTCTCTCACTTTTGTTTTGAGTTCAGAAGCATGGTGGTTGTAAAGTATGTCTTAAGCTCCCCCGTTCCTTCCTCCCTTCCAGTCACCCGTGTCCTTTCCTCCATCACTGTTGGCCCCCCTGGCATCACTTTCTACCTCCCCACTCTTAGCTACCAACTAGAACCCTTTTCTTTCCAGGATGTCCAGGTGAACATGCACTTCCCTTTTTCGAGAATCCTATCCCCATCCACATCAACCACCCCGACTGCCTCCTTCACACCATCAGGGTCCGTGTCTGCCTCCGAGTCCCCACAAACCACCCTCGCCATACCTTTTATTGCACCCTTGCCCTCCCACCCTACCGGCTCACTCTGCCCTCTCTCATACTCACCATTCCCTCCTACCACATCCACCTTCAGTTCACTCCCGGGAGGCAGTCATTGACTCCACAGATCTCTCCCTTGCTTGTTCACCTGGACATCCCCCCACTTACTTCTTCCTCCATCTTTAATCCTTCCTTCCTCCCCCTTTACTCTTTCCTCCCCCTTTATGCCTTCCTCCCTCTTCATGCTTTCCTCCCCCCTTACATCTTCCTCCTCATCAGTTGCTGCATTCTCTCCTAATACACCCTCCACCCCCCGTACTCCCTCCCCCTCCCTGGCACCATCGTTCCCCCCAACCTCATACCCCTGACACCATCGCTTCTCCCCCTCCCAACCTCACCCCAACCCCCCTCCCGGTATACACCAAACTTTCCCAGTCAAACCTAGACCTTCCGCTCCACCCACCTCGATGATCATTTGCAGGAGCTCACAGCCAAGACCCTGATGTCCCGAAGCAGACCCCAGACATCAATGGTGACTCTCCACTTTCCATGAGCTGCTTTGTGGTGGAGCCATGTCCATGAAAATCCACCCAACATGCGATGCACGTGTCTCTCCAGTGCCCAGTAGCTGCAGGGCTCCCGCATCTTCTGCTCCTTCGATGTCTGTGAATAGAGCAAGGCCCTAACGGTAAATCCCGACTTCTGCACGTCACGCTTGTCAAAACGTCTGGGTCAGCGTGTTTTCCCATCGACGTGCCCAGATGATGCAGCATGGGGTGTGATTCTGCTGAGCAGGGCTTATAACTATTAAAATGACATTCCCGACGTGCGGCGGTGGGAAAGGCTGCCTGCCATTGACTGGTGGAGCGGACGATAGCAAACTGGTTTCCCGCCATTTTGTCCGCTCAAACCTGCTGTGACACCCGACACCAACGGGGACGGAAAATTCCGGCCTACTTTTCAGTATTGAATATTGTGACAATTTACAGTGAAAAGTGAAAAGTAATCCTCCACGTTTCGAACCACCTGTCACTCATGATTATTAATAAATAACCTGTTTAAAAACCATTCTGGCACGTGATTCTGTAATATTTTGAGACTGTTACCATCACACAATGGAGCATTTGTAATTCAGTTTTAAACTTTACCTGTTGTAGGTGATGATGGGGAGTGGTGGGGTGCGGAAACCAGCCGGTGTAATGAGTTAGACAGGTCCTGTGGATAGAAATTTCCTTTTCCTGTCTGGTCTGAGTGCCTAGAATGAAGCTATTTTGGCAGGAAACAACATAGTTCTTAGAAATGGGTGTGGATCCACAGTGCAAAACTGCCAGAAATTCTGCATAAAGCCCCCATGAAATGAAGGCCAGCATTCCATTCACTATTTTTAATTGATTTTTACATTTGTCTATTAGCTTTTGGAGATTTCTGTGCTTGGACTCCTAAATATTTAACTGCTGTACAGTTTCTATTTTCTTACCACTTGGAAACTACTTCAATTTATCACTCATGGATCCAAAGTGGATGACTTCACACTTGCTCTATTTGCTTTTTTTTCACCCCACTTACTCAACTGACTGTGCCCCATTTGCAATGTCCTGCTCATATCTATACTATCCCCTATCCCTCCTAACTGAGTGTCATTTGCAAACCATCTGTCATCCAAGTCATCAGTAAATATGGTGAAAACTTAAGGCCCGGAACAGGTCTTTTAACAAACCCGTGCGTTCTCTCTCTGATCAGCTGAAATTTGTTTAAGTGCTAAAACACTCTAACCCTCATGATAAATTCTAATGTTTCCCCCACAACTGACAAGCCTGGTTTCCTGGTTTCCACCCACCCCCCCATGATTTTATTACAATCGAGTGACATAAGCAAATTTCCAATCCTTCGGTGCAACTGCAGAGGAGTCAAATTTTAAAGCAAGAGACCTTTGAAAGATTATGACTGGTGCTTCTGAAAGTTCCTCATCTATTTATTTTAATGCCCTGAGGTCAAAACTATCAGGCCTTGGAGATGTATCTCTTTTAAGCCCTGTTATTTCTCCATTACTATTTTTTAAAACTTGTATTGAATCTAGAGAGTTTCACCCCTTTTCTTATTTTTAGTTTCTGTCACTGGTATTTTATCCTGTTTCTCCTCTTTGGAGAAAGATACAATGCACTCATTTAATATATTGCCATTGTCTTGTTGTCTATTGCAATATCAGCTGCACTTGTCTTTGGGCAAACTTCTCTGTTAGCCACTCACTTACTCTTAATGTCTTTATTAAAACTTTTGCTTGGAAGTTCCTTCTTGAATTTCCATTTAGCAGCTTTTAATGGGTGGAATCTGATGCTGAAAATTTATTTTCAGGCGTCGGGACCATTTTCGGATCTCGACCCGGCAGGGGTGTGTAGTATGCACTCTGGCATGATCTCCTGGGGTGCAGCCCTCACTAGCTAGCCACCCCCATATCCATCCTCAAATTAAGGAAAGCGGGTAGGTTCCTAGAAGCTGCTGGCCCAATCAGGCGACTCCGTAGCCGCAGATGGCTGGCAACCCCCACTGGGAGAGGTGGGCGCTGTGCTGAGGCAGTCAGGGGACGATGAGGCCACCTCAAAAATGGAAGCGTCTCTGGAGCGTGCAGGAAATGCCAAAATAACCAGGCCCCAGGCTGGTTGGGACATCAAAGTGGAGGGGAAACCCCTCTGGAGGTTTGTTATTGGCCATGTTTGTGGCCTTTCATCCCATTGCACTACTTTGGTCTGTGAAAATTCTGCCTCCATATTTCTCTTTATTTTGATGATGTACAGTAGCTGGTTTTACAAAACTTAGAAGTTGGTTTTGATCAGCAAAATCCTAAAATAATTTGGAGCTTCAGCTTATTTAAATATGTAACTTAAGGTTTACAATACACAAAAATCCAGTTCTTTAACTGTAACTATTTTGTTAACAAACCACACTAGTCAGGAGACCTATAGGGATCATTGACCATTATCCTCGTGTTATGGACAGCAGAGAGAGGTGAACTGAGCTTCTTTACCTTCTCACCGTTTGTCCGCAAACTGACGTGTTTTTAATAGTTTCAAAAATGGGCGGTGGTGTGTTTTCCCCAAACCCTCAGTTTGTGAAGTTTATTTTTTTTCAAGTGACTCACAGCAAACTGTCTTTATGGTTAAAACAGAAAGTTAGTTTATTCATACATACAAACCCGGGGATGGGGGCGGTAATGATCGCAACTTCATACACGTAAGCACACACACACACACACACACACACACACACACACACACACACATACACACACACATGAATATACGGTTAGCGGGATAGGACAGAGGAGTTTTACAACTATGAATAACTCAACAGTAAAAGAACCATAGAAATAGGTATCAGTTCACATGATTCCCAGAGACCAGAAAGTTGAAGTCCGAAGGGGCGTTCCTTCTCAGAGGAGTTCCAGTTCCATTGATGATCTGGTGGAAGTCAATATCGCAGTTTCTTTCAAATGGATAAAGATGCAGCGAGATAAGATTGCTGTGCGTAGACTTGGGGTGGAATCGTCCCAGAATTCCACTAAGTATGGTAGTGGGCGTGAAAAACGATGTTTCACCCACTGGACGCAATGACGGTTTTTTGTACTGTATCGTCCCCTTCCAACCTCATTAATTATGCAGCCACAGGAAACACGCTGTCTCTTTTTTTTTATATTCATTCATGGGATGTGGGCATCACTGGCTAGGCCAGCATTTATTGCCCATCCCTAATTGCCCTTGAGAAGGTGGTGGTGAGCTGCATTCCATGTGGTGCAAGTACACCCACAGTGCTGTTAGGGAGGGGGTTACAGGATTTTAACCCAGTGACAGTGAAGGAAGTGCAATATATTTCCAAGTCAAGATGGTGAGTGGCTTGGAGGAGAACTTCCAGGTGGTGGTATTCCCATGTGCCTGCTGGCCTTGTCCTTCTGGTTGGTAGAGGTCATGGGTTTGGAAGGTGCTGTCTAAGGTGAGTTCCCGCAGTGCATCTTGTAGGTGGCACACACTGTTGACACAATGCATCAGTGGTAGAGGGAGTGAATGTTTGTGGATGTGGTGCCTGTCAAGCGGGCTGCTTTGTCCTGGATGGCATCAAACGTCTTGAGTGTTGCGAGAGCTGCACTCATCCAGACAAGTGGAGAGTATTCCATCAGACTCCTGACTTGTGCTTTGTAGATCATGCTCAGTCTTTGGGGAGTCAGGAAGTGAGTTACTCGCTGCAGGATTCCCAGCCTCTGAGCTGCTCTTGTACCACAAAATTTATATAGCTGGTCCAGTTCAGTTCCTGGTCAATGGTAACTCCTAGGTGGCGGCCTCTGAATTGCCCGCCATGCCATTATCTCATGGTTTCCTCACTCCTGGTACCATATCTAAACTGCAGCCGCACACATAGTTCTCAGTGCTTGCAGCCCAGGACTGCTCCAGTGAAGACATGGCCCTGAAAGCCAAGAGGGGTTCAGGTACCCGTCACTGCAATGCCTTTTGGTGACCCGCCATGATGTCCTCCACCCCAGCTCTAGCCGCCGAAGGTCCAGCAACCTCACACTTCGGCTTGGGAGGCTGTGGCAGTTGTGGTCAGTGCCAATGCTGAACAGAAGAGGTTAGCCATCCAGTGCAGAAAGAGGATGAATGACCTCTTCTGTACCGCCAGGGCAAGGCAACCATCTCATCACTCTAAACTCACACACTCACAAGGCCATCACATTCACTGGCATCTCACTCACTGCCAGCTCAAGGGACATCACCACGCACTGTCTTACACACACCCTCACATCTCAACCTGGCATCATCTCTTCTGGAGACTGCCTCTTCAGCCCTCACCATCTTGAGGCCACTTGCACAGATCAACATGTGCCCCCACACACACCCAGGGATATTCCCCTTCCCCAGTACAGCCCTCACCCTGCAGCCTCTTCCCTTTCCTGTGGCCACTTCTCCCCCTTCCCCAAGCAAGCCCTAGCTCTGCAGTCATTGAAAAGCCACCCCACCTTACGGCGGGTCTGGTATGTAGCGACCTACCCATGAGCCCCCATTAAAGTGATGTGGTGCTGCCTGCGAAGCCTGGTGCTGATGACCGCGAGTGCTGCCCTAAACAGGGTAGGCAAACAAACCTTGAAGGCCTGAGCGAAGTGCAGTTCACCAGGTGCACGTTGCTTTTGCACAGTTGTGAAACACGTCGGTGTAATTGTTCCAGTGTGGGGGGATGAGTTCAGCAAGCAGGGCTTATTATGAGATGCTAAAGTATTGAAATTAGGTTCCTGATGTGTCTTGGCAGGAAACGCGGCCTGCCATTGATGGGTAGGGTGGACGATCACAAACGGGTATCATGATGGCATAAAAGCGATTTTTGGCCGCCTTGCCATATTGTCCACCCATGCTGCAAAACATGCCCCTGCCAACGAGAGTGGAAAATTCCACCCTTGGTCTGGTTGGGAGGTGATGATCAGAGGCTTCCAGATAAACGGACTTCAAGGGGCTGAGACTTGTTGCAGGTTGCTTTGTCAACCTGGAATCCTGGTGTTGATCTTGCAAGTTAGAGTTAAATCGGCAGTCTGAGGTTTCAGTCTTGAAATGTAACATTAGAATTGACCCAAAGGCCAAAGGCTTAGACCATGTGATGTGACACATTAATGAGGCAATTTCAGGTTAAGGAGCAGTTTCTGTGCCCCTGGTCAAATCCATTGGCTGCCTAATGAAAGAAATGGTGGCTCTTAGCGCCTCTGCAGGGATAATAAGTTTTGATGGCTCTCCGTCTATTATGGTTCAGGCTGGAGAGACCGACCGTCTGCTGCAACCTGATTTTGTTTATTGTAATGCCCTCTCAAAGAGAGGTGTGAGATTCCAACCTCATGAGGGTTGCTTTTTCCTTGTAACAGCTATTCCGAAATTTCCAGAAGCAGTTGTCAACGTTGTGAGTCATGTGACCTGTAGCAGTCATCTTTTGGTTCAGCAGAGTCCATTTTAAGTAAGGTTTAATTTTAAACAGTTTATGATCCCTTTCATGTCTTAGGGATATGACGCTCGGACGAGAGTATAACAAAGTCAGCACGGACTTTTATACAGCTTGAATAATTTCAGTGATCTAATGCTTAATAAGCAGGTGGTGAATAGGTTTCAGAATGTAGGGGGGTGGGTGGTGTTGGCATTATAAGTGTTATGTTTTGCAAATTATTTTAGGTGTTTGCCACATATGTCTTTTCCCATGCACGTCCCTTCCTTAATGGGAAAACAATCAGGCATGGTAAGAACATGGTATAACAAGCCATGTCATAACAAATATGGTAGTTAGTATTTTGTGTATTTCAAGAATAGTGGGCGGCAAGAATAGTGTTTTGAGGCAGTAAGTTTGTGGAAGAACATTTTTAAATTGTATAAGATGACCTGGGGCAACAATTTAGTCAATGTATTTTGTTTTGAAGTAGTTTGGATTTGAATCTGTTTAAATAGCAGCAGATTTGTTGTTGTAATTTGGGAGATTTATTTTGAGAATATAGCATTATTATTCATTTGGAAACACCAATTAAGCATTCTTCTTTACTTTCATCTTGCCAAATTATTGATAAGATTATTTTTTATCATTGATTTTCTACTGAAGTGTGAGCTTTGTCTAGCAGCATTCCTAGAAATATGATCAGAACTGAAAACTAGTTTTGCTGCTACTGGAAAAAATCAACCAATCTTAAGAGAGCAAGTTTGGTTACCTAAGACCACCTCTAAGCAGAAATCACTGAGTATATTGTATGAGCATGTGTAAGAAGTGCTTTAGTGAAGTTTGAGTGAATCACTAAATTTATTGAGAGGAACTGTAGTTTCAGTTTATGACCTAATGTTGAATTCACCATACAAAACTTGTAGCTACATTGCACCATTGATGTGAAAGACTTTAGCCAGAATCTTCGGATCAGCGAGCGGGGGCGGGCCCTGCTCACTGACGCGAGGTGATGTCAGGCGTGCGTTCCCGACGTCACCGCGTGCCATTTTGATCCTCAGTTTGGTGGGTTTGAGGCCGACTCTGCTGTGTGCCTACTGAACTGTCAAAGGCCTATTAAGGCCATTTAAAAACTAATTAAAGTTATTAACTGAGCTGTCCGTCCAACCTTAAGGTTGGCGGGCAGGTGAAGAGCCCAGACGGCCTTTGCATTTATCATGAAACCTCATCCACGGGCGGGATGAGGTATCATGAAGGGTTTATACATTAAATAAATTTTTTTATTAAAATTCATTGACATGTGACACTGTCACATGAGTAGACATGTCTTAAAATTTTTTTTCTTTTATTAAAATTTTCAAAAATCAAACTAATCGCCCTGAGGCAGCTCCATGCCTCAGGGAGATTTCTGCGCTCTTCCACGCGCATGCGCTCAGCGCTTCGGGGTGCGCGTCACACTGGACAGGCCTTAATTGGCCCACCCACGCTAAATGGCAGCACCCAGCTGATCGTGGGCAGCGATCGGCTGCGCGCCCACCGATTCCCACTCCTGCCCAACCCCCACAACCGGAAGAAAATTCTTCCCATTGACTTTGCTCTACAATGAGGGGTTCAATATGTTTTTTTTTAATTATTTGTTCTTGGGATGTGGCAAGGCCAGCAATTATTGCCCCTAAGAATGTGGTTTCCCTGTAGTGATTTCGTTCAACTGAGTGGCTTGCTAGGCCATTTCAGAGGGCAGTTAAAAGTCAACCACGTTGCTGTCGGTCTGGAGTTACATGTAAGCCAGACCGGATAAGGATGGCAGATTTTCTCCTCTGAAGTACCAGATGCGTTTTTATGACAATTTGGCAGTTTCATGATTAGTATCAATGAGGCTCTCATTTTATTCCAGATTTGTTAATTATTTGAGTGTAACTTTCTCCTGCTGTCCAGTGGGTGGAGTCCATTAACATTACAACTGTCCTACTGCCCCCTTTTGTAAAAGGCATTGGTAGGGAGAGATGAGAACTGAAGACACAGCTGAAGAGATGAGTTTTGAAGCATTTTGGCAGAGAAAAGAGAGATGGAAAGGCCCAATGGTCTTGGAGAGCAACAGCCCAAGCCACATCTTTTATTAACTTTCTATTTATAAAACCATGCAAGATTGTTTAGAAATTCCTAAAGCAGAGTTTAGCTAACCCTCAGAACTGGAGTGACAACATGACTTTCTGCATCTGTGTAACCCACATGAGAAGCAAACTTCACAGTCTTGATCTCCCTAGAGGCCGAACATTTTCAAAAGCATAGGATTTTATTTTTAAATTAAAATGTTTAGTATGGTGCGCAGCTGTGTGCGTTTCGAATGCAGCTCATTTATCCCATAGAATCTAGGATCCCTTTTCTTTTACCCGAAGCAGTAGCAGTACTAAGCAATATAAATGCGGACTGAGCAGGAGAGTTGGATTAGACGAGGTGCCTCAATGGAGAAAAATGTTGGCACAGAGTTGATTAACCAGATGGCCTAGTATTGTGCCCTAACATTCTTTGATTCTAAATTATTCCTGTAACAGCACAATTGCTATAGAACATACAGTGAAATCTGCATTTTTAGTGGCAGCTGAAGCTGCTAAGTAAAATGACCATATGAATTTTAAGTTACGTGAAACTTAAGAGAGCAATGCTTCTGTGATAATTCTGTGCATGGTATCAGGTATGAGGGACTTAAGTTATGTGAAGGCATTAGAGAAGCTGTGATTGTTTTCCTCAGAGCTGAGAAAGTTAAGGGGAGTTTTAATAGAGGTGTTCAAAAATATGAATGGTGTTGATAGAGAAAATAGCAACTATTTCTATTGGCTGGAGGATCAGTGGGCAGAGGACGCAGGTTTAAGGTAATTGATAAAAAAAACCAGAGGCAACTTGAGGAAACATTTTTCATGAAACGAGTTGTCTTAGAAGATTTATAGCACAGAAGGAGGCCACTTGGCCTATTGTGTTTTTGCTGGCCCAAAAAAAGCTATCCAGCCTAATCACATTTTCCAGCTCTTGATTTGTACCCCTTATAGCCTGAAATGCGCTGCCTGAAAGTGTAGTGGAAGCAAATTCAGTACTACCTTTTCAAGGGAAATTGGATAAATATTTTAAAAGGGGAAGTTTGCTTTGGGGAAAGAGCAGAGATGTGGGTCTCGTTGAATATTCTTTCCAAGAACAGGCACAGGTGATGGGCCTTCAGACCTCCTCCTATCCTGAATGGTTTTGTTCTAATGCAATGATAATCTACTTTGTGTTTAAAAAAAAAGGCATACTATTCTAGTTCATTTTAACACCTGTATGAAGTTGTAGAATAATGTTACAAATCAATAACTAATCGTAACATGCTTAATATCTTTCTGCATCAATAGATTGTTTTTAAAAAGAGTGATAAGAGAAATTTTCCAGCTCAACTTCTGGAAGGCCTGAAGGTGCTTTTGTTGCAAAACATGTCACCCTTTTAAAATTAGGTTCACAATCTGAAAAAGGGAAGCAACTATTTTTGGATCGGAGAACGATCTTTTTGACTTGGTTCATTCATTATCAAGAGTACAGAAGTTTCAAGTGAGGCACCAAGTCACTGTCCTTGGTCTCACTGTTCCTTATTACATTGCACAAGCAGCGAGCATTGCAAAAAATGTTTCAGTAATAAAAAGAATTGCTTCCTACTCGTGTGTTAGGAATGTTAGGAGTAGCTCCTTGAACTGTCCCACCATTAAATTGGATCTGGACATTAACACTGTTTGTAGATCTCTCCATAACTCTTTTTAACACCTGGATGTTTTACAGATACCAAAATTTGACTATCTAATGCATTGCTAATAATGTGAACAATCTTAGATCAGCAAATTCAGTATGTACCATATGGTGATAATTCTGGTTTTGATTATTTTCCCCCTTGTCAAGATTGTCACCATCACCCATCATTCTGCAGGATAGGAGAATCCAATCTTAGCTGTGAAACCTTGTGCAAACACAGGCTGAAATTCCCACATGGGTTCTTCTGATTTCTCAACATGACTTTGGTGGCAGATCAACAGAAGCCCTGGGAAATGGTGTAAATGGCCCTTTACGCTGTCATTCCCATGATTCCCATTGAAGTTACAGAGAGAGATTGAGGAAAGCCTCGTGGAAATTTGGATTAACTGAGCCTGGAAGTGACAAAGATACAGAGGAGTGTTTCAGCTGAAAATGGGCTGAGCTAGCTGCGGAGGCAGGCAGTGCTATGGAAATGAGAATAGACGGTCCTTGTAAGAAGACATGGTGTCGGAGGCAGCTCAAATTCAGGTTGGCTACCAAAGCTGCAAATAGTTTGATTCACCCTGAGGTAGTAGTTGGGAAGGGAAATGGAATTGATTACCATGTTAAAGGAGCAATACAAACCCTAGTTTGTGGTCAGGGCTGAGGATGATGTTTTGATCTTCCCAATGTTCAACTGGATACAATTGTGGCTAATCTAAGCAAAGATGGCTGCCAGGCAGTGGGGGGTCTAGAGAGTGGGTGGAGAGGTAGAACTGTGTTGCCAGTGTACATGTGGATACTGACCCTATGGTGAAAATCAGAGGAGAGTTGTTAGAGGAAGATAGTATGGTTGACTATGTCAAAGGCTGCAGGGTGATCATGGAGGGCAAGGAGGGAAATTATGCCATATCACAATTACAAAGAATGCCGTATATGACTTTTTGGTGAAGTGATGGTTGAAAACTGGTGTAATTCAAGCATGGAGTGGCGGGAAAGCTGATCATGGATTTTGGCAACAACAACACATTTAAATACTTTGGAGACTGAAGGGGGATTGAAGGTAGGATAGTAGTTTGCAAAGAGAGGCTGAGGGTTTTATTTTTGAGGAGGTAGTGGGGGAAAGTGTTGGTGGCTCTTTTGAAAAGGATGGGTGCAGTCCCATAAGAGAGGCAAATGTTAACAATAGGGGCCAGAAAGGATAGTTAGCTTTTCAGCAATTAAGTGAGAATGGGGGTCAAGGGAGCAGAAGGTGGGTCTCGTGGACAAGGTGAGCATTGGCTGGATGTGGGGGGAGATGGGAAGAAAGCAAGTCAAAAGATGCCGGTTTAAAGGCTAGATCAGGGTGGGGAGCATGGGTGGAAATTTACCTTGGTGGACATGGAGGCAAGAGAGAGAGGCGTTAAGCTGAACAAATGGTCTCGGTCATGGTGGCAAAGCAGTCTTATATGGAAGTGAGTGGGCAGCTGTGAGGAGATTAAAAAGACGGTTTATGTTGGAGAAAAGAAAAAGGTTGGGTTTTTATTTCCCAGGTGACCCTGCAGTACTGGGTGCTTTTGGCAGAGGAGAGTGAGGCCTGGTAACATTTGATGTGGTCCAGCCAGTGATGCACTAGGTTAAGTCTGAATCCCTTGGACACGAGGGAGAGAAGATGGGAATGCCAGGAGGAGCAAGAGGGACATGAGAACGAAAAGGTTTTACTGGAGGTCGGGCTATTGGACCAGTATCCTCACAGGGTTATTCACTAGTACTGTGGGGCAGGGTTTAAAATAGAGTGGCAGTTGGATGGGTACAATATGATTACGATTATGGAGACATGGCTCAGAGTGACCAAGGGGATCTGAATATCCGAGGGTGCTCGATATTTAGGAAGGACAGGCAAAAAAGAAAAGGGGGTGGTGTGGTGTTAGTTAAGGATGAAATCAGTGTGATAGTGAGAGAAGATATTGACTCATAGAATCTAGATGTAGAATCAGTCTCGATGGAGCTAAGAAGTAACAAGAGGTGGAAACCAAGGGCTCTACAGTAATCATGGTGACTTTAATCTACATATGACTGGGCAAATCAAATTAGCAATAATACTGCAGCGGATGAATCCATGGAGTGTGTACAAGATGGTTTTTTTGGACCAATACATTGAGGAACCAACTAGGGAACAGGCTATCCTAGATTTGGTATTGTGCAGTGAGAAGGGGTTAATTAATAATCTTGTTGTGCAGGGTCTAGGGAACAGTGACCATAACATGATGGAATTTTTCATTAGGATGGAAAGTGAAGTAGTCCGAACTGAAACTAGGGTCCTAAATCTAAACAAAGGAAACTGCAAAGGTATGAGGTGTGAGTTGCCTAGGATAGATTGGGGGACTTCATTAAATGGCATGATGGTGGATAGGCAATGGCTAATATTTAAGGAATGAATGTATGCATTGCAGGAGTTATGCATTCCTTTCTGACGCAAAAACATAAAGAGAAAAGCATCCCAACCATGGCTAATGAAAGAAATTAAGGATAGTATTAGATCTAAAGAGGAGTCATATAAAGTGCTAGAAAAAGTAACAAGCCTGAGGATTGGGCGCAGTTTTGAATTCTGCAAAGGAGAACCAAGAGATTGATTAAGAGGGAAAAAATAGAGAATTTTCTGCCTGCCGGGCGGACGGGGAGCTGATCCCTGCTGGAGAAGTGGGCCCTGCCGCCATTTTAAGTGGGTGAGCCAATTAAGGCCCACCCAGCATGACACCCGGTGGGAAGCGCTATGCGCTCCCTGGGTGGGTGGGGTGGGGGGGATTCCCCAAATGCGAGAGTGCGCTCTTTTGCACATGCGCACTAAAGAGCGCACATCTCCCTGAGGCTAAGTGCTGCCTCGGAGATCGCTTACACTTGTTCAAACATTAAAAATAGAAAAATAAAAAAAAAATCCTTAACATGTCTCCATCATGTGACAATGTCACACGAGATGGGATATTTTAATAAATTTCACTAAAACTTTATTAAAGTCTTTTAAACCCTACACGAAACCTCATCCCGCCAGTGGATGAGGTTTCATGTTTTTTCAGAAGCCCGCTGGGGCTCCTGGCCTGCCCACCAGCCTTAAGGTTGGACGGGCAGGGCCTTTAATTGTTTTAATGATCCTGTCAATGGTCTCAATTGGCCATTGATAGGTCGGCGGGTGCACAGCTGATTTGGCTGTACCCCCGCCTTCCTGAAAATTTAAATGGGGTGCGGTGACGTCAGGGGGAACCCCTGATGTCATCCCGCGTCATTTTGCGCATCGGCGAGTGGGCCCCGCCCCCTGCTTGCTGGCGGCAAAATCCAGCCCTAAGAGTAAACTTGCAAGGAACATAGAAGCACATTGTAAAAGCTTCTACAAGTATGTAAAACAAAAAAGATTAGTGAAAACAAATGTAGGTCCCTTCCAGTCTGAAATGGAAGAATTTAGAAGTGGCAGAGCAATTAAACAATTACTTTAGTTCTGTCTTCACAGAGGAAGACACAAATAACTTCCCAAAAATGTGAGGGAACCAAGGGTCTAGAAGGAGGAATTGAAGGAAATTAGTATTACTAAAGAAAATAGTGCTGGAGAAATTAATCGGACTGAAAGCCGATAAATCCCCAGGGCCTGATAATCGACATCCTAGGGTACTAAAAGAAATAGTGGATGCATTAATTGTCATCTTTCAAAATTCTGCAGATTCTGGGACAGTCCTGGTATATTGGAGTGTGACAAATGTCACATTCCAATCTATTTAAAAAAAGGAGGGAGGCAGAAAATGGAGAATTACAGCCTGGTTAGGCTAACACCAATAGTAGTGAAAAATGTTAGAGCCTATTACAAAGGATGTGATAACAGAGCACTTAGAAAATATCAACAGGATTAGACAAAGTCAACATGGATTTAAGAAAGAGAAATCATGTTTGACAAACCTACTGGAGTTTTTTGAGGATATAACTAGCAGAATAAATGAGGGAGTGGATGTGGTGTATTTGGATTTTTAGAACGCTTTTGACAAAGTTCCACATAACAAGTTAATGTGCAAAATTAAAGCACAAGGGATTGGGGGTAATATATTGGCATGGATTGAGAATGGGTTAGCAGACAAGAAATAGAGAGTAGGAATAAATGGGTCTTTTTTGGGGTGGAAAGCAGTGACCAGTGGGGTACTGCAGGAATCAGTGCTTGGGCCCCAGCTATTCACAATGTATATCAATGATTTGGATGAGGGAACCAAATATAATATTTCCAAGTTTGTTGACAACATGAAACTTGTTGGGAATGTGAGTGCTGAGGAAGACGTTAAGAGGCTTCACGGTGATTTAGACAAGTTGAGTGAGTGGGCAAATACACGGCAGAAGCAGTATAACATGACTAAGTGTGAAGTTACCCTCTTTGGTGGGAAAAACAGAATGGCAGAGTATTATTTAAATTGTGATAGATTGGGAAATGTTAATGTATAAGTGGACCTGGGTATCCCTATACACATATCACTGAAAGCAAGCATGCAGGTGCAACAAGCAATTAAGAAGACAAATGATATGTTCATTGTGAGAGGACTTGAGTACTGGAGCAAAGATGTCTTACTGCAGCTGTTCAGGCCCTGGTGAGACCACACCTGGAGTATCATGTGCAGTTTTGTTCTCCTTACCTAAGAGGATATACTTGTCCTTGAGGGAGTGCAGCGAAGGTTCACCAGACTGATTCCTGGGATGGCAGGATTGTTTTATGAGGAGAGATTGGGTAGACTATGCCTGTATTCACTAGAGTTTAGAAGAATGAGAGGGGATCTCATTGAAACGTATAAAATTCTGACAGGGTTGAGCAGGCTGGATGCAGGGGTGATATTTCCTCTGGGGGGGGGGGGGGGGGGGGTGGGGGGGGGGGGGTGGGGGGTGCGGTGGAGTGGGGAGGTGGTGGTGGGGGGAGAGTTTGGTGGGGTGGTCTAGAACAAGGGGTCACAGTCTCAGGATACAGGGTCAGCCATTTAGGACTGAGAAACTTCTTCACTCAAAAGGTGACGAACCTGTGGAATTTTCTACCTCAGAAGGCTGTGGAGGCCAAGTCACTAAATATACTTAAGAAGGAAATTGATAGATTTCTAGACTCTAAAGGCATCAAGGGGAATGGGGAGAGAGCAGGAGTATGGCGTTGAGATAGAGGATCAGCCTTGATCATATTGAATGGCGGAGCAGGCTCGAAGGGCAGAAAGAGCTATTGCTGCTCCTATTTTTTGTGTTTCTGTGTTTTGTTGTAAACGCTGAAGGTGGTGCAGATAGCCAGCTGCAGAAATATTGTAAATGTCTGGAGACTTTGCTGAAACTGATCTTGCTTTCTACCAACAGGTACAATTGCTATATGAGCTGGCACACAGCATGAACAATGCCTGGGACAAAATCCAGAAGAAAGGCATACTGCGGCAGTCTTCTACCTATCCCGAATCTATTTTGGGACCAATGCCAGGGTCACCAGTAAGAAGCAGTGTTAGTACAGCACCACCAGATGCCAGCACTTGTAGTCCATCTGCAGATATTGGGACCACCACAGAGGTAAGTATACTTCTCATCAAGCAAAAAAGTGTATTTTTCGTTTGAATCCACATATATGGTTCCCCTTCCTTTTTATGTACTTTCATCTGCGTGTAGCACACTATAGTAATGTTTCATTAATTAAATTTTGACCATATGGAGAACAATTTTAATATTATTCACTTTAACCTTGTCATTGGCAAAATGTGGAACGATTTAGTATCCTGCCTAAATGTTTACCAATAGCTGAGGACCTCTCTTAGATATTGTTCTTTCTGAAAATTACCTGCATCACAACAGTGGCTACATTTCAAAAGTTCCTCATTGGCTATGAAGGTGCTTTAAGAGTTCCAGAGGAGGTTTTTTGCACTTCTTCTAATGTCAATTTAATAGGATGCATGTAAGCTACATTGTAACTTATGTATTTTTTTACATTCGTTCATGGGATGTGGGCATCACTGGCTAGGCCAGCATTTATTGCCCATCTCTAATTGCTCTTGAGAAAGTGGTGGTGAGCTGCCTTCTTGAATTGCTGCAGTCCCTGTGGTGTAGATGCACCCCAGGGTGCTGTTAGGGAGGAAGTTCCAGGATTTTGACCCAGCGACAGTGAAGGAAGTGTGATATAGTTCCAAGACAGGGTGGTTAGTGGCTTGGAGGAGAACTTCCAGGTAGTGGTGTTCCCATATATCTGCAGCCCTTAAATGTCCAGATGGTAGCGGTCGTTGGTTTGGAAGGTGGTATCTGAGGAGCCTTGGTGAGTTCCTGCAGTGCATCTTGTAGTTGGGACACACTGCTGCCACTGTGCATGGTGGTGGAGGGTGGGGATTCCAATGAAGTGGGCTGTTTTGTCCTGGATGGTGTCAAGCTTCTTGAGTGTTATTTGAGCACTCATCCAGTCAAATGGAAGGCCTTTACACTGCACCTGCAACATCTACAGAGGAAAATTGCTGTGCACCCAAACTAGAATGGTGAAATATCAGCTGAAATCCCAGAGTCACAGCCTGACCTGACTCTGGAGTGAGTGACCTCCACGTTACTTCAATTGGGACAAGTGGTTGTGGATTTACATCACAATAGTTTAGTGCTGGTTTGTAGTAAAAATTATGAGCAAAGCTTTCAACTTGAGCAGGGAATGTAAACTGGCATGAGCAGTTTGAGCACATGTTACAGGCTGTGCCAGATTTTTGTTTACCAATGACATCAATGCAAAGGTAAATGAGGCGGGGTACTTCCACCAGTTTCTTGGTTCTGATGAAGTTGGAAGCTTTTTGCTATGAGTTCAATAGAAAGTAAATGGTGGCATTAAACATGAGAACAGAAATCTGAAGTCTTTGGTAATTACAAGGAATGATCAGTAGTCATAAGTATTGTCAAGTCAGGCTGGATTACTAGGAATAGGTTTGACATTTTTTGCAGGGCCACCAAAGGCTTTGTTGAGGTCACATTTGGCGATGGAGTCAGAGCAGAAGAAAGATTGATGCACAAGTTCAAATCGTTGGCATGATGTGTGCTTCCCATAAAAGCAATGCATGGACAATTGCTATACTTGTTAATGTTATGCATCCCATTAAGCTTGCTAATGTTTCATGTTTTCATCACCTACTTGAGTTTTTAAAACTTTGAAAAACATCAATCTGGTTCTGACTGACAGTGTATGAACTTGAGTCAGTTGGCATTTTAAAATTTATATTGGAAAAGTCTTCAGAGACCATACCTTGTATCTGACTATGAATCTATGGCCGAGACATACATAGCTAATGCACATCTTAAGATGGCGTTAAAAGTTGCTAAATGAACTGTAAATGATGTTTCTCTCTCTTTTCAGAATCCAAACATGCCACCGGGCCATAAGTGGGCAAATATATTTATTTTGTGTTTTGAGAATTATTTTGTCATGTATTAAAATGAACACAGGAATATTTGCATTGCATTCAATCCTGTTAAAAATAAGTTAGTTGTATTTACAGCTTTTTATTTGACTGTAATACTTTGTGCTGCTGAGAGTATTTCTTTTCAAGCTGATGACCTTACACACGTCTCAAGTGCAGAGACAGACTCTATTTAGCTTCCTGAATTATGATGAAAATGGCAAAGCAGCGATGTGAGTCGTGGCACAAAGGGAGTGTTTAATCATTTATACCACCCCTGAGCTTAGAAATATTATGTTGTGCAAGCTGTGACAGCCCACTCTATCTGTTTACTCAAGTGGGAGAAGTAGTCGAACTGTTTGGTCCACGGGGAGACTAAGTGATTGAACAAGAATGCAAGAATGTTTTAATAAGGGGGAACTATCAGAGTGCCGAAAAAGCGATCATCTCTGTGCCTCCAGGCAACACAAGGGATGCAGACCTTATGTGTTTGTGCCTTTTGATGAATGAAGACAGTTTTCTTTTAAGGAAAATAAACTCTTCATTTTGTTAAATTCATGAAGCATCGCATAGTTGATGACATACTTAAGTTTGTATATAATTTGGCATAGTGAGGTGCAGGAAAGCATGTGTAAAATTCTGCAACATTCTTGCCTTTCCCTGCAGTTTGGAGAGGTAGAGAAAAGTAAAAATGCAAGATCTACAGCTTTGGACATCATTGGTAAATTGAAAGCATCATGTAGGTGATCTTTGAATTACCAGCAGTTTGAAATTCTCATGCAGAAGATTGGTGAGGATGCTCAGAAATGTAATACGCCATCAAAGGATTTAGATCTTTCAAACTTGTTAGAATTTGTCTTTCGAGATGATGAAGATTTATGTTTAACTTGCAATTTCTTTAACCATAACTTCCATTGTCTGGCATTTAAGTAGAAGACACAACAGATGTACTAATGCAATGTTACATTGATAATTAACTTCAAACCGTACATAAATATACTATTCCTGTTTGGCTTAAAGAGCCATTTAAGACAACGGCAACTTGCCTTTATTTTGCACCTTTACTATAGTTAGAAAGTCCAAAGGCATTTCATGGGAGCATTATCAGATTAAATTTGACACTGAGCCACATAAGGATATATTAGGACATGACCAAAAACTTGGTTGAAAAGTTAGATCCTAAAGCTGGACAAAGGTCAAGAGGGAATTCCAAAATTTAGGACCTAGGTAGTTAAAGGTTCAGTTGCCAATGGTTGAATGAAGAAAATTGGGAATGTGCACGAGGCCAGAATTGGAAGAGTCCTGACATATTTGTGGGTTGTGGGGATAAGAATTTAAAGTGGAGAAAATTAAGTAAGTTATCAGGCTGTTACACTGTCAGTGCAAGTGGTAAATAATTTTAGCAATTGTTTTACGCCTAGTTGCTTATTAAGACACTTCAGAGTACATTAACAAGAAAGCACATGTGAGCGAGACAGGCTCGACATGGTATGGAGTGGAAGACTTGCTTCTCTGAATGACAGAAATAAATTAGATTTTTTTTTAGACAATTCAGGTTTGACAATCATTTAACATCTTACCATGGTCCTGGCTTAGGCTGACAATTGGAGGGTAGCATTTGCACCACACAAGTGCCAGATAATAATCATCTTCAACAAGAAACATCTTCTTGTGATCTGCAGTGTCACCACCATCAGGAATCTGCCTAACTGCCAACGCTTTGGGATTCACCATTGTCCAGAAACTTAACAGTTCCAGTGTATTTAGGACATGGCTACAACAGGAGAGGAGAGATCGGGTAATCTGCAACAAATGATTGGTTCAAATTCCGATTCCTCAAAGCTTCTGTCATCTACAAGGTTCAAGTCAGGAATGTGATTGGAATACTTGGCATTTTCCTGGACGGCTGCAGCTGCAGCAACACTCAGAAGCTCAACATAATCAAGGACAAAGCAATCTATCTACTGAATTGACACTTATGCAACTGGGTTCAATATTCATTCTTCCACCACTGAACTGTGTACAATCTGCAAGATGCACTGTCTTAATTTGCCAAGTTCACATCAACAGCCATATCTAATGCAATTAAGAACAAAAACAGTAAGATCATGGAATAGTATCGCTTCCCAAGTTTTTCTCCATCCTCACTTGGAACCCCTCCCTCCCATTTCCTCCTTTCATGCCAAGTCAGAATTCTGAGATTCCCTAACACCACCATGGGAGCTCTATCGCCACAGACGTTGAAGGAATGAATGAAAAGTTAATATCTTTCTTGTGGTTGACGGATGATTGTCGACAAGGACCACTTCTATTCTTCTTCAGATAGTGTCAGGCACTTTTTTACATTCCCACCCACAATGTGACACTCCCTCCATGTTTCACTGAGCTGTTGGCCTCGATTATGCTCAAGTCTAGAGTCGAGCCTGCACTCAGAACCTGTCTGCTTGGGCACAATGACCAACGATGCAACAGAACACTAGTTTCACCAACTACCGCTTTGCCTCATAAAAAAAAAAGACCTTGTGTTAGTATATTATGCCAGAATTGCCAATTGCCCTTGTGATTTGGTTGCTGTGCTGGCAGTCGAGAGCAACTCCAATGCGATGGGGATATTGGAGAAGCTGAAAAGGAAATTGGGACTAAAACCTGGGCAAGCATTTTAAGTTTTTCCATATGTTCATTTTTACATAATAGTATTGCTGTGGTTCTGCTTTTGAGGAGTTATTTGCTGTTGGAAAGTTTGAATGAAGAAAATCGATGACAGTATTCATATGGTACACATTGCAACTGTCAAATATAGTTCTTTTTTAAAAAAACACTCTAGCTCTCTCTCCTCCTTTTAAGACTCTCCTTACAACCTACCTCTTTGACCACGCTTTTGGCCACCTGCCCAAATATCTCGTTCTGCAGCTCAGTGTGAGATTTTATTTGATAGCCACTCCTGTGAAGCGGCTTGAGTAGGATATACTACACAGAAACAGGCCATTCAGTCCAACTAGCCCATGCTGGTGTTTAGGCTCTTTTCTCATCTTGGGTTGGGTGATTAACTGCGTTAAAGGTGCCATATAAGTGTATGCTACTTAATAATATATTTTTACAAAGTGAAATGATTTAAAAAAAAATATTTTCATGCATATTTATACTGAGAGCCACCAGTTGGAAACTTGTGATTTTTAAGACTAGCCAGCAAACGATTAATCACATTAATCTTAGATAAGTAATCAAACTTGAGTTTATTCCTTTGGCGCTGTAAGATTAACTCTTGTCACTTAATCTCCCCTGTCTTTCACTCTTTCACAGACCTTTTTGCCGCTTTTCCCACCCACCCCTTGCTCAAACCCTATTGCATTTCTAACTTTTGCCAGTTCTGGTGAAGGGTCATCCACCTGAAACATTAATTCAGATTCTCTCAGCACAGGTTCTGAGCATTTCCAGCTTTTTCTATTTTTATTTCAGATTTCCAGCATCTGCAGTATTCTACTTTTTGTTTTATATATGTATCGTGCCATGCTTCACATACAATTCTGCGATGTAGAAAGGGCACACGTGCTTATGAACACAGTGTTCTCCTAGCCAGTGCATTTTTGCTTTTGAAACTACAGATGTGGGTATCTATACTCAAAATATTTCAAATCAAATCTGGGTAAGTTTAAAAAAAAATAAAGCTGGTTGTTGCTTTTGCTGGAGCTGTATGCCATGTGGTGCTAAACTGAAGGAGTGAGAGGCAATAAAAACAATGGCCAGAATTTCGAGCGCGCGGCAGTCCTGACGGTTAGTGAAATGGGGCGCGATAACATCGGGATTGCGCCACCTCGCAATATTTCCGACTTCCACGCGCACCCACCGACAATTAACAGGCCCAACTGAGATAATTTAAAGGGCAATTGACTGCAATTTTATGCGGCCCGTGCACTTCTACACTCTGCACAGGCCACTCGACCAGGTGGCCTTCACATTTCTCATGGATTCAACATCCAGGGCAGGATAAAAGGCCCACAGACCAGTGCAAAGGTGAGTAGTTAGGAGTTTGGCTGTGAGTGGTTTGGAGCTGGTTTACAGATAGTTTCTAGCATTTTTGCATTGTTCAGGAGTACTCACTGAATTCTTATCATTTGCAAAGGCCTTCTGCCAATGAGCCCCTTCAGTGCAGAAACCTGTGGAAACATCCGCACAAAAATGGGGATTGATTGCTCTGCTGGAGGGACCTCCTCAGAAGAGGAGGAGGAGAATTCAGAGAGAGGAGGCTAGTTGCCCCCAGGCATCGTCCCAGAGTGAGACCCGTAGATCGAGAGGCACAGTCAGAAGGGGTGCAGGGCCTGCAGGAAGTACAAGGCAGAATGGTGTGGAGAAGGCGCCATTATTCAGCAGTCAGAGTCTCCTGCTACCTGGACATTTCTGAGGTTCAGTGCCGAAGAAGGCTCCGCCTCACCAGGGAGACTGTCACCTCCAATTGCGAATAATCCAAAGATCGCCTCCAATTGTGTCGGAGGCCAGTGGCTCTTAAGGTTGCAGTGACCTTGGTCAGTGGGGGAATCTATGTGGTGTCACCCAATCAGCTGTCCATAGCTGTATCAAGCAGATCACTGACATTCTGTTCCGAAGGATCAGTACCTTCATTCATTTCCAGACCAATGAAGCCAGCCAGGCTGAGTGAACCAGAGCCTTCGCTGCAATAGCAGGATTTTCCCGCAGCCAGGGAGCCATTGACTGTACACGTGTGCCCATAAAGGCGCCAGTGTGGGGGCTAGATGCCTTCATCAATAGAAGGGGCTTTCACTCCCTTAACATACAGATTGTATGTGACCACAAGAGTCAGATATTGCAGGTCTGTGCTAGGTACCCTGGAAGCTATTATGATGCCTGCATCCTCCGTCACTCCCAGGTGCCAAGGCTCTTGGTGGCTCCAGCTTGCTTGGATGTTTAGCTCCTGGTGGACAAAGGCTACCCACTGAAAAGGTGGCTCATGACTCCACTGAGACACCTGAGGACAGAAGCAGAGAGCAATAATCGAAGGCATGCCTCCAGAAGGGCAGTAATTGAGAGCATCATAGGCCTATTAAAGATGAGATTCCGCTGCCTGTACCAGTCGGGGATCACTTCAACACCCTCCATATCACGTTTACCTTGTAGTTGTTTGCTGTGCACTGCACAATCTGGCTCTGTCAAGAGGGGAACCATTGGAGGATGAAGACAGCGATGCTGCTGCACAGGCCGCAGAGAATGACTCAACTGCTGGGTCTGAAGAGGAGCTGGAGGAGCCCCAGGGTGAGGAGCTGGATCCTGATTTGAGGATCTTTATGGGAGTCAGGGAGGCCTTGATTCAGAGGGCTTTCAGCTAGACATCCAAAGCAAGGTGTCAAGATGATGGCAAGGGGTGGAGGATCTTACTGATCTTTCCTGCTGAGACAATCCTGTCACCCATAGGTCAAGATCAGACCTCTGAAATAAACTTTGCAGCCCTTCCTGTGTGTCACATGCTACTTCCAGGCCTCCTGCCTATCAAATGCATGAAGCATACTAAGGCAGTTGCACATAATGAAACATTTTTATAATGAAGGCAAATGTACAAATGAACCAGTACACATGTGCCCAAGAAAGATTGATCACATTAGGGGTTGTCACGGGTGATTTAAGTGAGTTAAACTTCCGTTTGGGTTGCTACATCTTGTGGTCCCTCCCACCCTCCACAGCCCCCAACCCCCACCTCACTGGCAGCTGGATTGGAGGCAGCCTGTTGACCCTGATGTCCTGTTGGCCTTGATGACCTTGGCAACTGTTCTCTGGTCGCTTGTGCAGGCCCCTGCCTGGGCAGGAAAGTCTAACGCCATAGTTGGGCACTCCTCAGTCATTGCAGTCTCATCAGATGTGATGGTGATGGCAGAGGGGTGGAGGAGCTGCAGCCATCATCCAGAGTGCCCTGAGAGGAGCTTGCAGATAGAGCTGCAGTTCGTCTGCCAGCATGAGGTTGGTGTGAACACCCCTGCTCACCACAGATAGATGGACAGCTAACAGAGTTACTTGGTGCCTTATTTATCTCTTACACTGGCAGTGACCTGCTGAGCTCACTGCCAGTGTGTGGGCTTGCAGGCCTGAACGCAACCCCAGAAACCCCTGATTGAGTTCCTCTTTCTATGGAGGAGGCTGTGCATTCTGAGAGCTGGGTCACTGCAGTGCTCACACTCCTCATTGGCTCTTCTATGACAGACACCATGGCATACAGACCCTCAGGGATGTCGGCCAAATCTTCCCACACGTCCTGCTGGACATCTAGCATTTGCCCTCAGATGGACGACACCAGAGGTTCTTCATCTGCGTGGGACTCAGCATCGTCCTGGTTTCCAGCAATCCTCCAACTGCTGGCACCCACTGGACTCTCTGCCTCCACCAGCTCCTCAGGTGAGTGTGATGTGCCTTCACCACTGTGCACTACCATCAGATCCGAGATGTTTATGCCCACTGACGTGCCTGTAACTGCGCTGATGCATGGTGCAGATGGAGAATGTGACGTGGGTGCATTTGGCAGCTGTTCCTCCTCAGGGGCCAAGGAGTTGGGGGGGGCGGGGTGTGAGTCCTGAGGGACTCTTTTGGGGTCATGATGATGAGCCATCTGAGGGAGGAAGCAAAAATATCAGCATCAACCATCATTACGAAGTCTGAGTGCACTCAGTGTGGTTTCTCATTGGAATGGAGATCTGGCTGAGCAAATACTTCTGACTGGCAAGCAACAGGGATAACTGCATTTCACATGTCAATCTATCAACCACAGCCTCACATCTCTGACACCCAACACCAACCTTGTCCCTTTCCATTGGACTCTTGCTCTCATCCAACACCCCTGGCTCTCTGCGACTTGTGGACCTGGCTCCACACTCGGAGGCCATTTCCAAAGCCTGCTGCTCCGCATGACTGAAGATCAGGTTTGGTATCCTCACTGCACAGAATTGTGACTCCTCTTCTCCTGTAAGAGAAAGAAGACTTCTATTAGCACCCCCCACCCCCCACCTTCAACATGCCACCATACTACAGCCTCCCCAGCCCCAAAGATATAGCAACAGTTGCCCGTCACATTGTCGCACATCAACCTGACCTACATGCCAGCCATGGTCTATCAAAGCACATGATGTGCCACATTTCACTCTGCATTTCACACTCCTGAGCACCAACATGTGCTTCCACCCACAAACACACCAACCCAAGGTTCCAACTGGAGTCAGCCCTCACCCTGCCAGAGCATAGAAGGTCATAAAACCGTGGGAGCAGACAGGATCCGGTCATTCCCGTCACGCCTGGCATGGGATCCGGATATTGCTGCCATCTTGCACACTGGAGTAACATTTCAAATCTGTAACGGAGACCAGAAAAATTCCCACTGCAAAGCAGCTCTGTGAGGCGTTAAACGCAGACTTGCAGCCTCCAGGGAGCTGTATTTAAATCCCCCGCCCACACAATTCCTGTTCCTGGTGCCTGCCCCGAGTGTGTTTCACACTGGTTGGCAGTTAATGTCACAAGCACAGTTCAGTGTTAAATAGCATGAGAAGGTTGCGCACAGTGTGGCCAAAGAGACAGGTATAACAGGGGGCTAGGGAGTTTGTGGCAGGGACGAAAGATAAATGGCTTCAATGTTCCTAATGTTTAATTGGACTGCTTCCTTAACAGAGTCTTAGGCTTCTCCCTGCTGGAATCACATTTTGATAGAAGCCCAGAGTTATATTGCAACTTTAGTATCTTCACAAAATAGAATACAAGCTATGTATGTACTTTATATTTTGTACCATATTTTATAAGATAATTCAATTTTCTAAGATAATTCAATACTACATAGACTCATGACTAAGGTCAGAACAAGTGGAATCAATGGATAATGAGCAGAATGGATAGCAAGCTGTCTACTAAACAGAGAACAAAGACCAGGGGTAAAGGCAAATAAGTTGGGAAATGATGTTCCACAAGGATTGGTGCAAGGACCACTTGATCGCTATTTACATAAATGATTTGGACTTGAATATCAAAAGTACAGTTTCAAATTTTGTAAATGATGCCAAATGGGGAGGAGATATAGACATTAATAAAATTGCAGAATGGGCATGCAGTTGGCAAACCAACTTCAGTATAGATGAGCGTGAAATGGAGTGTTTTGGTACGAGGAATAAAGCTACGTAGTCCTTGAAAAATAAGCTTCTAAATAGGGTAGACAATCAGAGGGATCTGTGGGTACAGATACACAAATCACTCAATAGATCGACACAGGTCATTAAGGCATCTAGAAACAAAGCATTTCTCAAGGGATAGAATTAAAATGTGGAAGTTTTGTTAAAATTGTTCAGATCTTTGGTTGGATCACATCAGGAGTACTTTGAACAGTTTGTGTATGCATGTTATGTCAAGAATACACAGGTACTGGAGAATGCGGAAACAGATTTATCAGAATCATACCAGTACCTATAAGTTGTACTTAGCAGGAAAGGTTGAACAGACTGATGCTCTTTTCTGTAGGAAAAAGAAGATTGAGGGTGATTTGATAAAGGCCTTTAAGGTTATGAAGGGATTTGAAAGGGTATATATAGAGAGGATATTTCCACTTGTGGGGAGGCCACAACTAGGCGCCATAAATATAAGATAGTTGCTTATTTAAATCCAACGTTGAAATCAGGAGAACCTTCTTTACCCAGAGAATGGTTAGAATGTGGAACTTGCTGCCACAAGGAGTAGTTGAGGCATTTAAGGGGAAGCTAGAAAAACACATGAGGGAGAGAGGAATGGAAGGATTTGTTGATGGAGTTAGGGTGGGAGTAGGCTCATATGGAGCATAAACACCAACATGGACCTGTTGAGTCTTATGGTTCTGTTCTGTAAATCCTGAGTAATAATTGGCAAAAAAATATAGGGGTAATTGAGAATTTTCTTTAATGCAGCGAGTTGCTGTGATCTAAAAGGGTGATGGAAACAAGTTCAGGAGTAATTTTCAAAAGGGAATCAGATGAATACTTAAAAAGGAGAAATTTCAAAGAAGAAAAAAGCAGGGCTATGGTGAAAGAGCAAGAAAGGGGAACTAATTGGCTGGCTCTTTCAAAGAGCTGGCACAAAAATCATGGGCCAAATGGCCACTTCCTGTGCTGTGTGATTCTATATTCAATGTGTTAGTTAGTAAGAAAATGGCTTGTGCATTATATCCCTTAGGAAAGGCTGTACCATATATTGTAATTGCTATTACCTCTGACATTTACAGTGGCCTACAAATGCTCAATCGTACCAATCTTGGATCTCAAAATGATGTGAAGATGTGAATTATTCCAGATTTTGTACATGGTGGCTCAGTAAGTTAAGTAGCTTGCAACTTTATTCAGAGTTGGGTCACGTGTCTAGGTCAGCAGCAATAATTTGCATTGATACAGCCCCTTTAACACAGAAAAATGTCTAAAGCTGTTTCACACAGGTGGAATTAAGAAAATAGTACAAGGTGGCAATATTGGTAGGGGTGATCAAAATCCTTTTTAAAGATGGGGTTTTACAGAGGTGCTGAAAGGATGATAGAGAGATGATGAGACAGCAAGATCTAGAGTTATAATTCCAGGCAGCGGGTTCTAGACAGCTGAGGGCACAGCTGTGGATAGTGGAGCAAAGGGAGGGGAGGATGCATAGGATGCCAGAGTTTGAAGGGCTGGACATTTGTGTCAGGGGTGCAGGGTGGGGTGGGAGGACTTGTCTCCTTGACTTGGCTCGAGTGACTGCAAGGGTTGAGATCATGAAGGGGTTTAAACACAAGAATAACATTTTAAAATGGGGACTTTAAGAGCTAGAATCCAAGTTGGAGCATGGGTGAAGGGAGTTGGCATTGGTATGCAATTGTAAAATGGGAAAATGCATTTTGAAACTGGTAAAATATCCCAAGGCGCTCCACAGTTGCATTATCAAACACAATTTGGTGCCAAACTACATCAGGAAATGTTAGATTTTGACAAAAAGCTTGGTCAAAGGGTGGGCATTAAGGAGTATTTTAAAGGAGGAGAGAGAGACAGGAAGCTTTAAAGATGGAATTCCAGAGCTTTGGGCCTAGGCAGCTGAAGGCATGGCCACCAAAGGCGGAGTGATGAAAATCAGGGATGTGCAAGGGGCCGGAGATGTCGAAGATTTGTAGGGCTGGAGGAGGTTTATTAATAGTGAGAGGTGAGTCCCCTGGAAGGATACTAACACGAGGATAGGATTTTAAAACTGAGGCCTTGTTATAACGGCAACCAGTGTACATCAACAAACACAGGGTGACAGTTGAGAGGAATTAGTGTGAGTTAGGAAATGGGCAGCAGTGTTTTGGGATGAGCTGAAATTTGCAGAGGGTGGAAACGGGGAGGTCAAACACCAGTGTGTTGGAATAGTCAGTCTAGAGCCAGCAAAGGCATGGTTGAGGGTTTCAGCAGCAAATTAGCTAAGGCAGAAGTTAGTCACAATGTAATGGATATGGAAGAAGGCAGTCTTGGAAATAGAGCTGATATGTGGTCTGAAGCTGCTCTCTGAGTCAAATATGACAGCAAGGTTGAAAACTGTCTGTTAGAGAGGATATGGGATTTGCTCAACAAATTTGATGCTGATGTTGTGAACAGTCTGGCTCATGAGTGGAATGGAATCATTGACAGTCTTCCCAGTGTTTAATTGGATAAATTTGTGGCTCATTCAATACCAGATGGTCTACCAAGCTGCCTAACAACCGACTTGTTGCAGGAGTCAAGAGAGCTTCTGGAGAAGTAAAGATGGGTGTCATCAGTATGCAAAATAGAAGCTTATCCTGTAGCTGCAGTGATGGCACTATGGGGCATCTTGTGGCTGGGCCATTTGCTGGAAACACCAAGACATGATGTCAAGGTCCACGTGTAAGCTGCTGATACCCAGTTGTATCTCACTAACCGCTCTCTCGCCCTCACTGCCATTCTGCTTGCCTGTCATTCAGTCTTGGATTAGCTGCAATTTCCTACAGTTAAACACTGTGCGAGTTAGGAAATGGGCACTTTTTAGGTCAATATGTAGAGAGTCCAACAAGGGATGGCACAGTGCTGGACCTAATTCTGGGGAATGAAGCCGGACAGGTGGTTGAGGTGGTGGTGGGGGAGCATTTTAGTGATAGTGACCACGACATGGTACAATTTAAGCTTGTTATGGACAAAGAAATAGACAAGTTGCAAGAAATGTTTTGGATTGGGGGAGAGTGGATTTTGGTAAACTAAGACAGGATCTGGCCAAGGTAGAATGGAAACAGCTACTTGTGGGGAAATCTACAGAGGAGCATTGGGGAGGGGGGGAGTTCAAAAAGGAAATGGGCAGGGTACAGGCTCAACATGTTCCCTCTAGGGTGATAGGAAGGAGTAACAAGCCCAGAGAACCATGGAAGACCAGATATATTCAGGATATGATGAGAAGGAAAAGAGACGCTTTTAGCAGGTACAAGGGAAGCGAATCAGCGGAGGCATTTGAGGAGTACAGAAAGTGCAGGGTGGAGCTTAAGAAAGCAAGTAGGAGAGCAAAGAGGGGATATGAGATAGCTTTGGCTGGTAAAAGTAGGGAAAATCTGAAGATATTCTATATGTATAATCAATGGGAAGAGGATAACCAGGGAAGGAGTAGGGGCCATAAGGGACCAAGGGGGCAATCTATGGGTGGAGGGACATCAGTAGAGTGTTGAACGAATACTTCACATCCATCTTCACCCAAGAGAATGAGGATGAAGGTATTGAACTTGGGGAGAGAGACTGCGAGGTTATTGAGCCAATTGATATAGGGAGTGACAAGGTATTGGAGGTGTTGGCAGGCTTAAAAATGGACAAATCTCCAGGTCCGGATGAGTTGTGTCCCAGGCTGCTGAGGGAGGCAAGGGAGGAGATCGTAGGGGCTCTGACCCAAATTTTTAATTCCTCTCTGGCCACGTGGGAGGTGCTAGAGGACTGGAGAACAGCTAATGTGGTTCCGCTATTTAAGAAGGGTTATAGAGATAAGCCAGGGAACTACAGACCAGTGAGTCTCACGTCAGTGGAAGAGAAATTATTGGAGAAAATTCTAAAGGAGAGAATCTATCTCCACTTCGAGAGGCAAAATTTGATCATGGATAGTCAGCATGGCTTTGTCAGAGGAGGTCATGCCTAACAAATTTGATTGAATTTTTTGAAGAGGTGAGCAGGTGTGTAGATGAGGGTAGTGCAGTTGATGTAGTTTATATGGATTTCAGCAAAGCCTTTGACAAGGTCCCACATGGGAAACCTGTAAAGAAGGCAAATACACATGGGGTACAGGGTAATTTGATAAGGTGGATTCAAAATTGGCTTAGTCATAGGAGACAGAGGGTGAGGACAGAAGGATGCTTTAGTGACTGGAAGCCAGTGTCCAGTGGCGTACCACAGGGATCTGTGCTGGGTCCCCTATTATTCGTCATTTATATAAACAACATAGATGATTATGTGGGGGGTAGGATTAGTAAGTTTGCGGATGACACAAAGATTGGCCGGGTAGTTAACAATGAGGTTGAATATCTTGGGCTACAGGAAGATATAGACGAGATGGTCAAATGGGCAGATAAGTGGCAGATGGAATTTAACCCTGAAAAGTGTGAGATGATACACTTTGGAAGGAGTAATTAGACAAGGAAGTATTCAATGAATGGCATGACACTAGGAAGTTCTGCGGAATAAAGGAACCTTGGCATGTGTGTCCATAGATCTCTGAAGGTGGAGGAGCATGTTAGTGGGGTGGTGAAAAAGGCATATGGGACACTTGCCTTTATCAATCAAGGCATAGATTACAAAAGTTGGGAGGTCATGTTGGAGTTGTATAGAACCTTGGTGAGGCCACAGCTGGAGTATTGTGTGCAGTTCTGGTCGCCACATTATAGGAAGGATGTGATTGCACTGGAGGGGATGCAGAGGAGATTCACCAGGATGTTACCTGGGATGAAACATTTAAGTTATGATGAGAGGTTGGATAGACTTGGGTTGTTTTCATTGGAGCAGAGAAGACTGAGGTGATCAAGGTGTACAAGATTATGAGGGACATGGACAGGGTGGATAGGGAGCAGCTGTTCCCCTTAGTTGAAGGGTCAGTCATGAGGGAACATAAGTTCAAGGTGAGGGGCAGGTGGTTTAGGAGGGATGTGAGGAAAAACCTTTTTACTCAGAGGGTGGTGACGGTCTGGAATGCGCTGCCTGGGAGGGTGGTGGAGGCGGGTTGCCTCACATCCTTTAAAAAGTACCTGGATGAACACTTGGCACGTCATAACTTTCAAGGCTATGGGCCAAGTGCTGGTAAATGGGATTAGGTAGGTAGGTGAGGTGTTTCTCACGTGTCGACTCGATAGGCCGAAGGGCCTCTTCTGCACTGTGTGATTCTGATTGGGAAGCCATTGTTTTCAGCCCCTACAACCAACTTAGCCATCCACTCAATCCCCTTCCTTGGACACAGTGCCAAGCTGGACCAGACTATTTACAATCTTGCTGTCCTATTTGACCATGAGCTGCACCTATGACTCTACATCCTAGCCTTCACAGAGGCTTCCTACTTCCATCTCCATGGCATTACCTGTTGCACCCGTGCCTCAGCCCATCTGCTGCCAAAACTTTCATCAATGTTTTCATTGCCACTAGACTCAACTGTTCCCATACTCTGCTGGCCAGCCTCCCATCTTTCATGCTCTATAAATGTAGTCATCCAAACTCTGCTGCCTGCATTTTGACTCTCACTCGGTCCTGATAAACCCATTATCCCTGTGTTCACTGACCTGCATTGTCTCTCACTCCTCCATAATTTAAATCCTAGTGTCCAAGTCCATCAGGACCTTGCCCCTCCATATCTGAGTCACTCTTTCTAACTGTACAACCCTCCAGGAACATGGTGTTCCTCCAACTTTTGTTACTTGTGCCTTCCCCATCCCTTTTCCCTCCATCAGTAATGGTGTCTTTGACCCTCTGACTTTTGTCACTTGACCTGTGAAACCAGAAGTTGCTCGATGGACTGCATTTATCAATTCCTCGCTGTTCCTATTGTTGTTGCTTCTTGATTCAGAATTGCATGGAGAAAACTTATTAGTCTTGATTTTCATGGTGATTGCTGGTGACACCAGAAGCAGGTTAAAAACTCCAGCAACCAATGCTCTAGAAAAGTTCTGAAAAAAGAAATTGGGCCTCTCTTCAAGGTTGACAATCTGGGGTCCAGATGATGCTATGAACTCTTTGTTGCACTGTATGAAATCATCTAAAACTCTTGAGGATTCTGAAGACTTCCAGCCAATCTTTTGTTTTATCTCTTATATAATTTTGTTTGGACCTTAAGCCCCCTATAATTGGGCTTTAAAACTGCAAAATAAATCCCTCTTCATACTCTATCGGGGAATGAGCCATCTTCTGCAGCAATTAAGTCATCATAGTTTCTGTTTTCAAAGTTTAAAGCTACTTTTAAATTGTCATTGTTTTAATTTTATCAAGACCATATTTGAATGATCTGGGCTGAAATTTAATCAAGGAGCTCAAATGATATTCAGACAATATTCAAGTTTTGCTTATTACATCATCCAAACCCTTAAACTAACCGCTTTTCTCACTGCCAACTGTCAGAATGTTATAGCCCTAAACACGTAGTGCAGTGGGTTTTTTCAACATCTTTTATGTGTGACCTCTTGCAAATGCTGATACTCCTGGGGACTGCTTGTTCTAACTTCCACTAAACGGTGTTAGCTACCCAAATTTCAGTAGAAACGTTTAGTTGCATATAGCAACTGAAATAAATCAACAAATACAGAAAGCTATGGGGTAGAGAATTCCAGAGACAGAGTGCTCATGGCCAGGTCCCAGACAAGCAGCCGTTTGATTACTTCATGCATCTCAGTTTGAAATCCTATGACTTAGTATGGTGAGGAAATGAGAAACATGAAAGGGAAATTTAACTCTACTAATGAGTATTTACAACAGTACCTCCCTGGTTTTATTCTATTTTAAAGGAAAAACCAGTTGCCAAGCTTTTCATTTCTAAACCATGCTGAATTCTGCCTTGACATTATTGAGACATGACAGTATCACGATGAAACAATATATGGTCCTTTTCCAGCTCCAGATAATAATGTGCGGAATTTGCTGATAAAAAGCGGTGCAGGAATAACGTGCGCCGTTATTAATGTGAAAATTGGCCAGCAGCTTGTGGAGAGGTTTTTTTTCCTTTCTGTCTCTCTCTCTCTCTCTCTCTTAACCCAATCTTACTTTCCCCCTCTTCATTTCTCTTTTGGTACATGAGCTGACATTGATTTCACTCACTCTAATTCATCCTCCTACTCTCTCCTTGCTCTCTCTATTTCTCGACCTTTAATTCTCATTGGTTAAGAAGATGGACAGCTGCCCCTGTTCTTCACCAAGGTCCCAGATGTCCTGTTGCCCTCTCTGTGCCATTGTCAGCTCATATTTCCAGCAACTTATGGAGGGATTAAAAAAACAGTGCAGGAAAAGGTCAGTTTGACTGAGCGCACTGTAAGATTACCCACTCCAGCAAGTTCCAACCCAAATTTGAGTATAGTACCCTATTAATAAAGCAATTTTCAATACTGGTCGACCAAGTACTGCTTTTGGAACTAAAATAGCACCTGGGATATTTTACTTGTTTTGAAGGTACTGCTCCAGCTTTTAGGCTTGTTTTTATCACCTACAATATTTAAAATTTAAATAGGTGCTCTTCAATATATCAGTTGTTACGCAGCCAAGTTGCTTAGAATATACACTGTGTAAACACTAGAATTTCCTCTCAAAACCTATTTACCTCTCTAGTTCTCTCTTCTTTTAAGGTACTCCTCAAAACCTAGCTTCCATGACCAAGCTGTCCTAATATTTCCTTATGTGGCCCGATGGAGTGAAGTGCCTTTGGAAATTTTGCTATCTTAAAAGTGTAAAATGTTGTTGCAACCTCTTACCTTTGCAGAAACCTGTAGCACTGAGAGGATTGTTTCCCAGTGCGTAAAAAACTCTCTGAAATGTATATGATTATTAAGTTTGAAAATTATGTAGTTCAGTCCGAAACTAGGGTGTTAAATCTCAACAGAAGAAACTATGAAGCTATGAAGCAAGTTGCCTGTAGTGGGTTGGGAAAATACATTAAAAGGTATGAAGGTTGTCATGCAATGGCTAGTACTTAAAGAACTAATGCATGGTTTACAACCAATATACATTCCTTTAAGGCATGAAAACCCAACAGGAAAAGTGATTCAACCATGGCTAACAAGGGGAGTTAAAGATTTATGTTAAATCAGAGTAAGAGGCTTATAAAGTTGCCAAAAATAGGTAGTAAGCGTGAGAACTGAGAGCATTTTAGAATTTAGCAAAAGACCAAGGAACTGATAAAGGGAGAATAGAATATGAATGTAAATGAGCGAGAAACATAAAAACTGACTGTAAAAGCTCCTTTAGGTATGTAAAAATGAAAAGGCTAGCAAGGATAAATGTGGGTCCTTTACAGGCAGAGACAGGAGAATTTAGAATGGAACATTGGGAAATAACAGAGAAATTAAATAATTACTTTGTGTCTGCCTTCACGGGAGAAAATTCTAAAATCCTCCCAGAAATAATAGTGAACCTAGGGATGAGCCAGAATGAGGAACAGGAGGAAATTAATATTAATACAAAAGTAGTATTGGAGAAATTAATGGGACTGAAAGATGATAAACCCCCTGGACCTGATGATCTACATTCTAGAGTGTTGAAAGAGGTAGCTGTAGAGATAGTGAATGCATTGATGGCCACCTTTCAAAATTCTAGATTCTGGAACAGTGCCTTTGAATTGAAAGGGAGCAAATGCAGTCCCACTGTTTAAGAAAGGAGGGAGAGAGACAATGAGGAACTACAGACCTGTTAGCCTGATGTCAGTTGTGGGGAAAATACCATAATCTATTAGAAAGGACTGATAACTGGATACTTAGAAAATGATGATCTGATTGGGCAGAGTCAACATGTATTTATGGAACGGAAATCCCGTTTGATAAACCTGTTAGAATATTTTGAAGATGTTACTAGCAGGATAGGAAAGGGGAACCTATAGATGTGGTGTATTTGGACAAGGTTCCACACAGAAGGCTTGTAAACAAAATTAGAGCAGATGGCAAGGGGGTAATATTCTGGCATGGATTGAAGATTGGTTAATGGACAGAAAACACAGTAGGAATACACATGGACTGCAGTGTTTCAAGAAGGCAGCTCACCACCACCTTCTCAAGGGCAATTAGAGATGGGCAATAAATGCTGGCCCAGCCAGCAACATCTATATCCCATGAATGAATAAAAGTTGGCAGGCTGTGACTGGTGAGGTACCACTAGGATCAGTGCTTTGGCCCCAGCTATATCACAATCTGTATCAATGGTTTGATTGTGGGGATTCAATGTAATAATTTCAAGTTTGCAGATGACACAAAACTATGTGGGAACATGAGCTGTGAGGAGGATGAAAAGAGGCTTCAAGGGGATTTGGACAGGCTTAGTGAGTGGGCCAGAACATGGCAGATGGAAAGCAGGAAACTACAGGCCAGTTAGATTAACATCTGTCATACGGAAAATGCTGGAATGTATTATGAAGGAGGTTATAGCAGGGCACTTAGAAAATCTCAGTTCAATCAGGCAGAGTCAACATGGTTTTGTGAAAGGGAAATCATGGTTGACTAATTTATTAGACTCTTTGAATAATTGACACGCAATGTGGATCAGGGGCATCTGTGCATGCGGTGTACCTAGATTCCAGAAGGCATTTGTCAAAGTGCCACATCAAAACTTACTGCACAAAGTAAGATGTCACAGGGCAACATTTTCCCCCTGTCGGGGGAAGTGCAGGAGCAGTCATGGGCGGGCGGCCCTCCGATCGGCACACCCAATCAGGGGCGCACCGCCATTTTTCGTGGGTGGGCCAATTAAGGCCCGCCCAGCGTGGCATCCGCACGGAAGTGCTGTGTTCTCCCTGTGCGGTTGGGGGGAGAATGGCAAATGCGGAAGTTCCGGTCTCCCTGAGTTAGTGTTGTCTCAGGGAGATTGGTTCCCAAAGTGAAAAAGTTATTCTTTCGAAAATTTCATTTACCATCCATGTCCCCTCATGTGACGATGTCACATAAGTTGGGACATGGACATAACTTTAAGTAAACATAAACTTGTAAGTAAAAGTGAATGTTAAATTTTTAATTCAGTCATGAAACCTCATCCGATCCGTGGATGAGGTTTCATACTTTTGCAGGTGGCCGCCAGCAGTCCCGACCTGCGCGCCAACCTTAAGGTTGGACAGGGCAGGTCCACTAATTGGTTTTATTTCTTTTTGAATGGCCTCAATAGGCCGTTGACAGGTCGGTGGGCTGACCTGAAAATGCAAATGACGCAGGATAACATCGGGAATTCCGCCCAATGTCATTCTGTGTTATTTTACGCGTCGGCGAGTGGGCCCTGCCCCTGCTCGTTGACGGGAAAATTCTTCCCATGGTGTAGGGGGTAACATATTAGCATGGATAGAGGATTGGTCAGCTAACAGGAAACAGAGAGTAGGCATAAATTGGCTATTTTTGAGTTGGAAAGATGTGATGAGTGGAGGGCCACAGGACCTCAACTATTAACAATTCATACCAATGACTTGGAATAAGAGACCAAATGCATGATTACTGAATTTGCTGATGACACAAAGATAGTTAGGAAAGTAAATTATGATGAAGACAGAAGGAGTCTGCAAAGGGAAGTGAATGGGCAAAAATTTGGCAGATGGAGTAGAATGTGGGAAAATGTGAATTTGTGCACTTTGGCAGGAAGAATAGAAATCAGTATATTATTTAAATGGAGAGAGATTGCAGAACTCTGAGGTACGGAAGGATCTGGGTGACCTAGTACAGGAATTACAAAAAGTTAGTATATGGGTAAGTAAGTGATTAGGAAGGCAAATGGAATGTTGTTGTTTATTGCAAGGGAAATGGAATATAAAAGGATGTTTTGCTGCAGTTGTACAGGGCATTGGTGAGATCATATCTAGAGTATTGTGTCAAGTTTTAGTCTCTTTATTTGAGAAAGGATATAAATGTGTTAGACGCAGTTCAGAGAAGGTTCATTTTGACTGATTCCTGGGATGGGTGGGGTTTATTTTATGAGCAAAGGTTGGACAAACTGGACCTGTATCCACTGGAGTTCAGAAGAATGAGAGGTAATCTTATTGAAACATATAAGGTCCTGAGGTGAGTTGACAAAGTAGATGCTGAAAGGATGCTTCCCCTTGTGGGAGAGACTGTAACTAGGGGATAAGGTTTAAAAATAAGGGGTCTCATATATAAGATGGAGATGAGGAGAAATTTTGTCCATTTCACTGTGAGGAAATAACATAAATTAGTTGTCGTGACTAATGTCACGCTCCTAATCTTAGCTATCCAGTCCCAATGGAGTCATACCTAGCTCAAAGGAAGATGGTTGTAGTTGTTGGAGATCAATCATCTTAGTCCTGGAATATTGCTGCAGGAGTTCCTCATGTTAGTGTTCTAGGCCCAACCATCTTCAGCTGTTTCATCAATGACGTTCCTTCCATCATAAGGTCAGAAGTGGGGATGTTTGCTGATGACTGCAAAATGTTCAGTACCATTCGTGACTCCTCAGATACTGAAGCAGTCTGTGTCCATATGCAGCAAGACTTGAACAACATTCAGGCTTGGGTGACAAGTAACATTAACGCCACACAAGTGCCAGGCAATGACCACCTCCAACAAGAGAAAATCTAACCATTGCCCTTTGACATTCAATGGCATTACTGTTGCTGAATCCCCCTTTGTCATCCCCCTGGCGGTTACCAAAGACCAGAAACTGAACTGGGCCAGCCACGTAAATGATGTGGCTACATGAACAAGTCAGAGGCTGGGAATTCTGTGGAGAGTAACTCACCTCTTGACTCCCCAAAGCCTATCCACCATCTGCAAGGCTCAAGTCAGGAGTGTGATTGAATACTGTCCTTTTGCCTGGATGAGTGAGGCTCCAACAGCTCAAGAAGCTGTACATCATCCAGGGATAAGCAGCCCACTTGTCTGGCACTCTATCCACCACCTTAAACATTCACTCCCTCCACCACTGATGCACAGTGGCAGCAGTGGACAGAATTTTCGGGTTGATGAGAGGGGGCAGGGCCCGGTTGCCAGTGTATAAAATGATGCGCGATGATGTTGGGCGTGCATCCCGACATCAACGTGATATTTCATTCAGCGGGCACACCCGCTGAAATGTCAACGGCTAATAAAGGCCATCAAGAAATCAATTAAAGCAGTTTAGAACGCTGCCCATCCAACCTTAAGGTTGGCGGAGTAGAGGCAGGCGAAGAGCCCAGGCGGAGCTTCATATTTTTCATGGAACCTCATCCACGGGCGGGATGAGGTTTCATGAAGCGTTTAAAAATTGAATACATTTTTTTTAAAAAAATTCATTGACATGTCCCAGCTCATGTGACATTGTCACATGAGGGAGCATGTCTTAAAATTTTTAAATTTCTTTACTTACATGTTTAAAACTTAAACAGGGAGATTTCTGTGCCCTTTTGCACACATGTGCGAAAGAGCACTGGCCCTGATTCAGGGAACCCCTCCCCGCTCACACAGGGAGCGCTCAGTGCTTCCGGGCGCGTGTCATGCTGGCAGGCCTTAATTGGCCTGCCCATGTAAAATGGGGGCACTGATCGGGTTCGCGCCTGCCCCTGCATAACCACCCCCCCCACCCCCGAAATTCCCCCAATGTGTACCAGCTTCAAGATGCACTACAGCAATTTGCCAAGGCTCCTTCAACAGCACATTCCAAACCCATGACATCTATCACCTAGAAGGACAAGGGAAATAGATGCATGGGAACACCAACACCTGCAAATTTCCCCCCCAAACCTCGCAACCATCTTGATTAAAGTATGTTTAAAGCAGAGATCGGCAGATTTCTAAATACCAGTGACATAAAGGGCTGTGGGGATAGTGCGGGGAAAAAGGCATTGAAGTGGATGATCTGCCATGATTGTATTAAATGGCGGAGCAGGCTTGATGGGCTGAATGGTCTACTCCTGTGTCTATGTTCCTCTGTACCATCCTGACATGAAACTATGTCACATTCTTTCACTGTCGCTAGGTCAAAATCCTGGAACTCCCTTCCTAACAGCACTGTAGGTGTACCTTCTCCACGTGGGCTACAGTTCACCACCACCTTCTCAAGGGCAACTAGGGATGGGTAGTATCCTCTGAAAGAATTTTTTAAAATGATCAAATATACCCAGGATACATGATGTGATAGAGGATAAAATGTTCATATTGGAGGCAGAAATCAGAATTAGGCAATGAAATGCTGTCCAAATGGTGTGCGACACATGCGGAATAAGTGAAAGTTTATGCATTCCTGTTTGGAGGGAGATGGGAGACGGAGTTGCTGTTTGATTTTGCTGCTCCATTTGAGTCACTGTTATTTCACAGGCTGCATGGCATGTGGTTTGAGGATTATGTCTTGGATAGCCCTGCTCTATCTTATGCATTTGTTTACCTTTTGGAGTGCTGAGGGTTGGTTATTTACATTTCATTTTTTATTTATTCATTCTCTCAATGTGGTCATTGCTGGCAAGGCCAGCATTTATTGCCCATTCCTAATTGTTCTTGAGATGCTTATGGTGAACTACCCCTTTGAACCATGCTGCTGATGAACTTTAAAAAGGAGGTGAGCACTTGTCTGTTTGGGAAGAAGATCATTTGTTTTAGACTGAGATGATCAAATACTACATGGGGCACTTGAATCCTGTATAGTTGAGCCTACAAACAGAGTATTTTGTTTGTGGGACTAGCAGGCCAGTTAGAATAGTGAAGCATTCAAAGTGCATGATAATTCTGGATATATTCCCATACCTTTGTGAAAGAAGGAATATATATCCAAATACTGTTGATTATAGTATTGTTGTCTATTCATTTCCAAGTGATATGTTCAGCAGCTTATAGGCATCAATATTGGATTCTGATTCATATATTAAAAATATCCTCATTTTTGTCTGAGTTTGTGATTCGTTATCCACTAGAGGGAACTGTTAAAATCTGTGAAGTCAGTAGTACAGAAGTCTTGTGTCCAACATTTGCCTGTTATTTTAATAGAGGCTTTAACCTGTTTGAATTTATTTTATCTGAAAAGGAAGGATGTGCAGTGCTATGGGGAGAAGGTGGGGGAATGGCACGAGGTGAATTGCTCATTTAGAGAGTCGGTGCAGACAGTATAAAAGCTAAAGAGAAAGCATACAATGCGGCGAAGAGCAGTGGGAAACCAGGGGATTGGGAAGCCTACAAAGACCAACAGAGGACAACTAAAAAAGAAATAAGGAGGGAGAAGATTAAATATGAGGGTAAACTAGCCAGTAATATAAAAGAAGATTACAAGAGTTATTTTCGATATACAAAGAGTAAGAGAGAAGCAAAAGTGGACATTGGGCCGCTGGAAAATGATGCTGGAAAAGTAGTAGTGGAGAACAAAGAAATGGTGGAGGAACTGAATAGGTATCTTGCGTCAGTCTTCACGATGGAAGACACGAGTAACATCTCCAAAGTTCAAGAGACGCCGGGGGGGGGGGTGGGGGGGGTGCGGTTTGTGGTGGTGGTGGTGGGAGGGCAGAGGTGAGTATGGTAGCCATTACCAGGGAGAAGGTGCTAGGAAAACTGAAAAGTCTGAAAGTGGATAAATCACCTGGGCCAGATGGATTACACCCCAGAGTTCTGAAGGAGATAGCTGAAGAGATAGTGGAGGCTTTAGTGGTGATCTTTCAGGAATCACTGGAGTTAGGGAGGGTCCAGAGGCCTGGAAAATCGCTAATGTAACCCACCTGTTTAAGAAAGGAGTGAGGCAAAAGATGGGAAATTACAGGCCAATTAGCTTGACCTCAGTCGTTGGTAAGATTTTAGAGTCCGTTAGTAAGGATGAGATTTCAGAATACTTGGAAATGCATAGTAAAATAGGGCAAAGTCAGCATGGAGATAAAAACAAAAAAACTGCGGATGCTGGAAATCCAAAACAAAAACAGAATTACCTGAAAAAACGCAGCAGGTCTGGCAGCATCGGCGGAGAAGAAAAGAGTTGACGTTTCGAGTCCTCATGACCCTTCGACAGGGTCATGAGGACTCGAAACGTCAACTCTTTTCTTCTCCGCCGATGCTGCCAGACCTGCTGAATTTTTTCAGGTAATTCTGTTTTTGTTTCAAAGTCAGCATGGTTTCATCAAGGGGAGGTCATGCCTGACAAATCTGTTAGAATTCTTTGAGGGGGTAACGAGTAGGTTAGACAAAGGAGAGCCAATGGATGTTATCTACTTGGACATCCAAAAGGCTGTACAGGAGGCTGCTCAGTAAGATAAGAGCCCATGGTGTTAGAGGCAAGATACTAGCATGGATAGAAGATTGGCTGTCTGGCAGGAGGCAGAGAGTGGTGATAAGGGTGTCCTTCTCAGGATGGCAGCCGGTGACTAGTGGAGTTCCGCAGGGGTCAGTGTTGGGACACAACTTTTCACTTTATACATTAATGATCTAGATGAAGGAACTGAGGGCATCCTGGCTAAATTTGCAGATGATACAAAGATAGGTGGAGGGACAGGTAGTATTGAGGAGGCGGGGAGACTGCAGAAGGATTTGGACAGATTAGGAGAATGGGCAAAGAAGTGGTAGATGGAATACAATGTGGGAAAGTGTGATGTCATGCACTTTGGTAGGAAGAATAGAGGCATAGACTATTTTCTAAATGGGGAGAGAATTCAGAAATCTGGAGTGCAAAGGGACTTGTCCAGGATTCTCTTAAGGTTAACTTGCAGGTTGAGTCGGTGGTTAGGAAAGCAAATGCAATGTTGGCATTTATTTCGGGAGGACTAGAATATAAAAGCAGGGATGTGCTGCAGAGGCTTTATAAAGCTCTGGTCAGACCACATTTAGAATATTGTGAGCAATTTTGGTCCCTGTATCTTAAGAAGGATGTTCTGGCCCTGGAGAAGGTCCAGAGGAGGTTCACGAGAACGATCCCAGGAATGAAAGGCTTAACATATGAGGAACGTTTGAGGATTCTGGATCTCTACTTGATGGAGTTTAGAAAGATGAGGGGGGATCTGATTGAAACTTACAGAATACTGAAAGGCCTGGATAGAGTGGACGTGGGGAAGATGTTTCCATTAGTAGGAGAGACTAGGACCCGAGGACACAGCCTCAGAGTAAAGGGAAGACTTTTTAGAACTGAGATGAGGAGAAACTTCTTTAGCCAGAGAGTGGTGAATCTATGGAATTCATTGCCACAGAAGACTGTGGAAGCCAGGTCATTGAGTGTGCTTAAGGCCGAGATAGATAGGTTCTTGATTGGTAAGGGGATCAAAGGTTATGGGGAGAAGGCGGGAGAATGGGGTTGAGAAACTTATCAGCCATGATCGAATGGTGAAGCAGACTCGATGGGCTGAATGGCCTAATTTCTGCTCCTATGTCTTATGGTCTTATGGACACAATGGGACAAATGGCCTCCTTCTGCGCCGTGACAATTCTGTGATTCTGTGAACAAATGCAGCTGCAAGAAATTTATTGGGTTGCTATTTTAATGGAAGCAATAAAACATGAAAACTACATAGGTTAAAACCATTGTTAAAATAGATATGGCAACAGTTACCAGAAACTAAATAAAGCTTGAATAAAGTTTCCTTAATTTAATATTCACGAAACGCCTAATGACCCATCCAGCTCAAATGATCTATTGTCTGATTAATTGAAATCTAAGGAGAATGATTTGGACTCTGCCTCCTTTCAAGGGATATACAAAGCCATCATAATTCAAGTGTTGAGGGCATGGATCCTGCTGTCTTAGTTAGTTCCCACTAAAGGATTAGGAGGTTCTTTTGAGTGTGGAGGATTTCCTCTGGAACAGATTCCCAACACGTTAGCTATTCTTAGAACAAACCCAACTCTCTCCAATTGGGGGAAGAAGGGAGGGAACCTATGTATAGCCTGGAAGTTGACATTTATAGGCTGGTAGGCTTCTTTAGTCCTCTATTAAGGCTGAACTGTTGTGACAACCTTTTCTATCATAAGCACTGTATAAATCTTGTCATAAGAGATGCATGCTTTTCCTCACTGCATGAACAGTAATGACATTGAAACCAATAGTTATGTGGACGAGATCCTGCATCCAAAATGGGATTACAAACTGTGATAATTCACTTTCACAAATTGGCATTCTAGTTTTTGGCTTCGGCTCATTTTTCCTTGATGCAGGTAATGGAAAAACCCAACAACCCCAATTCATGAAATTCTGATTGGATGTTTTGATATTCCTAAAGAAAATAAATTTTCTAAGAGACCAGTTGATTGTTTCTTACAATGAGACAGGTCAGAGCAGCTCATTACAGTTTCTATACAAAGTCATGGAAATATGGTCAGGTAAGTCGCCGCTTTCTTGCAGTCGCATGGCAGATCTTGGAAAATCAACTTCTGCTACTATAGCATCAGTGCTCACTTTAACAAGTTTATGAAAATTAGTTCAACCACTGTGTAAGAACTAAAAAATTATTATCCATAACCTTGCCATCCATTCTAACAGGCCAATTTTTTTTTACACAAACACGGAAAATGCTGGAAAAATTCAGCAGGTCTAACAGCATCTGTGGGGGGAGAAAAATGGAGTTAATGTTTCGAGTCCGTATGACTGTTTTTTCTCAGCATTTTCTCAACATTTTCTATTTTTGTTTCAGATTTCCGACATCCGCAGTATTTTGCTTTTATCTTAGTGAGCGACTTTTAAAATTCATTTGTGAGATGTAGGCGATGCTGGCAACATTTATTGTCCATCCCTAATTAGTCTTGAGAATGTGATGGTGAGTTGCCCACTTGAACCACTGCATGGTGTGGTGTAAATATACCATAGTGCTGTTAGGTCATGAGATCTGGGATTTTGACCCAGCTCCTTGACCCAGATTCTGAGATGAGGATTAAGGAATAAATCTAATTTAACCAAAGTGATTCATAACGTAATAAAAGTTGGTTTTATAATGTTACACTTGCTAGATAGAAATGAGTCACTTGGTCCAAATGGAATGCATCCTAACTTGCTGAAACAAGCAAAGAAAGATGTAGCAGAGGAGCATTGGTCACAATTGTTCAATCCTCATTGGAGATAGGAGTGATGGTAGAGGGCTGGAAGATGCATAATGTTAGACCACTGTTCAAGAAAGAGAGAGGGATAAACCAGGAAACTTCAAGCCCATGAACTGAATATCAGTTATGAGGACAAGTTATTATCAGGGTGTCCTCTGGTTCTCAATCCTTCCACCTCTGGGAACAATTTCTACATATCTATTCGGTCCAGACTCCTCGTGGTTTTCGAACACTTCTGTCAATTCACCTACTAACCTTCTCTTCTCCAAGGATAACACCTCCAGCTTCTACAATTTACCCATGTAACTGAAATACCTCTATTTATTAAAGTCCGTGATCCCATATGTCTTTTTAACCACCTTCTAAATCTGCCCTTCTACCTTCAACGATTTGTGCAAACATATCCCAGGGTTGCCTGTTCCTGCATCCGCTTTAGCATTGTGCATGTTACTTTATATTATCTCTCCGCATTTTTCCTACCAAAATGTACCACCTCACACCTCTCTGCATTAAATTTCATCTTCCATGTGTCTGCCCATTCTACCAGACTGCCTCAGTCCTCTTGAAGCCTATCACGATCCTGGATAATCCACACTTCCAAGTTTTGTGTCATCTGCAAATTTTGAAGTCGTGCTCTTAATATATACCAAGAAAAGTAGTGGTCCTTGTACAATCTCTGACAAACCCCATTGTATACCTCTCCCTCCAATCGGAAAAACAACCGTTTACCACTACTCCGTTTCATTTCACTCAGCCAACTTCATACCTTGCTGCTACTTGCCCTTTTATTCCAAGGGCTAAACACCTAAAAGAAACAGATTATTTGGTTGTTAAAACATTAACTTTTATTGGGACTTCACTGTGTGCAAACTGGCTGCTGTGCTCCCTTCATCACACCAGTGGCTGCTATTCAAAATTACTTCATTGGCTGTAATATGCTTTGGGTTGTTCTGAGGTCATAAAATGCTGGTCTTTTTTTCTGCTTTTGCTATCAGATTTGTTGGAAACTGAAGCTGCCAAATTTATGACTTGTATTTTTCCTCCCTCATGATGCATCAGTTAAATATATTCTAGTTATTTCTTTTCAGGTTGCATCTATGGGGTATCTCTAAGTCTTGGGAACTTGTGGTTTAACTGTGATTAATATGAGCAAGTGTCATGTATGATTATTTCACCATACAGCTGTTGGACAAATTGTTGCGTTTGAATGTTTTCCACAGGGCGATTCAGTCCAATTGGTGGATGAAAGTCCTTTTTCTGACTCTTCCACCCTGGAACAGAAAACTAGCAATATTGGTGGAACCACTGGATGTATCAGTTTATGGATGCAGTGGATGTTGCCTAAAGTGACTGTTAAATTGTTTGCTCAGGACCCTGGCAGTAAAGGCACAGGTGAGAAATATTTTTTTCTGCATCAATGAGAAAGGAGTGAAAAATCCCCCCCCCCCCCACCCCACCTCCCTCCACACTTCCACCTCCACCCATTATAAACACTCTTTTATGATGAAAGCAAAATCAATTTTCTCTCAGAAATTTAGGCATTTAAGTTACAAGCCTGTAACCAGTAACCCTAAAGGAGAACTCTAGAATACAAGAGATGGTGAATCGGCAGCCTGTTTTACGCTTTGGATGGTTTTCTCTTCCATTGATGTCTGATTACTCCAACAAGTGCCTATGGTGATAGGACGTGAGCTTTTGCCTGGATTCCCTATATGGTAACATCTCTATCTTTCAGGAGGAGCTGCACAGTTTAAATCAAGTGCCTCTACACAGAAAGCGAAGTAAAATAAACACTAAGGCAGCTTCTAAATAGCTTTAGTTTTTTGTGGTCTTTAGCATTATTGGAAAATCTCTGGGAACAAATTATCTTTCTGCTATTCAGGAACTGATGCATTTGTAGAATTTTTTAAATTGGGGCAGGGAGGAGGAATTTGTTGAGTGTAGATAGGTCCTAATAATTGTGACATTTGCCAAAGAAATCTGACACATTCTGCTTTGGATTAAAGTTGCAAACATGTAAAATGGACGGATTGGTAAAGATCAGCTGGCCCACCACGTATGATGGCCAAAGCGCCATGACTAACATTTCTTTCCTCCATCCCTCTTCCCTGTCCTGCCTACTCACTCCAACCCTGTAATCTACTTGGAAAGGCAAATGACGAAGAAATTAGTTAGGAACCTTAAAGCAAAAAAATACTTGGGAAAAAGCCTCTCTGACCTCCTCAGATGATCAACTCTAGTTCAGGAGATCACGTGGATCAAGTGTCATCGATAAGGTTCCAAGCTACTCTGTTCTGTTGCTCTTCTGGCTAATACATATTTCAAGAGTGTGTTATGATAAACTTTCAAAACCTTTTAGCACTTTTCAGCTGAACTGCTGTTGTGAAGTGATTATTTGTTCTTCCCAGAAGGCTGACTGCCATGTATCTCCACCTCGGTATGTCCTGTGTTGCCCATACACATTCTGCATAAGTCTAGAACTAGGGGCCACTGTGAAAAATTAAGGGGTCGCCCATTTAAGACAGATGATTTTTTATTTCTCAGAAAGTCGTGAGTCTTTGGAACTGCCTTCCTCAAAAGGTGGTGGAAGCAGGATCTTTGAATATTTTTAAGGCAGAGGTAGATAAATTCTTGATAAGTAAGGGGATGAAAGGTTAATGAGTAGGTGGGAATGTGGAGTTGAGGCCACAATTGGATCAGTCATGATCTTATTAAATGGCGACGCAGACTTGAGGGGCCAAGTGGCCTACTCCTGCTCCGAATTCATGTGTTTGTATAAGTTAACTACATTCAGTTCATTATATCTCTCATCCATTTTTCCTTTTAAGAAGCGTAAAGAATCCAAAGATCAACTTTGTAGAGTGGAATCACCACTTCTAAAAATCTGCCATGGTGATGAGCAATAGACATGCAGTTTCTTTCGTTTTAGAACTTTACATCATGCTGAAACAGTACTTTGAATCTTCAGACCCCATGGTAATTGCCCGGTTAATTAATTTTGCACCAATCTGCTCTTTTTGTTAATCAGTGACTTCTGAGGCATTGTTAGAGCTACCATAATAGATAAGCAAAATACTGCGGATGCTGGAAGTCTGAAACAAAAACAGAAAATGCTGGAAAAACTCAGCAGGTCTAACAGCATCTGTGGAGAGAAAGGCAGAGTTAATCTTTTGAGTCCATATGACGCTTCTGTAGAGCTACCATGTATTTTCGATTAATCAAGTTCTCCAATTACACTTTCAGATATCTGTGTTGTTGGTGAACTCGAAGACCTGAGTGCTTCAGTAGATATCCAAGATGTTTATACCAAGGTGAAGTGCAAAGTAGGCAGCTTCAATATTGATCACTACAAGAACAGGTAAAATAATAATGGTTTGTCAGCTGTGTGCTGTCACTTTATGGGATCAGTAAATTAAAGATGTCCATATACGTGGCTGTTTGATGCATTGATAAAAAATGTAATATCCACAATATAATTTCAAATTGCTGTTGAGACCAGACTTAATATTTGCCCACGCGCTTGTTTGGCAGAACTTGTAGACAGCTGGATGGCAGTGTCCCAGTGGCAATGAGCTGATAACTTTAGCTTCATAGCCCAAGAGACTACAAGCTTTGGTACCCATGTCAACCCAAAGGTTTGCAAGAAACTTTTTGCAATCTAATGGCAATTGTCTATGCATCAAAACAACTGTGCCCTCCATCACCAGCTCGCAGTGAGCACTGTTCAAGAAGAGATGTCCACAGATGTATTTTGGAGTGCGGTATCTTCTTGGACATAACTTTTGTAGATCTATCGAACGTACTAAGCATAGTTTGGGTTATTGCCAAAGTCATCAGAAAACTGATAGAATGAATTTTCCTTGGAAAGTGTGCATTTTTGTTTTTTTAATCCCCGTGCATTTTCACGGTTTAGATACACCCTAATATCAATCAAGTATTTATGGCTGCGATATATTTTTTACTAAAACGAAATACAGCGGATGGATAACAGAAAATGCTGGAAGCACTCAGCAGATCAGGAAACATTAGCAAAGAGACAGCTGATGTTTCGGGCCAGTGACCTTTCATCAGAGCCCATACATGTTTTTTGTGCTGCGCATCCTCAATTCATTGCAAATGTTCATTCATTTCACGCTTCAAGTCAGAACTAGGGTGGATATTTTTTGCCAGACTACAAAAAAAAGCGTATTCGTCGCTGAGCTTGTCCTCCTCTTTGCCCCATTCCTGTTACCATTAATTATTCAGCGATATTGCGTGATACCCGCCAGATTCCAAGCAAGGATAGAGTGACAGTGTTTGCAGTTAACAAGCACTTATAGCTTGGCCCTATTCCAGAATCCCCTGAGTTACTTGTAGTGAAAATATCACGCATTTTGTTAGACCCCAGCATCTCTTCAGCTCCAAGCATTCCTGCAGATTTTAACATCAAAATCTCAAAAAAAAAATCTTGATCTGGATTTATTCATAGATTTTTGGTTTAATTGATTTTATAGATATTCATGGATTTATTTCTGATGGCTCTGGTTATTGCCTGTACTTTCAAATTAAAAGAATGTAGATTGCAAAATAACATTTACCCCATCATTCCACAAAATCTGTCTCGGGAGACCATTGCACAGCCTCACTCACCTCGCCCTCTTCTTTTGCCTCCCACCACTGCTACTACTTGGGAAAAGCCAACAAAGCTTTACAAAGTGAAGTACTGTCTGTAAGTGTCCATATTGCCTTTTGAGGGCAATTAGAGTTAGGCAATAAATGCTGGCCTAGCCAGCGTCACTCACATCACATGAAAGAATATAAAAAAAATTAGAAGTATTTAGCTGGATGTAAAATTCTTAGCTTGTATGGTTTTTTTATTGAACAGGCTGTAATGCAACATTTTGATTTTTGTTTTGCACATTGGTAAAATTCACAGAAACATGTTGGGGTTTTGTTTATATCTTTTGTGCTAAATTTACTTTGGAACAAGAGCCCCTTTTTATTTAGCCCCTTTTTAGCCTGTTTTGCCAATCAGCAAGATCATGGCTGACCTGTGACCTAATTCCATACACCCACCATTACCCCATATCCCTTAATACCTTTGGTTAACAACAGTCTATAAAATTAATAATTGATCTAATGCCAATTGCCATTTGTGGAGGAGATTTCCAAACTCCTACTGCTACTATTTTGTTTGAAGAAGTTAAAAACAAAATACTGCGGATGCTGGAAATCTGAAACAAAAACAGAAAGTGCTGGAAAAACTCAGCAGGTCTGACAGCATCTGTGAAGAGAGAACAGAGTTAATGTTTCGAGTCCGTACAATCCTTCTTCAGAGCTCTGAAGGGTGAACATGAAAAGTCAGTTGTTGTAAAAACCCATCCAGTTCACTAATGTATTTTAAGGAAGGAAGCTGCTTTCCTTAGCTGGTCTGGCCTACGTGTGACTCCAGATACACAGTAAAATGGTTGATTTTTAACTGCCGTCTGAAATGGCACTCAGTTCAAGGGCAATTAGGGTTGGGCAACAAATGCTGACCTTGCCAGCATGCCCACACCCCGTGAAAGAATACATTTAAAAAAATGTTGTAGACTTCCCAGCCAGCAGAAATAGTTTCTTCCAAACTACCCTATCTGTTCCCTTTAATATTCAATCAAATCACTCTTTAACCTTCTGAATTCCATGGAATACAAGCCTAGTTTGTGTAATCTCTCCTTGTGTGTTAACCTTTGGGGACCAGGTATGTTTACACTGAATCTATGCTGCACTCAAGGTCAATATATCCTTCCTTAGCTGTGGTGCCCAGACTGTTCATAGTAATTAATTTAAAAGAAAACATTTCACCGGGTTAGACCAGTGTTATCGTAGTTCACAGCCATGTAGTTGAGAGCTGCATTTCGAAGCAGCCTGATGCCTGCAAGTACCCGACAGAGCTTATGGTGGATGTTTCCTGTTGGTTGATCAACCATTCTCCTTGGAAAAGAGAGGATAAGAAAACAGCTCTGAAAACAGAAGGAAAGAAAAGTGAGAGAATCATTGATAACAATTGAAATAGGCCCCTGTCCTTGACTACAATAAAACATTTATTAAATAAATATTGATGCTTTTGGTTAAATAATAATTCCCTTTCTCAGGGTAGGAATTCTGTTTAGCTACATTGGGCCAAGATTACGATTAAGGTAGTTATATCATTTCAATATTTTGGAAGTGCTCACCAAGTGTTACAATATTGTACCATTAGTCTCCTGGTATCTGCACACACTACAAATCTAAATAGGAGTGCTCCATTAGAAGCTACAGAATATGAAGGATTCCAGTTTAAATGCCCTTTACAGTATCATTAATTCAGCAAAATATACAAGATAGTGCCCACACGCACTTGCTGTCTGCACCACATGACATCTTTTCATCATGCTCTTATCACACTTCTTAAGGCAACTTTTTCCACTCTGAATTTCTGTGTCCACATTTATCCTGTGTTTTGTCTGTAAACTTGTCATGCTGTAATTCCACAGTCACTTGGCTATTGGGTGACTTTGTGCCCTGTTACGCATGCTGTCCTTCCCTTAGATATATATTTAGCTAAGTGATCAGACCTTTTATGTTTAGGAATTTTCCCTAACCATCCAATATCCAACAGCACGATAAGGTAACCCAGGGTTGACCATTACCCAGAGATAAAAACAAAAAACTGCGGATGCTGGAAATCCAAAACTACAACAGAATTACCTGGAAAAACTCAGCAGGTCTGGCAGCATCAACGGAGAAGAAAAGATTTGACGTTTCGAGTCCTCATGTCAACTCTTCTCTGCCGATGCTGCCAGACTTGCTGAGTTTTTCCAGGTAATTCTGTTTTTGTTTTGACCATTACCCAAGTACTTTCACACATGTTCTTCTTCAATCTCTTTCAGGCGAGAAACAGTTGGTTAGACAGGGCTTGAAACGAATCATTAGTTATTTTCCATCACGTCCAGAGCAAGAACTATGATGAAAGTCACTTAGGTTTCTTCATACAATACCTGAACTAGTCAGGCATCCCACGTTAGTAGGTTAGCTTTATTGACGTAAACAAAATAATTCCAAGCTCATTTCCCACACACTAACTGTGTTATAGTTTGTTTTGGTCTAACCATCCATGTTGTCATCATTGGCAACCTTCCATCTACAAAAGATGATGGACATTCGCTCAGCAACCCATTTAGGTAGTGTGTCTTCATTTGGTGCACCTTTGCTGATGGCTGAAGAGGCCTGTCTTTGAGAAGCAGGTTCTGCCACAAGTGCCACACGTGAAGCTGCCAAGTGATGCGGGTGGCTGTTTTCAGTGTTGGTGCCTGTTGCCAAGCTGTTGTACCCACTGGTCATCATAGTGGTACCCACAGGAGGTGTTGCCATTTTGCTCTTTCATCAGCTAGTGACTCCTGTTTGCGATAATCGATGTTTAGGGCCTTCATGTCCTTTGTGAGGCCAACTGGTTGTCCTTGAATACGTGACCGTCTTCCAACCTGCGGACGTGCCCAAGCCAACAAAGACCCTGCTTATGAGTGCTGACAAGATATGAATCATTTAAGAGGATTGTCGCATTTGTGATTTTGTCCTGTCAGGATATACGCATAGTGTGCCACAAAGATGGAAATTGTTGGACGACTTCTCTTGATAGCTATAAGTCATTCATGTTTGTATCAGTCATGCAACAAGGTGCCGAGAACACAGGCCTTATAGACCATCAGCTTGGTCCTAAGGGTCAGCTTGATGTTATTTCATGCACGTTTCATGAGTTGGCCAAAGGCGGTAGCTGCTTTCACTACGCGTGTATCAAGTTCTGCATCAAGGGACAGATTGTCTGTCACAGTGGTCCCGAGATAGCAGGTTTGCCAACCAGGATGTTACTTAGTGTGACCAGGAATGGAGATGCAACACCTTGTCCCGTGGCCATGATTTTCTTGATACTTACAGTCAGGGACAACACACCATAGGCATGGGAGAGACACTCTATGGGTCTTTGTAGCGCAGTTTCTATGTAGGTGGCTAGCACAACATCACCATTGTTGAGGAGTTCTCTGATCAGGATGCAATGCGTTTTTGTCTTTGCATTTAGTCTTGATAGGTTGTAGAGCTTGCCACCTGGCCTAGTGTGCATGTAGACTCCTTCCATAGCTGGAGGAAAGGCAAAGGTCAGGTGCATGGTGAAGAAGATGCCAAACAGAGTGTTGGCTAGGACACAGCTCTGTTTCACTCCATTCTTCGCTCTGAAATTGTCAGAAATGGAACCATCAAACTGTAAAGTGCAGTGCATGTTGTCATGGAAGGAACAGATGAGACTGAGGAGCTTTGGTGGACGACCAATTTTCTGTAAATTCTAGTAGGTGGCGTCTTGCTCTGTTAATGGTGGTGAATGCCTCAATGAATGCCCCTGTTCCCTACTCTTTTCTTGCAGCTTGCATATGGTAAAGATCACGTCCACAGTAGATCTGCTGGCATGGAAACCACACTGTGCTTTGGGTACACTCGGTCTGCAAGTAAATTGAGTCTTTTATGTATGAACCTAGCAAAGGCCTTGCCATGATGCTAAAGAGTGAGATGCATCTGTAGTATTGCAGTCTCCTCTGTCGCTGTTGCTTTTGTATAGTGTGATAATTTTTGTACTGTGTATCTCCTGTGGAATGGAGTCTACTTTCCAGCAGAGAAGAGGTCATAAAGGTGTGGCAATAAATGAGACTTTCCGTGCTTGAGTAGTTTGGCTGGGATTCCACCCTTGCTAGGTGCCTTTCTGTTTGCTAAGCAGCCTCTGGCCTTCTTGAACTGACAAAACCATGGTTAGTGTCGCAGTCTGTGCTGTGATAAGTGCAGGTGTGGTGAACACTGGGCAGATTGTGCCTTCTCATGATGACAGGTCCAGTTGGTGCCAATGTCCAGACCTTGGGTGACGACATGATACCTTATGGTGATGTCTGCCCTGAAAGAAGGTGTTGGAGAAGTAGCATTCATGCATTCATTCAGGGCACAAAGATCAAAAAGGTGCTTTTCGTTATTGTTGATCTTGCCCTCCCCATGACGACCGAGGCAGGTTGGCCATGACCCCGACATGTGCATCGAACATCCTGGATGAACAGCCTCTCACCATTTGAATGGCCCTCAGAACGTCAGCTAGTGCGTGGTAGAAATGTTTTTTGTCTGAAATCCTGGTGTACAGAGTTGGTGTGTAGGCGCATATGATGTTGACTGCGCCACCATCAGATGATAGTCACAGGGAGATGAGATGCTCCGAAGATCCCACTGATTGACTGTGTTGGCTGGATTTTCACTTCACAATGGTCTTCCATGCCCTTCCCATGCTAGTTGAAGGTGTAATTAGTCTCTTGATTAAAGCCTGTGTTGGCTAATCTGGTTTCTTGTAGAACGGTGATATCGACACCATGCTTGTGTAGCTCACGGTCAGTCAGGGTATTCTTGTGTACACTTGCTTTACATCATAGGTCATTGTTCATGCCAAGGCACGTGATTCTCACTTTCCAGCTTCCAAGCCGAAAGGCTATCTTTCTTTGTTTGCTGCACAGCCTAGGCATGGTTTTAGAAGGCAAGGACTTGCCCAGCATCTGTTCCCCTCTCTTGACCTCATAGGCAGGTACCCGGAGGAGAAACGAAAGCCTGTACATCTGGGGCCTATTCGGTTGCAGTTGCCAGAAGGTGTCAACTTGAGGGAAACACCAACCGCCTAACTGAACTCCACTCCACCATTTTTGTTGGGTTTGCTCCCTTGGCCATTAACTCTTGATGTTGTTTTTAATGTTGAAAGGCACTAACCAGCAGTGCTCAGATCACCACAGATGTAGATGTGATCTTGTCCTTCAGGTGTGCCATTCCCTGGCCTATCTCACAGTGGCCAGCCCTCCAACTCCGGTGCCCCCTGGCGAAACCCAGCCTAGCAACTAATCTCCCTTGATGGAGCTCCCACCTCAGCGAATTAAGTTAAGTTAAACCCCCTCACTATACCATCACCTCAGCAATATAACAACCTCAGTAAAATCCACACCTCAATACTAGGCCATCTCACTAAGCCCCTGTCACAGCACTAACCTCTCCAAAAGGCCCTCACTATAGTTTAAATCCCCTCAGTACATTACTAAATTCCCCAATAATCCCTCAATAAACTTCTCACCGCAGCTCCAAATCTCCCAAAAATAGCTCCTCACCGCATCAAAACCTTGCCAAATTAAAGTAATAATCCCCCACTATGACACCAGATACCTCCAATTTTCCCTTCGCTCAGTTCTAAAAGCCAGGCCAGAAATAGGCACCTCTGGTTAATCAGCGAGCCCTCCTTCAACCACTTAAGGGTTCAAGGTGACCCTAGCTGCCTGGAGTGCTGGAGGAAAGCCCGCCAACTCCTCCGATTCCAAACAGCAGCTCCTAGGGCCAATCCAACAGCCTCTCCCACCCACCCCCCCCAACTCCCCATTGTTTTCAGCCAGCCTCCCACTCAGGCCTCACACTGCTCCAGGCCCCAGCTACCTCCCTAAAGAAAACCCCACTTAAAAGCAGCCTCCACTCCTGCTTATGACCCTCTCGCTCTTGTCACCCCTCTCTTGTTTGCCGACCTCCTGCTCATCAAACCTCCCGCTCGCCATCTCTTTCCTACTGACTAGCCCTCTCCCGCTTGCTGACTCCCTCCCGCCCGCTGAATCTCTCTCCTGTCCACCACCCTCTCCCGCCTGCTGACACTCTCTCCCACCCGCCGATTCTCTCTCCCTCTCACCGCCACTCTCCCACTTGCTGATTCTCTCCCACCGCCGCCTCTCTCTTACTTGCTGTGTCTTCTCCTGCTTGCTGTGTCTTCTGCTTGCTGTGTCTCTCTCCTGCTTGCTGTGTCTCTCTCCTGCTTGCTGCGTCTCTCTCCTGCTTGCTGCGTCTCTGTCCCGCTCACCGCCTCTTTCTCCCACTCGCCACCTCTCTCCCCCATTTGCCACCTCTCTTACCAACATTAAATCAAAATGTGATTAAAAAGATGATGCCAGTGTTGTAGCTTGGCGAGGGGTGTGGCAAGTTCTGGAGCACAAGTCTTCTGTACTATTTCTGGAATATTATTGGGGCCCATAGCCTTTGCACTATCCAGTGCCTTCAGCCATTTCTTGATATCATGTGGAATGAATCGAACTGGCTGAAGACTGGCATCTGCGATGCTGCAGACCTCTGGAGGAGGCTGAGATGTATCATCCACTCGTCACTTCTGGCTAAAGATTGTAGCAAATGCTTCAACTATTTCTTTTGCACTGATGTGCTGGGCTCCCCCATCATTGAGGATGGGGATGTTTGTGGAGGATGTGGAGCCTCCACCACCATTCACAGCTGGATTTGGCAGGACTGCAGAGCTTATATCTGATCCCTTCGTTGTGGAATCACTTAGCTCTGTCTGTCACTTGCTGCCTATGCTGTTTGGCATGCAAGTAGTCCATGCAAGTTTCACTAGGTTGCCACCTAATTTTTAGGTGTACCTGGGGCTATTCCTGGTACGCCCTCCTGCACTCTTCATTGAACCAGGGTTGATTCCCTGGCTTGATGGTAATGGTAGAGTGGGGAATATGCCGGGCCATGAAGTTACAGATTCTGTTTGAGTACAATTCTGCTGCTGCTGATGGCCCACCGCACTTCATGGTTGCCCAATCTTGAGTTGCTAGGCCTATTCCATTTAGCACGGTGGTAGTGCCACTCAACACTATGGAAACCTCAATGTGAAGGCGGGACTTGAGCACCAAGCTTTTGAAGGAGTCAGGAAATAAAATTGCAGCTGTCTGCCTGCATGTAAGCATCAAGTCTCTCACCGCTGTATATATAATGCTCTTGTGCTGCGACTCTCCCTCTTAATTAATGATCACAATTAGTTTTAAGTGCCCCATGGAACATTTATTGTATCATCATGTAAACCCCTGCCAAGCAAATTTTCATGGATGTGGAAAAATCCAGGGGGGAAGGGAGTGTGGGGAGAGAAATTACCCCTGCATTTTCCCTAATATTGAAACAGAAAATGCTGCCAATATTCATTAGGTCTGGCAGCATCTGTGAAGAGAGAAACAGTTAACGTTTCGGATCTGTATGACTTCTTCAGAGAGGAACCCTCCTTTCCGTTTCTCCCTCGCCTCTCTCTAACCTCTTTTCCCACCCATATGCCTGCCCCATTTTTCCGTGTTCCTGCTTCTCCCTCTCTTTTCCTTCCCTCACCTCCTGCTCCTCATTTTCCCATTGATAGGTGCCGGTGGGCACAGAATGACAAGTTTGCATCAGTAGTTCCAGTTATAATTGTGGACAAAGAAATTTTTTTGATGAAAATAGCATTACAACTCCATAGAGACCTTTTAATAAGGTACATCGATTAAACATAACTTATTAGGCAACTAATACATTAAACTACAGGAAAGGTACTCTTTATTAACTTCTTCACACAACTGAAATTAATTTATTCATTTTACCACATTCTCAGCAGAAATGTATGCTTGTGTCTGAAATCCCAAGCTACTGATTTCTCCCTGTCCTTATCAGGGTGAATCTCCCAGTGCCCTTTTAAACAAAGTCTCCTTCACTCAATCTTCTGTGCATAACCAAGTGGACTTCCAGTAGTAAGATGCCCTCTGGTGATTTCTTGCTTTTTTTCACTCTCCACAATCCTTGTTTCATCGAACAGGGATTCTGTCCTCACCTCTGCTTGGTGGTTAATCCGAGATCAATCCATTTATCTGGCTTTGATATAACAGTGGCAGTTGTGGCCTTAATCCCCCAGATCCCTCAACCTGCCTAACTCTGAGAGTCTGCACAACAGCATGACCAGCTGCTGTCTCCTTTGTGTCAAGGTCTTAAAACTTGCACTCCACTTGGAAAAAGTTTCAGTTTGAGTTTCTGTTTCCATAATAAGCACAGTCACATGGGATTAATGGCAGGTGCATTTAGTATGAAGTCACATGGGTTTGTTTTTGGGAAGATTTAGCAGGAAGTCACATTCATTTTACGTTGATTCAAAGGAGACAGTTTAAAATATAACTGTCATATAAAGTCCAGCAGTCATGGCAAGAGAAAAATAAGGACAGAGGTATGACTCTTGAATGGGAGATTAATTATATTTGTGTGCTCTGCCCAGTTATCTTCCATTCTCTCAACCCTGTTTAGTTGGCCTGGTTTTGAATCCTCATTTGTGATGCCACAGAACTCTTCTATAGATATAATAGTTTTGATGTGGGTGGAATGATGACTCATGTTTGCTAAGAAAGCATAGTTCTGAAACTGTTAAATTATTTCTTTACTGCGTGAACACATTCATTCTAGTTGTGCTGAATAAAGTGATAAATACTCCTAAACATTAGAAATCCGTGAAAGGGATGCTATTTGATTAATAAAAATAACAGATCTTGTAGGAAAGTTAAATTTGACTATTGGACATCGCTATGAATAGCCCTTCTTTTGATATGGTAAAGTGTTGTAAATATTTAATTTTTATGGAGTGTGTATTCAGTGCAGTTTGTATTTTGTATAAGTTGATAAAAATCATAAGATTACTTAGACTAGACAAGGCAGGAATTCTGTTTTCCAGGCCAGGTCAAGGCTGGCACACAGGACAGTTTGATGGACTCCTTCTACAATGCAAAGAAAAACCTGGGGTGAGACTCTCATAGTGAATAAGTCACTGCAGATTCCTCAATCCTTCAAGCTGAATGACAAATTTCTTCCAAATTCTGAGGCAGAATGTGAAGACAATGGTTACAAGCACTGAGTGATTTCACAGGGTTTTGTGGTTAGATTTGACAATTTGCATACTTCAGTCAGTCTTTTTCTGTAAGAACATGTGAAAGGATACAGGAAAAACACTGCCCAACACCTTAATTCCTCTTCTCCTATGGAGAATATACGATCTACCCTTATCCCAGATCCCACCAATCTTCTGAGATAAGATTCGGTCATAAAAATCTCTCAAATGTTTGCCCATTGAACAGTGTGTCTTGCTGACTCTCATTGGACAAGATTTTTCTTAGATTGTCCCTTGCTTCATTATCTGAAGAGTATTTGACCATCTTGGCCCAGATCTGTTCTCAGAATCTCAATTAGAATTTCAAACTTGAATGCTTTTAATGATTTCCTTTTAAACCTAGTTATTATGGGTGAAAACTGAACCTCTCTTAAAATATCAGAATTCCTTTTAAGTTTAAATTGCAAAAAGAGATAATAGCCCATGTGATTCCAAACAGATGCCTGCCACACTGATCTGCAAAACTTACCTCTCAAAATGGAAAGTTGTAGTTTTAAAATAACTAACGGAAGTAAACCGGGAGCTTGGGGAGCCTATACTTCCCCGTTGCTTTCTCCGTGGCAATGCCATGGCCAATCAGAGTGGATTTGCCAACCACTTAGTACCCTTTTCTCCTGTAGCATAAATGGATCTTTTGAAATTTGGCATTCTTGCATTTGTCCTGATCAGTGCAAGACAAAAAGCTTCGGCAACATGTCTCTTTTTCAGTGATTCGACAGCTCATTGTCCTCCAGTTATCCATATTCCAAAGTGCAATGTTACTTAAGTGGATTCCACAATAGTTCAAGTCAAATTTAATGTGACCTTCTAAAAATCTTGGTTCAAAAGAAATAATTCATGGTTGTACAATCTTAATTAAAATTATATAAATGTACTATATTATTAGAGGGTATTTTAATCTGAACTGCAGAATTTTGTCTTCTTTTAGGTCACATTGTTTTACTTGTAAAAGCCTACATCTCAAAGGCAGTGGTTCCCTGTAGATTTAGTTCTTGTAACCATGTTTTCTCATTTATGGTGGTGCTTACTGCTTATATTCTAAATCAAATTGGTTTTACTTTCTGCTTCCTGTTGGAATTAATTTTGTGTGTCAGACCAACAGGAAATCTAAGTCTTTTTTTCACATTTTGCCCATAGTTATGTGTTCCTTATTGCGTACCAGTAATTTCAAAATAAAATATTTTTCAAATGTTATCTGAGTAATGTTTTTGTAAATAAATACTACATTACAATTTCACAGAGTTTGTCACTGTAATAATTTAATGTTTTGGAAATTTAGTTATGACTTGATTAGAAAAAGATTCACTTGCTGGCCTCCACAGCTCTTTGGACATAGAGGCCTATCATACTATTAGTTACAAAGTATGTGGAACACATAACTTGAGAGCACCCAGATGACTGCACCTTGCAGCTGCCTTCAGCTGTTAAAACCTTCAGTATAATCCACAAATTCTTAATTTTTTTGCTTATGGCCTTTTTATTGCTTCCCACTCCCCCCACTCCCCACTGTCTGTCCTATCCCTCTTGTCCATCACCTCAAGCCTCGGGGAAGGCCCATGGTCTCTGGGGCATTTCGGAGGTGTTGTACTTTCTTGTACTGACAAGCTGAACAGACGCACCTTGTTGGTTCGACCCCTCAGCAAGCAAGATCCTTTCAGTCATTTCTCTGGCTTCTTTCCTCCTGTAAGAAATAAGTTAAATTACTATTACTGATTTAGTCTTTTAATAGCTTTTTAATCTGTAAATATTTATTGCATATACATATGTACCTCAATTTGTAACAATGATTAATCACTAAATTACTTCCTTGAGTAGAACCACGGCCTACTTTTTAACATGCAATTTCTCGTGTTTAGCGGACAAGGAGCACAAAATAATTTTGATGATGACATAAATGACAGAAATCCAGCCTTGAGCTGTCACAATCATACTATTCAAATCTATTGAGATGAAAGAAAGACTTGAATTTATATCACACCTTTCACATTGTCAGGACATCCGAAAGCATTTTACAGTCAATGAAGCACTTTTGGATTGTAGTTACAGTTGTAATGTAGGCGATGTGGCAGCCAGTTTGCACACAGCAGGGCCCCACAAAAAGTGACCTGGTATTCTGGGTTTTTTTCAGTGATGTTGATTGAGGTCTAAATGTTGGCTAGGACAACACATTTAATGCCCCTATTCTTCGAAATAGTGCCACGGGATACTTTGTGCCTGCCCATGAGAGTAGAAGGAGCCTTGGTTTAAGATCTCATCTGGTAGACTACACTTCTGACAGTGCAGCACAACCTCAATACTGCATTAAAGTGCCTAGACTATTGTGCTCTGTCTGTGGAGTGGGACCTAAACCTAAAACTTTCTCACTCAGAAACAAAAGTGCTACTCACTGAGCCAAGGCAAACACAATGGCTGAACAGAGGCACAGAAGGAGACTATTTGGCCCATCAATTGTATGTCGGTTCTCTGGAGAGTGATTCAATCAGTCCCCATTCCCCCGATCTATCCCCGTAGCCCTGCAAGTTTATTTCTCTCAAGTGTCCATCAAATTTCCTTTTGAAATCATTCAATGTGTGGTGCCCAAAGTTGTTCAGGGTACTCCAGATGTGGTCTAACCAGGGTTTTACATAGTTGAAGAATAACTACTACCCACCATATCTAGAGGACCGGAATATAAAAGACCAACATTCCATTTCAGCTGGCCTGAGACAAATGTATCCTCAGGCCAGAAAGACTACTGGAGGCAAACATCGACTGAAGGAGCACCCGTAGGAAAGGATGCACAATTGCAGGTATCATAGAGAGGCGGAGGTGTAGTGGTAATGTCACTGGACTAGTGTTCCAGAGACCAAGGGTAATGCCCTGGGGGCCTGGGTTTGAAACCCACCACGCCAAATGGTGGAATATGAACTTAATAAAAAATATCTGGAATTAAAAGTCTAATAATGACAATGAAACCATTGTTGATTGTTGTAAAAACCCATCTGGTTCATTAATGTCCTTTAGGGAAGGAAATCTGCCACCCTTACCTGGCCTGGCCTAAATGTGACTCCAGACCCACAGCAATGTGGTTGACTCTTTAAAAATGCCCTCTGAACTAGGTGGGCAATAAATGCTGGCCAAGCCAGTGACACCCACATCCCATGAACAAATATATTTTAGAATTGGGGAGCACAGTACGATAATAAGAGTAGGGAGGCACAATGATCATTTTGTAAGTAGTCACCCTGACCTCCAAGAATAAACCCAGTTAACAATAGGATACAGTGAATGTTGGAAATCTGAAATAAAAGCAGAAAATGCTGGAAATACTCAGTCGGCATGAGAGCAACCATGGAAAGAGAAAGAAGTTAATATTTAACTACTTTGACCCTTGGCCCTTACCAGCAGGATCCCTTCACTATTTCACTATTGTGTATGGTGAAGCAAGGGAACAAGTTAGCTTAAGGTGTGCTTAGTCAATTTAATGGAGCAGTAATACCTGTAGAGCTGAATATTCCCAGACATTTTAAAAGGAAAGCACTTGGAACAGGTGTAGAAGTAATTTTAAAACAAAGATTCTTTCTCAGCAAATGGTATTTGCAACTGGAAGCGAGTAATGAAACCCATTAAAATAAGTTTCTACTCAAAGTAAATCAGAGCTTCAGTTGCAGTAGTATTCGTGTTTTCATTTAAAAGTAGTGCCCACCTGGTGCTACACAAGGAAGCAATTTGCTTGTCTACGAGACTTTGAAAATGGAACTTTCATTTTTATATATTTAATGCAGATGCTTATGCTTGCTGCTTAAAATGAACAACTTTAAAACTGTCTTAACATTAATAAGCATGGTTATTATAATGCTAATGTTTCCTCAGTTTTATTTGACATAAGTGTACAATGTCCCATTATTGATTTGTGGTATATAAATTGTAATGCAGATGGCAGCCAAACTTTTAGAAGGCTCCCACCAGCAGCATGGATTCCTTTCTGTTACTTACACCAAAGCCGTAACACGGAATGTCAGGCACAAATTAACGTCGAGGCCGGAGCGTGTTTCACGTAGCCTCCACAGGGTGACGGAGGGCATCATAGACAGTTCTCCCCAGTACCTTCACGAGATCCTCCTCAGTGCCCAGCCATTCGATGTCGTGCTCTCTTTCCCACTGATTCACAACGTGGCAAAGATATTCCAAGCAAAGTTGCCAAAGAAACCAAAGGCAAAGAGGAAATCAACGGGCCAACCAATGAGGGCCTATGGCCTGACATCTCGAGAGTTGCCACTTATTTATATCAACACAAGTGTTGTCCGAGTATTTTTCCCCAAAGGAGAAGATGAGCAGCAGGAAGGAGGTAATGCATTGTGAGGTGTCTCTAAAATTGTAAAACTTGCAAACTATATGCTGAATTTAACTCTTTCATTCCTTGTCCTCCTTGTCTCCATGGCTCAGGAAGAATTTAGGCATAACACTTCACTTGATTCAAATCCTATCTCATGTAGTAGCTGAGTTAAATGGTGAATGCCAGTAGGTTAACGCAATAACATTTTACCCGATAAGTGAAGAAGATTGGATGTAGTGATGCATCTTTATACTTAAGAAACATCCCACTAAGGATAATGCTGTTGCTGTGCCCTTAATACCATTTCCTCTGGTGGTGAATCAAGGATGAGGGGGCATAATCTTAAAATTAGAGTTAGACCATTGTGAATGGAAATCGGGATCCATTTCCTCACACAAAGGATCTTGAGGATCTAGAATTCTGTCACCCCGCCCCCCCCAAAAAAAGCTGTGGAATATGAGTAAATTGAGCCTTTCGAGACTTAGGATTGGTAGAGTTCTGTTAGGTAAGGATATCAAGAGGATATTGGATCTAAGGCAACTAAATAGAGCTTAGGTGCAGCTCAGCCATAATATAACAGAATGACAGAGCAGCCTCAAAGGGCTGAATGGCCTTTTCCTGTTACTATGATTGCTGTTTCTTAATATCAATAGTAGGGGCTTATGTGCTACTTAAAATATACAATTATGAATCATTCTGCAATTTGTGCTTACAACGGAGACAGCATTATGGCCAATAGAACGTACGAACGTATGAAATAGAAGCAGAAGTAGGTCATTCGAGCCTGCTTCGCCACTTAGTAAGATTAGGGCTGATCTGTTTGTGTTTCAAGTTCCACATTTCCATCTAACCCCACCCCCCCGATAACTTTTCATTCCCTTGCCTAACAAGAATTTATCTACCTCTGGCTTAAAAATATCCAGTGATCCTCCCTCCACTGCCTTCTGGGGCAAAGTGTTCCAAAGTTGCACAACCCTGATAGAAAAAAATTTTCCTCACCTCTTCCCTAAAAGGGCAACCCCTAATCTTAAAACATTATCCCTTAATTCTGCACTCACCCACAAGAGGAAACACCCTTTCCACATCCACCTTGTCAAGACCATTCAGGATCTTATATACTTCAGACAAATCACCCCTCACTCTCCTAAACTCCAGTGGAAATAAGCCTAGTTTTTTCAACCTACTCTGATAAGACAACACACTTATTCTAGCTATCCTCTGAACCGCTTCCAATGCATTTACAGCCTTCCTTAAATAGACCAAAGCTGCACATGATATTCGAGATGTGGTCTCACCAATGCATTGTTGAAAGGAAGCATAACATCCTTACTTTTATGTTCAATTCTTCTCGTAATAAAGAGTAACATTCCATTAGCCTTCTTGATTATGTGCTATACCTGCATACTAACTTTTTGTGACTCATGCACTAGAACACCTAAATCCCTCTGCACCTCGGAATTCTGTAGTCGTTCTCCGTTTAAGTAATATAGCACAGTCCCACCATTTGTGACTTCCTTGTTCATGAATTCACTTCCCGCGCTTTTTACTTTATAGGCAGCATTGCTCAACGCATGAGCAGTGCTCACTTATCCATGGTTTCTTCTCTTTCTTTCTGTTCCTTTCCCAGGGAGACGGCAGCCATGACCGAGAGTCCAAAGCTACAATAATGGCTCTATTCAATTTTAAATCTTCACTAGCATCTAACTTAACTCTATCCCTATGTGTTTTATAAACCTGTCCCCTAGTTTTCCCATTCCTATGATTTTTAACTAACCCTTTAGAAAGAATTCAAGGAATCCATGCACATTGCATGTTTTGGTAATCGCTTGCCAAGAGCGATGACACTATGCTCAGTGGCTCCTCTGTCTGTCCTGTACAGGTACTGCACCGTATTTGTGCTGCAGAGCCCAGTACTGTCCTTGCATAGCCGGAACAGATCTAATTGAAACCCATTGAAAAACATGTTTCCCCTTCGAGATTTTGCCGTTTGCGAGATATTGTGGGAACATAACCCCCATGAATGGTGGGACTTTACTGTGCTCTGCTTTTTTTATTCTTCCAGCCAAAATGAACAACTTTACATTTTTCCACATTATATCCCATCTTTCAGATTTTTTCCCACTCATTCAACCTATCTATACCTGTCTGCAAACTCCTTATGTCTTCTTCGCAACATACTTCCTACCTGTCTTTGTGTCATCTGCAGATTTAGCTACCATGCCTTCATTCTCCTTATCTAAATCATTGATGTAAATGGTAAAAAGTTGAGGCCCCAGCACAGACCCCTGAAGGACTCCACTCGTCACATCCTGCCAATCAAACAAAGACCCGCTTATGCATACTCGCTGTTTTCTGCTAGCCAGCCAGTCTTCTATCCATGCTAATATGTTATCCCCTACACCATGAGCTTTTATTTTCTGCAATAACGTTTGATGTGGCACCTTATCAAAAGCCTTCTGGAAATCCAAGTACAGTACATCTACAGGCTCTCCTTTATCCACAGCACATCTTACTCCTTCAAAGAACTCTAATAAATTAGTTAAACACGATTTCCCTTTCATAAAACCATGCTGACTCTTCCTGATTACCTTGAGCTTTTCTAAGCTTCCAGCAGAACCTCTTTAATAACTGATTCTAGCACCTTCCCCATAACAGACATCAAGCTAACTGGCCTATCGTTTCCTGTTTTCTGCCTTCCTCCCTTCTTGAATAGAGGGTTATATTTGCTACTTACCAGTCTGATGGAACCTTTTCAAAATCCAGGGAATTTTGGAAAATTAACATCAACGCATTTGCTACCTCATTAGCCACCTCTTTTAAAACCTTAGGATGTAGTCTGCTTGGACCCAGAAACTTGTCGGCCAGTAGCTCCCTCAATTTAGGTTGCTCAGTACCTCTTCCCTAGTGATTGTAATTTCATCAAGTTCCCCTCTCCTTTCCACCTCCTGATTTACAGCTATTACTGGAATGTATTTTGTATCCTCTATAGTGAAGACAGAAGCAAAATATTTTTTTATTTCATCTGCCATTTCTTTATTATCTACTATTAAGTTCCCCATTCTCACTGTATAGAAGACCAACACTCACTTTACTTATATAAAAACAAAAAACTGCGGATGCTGGAGATCTCAATTTACTCACTCTTCTACTTTTTAAATACCTGTAGAAATTCTTGCTATCCGTTTTTACTTTTCTAGCTGGCTTCCTCTCATACTCTAATTTCTTTCTTCTCATTAAACCTTTATTCATTCTCTGCCATTCTTTATATTCAAACCACTCATCTGACCCACTCATCTTTGCTTTTTCTTTAAGTTTTACGCTTGCCCTAACTACTTTAGTTAACCACAGGTGATGGGTCCTCCCCTTAGAATATTTTTTCATAGTAGGAATATTGAATATTCTGAAATATCCCCTTAAATGTCTGCCACTGCTCCTCTATTGCTTATCCCCTAGTTCACTTTCCCAGTTCACTTCACCTAGCTCAGCTTTTATGGCCACATAGTTGCCCTTATTTAAGTTTAAAATATTAGTCTTAGACCCAGTCTTCTCCCTTTCAAACTGGATGTAATATTCAATTATATTGTGGTTGTTGCTACCTAGTGGGGGGTGGGTGTGCCTTTACCCTGAGGTCATTAATTAATCCTGTCACATCACACAATACCAAGTCTAATATAACCTGCTCCCTCATGGTTCCACAACGTGCTCCTCAAAAAAACTATCTCAAAAGCATTCTATGAACTCCTCATCCAGGCTACTACTGCCAATCTGATTTTTCCAGTTTATATATAGATGAAAGCCACCCATGATTATTGTTATCCCTTTATGTCACACACCCGATATATCTTATATACTTTGTCCTACATTGTGATTACTGTCAGGGGTCATTTAGACTACTCCTACTAGTAACTTCTTTCCCCTACTATTCATCATTTCCACCTAAACCGATTCTACCTCCTGATCTCCTGAACCAAGGTTATCTCTAACTATTGTACAAATGCCTTGATTAACAGAGCTACCCCTCTACCTTTATCTAGCTTCCTATTCTTCTTGAATGTCATATGCCATTCAATATTCAGGATCCAATCCTTGTCATCCTGCAGCCAATGTACTCCATTAATTTGTTTATTTTGTAATGAATGCTATACTGATTCAGACACAGAGCCTTTAGTTTTGTGTTTTTTTTTGTTATGATATGGCAGGTGGTAATTGCCAGGCTGAACAAATCCACAAGGGAAACCTGGCATGCTATCACAATGATTTTGCAATTTGTATTTATTACAAGAAGGCTTGTGCACTGAGGTCAGAGGTAAAGGGCTGAATTTTTGCCGTCGGCAAGCAGTGGGCGGGGCGGGGCAAAATGACGCGGGATGGCGTCAGGGGTTCCCACCGACATTATCCCGCCTCATTTAAATCTTCAGGAAGGTGGGGGCACAGTGAAATCAGCTGTGTGCCCGCTGACTTGTCAATGGCCAATTGAGGCCATTGACAGGATAATTAAAACAATTAAAGGACCTGCATCCACCAGTGGGATGAGGTTTCATGTAGGGTTTAAAAAACTTTAATAACGTTTTAATGAAACTTATTAACATGTCCCATCTCGTGTGACATTGTCACATGAGGGAAACATGTTACGGATTTTTTTATTTTTCTATTTTAATGTTTGAACAACTTTCAGCGATCTCCCTGAGGCAGCACTTAGCCTCAGGGAGATGTGCGCTCTTTTGTGCGCGTGTGCGAAAGAGCGCACTCTCGCATTTGGGGAATCCTCCCCGCCTGCACAGGAAGCATATAGGCCCGCTTAATTGGCCCGCCCACTTAAAAAGGCAGCGGGGCCCACTTCTCTGGCGTGGATCGGCTCCCCGCCCGCCGGAGATTGGGTTGGGCCCGCCTGCCCGGTGGGCAGAAAATTCTGCCCAATGACTCCACTACCACCTTTAGAGATTGTATAGATTAAATTAAAAAATGTATTAACAAAAGAAGAACAAACTTAAACACATGAAAGATTACAATTAGATAGTTGTAATAGCTCCCAAAATTTCTACTTAACCAGGGTCCCAACTGCACACCCCCTTTAAGACAACAGTCCAAATAGATTCCAAATTTATAAAGTCATCCAGCAATTTTACCACAAGCACCCACTGGACAATGGACTTCCAAAGGCTTTTAATACAACTTTGGTTACTGAAACAGCAAACTTCTTCAGGGTGACTAGAGGCTTTTACCCCAAGTCTGTTTCACAGAGTCACCTTTCCAGATCTCTTTCAGCTACATCTCACACAGCTTTCCATCCTTCTTTAAATATATTTCTCTATTTTTGATCTGTAAATCCCATTGTTTCAATTTGTCTTTAGAAGTTAGTTTTCCCAGAATGAAAAAATATTTCATGTTATCATTATGGCCAGCATTTATGGGAAAAATCAACATAATAACCTTGCTTTATTTATCCTGCCAGTTGCCAGTTGTAAACATTTTCCATGCCTTTGAAAATCAAACACCTCTCCACTGATCTAAAATGCAAATCTCATTCACACCATCTCTGCTGAGGCCTCATCCAAGCTTACTCATCTCAATCTCAAATGCCTGTTTTACACCACACTTCTTTGATAATTTAAACCTTGCAGTCTAACCGTCCCCAGCTGAATTAAATTAGCCACATACACACAACCATACACACACATCAGCATGCTTTAAAGCTGCTTCATCAATGACCTTCCTTCCATTGTAAGGTCAGAAGTGGGATGTTTGCTATTGATTGCATTGTGTTCAGCATCATTTGCGACTCCTCAGATACTGAAGCAGTCCATGTCCAAACGCAGCAAGACCTGGATAACATCCAGGCTCGGGCTGACAAGTGGCAAGTAACATTCGCGCCACACAAGTGCCAGGCAATGGCCAGCTCCAACAGGAGAGAATCCAACCATCGCCCTTTAATGTTCAATGGTGTTACCGTCACGGAATCTACCACAATCTACATCCTGTGGGTTACCATTGACCAGAAACTGAACTGGACTAGCCATATAAATACTGCAGCTACAAAAGCAGGTCAGAGGGTAGGAAACATGTGACAAGTAACTCACCTCCTGACCCTCCAAAGCTTGTCCATCATCTACAAGGCACAAGTCAGGAGTGTGATGGAAAAGTCCCCAATTTCCTGGATGAGTGCAGCTCCCACAACACTCAAGAAACTTGACACCATCCAGGACAAAGCAGCCCGCTTGATTGGCACCACATCCACAAATGTTCACCCTCTCCACCACCGACGCACAATAGCAGCAGTGTGTACCATCTACAAGATGCACTACAGGAATTCACCAAGGCTCCTTAGGCAGCACCTTCAAAACCCACGAGCACTACCATCTAGAAGGACAAGGGAAGAAGATAGATGGGAGCACCACCACCTGGAAGAACCCTTCCAAGTCACTCACCATCCTGACTTGGAAATACATCACCGTTCCTTTACTGTCACTGGGTCAAAACCCTGGAACTCCCTAACAGCACTGTGGGTGTACCTACACCACATAGACTGCAGCGGTTCAAGAAGGCAGCTCACCACTTCCTTCTCAAGGGCAACTAGGGATGAGCAATAACTGCTGGCCCAGCCAGCAAAGTCCACATCCCGTGAATAAATTTTTAAACGATATCCCACAATAATATTAGGAAAAATATGATAGTTCCTTGACATTATCTTTGTAACATCTAGTCTTGACTGTTGGTGTATTCTTAGGTTCTTTTTCTCTCTATCCTTTCCTGCCATTCTCTGACCCTCATTTCCCATATTACTATTTTCCTCTCTTAGCTTGTTTCTACTGTTTGATAAATCACATCTTTCCACATTTTATCACTTTCCGCCACTGTTTAGTTTAAAACTCCCTCCACTTCCATAGTTATATGGTTTGCAAGAACACTGGTTCAGGTGTAGACCCAATGGTACATCCCCCACTTTACCCAGTACTGGTGCCATGCCCTATAAACTGGAACCCACTTCTCCTACACCATTCTTTGAGCCACGTATTCATGTCTATAATTTTATGCACCCTGTGCCAATTTGCATGCTACTCTGGTAATAATCCAGTGATGATAACTTTTGAGATTCTGCTTTTTAATTTAGTGCCTAGCTCCTCATTCTCTCTATTTTCCTAGTTCTACCTATGTTGTTGGTACCTACGTAGACTACGACAACTGGAACCTCTCCCTCCTGCTGCATGTTCCTCTCCAGCCCTGAGCAAATGTCTCAAACCCTGGCACTGGGCAGGCAACACAGCTGAGTTGACTCTCACTCTTTGCTTCAGAGAACAATGTCAACCCCCTTCACTATACTGTCCACTACTACCACTGCATTACTTTTTGCTCCCCCCTCTTGAATGGTTTCCTGTACCACGGTGCCACAGGCAGTTTTCTCATCCACCCTGCAGCCCCCATTCTCATCCAAACAAGCTGAGAGAACCTCAGATTGGATAATTGTATAGGCTGACACTCTTGTACCCGTGCCCTCTGGGTCCCCTTACCTTCCTCACTTGCAGCCACACGCTCCTGTCCCTGACCACTGACCAGATAAGAAAACCTGATCCTAAATGGTGTGACCGCCTCCTGGTACAAAGCATCCAGGAAACTTTCCCCCTCCCTGATGTGTCTGCAGCTCAATGACTCTGAGCCAAAGTTCCTCGAGCCGTAACCATTTACTGCAGACATGTTTGTCCTGGAAGACATTGGCATCCAGGAGCTCTCACATGCTGCTGCCTTAACACATTAAGGATGGTAGGACAAGTGATGTGTTTAATTGCTTACTTGTATCATTCAATTATTTTTCTTTTTTCTATTTTTTATTAACTTTATCCCAACTTGCATACTTTTTTAACCTTAAGAACAGAATAGACCTTAACCACTTACCAGATACTCACCAAACAGCTCCTTTCCCTGTAGTAGAATAAGAACCAATTCCTAAAGGGTGAGAAAGATGGAAAAGGCAAAAGGAAACAAACATCTCCCGCCCCCAGCCCGAATATCCAAACTCTCAGGTTTGCCCTCAGTTTCCTCAACTGCACTCGATTGCTGGTAGTTAATCAGTCAGAATCACAGTTAAGCTCTCCCAGCAAAACATTCTAACCAACCTATTGCTATACTGTGAGAGAAAACCTCTCCATTTGTAATAAAAGTGAAAAAGGAACAAAGATAATGAATGTTAAAAATTAACTGGTAAGAATGTTTAGAAAGGCCAATTGGTTTCTGATCCAAACCTAACATATATTCTGAGAAAGTTACTGAAACAAAGAAGGGCTAGGGATAAAGTCAAATAGTGCAAATACAACCACACTAATAGATGTGCTCTCTTTTCAGTGAATAAAATACCTGAATATGGGTAATGAAACTTTGCAAAAGAGATAGCAAAGGGTGAAGAGATTAATTCATTGGTGATATTAACATGTTGGAGTCTTGATGCAACTGTGGATTGCATCTCATTGAGAATGTGTCTGGGAAGGTATATGAGAATTCAGGAGAAGTATCTTCACCCTGTAAGTGTTAAGAATGTGGAACAAGGAGTAGCATTGATTCATCTAAGGAGAACCTAGGTAAATACATGAATGAGAGAGGAATAAAAGGATAGTGTTTGATCAGGTAGGGTTGGAGAAGACCCATGTGGAGAATAAACACCAGCAGAGGCCAGTTGGGTCAAATGGCCATTTCTGTGCAGTAAATTATATGTAATTCTATATATAAATGTATTTTCATTGCAGCTGAGGAATGGAAATCACTAAAATGTTTGTTCAATTTTTTACTAAAACCAGCAAATATCACTTATTCGTGGTTTGCACGTTATGGAGCACTAAGCCTGGTGAGCAGATAATAAGGAGGTTGAATCTTGTTAGCCTAGGAAGCAGTAGCAGATCTGCTGTATTAAATGAATTCTAGTCAGCAAATTCATAGTATTTAATGTCTGCTTTCAGACCCTTTTTACACAATGCAGTTGACAGCGACACCAGATCAGTAATGAAAGGAAAAGCCCACTAGGGAAGAGTAGATTGGCAGGTTGCCAGAATATTAGATTGTATTTGAAGGTGGAGATATCAATTAAAATAGTATTTTCAAAGATTGAACTTTAAATTAGACCAGACACTAGTGTCATACTCTATTTGTTTAACTTGAGTAATGTTTGGAGAGTGGAGAACTCTTTTGATACTGATCGATTCAGTGCTGAAACAATTAACCAGCAATAAGACTATCTATATCAATCTCAAAATAAAAATTGTGACCCAAACGTGGTAAGTTATCTAAAAATTAATCGTGAGTTATTTTGCGGTGGGGCTTTGTTGTGATTGGATTTTGATATGAATGCCCAATAAATGTGTTTCACTTTATCTATCTTTTGCCATTGTACACTCAGTTCATACCTTAAGTTGCTGCATCCCAATAACTTCAATAATTAAATATTGCTAATCGTAAAAGGGAAGTGAATGAAAGCTGAGCTGTGCAAAATATTTCCTAATAAAACATGTGATCAGGAGAAGCAGGACAATTCTGCAGTTTTGTCCTTCACAAAATTAGAAAGTTTCTTTAGTTGTGTGTTCAAGTAGTAGAATGTCTTGATGAGAAAGTTACTGTTGTATCCCTTTGTATACAGCATTAAGGCCATAACAGCATTACCATTGCTTCTGTGTACTTGAATTAAGTTAGAATTTACAAGCTTGTTATGTCCATTTTCTCATTTGAAATGCAGGGGCTCCACAGATGAAAGAAGATACTTTGGTTCTTAAAATTGGCTCAGTGTGCATGGCTCCACAGGCTGATAACCCCCTTGGAAGGACTGTTCTGAGGAAGGACATTTACCAGTAAGTAAATCTGACAGGAGCCACAGTTTGTAAATTTTTTGAGTGAAGTCTGGGTGAAGTATCATTGTGCGTATGCGCTTAGTACCATGTTCCACAAAATTTACTTCTGCATTTTGACTATTTTACTCAACTATAAATAAATGCAAATTCCATATCATCCAGTATACCATGTTACCCCTAAAATTGTAGACCAGTGCACTTTTAAAAAAAATGCTATTTTCTTGATTTAAAGTTAGCATCTTTCCCCACTTAACCTTTGTTCTCCTTTGTCAAAAATAATGGATGGGGCGTGTGCAGAGATCTCTTTCAAACAGTGAAGGAATGGATCCCTTGTCACACCCGCCTGTTAGGTTTACCACTATTTGCTCTCTTCATCCCAATGCAAACCAAGCTTTTATGGAAATTACTTTCTAGGTATGCTCAAGCAGGAGAACGTAAATTTAACTTGTACTTTATGGTCTTTTCAACTGTAATTCTTAACAATCTTCTCTGCCAATTTTTTTCACTTCACTTCCCCTCTTTTCAGAAGACTTTGAGGTAGAATTGACCTTGTTTCAACCACTTTATAGGTGTAAAACTGGAGGAACAAGGGCCAGTTTCAGAATTTGAGGTTCTGCACCCAAGGGATGCTTCAGAGCTGTCTGACCCAATTTTGAGTTTGGTGATTTTTCAGGAGTCCATCAGCGTGCTTAATACAGGTGTTAATTAAGTAAATGAATAGCTTACTATCTAATTTAGGCCACATCACCAAAATTTGATAAGGGGCCAACTCCACCTGAGATTCATTAGTGGTTGTTAGTCAACCAACACCATAGTGTTTGGCTAGCCAAGTGGTTATGGTACTGGGTTTGTAACCCCAAGATCAAACGTTCAAATCTCACAATGGCAAACTATGAAACAATGTAACTTCATCTGAAACAGATGGAAACGGGTTTATTCAAAAAAGAGTATCAAGAGTTCAAATCTCACAATGGCAAACTATGAAACAATGTAACTTCATCTGAATAGGAACAGATGGAAACGTGTTTGTACTCGAAAGAGTTACTGCTCAACACATTGCTGCATTACTCTCTGGGATTTTTAAACTGGTGAAGGCATGGTAAGTAGCCCAAAATTAATCTCCTGAAATGGAAGAGCTGTCACTGGAGGAGCACTGGACACCAGCTCACTCAGTTGGTATATTTATGAAGCTTAACTTGACAGCTTTCCAGGAAGGGGAAGGTAATTATTCTTATGATTATTGGCTACCCTCACTGGCAAGGATGATTGTCTTCCATGAGTCTGAAGATGGCTAATTTGGGATCTGCAGACTTTATGGCATGTAAGGCATTTGTTGTCATGTGGGATATCTGGTTGTGTGTTATAAGTTCTGGCCTTTTTGCCTCTTCAGTTCTTTTTGCCTCTCTCACTTTTCCTCCTCATTTTGTTGTCGGTGGGTCTAGAAATTCTGGGATCCTTCCCACACTCTGTTGGGTGGGGGGAGGGGGGAGAGCCAGGCCTAGCGCACAGTTCGCACATGCACGAGAAAGAGTGTTTCAATCACTCTGAGGCACGGAGCTGCCTCAGGGAGATTGAGGTGCTTTTTTAAAAAATTAATAAAGACTAAAAATGTAATGAAATATGTCCTGTCATGTGACTCTGTCACATGACATGGGACATGGTTTTTAATTCCAAAGTAAATTTTTATTTAACGTATATTAGCTTTAGGAAATCTCATCCCGCTCATGGATGGGGTTTCCTGAAAAATGTAAAGGCCACTTGGCCTTTTTGCCTGTTCGCCAACCATTAGGTTGGACTGGCAGCGTAAATTCTAAGTTAATAAAGTTGTTAATGGCCTTAATAGACCTTTTAATTATCGGCGGGCACGCAGCCGACTCCAGCGCGCACCCATCGAACGAAACATCTCAAGACTGCACGATGATGTCAGGTCACACACCTGAGATCATCGCACATCATTTCACTCTCGGGCATGTCGGGTGCATGTCCGCACGCCCAGCATAGTATTCTGGTCAATGTGTAAGACCTTCTGCAGGCAGCATTGATGGTATGGTACTACCTTTGAGCCCGAAAGCCAGGTGCTGACAATTTTTATCCCATGGTTGCCTTGTTTAGGGTACTGTTGTTTTGGTTCTGCTCCCCATGTGGTATCCTGGCCAAGTGCCATGACCCACTATTCATCAGTTGCATTTTTCGCAATGCCCCAGTTGACATGGAGTAACAGCGGAATCAGCAGAATTTGAAAGCGGTGTTCAAAATCATGAATGGCTTTGGTAAAGTAAGCAAGAAGAAGCAAAAAGAGTCAGTAACTAGAGGACACAGATTTAACATGATTGGCAAAAGGAACAAAGGCGACATGGGGAAATTTTTTTGTACAGTGAGTTGTTGTGATCTGGATTGTGCTGCCTAATGGCGGTGGACGAAGATCCAATAGTAATTTTCAAAAAACAATTGGATAAGTACTTGAAGTGAAAATATTAACAGATCTATGGAGAAAAAGCAGGGAGTGGGATTAATTGGATAGTTCCACCAAAGAGCCAACACAGGCACAATTAGCCACACACCATCCTGTGTTGTATCATTCTACAATTCTATGAACTGGAGATTGAGCCTGGCTTCTTCCTGGCCTGTATGCTTAGCTACTTATTGGCTGACTATTCTGAAGTATTTAAGGGGCTCTGTTGTATACCCTTTAAATGTTTCCAATAAAGATCCCAGTGGTGAAGAATTTAAGCAATAGATAGTTATTTGAGGGAAGAGTAAAACTGAAGTGTAGCTAAAGGTGCGCATTTTGCGAAGATACAGGTGTGTAACATAACACTTTTACGATATTGCATCTTTATTTGTTTATATTTCTAAAGCTGCACAGTCCTACGCATGTATACACAGTTTTCTTAAAGATTGTTTCAGATCTGCAATGCCTGTTAAAATAAACAAACAATTCTGCAGAGTAAAAATATACACCAAGGGCAAAATTTTGCCCTCGGATGGCGGGCAGCCCCATGGGCTCGGTGGCAGGTGGGCAGCTGACTCCCGCCACTGAAACGGGGCCTGCCGCCATTTTAAGTGGGCGAGCCAATTAAGGCCCGCCTAGCGGCATCCCCAGCGGGAAGCGCTATGCGCTTCCTGTGCCGGGGGTGGTGGGGGGGAGGGATTTCCCATCTGTCAAAGTGCGCTCTTTCACGCATGTGCACGAAAGAGCGCCCTGCTCCCTGAGGCAAAGTCCTGTCTCAGGGAGAATACTGACAGTGGTAAGAACTATAAAAATAGAAACAATAAAAAATTATTAACATGTTCCCCTCATGTGACAATGTCACACATCTCGGAACATGTTCATAAAGAACACTTTTGTACGTAATGGACATGAAACTTCATCCCGCCAGTGGATGAAGTTTCATGTATTATCAGAAGCCTGCTGGGGCTCCTGGCCTGCCCGCCAGCCTTAAGGTTGGCCGGGCAGGTGTTTAAGTACTTTAACTAGCCTGTCAATGGCCTCAGTTGGCCATTGACAGGTCGGCGGGCGGACAGCTGATTTCGCTGTCCGTCCACCTTCCTAAAAATTTAACTATCCCGGGATGATGTCGAGGATTCCTCCCAACGCCATCCCGCGTCATTTTTCCCTCGGCGACCGGGCCCTGCCCCCAAATCGCCGGGGGGAAAATCCTAGCCCAAAAGGGAGTGAATGCACAGGTTTCAAGTCGCCACTAACGTTCATGCAAATCCTTTACAGGTTACTTTTGTTTTCACTCAAAGTAAAATTGTAATTACAAAAGGAAGTATCAATTTACCACGATCGTGCTATCTATGTATATGGGGTTTGTTCATGAAAAAGATGGCATTTCATTAATTGGGTGGTGACAGGTATGGGACATGTATATCTTGAAGCTATGAGGGCTAAACAGGAGTGAACCTCTTGTTTGAAGCTTTCTTTTAAATATATTTTCTGTAAATGTTCCCTGCTCTAGCCTACATTGCTTTTTAAGCCACACTGATCACGTGTAGATGGTAGAAAGAGGCTGACGCTGATCATGTGAAAGATAAAAAAGTTGCTCTTAATTCTCTGCAGAGCTGGCAGCATTGCACAAAAAATCCCATCAATTTAAGAGCTATTCAGTTAGGGAAAAATGAACTGTCAGCTTTGAGCTTCAACAAGTGTCTCAAGTATCTAATTATTATGTGGATCAGATGGTACCAATATGTTAGATATGAACATTTGCCACAGGTAATATAGTACTGCAGAGGGAATGTCTGCAAAAGCCACTTGAAAGCTTCAATAAAGTTAATGCATTTTAATGTTAAGTGGTAATGATTTAGTGATGTAGATGCATTTGAAATATTAAACCGATAAACAATATTATGTTCTTTTGCCATAACTAGAAGTAAAGTACAGCAGTCACCTCAGGATAAAGTTGAACCTGGATAGTATCAACGATATTGAAATAAAATCCTATTTAACAGGAAAACTTTTCCATGTTATTAAAAAAATCATATTCTCTGCAGTGTAACATATTATGATGTAACATCAATAGTATAACATCTAATCCTACTTCAAATATAATTGGTTAAGATGAATTTTATACTATCATCTTAGCCTCTGGGAACTGTAGAATACCATTTATTGAACACAGCGGCAATCAAAGCAATTTAATGTAGCAGTGTGTAATCTCATGCTCAAAATTTTTCAGCAATTGAGTGAAATGGCTTCACACCAATGCCTCTCACTATTTGGATGGCTGAAATAGCACATCTCATGTTATTTGCAGAATATAGAAGTGATACCTCATGAACTACTCATTACACACAAAGGACTGGTCAAGTCACTGGTGCATTTCCATAATGCATGTATTGTCATTTAATATCTTCCATTGATATTCAGTTGCATGGTCATTTAAGATCAAATTTCCTGTCATTCATCCCTTTTAGTCTACAGTTGTTGTATTAATAGGGTCTTCATAGCTATCAGTTCAGCCCTTGACAGTTCTGATCAGTTGTCAAAACAAAAATCTGATTACAAGAAAAGCTTGCATTTATACGCTGCCTATAACACAATGGATTGGATTTTCATCCTGAAGGCGGGTAGCGAGAGTTGGGAAATTTCTTGGCTCGGCCCACCAGCCTGGGGAGAAAGTGCCTGCAAAGGCAGGACTTTCGTTCCGGGGATGGGGGTGGGGTCAGCTGATGACTGGGGTAGGGCCTGCTGCCCCCCCAGAAAGAGCTCGGAGGCAGTCACAGTAGCTGCCAGGTAACAAGGTGGGCTGCTTCAAAGGCCTGACTCTGTGCCCTGGGACTTTGTCAATGTATAATGAGGATGGGTGGAGGGGTATTGGTTGGCAAGGCAGTATGGATAAGACCGTTTTAATTTACCTCTCAAAAGATTCTTTCATCCAGACTATGTTCACGACACCTCTGGGAGACCATGAACCATGATTCATTGATATGCTGGCCTGATACTATCAAAATTGTGTGGCACGAGGGGGATGCCTTTCTCTGATATGGAGCCGGTCAGGTCAGGAGTGCAGGGTGTGGGCTAGCGTCCCACACCAGCCCGCACTCTTACCTGAAGCTGGTGAAAATTGGGGCCACTGGGAATCCCAGAATAGGGTCCTGGCCATCGTTTTTAAAGGTCTGCGGAGTCTCCCCAGCTCTGCAAAAATCCAGCCCAATATGACAACCTAAGGCACTTCAGGGGACTGTTATCAATCAAACAGTAATTGTGAGCCACATCAGTTGGTATTAGCACCAATAATCAAAAGCTTGGTCAAAAATGGAGAACATCTAAGATGATGAAACAGCAGCTGGGAGACTTAGGAAGGGATTTGTAGTGATCTAGGCAGTTGAAGACATGGTCACTATTAAGTACATAGGAATAGGAGCAGAAGTAGACCAGATGGCCCCTCAAGTCTTTCCTTGCCATTCAACTTTTATACACCTCCACTTCCCTACCTTTTCCCCATATCCCTTGGTTCCCTTTGTGCTTAGAGATCTGTTGACCTCAGTCTTGAATATTCTTACAGGCTGGAGAATTTCAAAGATTCACAACATTGAGTGAAGAAATTTCTGCCCAACTATTTTTTCAATTATTCTTTCATGAAATGTGGATTGGAAAGCCAGCATTTGTTGCCCGTCCCTAATTGTCCTTGAACTGAGTGGCTTGCGAGGCCAGTTTAGTGGGCAGTTAAGAGTCAACCATGTTGCTGTGGGTCTGGAGTCACATGTAGGCCAGACCAGATGAGGACAGCTGACTTCCTTCCCGAAAGGACATGAGTGAACCTGATGGGTTTTTACAACAATCAATGACAGTTTCATGGCCACCATTACAGCGACTAGCTTTCAATTCCAGATTTTGTTAATTAATTGAATTTAAATTCCAGCAGCTGCTGTGATGGGACCTGTCCCCAGGGCATTAGCCTGGGCCTCTGGATTACTAGCCCAGCAACATTACCACTATGCCAGTGTCTCCCCGCAGCCGTGAATTGACCATTCCATATGCTGAGGTTATGACCCCTGGTTCTAGACCCTGTAGCTAGGGGAAATAGACTCTCAGCATCCACTGTTAGGTCTTCTAAAAATTTCTGTACATTGCAATGCAATCACCTCTTATTCTTCTAAACTCGAGAGAATAGGCCAATCCAACTCAAACTGCTCATATGAAAGTAGAATTCAACTGATTTGTTTAGATTTCAATCCTGAGCGGACACACAGATACCAAAATTTGGCTCTATTGAACTTCTTAACTTTTTCTGTCAGCCGTGGCTCCGTTGGTGGTACGCTCACTTCTGAGTCAGCAGGTCCTGGGTTCATCCCACTCCATGACTTGAATGCAAAAATCAAAGCTGACATTCCAGTTCAGTGCTGCACTGTTAGATAAGATGTTATATTCAAGCCCTTCTCTCATCCAATGGCACAATTTCAAAGAATAGCAGGAGAGTTTATTCCCAGTGACCTGGCAAATATTTATCCCTCAGTCAACATCATAAAAGTACAGATTATCTAGTTATTATTACAATATGTGCTGTACACAAATTGGCTGACGCATTTCCTATATTACAACAGTCTCAACACTTGGTTGGCTACAAAGCCCTTTGAGACGTCCAGTGGTCATGTAATGCTCAATATACATACAAGTCTTTTTCTTTCTGTTTTAATTATAAGGCAACAACTGGCATTCATATAACGCCTCTAATGCAGTAAAATGTCTCAAGGTACTTCATGGGATTGCTATTAAACAAAATTTGGTACAGAACCATGTCAGGCAATGTTGGCACTGGTGACCAAAAGCTTGGTCAAAATGTTGGTTTAAGGGAGCATCTTAAAGGAGTTGATAGAGATAAAAAAAATGAAGATATTTAGAGAGGAATTCCAAATGTTTAAGGTTTGTGCTGAAATAATGGCCACCATTGGTGGAGTGAAAAAAATTAAGATCATAAGAGGCCAGAATTGGAAGAGTGCAGAGATCTTGGAGGGTTGGAGGAGGACACAGACATGGGGAGTGAAAATGAGAGGTACAGATGCAGCTAAGAGGCCACACGGTTTAGTGACTTCTTGCTGCAGCTTGTTGTTCATTCTATACATACTGTGGGACTGGAGATGAAACGCACATGCTGCTTCTGTGACAATTTACACCACAACATAGGTGTGTTCTGCGCTCAGAGTTATTGGGCTGTACATTTAGCTAAATCAGCAATTAGAAGAGCAGCAAAGTATGTGCTTTACAACACAAAAACAGAATTACCTGGAAAAACTCAGCAGGTCTGGCAGCATCGGCGGAGAAGAAAATAGTTGACTTTTCGAGTCCTCTTATAAAGTATGTGCTTTGTTCTCTATCCTTAACAAAACAAATTGTTACCTGTTTAACAGTATAATCAGATCATGCCTTTAAGCCATAGCACAAAAACTAAAATGCTGAATTGGAAGATGCAGCCAGCACAAGTTTGTGATTTGTACAAGTAAAATGATCTGACCTGCATTACGATGCATATTATTCCTTGAAACACGATGCTGTCACTCTGTTTACCCAGCCCCATGTGATTTTGGACCTAGTTTGTGCAAAGCCAGATTGAAAAGAATGGCTGGTAAACAGTTGACCTCCCAGTAGTCATGAATAAAAATAACATGCCGCCTGTTTAAAATAAATTCAAGCATTTCCCACTTCTTCCCATGCTGTTAGCATATTGGTCAAAGAATATTTTTAAGAAGCAGATGTTTCCAAATAGACTGACATCCAAGCATGCAGGAATAGAGCAATGATATTTTGTTTATAAGCAAAGTAACTGAATCTGATAAAAGCAAAATACTGCGGATGCTGGAAATCTGTAACAAAAACAGAAAATGCTGGAAAAACTCAGCAGGTCTGGCGACATCTGCGGAGAGAGAAACAGAGTTAACGTTTCGAGTCCAAATGACCTTTCTTCGGAGCTCTGTTTTTGTACCTGAATGTGATTATTATGAGACACAACAGTTCAGTACGACTACACTTAACTTGGCTCAGGTTCATCTTAGAGTTGTGAAAAAGAATTTCCAAACTCAGTTTTACATTGATTTCAATGATTTGAGTGTTACCATTGTTGAGATGTGGAATTAGGTTTTGATCAATTTAACTTCAGTTGCACAGCATGTACCTGATAACAAGTTTATCTCCAGTTTAAGCATCAAGGCCAGTCAAAAGAGATCTGTGTGCTAGTCCTGCACATGTCTATGCTTTACCTGATAAATAGGTGTTGCAAGCTGCTACTGTCTTTCTGCGCAGCCCACTCCCAACAAAACTCCAAGTGCTTTCACTTGTGCAAGAAAAAAAGGGTTATTGTTTTGGTAAGCTTCTGTATATTACATATCTATCTCAAGCCTATAGTACCGTTTGAAGGAAGACCTCAATGACCAAAATTAGAGGCTCTTGTGTCACCTTGGCTCAATTGCGAGCACTCTCACCTCTGGGTCTCAAAGTCATAAGTTCAAGCACCACTTCAAAGATGAGCGGAAAATCTAGGCAATACTATGAAATGTTGAAGGTGCTTCCTTTGGGATGAGACGTTCAATCAAGGATCCATCTACTGTCTCAGGTTGACATTAAAGGTCCCAAGCTGTTATTTTGAAAAAGATTAGGGGAAGCCCCATTGTCCTGGCCAATATTCATCCTTAAACCAACATTAAAACAATGTACCTGATCATCAGCTGATTGCTGGTTGTGGGACCTTGTTGTATACTAATTGGCTGCTGTGTTTCCTATATTCCAACCATGGCGACTCTTCAAAAAGTACTTCACAGGCTCTAAAGCACTTTGGGATGCCCTGGGTTGGTGAAAGGCGCAATGTAAATGCAAGTCTTTCTTTCTTGTTAGGATGTTTGTTTTAAAGTGTAATAGTTGGATAGCGATTATCTTACTGGGCTAGAATCCGGAGTTCTGAACTGATTATCCAGAGAACACGAGTTCAATCCAAAACATGGAAGCTTGAGAATTCGAAATTAGTTTAAAAACAAATTACACTATTAACACTAAGATAAAAGCAAAAAACTACGGATGCTGGAAATTTAGAACAAAAACAAAAATACCTGGAAAAACTTCAGCAGGTCTGACAGCATCTGCGGAGAGGAATACAGTTAATGTTTCCAGTTCGAATGACTCTTCATCAGAACTAAGGAAAAGTAGAAGAGAGGTGAAATATAAGCTGGGTTAAGGGGGGAGGGACAGGTAGAGCTGGATAGAGGGCCAGTGATAGGTGGAGTTTGCAAAAAGATGTCGTAGACAAAAGGACAAAGAAGTGTTGAAGCTAAGAAATGTGCTAATAGGTGACATTAAGGGTCGAAAGTAGGACGAGCAAGGTACAGATAGCCCTAGTGGGGGTGGGGTGGGGGGAAGGGATCGAAATAGGCTAAAAGGTAGAGATAAAACAATGGATGGAAATACATTTAAAAATAATGGAAATAGGTGGGAAAAGAAAAATATATATAAATTATTGGAAAAAAGGGGGACCGGAAAGGGGGTGGGGAAGGAGGAGAGAGTTCATGATCTGAAGTTGTTGAACTCAATATTCAGTCCTGAAGGCTGTAAAGTGCCTAGTCGGAAGATGAGGTGCTGTTCCTCCAGTTTGCATTGAGCTTCACTGGAACATTGCAGCAGGCCAAGGACGGACATGTGGGCATGAGAGCAGGGTGGTGTGTTGAAATGGCAAGCGACAGGGTCATGCTTGCAGACAGACTGAAGGTGTTCCTCAAAGCGGTCACCCAGTCTGTGTTTGGTCTCTCCAATGTAGAGGAAACCACAATGGGAGCAGCGAATGTAGTAGACTAAATTGAGGGAAGTACAAGTGAAATGCTGCTTCACTTGAAAGGAGTGTTGGGCCCTTGGACGGTGAGGAGAGGGGAAGTAAAGGGGCAGGTGTTGCACCTTCTGCGGTTGCAATAATGTGTTTTCAATGCGGTTTCCTCTACATTGGAGAGACCAAACACAGACTGGGTTACTGCTTTGTGGAACACCTTCGGTCTGTCCACAAGCATGACCCAGACCTTCCTGTTGCTTGCCATTTCAACACACCACCCTGCTCTCATGCCCACATGTCCATCCTTGGCCTGCTGCAATGTTCCAGTGTAGCTCAATGCAAACTGGAGGAACAGCACCTCATCTTCCGACTAGGCACTTTACAGCCTTCGGACTGAATATTGAGTTCAACAACTTTAGATCATGAACTCTCTCCTCCTTCCCCACCCCCTTTCCGATCCCCCTTTTTTCCAATAATTTATATATATTTTTCTCTTCCCACCTATTTCCATTATTTTTAAATGTATTTCTATCCATTGTTTTAACTTTACCTTTTAGCCTATTTCGATTCCCCCCACCCCACCCCCACTAGGGCTATCTGTTCCTTGCTCGTCCTGCTTTCCACTCTTAATGTCACCTATTAGCACATTTCTTAGCTAATATCACCACCGTCAACACCTCTTTGTCCTTTTGTCTATGACATCTTTTGGCAATTCCACATATCACTGGCCCTCTATCCAGCTCTACTTGTGTCCCCCACCCCAACCCAGCTTTCACCTCTTTTCTATTTTTCCTTAGTCCTGAAGAGTCATTCGGACTCGAATCGTTAACTGTGTTCCTCTCTGCAGGTGCTGTCAGACCTGCTGAGTTTTTCCAGGTATTTTTGTTTTTACACTATTAACAAGCTAATATCAGTGAAATGACCATGAAGCTATCAGATTGTTGTAAACGTACAACTGGTTCATTAATGTCCTTGTTGTTCCCAGTCTGTGCTATTTTTGACTCCAGTCCCACGTGGTTCATGCTTATATAAAAACAGAAAATGATGGAAACACAGGAATGGGGGTCAGGCAGTGTCTGTGGAGAGAGAAACAGAGTTAATGTTTCAGGTCTGTAACCTTTCATCAGATTCTTCAGTTCATTTCACCTATGAGGCCCACCTCCTTCTGCCTTAACCTGCTGGCCACACAACTTCTCTTTTTGACACAAATGCTAACTGACACTGTAAGATACTCCCTTTCCTCAGGTTACTGACCACTACACCTCCATGCCCCCAAAGTCTTTTCAAAATTGCAGCCAAAACCCTGCTTCTCCAAAAGAAAATCCCTCCACCCCTCTGTCCTCAAGACTTAACTCTAATCTCCCTTTCCCCTCCAAAGTCCTTCAGTGTGATGCTAAATAAATGTTAGCTGTTGTTGACACAAACTGCTAAAAGTCTAATTCAACTCTTACTACTTCTCCTTGAGCAAAATTCTGAATGAAGATAGTTGAATTTGATGGCTTTGTATTTGGAATTGACTGAAGGCCATAGTTTATGCCTTCCTCTGGCAGGATATGACACTTGCCGTGAGGTTTTATAAAATACCAGTCTCCTCACATCAGGCATTTTTCCACAATACTACTCAAACCTCACAGCAGGTTCTAAATAACATTTTAACTGTGTGGGTTCAGGTATGAGAAAATATGGAATGCAGTATCAAGTGCCCTTCAGTCTCACTTAAAGAAATGTCTTAATTATTTTGGGTGTTTTCTACTGGAAATCCATATACCCAGCTAATCAATGTCTTAGCTGAATGACTCATTAATTATTTACTAATAATTCTTAAATTGGGAGCCCCAGTAAAACTTTTCCCCCTTGACCTGATAGTTTTGTGCTCACTGCTACTCAAACAACATACATATCAAGGATAAAAGCAAAAAACTGCAGATGCTGGAAATCCAAAACCAGAACAAAAATACCTGGAAAAATTCAGCAGGTCTGACAGCATCTGTGGAGAGGAACACGGTTAACGTTTCGAGTCCGTATGACTCTTCATTAGAACTAAGGAAAAATAGAAAAGAGGTGAAATATAAGCTGGTTTAAAGAAGGGGGGGTTGGAACAGGTAGAGCTGGATAGAGGGCCAGTGATAGGTGGAGATAGCCAAAAGATGTAATAGACAAAAGGACAAAGAGGTGTTGACGGTGGTGATATTAGCTAAGAAACCGTCAACACCTCTTTGTCCTTTTGTCTATGGCATCTTTTGGCTATCTCCACCTTTCACTGGCCCTCTATCCCGCTCTACTTGTCCCCCCCTCCACCCCCCCACCCACCTTAAACCAGCTTATATTTCACCTCTTTTCTATTTTTCCTTAGTTCCGATGAAGAGTCATACGGACTCGAAACGTTAACTGTGTTCCTCTCCACAGATGCTGTCAGACCTGCTGAATTTTTCCAGGTATTTTTGTTTTTGTTTTACACATCAAGGATCATGATTATATTGTATTTTCAGCAATTATATTGGTGCTGTAACACTGGATGGTGATGGATTACTCAAATCATGTTATCTTAATAGCAATGACGTTTCACCGGTTTCAAACCTATTTTTTCCACTCACTGTATATTTTTCCCTCAAAGTAAATTGCAGAAATAATAACATAGTAAAGGGGATGGGGTCTACTTCACTGTTGTCCAATACATTGCACCTAGGCACATATGGCGAATTGGAATCCAAATGTAGATAATTATAAATGTGTTAGTAAATAAAATGGAAGCTTCAGGAAAGGGCTTGGTTTCACCCCTCATGACCAGGTTCCCACCAAATCCAGTGTGTCAGTAATGTGCTAATAATATAACATAAATTAATTCAACCAAAAAAAAAACAATAAACTTACTTATCCTGTCTTGCACTTGCTTCAGTAGCTTTTCCCGAGTGGTCCGGATGCAACCTAATAGTTCTCTCAAAGATCTTTGAATTTTAGTCCAACTTCTGATTCATTGTGACCCACTCCAGCTCAGACTGCGACAAAAGTAAACTTTTCCTCCTTGTCCTTCTCCACCTCATTGCAGTCTTTGACATGGTTGACCACACCATCCTCCTCCAACGCTTCCCCACCATTGTCCAGCTGGGTGAAATATAAGAAACGTAAGAAATAGGACCAGGAGAAGACCATTTGGCCTCTCTGGCCTGCTCCGGCATTCAGTAAGATCATGGCTGATCTGCTTGTGTTTCGAATTCCACATTCCCATCTACCCCAAATACCTTTGATTCCCTTGCCTAACAAGAATCTATCTATCTCTGCCTTAAAAATATTTAATGACCCCACCTCCACCGCCTTCTGAGATGGAGTTCCAAAGTTGCACAGCCCTCTGAGAGAAAAAAATTCACCTCATCTCTGTCCTAAAAGGGCCACCCCTAATTTTTTTAAACAGTGCCCCCTAGCTCTAGACTCAACCACAAGACGAAACATCCTTTCCATGTGCACCTTGCCACTGCCATTCAGGATCTTGTATACTCCAATCAAATCACCCCTCGCTCTTCTAAACGCGAGTGGAAACAAGCCCAGTCTGTCCAACCTTTCCTCATAAGACAACCCACTCATTCCAGGTATCAATCTAGTAATTCTCCTCTGAACCGCCTCTAAAACATATACATCCTTCCTTAAATAAGGAGACCAAAACTGCACACAGTATTCGAGTTGCGGTCTCACCAATGCCCTGTATAACTGAAACATAAAATCCTTACTTTTATATTCAATTCCACTCATAGTAAAGGATAGCATTCCATTAGCCACTTTAATCACTTGCTGTATCTGCATACTAACTTGTACTAGAACACCTAGATCCCTCTGCACCTCAGAATTATGTAGCTGTTCTCTGTTTAAGTAATACTCTGCTTTTTTATTCTTCCTGCCAAAGTGAACAACTTCATTTTTTCCCACATTAACTCCATTTGCCATACCTTTGCCAAATCACTCAACCTATGTCCTTCTGCAGCCTCCTCATATCCTCTTCACGACATATTTTCCCACCTAACTTGGCATGATCTGCAAATTTAGCTACCATGCCATCGCTTCCCTCATCTAAGTTATTGATGTAAATTGTTAAAAAGTTGAGGCCCCAGCACAGACCCCTGCAGGATTCCACTCATCACATCCTGACAACTCGAAAAAGACCCATTTATACATAGGGGAGAATCTTCAGCTTGGCGAGTGTGGGTGGGACTCGCTTGTCGAGGCGTAAAATGACGCGGGGTGACATCGGGCATGTGTCCCGATGTCGGCCGTGTGTCCCAACATCACCGCGTGTCATTTTGATTTTCAGTTCAGCGGGCGCGCAGCCAACTCAGCTGCATGCCTGCCGAACTCTCAAAGGCCTATTGAGGCCACTTAATTAACAATTAAAATAATTAACAGAGCTGCCCGTCCAACCTTAAGGTTAGTAGGCAGGCGAAGAGCCCAGGCGGCCTTCACATTTTTCATGGAACCTCATCCATGGGTGGGATGAAGTTTCATGAATGATTTTAAATTTTCTCAAAAAATGTTATTGGAATTAATGCACATGGGACGGTTTCACATGAGGGGACGTGTCATAAAAACATTTTTCAACACTTTATTGAACTGGTAAAAGTTAAGAAACTAATCTCCCTCTGTGCCTCAGGGAGATTTCTGCGCTCTTTTGTGCACTCCCGACTCACGGAACCCCCATCGCCTGCACAGGGATTCCGGGTGTACTTGATTGGCCTGCCCACATAAAATGGCGGCGCGGACCCGTACCGGGGCGCCGGTTGGGTCCGTGCCCACTCCTGCACAACCACCCCCCCCCACCCTCCCCACCCTACCCCCGTACCCCCGCCACCCCAATGGGGGGCAAGTTCTACCCATACGCTCTATTTTTCTCTGTTTTCTGCCAGCCAGCCAATCGCCTATCCATGTTAATATTACCCCCTACACCATGAGCTTTTATTTTCCGCAATAACCTTTGATGTGGCACCTTATCAAATGCCTTCTGGGTGGGTCTGCTCTAACCTGGTTCCATTCTTATCTGTCCAGTCATAGCCAGTGAATCACATGCAATGACTTCTCAACCTGCAGCAACACCTCTAGTGTCCCCAAAAATCTGTCCTTGGCCCCCTCCTATTTCTCTCTTATATGCTGGCCCTTGGCAACATTATTTGAAAACATGTCAGTCTCCACATGTACACTGACAATATCCTCATCCTTTCTCTGTGATGTCCTCCAGTTTTGCAGTTCTATGCAATTTCTATTCTCCACCAATCCTAGCTTCTTGAGCATTTTTGATTTCAATTGCTGTAGCATTGGTGGTTGTGCCTTCAGCTGCCAAGGCCCAGACCTCTGGAATTCCCTCCCTAAATCTTTCTGCCTGTAACCTTTCTTTCGTCCCTTAAGACATTCCTTAAAACCTACCTCTTTGAGATAACGTTTGGCCATCTAGCCCCATATCTCATTATGTAGCTTGGTATCAAGTTTTGTTTGATAATGCTCGTAAAGTGCCTTGGGACGTTTTGTTATGTTGAAGGTGCTATATACATGCAAGTTGTTGTTATTAACCAAATACTATGCATCTGTCTTCACAAAGGAAGTGGATTGTCTGAAGGTTATACAGAAAGAGGAAAGGGGAGTTATGGGTAGGATTGTAATAGATAGCGAAGACCGACTAAAAAGATTACTGCAAGTTGGTAAGTCACCTGGTCAGATGGAATGCGTCTGAAGGAAGTAAGGTGCATTGATCACTATCTTTCATCCTTTATTGGATACAGGCCTAATGTTGGAACATTGGAGGGTTGCTAATGTTATACCATTACTCAAGAAAGGGGAGAGGAATAAATAAGGAAACTACAGGCTAATCAGCCTAACAGTGATTATTCTTGGACAAGAATCAACTTAAATTTGGAGACACATGGGTTTTTCAAGGCGAGCCAGCAAGCATTTTAAATCACTGGCAAAAGATCTAGAGGGAAAATGACCGTGCCCGCCACCGCTCGCCCATTCCCCTATGCATGGCGGCCATGAAGTATGCGGGTGGGCCTTAATTGGCTTGCCCGCGTAAAATGGCGCGGACCCAATTGCGAGTGGAGATCGGGTCCTCGCTCGGCTGCGCCCACTCCCCAGCCATCCAGAAAATGCTGCCTATGGTCTAATTGTTCCCTCATACCACCGAGTGAGTACAATACAAACATCAGCTCAACACTCCTGGAGAGAGACTTGATTATATCTGTAACTACTTATTTTGGTAAGTTTGCTAAACCCATCACCTGCCAGCTGAAAATATTTGCTGGCTGGCACTGATTAATTCATGTTTTACCAAGTACTCAGTACTTTTGCTTTGTATTATTAATTCTAATGTGGTTCACGAACAACTGAATTAAGATTAACTGGCCTATAACTGGCTTCCTTCTTTCCTTGTTGAAGGAAGAAGTCACTTTAGCCATCCTTCAATCCTCTAGTAATTTTTATTTCCACAAAATTTTTGAAAATTGTTGTCATCCCTTCTTGGGGATGGGGCCATGATTAAAAACCATCAAGGCTCAGAAATGACCAGATCACTCAGCAAAATAAGTCTTTTAAATTTTTAGGCCATACAGTATAATCACAAAACATTAATTTTACAGCTTTGAAGCTACGGGAAAGATTTATTACTGTAGCATTTTCCATATATCAGAAAAATAAAGTCTTAAAACATAACTTTAAATAAAAATAAAAATGTTGAATCTTTCTCCTCACTTTGCCTTCTGCTTTATTCTGTATTGTTTTTAATTACAATTAAGTTTACCCTTTCAGTCCAGCCTTATCTGTTTATTCTAACTCTGACTTTCGAAAGGTACAAGTACCATAAGTTAAAATATTTAACGACGTATCTTCGTCTTTGTCCCAATTTTGGAGCTAGAAGTCTGTTCGGAAAAAAAAAGTGGTCTTTGGCTGAAAACCTGCCCCCAAAGACTGTTTTTCTCCTTTGCCAATTGAAAACCAAAAGTGTAAAGATTGACCGGGCCATGTACCTAATCTCTGATGTGTGAAATCTGGTAACCCTGTCACCAGACAAACAAACTCATTTGTGGGGTAGAGTTGCAACATGTTCCAGACTCTCTGTTATTCTTCAAGAAAATACTTGAAGGGTAAAAGCTTGCAGAGCTATTGGGAAAGAGCAGAGGACTGGGACAAATTGGATAACTCTTTCAAAGAGCTGGCACATACATGATGGGCTGTATGGCCTCCTTCTGTACTGTATCATTCTGTGATTCTACGATTCCATATTCAGCATTTTAAATCAATGGTATCATGACTCACCCAGTGTATTACTTTGGAAATGTCAGATATCGTAATGACTTTTAAATTAATTTTATGAGTTACATCTGTGACTTTTCCACTGGCCTGCAAATGATCAATTGTACTAGTTTGGATCTAAAAAATATGGCACTAAGATGTGAATTGCCCAACGGATTTTATAGTTGGTGGCTCAGTTGGTTAAGTAATTTGCAGCTTTATTCAGAGTTGGATACACGTTTAGGTCAGCCACAACAACTTGCATTAACTTCCCTTTTTGCGTAGAAAACCATTTGAAGCAGAAAAACTTTCTGGGCTATTGGGAAAGAGCAAACAAATTAAAAGAAAGAAAGACTTCTGCATTTATATTGCACTTTTCAGAACAACAGGACATCTCAAAGCACTTTACAGTCAATGAAATCACTTTGAATTGTAGTCACTGTTGTAATGCTGATGACCACGTAAATTGTTTTGTTGATGTTGATCGGAGGATAAATATTGGCCATGATCCTGGGAATAACTCCCCTGCTTCTCTTTGGAATAGCGGCATGGGCTGTTTGATGTCTTTAGAGGACAGACTCGGTTTGAAATTATGGCAATGCCGCACTCCCTCAAGTACTGAGCTGGCCTGTCAGCTTTTTTTGATTTTTGTGCTCAATTCCATGAGTAGGACTTGAACCACAACCTTCTGATTTAGCGGCGATAGTGCTACCAACTGAGCCACATCTAAAATGACGAATTTGACATCTCCTTTAATGAGCTGACACAGCCCCAGTGGGCCAAATGGCCTCCTGCACCACATGATTCTATGTACAAGTATAAAAGTTAAGGTTGATAACTGCTAATAAATAGAGGTGACTTAGCAAGTAGTGTAGATGGAAGCATAAAATTACAGAGATATAGGCCCGATTTTGCAGTAAATGATGGCCCTTGTTGCTGATATCAAATAAATTTCCTGTCCACAAGGATCCCAGTGGTCAGAATTTTGGTTGCGTTGAGGGAGTATTTCCTCCCTGTGTGGGTTGCAGTGAGGCCTAATTGCGTAGGCTGGCACGGGGCAAAAGGTGCAGGCAGATATGATGTGGCATCCATTCCTGCATCACAAAAATGAAGAAAAAGGATCACTGCAGTAAAAGGCATTGAAAAATTGTATTTTAATTTTGATCAATTAAATAATTTTAAAAAGTAATATTTAAATATCTGATAAATCATACTATATGTAATCTATTTTTCATTTTTATCAAGTTTTATCAGATATTTAAAAGGTTTTTCATATTAAAAAAACAATCCATTTTGACTTCTAAAAATGGTGTGGGCCTCTTAATTAAGTATTTGGGAATTGAGAGGAGGCCCCTTATGTCTGAAAATACAGATGTAAGGTTTAAAAGTGTCATTAATTCTGGCCCATTAATAGATTAAGTGAATGGACAAAGCTGTGACAGATGGATCTCAATGCAGCTCAGTGTGTGGTTTTGGGCCAAAAAAAAAATAGATCAGAGTATTTTTTTAAATGGTGAAAGGCTGGGAATGGTGGAGTTCAGAGATTTAGGTATCCATTTAGTGGTCAGGTGCAAAAAAAGTCAAAAAGACTGATGGACTATTAGCCTTTATATTTAGTGGTTTAGAATAGAAAAGGGGAGAAAGTTTTGCCCCAGCTGGACAAAGCCCTGATTAGACAACATCTGGATACTCTGTGTACGGTTTTGGACACCATAACTTAGGATATAAATAAATAAATAGGATATAAACTGTCGTTTGGTGGTAGAAAACACGAGTATTGCTGAAAAAAGACATGCTGTCGAAGCTTTTTGTCTTGCACTCATCAGGACAGCTATGCAAGATAAACCAAAAGTAAAGGAAACAACATTTTTTTTAATCAATTTCTTTATTAATACAATCAAGGCTGCATCTTGGCCATGGTTTAGAGAAAATAAATTTGTATGGCTGCAAGAACATGCCAACACAACACCGACATTGTAGATAGAAAGAATCAATAACAGGCAGAGTGCATCAAGGTGCGAAAAATAATTCTGTCACAAAACAGCTCCTGCCACCAGTAAAGAGGCACTGCCACCGTCACTTCAATACCAAACTCTAGGGTAATCATAGTGATTTAGTTGTTGCTAGTGTATGACTTCCATCACATGAAACACGCTGATGAATGCCAACATAAATAAAAATTACAACAATAAGGCTGCTCAGCACTGTGGCCACATTTGGGTTGTAGTTGTATAATGTCAAGCTCCCCCTACATTGCCCAAGAACTTCCGATCTCTAGATTTGACCGAGAAGACCAGCGCTATGAATCCGAGGTAGCAGAAATTCAGGTGGAAGAGGTTGAAGATGGACCAGAGCAGGTGATCCTGGACCGGCAGCACATTCAGGGCCACGGTGACAACCGTGGTCTGGACCAACTGGCTGACCTGCTGCTCTCCCTGATACGGGTAAGTGCCAGGATTCATGGGCACGTGCTTTGCTTTGTATTCCATCCTGGTCTGGGTCTTACTACTGCATGAGAAATGAGTGCTGATTGATTATCAAGTGGACTCTGATTGGTAGAGGCATTGTCATGGAGAATTCAGCAGAGAACAGTTAATTACCAAGCTTGTGTTTCAAATTCATTCATTGGTTCATTCCCCATAGCAAACCAAAACCCAAATTCAAACCAGGCAAGTCGGCTCTGATCGGTCAAGGCAGGGGTTTCCTGGTCAGCCATACTGCAGAAGGCAATGGCAAATCACCACAGTACTTTGCCACGCATCATCATAGACCGATCCAATGGAAGTCCCTGGTCACCAATGCCCTTTTCGGCCCTGGCACCTGAAGGCCTAAGAGAAGGGGACATAACACATTTTTCATACAAATGATAGTAAAAGTATGGAACTCTGTACTGCAACACAGTAACTAGTTCAATTAATTTTAAATCAGATAGAGACCATGTATACTCACATAGAAGTCGAGTTTCTAAGACTAAATTTTTTGGCAAAACAGGGAGTCAATTTTTATACGAGTAATATTTCCAAGGGGTTTAGATCCACCCTCTCCCATTGCCTCTCTATCGCAGAGTTGCCAAGTCAGAGACTGCACCCAGAAGTAGCGCAAAGGGAGCCAAAAAGTATTTTTAATCATGTGCTGCCGTGCACAGACACGAGGAGCTGAACAAGCTATCTTTGATGGTGTGCTATTCTATGATTCTAAAGCTGAATAGATCGCCACCAGGGCGAGTTTGACTTCAGCGGCAAGTGGATGGCAAGTACAAAGAGTTTGGATTTTTGGCTAAAAGTCAGAGGTTGACTTATACACAAGGTATATGAAAAATGAATGATTTTTTTGGCCAGAAGTTGGAGATTGACTTTTACATGAGATTAACCATTACTCGGGTATGGTAAATGATAGATTTTGCTGTCCAAAGGTATTGAAGGATATGAAACCAAGGCAGGTAAACGGAGTTAGCATACAGATCAGTCATGACTCATTGAATGGCAGTAGAGGTTCATGGGGCTAGACCTATCCCTATGTTCCTGTGATGATGGTGCGTTTTATCGTTTTTGGATATAACTGATACAATTGCTAGGATAATAAGATCTGGTATATACTTTGCATCTTTTTGCAACTATTGGCCGGAATGGTAATTGAGGGTGTAGTACAGCAAAAAATCCTGAGTCGAGCAAATTAAATGCTGCAGTTGGGTGAGGAATGAGGTCAGTGGATGAAATGACCTCTTTCATCTGAACTTACACTTGCGATGTTTTGTATCTGTTTGACAGATGCACTGGAATTTCAGAATTTTGTTCTTTGGAAATTCTAATGATCTGTAAATGTACAGCTAAGCATACGAATTTATGGGCAGGATTTTCGGATAGGTGGGCGGCCACGATCGGCAGGTCTGGGAGCAGCCGTGGAATGGACCCCCGACCGCGATCGGCCCCCGACTGCGATTTCAAGCTGGCTAGCCAATTAACGGTCAGCCAGGCGTGAAAGGCACACTGAAAGGCTCAGTGCTGCTGGGGTGGGGTGGGAGGAAAGCTCCCTGAAGGCAGAGAGCTGCCTCAGGGCGCTGACAACTTTAAAAATCAATAAAAACATCATGTAAAATCCACTCGTCAGAATGTGTCACTTCAATATATGGGATGTTGAAAATTATGTCCACACATTCTTATCATTTTTTAAATTAATCTCAATTATGTCCACGCGTTTTTATCATTTTTTAAATTAATCTCGGAAACCTCATCCCGCCCTAAGATGAGGTTTCCTCAAAAACGCAAGAGCCGCCTGGCCGATTCGCCCTCCCGCCAACTGTTAATGTTGGACGGGCAGCGAAAACTCCCAGTTAATTGAAACCTTAATGGACCTAATAGCCCTCTTAATTGTTGGCGGACGCGCTGCCTACTCTCGTGGGCGCTCACCGACCGAAATATTGCGTGAGTGCACGATGACGTCGGGATGCTTGCCTGACATCATCATGCACTACTTTACGCTGCAGCGTGTCGGCTGCGCACCCGCACGCCGAGGTCAAAATCCTGCCCTATGTATCACTGAATGAAAGACAATGACCCCTTGGTAAGCTGTAAGTGTACCGAACCTTAAGATAATGATGTGGAATTTAGTGGGGGATGTAACTTTGTTTCATGGATGGCTACTTTACTAACTGGAATTACAGGTCAAGTTAAAGAATGAGTGAATTAAAACTGGAAAACTGAATACTTGTGACTTGTAAGCCAATAAATATTATTGCAAATAATTGGTTAGGTGAAGTGGGAAGTACAAGGATTAACAGGAATGATGCCAAGAAAGCTTATGAATAGCGGAATGCCAAATCTGTAACTGCATGCTTCAATCAATAAGGTTAATGCTTTTGTGATAATTAACAATAATCAAATTGTAAACAATTCAGATTGCATTTACGAACTCAGCATTTCTTTTTACGTATTAAGCTGAAAAATATATGTGGAATGAACTTTTGTCCTGGAAAAATTCTCCTGGAAATAACAAAGATGTAACGTTTGATTTATGATCTTGTTAATTCATTCTTTTGGCTTCTGAATAGAGATGCATCTGTTACTTCAAAGCTGACCTCCTTAAATGTATTTTAAATGAGTTAAAGATGGCCAAATATTCAGAACTAATTCATGGTTTCCACTCCACCCCCCCCACCCCATATCAACTACCAAGAATTAAAATATTTAAAATTATTTAATTTGTGCTATAAGTTTCCATTATTTACTGTCCCATGTACAGATTGATGTCATAGATGCACAATGTTGTAACTTGTATTTCAAGTTTTATTTTGTTTTTATTGTCATAAATATTGTTTTGTAGGGATTCATCAGAGGCTGGATATGGTAATGTAAATTTATGTTAAAAATAACCTCTCCATCCCTCTCTCCTCCTTTAAGATGTTGCTTCCAAATTCACCTCTTTTACCAAGTGTTTTGTCCCCTGTCCAAATTCTCCTTCCAAGACTTGGTGAAAATTGTTGTCTGATTACACTCCTGTGAAGCACTTGGGGCATTTTACTATGGTCTGAGTTTTCCCGTCGGCGATTTGTGGGCGGGGCCCGCTCGTCGACGGGAAAGTGACGCGGGAGGATGTTGGGAGGAATCCCCGACATCATCCCGCCCCATTTAAATCTATATCAAAAGAGCGCACTTTGACAGTTGGGGAATCCTTCCCCCCCCCCCGCCCCTCCCTGCACAGGAAGCGCATAGCGCTTCCCATCGGGCAGCCCGCCCACTCAAAATGGCGGCGGGGCCCGCTTCGGCAGCGGGGGTTGGCTGCCCGCCTGCTGCCGAGCCGGTGGGGCCTGCCCTGCCAACCTAGGGTAAAATTCTGCCCTAAGTCTGGGATTTTCTGGTCCCAGCGTGGCGGGACATGCCGCGAGAGATTCAGCGGCCCAGCCATAAGTCAATTACCTTTCAGTGGGACCAGACGAATCCCGGCAGTGGGCAGGGGTGGAAAATCCTGCCCAATGTTAAAGGTGCTATATAAATGCAAGTCAACAATGCAGAAATTAGCCAGATCCTTTACCATGTGATTGCTGGAAGTGTCTGTCTTTGGATGTTGGGGTAGAATTAGATTGATTCTGGCCACCCATGACCCAATAGCTTGCCGGCATTCACTGTTAAGGCATATTCAAATGGACACCTAGGCATGGCATCAGATGGTGACCAGGGTCATAGCACTGTAGCCCAGCGAGGTATCAATTTTTGCTACAGTGATACCGAAAGGCCATTTTTCCACAAGTCTCGATAAGCCCTAACGTTGTATCTGTAACCACTCTGATTTACGTTACTTGCCAAACCTGCTGCAGTGCCAGCATATATGTACTTGGGTTGGGTTGTTGATTTACAATGTGAAATCAAAGGAAAATGTTGCATTTATATTGCACCTTTCACAACCTCAGTTCATCACAAAGCATCTTGCGTCCGATTAAGTGCTTCACTTCTGAGGTTTTATAATGTAGTGATGTGAACAAAGTATTACAGAAGAAATCCATATTCATTGCTGGCTTCTTTCCAATTTGATTTCAAATCGGTTGATGCCGACTCTGTGCCAGCTCCATTAGCTGTTTGAAAATTTGCGACCATTTGCATTTAATATGTCATTCCTTCCTCATTTTTGAGGAACAAAATCAGAGGTAGCATTTATGCCAAAGTGAATCTCCTACAATATCTTCAGATACGCAGATGTGCGTGATTTCTAGCGAGTGTAACTTAAGTTTTTTTTTACTGCATTTTTCCTCTCATTTTCACAGCAGTTAAACCATCAACAGAGCTGTCTCCTGTTTTTTTTTACTGTAAACCTGTGCTTCCCACCCAATAGCCTTAGAGAGAGTTTCATACACAAAATACTAGAAGATCTTTCTTGACATTGCTCAGGACATATGCTTTTTAATAAGAACAGGAATGTATCATTCTGCTGGTAAAGTGGGCTCTGTATTCCTTTAAGGCCACAATGCCTGATTAATAAGTCAGAATTGGCTCAACTGAGTTGACGTTTGGTTAGTGAGGGAATGTTGCCGAATTGAAAGTGCTCGTAAATATAAAACGGTTGGCCAGAGACACCTAGAATGTAAGTATCTGCCTTTCTCCTTTTTAATGTAATTGTTAAGGTCAATTAAAGGGCACGGGCATTCAGACTCTTCCATCAATATATATTAATACATTGTAAATACTTAAAGTATTAGTAGGCCCCCCGACTATTGGTTGCAGTGGCCAGAGCAAACAATTTTAGACCAATGGAGATGTTATGTTGTATCATGCTCAACTTGCAATGCGAGCCATTAATTTATGCTGACTACACAAGTAAGATTGTACTTTATGGCCTGAGATTGTGAATTTTTTATTGTGCTTTGCAAATCAAATTCCATGATCAATTTTTTGTGAACTGTAATTGGAAGTGGAAAGTCTTGGTCATGATGGTCATACTTGATTAGCTTTATGTTTAGTTTTTATCTCTTCGACTTTTAAAATGTCCAGTCCTGTTGCTGACCCAGCTAGGTCCTTGGTATTTAACAACACTGTAGTTGTGGGGCAGAATTTTACATTCCCTTGCAAGTGGGTGGTGGGCTGTAAAATTCTACAGTTGTCCTTCCTACCGCCTACTTGTCTGCCCCTGGCAGTGATTTTATAGGGGGCTGGGTGCAGATGAGGCCCAGGGTGGCCAATTGAAGCCATTAAATGGCTAATTAATGGCTTCTTCCTGGCTGCAATTTTTAGGGCAGCAGGAGGAGGGCAGCAATGGGAGGGAAGCCTGGCAAGTTAGCCTGCTAAAGCATCGGGTGGGAATGGGAAGGCTCCTTCCTCAGGAGCCTCTTGTTCTGAGCGGGGCACCCCCCCTCATCCCTCCTGCTCCCCCCTCCACTCCCCCTCCCCAACCCTCCACAAAGGTCTGCCCACCCCCCCCCCCACAAACCTCTCCCACTCCCTGCCTCCACCTTCGCTCGGTGTCCCCACCCACCCTTGGCTTTTTCATCCCGAACCTTACCACTCTTAAATACCCCAACCCCGGGTCAACCTCTACTGGCCTAACCGAGAGGCCCACAGACTTACCTGCATCCTGTGTTCCCAATACATTGGTGACCAATAATGTTTTGTTTAAAGTAGACAAATTTTAGATTTAAGATACTTGTCCAGTGAAGAAAGCCACAAGATTTCACCTGTTTTGAATGAATAAAAATAAATTTCATTATGCAAGGTCAGAAAGACAAAACATCGTATACTCTGTCACTCAGGGTAATTATGAGATACATGTGAATTAACAAGCAAGCTGTGGTCGGACACACCACACTACATAATAAATGGCAGATGTAACTAAAATAGATTCCGTGGATTTCTCTACAGCCCACCCAGATATTAGTTGCACTGTGAGTCAACCAATCTCACTGAAACCCTGTCTTTCTCACCAGGGTTTCCAATCTTTACCTTCAAATATTTCACCTTGGAATTTTCTCCAAAAGTTGCTTCAACTCAGATGGCTTCAATGACGGTCCACCTTGCAGGGTTTCAGTCTCTTCTTCCAAGATCCCATCCCCCTGGAATCCCGAATACACTCGAATTCCAATTCACAAGCACAATTTAAACTCTCTGGCTGCACCAAGCAGAACATTACTGCTCCAAAGAGGTACCTTTGCCCCAGCCCATGACACGAAGTCGCTTCAGCTGCCTTCTTGGATCTTCAGGGCTTCTCTTGAGCTATCTTCGACTACCAAGGACTCCTTTGAGCCCACTTAAAGTCTGCTCCCCATGGCTCTTTCTCTAATTGGAGCCTTTTCCTCCTTTTCTTAACTGGGACCTATTTCTGTCCTCTGTTTCTTGTCCCTGCTCTGGGACACTTCTTTGGACCTCTCCCTGTTCTCGTCTCTGGTCCTTCTCTCTGGGACGGACACCTGCTGGTTCTGGTGCTGACTCTGGTGCTCTGCACGCGATCATCTGACACGGTTTACATGCCCTCATTCTTCATTTTCTATAAGCAGGCGCAAGGCCTGTCCTGCCTGAAGAGCGCAAAGATGTAGAACTGCAAATGTGCAGCTGCTCCCAGCCTGAGCGTGCGCGGTAACTCCTCAGACTATTGGGACTTGGAGTTCCCGACCTCCGAGCTCAGCAAAGTAAGTATAATCTTCCGATAGGGAATTTTCACAAGAGATGCACAATGTGTGCAGTCGATGGTCACATTACTTAAAAAGTTCAACAGATTTTCCTTAAATGAGTCCTTAGAGAACATGGAAATTAAGGTTTGTGGGAAGTTGTTCCAGTCCTTAATTGTTCTAGGGGGAAAAGGATTGGGTATAAGAAGCACATTGGGCTGTATACCATTGGAGCTGTTGGTTGTGAACTCTTTGAGGTCAATCACTTTTGGGCTTGATGTACTGCTTAGAAATATTTAATTGTCCATTCAGAATTTTATGGAGGCATACCAACCTGTGGACCTTTCTTTTGTTCTGGAGACTTTGCCAGCTGAGCGACATGAACAATTAGGAGGCTCTGAAATGTCATGAGTAATTGTAACAAAGCGAGCTGTCCGGCCTTGAACTTTCACAAGGAGGGTAATGTCTTTAGCAGTATGTGTGTCCCAAGTGGCAATGCTGTACTCAGTGTGGTCTGACTCGTGTTTGGTGCAGCATTTCCTTCATTATTGCAGTTGAAAAGCGATCAAAGATCCCTTTCATGAACCCAAGCACCTTAGATGCCTTGGAAGCTGCTTGTTGACTTTATACATTCGACTTTAAGTTATTTTGGATGTGGATCCCTGAGTAACAACATGGGGGGAAATCATGCATTGTGTAGTTGGGTACTGATGGACACCAAGCATTACTGATTGCATGTTGTTGCATTTCTCTACGTTAAATTTCATTCCCAATATATTATATTGTTTGATGAGGTTATTTAGATCTTCCTGAAGACTAACCTCATCTGCTGCTTTAGTAATGGCTCTGTAGACTAAGCAATCATCTGCAAAGAGTCTAATCTGGCTTGATATTTCATCCTAAGAGGTTGAATTAAGTGTTTTGTGATTTGTTAGTAGAGAATGAAGTAAATATTGTTTTCCTTAAATAAATAAATACCATGGCAGAATGAAGAGCCCAATCCCTTATATCCTTGATTCACTGGAACAATAAATTATCACTTGGTTGTTTTACTAAAATGTACTTTTATTTTCAATCAGCAAGATCTAGTCAGTGCTTTGTGCATCTTTTAGCAAGTTGTTGGCAAGAGGTAGACATTTCGATTAGCATCATCTGTGGAGCTGTTGTATATATCACAGAGTGCTCTAGTGAGGAACACCTTGCCTAATAATACTGTTCATATTGGGACCAGACTCTTTTAGCTGGCCAGTATTGTTGACAATCATAAACACTGCCAGAAACAACTTCAGAGAATATTTACTGGAGACAAGTGTTTCAAATAGGGTTTATTTTGGACAAAAACATGCCATGATTAATTAGATTGTAGAAATTACAGTCCAAAAGGTTTTTTCTTTCTTTTTATGTGTTTAGCCAATTCCCTTTTAAATTATGTTCCAGTCTTCGCCTCATAGCCATTTGTATGAAAACACTTTTCTTTAACTCATCCCTTTGTTCTCCATGATAATCATAGCCACTCAATATCTCTCTATCTCCCTTTCCTCCTTTAAGATCCTCCTTTAAAACCAGCTCTTTGACCGAGCTTTTGGTCACCTCTCATAAAATTTCCCTTTTTTGACACACAATCCATTTTGATCTGATGACACCTCTGTGAATCGCTGTCAGGCATTTTCCTATGTTAGAGGCGGTATATGAAGGCAAGTTGTTGTTAGCTTGTTAGGCCATAGCTCAGTTGGTAGCACTTTCACCCCTTGAGTTTGAAGGTCGTGGGTTCACGTCTCACTGCAGGGACCTGAGCACAAAAGTCTAAGCTGACACTCCATTGCCAGACTGAGTAAGCGCTGCACTGTTGGAGGTGCCATCTTTTGGATGAAACATTAAATCATAGCCCCATTTGTTCTATTAGGTGGTTGTAAAAAATCCTGTGGCACTATTTCAGAGAAGAGCAGGGGAGTATTTAATCCCATATTCCTGACCAATATTATCCCAGTAAACCAACATCACCAAAACAGATGATTTTTAAAAATTCATTTACAGAATGTGGGTATCGCTGGCTAGGCCAGCATTTATTGCCCATCCCTAACTGCCCTTGTTCAGTGTCAACCACATTGCTGTGAGTCTGGGGTCACATGTAGGCCAGACCAACTAAGGACAGCAGATTTCCTTCCCTAAAGGGAGTGCCCTTTAGGGAGTGAACCAGATGGGTTTTTACAACAATCAGCAATGGTTTCATGGTCATCTTAGACTTTTAATTCCAGATTTTTGTTGAATTCAAATTCCACCATCTGCCATGGTAGGATTTGAACCCGGGTTCCCAGAGCATTACCCTGGGTCTCTGGATTACTAGTCCAGCAAAAATACCATTACGCCATCAGCTCCCCATCTGGCCATGACTACATTGCTGTTTATGGGAGTTTGCCGGGTGCAAATTGACTGGTACATTTCCTATATTACAACAGTGTCAGTACTTTATTGCTGTAAATCATTTCTGGACATTCTGTGGTTGTGAAAGGCGCTGTACAAATGTATGTATGTCTTTCTTTCTGTTTTTTCTGTGTTTAAAAATGAAGCTATACAATTCACATGTGAACCAGTTTGTGTGATACTTGTCTTGGAATTTGTGCATCATTAAGTGTGACTAAGCACAGTGTGAAAACTATTTCATTTACTGTATTTTGTATATAAACAGGTCAGAATTCTGGTATTTATAGGAGCAGAGGCTTGAGTGAAGAAGAAAATAGTTTGACTATATTTAGCTAAACTGATCTGTTTTGAAATCAAATATGTCTCAATCGCACTCACCCAGAGCAGATTAGCTCTTCCCAGAATACTAATGCTCCATTTTCCTGTAAAGTCCTGGGAAGCTGCTTACTGTGCTAGCTTTAAGCTTTTCTGTTCATAAAATCCTTGCCGTTCGTAAGGTGTGCCTAAACCAAAATAATCCCCGATAGGTGTTGGTGGTAATAGATTATCTTCACTCTTCTGTATCTTCTGTATCTTCACTGCTCCGTATGACTTCATATATTTGTGTTTCACTGACCAGTTACCCATCATTTCTTTATCACAGAAACGCTATGTCTGACAAGCATAAGGGATTACCTTTCTTATAGACACTAAAACTATACTATAAACCTCATAGGTGAAAGAGGTCTTTTTTTTATTATTAAACAGGTATGTGGGATATATTTCTTTCTTTTAGAGGAGGTATTGTGCATGCTGAAAAGGAATTTTTAGTAGTGTAAATTTATTAGGTGTTCCACCCAATAAATCTGTCTATAACATAAAGCATCGCCAAGCAGCAAAACTTCCTAAAGGGCCAAAAGCATAATAAATTTATTTGTGGTAAATTCACTGTGTTTCTCTAGTTATAAGTCTAGGGTAATTAAGCCACGCATTCATCTGGACAACCAGCTGTTCTTTTTAACATTTGGATGAAACAAGGGGATGTAAATAAGTTGAAATAATCTACAAAGCCTCTGTTGATGGTAAATATGTGCAAACCTCTCAGTTCTTAATTCCTGCTTATTACATTAAAATGACAAAATAAGTGTTGACAATTAAATTGCACCACATCTGTAAATGAAACCAATTAATTGGTCTGAGGAACGCTATCACTCATCATTAAGAGGACTATTTAAGTTCTTGGCTTCTGAATTCTGGAGAACATTTGTGAATTTGAGTCTGCCAGCTGTTGCTGGTATTCCCAAAGAGACTTTTAGCCATGTCAGAGTCTCTGAGACTGTACAGTGATTAGAAAAGAGGGTGAGTGGGAGTCGGGGGGGTGTTTTGGTGGGGGAGAGGGGAGGGGGAATGATATGTTTCGTGAACAGTTTGCTGAGAAACTGCATAAACCCTTGGGATCTATTAGTACCAACAATGCTTATAATAACATCACTTACATTGTAAAATCTATTTTTAAGATGTTCAATTTGTTGGTGTTTTCATCTTTGTTCAGGCTATAACTGCTCAAACCTTATTTTGCTGAAAATAACATCCATTTTATCAGGGGCTTGCATTGGTAATGATGGTCATGAATGAATATTTGGATCACTAGAGTGACACTTGTACCCTCACTAAAACTGTTCAGTAATGTACAATATGATGAAACAATTCTCATGAAAATGGCGAATGTGAAAACATCATGAATGTGTCCAGAAAATTATGCTCACATAAAGGTAGATGTATCTTCAGGGTCAGTTGGTAAGGACACCAAACTGGTTTATACCACTGATTATTTTCCAATCATTGTAGGTGAAACTTCCAATTGCTTTGCCCTTATAATGATAAATTTAGAAATCTCTCTGCTGCAGTCTTTGTTTATACCAAAAACCGGTGTAGGATTAAAGGTTACTTATAGTCTCATAGAATGACAGAGCATGATCTGCAGCCTTGGAAGCTGGTCTGATGCATCGCCCATTCCTTCGTTACTGTTGTTTTTAGATTTCCTGACATCTCTTCAGAGTTTGCTGATTCTGGGTATACCCTTAGTTTAGATGTCATGCATTTTTATATTTCTCACCTCTGCTTTCATGTTTACATCAAATATGCTCTGGTTAAGAAAGAGATAAAGTTCTGTAGTCATTAATTTATCCAGTGTATTTGAGTGGTGTCAATTTAAAGTCATTATCCCAGATTTTGCAGCGACAATGATGGTGAAATTGCCAGTGTTCGATACCATAACTTCTCTGAAACTGATGGCAACTCTGGAGTCCACACATGTGTAGCTAAATGGACAAATCCAGAATTTGCTGTCAGTCATTCTATGTTTCTCTATAGGCTGTGCAGAAGTCCCACCCCCTCCCCCCCAACACCCAGACTGCAATCAGTTAGAAATTACTGAACTGATGAGAACTTTGCCATTTGAACTATTAGTCTCACTGTAAAAAGCCTTGAAGAAGTTATGCTTTGAATGAGATTTAATACTGGTTTAATAGCATTTTAAGTTTCAAAATACTGCTGAAAAGCTTCTGGCCCTGAGAAACAAATATTCTATTTGTGGAAAGCCGATTTTTGTAACTTGATGATAAAGTCACATTTATCACATTTCAGCTTCTACGTTAATCTTATGTGTTTGCCCCAGTGATTATTTGCCTGTCTATAAAACAAAGGATAATCAGTGCTTATAACTTCCTGGTTTGCTGCCTGTGAGAATACTTCAGTGTGATTGGCTGCTTACCCTGTTTGACGATACTACTGCATGCCTGGAGAACCCCTTGCCTTATCACCAGATTCAAACGAACGTTGAGAAATGCAAAATCCATGCCACAGAGATCACCAGATCTTTGTGGGCAGCTTTCTTCGTTGTCAGCGGTGTCGCCACTGACCACAAAAACCGTTAATTTGCTGCAGTTTGTTTATTCAATTCACTTGTTCAGCTCTCTGAACTATTGCGTCTTTATATGAATTGTCCGCACATCCCTTTTGTACTAACTTTGCTTTGAAGTCTATGTTACTGGAGAACCAGAATGCTTTGCCATGGGCATTTTTCAGGCTCAGCAGGCCTGTTTAGGGGCTAGGCTGCTCAAAGCATGCTGGTCCACGGTGGAGTGAAGGAAATTGGGGCTGCAAAAGAAGCCAGAATTGTAAGATTGCAGGAAGTTGTAGAGCTGGAGAAGGCTACAGAGATTGGTGTGGGGTTCTCAGACCATGGAGAGATTTGAATGCAAGAATGATAATTTTAAAATTGAGGACTGGAAATCATTAACTAGTATCCTTGTAAGTACTTGACCATTAGATGAGCCTATGTTTGGCCAAGATTGGGACACCAACCCTCCCTGTCAATGGGCCACAGACATGTTCTTGCAAGCTCCTGTGTAGAATGGATAATTATCTGCGAAACCAGAAGACTGACAATGCCCATGGAATCATTTGTAAAATGTTGAAAAAGGAACTATAAACCACTATAATAATGTACAAATTATTGGCTGACGTAAGATTCCGAAAGTCAGCATCAGGCGAAGTTAGATCTTAGGTAATTGGAGTAATGGTTTTTGGTACAACTAGCCTTGGAAACAGTAACAGTGAAGGGATGGTTTCCAGATGCCTGACTGCCTAAAGCCCTTGTTTTCCCTCACCTTCCACCCAGCCTGGAGTGCAATCCGTCAGTTGGAAAGTTAAGTGGTGGGAGTGAAAAGAATTTGTAGAAATAAACCTACAGGATCTTGCACGTGCAATTATTTTTAAAGTCAATTATTTTTCTCACACTATAAAAATTCTACACATTGAGAGGTGCAGTACTGAGGTGTAACTATAAGGTGTTGGACATTCATCTGGAGAACTGTTCGTTTTTTTTTTGGCTACTCTTTGTAACTTTTTGTACGAGAATCTGTGAGATATTGCCTGCAGAAAGATGAAAGCAAACATGCAAAGCCGCTGTGCTGTAAATTAGATATGAATCTGCTAGGACCGTATCTGCTACACTGCTTTTACAGCTTACTTTTGTCAGTTTTCCTGGTAACTTGTTCATGTTTCTTCACATCTACCTAATCTTTCCACTTTCGCTACTAATAAGGTGGATATGTAACTTGCTCACAGGTTATCACAATTGTTATCTGAAGTGGCTGTCCAAGTCCTTCTTTTATTTCTCCTGCCCGTATCTAAACAGTAGATGTTGTTTCTTGTGACTCTTGACCTCAAAAACACACCCTCTGTACTGCATTTATGTGTTAGTCATACAAAAATATGAAAAAAGGGCAAGTAAAAAGCCTCTGGGTCCATCAATCTGTCCTATGCTACATGGTGCAACCTGCACACACTATCAAACCAATCCCATCCACCCACCCTTTATGCAGTCACTAATCTCCTGGCAGAGGCAGAAAAAGAAACATTGCTAGGCCAATTTACAAAAAGCTCTGGGAAATTTCTCTCAGGCCCTCTTTGGTAATCCAATAAGCCTCAGAAAACCATGGTAAACTGTACCACTCTCCCCATTACCCCACCTACCTTGACCATATCCACCTGAGGGCCCCAGCTGTGCCTGTCTCCTTATGGGGTATGTGGAACATTCCTTGTTCCAGTCCTACTCCGGCCCCCTCCCACAACTCTTTCTCTGGTACATCGATGATTACTTCGGTGCTGCTTCATGCTCTTGTCGGGACTTGGAAAAATTTATTAATTTTGCTTCCAATCTCCACCCCTCCATCATTTTCACGTGGTCCATCTCTGACACTTCCCTTCCCTTCTTTGACCTCTCTGTCTCAATCTCTGGTGATAGACTGTCCACTAATATCCATTACAAGCCTACCGACTCCCACAGCTACCTCGACTACAGCTCCTCACACCCCGCTTCCTGTAAGGACTCCATCCCATTCTCTCAGTTCCTTCGCCTCCGTCACATCTGTTCCGATGATGCTACCTTCAAAAACGGTTCCTCTGACATGTCCTCCTTCTTCCTTTCCACCCACGGTCGTTGACAGGGCCCTCAACCGTGTCCGGCCCATCTCCCGCGCATCCGCCCTCACACCTTCTCCTCCCTCCCAGAAACATGATAGGGTCCCCCTTGTCCTCACTTATCACCCCACCAGCCTCCGCATTCAAAGGATCATCATCTGCCATTTCCGCCAACTCCAGCATGATGCCACCACCAAACACATCTTCCCTTCACCCCCCCTGTCGGCATTCCGTAGGGATCGTTCCCTGCGGGACACCCTGGTCCACTCCTCCATCACCCCCTACTCCTCAACCCCCACCTATGGCACCTCCCCATGCCCATGCAAAAGATGTAACACCTGCCCCTTCACTTCCTCTCTCCTTACCGTCCAAGGGCCCAAACACTCCTTTCAAGTGAAGCAGCATTTCACTTGCATTTCCCCCAACTTAGTCTACTGTATTCGTTGCTCCCAATGCGGTCTCCTCTACATTGGAGAGACCAAACGTAAACTGGGCGACCGCTTTGCAGAACACCTGCGGTCTGTCCGCAAGAATGACCCGAACCTCCCTGTCGCTTGCCATTTCAACACTGCACCCTGCTCTCTTGCCCACATGTCTGTCCTTTGCCTGCTGCATTGTTCCAGTGAAGTCCAACGCAAACTGGAGGAACAGCACCTCATCTTCCCACTAGGCACTTTACAGCCTTCCGGACTGAATATTGAATTCAACAACTTTAGGTCTTGAGCTCCCTCCTCCATCCCCACCCCCTTTCTGTTTCTTCCCCCTTCCTTTTGTTTTTTTTTCCAATAATTTATATAGATTTTTCTTTTCCCACCTATTTCCATTATTTTTAAATCTTTTATGCTCCCCCACCCCCACTAGAGCTATACCTTGAGTGCCCTACCACCCATTCTTAATTAGCACATTCGTTTAGATAATATCACCAACTTCAACACCTCTGTGTTCTTTTGTTCCTTTGTCTGCGACATCTTTTGATGATCTGCTCCTATCACTGCTTCCTTGTCCCTACAACAACACCCCCCCTCCACTTCTCTCCCGCCCCCTGCCCCACCTTAAACCAGCTTATATTTCACCCCTCTCATTGTAAAGAAAAATCAGTTCTGTTGAAGGGTCATGAGGACTCGAAACGTCAACTCTTTTCTTCTCCGCCGATGCTGTCAGACCTGCTGAGTTTTTCCAGGTAATTCTGTTTTTGTTTTGGATTTCCAGCATCCGCAGTTTTTTTGTTTTTTTCCACCTGAGGCTTTTAATACTTTGTTATTATTTTTGGCAACACCTCTGCCAATCGGGATCCACTTGCCAACCAATCAGCACCTTTTTCTCTTGGTATAAATTGTTGTGATCATTTGAAATTTGACACTCTTGCGTTTGTCCTGATGACTGAAAAACTTCAACAATATCTCTCGCTTTGTAGTGATATCTAATGCTTTGTCCTTGGGTGGTGTCTCCAAGTGGCAGCTTATTTATAAAGAAAAGGAGGGACCAAGGAAAGTTCCTTAGCGGGCTCCGGAGAAAACAGTGCAGGGACGGGAAGAAAAGCCAACAGTTAGTCAAATAAAACACACGAACTACCAAAGCTTCCATTTCCTCCTGGTAGGGATAGCAAATGCAAAGAAAGCCACTTTCTGAATTTACTGATAGATAATCCACCTGCAGAATCTTGAGGCTAAATAATCGGACCACAATCTTGTCTGACGTTTGTGCTCTTTAGCTACAAGTACAAATTTCATCCCATTACTTGCCTTGTGAATAGCGTGAAATGGCAGCATTTACAGTAGTTGATTTAAAAAATTTACATGTGTATGTAAAACATACATACATACATTTGCTCACAAATGTTGGAAGGCCACTTTTTAAAAAATGTTAGTGACAATCTAGACGGGCTTATTACCAATGTGAAAAATTTAAAGGCATTGCTAATAGTTGACACTTTTTGAGTAAAAGTTATGCTGACGCAATCTTACAGATTTTTTTTTTTAGAAAATATCTTCTCCCAATTTATGCGACCTTTATACCTTTCGAATCATTCTCCAAATGCAGTGAGTCATATGCGTGCCAACAGCTAGCCCACTTTTCTGAATCTTAGCCATGAGTTTAGGCACGCTATTTCAACATGAAGGACAATACAGGTGAGTGGAGTTGCTACTCCATGTGTTATTTCTCTCCCCCCCCCCCCCCCCCCCCCCCCCCCCCACTCCCCCACAACCTCCACCTCCACCTCCGTTGATCTTTACCAAGTGTTAGTAGTTCGCAATTAAAAATGACAGCTTAGTGAATGATGGATGATAGAAAATTTTCCTTCCTCAACAAGATCCTGATACCAATTACAGTAATTCAAACTGCTGCACAACTTAAATTAAGTATCCCTTGTTGATTTTTTTGGCTCATGATCCTTTAGCTCTATTTTTTAAAACTTATTTCTAAATATCTACAAACATAAAAGGCAGATGTTATCACCACATTTTACCTTTGCACATTATAACACACAATAAATTCCAGATAAGTTTTAAGTTAAATAGAAAAATATCCAAGAGAATGCCACTGAAATTTCAGCTTAATTAAATGAAATAATTAATACCTGCTTTGCACGAGGGAGAAATTTTTTTTTGAAAAGTGAAGGTAGCTGTCATCACGATGCTACGCAAGTTCTAGCCAGCTGAAAAACCTGTGTAGTAGTGTTTGCGCAACAGAAATAATGGAGTCCTCTTCAAGCGCAGAGTATTTCTCTGAATTGACTAGTCATCTTGCAGGTTATGTCTAGTGTTGCCTCCTGATATGATTAAGGAAGGAAATTCAAAGGACAAAATGTTAGAAGTGCCAAACTCTGCAATGTTTGAAACAAAACTAACAATTTCTGATTTACAACTGGTTGTTAGATTTTCTCTAAATTATTAAAAGTGAAGCCGACAGCTGTAAAATGTTATTGACGCCAGAAATTAAAAAATTCATTATGCAAAACCCATCTGTACCTCCTAGTCTCAGATTTCTTTCATTTTTATTTGAACTGTATGATCTTGTTTGCAGTTTCACATGCTTTGTGGTAAAATTACAGTGTAGGTAATATTTTGCAGATGTAACAATAGCCGTAATGTGAACTGTATTCATTTACTGAAACTGAGCTGGGAATCTGCTACTGGTTGCTGGAGGAAGGATGTGGTTTCTGCGAGTGTCGGGTTAAGCCCTTTCTATTCAGCAATTTTTGAACTGCAAAATCATTTTGAAGGAGTAGTGGGTATCATGCCTGTTTCACGTTTGGAATTTTAACCGTGGGGGATTTGTCAACCGTGAATAGACTACAAAGAAGTGTAGGAAGAAAATTTGATCAAGATACAGTTATAGTGTAAGGGATCATACAATTTATGTACAGTATACATTGCTGAAATCTGTCCACCCACTATACTTTTGTAAAGAGATTACTTGTGCATTAACAAGTGAATCAGTTATATATATTGTTTAGTGGTTGGCCACTTGATGATAACCCAAGTAGTTGTTACGATCTTGTAAGGGATCGCTAACATTTGAAGAAGATATGCAAACATCCAGTAATTAACTATCAGAACTACACCACGTGATTTGTTTTTTAAACAAAAACAAACATTATTGTACACAAAAATAAATTAATCAAAGCAAGCACCACTAACTTATAAAGACTTATGCTATAAACTCAGTTCTTCTTTTTACTCCGCCCCCTTCCAAGAGTTCCCTTATCTAATGATATCTTTAAGGTTCATTAAGGTTTTCTGGACCAACCCAAAAGGTATGCCACAGCCCTCTTGAACTTACTTCAATTCTGCTCTGAGGCAAGATCCTATAGAGATCCTTCCATTAGCTTTTCGGCTACGCGATCCTCCAACGTTTCCTTTATCAGCCTCATGACTGTGGATGCCTCAGCTTCTTGTTCAGGTTGCTGGCAGATCCGACTGCCTTCCCACAGCTTCCCAAGCTAACTCTGCTGACTGCTTTCTATCACAAGGCTCACTGAGGACTATTGTAGATTTCTTCCACTAGCTGCAAGCTAGAGCCAATCTTCCAGCTGCATTTCCCTAATGAAAGCCAAACTGAGATAGAGCCCTACCTGCATTACATGTGGTGAGCTATGAAGTTAGTATTTTCACTGCTTGAAATGCAGGCCTAACTGACTGTCACCTCCTGTTGACTCCCCAATCCGGTGAATTGCAGCCTTCACCAAAACAAAACTACAGCGACCCCTGTCTGTTCACAAACTGAACTGTCTGCTTCTGTCAGCAAACACATACGGATAAATTAAACAAAAGAACTTTCTAACCAAGGTCCTGCCCTGAATCACTATCTCCATGGCAATGTGACACACATGGCCTGTTCCCAAGTAGAAATGCAAATTAACAACCTTTTAATTCCAAAATTTTCCTTGATTTAGAGAAACCATACGTATAATTTCTATCTCTAAATGAGTTTTACAACCCTCTTTTCCAGAATTGATAGCTTTTAACTTATTTAATTGAGATAACGATTGACACGCTGGCTCTATCAAGAGGTCCAGGGAATGGGTCATGCATTGTTCAAGCGTTTACATTTCTCCCTCTGACCTTGTAAGATAAACATAGGGTAGCTTTTAACTGTAATTAATTCCCAGCTTGTTTGAATTGCGTCCGCTTCAGGAATATTACCAGTTTCTCAATCAGGATTTTCCATTTAGCTTGCATTTAACACTTTAACCTCCTAAAACCAGAAGTTATATTCTAAAACATATGAAGTATAAACTAGCTATTCACCATACAGGCAATAAATCATTTGAGACGAAGGTTTTGAAAAAGTATACAATTGACTTGAAGTTTATCAAAAATGAATTGTTACTCAAAAAGCAAAAGCATTTCACAGTGGCTAGATATTGGCTAGTTGTCCAGGTCTTGCTGCATATGGGCATTGATTGCTTCATTATCTGAGGAATTATGAATGGAATTGAACATGGTGAAATCATCAGTGAAGATCCCCACTGCTGATCTTCAGTTGAAGGGAAAGTCATTGATGAAGCAGCTGAAAATGTTTGGGCCAGGACACTACCCTGAGGAACTCCTGCTGTAATAACCTGGAGCTGAGATGATTGGCCTTCAACAACCATAATCATCTTACTTTGTGTTAGATATGACTTCAATCAGTAGAGAGTCTGCTCCTCCTTGATTCCCATTGACTTGAATTTTGCTAGGAATCCCTTGATGCCACACACATTCACATGCTTTCTTGATGTCAAGGGCAGTCACTCATACCTTGTCTCTGGAATTCGGCTGTTTTGTCTATCTATGTTTGGTCCAAGGCTGTAATGAGGTCTGGATTCAAATGATTCTGGTAGAACCCCAAACTCAGTATCAGTAAGCAGGTTATTGGTGAGTAAAGGTCCAATTGATGGCACTGTCAATGACACCTTCCATCACTTTGCTGATGATTGAGAGTAGACTGATGGGGTCATAATTGGCTGAATTGCATTTGCCCTACATTTCGTGGACAGGACATACCAGAGCAATTTTCCACATTGCCGATAGTTCTAAGCTAGATGCCAAGAGATATGAGAAGAAAATCCAGAGTTGATACACCAGTAATCATTTGGGATTAATATAACACTGGATAAAATAAGGTGACAAGAGGCTTGTGTACTTTCGAATACTATGCGCAGTTTTGGTCTCCTTATTTCAGGAAGGATGTAAATGCATTGGAGGTGGTTCAGAAGAGGTTTACTTAATTGATAAGACCACAAGACATGGGAGCATAAGTAGGCTATTCGGCCCATTGAGTCTGCTCCACCATTCAATGAGATCATAGCTAATCCTCAACTCCACTTTCCTGCCTTTTCCCCATAACACTTGATTCCCTTACTGATTGAAAATCTGTCTATCTCAGCCTTGAATATACTTAAGGACCTAGCCTCTACAGCCCTCTGTGGTAAAGAATTCCACAGATTCACTACCCTCTGAGAGAAGAAATTCCTCCTCAAATCTATCTTAAGTGGGTGCCCCCTTACTCCGAGACTATGCCCTCTGGTCCTAGACTCTCCCACAAGGGGAAACAACCTTTCAGCATGTACCCTGTCAAGCCCCCTAATAATCTTATTTGTTATACCTGGAATGAGCGGGTTTTCTTCTGAGGAAAGATTGGACGGACTGAGCTGGTTTCCACTGGAGTTTAGAAGAGTGAGGGTGACTTGATTGAAGTATATAAGATCCTAAACAGTCTTGACAAGGTGGATTTGGAAAGGATGGCCAGAATTTTCCACTTGTCAGGTGGGCGCATGCCCGATCCGATCGAGCATAAAGTGACGCGCGATGATGTCGGGTGAGCAGCCCGATGTCATCGTGCACTCGTGATATTTCAGTCGGCAGGCGTGCATGGGAGTCAGCAGCGTGCCTGACCACAATTAACAGGCCTATTAAGGCCATTACAGATCTAATTGAATTAAAATTTTCACTGCCCGTCCAGCCTTATGGTTGGAGGACAAGTGAAAAGGCCAAGCAGCCTCTGGATTTTTTGCAAAACCCGTTTCATTAAAAAAAAAGAAAAATTTTCAAACTAATTTCTCATATCCCTGCTCATGTGACAAGAGTCACATCAGGGGACAAGTTGTTAACATTTTTAAAATCATTCTTGTTTATTTTTCTCCACTGCCATACCTTTAGTCAGAATACTCTTACCCTAAATTTAAGCCAAGTAGAAAATTATTTAAGTTTCTTTCTTTTTTAAAAAAAAACTAGAACTCTTACCTTTCCTTAATGTAGCTTTAAAGTGGAGAAAAACAACTTACCCACTACCTACCAATCAGCTCCCTACTTTGCGCTGACATCACTTTCATCAGCATCTACCCTGTCAAACCTCCTAAGAATCTTATATGTTACACCTGGAATGAGCAGTTGTCTTATGAGGAAAGATTGGACAGACTGAGCTGGTTTCCACTGGAGTTTAGAAGAGTGAGGGGTGACTTGATTGAAGTAGATTGCTGAAGCTTTTCATCTTGCACTCATTGGGACAAACGCAAGAATGTCAAATTTCAAACAGTCACAACAAGTTACAGTACAGGAGAAAAGGGTGCTGATTGGTTGGTAAGTCAACTCTGGCTGGCTGAGGCACTGCCATGGAGAAAGCAACAGGGAACTGGAGGCTCCCCTAGCTCCTGGGTAATTCAAAAAAGGCACAATGTTTGAACATATAACTTTTGTTTGCAGAGATTGGGTCCCTGCATATGAATATATGTCACTCACATTATGAGCTCGACTGATTATCTCAAATTATTTACCAGTTGGCACCCTTTTCTCCTGTAGTAGAAACTGTTGTGATCGTTTGAAATTTGGCATTCTTGGGTTTGTCCTAATGAGTGTGAAACAAAAAGCTTCAGCAACATATCTCCCTTTTCAACAATATTCAAGCAACTATTTATTTAGTTGTTGCTGGTGGAAGCAAATTGGCTGTCGCACTTCTTACAACATTGACTGAACTTCAAAAAGACTTCATTGGGTGTGAAGTGCTTTGGTCTGTTCTGAGATCATGAAAGAAGGTGTCAAAATTGTTTATTCACAGTATTTAACTCCTAGGGCAGGATTTTTCACTCGGCGTGCAGTTGCGTGTCCGACATTCCCGAGCGTGAAATAAAGCACATTGACCGAGCGTGCCAACGTCAACGCGTATTCTTGCAATAGTTCGGTCAGTGGGCTCACGCCGGAGCTGGCAGTGCACCCGCCAACAATTAAAAGGCCATTAAGTCAACAATTGTGCTGAATTTTTCACTGCCCGGTCAACTTAACGGTTGACAGGCAGGCGAAAAAGCTAAGTTGCATTTTTTTAGGAAACCTCATCCACGGTTGGGTTGAGGTTTCCTAAAGCAATAAAAATAAAATAAAAATTTTACATTTGAATTAAAAACATGTTCCTGCTCATGTGACAGAGTCACATGAGGGGACATGTTTTATGCCATTTTTATTTTGTTCATTAGTTTTTTTAAACAGCGCTTCATCTCCCTGAGGCAGCTCCGTGCCTCAGGGAGACTGAAGCGCTCTTTTGCGCGCATGCACAAAGTTTGCACTCGACCCGCTTGCCCTCCTCCCCACCGCCTACACAGGCAGCGCTGAGCGCTGCTGCTCGCATTCCATGCCGGGCGGGCAAAATCGTGATGCAGTGCCGATCGCAGGTGGCAGTCGGCTTCCCAACTGCTGCCTGCCAAGCACCCCTGCCAAGGGTAAAATTCTGCCCTTTGGAAATGTGCCGAAGTTTTGGATGCTGCTTCTATCCAAACCTTTCAGACTAAAATCAACTTTGACAGGGCAGAAGCTCATCATCCACGTAGTTTACTGGTGAAGACTGATGCAGTCTTTCATGGAGATCCTGACTTCCATTATTTTAGAAGCGGGTATGAGAGGAAACAATAGAAACAGTAGGACTTCAAGCTCAAAGGACAACACTGGCCTGTCTCGGCAGGGCATGTTAAGTGAATTTTATTTTGTGAATCTGACTATGTATCTTTTCTTATTGCTCTTTCTAATGTATGAAGTAATTTTCTTCTTCGTCCATGTGCACACGTTAATGTTTAACCTGAGCTATGCAGAAATAATTAAACATTACCAGTGTTAACAGGATCCACTTGAATTGATCTCATAGGAAATAAGAAGGCCATTAATAATGCTAAAGAAGAAATTAAAGCGCTATTCTATTTCCCATCTAATATTCTGCAGGTGTATTTATATAACAGATGGATCTATTTACAGACAAGCACATAGCTTGGGTTTCACACTCACATATGGGTTTTGCAGCTTAGACACAGCCCATAGATCAAAATCTTTAGGGAATAATTATGGTTAATTCCACCTTATGCATATCTGAAGCCAGCTGATCATTGGGTACTACACAGTAACTTACTAGACCAGGGGTCTTGCAATCAACCATACGCTCTCGAGCCTGAACAAAGGTGGCCTTATTCTAAATTGTTTAAATAATGGTTAGTTTTTAAAATTTGACCCTAAGCAACAACATTCACAAGATTTATTAGTTCTGTCTAGTGCAATTATCCAGAATAAGTATTTAACAAAACAGTTATATATTTTAATTGCTCTTTAACCATACTTCTAGGTAATGCAGAAACAGCAACATCATTTTATCGTTTATCATGCATCATTTTATAATTAGTCTGCAAACTCTTTTCCAATAAATGTACTGTGGATTTGAACTTTAAGGACAGCAAACTCTGTGAAAGTTATTCAAAACTATAAAGTCCTATAATAGCACCATACAAGAACGCATGTTCATTCTGGCCTCTCAATCTTGGATAGCATGGACATTAGGGACTAATACTAGGAAGATGAAAAATCAGTGTGATTCCCTTCTCTAACCTATTAAATACATTTAGAAAAAAAATAGTTGGCTAATTTAAGAAAAAACATTCTCAAATAAATGGCAAATCAAGTTCAACGTAGATACATGTGAGATAGTACATTTTGCTAGGAAGAATAAGGATGCCAATTATTACTTAAAAGGTGCAAGCCCAGGAAGGATAGGGGAACAAAGGGATTTTGGAATGCAAACACGATAATCACTAAAAGTTTCAACACAGGTTAGCAGGACCATTAAAAAAAAAGCGTGCCAAGTTCTAGGGTTTATTTCTAGAGGGGTAGAGTTGAAAAGTAGGGAAGTTATGCTCGACCCGTATTGAATCTAGGTTAGACCACACTTAGAAAACTGCATGCAGTTCTGGTCACCATAATATTAAAAGGATGAAGGGTCACTGGAGTGGGTGCAGAGAAGATTTACAATGATGATACTGAAAATGCGTGGCTATGCATATCAGAGAAAGATTTTCAGGTCGGGTCTGTTTTCTTTTGAAAAAAGGCTGAGGAGTGACCTAATAGTGGTCTTTAAAATTCTGAAAGACTTTGATAGAGTGGACACAGAGGGAATGTTCCACATGTGAGGAACAGCAAAACTAGAGGCCATTAATGTAAGATAGTCACCAAGAAATCAAAAAAGGAATTCTGATGAAAATTCCTTACCTAAAGAGTGGTGAGAATGTGGAACTCACTACCACAGAGAGTGGTTGAAATGAATAGTATAGATGCAATTAAGCAGAGGCTAGATAAACATATGAATGAGAGGTGAATAAAAGGCTTTGCTGATAGATTTAAATGGGAAAAGACACGAGGAGGCTCGAGAGGAGCATAAATGCCAACATGGACTGGTTGGACTGAGAGACCTGTTTCTGTGCTGTATACCCTACGTAAGAATGGTTTGGAGCACAGTGTCAGGTGATTAATTTTTACCTAAAAAGTGACTATGTTGTTCTCTGACTTAAGAATGTGACTGCCACTCACTTTTTTACAAAATAATATATTTGAATATTTTAGATATTTATAGAGTTAAGATAATGAATTCAGAAAAGAAATTCAACTTTTGATATCAGGAAGCATTTAAACTACTCAATTTTGGATGATCTTGATGTCACTCTGAATTACTTTCCATATTTCACTGCTACTTAGATTCTTAAAAATACCTTCAAAAAAATATTGGGCCAAATTTTGCTGGAGCAGCGTGCCTCTCAGTGCGCCCCTTTAGATTTGCTCATGCACATTTAGGTTTTAAAAATTTTTTGTCTACAAAGTTGCTGGAAGCGTGAGTTGATAACGACGTGGTGAGGGAAGTGGGGCCTCTTGGATCTTGGTGACCAACGAACGAACAGCCTATCTCCTTAATTAATGAGATTCCAGGATTGAGAAAGAAACAGAGGAAGGAATGTGAATTAGAGTCAGCGAATTCAATATCAAATCGGGTACTAAAAAAGAAAAAGGGAAAGAATATTGAACGGAGTGAGAGAGAAGGAGACAGACAAAAAGAATTAAAGTTTGAAGTGTTTACAGTCTCCTAAAACAATGCACAACCTGAAGGAATGAGCCACTACACTTATACCTATTCAAGTCAAATCATCCAGTAACTCGTAGCGATTCACCATTCACCGGTGCATTTTTTTCCTCACTATACATTGCTGGCCGATTTGCAGATTAATAATGGTGCCCATTGTTCAGACAATAATTTATTTCAGCAAAATCTGGCTCCTTAAACCTGTGTAATGTTTTTAAAAACTCTAAACTGCACTTACAAATAAATTGTTACACAATCATTTGGAGTTATCAAAGAGTTTTTGTTTCTCTAGAAGATAAAGCGTAACTTCAAAACAAAATTCTGCAGGTTAATTGCCTCCTCTCCCATCCTAAAGTTACTGTATTTTGTTGGAGCATGGTTTTGATGTGGAAAACAGCCCTGCGACACCTTAATAAGTGTTTTTTGTCCCCGGTAATGAAATCCCACTATGGAGGGCATGATGCATTTTCAACATGCTGGTCCATTTCTCCCTTCCCTAGACAAGGAGAAATGAAATGAATAGGAGCAACCCAGTGCAGCCCAGGTGTGGTTAGCTGGGTCAGAACAGAGGGTGATTGCTTGCCTCATTACTAGACTGAACAGCACATTTACTCACTACAACCATTGGGAATTGAAGTCAATTTGATGAAAGGTCAGTTAGCACAGCAATCTGACTTAAGCTCCTGGATTTCAGTGCAAGGAACTGGGTCACCTTAGTTCGCATTTATGTTGAAATCTCTAGTCCTATAAAAAGTGGTTTAATAAAAACTCCAGAGCTGTGTGTTCCATTGACAAATGGCAAACACTCGAACCAATTTGCTATGACAGTTCATCAGTGCATTTTTGATAAACTTTAAGTCAATTGTACACTTTTTCAAATCTAATAATCTCATGGTTGCTGTTTATTTTCTTGGGACTAGTTCTAATAATTGAAACTTTCAAGTGACAAATATTCCTGATCCAAGGTTCAATCCGTAAAATAAAAGTAAGCTAAAACACATGGAAGAAAATAGCCAGCCAGACAAGTAAAACAAAGTTTCCTGCCTGTGTGGCTGGTCGTTTCTTTGCTTACTGTTTTCATCAAGGTGAGAAACAACAATCCTAGGAACTGTTTTGTACTCAGAGTTTTACAAACTTCCAGCCAGATTCAACAAGGTAGATGGGATCAGCAGCAATCTTCCACATTACACTAGTTGAGTTCTTTAACCCTCAATTTAACATGATATTTTGCCACTACCATCTGCCTCCTCACACATCCCATCCTTTCCTACTGTCATCTTTAACCTCACCTCTGAATCAAAGTGGCGAGGAATACCATTGAATTTTGTGTCCAAAAGAGAGAACATTTGCAATGCAACACTTCAAAGTATTTACAGAACTGAAAAAGGCCATTTGGCTCAATTGGTCTATGCTGGCATATATGCCTCCTGTCACCCCTCATCATATCCTTACTTGGCCAAGTATTTTTCTTGTTTTCCTTTGAATGCATCTATGCATACACTGAGCCTTCGGACTGCCCTGAGCACCTTACATTACCCCAAACTCCAGTCCCTATCTACTCTTCCCACTTAGCTCACCTGCCTCACTCATGAAATCCATAACAAACTTTATCAAACTGCTAACCATTCCAGGTTCTGACCATCCAGTTTTTTTGATCACTCCCATGCTTCCCAACATCATCTACTTCTCCACGCTTGGCATGTGCTAACCCCATTTGTTTCAAAGCCATCAATGCATCACTATTCTAGAAACCATCCTAAATCCCCTCTATTCTCCAACTACTGTGCTTTCTCAAATCTTAGAAAACTTGAAACATAGTCTTGCAACTACGCTCCTGACACTCACACTAATCGTCTCTCCAAGCTGGCAGCAGGCAGGTTGGTGAGGATGAGGTCAAGTATGCTTTTCCCTCTTGTTGGTTTCCTCACCACCTGCTGCAGACTCAGTCTGGCAGCTATGTCCTTTAGGACTAGGCCAGTTTGGTCAGTAGTGGTGCTACCAAGCGACTCTTGGTGATGGACATTTAAGTCCCCCACCCAGAGTACATTCTGTGCCCTTGCCACCCTCAGTGTTTCCTCCAAGTGGTGTTCAACATGGAAGATTCATCAGCTGAGGGAGGGCAATACATGGTAATCAGCAGGAGATTTTCTTGCCCATGTTTGATCTGATGCCATGAGACTTCATGGGGTTCGGAGTCGATGTTGAGGACTCCCAGGGCAACTCTCTCCCAACTGTATACCACTGTGCTGTCACCTCTGCTGGGTGAGTCCTGCTGGTGGGAGAGAACATACCCAGGGATGGTGATGGTGATGTCTGGGATATTATCTGTAAGATATGTTTCTGCAAGTATGACTATGTCCGGCTGTTGCTTGACTAGTCTTTGCGACAGCTCTTCCAATTTTGGCACTAGCCTCTGAATGTTAGTATGATGCATTTTGCAGGGTTGACCAGGCTGAGTTTGCCATTGTCACTTTCAATGCCTAGGTCGATGAAGTGGTCCGTCTGGTTCCATTCCTTTTAGACTATTTTGAGGTTTGATACAACTGAGTGGCTTGCTAGGCCATTTCAGAGGGCATGTAAAAGTCAACCACACTGATGTGGGTCTGGAGTCACATGTAGGCCAGACCAGGTAAGGAAAGCAGATTTCCTTCCCTAAAGGACATTTGTGAACCAGATGGGTTTTTCCAACAATCGACAATGGTTTCATGGTCATTAGACTTTTAAGATTTTTATTGGATTCAAATTTCACCATCCCCCACTACGTCCCCCATATCCTTTAAATCCTTAGTGTAAAGTATACCGAGGGATCTTCCTCGATGTGAGGAGCACTATATAACTGCACATCAGTGTTCTTACATTGGTAATAGATGGGAATACTATCACCTAGAAGTTTCCCTCCAAGTCAATCACCATCCTGACTTGGAAATATATTGCGGTTCCTATTTCCTGGGTCAGAATCCTGGAATTCCCTCCCTAACAGCACTGTGGGTGCATCTACACCACCTGGACTGCAGCGATCCAAAAAAGCAGCTCTCCACCACCTTCTCAAGGGCAACCAGGGATGGGCAATAAATGCTGGCCCAGCCAGTGAAGCCCACATCCTGTGAATGAATCAAAAAAAAGCTACATTTTTATAGTCTTTAAGTAACAATGATCCCATACTGCAAAAAATGTGAGTTTTTTTATAATGTTATTATCCATTAGCCAAGTTTAAATTTTGTTATTTTTGACATTTTAATGTTTACCACCATTATGGACAGAGAGAAAGGATTATGTTTCATGCCTGGCATTGGTAATGGATTACTTTAAGAAGCCTTGTACATGTGCAGTATTGAGAAATTTCAACTACCAGTATACTTTTGAAGACAGCAACCATTCCAGTTAAAAGATTTCCTGAATAATTTAACTCAAAAGTGGAGCTAAACAGGAAACTCCAATTACTGAAAAAAAAAAGATTCCTTTGCAACAACATTCTAATTGTGCTTAACTGAAGATGAAATCCAGCCTGATGTATTTCACTCTTGCCAAGGAGATGCAATTTTTCATGCTGCAGAGCGTTGGACAGTCGGATGATTTTACAGAGGCTGACTTATAACTTGTCACTGTGCTCACTTTTACTAACAAGCCAAGCATTTGTGGAAAAGATATATACCTAGCTATCATAACAAAGAAAACATCCAAGCTGTAAATACTGCCATCTACACACTATCTATGAAAGACAGGAAAACAATGCAAATGCAATCTCTGCATCCCAACCACCCCCCATCAACCGCACCCCCCCCCACCCACCCACTACCACCACTACCGCAAAACTTAGTATCTCATTTTCGATACAAATGAGGACAACTAGTATAAAATCATGCAACAAAAATGGATTTCTTTCTGTAATTCTGAATATCTTTACTGTAACTAGTGATGTTCATGATTGTTAGAAGTTTTCCCCAGATGTCAAGTCACTGCTAAATGGTGTGTTATTAGCTGCACAAGAAATCATTTTTATACCAAACAGACTTACACACAAATTTATATTAGACCCGGCTATCATTTTTTTTTACATTTACGGGATCTGGGCTTTGCTGGCTGGGTCAGCAGTTATTGCCCGTCACTAATTGCCCTCGAGACGATGGTGGTGAGCAGCCTTCTTGAACCACTGCAGTCCGTGTGGTGTAGGTACACCCACGGTGCTGTTAGGGAGGGAGTACCAGGCTTTTAACCCAGAGACAGTGAAGGAATGGCAAATCAGGGTGGTGAGTGGCTTGGAGGGAAACACCCAGCTGGTGGTGTTCATATAAGGATACTATCTGCAAGTACCCCGATCATTGTCAGATTTAACATTAGGGGGAGAATTTTCTCCCCGTGGTTGGGGCGGGGGGGTGGTGGTGTGGAATTGGGTGTGAGTGGGCACGGGCAGGCCAAATAAGGCCCGTCCAGTGTGATGTGCATCCACAAGCGCTGAGCGCTCCCTGTGCAGGCAGGGGGAGGAGGCTGAGTCGGGGGCGAAAAAGCGCAGAAATCTCCCTGAGCTACAGAGCTGCCTCAGGGAGATTAGTTTGATTTTTTAAAAATTCTAATAAAGAAAATTTTTTTTTCAAGACATGTCCCTTCATGTGACAGTGTCACATGAGCTGGGACATGTCAACGAACTTAAATAAAAACTTTCATTCAATTTATAAATACTTCATGAATCCTTATCCCGCCTATGGATGAGACTTCATGATAAATGCGAAGGCCGCCTGGTCTCTTCGCCTGCCCCCCGCCCACCTTGAGGTTGGACGGGCAGCTCAGTTAATTACTTTAATTAGTCTTTGAATGGCCTTAACATGCCTTCGACAGTTTGGCGGGTGTGCAGCCGATGCTGCTGCCCTCCCGCTGAACTGAGAACCAGAATGACGCGCGAGGACATCGGGGCACACGGCCAACATCACCGCGTGTCATTTTACACGTCAGAGAGCGGGGCCTGCCCCCGCACGCCGACCCGAAGATTCTGGCCTCGGTCATAGAAGTCTTATTCTGATGTTGAAGTCCTTTTAGTTCCAAATAGCTTCTGCAAACAAGTGGATAAATATTTTGGAATAAATGCAGAAAACTCTGGAAAAAAACTCAGCAGGTCTGACTGCATCTGTGGAGAGAGAAACAGAGTTAACGTTTCGAGTCCGTTTGACTCTTCTTCAGAACTAAAGAGAAGTAGAAATTGATGGAATTTATACTGTTTAAGGGGGATGAAGGAGGTTAAACAGGGTAGCAGGTCTACAATAGGTGGGGGCGAAGGACAGATTGACAAAGATATCATGGACACAAGACAAAGAGAGTGTTAATGGTGGTGGTAAGGGCTGGAGAAGGTGCTGATAGTGGCATAAAGGTAAGAAAGCAGAATGTGTGAATAGTAGAACAAGGGTCAGCACTCTGTGAAAGAACAACATAGAACAAGTGACAGGTAGCCCTTTCGGGGGTGGGGTGGGGGGAGGGGGCAGTGGCTGGGGAAAAAGGATAGAAAAATGGAAAAGGGATTTAAAAAAGAAGGGAATATAACAAAAAATAAATGAATAAAAATGAAAATAGGTAAATAAAAAATAAATTTTAAAAGAGGGATCAAAAAAGGGGTGAAGATGGAGGGGAGAGTTCATGGTCGGAAGTTGTTGAACTCAATGTTAAGTCCAGACGGCAGTAAAATGCCTAATCGGAAGATGAGGTGCTGTTCCTCCAGTTTGCGCTGGGCTTCCCTGGAACATTGCAGCAGGCCAAGGATGGACATGTGGGGTGTTGAAATAGCAAGCAACAGGAAGGTCTGGGTCATGCTTGCGGACAGACCTGAGGTGTTCCGCAAAGCGGCCACCCAGTCTGCATTTGGTCTTCCCAATATAGAGGAGGTGGCATTGGGAGCAGGGAATGCAGTAGCTTAAACTGAAGGAAGTGCGAGTGAAATGCCGCTTCACCTGAAAGGAGTATTTTGACCTTTGACGGTGAGGAGGGGGGAAGTAAAGGGGCAGGTGGTGCACCTTCTGCGATTGTATGGGAAGAAGATGTGGTGTTGGGGATGATGGAGGAGTGGCCAAGGATGTCCTGGAGGGAATGGTCCCTGTGGAATACTGATGGGGTTGGGGGGGAGTGTTTGAGGGGAAGATGTGTTTGGTGGTGGCATCATGCTGGAGTTGGCAGAAATGGCGGTGGATGATCTTTTGAACGCAGAAGCTGGTGGGGTGAAAAGTGAAGACAAGGGAGACGCTATCATGGTTCTTGGAGGGAGGGCAATGTGTGAGGGCAGAGATGAGGGTGATAAGTCGGACACAGGTGAGGGCCCTGTGAACCATAGTCAGTGGGGCGGGGGGGGGGGGGGGGGGGGGGGGGGGGGGGGGGGGGGGGGGGGGGGGGGGGGGGGGGGGGGGGGGGGGGAGGGTGCAGGTGAGGGGGAGGCGGGAAACCTTAATTAAGGAAGAATGGAGACATGACAGAAATACTGTTTTGGAAAGTGGCATCATCAGAACAGATGTGACGGAGGCAAAGGAACTGAGAGAATGGAATGGATTCCTTACAGGAAGCAGGGTGTGAGGAGTTGTAATCGAGGTAGCTATGGGAGTTGTTGGGCTTGTAATGAATATGGTGGGCAGTCTATCACCAGAAATTGAGACAAAGAGGTCAGGGAAGTGTCAGAGATGGACCATGTGAAGATGATAGAGGGATGGAAACTGGAAGCAAAATTGATCAATTTTACCAGGTCCAGGCGAGAGCATGAAGCGGAACTGATACAATCTTACGTGTACCAAAAAAGGAGGTGCAGGAGGGGCACTGAGTAGGACTGGAACAAGGAATGTTCCACATATCCCATAAAGAGACACGCATAACTGGGCCCCATGCGGGTACCCATAGCCGCACCTTTTATTTGGAGGAAGTGATACGTTAAAGGAGAAATTGTTCAGTGAGAGAACAAGTTCAGTCAGACGGAGGAGACTGGTGGTGGATGGGGATTGTTTGGGTCACTGTTCAAGGAAGAAGTGGAGAACCCGCAGACTATTCTGGTGGGGGATGGAGGCGTAGAGGGATTGGACGTCCATGGTGAATAGAAGGTGATTAGGGTCAGGGAACTAGAAATTGTTGATATGACGTAGGGCATCAGAGGAACCGCCGATGTAGGTGGGAAGAGACTGGTCAAGGGGAGAGAGATTGGAGTCAAGATAGGAAGAAATGAGTTCTGTTGGGCAGAAATAGGCTGACATGATCAGTCTACAGTGACGGCCCAGCTTATGGACTTTGGGAAGGAGGTAGAAGCAGGTTGTCTGGGATTGGATCACTGAAGTTTTGCTTTTATAATAAATATTTTGGTATCTCCATCTTAAAATACTTTTTAAAGCATGGTATGATTATTGTAATTCAGAAAGTTCAAGAAATTGCAGTGCAACCTGGCCACATGGTACGCATAGCAATGCATTCAAAGGAAGATTAATTTTTCAGGCAGACCAGATAACCTGAAAACAGTTACTTGCAGTAGAAAAACATTGGATCATCAGATTTTACTCTCACAACCCACCTCGTACACCACAGAAGAATACATCAAAGTTTTATGGTGAGCAATGTGCCGACTCAACACCACGATTCTCACCTATGTTAGCACAATTATATGAAATTTCCCATTGAGGTTCATCTACAACAAGACTGCTGATAGAAGGGCAGATATTTTGGCAAATCTCAGAGAAGTGTAAAAATAATAGGGTAATACTCGAAGGGGATTTCAACTTCCCCAATATTAACTGGGATAAACAAAGTGTGAAAGGCCTTAGAGGGGGCGGAATTCTTAAAAGTATCCAGGAGAGCTTTTTAAGCCAGTATGTAGAAAGTCCTACAAGAAAAGGGGTGGTGCTGGACCTAATTTTAGGGAACAAAGCCGAACAAGTGGTAGAAGTGTCAGTGGGGGAGCATTTCAGTAATAGTGACCATAACTCAGTAAGATTTAAGGTAGTTATGGAAAAGAACAAAAGTGGACATGGGAAATAAAGGTTCTGAATTGGGGGAAGGTCGATCTTAATATGATAGGACAGGATCTGACTGGGAGCAACTACTTATAGGAAAATCGAAATCAGAGCAATGGGAGTCATTCAAAAAGGAAATACCAGGAGTGCAGGGCCCATGTTCCTGTTAAGGTGAAGGGTGGGACCAACAAGTCTGGAGAACCTTGGCTGTCAAGGAATGTAAAGGATTGGATAAGGAATAAAGGGAGGCTTATGGTAGATATTAAGGGCTCAAAACAGCAGAAGCCCTAGAGGAGTATAGAAAGTGCAGGGGTTTACTTAAAATAAGAAATTAGGAGAGCAAAGAGGGGGCATGAAAAAACACTGGCAGGTAAAATAAAGGAAAATCTAAAGGCGTTTTATAAGTATATTAGGAGCAAGAGGATAACCAAGGAAAGAGTAGGGCCCATTAGAGACCAAAGTGGCAACCTGTGTGAGGAGCTGGAAGACGTAGATGAGGTTTTAAATGAGTACTTTGCATCTGTATTCACTATAGAGAAGGACAACATAGGTATCGAAATCCGGGAGGGGTCTGTGATATACTTGAACAAAATAGCATTGAGAGGGAGGAGGTATTAGTGATTTTAGTGGGTTTAAAAGTGGGTAAACCCCCAGGCCCAGATGAGATGTATGCCAGGCTGCTGTGGGAGGCATGGGAGGAGGTTGCAGGTGCCCTGACATTAATTTTCAAATCTTCTCTGGCCACAGAAGAGGTGCGAGAGGACTGGAGGACAGCTAATGTGGTACCATTATCCAAGAAGGGTGGTAGGAATGGGCCAGTGAGTCTAATATCAGTGGTTAGGAAACTTTTGGAAAAAATTCTGAGGGACAGAATTAATCACTACATGGAGAGGCAAGGATTAATCAAGGATTGTCAGCATGGCTTTTTCAGGGGGAGATCATGTGTAACAAATTTGATTGAATTTTTCGAGCAGGTGACTAGATTTTGTTATGGCACAGTGGATGGTAAATGCTGAGCTGCTCAAATCCCAGAGTGAAATTTGAAACAGCCTCCGCAACTGTATTGCAAAATGTATTTTTATTTCGAGATGCATGTCTTGAATTCAGTTGTAATGAGCCCACCAAGACTCAGAGGTTTTTTACAAAACTAAATTAAATATTTATTAATGAAAGAAATGATTTAATCACATACATAGGTCTACAAATTACTACTATGATAACTCCTAGCTCCCCTAATTAATCTGCCTCCCAGTTACACCTCCCTTAAGGCAACATGAAAAACAAAAACATTTAGACAGACCTAGGAAAAGCACACAATACCCTGGTGAGTAATATTTACAGTGAGTTTTCTTAGCTTCACTTCCTGTAGACAGCAGCTTGATGCATAGAAGCTGGAGGCTTTTCACACTTGTTAGATCTTAGAATTCCTTATCCTTACACATAACCTCATCTGCTTTATACAGGTTTCTCCTTTTTAATGTAAATTCCATTGCCCCAATATGTCTTTGCAACTTTACTTTTTCTATAAAATAAATCTTTCGTGGTACTTATATTATCAGTAATCTTTGGGGAAAATAAACACACTGTTTGGCTTAACTTGTTATGGCTAGGTGTAACATCACATCATCTCTTTGAAATTCAAATTACTTTGGTTTATCTAAAAATGCAAATGTTCCTCTAAAACTTCAGCCATGTTTACATATTTAGTGTTTCAAACCTAACTTCTCTTTTGATAACTCAAAAGCTCCAGACTAGCTGTCTCTAATTCAATTGAAACCCCAACATACACATCCACACAGAGACAGCAATCCAAACACCACTATTAAACTACCTTTACAATACATCACAATAATATTATGAAAGTTATTATATATTCATGACTGTGTAGGTGAGGGTAGTACAGTTGATGTAGTCCACATGGACTTCAGCAAGGCTTTTGACAAGGTCTCACATGGGAAACTGGTCAAGAAAGTAAGACCCCATGGGATCCAGGGAAATTTAACAAATTGGATCCAAAATTGGCTTAGTGGCAGGAGGCAGAGGGTGATGGTTGAAGGTTATTTTTGTGTCTGGAAGTCTGTGTACAGTGGCATACCACAGGGTTTGGTGCCGGGTCCTTTGCTGTTTTTAGTGTACATTAATGATCTAGACATGAATGTAGGAGGTATGATCAGTAAGTTCGCAGATGACACGAAAATTGGTGGTGTGGTAAATAGCAAGGAGGAAAGCCGTAGACTATACGACGATATAGATGGGCTGGTGAGATGGGCAGAATAGTGGCATATGGAATTTAATGCTGAAAAGTGTGAGGTGATGTATTTTGGGAGGACCAAAAGGCAAGGGAGTACACGATGAATGGTAGGACCCTAGGCAGTACAAAGGATCAGCAGGAGCTTGGTGTGTTTGTCCATAGATCCTTAAAGGCACTAGAATAGATGGATGAGGCAGTTAAGAAGGCATATGGGATACTTGCCTTTATTATTCGAGGCATAGAATACAAGAGCAGGGAGGTTATGATGAAACAAAAATAAAATGCTGGAAAAACAGCAGGTCCATCAGTATCTATGGGGAGAGAAACATGGTTAATGTTTCAAGTCCATATGACCCTTCTTCAGAGCTGAAGAGAAGTGGAAATGTGATGAAATTTATATTGTTTAAGGGGGGTGGAGCAGGTGAAGCTGGATAGAAGGCCAGCGTTAGGTGGGGACAAAGGAGAGGTTGACAAAGATGTCATGAACTAAAGGACAAAGGGAGTGTTAATGGTAGTGGTAAGGGCTAAAAAGGTGCTGATAGTGGCAAAGGTAAGAAAGCAGAATTGATAATAGCAGAACAAGGGCCAGCATTCTGAAAGAAACAACATGAACAAGTAACAGCTGGCCCTTGTGGGGGTGGGCGGTGGGGGGGATAGAAAATGGATTAGAAGGGGATAAAGAAGGGGATAAAACCATGGATAATGAAGAAAAATTAGAACAAGTGGATAAGAAATAAAAACTAATATAGGAAATAGGGGATTAATAAAGGGGTGTGGATAGAGGAAAGAGTTCATGGTCTGAAGTTGTTGAACTCAATGTTAAGTCCAGAAGACTGTGAAGTGCCTAACCGGAAGATGAGGTGCTGTTCCTCCAGTTTAGGTTGGACTTCACTAGAACATTGCAGCAGCCAAGGACGGAAGTGGGCATGAGAGCAGGATGGTGTGTTGAAATGGCAAGTGACAGGAAGGTCCCGGTCATGCTTGCGGACAGACCTGAGGTGTTCTGCAAGCACCCTTCATCGCATATTCCCATGCCTTGTTTGTCCTGCCCAAGTGCATCACCTCACAATTATCTGGATTAAATTCCATTTGCCACTGATCAGCCCATTTGACCAGCCCATCTATATCCTCCTGTAATCTAAGGCTATCTTCCTCGCTATTTACCACCCCACCAATTTCCTTGTCATCTGCGAATTTACTGATCAACTCTCCTACGTTCAAGTCTAAATCATTTATATATACCACAAACATCAAGGGACCCAACACCGATCCCTGTGGAACCCCACTGGACACAGGCATCCAGTCACAAAAACACCCCTCAACCATCACCCTCTGCTTCCTGCCACTCAGCCAATTCTGGATCCAATTTGCTAAATTGCCTTAGATTCCATGGGATCTTACCTTCATTATTAGTCTCTTTATCAGGAGACTAATTATTAGGGACCTTATCAAAAGCCTTGCTGAAGTCCAAGTAGACTACGTCAAATGCATTGCCCTCATCTACACACCTGGTCACCTCTTTGAAAAATTCAGTCAAATTGGCCTCCCGTTAACAAAACCATGTTGACTGTCCTTGATTAATCCCTGCCTCTCCAAGTGTAGATTAATTCTGCCCCTCAAAATTGCTTCCAATAGTTTCCCCACCACTGAGGTTAGACTGACTGGCCTGTAGTTCCCTGGTTTATCCCTTCCTCCCTTATTGAATGATGGTACCATATTGGCTGTCCTCCAGTCTTCTGGCACCTCTCCTGTGGCCAGAGAGGTATTGAAAATTATTGCCAGTACCCCTGCTATATTCTTCCTTGCCTCACTCAACAGCCTGGGATGTATTTCATCCAGGCCTGGAGATTTATCTACCTTTTATGCCTGCCGGACTACTTAAATCCTCCTCCCTCTCTATGCTAATTTATTTAGTTATATCACAGTCTTCTGCCTGATGTCTATACCCATGTCATCCCGCTCACTTGTGAACACCAACACAAAGTATTCATTTAGAACCTTACCTACGCCTTCCGGCTCCACACACAATTTCCACTGTGGTCCTTAATGGGCCCTACTCTTTCCCTAGTTACCCTCTTAATGTACTTGTAAAATAACTTCGGATTTTCCTTTATTTTACTAGCCAATGTTTTTACATGGCCCCTTTTGGCTATCCTAATTTCCTTTTTAAGTTCCCCTCTACACATTCTATACTCCTCTAGGGCTTCCGCTGTTTTGAGCCCTTGGCATCTGCCATAAGCCTCCCTTTTTCTCTTTTTTTCTCTTTATCCAATCAGACTGGATCTTGTGCTTCGATCTCTGGAGTGGGACTTGAACCCACAATCTTCTGATTCGGAAGTGAGAGTGTGCCCAATTGAGGCACAGTTGAATACTTTGGGGAGAATTTTCAGCTCTGCGAGCGGGGGTGGTGCCCGCTCGCCAAGGCATAAAATGACACGGGGTAACGTCGGGCAAGTGTCCTGACGTCACAGTGCATCATTAGATTTTCAGTTTGGTGGGAGCGCAGCTGACTCTGGCGGCTGCGCTCCCGCAAAACTGTCAAAGGCCCGTTAAGGCCATTCATTAATTAATTAACCTTATTGAGAAAGCTGCCCGTCCAACCTTAAGGTTGGCGGTGGGGGGGGCAGGCAAAGAGCCCAGGCGGCCTTCGCATGGAACCTCATCCACAGGCAGGATGACGTTTCATGAAAGGTTTATAAATTAAATAAAGTTTTTCATTAAAGTTCATTGACATGTCCCAGCTCATGTGACACTGTCACATGAGAGGAGATGTCTTAAATTCTTTTTCCTTAATTGGCCTGCCCTTGTAAAATGGCGGTGCAGATCTGATTGGGGGCGCTGATCGGTTCTGCACCCGCCCCCCGCACAACTCCCCCAACGGGAGGGAAAATTCTCCCTTTTGTCTTAAACGAAGCCAACCAAGGATTTTAGTAATGCGCACTTCAAAGCTACCAAACTCTCTATTGTATCTGAATGGTGTCTAAATATATTGTGGTAACTGATATATCTGAAGATAATGGGCAGAATTTTTCTCTCGTTGTTCGGACACGCGCCCAACCCGGAAGAGAGTGAAATAGCGCTCTTGTGATATTTCACTCAGCGGGCGTGCGCAAGAGGCAGCAGCTGACAAGAGGCCTATTAGGGCCCTTAATCAATTAATTCAATCAAATTTTTCAAATTTTCCCGTTCGGTTGGCTGGCAGGTGGGCGAATAGGCCAAGTGGCCTTTGCATTTTTTGCGAAACCTCATCCATGGATAGGGTGAGGCTTCGACTAGTGATTTAAAAAAAAATTTTAAGAACTAATTTTTAAACATGTCCCTGCTCATGTGACAGAGTCGCATGAGGGGACATGTTTTCCTTATTTTTAATTTGTCATTTTCAATGTTAAAAATCTTCAGCTCCCTGAGGCAGCTCCGTGCCTTTTGGGAGCTTTCATGGCATGCTCGAGCGCATGCACTTCTCCCACCTCCACCCCAGCAGCGCTGAAGCTCCCGGCGCCCGTTTCAAGCTGGCTGTCTGCTAATTGGCCGGCCAGCGTGAAATCACAGTCGGTTTTGCAGCTACTCCTGGGCCCAGCTGATGAGGTAAAAATCCTGCCCAATGTTTGGGAGGTACTGCGGCAGTATGTCAATTTACTACCTTGAATTCTAATTTGGAAACGGCTGCAATTTAATGACATTTTTAAAAGCTGTTATGACTGCAAATTACAATATTTCTTGTTAAGAGTGAACATAGCACCATGGTAGACAGTTTTAGTACTGTTCAGTCAATTATAGGTCAGAATATTGAAAGTGTTAATTATATGCATTAACTCTAATATTGCTTAGTGTGGAAATCTTTGGTGTTGTTATATTGCGGGGTACAACCTCTCTCCTTCAGGTTCCCAAATCCTACGTCTTTGGCCCTCCACTTATTATACGACTTAATAAAGGCCTCCGTTGCTATTGACTTGCTTAGTTGTGCTCTTACATCTGTCCAGAATGTTCTTTATTTCAGTAAATCTGTAACTGTCCTTAACCCTTGTATTTCCCCAATTTTTGCACTCTCAGGTCTAAGTTCCACAAACTAAAATGTACCTCGTGCACTCCCTAGCTGACCATTGCCAGACAAGGCTTGATCATCTCAAATATAACCGTGTTTCGCTCCTCAGTCAAAGAGTCCACTTTTCCAGGATCATCCTGAAGGTTCATGACAAACCTGGCTCTTTTTTTCTCTTCAAACAACTGCATCCTTAATATCTTCTCTTCAGCCCCCTTCACAAACATCTTAAGTGCCACATGAAAGAAACTTCTGAATTTTAATGTTATCAAGATCATCTATGCAGCTGCCTCAGCTGGATTTTCGCTTCTTCTTGACCCCAGATCCCACCTAATCTGTGCCTGAACCCTCATTCCTTGAAGTTTACTTCCATCATCTTCATGCCCTCTCCAAGTTCATGTTGTCCACGAGTCTCATCTCTTGTTCCATCAATCCTCTTCACACTCAATTTATCGGCTCACCCAGCTCCTCCTCTTGGCACCTATGTTAGTTGACATGGTCAGTGGTTCCTCCTCATCAGGCACCATCCATGTCACCTTCAAAGCTACTATTGTCAGGTTCTTTCTCAAAGAAAGCTGGTGAAGTGAAGCTCAGTGAAGAGACCCAAAAGGACAGTCATTTTTTTTTCTGGAAGGTGGGATTTTAGGGCTGGAGGAGATTGCAATGATAGGGTGAGGCAAGACTCAGCCCATAAAAGTAACTTGTACAATTTTCGCTGCACACATCCTGCCCAGCACTGAGTCCCACTCATTTGTATCCCAGCCTTGCTAAACTTAATTAGTTCCTCATCTCCTAACCCTATTAATCCCTAGCCTCCTATTTAATTTTTCTCTAATTTTAGCTTGTGTGTTCTTGAACTCACCACTGGTGGCAAAGTCTTCAGTCACTGAGGTCTGACTTTTCTGGAATTCCCTCCTTAAATTTCTCACTTCACCTTTCTGCTTTAAAAGCCTTGTTAAAATACATGTCTTTGAGTTTTCAGCCAATTCACCAAATCTCTCCCTTTATGGTACAGCGTCTGTTTTCCATATGCCTCTCTAAAGCACCTTGTGAGGCTTTTGCTTTTACATTAAAGGTATAACATAACAGCAAATTGTTGCTGTAATTGCACCAGTTCCCTAGGTGCTGTGAAGTCAGCTCTTATATGTGAAACTATAAGCTCATGGGCAAACCCGCAATGCACCAGGGTCACCATTAAAGTTGTGCTGCTGAAGGGGGAGTGGAAATGATTGTAACAAGCACATGAGGTAGAATGGCACAAATTAATGAAGCAGCTTTGGAGCTGCTGCTGGAGAAAATTCTCTGAAGAACAGTGAGGGCCACTGTCCAATGAAGAACAATAACTTGTATTTATATTTGACTGTCTTTTGATTTGGTCTGCCAAATCATCAATGGATTATCCTGAGATCCTCCCTTTATTTACCCTTGCCCAAAACTCAGAAGAACCTCATAGAGCAGTGCATTTCTATAAGGCATCCCAGTGGGCCATTATCAGATAAAATTTTAACACTGAGCTAAAGGTGATATTAGGACAAGCGATCAAACTCTGTCAAAGAGGTAGGCTCTAAGGAGCATCTTAAAGGAGACCGAGGCAGAGATGTTTAGGGAGGGAATTCCAGAGCTTAGGGCCTAGCCAGCTGAAGATAAGGCTGTCAATGGTGGAGCCATTAAAATTGGAGATACACAAAAAGCAAGAATTGGAAGAGTGGAGAGTTCGAGGGATGTGGGAGCTTACAAAGATTGGGATAAGTGAGGCCATGGAGGATTTGAAAGTAAAGGTGTGGATTTTAAATTCAAGGCACTAAAATAAATATTAAAATATTAGTGTGACAGTAACCTGTATGGAGGTGATGGAAAGAGTCAACATTATCCTATTTGTATATTAAATCTTGGCGCAAGTGAAGGATAAATTTGTTGCTCTTCAGAACTTTGCCAAGGTTCATTCTCTTCAGATTTTGACTAATTTTCCTGTACAGGGCACTGTAGTTCAGATTTTGGGCAACATTACTGATGGTGACAAACACTGTGCCCTGACACTTTTTGTGTACTTTCCAAATATACTATTTGTACTTACAGAAATAGTTACTCTTGTCCTTTTGCAGAATGAAGACATTTCTTTACATCAGGAAAATACTAGTCCAGTTGCTTTTTCATTTCAATTGGAATAGTGGATTTCATCCTGAAAATAAGGCAGTTAGGCGAGCTCTTGAAAAAGAAACTAATAATTTCTTTGGGAGCCTCATTCAGGAAGTTTGTTAAGGGTCATAGACCACAGTTCTGCCTTCACTTTGCTCAGTGTGACTTCGGTAGTGAAAAATAACATATTCCTAGTTTTTCTACTGGGGACTTATGAAGTGTATTTTCATTTTTTTTAATGGGAGGGAAATATTAAAAGTTAAGCATGAAAGGGGTGGAGCATTGCACGTGTCAAAATGACCATACATAGAGCTCCATTATTGGTAACTAATTAGAAAAACGCATAACATTGTAACTTCAGATTCTAAGCCTGCTGCATTTAAGAACCTTTAAACTGAGAGTCAATCTTCGAATAATTTCCTAGGGCGTCAATGTTACCTACCCTTTGAGGGGGGACAAAAGGTTTACTGCAATATTCTAAATGTGGTCTAATCAAGATCCTAAATAAGGATAGCATAGTTTTTTGTTTTGCACTTAATTGTTCTAGTACTCCATTTATTTATGCAATATGGGTCATGGACCTTAAAGAGATTCACATACTATAATTAAACAACTCACTGGAGGAGGAGGCTCCACAAATATCCTCATCCTCAATGATGGAGGAGCTCAGCATATCAGTGCAAAAGATAATGCTGAAGCATCTGCAACAATCTACAGCCAGAAGTGCCGAATAGACCTCCTATGGAGGTCCCCAGCAACACAGATGCCAGTCTTTAGCCAATTCGATTCACTCCACGTGATATCAAGAAACGGCTGAAACGTGATATCAAAAAACGGGTGAAGGCACTGAATACTGCAAGGGCTATGGTCTCTGACAATTTTCTGGCAATACTACTGAAGACTTGTGCTCCAGAACTTGCCACACCCCTAGCCAAGCTGTTCCAGTACAGCTGTAACACTGGCATCTACCTGGCTATGTGGAAAATTGCCCAGCTATGTCCTGTATACAAAAAGCAGAACAAATTCAACCCAGCCAATTACCGCCCCATCAGTCTACTCTTGATCATCAGTAAGGCGATGGAAGAGGTCATCGACAGTGCTATCAAGTGGCACTTGCTTAGTAATAATCTGCTCACTGACACCCAGTTTGGGCTCCGCCAGGACCACTCTGCTCCTGACCTCATTACAGCCTTGGTTCAAACACAGACAGAAGAGCTGAACTCCTGAGGTAAGGTGAGAGTGACTGCCTTTGACATCAAGGCTGCACTTGACCGAGTGTGGCTTCAAGGAGCCCTAGCAAAAATGGAGTCAATGGGGAAAACGCTCGCTGGTTGGAGTCATACCTAGCACAAAGGAAGATGTTTGTGGTTGTTGGAGGTCAGTCATCTCAGCTGCAGGACATCACTGCAGGAGTTCCTCAGGATAGTGTCCATGGCCCAACCATCTTCAGCTGCTTCACCAATGACCTTCCCTGCATCCTAAGGTGGGGATGTTTGCTGATAACTGCACAATGTTCAGCACCATTCATGACTCCTCCGATAATGAAGCATTCCATGTCCAAATGCAGCAAGACCTGGACAATATCCAGGCTTGGGCTGTCAAGTGGCAAGTAACATTCGCGCCACACTGTCAGGCAATGACCATCTCTAACAAAAGAGAATCCAATCGTTGCCCCTTGATGTTCAATGGCATTACCATCACTAGCGAGTAGTTTCCGCACAAATCCACTACCATTACTTCTGCCTACAAGAAAATAAATCAATTCCTTAACTAATTAAAATCTGCCTGCTTGTCCAATATTACACTATCTCATTAAATAGACTTAATTCAGGTCATTTTTATCCTGGAATAGTTTTGAATGTAATGAGAAACCTTATTATAATAGGCACAGTGAATTCAACCACATGTGCTTATGAGATATTCTAATACACAGGAGTTACATTTCAATTTGGTAAAACACAAAACTCAACCAGCATTTTGTCTATCAAAGAGAAAGTCCAAGATATTTTATTGCGTTATATTGACCCAGGGTTTGGACGTAATTATAAATTAATCATCAAAAGCACCAACCATAATATCACAAAAAAATTGGTGACTCAGCTTAAGTTAGTTTAGACTAATCTTTTTTCAATTATATTTCTCTTTAATCTATTGAAGATTAACTTGATTTATAAAACAACATGGGTTATATAGCTGACACATACATCACTTCTCCTGTTTACCATGTCTTAATGTTGAAATATACTATAGCCCTGTTGGAAAATAAATGATATCATCCTTGTAATGGAATGACCTGAGGAAATGAGTGAAACTTTCTTAGTTTCCAGAATGTTAAGCACATCTTGAAATATTTATGGACTTGTATTTTATAAACAAAATGCTTCTTGTGTACTTTGCAAATCGGGACCACTGGTGCTATTAGACAACAAATGCTAATGGTTTAAGATGCATGAAGTAATAATACTTCATGCAACTAGGGAGGGGTATTAAATGCTGGCCCAGCCAGCGAAGCCCACATCCCATGAATGAATAAAAAAAACTTGGTATGTAGAGTACACATTTTAGACAATTTTCTCAGTAGATATATAATGCCATTCCTGAGATGTCTACATCAAATTCATCTAGATATTTAATATAATTGTCATTTTTTTTAATTGTAGCGTCTAGCAGGATACTTTTCTTTAACCTACTATTGAACAAACATATAATGCTGACTACTTTGTGCCCTCACAGGAGAGCTCTGAATTTGGGAATACTACGAGACCCAGGATCAGAAGTTGAAGATAGACAATACCAAATAGACCTACAATCCATAACTATTGGAACCGCACTGTGGGATCAGCTGAAACCCGAGAAGGAAGTTGGTAAAGGAGGGCTATGCACAGAAAGTGAAAGGAATTACCAGAATCCAGCACTCGAATGGAACATGGCCAGCAGGTTAGTGAGTCTGAGGGGAGAATCTTTGGCTCGGCGAGCGGCGGGGGTCCCCACTCGCTGAAGTGTAAAATGACGTGGGGTGAGGTTGGCCGTGCACCCCGGTGTCACTGCGCATCATTTAGACTTTCAGTTTCATGAAAGATTTTAAATTTTCTCAAAATTTTTTATTGAAATTAATGCCTATTTCCCTGCTCATGTGACAGTTTCACATGAAGGGGACGTGTCATTAAAATTTTTCAACACTTTATTGAACTGTTAAAACTTAAAACTAATCTCTGTGCCTCGGGGAGATTTCTGTGCTCTTTCGCGTGCATGCACTCCCAACTCAGGGAACACAACCCCCCCCCCCCCCCCCCCCCCCCCCCGACCCACCCACACCCCAGCCCACACAGGGAGCGCGCAGCGCTTCCGGGTGCGTGTCACGCTGGGTGGGCCTTAATTGGCCCGCCCATGTAAAATGGCGGCGTGGACCCAATTGGCCTCCGCACCTCCCTCCCAACGGGGAGAAAACTCTACCCATAAGCAGTGAAAGGCATTGGCTGCACCTGCTGCCTCAAGCAATTCTGGAGCTACAAATAACAGTATAGTTTGTTTCACAATGAGGATGACCTCAAAGTTAGAAGAATAAAGTTGATACTTTACAACATACAGAAGGAGGTCGGTCAGCCCATCGAGTTTGTGTCAGCTCTTTCAAAGAGTAACCCAGCTAGTCCAATCCAACTTCCCCACTTTCTTACCCCATAGTCTACATATTTTTCTCCTTCACGTATTTAATTTAATATGTTTTAATTTCTTTTTAAATAAGAATTTGAATTGGGATATTTACAAGCAAGCATTTCCTCATTGTACTCTGTGAGCTATTTGCTGCCAGGTGACTTTTCACCATTTTAACATTCGTCACAGCCGGGAGAAAATGTTAATTTGACCAGAGTTTTTAAAAAAAAACCACAACTGTAAGAAATCCAAAATGAAACCAGGGCATGCTGAACAAGCATAATGTAGAATCACAGAATTGTTACATTGCAGAAGGAGGCCATTTGGCCCATTGTGTCAGCACTCGGTCTCCGAATGAACATTTTATCTCGTGCCATTCTCCTGTCTTCTCCCTGTAACTCTGCAGATTGTTTCTTTTTAAATAATCATCTAGTTCCCCTTTGAATGCCTCGATTGCCTCCACCACACTCTCAGGCAGTACATTCCAGATAGATGTTGTTTCTCGGATCTGATTTTTCACTAGACCATTTCAGTTTCAAATATTACTATGTTATCTTGAGTGAATTGCCATATAGTGGATATTGAGACACCTGCTTCAAATTTAAAGAAAAAGAGCTTTGATGATGCTAACTTCACCATCAGTAGCAGTGCAAACAATTAAGCATACACTTGGCACTTCAGAGTCATGCATGAAACAGGAAGTGGTATGCAGATTAAGTTCCCAAATATATCAAATTTGCAATAGCTGGCAAATGAAAAATAATTCCCTTTGGAATGTTATCCCATTGTGGGTTAAATTTGAATTGCACGTGCTCTTTAGTCTGATGGTGTTTAGCAAAGCACCTAAAATCTAAATGCAGTAAGTTGCTTGCAGTGTGGTGCAGTAGGAGAATTCTGAATGGAAGATATATGTACATACAAACCAGATTCACACTTACTTTCATATTTCAAACGAATCATTCATATATTCAATGTTTACGCTGGTCGAGGTTAGCCCTAAGATCCTCTTGGCAGTATTTTAGGGATGAAATGAATCCTGTTGCTTCCTGTCAATTTTGAGTTTATTTTAACTTTAGTAGATTATTACAGTACAATAGGAGGCCATTCCAGTTTTCTGAAGGAAGGACTATTTAGTTCCACCCCCCTGCTTTCTCCATAGTCCCATACATTTTTTCCTTTTTAAGTATATATCCAATTCTCTTTTGAAAGTTAGCAGAGAATCAGCTTCAGTCACCCTTGCAGGCAGCTCACCCTAGATCATAACAACTTGTTGCATCAAGAAAACCTCTCCTTATCTTCCCCTGGCTGTTTTGCCAGTTAACTTAAACATGCGTCCTCTAGTTATTATCCCTCCTGCTAGCAGAGACAGTTTCTCTGTATCCAGTCTTAATAAAACCCCTCATAATTTTGAGCACATGCATTAAATCTGATTTGCATGTCCAACGCAGTCTCATCAGAGTCAGAGGCTGGCACGTTTCCTTTTTTTTTGAATTCCACTCAGGCTTTGTAATGTCGTTTAATTGTAAATGAAGCGTTTGTAACTCCCTCATAATCATCTTTTGCAAGATCGTGTCACAGGATTTGGGAGCTGTTAACCCGTGTTTGGGGATCAACATCAGTGACAGCTCCGCGCACACACAGCCACCTGTGACCTGAACTTAATGTTTCCTTGACACAGACTGCAAATACTAGAAGCTCTATTACTCTCATTGTTTTAAATTGTAGCAGATGTGGCCATTAAAGTCGCATTGTAAGGTGAATTATGTATATTTATTTTTACTGCAATCAATTTTTTCTATTAGTCTAGGGCAATTCCAGGAATAAGCAACAAAATAAAATGAGTATACTTGGAAAAGGTTTATCTTTTAAGCCCCTTTTCAATTTAGTACTCATAAGTATCACTTACCAATTGCCGTCAAATTTAAGTTTATCCATGAATGTTATTTAGGAGTAAGCTGTAAGCTTTCTGTAATTGTATATAATCCAGAACCTATAGTTTGAAAAAACAAACCACAGGTGGTCTTGTCTGAAGGGTAGATGATCAAACAGCGGGGTTAGAAGGTGCTTTCCCCTCATCACCCACTGTTTAACTTTTAGAAGAGATTAGAAAATGGATTCCAATACTGGTTCAGTAACTTCTGCATAGGAAATGTATTACCAGATAAAACCAAATGCAAATTAGTTTCATTGGAGCATTCATAATAGGAAACCACAAGGCTGACAGTCATAACTTGCAAATCAGTCAGTTTATCAAGAACGACTGAAAGTTTACATTCTTCCTGCTAAATAAATTCTTCCCAGGACTCCACCATGATAGACCATTGCTGTGATTTAAGTACAGTGGGTGGTACTAATGCAGCATTTCTGATATGTTTATAGTAAAATGTTCTAATACTAGTCTAATTGCATTCACGCAAATATCTTAACTCCTCAGGTTAGAATTGTGTGTATGGTTCTAGAAGAATATTTGCTGTAAATCAGAAATTAGTGTAGCATAGCGATATTCTTGTGAGCAATTATTCTTGAAATGATATTAATGGCCTTTGAAGTTTGTTGATTTTAACCCTTTTGCCCACAAAAGGAAGTGCATCTTTATGTTTAATACTATGGCATTTTTGCATAAACTGAGTTTAAATAATTCCTGACTTAATGTGAATCAAATGTTCATAATGTTACCTTTAAAATGTTGTAATTGGTAACAAATGACATCTGTAACAGCCCAACAGGCATTTCAAACCAAGGCATTTTTAACCACATCAACCTCTGATAAAATAATATGTATTGTAACAGAAACTAAAAAAAACCAGGTTGCAACAGCATATAAACTGCTTCCTTAACCTAGAGATTGATTTTTAAATGCAGATTGGTACATCACCAGATAAAAATTATATTCCATGGGATCTCTGGCTGCAAAATATTCCAAATGCCCCTTTCCCCTTGTTTCTTTTTGCTTCATGATTTCAATATAATATATATATAATCACCACCAATGTTTCCTCTAACCTTTGTGGTCGCAGCCACAAAGTAGTTGGAAATATGCCATGAAGGCAACTAATTGGATGCGTACAAGCAACATTCCCTTTAAGATGCACAGCTGGGCGTCAATCTTAAAGGGACTGTGTAGTGCAACTGCAAAAATGCTCCTGTGATGAGCTTTGAGACGTTTTACATTAAAAGACGCTATATAAAGGAAAGTTGTTAATTTTCTTCTTAGCTCTTTCATTTTCTTTTGTTGCTTTACTGGATTCATAAAAGAGAGAGAATGTGGAAACTACTGAGGAAGAAGTGGCAAAGATTGAGGAAAATGAGACAGCGTATGAGTTGAAACAGAATCAGGTTTTGAGCATTATTCGGCATCCATCGCCTCACGGCGTGGGTTGGGTGTCTTGCTGAGACAGTTCTGTGTGCAAGGCAACCTCTTGTTCTAGGTTTAGGAACTGTTGTATGTTATTAAAAGTATAACTATTGCCACTCTATCTACTGGATTATGCCGTATTCAATACAGTCCTGGATCTGAATGAGGGGAGATGAGAATTTTTCCTTTAGCAGTGAGTTATAATTGTCTAGAATGCACTGCCAGATAGGGTGGTGGAGACAGTTTCAATAGTCACTTTCAAAAGGGAATTGATTAAATACTTGAAGAGGAAACGAGCATGATGGACTGAATGACCTCCTCCAGTGCTGTAAGATTCTGTGAATAACTGGCTGAGTTTTTGTATAGCTCTGTTCCCCAGGTAGAATGCTCATTGTAGAGTAATAATTTATAGATAATTCTTTATAAATTACATTTAGTATTCTGTTCGTTTCAGGAAATTTTTTTTGTAATGTATATCTTAAGTACTTTACTGTTATCACAGTGAGGCATTTCACTGCTATGAATGAAATGTGCTTTTGACATCCAATATCAGCACTTAAGTAAAGGTTTTTCTACTGTATCCTACAAAAATATGTCTTAACCTCAAAAGTGCATTCTCTATGCGACAGTACTTTTACATTTAGCCAACCTTGCAGTCCTTGTGAAAAATATCACCAATTTTGAACTACGTTTTCCTTAATTATGAACAGTTTTTTTAAATCACTTGGAAACATAGTTTCATAACATTGCAAATTTTATAATGTGACAAGAATGATTCCTTTCCAAGTCTTTTGTGAATAGTGGAGCTAAGTGTGGCCAAAATCAGCACTGCAGTACTCCATTACTCGCTGCCATCTAGATACAGGTTTTCAAATTTATCACCATCTTCTACTTCAATGTGTATAGCCAGTTTTCAATCCAGTTAACTAATTTAATCTATGAACCTCAATTCATACCAACATCTTGCATAAAAGCAAAATACTGCGGATGCTGGAAATCTGAAACAAAAACAAAAATAGCTGGAAAAACTCCCACCTATTTTAAAATTTATTTCGATTTATTGTTTTATCTCCACCTTTTAGCCCATTTCGATCCCTTTCCCCCACCCCACCCCCACTAGGGCTATCTGTTCCTTGCTCGTCCTGCTTTCCACTCTTAATGTCCCCATTAGCACATTCCTTAGATAATATCACCACCGTCAACACCCCTTTGTCCTTTTGTCTGTGACATCTTTGGCAATCTCTTCTTTGCCTCCACCTATCATTGGCCCTCTATCCAGCTCTACCTGTCCCACCCGCCTCTACCAGCTTATATCTCACCTCATTTCTCTAGTTCCATAGTTCTGATGAAGAGTCATACAGACTCGAAATGTCACCTGTGCTCCTCTCCACAGATGCTGTCAGACCTGCTGAGTTTTTCCAGCTATTTTTGTTTTTGTTCCATCTTGCATGTCAAGTTTTGATTTGTCCTATTTTAAACATGTGGCATAGTTCCATTCATCCATCATTCCTGTACTCACTGAGCTACATTGGCTCCCAGTCAAGCAACACCTTGATTTTATAATTCTCATTCTTATTTTCATGTCCTCTCATGGCCTTGCTTCTCCCACCTCTCTAATCTTCTCCAGCCCACAATGTAAGAATAGAGCAAGTAAGAACAGGAGTAGGTCAAATGGCCACTTGACCCTGCCCTACCATTTAACAAGATTCAATGAGACATAAGCATTGGAATTACCTCTCTGACTCTTCCCTCTCCTCTATTGACATTCCCTAAAACCTACCTCTTTGACCAAGCTTTTGGCCATTGGCCCTGATATCTCCTTATGTGGCTTGGTGTCTATTGTTGTAGAATCATAGATTGGTTCAACTCAGAAGGAGGTCCTTAAGCCCACGCCGGCTCCTTGCAAGAGCACTTTAGCTAGTCCCATTCCCTTGCCCTTACCCTGTAGTTCTGCAAATATTTTTCCTTCCAAAAGAGAATTGGATAAAGCTGTGATTGAATCCTCCTCCACTGTTTCAGGCAGAGCCTCATAACACTCCTGTGACCTTGGGGCATTATATTGCATTAAAGGTGCTATATAAATACAGGTTATTGTTGTGATGATGACAGCGTTCTTGATCGCAGCTTCTTCTGGAGGCTTCTGTAACCAACAATCCATGTTAGAACTGCAGAGGAAGATTAAACCTCTATGCAGCTTTGATGTGGCTGACCATATAGCAGATGCTATCCCAGGATTTGAGTTGCAATCTCGACCTCCCTCTTTGACATATTGATGATAAGTTGGGGAAAGGTGCCCGGTTCACATGATTATAGTGAGCTACACATCCCCTGTGAATACAGTTCACATAAGGTCAGACTTGGATCAAAGTCTGTTTGGTTAGAGTTTCAATTCTTCCAGCCTGCTGTATTCTACTTGATTGTTGTGACATTAGTCATATTATTTCCAAAGATTCCTGAGGATTGAACTATGAAAAATGGACAGCATTGTACCAGATTTATAATTGTAAGTGGAAGCTTGACTGCATGTGAAAAGTGATAAACTTACTCGCACAGTTATACTGGAGTTTCTTCGGTATATACTGAATCATCCTTTCTCCCATCAGGGAGGTCAGAGCTTGGATACCCTGATCCCTAGATTCATCATCATGGTCATCATGATTTTTCTTTACTTTTTTGTTTCTTTCTTTCTCTCTCTGTACTTTTTGGATAAGATGCTGATGCAAGGCTCCATCTACACACTCAGGTGGACGTAAAAGATCCTAGATTCTCTGAAAAGGAGGGGAGTTGTACTGGTGTTCTGGCCAGCATTTATGTCTCAAAAAATGCTGTCAAAAACAAATGACCTGGTTATTTAACTCTCTGCTGTTTTTTGGACCCTAGTGTGTGCAAGTTAACAATATACATTTCCTGATATTACAGCTTTGTCTAAACTGCAATCGATTGGTTGGGAACTGCTTTGTGGCATTCTTAGATTGTGAAAGAAACTATATAAATGCAAATTATTTTTATTCCACTTCTCTTTTCTTCACCACCCCCTGCCCCCGCACCCCCCACTAATCTGAAATGCAACCTTATCTGATTCAGAACCATCCTTACACTCTGTTGATGCTCGTGGTCTACATTTTCTATTATTTAAAACAGGCATTTTAGTTGATCCAGTTTCAGCAGTGAAGTTAGTAAGCTTCATGTGGACCAACCTTATTTGACTTGGCATGAGGACAGGGCTGCACTCAGACCTCTTTCTAAGTTCCTCCCCAAGGGGGTCTCAGTATTTTATGTTACATAGGACTTACAATTCCCTCCTTTTATCAAGCCCCTCGTGCTTCAGAAGTAGATCTTAGATTCCACTTTGCGGATGTAAGGAAAGATCTGTTTTTACATCAGCAGCTAAATTCATATGAAATTTAAGACAACTAATTCAAATCTTATGGGGCAAGGATCCTTGGAAATCCTGCCATGAAACTGGGATTAGCAAACTAAGTTGTGCAGTGCTTACTTTACTGGTACCATCTGGTGGACTGCCTGCATGAAGTCTAGTGGCACCACCACATTCAGGGTTACAAAAAGGCACAGCTTAATTGAGTTATTATTTAGGAAGCTATTTGCGAAATGCTGCTTGAGATAGCATGTCGAAGCATACTCATTTACCTACTGCTAAATGTGATAGGTTATTAATTGAAGAGAACTTTTAGAATATAATAAAGCAGTGAGCATTTAATGGAATGTTAACACCTCCTGGACTCTGCACTTTAGACCACTTTTAACCATATTCATGTCATTTGCTAAAGGATCCTTTTTTATTAAAAAAGTACATTTTCCATGCCACAAGCTCCCTAAATGCAAATTAAGTTTGGCAAAAAATAGACATCTGTAATTGAAATAATGAACAGTTTTATTTTCAGTAGTGACAACTAGCGAATAAATCAAGGATAATAACGAATAGATAGAAAAGCTTCTGATTTTTCTGCAATAAAAAGAACATTCCTCTTCTATATCACAGTAAATCACCTTGAGGGGTAATTTACCACATAGACTACTTACCTTGTGTATAACTCCTCTATTCTTTAAATTGTTATCATCCAGATTCTGTGGGTCTGTCTTCATGCCTCATTTCTGTTCCATGATTGAGAAAATTGGACATCTGCTTTGCTTAATAGAAACATTCCCCCTACCCCCTCCACCGCCAATTTATATATTATGTTTACATGCTGTTTGAGTATAAAATGACTAAATTACCGAGTTGCGATGTGCTTATATGATATATGGAAGGATGAGTCACTTACCTGTGATTTCATTGTTTGGAAGTGAACTGAAGTTGGAAGTATGATTTTGCCAACTGGGTATCCTGACTATAGCTGTAATACATAGGACTGACTAACAGTGTGCCAATTTTATATGTCTTTTTGTTCCAGTATTAGACGTCACCAAGAACGAAGGGCAATTTTGACTCCAGTTTTGACAGATTTCAGTGTACGAGTAACAGCTGCCCCTGCTATCCTTTTCACAAAACAGGTCTCACCAGAGAATGCACAGACTGAGGTCAGTAATAAAGAATTTTAATAAATGTATGATCTCAGTAGTGATAAAGCAATGCATTTGCCATGTGAAATGATGTAGATTTGACGATTGCTGCAAATTGGTTCAAATTTTCCTTTTTTTCATTTTTTTTCCAATTCAAGCAAGGCACAATAAGGTTCACTGCCACTTTCTCAAGGGCAATTAGGAATGGACAATAAATGCTGGCCTAGTCAGTGATGCCTACATACCATGAATGAATAAAAAAAAAATTCAATGCTCTGTTTTAACTGTTAAATTAGTTCCTGATCACTTTCAATTCAACTTAGAATGAATCTGTTTTTCTCTTGGAATGGTGGAAACTTACCATGTTGGGCTGTGTAAATCTGGAAATGCTGTTGAGGCTGGCGGTCAACTGAACATTGCAAAACTAAGATTGATAGGCAAAGATATTAAGGGATACAGAAACAAGGCAGGTAGTTAGTACTAAGATACAGATCCACCACGATGTAATTGAATGGCGGAACAGAGTTGAGGAGTTGAATAACCTACTTCTGTTCCTACAGAAACTCACTGTTGACGTCTGACAAAACTTGCTATCAATTAGAAGCTGCAGGACTGATGTTGAATTGGGTTCAATGTTCCACTGCATTATGTATTACATAGAATTAACATAAACATTTGTAACTGTAAACTAATTTTGGTGTTCTTGCATGAAATGTTTATGTGATTGCACTACATTGGAAGTTGAGTTGTTTGTGATAATTGTATAATGCTGTTTTTATCTCTGTAGGAAATTGTAGTGTGTGGCCATTCATTGGAAGTCAATGTTACCACAAGCCTGGACTTATTTCTCAGTGTAGCTCAAGTTCAGCTCTTACAGGAGTTGGTACAAGCCAATATGCTTGGATTGGAGCCTGTGGATCCAACAACAGAGGTAACCTCACACCTGATTTCAATTTTTCTCATTTTTCAAATTTTTCATCTTAGAGAAATAATTATAACATGCGAGGGGTTAAAGAAAACTCATCACAAATGTAAATGAAGAACAATAAAATTAAAAATGTGTACATAACATACAGTATGCAGCAGGTTAACGGTGTTTTGCCAACAGTAAACCTGAGAAGGTGTGAACTGCACATTTGCAACACAGAAACAGGCCACTCAGCCCAACTGGCCTGTGCTGCCATCTATGCTCCACATGAATCTGAAAATTATTAAAGATCTTCATCCATGTGTTATTTGCACATTGCTTGAAGGCCTGAAGTCACATGAATACTGGTTGTTAGCATTTCAAAAGCCAGTGCAAAAAAAGACCAGGCAACAAAGAGGATCCCTGCTGAATGTTCTAATGGAAATGCAATCTCATTAGGGACAACTGATGTATAGGATTGGGAGATAAACAATCGTCTTTTAAACTACAGCTGACATAGAAAAAAATGAAGAATAACACAGATTATGCCTCGCAGGATATCATATTACTATCCCAGGCTGTATGCATGGTTTTGTTTTGGAAGCCAGAAAGCAACTGGGGAATCAAAGTAGACTGTTCGCACCAATCTGGTTCACAGATTGTAATGTTGAACTTTAATTGGAAGGGAGAAATAATCTGAAATACATGAACAGGACGATGAACAGTTTTCTGTCATTCAACAAAATGTATTTTTAAGTATCTTTTGTTCATATATACAACAATATTTACGTTCTATTTAATTATTTTCTGGTTCTCTGACCTGGTTGCCATTTGTAAAAATGTAGGTTTCTTAATGTTTGTCATTAGTGACAATTGAACTGCTATTTTCAAATAAAAAGACTTTTCATTGTCTACAGGAGTAAAAAAGAAATCACTCCTTTTCAGCCATCTCTCCTGCTTAGTTGAATGTTAGGTTAAATGTTCTAAAATATATATTTAGAGAAGAACAGGGGAGTTCTCCCCAGTGTCCTGGCCAATATTTAATTCTGAACCAACAAACACAGATTATCTGGTCAGTGTATTATTTCTGTTTGTGGGAGCTTACTGTGTACAAATTGGTGGCTGCATTTTCTACATTACAACCGAGTCTGCACTTCAAAAACCATTTCATTGGCTGTAAGGCGATTTGGGACATCTGCAGCTGTGGAAAGCATAATATAAATGCAAGTTTTTCTTTTTCCCTTTATGGATTTCTTAACTGTTGACCATTTCTCAACTGTTGACCATCTTGCCTGAGTTGAAAATCTAAGCAAGAGTACTTTGTCACAGAATATAAATAATGTTGTGAAAAGCCACCTGACAAATTTAGAAATGATGCCAAGGATGGAAGCTCTCCAACATCTGTGCTGGCAGTGGTCATCACAGTTTTCTTATTAGATTGAATTTAAACAAGCTAAAATTTCTAAATATGGTGCCATTTTATTGGTACTATTAAATTCCAGTTTCAATGCAACACTATCCAGAATTTTAAAAACCTCTTTGAAATAAGCTTGATGTTGATTTTGAACTTTTAAAATTTGTTCTTGGTTTATTGTCCTGAGAAGGTGACAGAGGGTTATTCCCTTGAACTGCTGTAGTCCTTGTGGTGTTGGTCCTTCCACAATGGTGTTAGCTTGAGGTTTCCAGGATTTTGATTCAATGAGGATGAAGGAACAGCAATATACCTCGCATCAGAATGGCATGTAACTTGGAGCAGAACTTGGATGTGATGGTGTTCTGATAACTGCTGCTCTTGTCCTTCTCAGTGGTAGAACTCCCAAGACAATGCCATTCTCTCAAAGTAACCTTGCTGCATTGTTACAATGCATCCAGTAGAATACATAGCAGCCACAATGTGCCAATAGTGGAGGAGGTGGATTTTGAATCCAGTGCCATGCCTACCAATTAACAGACCACTTTGTCCTAAATGGTCATGAGCTTTTTGAGCATACTTTTGATTGCAAACATTTAAGCAAGTGAAAAGTATTTATTCACCTACCAGGTAAGCCTTGTAGATTGTGAAGAAAGAATTTTCTACTTATGAGAGTACATTCGTATTAGGTTGTTTTGGTTATGAGCCTTAATAGAGGGATTTAGCATGATAATCCTAGATTACAACAGTGACCTCACTTCAAAAGTAATTAATTGGTTGTAAAGTGCTGTTGAGACATTCAGAGTTGTGAAATACACTATGTAAATGTAAATAATTTCTTTTTGTAGTCCTTCAAATAAAATACCAGCAAGGGGGAGATTCAGGGTGAAGGAAAGATTTTGGTTTCTAAAAAATAGTATGATTCCAAGTTCGGAACTAACTGAGCCATTCATGACAGACTTGGGTGGTCTGATAGCTGAGCCAGGCAGGTTCATGGCATTACTGATGAGCGTCCAACCAGCTTGGCTTAATAATGGAGCCAGGAGGTGTAGATCTGTCACAGGTGTTGAGATTCTACTCAGTTAGCTCCAACTAAGCCTTCAGGCAAAAGCCCTAATGAGTGGGGTGGTCCTAGCTGGGCAAGTAGCAGGAAGCATACTAATAATTTGCTCTAGTAGTCTAAGCGGCTTGAACTCATTTGAGCTCTGGCCGTACCACACTGTTTGGTTCTTTAGGGGGATTGTAAACCTTGGCTCTCCAACCTGCTTCTCAAGCTCTGGACTTAATTAAGTGTCCCTCCAGGAAGGGTTTGTGTTCTCAATATTTGTCAAATAGAAACAGGTGGGGGTAGGTTTTTCACAAGCTTAAAATGGAGATTTTTAAACATGGCGATGGATTTCTACACGTGTCAAACATCCAACTAACCAAAAAAGAAGTCCGTGCAATAAATGGATTGTTTCTTTTTAAGTGCTGTCTTCATACTTAAGGTACCTCTTTTTTTGTGCTTATGTACATTTGAAATTCCATTCATTAGAATAGATGTGCCAAGGTTCCAAATGTCTACAAAATGTGATTTAGTAGATTTAGTGGAAATACCATGTAATACTTAGCTGCCCTTAATCTACTCGATTTATTAAACTAGTTAGTTACATTGTACAGTATTTTTTCTATGAAATTTTGTCAATGATGTATCAACTGGCAAATCTACACAAGAATTTTGAAAATAAATATATGCTTCTCCTAATAACTCTCTGGGGCTGAGGAGGATTTTGGTTATGTTACTGGGCGAGTAATCCAGAAGCCTAGACTAATGTCATAAGAACACGTGTTAAAATCTCACCATGGTAGCTAACCATAATTTAAATTCAATTAGTTAAATAATCTGAAATTAAAAGCTAGTCTCAGTAATTGTGACCATAAAACTACCAGATTTGTCGTAAAAACCCAGCGGGTTCAGTAATGTCCTTTAGGGAAGGAAATGTGCCATCCTTACTTGCTGAGGCCTACATGTGACTCCAAACCCACAGCACTGTCGTTGACTCTTAACCCTCCTCTGGAATGGCCGAGCAAGACACCCAGTTGTACTTATGAAGGTGGCTCACCACCGCCTTCTCAAGGACAATGAGGGATGCGGAATATATGCTGGCCTTCCCAGTGACACCTACTTCGTGTGAATGAATTTAAAAAAGGACCGATTTGTCTATAAAGTCTTAATGATGTGGGCCCTCATAGAGGGTAAAGATCAGTGTCAAAAGATTAAGGTATGTGTGAGTGCTGAGTTGAGGTTGGGATGTGCAGGAAGTGGAATTTGGTATTGGGAAGGGGCTTCCTTTGCCAAAGGAGGAACATTTGAACAAGAAGTTTAAGTCTGGATGGGATTTGTAGGCTAGGTAAGTGAGGAATGTTGCATGTGCTTCTTCAATCATCTTTGAGACATACAAAGGCCTAAAGTTGCTCAAAGCTGTGTGCTGTAAATGGATTTTATGTTTATTTAAGGAATTAATCCACCATTTTATTGCCAGGAGTGAGTCATCATCTAATCACTTCAGAATTCATAACAAAGTAACATTTATTATTGAGGCCTGTTCTACCACTCTGAGTCTGGGTTTGGGAGTGTCTTGTTGCATTGTCTGTACCTTCTTGGTCTGAATGTGATGTGACTGTGTAGACCTTTATGTTAGTGGACAAAACCGGAGGCGGGTAGTGGAAGGGGGTAAAGCTCTTGTGTAATATGGTTAACGAATACCAAAAGTTCAAAACACCAATTATAATGGAAAGACACAATGAGGAAGATGAAAGTTGATGGTTGCCAAGCTTTGATTTATTGAGAGACTGAAATCAGCCAATTAAGGCCCGCCCAGCAGCCTGCCCGATGGAAAGCGCTATGCGCTTCCTGTTCCAGGGGGAGAGGAAATCCCGAACTGTCAAAGAGCGCAGTTCTCCTTGAGGCAAAGTCCTGTCTCAGGGAGTTTAGTGAAAGGTAAGTAAAGTCAAAAAATAGAGACATTTTAAAATTATTAACATGTCCCCTCTTGTGACAATGTAACACGAGATGGGACATGTTGATAACAAACTCATAAAATTTATTAACTTTTTACAAAATGATATTAAGACTTCATCCCGCCAGTGGATGAAGATTCATTAACAATCTACAGGCCGCTGGGGCTCCTGGCCTGCCTGCCAACCTTAAGGTTGGCTGGGCAGGGCGTTTAACTATCTTAATGAGCCTGTCAATGGCCTTAATTGGCTGATTTCATTGTCCGCCCGCCTTCCTTAAGATTTAAATGGCCCGGGATGACATTGGGGATTCCTCTCTACATCATCCCATGTCATTTTCCCCTTGGCGAGCGGGCCCTGCCCCCAAATCGCTGAAGGGAAAATCCTGGCCACAGTTAAAAGGTATTTAATTGGCTGTAAAGTATGTGTGGGACATCCTGAGTATGAGAGTTGCTGTATAATAGCAGTTGTTTCTTTTATCCTTATACCTCTTAATTTTTTAAATTTTTCCACGGGATGTGATTTGCAACAGAAACAAATGTGACATGAGAAAAAACTTTCTTACACAGCGAGTGGTTTGAGTCTGGAATGCACTGCCTGGAAGTATGGTGGAGGCAAGTTCAATCGAGGCATTCAAGAGGGCATTAAGTGATTACTTGAATAGAAACAATGTGCAGGGGTACAGGGAAAAGGCAGGGCAATGGCACTGGGTCATAATGCTCGTTTGGAGAGCCGGTACAGACATGATGTGCCAAATGGTCTCCTTTTGTGCCGTTAAGATTCTGTGATTCTGTGAGTCTCTGGCTAGGCCAGCACTTATTGCCCATCCCTAATTGCCCGAGAGAAGGAGGTGATGAACCACCTTCTTGAACCGCTGCAGTCTACATGTTGTAGGTACACCCACTGTGCTGTTAGGGAGGGAGTTCCAGAATTTTGACCTCGCGACAGTGGAGGAATGGCGATATAGTTCCAAGTCAGGATGTTGTGTGGCTTGGAGGGGAACTTGCAGGTGATGGTGTTCCCACGTGTCTGCTGCCATTGTCCTTATAGGTGGTAGAGGTTGCAGGTTTGGAAGTTGCTGTTGATAGAGCCTTGGTGAGCTCCTGCAGTGCATCTTGCAAATGGTACACACTACCGCCACTGTGCGTCTGTGGTGGAGGGAGTGAATGTTTGTGGATGGGGTGCCAATCAAGCGGGCTATGTTGTCCAGGATGATGATGAGCTCCTTGAGTATTGTTGAACCTGCACTCATCCAGGCAGGTGGAGAGTATTCCATCGCACTCCTGACTTGTGCTTTATAGATGGTGGACAAACTTTGGGGAATCGGGATGTGATTTACTCACCATAGAATTCCCAGCCTTTGACCTACCTACTCCTGTAGCCATATTATTTATACGACTAGTCCAGTTCAGTTTTTGATCAATGGTAATCCCCCAGGATGTTGATTGGATGTCAATCTCCTCCTTTGGCCTGGTGTCCCCCTTTTGTCCCTCTAACATTTCTGTGAGCACCTTATGACATTTTTCTCAACATAATTGAATGCAACCTTGGTTTTTCACTCAGCTTTGTGTTTCAGGCCTGAATCCCTGACAACATCCTCATTTACTGTGTTATGAAGTATCAACAGGGTATCTGGTTGGCATCAGGTTCCAAATCAAGTATATCAAACCTTGGAACTACTAGAGGGAAAAAGCACAGCAATTAACTGCTGAAAGATTGATTGTTCCTCATTGCAAAACAGACATTTGAGATACATGGGAATGGATGTATATAATTCTGACTGATTAATTGCAGAATTTAGTATTGTTCCAGTTCAATGAATGTTATGAATAGCATATCTTCAGTTGTACATGCTGGAGTTAAATCTTCTGTTTCACTGAGTGTAGAATGGTTCAGAAATCAGATCTTGAGAACGTTGCTTCAGTAGCACACATTTGAGAAGTAATTTAGCTCTCTTCAGAGGCACTGTTGGGAATGTTTGTGAATTACATGTCATGACTTAACTGCAAGAGGAGCCACCTATGACAGCAGCACGCACTACAGCTTAGGCCCTATTTAAACGCCTGCTCAGCTGATCGAGTGTGCCGCAGTTCAGTCACGTTAATTAACACTGGAAGGGGACACTTAAACTTTAGTCCCAGAATCAGCTGGGGTTATGCAACCCAATTTGTGATGTATGCCGCAACTTACTCAGCCATTTTCAAGTTTTTTTATGTTACCTGGGCCTTGATGAATACATATGCCTGCTTACAGCCAAAGCATGTACGCAAATAAGTTGCTTACACTGTATCTCCCCTTCCATACCACCCCTCCAAGATCTTCAAGCTTGCAAGTTTTGTGCAGTTCACATCATTGGGTCCATGCTTGCGCCACTGTTTATCCTTCAAAGTTCATGTTCAACAGCGTGAAAGATGGTAAAGTATGTTGCTCTTGTGGTAATGGCCTTTTTACCATTCATTTGTTTAAAAGCAGGCTTTTGTTAATAGCATTTTCGTCTGAGTCAAGTGATAATAATATCAAGGAAAGAGGCTTATCTTTGCATTATAATTCCTGAAACAGTGTTAACGGTGCAGCTGTAGGCGTTTTTTATAGTTTAGGGCGCTTGTGATAGCTGCTGGTCTTCATTAATCTGTGCAGTTTTTGCAGAGTAACAGTTATCTTGAAATACATTAAATTTGACATTGCTGCTTTTAAAGACTGTGGCCATAAAATTCCTGTGTCTGCAGACTCCATATTAGTCCCTATCCCTATAATTCTCAGTGTACTGGCGCACCCTAGAGGGACCATACAGCCACTTGCTTTTGATCTGTAGCATTTGTTTTCAAGCTCTAAAGGATACAATGTCAGAACAAGTGTTGTTTTCACATGTATTTCCTTTTTCTGCATTTTCTGATAGCAAGAAAGTAGCAGAAGCAAACTACTTCACCTAAGGAAATGGCCAGTTACTTTACCCTAAGCAATTGCAATATTTTGTGAGTAATATAATAAGTTTGCAATCTCACCAATTTCTATTTAACTTTCTTTTCTTGTTGTCTCTGTTTGAGCAATTTAGTTTGTTCATTTATTCGTGCAAGGGCTGAATTGTTTGTGACCAAGATATGAGTAAACAATCCATCAAAATGTTCCTTGTTTATTTTTACACTTTTGCATGTTCCTTATAGCCCTCTATAATATTATGCAAGCTATCAAAAGCATTGTCAGTTTCAATTGCATTTATTAAAACAGACGAAGACAGCTTGCTGTTAAGTTTCAGAACACGCCACATAAGGCAGCATGGTGGATTTCCTTTAATTCTCCACACTGTGATCCAAGTTTTAATATGGTCAGGCTGATGGGAAGAAAAGCTTCTCCTTCCGCTAGCCACAAGCAGCCCAGTGAAGTTAACATTAGCAATTCCAAAGCCAGATTCTGTGGGTGCAGGTCAAGAGTACAAAATTGTCCATAATTTGGCACTAAATTGGCATTCCCACTCAGAAACCACAAGAATTGCTGGTATGAAAACTAAATTGCATTATGTACAGAATTGTTTTTTTCCCTTTCAAGCTGAGGGTGGAGTTTGAACGCAGTACAAAGCAATCTTTGCTCTGCATTTGGGCCTTCAGTGATATCCAACCTTGGTGCTGCCATTGCCACTGGATGCACAAAATAAACATATATTTGCCAGAAACATAGATCTCTCTTTGCGCACAATTTTTTTTATATAACATAAAGTAAAACCAACACAAATAATGAGCAGCTGAACAGAGATGACAGAGAGCAGGCTTACCAATCATGAGCAAAATATTCCTATCATCTGAATGAATAAAGATAGGTTAATGGCAGAGAGAATTGCACCCCAAATTTTTCACTTTGTTCTTTTTAGGTCCATATTGTTGGATATCACCATGATTCTTTTAAAAAATGTGTTTTTTTGTGCATTATGCCTGCCATAGTACCATTCTTCCATGGGCATGATAATCTCTCAGGTTAGATGTGAGGGAATAGAGAGAAAGAAAGGCTTGTATTTACATAGCACCTTTCACAACTTCAGGATGTCACAAAGCAGTTTTCAGCCATTAAAGTACTTTTTGAAGTCTAGTCACTGATGTAATTCAGCCAATTTTTGTACAGCAGGCTCCCATAAAAAGCAATAATATGTTGTAATGGTGTTAAGGAATAGATATTAGCTGAGGATAGCAGGGTGAATTTCCCTGCTCTTTTTCAAAATAGCGCCATGAAATCTTTTATGTTCATCCAAAGGCTTGCTTGAGGCCTCGTTTAAAGTCTCATCTGAAAGACAACACCACAGACAGAGCCGCACTGCCTCAGTATTGCACTGGGAGCGCCAACCTAAATTTTTTGCTTAAGTCTTTGGAGTGGGACTTCTGACTCAAAGGCTAGAGTTAGACCTTTAATTTTAATCAACTGGCGTAAAAGCAGATTTTAATTGATACTATCAGAACCTTACCTATGGTGAATTATTTCAAATTGCAGTGAGAAATGTGGCAGTCCTTTAGAACATTGCAAGCAGCTGTGTGTCCTTGTCATCCATTTCTGGCAATGGCTGAGAGACAAATGATGAACAGAACTCAAAAGTAAGAGCTAAATGTACAAGGGCCTCAAGTGTCTGTTGCTTGTTCTGTGCAGTGCAGAGCAGGATGATCCAGAGTTTAATTGTGGCTGATGTGCAGTAAGTGACCAAGCTGCCCTGGTGTTGAGAGCAGCATGAAAATCATTGCAGTCCAGTGATTGCTGAAAGAGAAGTCCATGTGTATGGATGTCCGGTGGGAACGAGGTCAGGTATGACTGTCTGTCTATCAATGAAGAACGGTGATCAGTTGTGACTCGATTTGCAGCATAATTTGCCTCAGAGTCAGAAGATGGGAGTGGGACTTGAATAAACAAAGACATGTAATCCAGACTGACACTCCTGTGCAATGCTGAGGAAGCACTTGGGGGTAGCTTTTTTGGATGAGTCTTTAAACCAAGGCCTCGGCCTCTCAGGTGGAGGTGAATGACCCCATTGCTTTATTTTGAAGAACAAGGGAGCTCTCCCTGGTGTTCTGGCCAATAGTTTATCCTCAAACTTGCATCTAAAAACAGATTGTGCTGTCTGTGGGAGCCTGCTGTGCATAAATTGGCTATTGCATTTCCTGCACTACAACAGTAACTATGCTTCAAAAAGTACTTAATTGGCTGTAAAGCCCTTTGTGACGTCCTGAGGTTGTGAAACATGGTATTCAAATGGATGTCTTTCTTTCTATTAAAGTGAAGTATTGGGGTGTTGTTGTTCTCATGAAATCATACTTCATTATGCAGTCACGGTGACTGAAAAATAACCTCATGTCCAGATTACTAGCATGATTGTTCAGAGCAGACTCACTCAAAAGCAACTATGCACTTGGAGAAAGTATATTTTGTGACCTTATAATTTAATTGTTCCCAGAGGCTCATGAAGCAGTTTCTGCTGTATCTGTTTGTGATATGAGATGACAAGATGATAATAGCGAACAGATAACTGAGGCCTGTTTTTCGATCGCAAGAGATGCAGTGAGTTTGCCCTGTTTGGACTGACTGATCGATGATAGACTTGTCTGAAGCTGCAGCAGAAAGCCCAGGATTTGAGAGGAAGAATGCAACAGGAAATTATCTGGTCATCAGCAAATTGCCATTTGTGGTGTGATGACTTTGGATCCAGAAGCAGTTCAGTAAGGAAAATTTGCAATTTCTTTAAAAGGTCTAGGACTCTGTAATTATTTTAAGAATGTTTGAAAAGGATTTTTGAGTTTGGATTAATTATAAAGGGATCAATTGCAGTTTTCTTGGATAATAAGAAATATTGGTCCGACGACCCTTGACCTGGAAGAAGTACCAGCAGGAAGGGAGTTGAGAATGAAGCCGTGTTGCTGGATGACACAAAGGAGAGCTACAAGCAGAGGAGCAGGTTCTGAAACTGATTAAAAGTGGCTTCACTCTTCTTCCGTTGCAATGGAGGAAGCAAACACTCCAGTCTTAGCTCCTTAATATTTTAAGTACCAGCGATTTGGCAACTATTCTGACTCTCAGAGACGGTTGCTGAGGTTTTCCTGAGGTTAAGGGACCTGGGCAAGAGACAGCACTGCCCCCCCCCCCCCCCCCCCCCCCCCCCCCCCCCCCCCCGCCCTTCCCCCGCCCCCAGGAGAGAATGTCATCACAAAGGCATCCAGTAATGGTCATGAGAGCCAAAAGTCGTCTATTACTGCTGGATTATTCCTTGGATGCTGTGTTTTAGGAAAGGAAGAGACACCAGTGACAACTTCGTTTAAGCTATCAGAGCACAATATCTCAGGCTTCAACAAGAAAATGTATTTTTGGAAGCTACTCCTGCATATGGAAAATAGCTAATGACCATATTTGGCACATTGGGCTACTGTTTACTACCTGCTAGCTTGACATCTCAGATGATTTGATGGATAATGAATTTCTTTGTCAGAGTGCACTCAACAATTTCAACCAATTTACTACCTGCTAGCTTGACATCTCAGATGATTTGATGGATAATGAATTTCTTTGTCAGACTGCACTCAACAATTTCAACCAGTTTTTTGACCGACGTGAGGCATTGCCCAAAGTTCAGTTCTCTGCCCCTTCCAGCTCCTGATTGATGCCATTGACATCTGTTCTTCTGAATGAAAGGCTAGTATTTTCCCACACTTAAGTGGCAACTCTGTCACTCTGATAGCCTCCATGAGCTCAAATCACATCAAGAAACCTCCAAAGGTGCCTGGATATTGCACAGAAGCAACTTTACCATCGAGCAATTCTACTGATACACAAAAAAAGTCACAATATGTAATGTTCTTAAAAAAATGAGCTCTAGAAACATGCTATGAGAATTTAACTATCAGATATGAGAGTAATTTACCAGTGGCACCATGGCAACAACATCAGCAGGGTTGCAAGTTTTTCTTGTTAAGAAAAAGAGGATCATCCTCAGAACTATCGAAAGATTGATGATCTACCTAAAATGCCAAAATATGCAAATACGGTGAGAGAGCCACAGATTGAGAGGTTAACATCAACCCAAACATGGATTAGCATGGATATGAAATTGGCTGAGTGACAGGAAGCAAAGAGTAGTAGTTAATGGATGTTTTTCAGGCAGGAAGAAGGTTTGTAGTGTAGTTCCCTGGGGTGGTGGGGGGCGGTGGTCAGTGTTGGGACCCTTGTTATTCCTGATATAATCACCTAGACTGTGCTGTACAGGGCACCATTTCAAAGTTTGCGGATGATGAAACAAAACTTGGAAGCATTGTGAACCATGAGGAAGACAGCTTAGAATTTAAAAAGGACATAGACAAATTGGTGGAAAGGGGAGACAGGTGGCAGATGAAGTTCAGTGCAGGGAAATGTGAAGTGATTTCATTTTGTGTCCTTTATTTTACATTGTCCCTCCAGGTTCTTCCTCCCAAAACGAATCACTTCATACTTCTCCACATTGAACTTCATCTGCAGGAGCAGAGTGACCTGGGTGTATATATGCAGAAGCCATTGAAGGTGACAGGACAGATTGAGAGCAGGGTTAATAAAGTATACAGTATCCTGGGCTTTATTAATAGGGGCATGAGTACAAGAGTAAGGAGGTTATATTGAACTTGTATAGCACACTAGTTTGGCCTCAGCTGGAGTATTGTGTCCAGTCCTGCCCACCACACGTTAGGAAGGATGTGAAGGCATTGGAGAATGCAGAAAAGATTCATAAGAATAGTTCTAGGGATGAGGAACTTCAGTTATGAAGATAGATTGGAGAAGTTAGGACTGTTTTCGTTGGAGAAAAGAAGGCCAGGAGGAGATTTGATGGAGGTATTCAAAATCATGAAGGGTCTGGACAAGATAGGTAGGGAGAAACTGTTCCCACTCATGAAAGGATTGAGGACAAGAGGGCACAGATTAAAATTAATTGGTAAAAGAAACAAAGGTAACATGAGGAAAAACTTTTTTCATGCAGCAAGTGGCTAAGGCCTGCAATGCACTGACTGACAGTGTGGTGGAGGCAGGTTCAATTAAAGCATTCAATAGGTAATTAGACTGTTATTTGAAAGTGAAGAATGTGCAGTGTTACGGAGAGAAGGTGGGAGAATGGCACTAAGTGAATTGCTCATTTAGAGAGCCAATGCAGACATGATGGGCTGAATGGCCTCCTTCTGCGCTGTAACAATTCTGTAATTCTGAGATTGTGAACAGTAAGTGCAGCATATCACCTCTTATACTTCATTTGTCTCATCCCATCAGTGAACTCACAATATGGTTAGCACACAGGAGGCAGCCATTTGGCCTGTCATGTTCAAGCCTGTTCTCAGTGAAAAAAACTCAGCTAGCCCCACTCCTCCACCTTTTCCCCATAGCCCTGCAAATCTTCTCTTTGGGTGCTTATCCAATTCCCTTTTGAAAGCCCTGGTTTCCAGCACATATTCAGCTAGTGCATTCCAGATCCTAACCACTCACTGGTCAAAAGACTTTGCTCATCTCATTGTTGGTTCTTTTACAGATCGATCAATGTTCTCTGATCTTTGACCTTTCTACCAAGGGGAATGGTTTCTCTTTGTCTACTGTCAAGCCCTCATGATTTTGAACACTTCTATCAAATTTCCTCTTAACCTTCTCTTGGCTAAGGATAACAACATCCTATGATCTATCCTCATAACTGAAATTCCTTATTCCAGGGACAACTCTTATAAATCTTTTCTGCACCCTCGTAAAGCCTTCTCATCCTTCCTAGAGTGCAGTGACCAGACTGAAAGGTTTCTGAGCCTCCAGCATGGTCTACTGCATAATGGAAGGTTTAGACCATTGTCATAGCTGGTGGAAGAAGAACTAAAGTCACCATAGAAAATTTGCAACAAATCTGCCTTGGCTCAGAGGCTGCAATAGACTGCCGACCTTGGGAGCATTCAGTACTGAGCTGAACCAATGTTATCCCTGCACCCCTTCTGTCCCTGGCAAACTCCCACTTCTATGTACAGTCAAATCCATCTCTCTGGCCCAGCAAGCCAGACTGAAATGAAATAGAATTCATTTTTTTTTTATCAGATATGTGAATTAACAGGTTCGAATGCTAAATGAAATTATAATTTTCTGTAACTCTGGAAATCAAGTAGGATATATTCAGTGTGAGTAAAATAGCGCAGAATATTTTTATATTCACCAAAAAGTCAGCTATGCTTTGGAGTCCTCTGGGCTTTGCATTGGCACAATTTTATCACTTGTTTGAATTTATTTTTAATTAAATGAAAGTGCAGTTCCTAACCAACAAATTAATGCTATACTTTAGAACTTGTATTGTTATAGTGAAAGGTCTGACGGATACTGTGGTACAAAATTTCAACACTCAGAGTCCAAATGCAATATTCAAGTGGTTCCTTTATTACGCATGCAGGGAGCAAACGCTGTGCAATCCAGGCGCTTCTCCACCGAGGTTCAAATGAGCACAATTCATATATTTTTTATTATCAGTTACAACTTAATGGTATTAGTTAGACAAAGGCCACAGCACAGTGATGCCCCTGGCGGGCCGATAATTGTGTTCTTCTACAGTAATTGAAGTGCAAAGACTTGACATTGTCCTTTTGAAGATAGCAAATAATGTATGTTTGTTCTGTACAAAAGGTAAACGGGTAAATGTGGTTCAAGGCTGTCAGACAGTGTTAAGTGGCCTTCCCCATTTCTTGATTGAGTCATTCCGTGTCCCCGCCTGTGTGTGTCTCCCATTTCCTAATTGCAAATTTACAGCTGAGCCCTTTGTACAAGTTTTTAGCTTTCATGTAAGGCTGTGATTGTCTGTGTATGCTTTGACACCCTAGCTGCTGATCCTGGCTAGCACTTCAAAATAAATCCAAATTTTCTGCATCTTCAATAGTGTCCAGACTGCATAACAGCATTAGCAAAAGCTGCATTTTGTGTAATAGCTGTCACACAATAGAAAAAATTTATGTTAACAACTTCAAAGTTTTCTGTTTGTTTTATACTGGGAAACTTCTTTTTACTTCCAACTATTTCTAACTATAATTTCAAACCAAAATAAAGTTGTGGACAGGATAACATTCAACAGAAATCACAAGTCATTAAGGACAAAAATCTAAGATGGAGAGTTGTTCTCTTCCTGACCTCGGTCAACTTCTCTTTCTGCTGGTAAATGGGAACGGATATGTGAAATAGCAGTCTGGAGTAACTTGCCTTTAGATGTAACCTCCTTTCTCTGTCGCCCACTCTGCACCGTTCACCTATCCCCTGCCCCATCACGGTTAGCTCTAATGAGAATTATGGTGCAAACTAGTGGTTTATGTGACACAAATATTTATGTTCCAGCCTGCTTGGCAAGCCAGTAACTAAGACCCTAATAATGGCTTGGTGCAATTACTGTCACCAATATCTTGTTGCAGTTTCTTTGAACCATGGCTTTTAAGCTGTGACTACTACTACAAAACATACTTATGAACTTTAGATCACCCTAGTATTGTTTGCAGTTTATAGTACTAAATACCTAATTGCCTGCTGTTTTGTGTTTATGAAGGCAACACCCTACAGGAGACACATATACTATATCTTAAAATATTTAAGTGAACAAGTTAGTTGTGTATGTTGTAATGTATGCATTTGTAAGATCTCTGGTCTCTATGGGTTCCAATACTTCAGTGTTCTGGTGTAATTCTAGCCAGACAGAGCCATTACGCATCTGGAAATAGGCTTGTTATCAATGGCCCATGCTGGCCTCTTTAAAAAGGTGCATCCTTTCCAGAAGCTAACCGTGAGACAGACTGTTTTTTTGAGAACAGTGCTCTGTTTTAATTTTCTATGTTGTTTTAGACAGCATTTGTATATAATAAAAAGATGGGCCACACTGGTTTCATTTTCAACCTGATAGTGCTTACAAAAACAAATTGACTTCAAGTATCTGAGGTACCCTTACTTGACAACACATTGTTCCTCAATTCTTGACAATCTTGTGAAACTTCTCTCTCTCTTTACCCTAAAGACACTGTTAATGATCTCTGTAGTAATGTTTAAAGGACATGTCTTCAAAATATATAACCTTGCTGCTTTCTCATAATTATATCAGTTACTTTTGAATCTCTTTGTCCAGTGTGAACACTGCAGAAGTTGTTGGTCTGAAAAATTGTAGCTTTTCATGAATCCAGAAAGCAACAGTCCTGTTAATTGTGATTTCTGTTACTTAGAATGCAAATTTGCCATTAGCTGATAACCAGAAAATATTATGTGCAGAAAATATACATCATATTCAAACAATACATTTTCAAAGAGCTGTTTCCTCTAGTTCGGCGAGTCCAGAACAAGGAACTATAACCTTAAGATTAGAGCTAGGCAGTTGAAGGATGATGTAAGGAAACACATATTCACTAAAGGATAGGGACAATCTAGAACTCTCACCACCAAAAAGTTGGCATCTGACAATCTCAAAACTCAGATTGCTAGATTTTTGTTCAGCATGGGTATTAAAGGTACAGAACCAAGGCGGGTAGATAGAATTAAAATACAGAGCAGCCATGATCTAACTGAATGGCAGAACAGGCTTGAGAGGCTGAATGACCTACTCTTTCCACTCCAGTGGATGTAAAAGATCCAATAACACTTTTCAAAGACGAACTCAGGAGTTCTCCCCAGTATCCTGGACCATGTTTATTCCTCAACCAGTACCTAAAACAGTTTATCTGGTGATTATCACTTTGCTGTTTGTGAGAACTTTCATGTGTACAAATTGGCTACCACCTTTCCTACATTACAACATTGACTGCACTTGATGAAAGTACTTCATTGGCTGTAAAAGGACTCTGCGATATCATGAGGGCACAAAGTAAATGGAGGTCTTTCCTAGCTCCTTTCCTATGAACCTATGACATTTGAAAACTAATTTCATGAGCAAAGATACAATGAACAGAGTTGCTCAAATACTGTCGAAGGAAATCGAATACTACACAAGCTAGTTCTCTTATCTGTGGGTTCAAATAATGATCACATTTGATCCTACAGCAGATTGGAAACCCAGTTGAAGTCTTAGGCTGAGTTGATGGCCAGCTTGTAATACAGTTGAAACATGATAAGATAACATATATCAGGAATAACTTCATGTAGAAAAATAGTTTTCTTAAAGCACTCAACAATTAGTGCTTTAGTGCTTTAACAAGGTTAGTGGTTTCACATCATAGTTCATAATTTGGTATTGGCCTGATGTGTTCCTAAATGCCTTTTTGCTGTTTAGCAATGAAAGGCTTAGTTTTGTCATTGGTTTTATCTGCTAGAACAGCTGCTAGAGTTTAATGTTTGGTTTGATAAACTCAACTTCCTCCATAAATTTTGTGGTTGCAACATTTGCAACTACTATGAGTTAATCACCTGTAGTAGTAGGAAAAGAAGGCCAGATAGTAACTTTCTTCTGTGTTATTAGGATGCAATCCATTTAATATGCAAGTCACAGAATCATAGAATTATAAAACATTGTATAAATATTATAGAAAAATTACTTTACTAAAGAGATTTGTGATTCATTATATTGGAATAGGCTTAAAATATGGCAGTTTTGAAGCATGTACTTTGCCAGATTTGGAACTACATGATTGTAATGGAGGCCAAACGGCGTATGGCAGCCTCCTGAACTGTTGACGCTACCTTGAACATTTCGGAGATGGTGACATAGTTTTTTAAAAATTCATTCATAAGATGTGGGCGTTGCTGGCTAGGGCAGCATTTATTGCCCATCCCTAATTGCCCTTGAGAAGGTGTTGGTGGGCTGCCTTCTTGAACCGCTGCAGTCAATGTGGTGTAGGTACATGCACAGTGCTGTTAGGGAGGGAGTTTCTGTATTTTGACTCAGCGACAGCGAAGGATTAGTGAAATAGTTCCAAGTCGGGATGGTGAGTGGCTTGAAGGGGGATTTCCAGTTGATGGTGTTCCCATGTGTCTGCTGCCCTTGTCCTTCTAGGTGGTAGGTGTCATGGGTTTTGAAGGTGCTGCCTAAGGAGTCTTGGTGAGTTCCTGCAGTGCATTTTGTAAATGGTACACACCGTTGCTACTGTGCATCTGTGGTGGAGGGAGTGAATGTTTGCAGACAGGGTGGCAATCAAGTGGGCTGCTTTGTCCTGGATGGTGTCAAGCCTCTTGAGTGTTGTTGGAGCTGCACTCATCCAGACAAGGGGAGAGTATTCCATCACACTCCTGACTTGTGCCTTGTTGTTGGTGGACAGGTTTTGGGGAGCCAGGAGGTGAGTTACTTACCGCAGGATTCCTAGCTTCTGACTTGCTCTTGTAGTCCAGTTCAGTCACTGGTCAATGGTAACCACCCAGGATGTATATAGTGGGGGATTCAGTGATCGTAATGGTCAGCAATCAGATGGTCATTGCCTGGCATTTGTGTGGTGTAAATGTTACTTGCCACTTGTCAGCCCAAGCCTGGATATTGTCCAGGTCTTGCTGCATTTGGACATGGACTGCTTTAGTATCTGAGGAGTTGTGAATGGTGCTGAATATTGTGCAATCATCAGTGAACACCCTCACTTCTGACCTTATGATGGAAGGAAGGTCATTGATGAAGCAGCTGAAGATGGTTGTGCCTAGGACAGTACCCTGAGGAACCCCTGCAGTAATGTCCTGGAACTGACATGATTGACCTGCAACAACCACAACCATCTTACTTTGTGCTAGGTATGACATCAGCCAGCAGAGAGTTTTCCCCCTGATTTCCATTGACTCCAGTTTTGCTAGGGCTCCTTGATGCTGTCGAATGCTGCCTTGACTTCGAGGGCAGTCACTCTCACCTCACCTCGGGAGTTCAGCTCTTTTGTCTATGTTTGAATCAAGGCTGTAATGAAGGCCTTGGCGGATCCCAAACTGTGCATCAGTGAGCAGGTTATTGCTAAGCAGGTGCCGCTTGATAGACTGTTAATGATCCCTTCCATCACTTTACTGGCAATGGACAGTGGATTGATGAGTCAGGTTAGATTTGTCTTGAATTCTGTGTACAGGACACACCAGGGCAATTTTCAACGTTGCTGGGTAGATGCCAGTGTTGTAGCTGTACTGGTACAGCTTGGCTAGGGGCCTTTGCAGTAGGAGTGCCTTCAGCTGTTTCTTGATATCACAGAATCACACAGTGCAGAAGAGGCCCTTCGGCCATCGGGTCTGCACCGACACGTGAGAAACACCTGACCTACCTACCTAATCCCATTTACCAACACTTGGCCCGTAGCTTTGAATGTGATGATGTGCCAAGTGCTCATCCAGGTACTTTTTAAAAGTATGTGAGGCAACCCGCTTCCACCACCCTCACAGGCAGCGCATTCCAGACTGTCACCATCCTCTGGGTTAAAAAGGTCAGGTGCTTCTTACGTGTCGGTACAGACTCGATGGGCCAAAGGGCTTCTTCTGCACTGTGATTCTGTGTCATCCACAAACTTACTAATCCTACCCCCCACATAGTCATCTATGTCGTTTGTATAAATGATGAATAATAAGGGACCCAACACAGATCCCTGTGGTACGCCACTGGACACTGGCTTCCAGTCACTAAAGCAGCCTTCTGTCATCACCCTCTAACAACTAAGCCAATTATGAATCCACCTCATCAAATTACCCTGTATCCCATGTGCATTTGCCTTCTTTATAAGTCTCCCAAGTGGGACCTTGTCAAAGGCTTTGCTGAAATCCATATAAACTACATCAACTGCACTACCCTCATCTACACACCTGGTCATCTCAAAAAATTCAGTCAAATTTGTTAGGCATGTCCTCCCTCTGACAAAGCCATGCTGAATATTGCTGATCAAACCTTGCCTCTCCATTTGGAGATAGATTCTCTCCTTCAGAATTTTCTCCAATAGTTTCTCTACCACTGATGTGAGACTCACTGGCTTGTAGTTCCCTGGCTTCTCTCTACAACGCTTCTTAAATAGTGGAACCACATTAGCTGTTCTCCAGTCCTCTGGCACCTTCCCCGTGGTCAGAGAGGAATTAAAAATTTGGGTCAGAGCCCCTGCGATCTCCTCCCTTGCCTCCCTCAGCAGCCTGGGACACAAATCATCTGGACCTGGAGATTTGTCCACTTTTAAGCCTGCCAACACCTCCAATACCTTGTCATTCCCTATATCAATTTGCTCAAGAACTTCACAGTTCCTCTCCCCGTGTTCCATATCACACTGAGTGAATCAAATTGGCTGAAGACTAGCATCTGTGATGCTGGGGACCTCTGAAGGAGGCCGAGATGGATTATCCAGTCAGCACTTCAGGCTGAAGATTGTTGCAAATGCTTCATCCTTATCTTTTGCAATGGTAATGTCATTGGACTGTAATCTAGAGGGCCAGGCCTCCCTCAGGACATTGGTTCAAATGCTATCATGGCAGCTGGTGTGATTTGAATTCAATTAAATCCGGAATATAAAGATAGAATCAGTAATAGTGATCACAACAACTTTCATCGATTGCTTGTAAAAACCCACCTGGTTCACTAATGCCCTTTAGGGAAGGAAATCTGCCATTCCTTGCTGACCTGGCCTACATGTCACTCCAGATCCACAGCAATGTGGTTGACTCTTAGCTGCTCCCTGAAATATCCTAGCAAGTCACTCAGTTCAAGGGCAATTAGTGATGGGCAACAAATGCCTGTAGTGCCCACATCGCATGAAAGAATTTAAAAAAAAAATCTAGATTATGCACTGTCTGAAAGCAGTGGAAGTGAATTCAGTAGCAACTTCCAAAAGACAAATGCATGAAAGGGAAAAATGGGCAGGGCTATGGAGGAAGAGCAAGAGAGTGGAACTTATTGGATCGCTCTTTCAAAGAGCCAGCACGTGCACCATGGAGCAAATGGTGTGCTTCTGAACTGTACAATTCAATCATTATATCTCACTATTGTTCATGATATATAGTCAGCACATAACCTCTTAATTCAAGTTCCAAATGAAATTGTGTGTGTCTATAAGTCAGGAATATATAGGTAGCTAGTTTTACGCTACAACAATCACTAAAAGCCAACTTTGAAGTCTGGTATCTGTGAGTACTGTAGGTATCAATTTCTCATTGCATACCACAGTAAAGTAACTGACAAGTTCATTACAATTAAATGTATATACCACCTCTGAGACTCTGTAAATCAAGTGTATTGCTGTTGAACCTTGCTACGATTGATTTAGAGGCATTGAGTCAACTTAATAGGATAAAAAATGTGGAACTCTGCAACAGTGTCTTCCATCATCTTAATAAGAATAATAATGAGTATGATTGTTTCATGTTGCACCATGTGTACCGTAACTAAGGACTGACTTGCTTTAGCTCAAATGTGTTGTATTTTTGTCACCAATTTTGCCCTATATTCCCAGTGGTATTTTTCTGTATAAGAAAAATCTAACGTTTCAGAATAACCACCTTCTTTTATTTCATGCTTGATCCGTGTTTTAATAATGTTACAATATCCGGCCCTTGTGAGTTAACGAAATGTGTGATTTAAAGATGTTGGAATGCTAAGGCAAAATTGTCACCCACGCAAGATATTTTAGGGCCAGAATCTGACATCATTTGCTTTTTATAGCTTTAATGAATCAGAATAAGAACAATATGGATATATTATTAACATCCCTTGCTGCTTTGTACTGTCATAATAGTACAAATCGCTAAGTTTATATGACAGAGCAAATGAACTGGAGATTTTGACAGCAGAAATTTCTCTGCTAATCTGTTTTGTATTTTCCCTGTATCATTTGATATGAGCATTACTGGAAGTGGTGAAATGGTTATAGGTGCGCAGAATTGTTAATGTGTGTTTTCAATATTAGTAGTTGTTGACCAGTGGTGGTGTGGGATGGGGGAGTGGGGTGGGTCCGGTGGTGGCAGTGAGTTTACTAGTTTGATTACAAATTGGTGGTGTTTGGACTTTAACACTTCAAATATCTATTTGTGCACTTAAAAGCTTTTTAACATAGATAGTTGATGATCTAAATGCATTACTATATTCTTTTGAAAGTCTTGTGCATGGTATTATTAGTTTCAATTAAATCAGTATCATTTAAATAACACAGCTGAAATGCTCAACTCATTGAGAAGGTACTGGACCTGCACCTGAAGTACTGTAACCTACAAGGCTACGGTCCAGGTGCTGGAAAGAGGAATTAAAAATGAGTGGCTAGTTTATTTTTTCTCTTTTTTTTGGCCGACGCAGGCCCAATTAGCTGAATGGCCGCTTTCTGCGCGATAACCTTTCTATGGTTTAGTGCAGTTAAAGATGTTTCAAGTGTATCACTAATCTTTCAGTGCTGCACGTTATTAAGGAAATGCCATTGATCTTCATTTCTCACCATTTATTACTGTTACTCTATTCACACTAAAATAGTTCTACCTGTATCCTAAAATAGACGAGCAGTTTTACCCTTACTGGGTGAAATAACTTACTCATCTGAGCGGAAGTTATATAAGTTAGTTTAACAATCTCTCTATAGCCTGTAGCAAGTTAAACGCAGACCTGAAAGTCAAACTCCGTAACATATTTAAAAATAATGTTTTTGGGCTGGAAATCTTGTGCCTTTGCTATAAGAATATTGTGTGAATAAAGCTCATGAACCACTCATAACGCCACGTGCCACTCTGGAAGTGTCTCATAACCTCCTTTTGACTGAAACTTTAATAGATTCATATGCTGCCAGATCAGCCGATTATTTTATAATGAGCACTAATGAAATAATGCAGACCTATAATATTGTTGGACACTTTATCAACAAGAAGTTCTTGGCTTTCCGATATGTTTTTACACATCTGCTATACATATTCAATGCCAATGAAACTTGGAGATAGCATGCATTAATTCCATATCTCTCCCATTGGGGTTCTTCTCCATGGTGTGGCCTTTTTCCTCACTCCCTCAAGTCGGGGGCGGGTGGGGGGGAGCGGGGACGGGGGGCCGGGGGCGGGGGGGGTGTGGTGGTGAAGATTGGGCCATATTTGATGCTCAATTGCTTTATCAATCAATCGTCCAAACTGACTGGACCACAATAAGGAATATCAGAGCTCACGTTCCTCTGCCAAAACCACCCATCATCCCAGGATTGGAGGCAGTTCAGAAGAGGTTTACTAGATTGATACTTGGAATGAATGAGTTGTCTTATGAGCAAAGATTAGACAGACTGGAAGAGTGAGGGGTGACTCGATTGAAGTATATAAGATCCTGAACGGGATTGACAAGGTGGATTTGGAAAGGCTGAGTCCAGAACTAGGGGGCCCTGCTTTCAAATTAGGGATTGCCCTTTTAGGACAAAGATGAGGAGAATTTTTTTCTCTCAGAGTTGTGCAACTTTGGAACTCTGTCTCCGAAGGCAGTGGAGGCAGAGTCATTGTATATTTTTAAGGTAGTGGTAGATTGGTTCCCTTGCCTAACAAGAATCTAAGGTTATAAGAGGTAGATGAGAATGTAGAATTCGAGACACAAACAGATCAGCCATGATCTTATTGAATGACAGAGGAGGCTCAAGAGGTTGAATGGCCTACTTCTGCTCTTATTTCATACGTTTGTCTGAATGGGGCCAACAGAGCAGTGTCTCTTGGCAAGAGTGTGGTGAGATAGGAAATAAACCAGAGAAAGGTGTGAATTTAATTCTCGGGCAGGCTTGGAAAGGGGGAAGAATCAGAGACACCTGAACAGGTGGGCTCAATCCTAGTGAGAAAGTCCAAAAATTCCTCACACTTGCCATAGAAGGTAAAATGGATGGGAGCAGGAGAGTTTAAGGAGATGGTTCGTAGTATAGAAAAGAAGCCCTGAGTTACCTTTGCTTTCAGAACAATCCTGGGATGATGGGTGGTTTTGGCAGAGGAACGTGGGCTCTGATATTCCTTATTGTGGTCCAGTCAGTTTGGACGATTGATTGATAAAGCAATTGAGCATCAAATATGTCCCAATCTTCACACCCCGCCACCGCACCCCCCCCCCCCCCCCCCCCCCCCCGGCCTTACAAAAGGAATTAGGGGGAAATGCACCTTGTCAAATCCGCCTTGTCAATCCCGTTCAGGATCTTATATACTTCAATCAAGTCACCCCTCACTCTTCCAGTCTGTCTAATCTTTGCTCATAAGACAACTCATTTATTCCAGGTATCAATCTAGTAAACCTCTTCTGAACGGCCTCCAATGCCTTTACATCCTTCCTTAAATAAGGAGACAGAAACTGCCCACAATATTCTCACCAATGCCCTGAATAACTGCATTAATCCTTACTTTTTTTTTCATTCACGGGATTGGGGTGTCACTGGCTAGTCCAGCATTTATTGTCATTGGGAACTGAATGGCATTTAAGAGTCAACCACATTTCTGTGGGTCTGGAGTTACATGTAGGCTAGACCAGGTAAGGATTAACAATTGACAATGGTTTCATGGTCATCATTAGACTTTTAATTCCAGATTTTTTAATTGAATTCATATTTCACCATCTGCCATGGTGGGATTTGAACCAGGTCCCCAGAGCATTGGGTTGACTAGTCTATTGACAATACAACTACGCCACTGTTTCCCCCTAATTCCTTTTGTAATAAATGATAGCATTCCATCAGCCTTCTTAATTACTTGCTGTACCTGCGTACTAACTTTTTGTGACTCATGCACTAGACCACCTAGATCCCTCTGCACCTCAGAATTCGGCAGTCATTGTCCATTTAAGTAATATTCTGATTTTTTATTCTTCCTGCCGAAGTGAACAAATTTACATATTTCTGTATTAAACTCCACCTATCAGATTTTTGCCCACTTACTCAACCTATCGATGTCTGTCTGCAAACTCCTTATGTCCTCTTCACAACATACTTTCATACCTCTTTTTGCGTGATCTACAAATTTTGCTACCATGCCTTCACTCCTCTTATCTAAGCTATTGATATAAATTGTAAAAAGTTAAGGCCCCAGCACAGACCCCTGTGGCACTCCACTTGTCACATCCTCCCATCAGAAAAAAACCCATTTATGCATACTCTCTGTCTTCTGCCAGCCAGTCATTCTTCTATCCATGCTAATATGTTACCCCCTTCACAGGAGCTTTTATTTTCCACCATAATCTTTGACATGGCATTTTATCGCATGCCTTCTGGAAATCCAAGTACAGTATGTCTACGGGCTCCCCTTTATCCAGTGCACATGTTACTCTTTCAATGAACTCCAATAAATGGGTTAAACATGGTTGCCCTTTCACAAAATTGTGCTGACTCTTTTGGTTACTTTGAATTTCTCTAAGTGCCCAACTATAATCTCCTTTCTGATCGATTCTAACATAACAGATGTCAAGCTAACTGGCCTATAGTTTCCTGTTTTCTGCCTACCTCCCTTCCTGAATAGAGAATTATATTTGCTACTTTACAGTCTGTTGGAATCTTTCCAGAATCTAGCGAATTTTGGAAAATTAACACCAACGCATCTAGTACCTCATTAGCCACCTCTTTTAAGACCCTAGATTGAAGTCTACCAGGACCTGAGACTTGTCAGCTGCAGCTCCATCAGTTTGCTCAGTACCGCTTTCCTAGTGATTGTAATTTCACCAAGTTCCCCTCTCCATTTCACCTCCTGTTTTACAGTTATTACTGGAAAGTTTTTTGGATCCTCTGTAGTGAAGAGAAGCAAAAGATTTGTTCATTTCATCCGCCATTTCCTTATTATCTACTACTAACTCCCACTGTCACTCTGTAGACGACCAACACTCACTTGTATTCTTTTCCTTTTTAAATACCTGTAGAAACTCTTGCCATCCTTTTTAAAAATCTATCTCGCTTCCTCTCATACTTTAATTTCTTTCCCTTGGTTAACCTGTTAGTCATTCTCTGCCGTTATGTATATTCTGACCAATCCCCTGACCTGCCACTCATCTTTGCGCAGTTGTATGCTTTTTCCTTAATTTTGATGCTTTCCTTAACTTCTTTAGTTAACCAGAGAAGGTTAGGAGAATGGGCAAAGAAGTGGCAGATGGAATGCAACATGGGGAAGTGTGAGGTCATGCACTTTGTTGGAAGAATAGAGGCATAAACTATTTTCTAAATGGGGAGAGAATTCAGAAATCTGGAGTGCAAAGGGACTTGGGAGTCCTAGCCCAGGATTCTCTTAAGGTTAACTTGCAGGTTGACGTGGTAGTTAGGAAGGCAAATGCAATGTTGGCATTTATTTCAAGAGGACTAGAATATAAAAGCAGGGATGTGCTGCTGAGACTTTATAAGGCTCTGGTTAGACCACATTTAGAATATTGTGAGCAATTTTGGGCCCCGTATCTCAGGAAGGATGTGCTTGCCCTGGAGACGGTCCAGAGGAGGTTCATGAGAATGATCCCAGGAATGAAAGGCTTAACATATGAGGAACGTTTGAGGACTCTGGATCTATACTCGATAGAGTTTAGAAGGATGAGGGGGGATCTGATTGAAACTTATAGAATATTGAAAGGCCTGGATAGAGTGGACGTTGGGAAGATGTTTCCATTAGTGGGAGAGACTAGGACCTGAGGGCACAGCCTCAGTAAAGGGAAGACCTTTTAGAACAGAGATGAGGAGAAACTTCTTTAGCCAGAGAGTGGTGAATCTATGGAATTTATTGCCACAGAAAACTGTGGAGGCCAGGTTATTGAGTGTATTTAAGACCGATCGAGATAGATAGGGTTCTTGATTGGTAAGGGGATGAAAGGTTACGGGGAGAAGGCAGGAGAATGGGGTTGAGAAACTTATCAGCCATGATTGAATGACGGAGCAGACTCGATGGGCCGAATGACCTAATTTCTGCTCCTATGTCTTATGGTCTTATGGTGGGTCCTCCCCTTAGAATTTTTCTTTATAGTATGAATTTACATATTCTGAATATTCTGAAATGTCCCCTTAAATGTCTGCCACTGCTTCTCTATTGATCTATCCCCTAGCCTAGTATCTCAATTCACTTCAACTAGTTCAGCTTTCATCCCCACATAGTTGCCCTTATTTAAGTTTAAAATACTAGTCCTAGACCAATTCTTCTCCCTTTCGAACTGGATGTAAAATTCAATTATATTGTGGTCGCTGCTACCTAAGGGTGCTTTCACTCTAAGTTCATTAATTAATCCTGTCACATTAGACAATACCAAGCCTAATATAACCTGCTCTCTAGTTGGTTCCAGAATGTGCTGCTCTAAAATACTATCTCCAAAGCATTCTATGAACTCCTCATCCAGGCTACTACTGCCATTCTGATGTTTCCAGTTTATGGGCAGAAAGTGTTGCCCGAACGTGAAATGATGGGCATTGATATCGGCCGAGTGTGCTGATGTCAAAGCGCAGTCGCACGATAGTTTGGTCAGAAGGCATGCGCCGGAGTCACCAGTGCGTCCGCCGACAATTAAAAGGCCTCTTAAGGCCATTCAATAATCAATTAAATTAATTTTTTTGCTGCCCGTCCAACCTAACAGATGGTGGGCAGGCGAAAAGGCCAAGCGACCTTTGCATTTTTTGTATCCATGGGCAGGATGAGGTTTCAGAGCCACATGAGGGGATATAATGTTTCATTACATTTAAAAAATGTTGTTTTCATATCTCTTCATCTCCCTGGGGCAGCTCCATGCCTCAGGGAGATTATGCAGCACTCACTCACGAGCATGCACGAAGTTCGCACTCAGCGCTGCCACTCGTGTTTCACACTAAGGCCCACCAGTGTAAAATCACGGTCCAGTGCCGATTGCGGGCGGTGGTCGGCTTCCTGACTGCCCCTGCCAAGGGCAAAATCCTGCTCTATATGTATATAAAAATCACCCATGATTATTGCTGTTCCTTTATCACAAGCACCCAATATTTCTTTTTGTATACTTTGTCCTACATTGTGGTTACTGTTAGGGGCCCTGTAAACCGCTCCCACTAGCGACTTATTTCCCCTACTATTTGTCATCTCCACCCAAACCAGATACTTATGCCGATCTCCTGAACCAAAGCCATTTCTAACTATTGCACCAATGGTACCCATGATCAACAGTGCTACCTCTCCACCTTTACCTAGATTCTTGAATGTCATATACCCTTCAATATTCAGGACCCAATCCTTGTCATCCTGCAGCCACGTCTCGATAATGGCTATCAGATCATAATTATTTCAATGTGCGCTATCAATTCATTTACTTTGTTATGAATGCTATGCGCATTCAGTTACAGAGCCTTTTATTTTGTCTTTTATTTATTTTGTTATCTTTGTAACACCTAGTCTTGATTATTAGTGCATTCTTAGGTTTCATATCTCTGTCCCTTCCTGCTATTCTATGACACTCATTTCCCATATTATTATTATGATATACTGCTTTGAATCTATCCTTTGATTTGCCACATCTACCCAAACTTGATCCCTCACCTCACCCCCGCCGCTGTTTAGTTTAAAGCCCTATCTACTTCCCTAGTTAAGTGATTCGCAAGAACAAATATCCCGGCAGGGTTCAGGTGTAAACCGTCCCAATGGTGCAGCCCCCATTTTTCCCAATATTGGTGCCAGTGCCCCACAAACCGGAACCCACGTCTCCCACACCAGTCTTTAAGGTTCTGCTTCTTAATTTTGTACCCAGCTTCTCCTACTGACTGTGCAGAACCTCCTTCCTTATCTTGCCTATGTCGTTGGTACTTACATGGACCACAACAACTGGATCCTCCTTCTACCACTGCAAGTTCCTCTCCAGCCCTGATCAGATGCCTCAAACCCTGGCACCAGGCAGGCAGCTGAGCCTTCTGGACTCTCGCTCTTTGCTGCAGAGAACAGTGTCAATCCTCCTCACTATCCTGTCCTCTACTACCACTACATTACTGTTTGATCCCCCGGCTTGAACGGCTTCCTGTACCATGGTGCCATGACCAGCCTGCTCATCCATGTTGCAGGCCTCGCTTTTATCCACACAGGTTATGAGTACCTCAAACCTGTTGGACAATTGCAAAGTCTGAAGCTCCTCCACTACTGTCTGCTCAGTCCCACTATGTTCCTCATGGTCACTCCTCCGGCCCCCACTGCTGACCAAAATAGATGACCCTATTCTAAGAGGCGTTACTATCTTCTGGAACAAAGTGAGTGTATTTCCTCCCCTCCCTTATGTTGCGCCTTGTCTGTAGTTCGGCTTCCAGATCAATAATCCTGATCCAGAATTCCTCTAGCTACTTAGACTTTTTGCAGACACGTCTGTCCTGGATCGCCTCGGTGTCCAAAAGCTGCCGCATTTCACAGCTGCAACATAATACATGTCTCACCGTTATAACTTATGTTTATTTAGTTAATTTAATTACTCACTTAGTTAATTAAAGTAATTCCTATGTATACCACAACTCCTCTCGTGTACCAATTCCCACATGAACCTAATTCGCTACTCACTCAGTCTCCATCTCACTTCAACATAGTTACCTGTCTCCTCACATGGCCCTTACTGATCATGTAGTTTGAAAAGTCTATCTCTTTTATTGACCCTCAGATGAGTCACTAACTAGTTTAGCTTCCTGCTGTAGTAATTAACACCACTTGAACCAACTGCTCTCAGGTGATTGACAGATAACTGCCACCCCAGGCAGTTCTCTGCTTAAGAAAAAAGACCTGGCATAGTACTAACCTTCAAGTAAGTTAGGTTAGCTTGCTAATCTATAGTTAAAACCAGAAAAGGACTTAACAGCAGTTACGTGAATCTGATTCGCTACTCACTCAGTCTCCGTCTCATTCTGGTGTAGTCGCCTGTCTCTTCGTGCACCCCGGTCCCATTCACCTGCTGACTATCCAATTTTCCTTCATGGCTCCCACGCAAGCTAATGTTGTACCTCCTTAATTTTGAAACTGCCATCACCATATCTCCAACAAAACATGCCACTTTAATCCTTCTGCCTTTGCAAACTACAATTGCATGTGTGAGGAACCTGTTTTTTGAAAAAATTGAAGGACATTGAATTTTGGACTTTCTCCCTCCTGAGTTGTTTTTAAAAGTCTGCAAGATTAATTCAGGGCTGTGAATGTGCTATTCGTCAAGAAACCACGAGTCAACAGAGATGTCCAGTGGGAAGACCTGCTGCAGGATTGTCCCCTCGGTGATTTGGGGGTGGGGCCCGCTCGCCGAGGGGAAAATGATGCGGGATGACGTTGGGAGGAACCCCTGATGTCATCCCGGGCTATTTAAATCTTCAGGAAGGCAGGCGGACAACAAAATCAGCTGTCCACCCGCCGACCTGTCAATGGCCAATTAAGGCCATTGACAGGCTAATTAACCTTGTTAAAGGCCCTGCCCGTCCAAGTTTAAGGCTGGAGGGCAGGCCAGGAGCCCCGGCGGGCTCCAGATTATTCATGAAACTTCATCCACTGGCGGGATGAAGTTTCATGTCCGTTTTTTAAAAATTTAATAAAATTTGTGTTTCTTATTAACATGTCTCATCTTGTGTGACATTGTCACATGAGGGGGACGTTAATAATTTTAATATTTCTCTATTTTTTGACTTTTCTTATCTGTCAGTAAACTTCCTAGACAGCGCTTTACCTCAGGGAGCAGTGCGCGAAAGAGCGGACTTTGACAGTTGGGGATTCCCTCCACCTCCTGTACAGGAAGCGCATAGCACTTCCTGTTGGGCAGACCACTGGGCGGGCCTTAATTGGCCCGCCCACTCAAAATGGCGGTGGGCCCCATTTCGGCGGCGGGGGTTGGCTGCCCACCTGCCGCCAAGCCAGTGGTGCCCGCTCGCCCATCGAGGGCTAAATTCCGCCCCTGGAGAGGGATGAGATACTTTATATATGTAAGTTAACAACGAACTGCTGTTGCCAGGCTAAAGACTTTTGCTGATTGGCTAAAAACACCTAGCCTGCGAGAAGTATTCTTTGATCAGCTTAGTCTTTAAACTCTCAGTCAGTGAGTGAGTGTGGGGGTGCCTTCGAAGCAGGCTGCAAGGAAAAGACTCTGATTTTCCCCCTCTCTGCCCCAACTTTGTATTAAACGTTCCTCAGAAACGTCTCAGCAGGATAACGCATCTGTTTTTTTTGAGGCTTTACAAAGTTGCGATAAGTCAGAGTTATCAAGGACAGTTTCACCCAAAGAGCTGTCTGAAAGAACTTCCTGATCAATTGTGACCAGAATTCTGTTCGATCAGCGGCATTGAGATCTCTTCGAATTTTATCCTGTTAAAAAAGAAAGATTCCGATCCTCTAGCCTTTGCAGGGAACTGTACTTGTTTTGTCCCGTTCTGTGTTTGTGTGTGAATGTATAAGTATTTGAATATCTGTTTTTTTCAAAAAAAGGGGGAAATCATTACACTTCTAAACTGCAACTGTTAACCAGTTTATTAATGTGTTTTTAAAAAATAGTTTGTTTTCAAATAAATCAATATTTTTTGTGTTTACTGAAAGAAGCCTGGTTAAAGTCTTTTCATGCAAGGAATAACCATATCAAGGGGTAACAGTTGGCCAGTTTTGTGGGTGATTTAAACTATTGTTGCAACCTGTGGAGAAGTGGGGCTGGAATTAACTGCACACTTTTCCTATCATGGTTCATAAGACATCTCCAACCTTCCTTTCTTCTCCAACAACATTCTACTTGCCAGCACAGTAAAATATCCAAGGCACTTCACAGGAGTGTAATCAAAGAGAAATTGTCACAAGCCAAAGAAGGATACATTAGGACAGATGATCAAATGCTTGGTCAAAGAGGTAGATTTTAAGTAGCAGTGAAATGATCCTAACAAAAGGCACAAACAACATCCTCTGTGATTGTAACCATATTATTCCTCCTTGCCACCTTTAAAATCTTTGCAGCTTCTGTTACTCCCTGCCCCCTCCTCTATCCATATGCCACCCCTTGCTGACATTATCTGTATACAGAAGATCAGTTTCCCTACAAGACCCAGCTCTGCCTCCCACTCCATCTCGACCCCTTGACTGCTTCTGTGTTCCTAGATTGCTTATATAGCCATCAGTCTTGGATAAGCTGCAATTTCCTTCAGTTGAGCATTGAGAAGACCAAAGCTATTGGCTTTCTGCAAACTCCATACCCTTACCATCAATTCTATTCTCGGGTTGAACCAGACTGTTGGCAAATGTGGAATCCTATTAGCCGCTGAGCTGATCTTCAACCTCATATCTTCTCCATTACAAAGACCGCTCTACCTCTGTAGAATTATCCCCCTTTGCCTGTACCCCAGTATTTCTGCTGCTTACCTTTTGTCACATCCAAACTCACCTATTGCAGTGTTGGTTTGGTCGGTCTCACATTCCCCATACTCTATAAAGTTCAGCAAATCCAAAACTTTGCTGCACCAAGTCCATCAACCCCGTGCTTGCTGACCTATATTGACACCCTATCGATCCATATCTACAATTTAAAATTTATATTCTTGTGCTCAGATCCCTGGCATGGCCTTGCCTCACTTTATCCCTGTAACCTTCTCCAGCCTTATAACCTTCCCCTCCCAAACTCTGTTCCTCCAACTTTGGCCTTTTGTGCAACCTCCCTCTTTTGTTCTGCCATTAGTGGCTACATATTTAGTGCCCACACTCCAGAATCCCCAACCTAAAACTTTGTGCCTCTCAGTCTCACCCTTTAAGACCCTCATTCACCTTTTATTTTGTTATAACCTTATGGGACTAACAGCAGATCATGAGGTTGTGATTATTACTTTTTAATTATTATTTTCTTTGCCTCCTCTCCCTTCTTTCTGTTTTACATTTAAAGTATTTTTCTAAGTTTTTATCTAAAGCAGTTGTGGCAAAATACTATCCTTCGCTGTTGAATTTAGACAAGGTATTGATTAATTAACAGTTGGGAGTACATTCTAATGTTCTTAATTCATGATAACTCAATCATCTGATAATTTGAATTTGTTTTGACCAGTAAATTACCACTGTGTTATTTCTGGTACTTAATTTGTTTGATTGGATAATTTAATTTTTTTAATACTACAAACAACTTGAGTTCTCAGGAGTAGACTGATCTCATGCAGTTCTAGACACCCCATTATAGGAAATATATTAGAGGAATTGAAAAGACCGCCTAGATTTACTGGTAAAATAACATAATATAGTTATGAAGAAAACCTTAAAAGAAAATTAGGGCTTTTTCACATGCCTGAGAGGAGTCCATTAAATGTTTTTAAAATTACTAAAGAATTCTCTGTGATAAACATTGAAAGTAAGTTTTCACTGGTAACTGAATTGATTACAAGGAGTGAAGATTGAGGATTATCAAAAGAAGAGAAGGAAATCAAAGAAACTTTTCTCACAGTTATTAGAAGACGCTTCTTTTGAGCCAGAGACAATGTTATCAGTTAAAATGGAATGTGATAAGTATTTGTAAAGGATGAATGTGAAGGAATATGAGAAAAGAATGGGTAAATAGGATCACATTAGAAACCTCCACCATGCACCTGATCACTTCAGTAAGTTCTAATGTTTGAATCAGGTATGACCTACCCTTCATAAATTTAAGACTGACTCTCTTTGATCAGCTGATGTGTGTAATTTCATGTCAGTTGGAGGATATAATGCAACTGTGTGGAACCAGGAAACACTGTCACACAAGAAGTAGCAGAAATCTGGAATTCGCTCCCTGACAGACTGTGGGTCAAATAATATTTTCAAGACTGAGGGTGATAGATTATTGTCTAAAATAAAAACAGAAAACCATGGAAAAACTGCAGGTCTGGCAGCATCTGTGGAGAGAGAAACAGTTAACATTTTGAGTGCCTATGACTCTTCTGCAATAGATTATTGTAGGGTGTCAAGGGATGTTGAGCAAAGGTCAGTAAGTGGAGTTGAAGTACAGCTGAAAGAAAGTTTTCACTGGTAACTGAATTGATTATAAGGAGTGAAGATTGAGGATTATCAACAGAAGAGAAGAAAATAAAATAAACTTTTCTCACAGAGTTATTAGAAGAAGCGACTTTTGAGCCAGAGACAATGTTATCAGTTATAATGGAATTTGTAAAGGATGAATGTGAAGGAAAAAGAGAAAAGAATGGGTAAATAGGATCACAATAGAAACCTCCACCATGCACCTGATCACTTCAACTGTGATCTGATTGAATAGTGAAATTGCTTGAGGTACTGAATGGTCCACTCCTGTTCACATAGAGATTTTAAAAGGAGTTTCAAATAATCAAAAGTTTACACATTCGCAAGTTTTACATGTTTTGGATGTATTTTGTGTTTTACATTATGATCATTTATTTATGTACTTCTCCTGTACATTGAGGTGCCTGCTGTCGGCTGTCCACATCTCCAAAGCATATAGTGTAGGGATCACTGCTGCCTAGTAAACCATGACCTTAGTTTCGGATTTGAGTTCCTGGCCCTCAAATACTCTTCCACAGTGGGCCGAAGGCTGAGCTAGCACATTGGAGCAATGATGAATGTCTGTCTTCGGTCGAGATGAGGCTTCCCAGTTGTTGGGCTGGATTTTACGCTCCCCCACCAGCGGGCTCAAAGGCAGGAGATTCATAAAATCCAAAGGGTAGCCTTCGCACCACCTATCTGCCCAACCCTGATTGAAATTCCACAGGGGCCAGCGCAGCATCAGGCCGACTACTGGCCCTTGGGCTTATTGAGGTCCTTAAGTGGCTTATTAATGGCCACTTAAAGGGTTTCATTCCGCCGCCACTGATATTTTACCTGCGGTGAGTGGAGGCCTGCACCATGCAGGAAGCCCAGCAGCTTTAACTGTGCCAGTTGGTGTTGTGCAAGGGAAAAGGACCTCCTTTGCGACCCCCTTCCTGGGCCCACTGGATGCACCTCCAAGGTTATTCCCCCCCACCTTTAACTTTCTCTCCCATGCCTTTTGAAGCCAGCCCCCATCCCCTCACTCCCCTACCCCTTCCAGTCACTGAACCCTCCCCAGGCTCCTCTGCGTCGTGGGTTGCCTTTAATCCCAGGAGTGCCCACCGTTCCCAGCTGGCGCTGCTAGGACTGTAGAGCTGGCAGTCAATTGGTTTGGCCAGCAGCTCTCTGAGATGGGACTTCATATCGACTTTTTAGCTGGAGGGGGCGGGGACCATGACACACAGTAAAATCCAGCCTATGGATAATGGTCCACATTTTCCAGGATCTCACTGTTGATCTTAATTGATGGGAGGAGGTGTTGTGCTGGAGGAACTGGTTAGAAGAAGGATATTTAGTGGAAGGTGTATAATCTCTCATGCTTTGGAGAGGGAGTCGACAGTAATGTGGAGCTTAGTTTCTTGCCTTCGCAAGGTCCTCCAAATCCAATAGCAAGAAAGACAGCCCAATTGTAGCATTCTCTCCCAAGCCTGCATGCCAAGCATCACGGGGCTAATCATTCAAAACCAGCTCTGCTGGGCAGAGCATGTCGCTTGTATGCCTGACACCAGGCTCCTGAAGCAGTTGCTCTGCTCAGAACTCAGTCATGGCAGGAGACTTCCCAGAGGACAGCAGAAATGCTTTAAGGATGTCCTCAAAGCAACTGAGAAAGAGGTCAGATATATACGCCAACTCATGGGAACACGCAAAATAGAAGAGGTTCATTTGGGAAGGCATCGAACATATCAAGATACTTCGTCAGGAACACGATAGTGGCTGGGTCAAGGCTTCGCAGAGAGTGCAGAAACTGCCAGACGGCTCATCTATCCAGCGCTCCATGCACCACCTGCTCCAGATGTGGCAGAGCCTGCAGATTGTGCATTGAACTTATCAGCCATCTCAGAGCCCATCGAACTAGAGTGGAAGCAAGTCATCCTCGATCCCAAGGGACTGCCTAAGATGAACAAGATTTATTTACATAGGACCAATAAAGCTCTTGTAAGCAAATTGTCCAAAATGTGTGAACTGGAGGAAATACTGGTTTGGAGTAACAAGGATGGACGATTCAAGTTCAAGTACACCTGATGGATAAATTTATATTTCAAAATTGGAAGCAGACTCTATAGTATCAAACTTTAGACAAATCTAGACTGTAAAGACTGTATCACTTTATATTATCTAAAATTTTCTTTACATCTCATTGCATTTACATTATTTTTGAATAATTTCTAGAGACATCTCCCAACAAAATTTTCACAGGAAAATTTGAGCTGTATTACTTCTGTTAGTTCAGTAGCATTCTAAAAAAAACATAGTTTATACCAGACAGTAGCAGAAACTGGGGTTTCAGTGTCAATGAGCATTTGTTTGGAAACCTTGTAAGAACCTTTGCAAGTATCTCTGGGGTGAAACAGTTAAAGTAGTTCCAGTCTAAAGTAGCCTAAATTTGCATTCCTTGATTATATATCTAATTCAGAATGTCATTTCTGTGACTTTGGTTTCTTTTTAAAAAAAGACAGGTGTTAGCAATGTGGATACTGAGTGGCAGCCAAAACTCTTGTTACATTTTCCTTGCATATCTACGCAGCTAGCCAATGCTTTCGTTCATGGTGTTTTAAAATGAACAGTTTTTGGTCTTGATCTAAACAGCATTATTGAGCCTGTGTCTTTTCCAACATTTCACAATCTGTGGACCATTAAACACTAGTAGCCAGATTGTAGACACTTGGCGAGATCAATTTCTGCGTTTGTGACTCAGATCTTCATTTGCCTAAAAATTAACCTCCTAAACAGACCTCCCATTATATGGGAGTTGACCCTGGAATTCAAATTGAAAGATAGCGTGAGTAACTTGCCAACTGGTTAGTCTGATTCTGATGGTTAGTCCTAGAGCATCTTTGTGTGTCATACTAAACATATTGTTCTACTGAAGTTTTCATTCTTTGTTGTTCATCCAGAAAAGAAATCCTGGGATATGAGAACTAATGCCAACAAAAGTTTCAAAATATTATTAAGTAACAGATATTGTTGCTAAATGTAATACACGTTCAGTTATTCTAAACCTGCTATAAGGCTTACAGCAAACTAAAGTAAATATTTGATGCATTGCAGTTTTCAGCACCTTCTGTTAAACTGTTCATTTGGATAATCTTTTCTTCCGATTTGGCTTTTTTTTAAAACAGTTCTGCCAAAGTATTCCAGTGTAACAAACAGAACATGAAAATATCTAATGTAACAATTGAGAAGTTAAGTTGCATTTTCTAATATGTTCGTGTTCATTAATTAACCATGAAAGATGATGCATATTACACGCATTAGAAATATTGTACATGTTTTACTAAGTTACTTGCATGTAGTGGTGATATGCAAGACAAAATGACAGTGTCATTTGGCAAGTTATGTGGTATATTGTAGGTTTCACCTTTTCAGTAGCATAACTCTGTATCCACTGCCAAACTTCACCTGTAAGTATGGCTGTGGGAGCCAAGGGCCTGTGCCACCACTAGGCAAACTAGACGCTTACCTGGGGTGGCAAGATTTTGGAGTGGTGGGGGGGGGGTGGTGCAGCGGTAGCGGGGGGAGGGATGGGGGCTGCACAGGGGATGGCAAAAATCTACCGGCTTTTTGAAACAATTGAAACTGAAACCTGGTGTTTTAAACAAATCAGTGCCATAATTTGTCATCAGCAGCCAAGTGGAAAGAAACTCCCAACTCCCTTCATCATGAGACTTTGCATCATGGTGATATCACATTCAGCGCAGCACCGCACAAGCAAATTCGCACCCTCTTAAACTGGGGGGAGAAAAGTTAGGAGGACTCCGATTGGCTTGGATTTTGGGCTGCAATGGGATTGTTGGGGTTTGAATTTCATTGAGGGATTTGTGATGGGCACAAATCACTTCACCTCTGATAGGGTCAGTGATTTGTTTTTAAGGTTTACTGCAAATATTCTCGCATTATTTCTATTAATGACTGTGACTGAAAGTTAAGCAGCAGAGCTTTAACCCCCAGCCCTCTCGGATGTGTTCACATAGCAGGGAGTTTGAGTTCCCAATGTGGAGACAGTGAATCTCCAAGTTAACCTGCTCCCTAAACCTGATACGGGTTTCCAGTACTTGCTTCCCCTTCGAACCCACTCATGTCTTGCTGCCGCCTTAACATGACGTTACTTTCGCTGATGTCCCCCGGAACGTTGGGGTGTGTGGGTGGGGGGAGAGGGTGCCAGCCTGAAGGTTTGCCAAGGGCAGTAAATACCCTTGTGCCAGCCCTGCTGGGAGCCCACAGCTGCTGTTAATTTCTCTTTGTGATCAGCCAAGAGGAGATATGCTTCTGTGGAGCAGAACTGAGACCTGCCAGATTTCTTTCCTTCTCGCTTTCAAAGGAAGCATATTGCAGTCAGAAAGCTACTCCTTTGGTGAGGGTGCCCCAAGCATTTGGTGAAACTTGGCAGTCACGAGAGAGTTGAGTTTGTCTGTCCCCTGGCAAGCCTGGGATTTAAACTGACTTATGGTAACAGCAGGATCATGGTTTCCTGAAAATAGCATCGTCAAAAATTGATTAGGCACTGAACATAATGTTTCCTGGATCATGAATTTTAAATTATTAACAGCAAGTGCAGCATTTACCAATTCTGGTTAGTAACTATTTTGCTGATTGACTGCATGATTTGCTACATAACTGTTTGGGGCTCGTCTCCCAGCAAACTTTCCAACTATCTGGCATCGTTTTTATTCTAATTGAGAAATCTAATTGAGAAGTGAAGAACAAAGCACATGGTGCAGAACACTACCCTGCAGCTAATAGGAGCATGAAGAGCCAACCTTTGCTTTTTTATAGCTTACAGATTGCAATAATTATTCTAAAACTGTCCTGATTGGCCTCCCATCTTCCATCCTCGATAAACTTGAGCTCATCTAAAACTCTGCTGCCCATATCCTAACTCACACCAAGTTCTGTTTAACCATCTTCCCCTAGCTCGCAGATCTACATTATCTCCCGGTCTAGCAAAGCCTTGATTTTAAAATGCCCGTCCTGATGTTCAGATCCTCCCCATGGCCTTGCTTCTCTCTCCAACTCTGGCCCTTTGTCCATTCCCCACTTCCTTCACTCCATTATTAGTGGCTGTCCTTCACCCGCCACATCTGGAATTTCCTCCCTAAACCCCTCTGTCTCTTGGCTGCTCTTTCTTCCTTTAAGATGTTCCATAAAAGCTATCTCTTTGACCAGCCCTCTTGCCACAAAGAGCAACCTTCCATTTGTCTTCCTCATTACTTGCTCTGCCTGCCTGCTAACTTTTTGTGCTTTGTGTACGAGGACACCCAGATACCTATGTACCACAGGTCTTTGTAGCCTCCTTCCATTTAAATAATAGTTTGCTTTTCTATCCATCCCACCCAAGTGGGCAACCTCTGATTTTCCCACATTATAACCCCAAATTTTTGCCCACTCACTTAACATATCTATATCCCTATGCGGCCACTTTGTGTCCTCCTCACAACTTGCTTTCCCACCTATCTATGACTCACCAGCAAATTTGGCTACAACAACATGCCCCTTCATCTAAGCCATGAATCTGGATTTTAAACTGTCGAGGCCCCAACTCTGATCCATGTGGCACCCCTAGTTTGTTTGCCAACCTGAAAATGGCCCATTTATCCTGACTCTATGTTTTCTGTTAGTTAGTCAATCATTTATCCATGCTAATATATTATCCCCAACACAATGGAATTTAATTTTTTACAGCATTTTTTTATGTGCAACTTTATCGAATGCCTTTTGGAAATCCAAATATCCTGTACACCACATCTACTTATTCCCTTTTATCTACTCTGCTTGTTACATCCTCAAAGCAGTCTAAAAAATTTGTCAAACACTATTTCCCTTTCATAAATCCACATTGACACTGCTTGATTCCATTACGATTTTCTCAACGTGTTTCTACTATTTCCTTAATAATGATTCCAGCACTTTCTCAATGACTGGGAACTGGAGTATAGTTTCCTGCCTTTTGTCTGCCTACTTGAATAAAGGCATTACAGGGTAATGTTCAAAGGAATAATAATTATGCTACAATGCAACATGGTTCCTAGGAGTTTCACAGGAACAAGGAGTAAAGCAACTTGCTGAGGTGTGGCTGCTTCCCCGTAATCAGTTTTTTAAAAAAATTAACCGGGCAAATATATTGGACTTTGGAACCATGAAGAGATGTGGAAATGCATTGTGTATCATTAAAATTAGTTTAAATCTGTGTTATGTGGTGTGTGCCTGCACGTGTGTATGTGCATATGTGTGTGTGTGTGAGTTAACATTTAGTAAGATATGTTGTTGCCTTGATATGACATTAAGCAACTGCCAAGTAAAGATCTCAATGCAGGTTATCCATTATCCAAAATACTCAGGGCCGATTGCATTTTGGATTTCAGATTGTTTCAGGTTTTCGGATCCCGCATATGGTACTAGGCCTACTTATAATGCAATGGCTGAAGCCTAGGCTAGCTATAGTCTAAAAGTAAATAAAATGGCTAGAAAGTAAGATGTACCACAGAATAATAAATACAGGATACCTATAATACGTTCCCACCAGTGGCGCCATCTGCAATCCTGCTTGTAGAAGAGGGTTCAGAATGTCAATGTGCAGGAAAACAAGGAGACTTGCTGCACTAAAGCTGGGGTGCAGTCGGCAAGTTCGTGTCGGCTTGGGTCAGGAACTTGCGGCGCTAAAGGTCGATGAGGTTCAAAGCAAGTGTGGTTTTTGGATGTGTTCGGTTTTCAGATTTACGGATAAGGGATACTTGACCTGTATTCTTTATAGCAAATAAACATGACTTTTCTACTTAATGGCAGCCAAATAAACTTATTAATTTAAATAGAGTGAGAAAAGACTTTCAACAGTATAGATCCTATTAAAAGACGAACCTGCTGCATGGATTAATTAATTCAATAGAATCAACTTGGAGTTTTTTTGTTGCTTTTCTCTCCTGCCATTCAGAATATAACTCTATTAAAACCTTTTAAAATAAAATTGATGGATCAGAGATTATTCCCAGCAATACAAATAGGTAACAATTTGTTTTAAAGGGATTGGATATAAGCGTAAAAATGTCTCACTGCAATTGTATAGAGTCTTGCTGAGACCACACCTAGAGTACTGTGCACCATTTTGATGTCCTTACTTAAGGAAGGCTATACTTACCTTAGAGGGGGTGAAAAGACAGTTCACTACATTGATTCTAAGAGTGAGAGGGTTGTCCTGAGGAGAGATTGAGTAGACTAGACCTATAGTCTGCAGAGTTGAAGAATGAGAGGTGACCACTTTTAAAATTCTTGAAAGTCATGACGGGCTAGCTGTTTCTCAGGCTGCAGAGTCTAGAATTTGGGATTACAGCCTACAGCCAATCCTTTTCGATTCAGATAAAGAGAAATCTTTACACTCACAAGGTTGTGAACCGTAGTCTAAGGGTTTCTGGCATAGCAAAGGTTAATGGGGGATTGGGAAACAGTCGTGCCCAAATTGTGAAATAAAGATGCACATGATCTGAGATTAGGGCGAGTTGTGGACTGGACAGAGACCCTGTGCAGAAGCCAGCAGGGAGTTAGCTCCTGGCTTGGACTATACCCTGTATATATGTACATAGTTATATTACCAGGCCGGAATCGCCCGGTCCTGTTGGTGGCAGGCGTCAAGGTGGACGTGAGCAGACAAAATGGTGAGAAGGCCAAAAATTGGTTTTACACCATCGTGAAACCAGTTTGCGATCGTCCACTCCATCCATCAATGATGGGTTGCATTTCCGTCGTTGCGTGTCGGGAACCTAATTTCAATACTTTAGCATCTTATTATCAGCCCTGCTCACCAGAATCATCACCCAATGTCAAATTTACCGTCCAAGTCGGCGTGACTTCAGAACAGTGTGCATCTCGACTGCTTTTAAAAGATGCGCTCCTGGCGAGCTGAACTTCAAGGGGAACTCTGAGGTGAGGGCACGCAACCTTGCGCAGTGCTCGTGAGGATCGCCCATAGGACATCAAGGAAGAATTGCTGTGCATTTAGTGGGGGGACAAGAAAGTGGCTTTTTCCTGGCTGGCTTTCAGTGCGGTGCCGGAGCAAGGGCTTCAGTGCGGGTGAAGCCAGGGCGGGGGCAGCAAGAGGGCAGCACAGACTGAAGGAGGTACGCAAGCACATGCCAGGGTGAGGGGGGGGTGAGGGAAGTGGCAACGCCTTTGGAAAAGCTTGTCAAAAGTGAGCATTCTTCCACAGCCGAGATTGTTTAGCAGCAGTTCCATTGCAATGCTTGGAGTCAGAGCCTCTGAAACTCTTCTGCCCACTCGAGCAATGGAAAAGCATGAAAGTGCCACCAAATGCTCTAGAACCTTTCACACCCCAGACACAGACAGCAAATTAATGTGTGTTTTAGGGGACAGCAGATCAGTTGGCCGACTGGGCAAGTTGTACAATCCCCTTGCAAAAGGCGGCCATGTCGCAGTCACTGGTGGAGGTGCTCACAGCCCCTTGCAATGTCTTTATTCAGGTTTGGACCAGTATCCCTTATGGTTCAAGCTAACAGTGTAGCATTCAAGTGCAGGTTCGGAGAATGCCTGCTCCTGAGTTGAGAGCACAGCGTGCAGTCCTGTGGCCAAAAGCTGCTGCCAGTCAGTCAGGTGGAGTGGAGTGTAGGTGTTTCAGCCAGCCAATGAGTGCACTACACACTGACCATCCAAATGGTGGCCCTTACTATCCTGCATACATGAAGGGGCCTTCAGACTTAACCAAGAGAGGCTTTTAGGACACATATTCTAACCCACACCTCTCTATTTGATCCTGGAGGAGAAGTACATTAAAATCATGGAGCTTGGTGATGTGGTGGTTTGCTTCATGGCTTACAGGGAGCAGAGAAGAAGAGTGCAGTAGAGGTGCCTGACTCGGCACCCTCCTGAAGTTGAAAGGGCGGCAGGGCCTGCTGCACATGCAGCTGAAGATCCATAGAGAGCTGTCACTCGTAGGTGCTTCGCTAATCCCAAGGTCCAAAGGTGGTGCTTGTCATTCCTGCAGATGACTGAGAACCAGTGTTGCTGAAGACTGCACATGTCAAGGGAACTGATCGGTCACATATGCCACCTGCTGCAGGATTTGGCGCCACGGGGACATAGCAGACATTCTCTGCCATTGGCTGTGAAAGTGACCATGCGCTCAATTTTTATGCCAGTGGCTCCTTCCAGTGCTCCACAGATGACTTGTGCAGGATCTAACAAGCCTCCGTGCACAAGTGTATCCAGGAGGTCACGGATGCCACCTTTGTGAAGACACAGAACATTGTGTGTTTTGCCCGGAATCAGGAAGCAAGAGTGCTGGGATCTGAGCAGATCTCTGGTTTCCCACAGGTGCAGGGTGCCATTGACTGCACTCACATGGCGCTTAGATCTCTGTGGCAACAAGCGGTCAACTACATCACAGTGAGGGCTAAAACTTACTGAATGTTCAGCTGGTGTGCAACCACCACAAACATATCCTACAGATCTAATCATGATTCCCAGGGAATATCCATGACTCCTACTTCCTTAGCAGGTCTCAGAACCCTAACACCTTCCAGGGGCCAGAGAGGCTGCAGGGCTGGATCCTTGGGGAAGAGGGCTAGCCACATTGGACATGGCTGATGATGCCCTTGCAGCAACCTCAGAGTGCAGCAGAGCGACAGTATAACCGTCCCACATCCCGGACTTATGTGGACCAAATGATAAGCAGTTTGAAAATGAGGTTCCTGTGCCTTGACAGGTCCAGTGGAGCATGGCAGTGCAGTCCACGAGGTTATCGCACATCATCGTAGCTTGCTGTGCACTACACAACCAATGAAGGAGGACCTGGCTGAGGAGGCGATGGAAGAGCTGCACATCTCTTCCGATGAGGATGTCGTCAAGTGGAATGATGGTGATGAGGTCCTGGAAGGTGAAGATGCCGACTATAAGGCCATCGCACTGGCCAGTTGAGGCAGGCACGCTTGGGAGGCCTTCGTAGCTGCATGATTCATGGAGGATGATGACGAGATGCTGTTTGGCAGTCCTGACATCCTCACCTTGCATCTGTGAATGTCTGACTCCTGCCTGGGTGAGGGCAGCTTGTTTGTGCTCTGTGATCAGGATCATATCATGGAGATGCAGCTGTGAAACTTTAAATGCACCTGATCCTTTGCCAGCCTTCAGCACCTGTCCCCTTCAGGAGCACACCATCACCAGACACAGATGCTGAAGAGATGGGGGGCAGCCCCACTTCAAAGGTGCTGAGAGCAAACAGAGAAAATGGCAGAACTCTGTGACACCTGCTCATGACATTCTGGCAGCAATGACTAGCACTGTCGAGATGCAAGCATCACTGATGAGTCCAGTGAGTGTGAAGCTGGATCACTACTTTGGCCTGAAGGTTACACACTGCATAGGGGAGAGGCCCTGGACTGAGACACCTGCCTTTGTCTTGTGCAGGAACCAAGGTTTCACATCTGAGTGATAATGAGCATTGCCCATGATAACAAGAACATAAGATGTAGGAGCAAAAGTAGGCCATTCGGCCCATCAAGTCTGCTCCGTCATTTAATGAGATCATGATTGGTCTGATAATCCTTTATTCCACTTTCCTGCCTTTTCCCCATAACTCTTGATTCCCTTACTGATTAAAAATCTGTCTATCTCAACCTTGAATATACTTAGCGACCCAGGCTCAACAGCCCTCTGTAGTAAAGAATTCCACAGATTCACTACCCTCTGAGAGAAGAAATTCCTCCTCATCTCTATTTTAAATGGGTGACCCCTTACTCTGAGATTATGCCCTCTAGTCCTAGACTCTCCCGTAAGCGGAAACAATCTCTCAGCAACTACCCTGTCAAGCCCCCTAAGAATCTTATATGTTTCAATAAGGTTATCTCTCATTCTTCTAAACTCCAATGAGTACAGGCCCAACCTACTCAGCTTCCCCTCATAAGAAAATCCTTCCATACCCGGGATCAACCTAGCGAACCTTCTCTGGACTGCCTCCAATGCCAGTATATCTTCCCTTAGATAAGGGGACCAAAACTGTTCACAGTATTCTGGGTGTGGTCTGACTAATGCCTTATATAGTTTTAGCAAGACTTCCCTATTTTTATACTCCATTCCCTTTGAAATAAAGCCCAACCTTCCATTTGCCTTCCCTATTACCTGTTGAACTTGTATGTTAGCTTTTTGGGATTCATGCACAACACTTCCAAATCTTTCTGTGCTGCAGCCTTCTGCAGTTTTTCTCCATTTAAATAATATTCAGCTCCTCTATTCTTTCTGTCAAAGTGCATAACCTCACATTTTCCCACATTATATTCCATCTTCCAAGTTTTTGCCCATTCATTTAACCTGTCTATATCCCTTTGTAGATTCCTTGTGTCATCCTCACAACTTGCCTTCCCATCTATTTTTGTGTCATCTGTCAACTTGGCGATAGTACATTCACTTCCCTCATCTAATTCATTAATATATATTGTAAATAATTGAGGCAACAGCACTGATCCCTGTGGCATTCCACTAGTTACAGGTTGCCATCCAGAAAATGCCCCTCTTATCCCAACTCTCTGTCTTCTATTAGTTAGCCAATCCTCTATCCATGCTAATATATTACCCCTAACACCATAGGCTCTTATCTTATTAAGTAGCCTTATGTGCGGTGCCTTATTGAATGCCTTTTGGAAATTCAAATATATTACATCTACTGGTTCTCCTTTATCTATCCTGCTTGTTACCTCCTCAAAAAGTTCTAAGAAATTTGTTAGGCATGATTTCCCCTTCATAAGGGGCCTTAGGCAAGGAGACATTCTTGTGAAATTATTTAGTGAACATTATCTACAAGTGATTAACCCGAGGCTGTGCGACTACGTCATCTTAATCTTCCTAACCCTTCCGCCATGGCTTGGTGCTCCCCAACATCCACAGTGAAACTGGAGACAGCCTACTGACTGCGATGCCCTGTCTGTGATTACTTCGGCATGCGTCCTGTGGAGAGCCAAGACCCCGGCCTGCTTTGGGTGCCCTGCTGTGGGCCAGCTGCTCTCTCCTTGGAGCTGGAACTGTGGGCTCACAGGAAGAGGGTTTTCAATGGCCAGACATTCCTGGAGTCACCTGGATGGATGACCCCGGGGTGTCGAGCTTCTGGTCCTCCGCCCTATGGGTGCCAGACAGCCCGTGGCTGACTCCTTGAGGAGAGGGGGAAGCTGTACTGAGATCAAGCTGACTTGGATCCCTCTCCTGTTGACACTTTTGGAGGTCAACTATGGCATCAGCGATGGAGTTCATCCCGTGCAGCAGTGCAGGACCAATGTCCTGGACCAAGAGAGTCCCGGAGGCCACCATCCAACCAGTGTTGACCTAGGTGCATGCCGGCACTATCACCTTGGACTGAAGGCGGACAGACTCCTTTAATATCTCTTGCAATTTGAGGAGTACAGTGCACCAGACATCCCTTCCTGATGTTCCCGTGATTGTCTTTGCAACTATACTAAGTGATTGAGGATCGAGTCCAGAGGCTCATCATCTTACTCAGATTCAGCAGTTTCCTTGCCTCCAGCAGTCCTCCTAGTGCTGCTGACTAAGGTTGTCCGTGTCTCTGCCTGCCGTGGAACAGATTATGTGGTGTGCTCACCATATCGTGATCCCAAAGCTACTCTACATCTCGTTCCCATCTCGAGGGTGTATGTCACTGCACTGGTGGAGGATGTCAATGAGCACTGTGATAGGTCTTCAATGATATTGCCCTCAGGATCCTCACCCGAGGTGCTTCTGGCATTGGGGTTGGGGTCAAGGTCGCCTGAGGGCGACGTGTCAGATGAACCTTGGAGAGAAAGTGGAGATTATTAGTGCTTGACAGCCAAGTTCAACACAGAATAGTGGACTTAGAGTAGTGTTGAGAGAAGGATGATGTGGTGCAGGATCCTCACATGGGTGTTCGCCATCGAACTCACCCTCGCTACAAGAACGGTCGACATCCTCTCTGGCCAGCTCCAATGTGTGACTCTTGAATGGAGTGAGGATCTTGAAGCCCACCCTGGGTTTGGGACCTCTCCCCTTGATTGTGCGCGATCTTGTCTTGCATAAAGATAGCTGGAGAGATTGCGAACAAGGCGCATGTCAGGCCAAATGAGAGGATGGCAGGCGTGCGTGTGTGCTGAGTGAAGACATTGACGGGCTTGGGAGGCTATCTCCAGAGGAGATGAGGCCAGATGGTGATGTGAAAGTGTGTGAGTGTGATGTCCCTTGAGCTGGCAGTGAGTGAGATGATTAAAATGCTTTAAGTATGCTTTAAATATGGCGCCCAGCATGAGAAAGTGGCAAGGGAACTGCGTGGTGGGCCAATTGGAGGCCTACTACCAGCGATTCAGTGTGTTTCCTGTGACTGCATAATTTGAGGTGGGAAGGGGATGATATGCTGCAGAAACCTGCCATTGCAGCTGGTGAATAAAACGTCTTTTTTCACACCCGCTACCACACTTAGTGCAAATTTGGGATGATTCTGCCCTTAATGTTTAATTGTACAAGACTCAGCTCCTCTTCATGAGACCTACTGAACATATAACATGAACCTTTGGAATTTTCTACCCCAGAGAGGTAAGGATGCTCAATCATTGAGTATATTCAAGTCAGATTTTGGATACTATGGGAATCGGGATGTGGGGATAATGCAGAAAGGTGTAGTTAAGGTAAAACATCAGTCATGATCTTATTGAATGGTGGAGCAGACCTGCAGGGCTGCTCCTACTCCTATTTCTTGTGTTATTGTTTTAAATAAGCCTGTAATTGGTGTAGAGGAAAGTTACACTACAACTTTAATTTCACTTTTGCTCTCTTCTTAACTTATTTATGTTTCTTCAGCTGCAGAATCCAAACCTGTAGATTCCAGTCACTTATTCTCAATTGGAAAAGTGGGTGGATTTTATCTTCGACTTTGTTTTGTATGAAACATTATTAAATGCTATCATGCTGTTGATCTCAAGAATCATACCAATACAATTTGATGAAATATGACCCATATGGAACATATATTTGTGCCTCCTAATGTGGCTATTTGGAAAACCTTACATTCATATAAAAAGGACACATCCTTTACTCATTAGCTGGAAGAAACGGGGTTTTTGGCATAGGGTTCTTGTGGAAACACTCTATTGCCTTTTATATGGATCGGTCTTTAGTTTTTGATGACACTGTTTAGAATAGGAAGTATCTAATAAGCAAAGCATTTTCTTTAATGTATTGCCAGCTCATTTAATGTATGCCTGAAGGCCTGAAATTTTATCTTCGATGTTGCAATAATATGTATTTAATTCTCTGAAGCGTTCATAGCAGAAGCTTCATACTTTAAGGGCAGTAGAAAATATTTTTTCAAATGCAATAATTTAAAACATCTGTAGTGATTAAAACGAATAAAATGTGCGGCAGTCTTTTATAACTCAATCAACATTCATGTTAACCCATACCAGTAGCCAATTACATTTTCTCATTTGCTTCAATTCAGTTTTGAAAATGTGTTGTTCTGCTTTTGCTCCATTTACACAATAAAGCTTTAATGCACTTATTGTCAGTAGGAATTTGCTTATGTTCAGAGTGATTGTAGCAATTCCAGTGGCTTTCACAGCAGGGTACTTAGTTAATGGACCTTTTATCCAAGATTTTGGACCTAGTCTAAAAGGCCATCCTGCCCACCTTCAGCGTGAAATCTTTTTGTCAGTTGTTTAAATCATGTTAATTTGACCACTCTTCTGGAAAGGCCTTTCCTTGGTTGTAAGTCTGGTGTTCAGAGTCTGACTAAATTCTTACCCATGTTTGTAAACCCAGTCTCATCCAGAAGTTCATAGGATTGTGAGGTTGGAGGCTGAACAGTGGCTAACTGAAGTTGGAAGAGAAGAAATGCTGACAGTAAAGTTCCAAACATTATGAATCCTGAAATATGATTTGATAATGTTTGAGCTCTGTTGTAAATCTTAAACTTGTGGAAAAGAAAATATAGACATCTTTGGGATGCAATTTGACTTGACCAATTTGACCAAGCTTATCACTATCTTACCTTACATGTCCTTATGTGGCTTGGTGTTATATTTTATTTTATAATATGTTATAGTGTCTTGGGACATTTTATCAAGTTAAAGACACCATAAGTTGTTATTCTTGTATCCTGCCTTCATTTAACTCATTGGTAGCAATGAATCTCCTGTCGTTTTACTTAAGTTGGTCACAAAAGATGGCTTATCTTACAACTGTTTCTTGTAAGAAGGCTAAGAAGTATTACCGTGCCAACCCTGGAACAAGTGGGAATAATGTGTTTTCCCCATTCATTTTGATGCGTTAGGCAGATAATAGGGTTATCCAAGACTTTATGTTGGCCTGAATTTTGTGGTAGTAATGACGGTAAAACTGTCAGCATTCCCCATCGTTACTCCTCTGAAATGGGTAAAAACTTCTGGAGTCTGCACATGCAAAGTTAAACATGGAAACCCAGAAGCCCTGCAGACTGCAATCATTGAGAAGTCACCAAACTGACGAGAATTTACCTTTCATGCTGGAGTATCACTGTTAAAAATCCATCACAAAATGAAACCTTGCTATTGAGATGTAACTGGGTTTTTAGCAATGTACTAAATCGTAGCTACTGCTGAAGAGTCTCTCCTGCCCTGGAAAAGAAATCTTAAATTAGTGTAATGCCAATTTTCCCATTCTGACAATTCCCAATAATATAATAATTTAATATGATTTTTTTAAAGTTTAAGATGTTTCAGCTTTTAAGGTGTCTGTCCCAATTATTTATTTCACTCATTATAAAATTGAATATAAAGTGCAGAATAATCATCATGTATTTGACGTTTCGGTTTGCTGTCTGTGAGAATACTTCAGTGTGATTGCTTATTTTGCTTGATGACATCACTGTTGCTGGATGCCTGGAGATTCCCTTAACTTGCCACCAAATTCAGTCTGACCGCGTGAAAGGGGAATTCCATATTACAGAGATCACTCAACCTTTGTGGACAGCTCTCTTTGAGGTCGGTGATGCGCTCCATCACTCTGCAACTGCAAAATCTGGGCCATTATGTGCGTATGTCAGGCATAGCTCAGTGAATAGCACTCTCACCTCTGATTCAATAGATTGTAGGTTCAATTCCAGTCCATAGGTTTGAGCAGGTATCCCAGGCTGACACTTCAGTACTGAGGCAGCACTACACTGACAGAAGTACGGTCCTTCAGATGTGTGTTCAACCAAGGTCCCAACTGCCTCCTTAGGTGAACGCAAACAATCCTGTAGCACTATTTCAAAGAAAAGAAGGGGATATCTTCGCAGGGTTTGGGCAAATACTTATCCCTCAATCATGAAACTAGATTATTATTATCACATTGATGTTTGTGGGACCTTGCTGTGCACAAATTAGCTGCCACACTGCAGTATCAACTACATTTCAAAAGTAGTTGATTCATTGTTAAAGCACCTTGAGATATTCTGAGGTCATGAAAGGTGCCATAGATAGGCAAATTATTTTCTTCATAGATACTTATATTTTAAAAAGAGCACAATGTTGTGTATTTTCATTGATTTTACATTCTTTCTCCTCCCCAGTTCGATTTGTAAAGCTCCCCCATCCAAATCGGCACTTTGAATGCATCTCTGCTACACACACTTCTGGAATTCTGCCCGCATTAACTTGAACTGATTAATATTAAGTGCATGAGCAGACCATGAATGGTTTGCCTCCAGCCTTTCCCGTCCTTTACACACCAGTTTGTTAATGGCAGAGATCGGAAAATTGCTCTTTGGCAATGTCTGAACTTCAAGCCACAAATAGCAATTCCCTGATATGCTGTTCCTTCAGTTAACATATTGCATTTCCAGAGTCCTCCTTGAAAAGCTGTGTACAGTAATACAATAAAAAGAGATATATAGAGATATTTGGGAAAGGCAGTGGAGTGGCTAAGGTTTTAATACAAGTGTTCACTAAAGCTCCCACAGACAGCAATGATATAGGGGACCCGTTAAACTGTTTTAGTAAAGTGTGGTTGAGGATAAATACTAGGCTGGACACAGAACGTCCCACTTCCCCTGCTCCTCGTCAAATAGTGTTATAGCATCTTTTACATGCAGCTGAGAGGGCAGACAGGGCTTTGGTTTAGTGTTTTAATTTGAAAGACTGCATCTCCCAATAGTACAACACTCAAATCAATTTTTGCACTGAAGTGCCAGCTTAGATTACATGGTCAAGTCATGGAACTTAAGTTTGGGGTTTGAGTCCACAATCTTCAACTCTGTGGCAAAAGCGCTTGCCACTGAGTGAAGGTTGGCAGATGAGTGGCAATTTCTCCTGAGTCAGTCATGCACCTCTGAATGGTTCATTGACAAGCAAGCCTCTCATTTTCAACCAGGAAATAGTTTGTGATGCAGGAGGAGTGGAAAGTTGGAGAGAAAAATATTTTAAAAATTGCGACACAGAAAAAATGCTGGTATGTGGATGAGATATTTCCTAAATTTATTTTGTTTATTTTTATTTTGATTGATTTTACCTACATACTAACGAATGCAATCGTAATCAGAAATACCCAGTGACACTTTGGTATGCAAGTTATATTGTACAAGAGGTGGAATTTTACAGTCCTGCTGATGTCAGTAGACTTTTGAACGCTCACCGCATTTTATGGCCCTGCCCCCCACCATGATGGGGCCATAAAATTCTGCCCAGTGTGTAAGTGTTAATGTATGCCCCTTCTTTCTGAATTGCTCTTTTGAAGGCTTGGTGCCATCTCTTGCCTGTAAAGGATGCCTCGCTGTTAATTAGACTTCTCGCTCACCTTTCAATTTAAAAGCTCTTTATGGTATGACTTTCTGGAAGTTCGAGCTGATAACAGCACAGGAAGGGCAACAGGGCATATGAAGTGTCAGTGAACAATGGGACCAACAGTGTATCTCCTTAACTAATGAGATTTGAGGACTATCAAAAGAGGGGAAGGGTGGAGAAGGAAATAGGGCAAGTTGGAGTCAAATCAGGCATAGAAAAAGAAATAAAGAGAGGGAAAGAAATATTAGATTAAGAAAGAAAAAGAGGTAGAATGGAAAAGCAAGGAAAATAATGATCCATTTTAAACTTTGTAAATCTCTAAGAATAATTCACTACCTGAAGTAATGAGACTCCACAGTTTGTTCCCATTATGGGCCACAAATGTTGATTGGCATTGCATTAACACTTATCATGTTGTTCCCTCCGCTATTAATTACAAGACAATTAATGTGCAAATCCAGCAAGTTCTCAAAAATAATAGTGCGGGTAAGGGTGAGATGCCATTTACAAAGAGCAAAAAATTAAATGGCATAAATTGAACAGGAAATTCTGGAGGTTTGTAACAAATGGGGCAGAATTTTCCTATTGGCATGTGGGGGCAGGCCCCGCACGCCCATGCGTAAAATGACGCATTGTGACATCGGGCAAGTGTCTCGATCTCACCGCGTGCCATTGCGATGTTTTGTTGGGCAGGCGCGCGTCAGTCTCCAATGCGTGCCCGCCATTAATTAACCTGCCACTTAAGGCCCTTGAGGCGCCACTCGATGGCGATTTTTTGGCGCCTGTGCAATCTTTGGGTGGCGCACAGACACAACAGGCAGGCAGGTAGAACACATTTGAATAAACCTCATCCATGTGCGGGATAAGAGGGCTTAGTGGGTTTGCGAGTGTGCTCTGTCAAATATTGATTTTTCAAAGTTACTGATACTTGCCTGTGTGATCTGCAAAAGTTCAAAATGCATACCAGCTGCTTGGTCTGGACTTACAACCTTCAGGTCAGCACCCAGCAGTGAGGAATCTTTTTTGGGCCTTCAAGTTTCAGGAAGCCTTCCCTTAGCTTGGGAATGGGAGCTGAACTCTCCACTGGATGCAGCTCCTCTGATGAGGAAGCGAGGGCTAGAAGGGGGAGGAGGCCAGGAGTGCACATTCAGCCTCCAGAGGAGCCCCCTTTGGGAGGACAGTGGCAGGCACAAAGGGGTGCAGGGCCAAGAGGCAGTCCAAGGCAGGAGTGGCCACAGAAGATGCCACTATCCTGCTGCCAAAGTATACAGGTGGTGAAGCAGCTACCTCAATATGTCTGAGGTGCAGTACCAAAGGAGGTTCCGTATCTCAAGGAAGACAGTCAACTATATCTGTCAGATGATCAGGCCTGAGACCTCCACTAACTGTGTAGGTGGACACCCCATGCCAGTGGCTCTAAAGGTCACAGCTGCCCTCAACTTCTTTGCCTCTGGCTTCTTCCAGGGGTCAGTGGGTGATCTTTGCGGTGTCTCCCAATCAGCTGTCCTCACTTGTGTCAAGCAGGTTTCAGACACTCTGTTCAGGCTTGCATTGACCTTCATCCACTAGCATCGGAACCAGGCAATGCCAGGAACAATGAGCCAGAGGCTTCGTGGCAATTGCTGGCTTCCCCCGTGTCCAGGGTGCTATAGACAGTACACATGTGACCATCAAGGCGCCAGCAGGTGAGCCCAGTGCCTTCGTCAACAGGAAGGGCTTCCACTTCATGAACGTGCAGATCATGTGAGACCACAGGATGCTGATTCTACAAGTCTGTGCAAGGTACTCAGGCAGCTCCCACAATGCCTACATCCTCAGACACTCTTCAGTGCTCTGGCCCGGCTGGATGGATTGCTGCTGGGTGACAAGGGCTATCTCCTCAGAAGGTGGCTCATGACGCCTCTCCGCCATCCAAGAACAGAGGCTGAGCAGCGGTACAATAGGAGCCACGCCTCCACAAGGGCTGTGGTGGAGAGAACCATTGATCTTCTCAAAATGCACTTCTGATGCCTGGACCACACTCCAGTAGTCCCCCCAGATCGTGTCTCGGTGATAGTGGTTGTATGCTGTGCTCTCCACAATCTTGCGCTGGAAAGGGGGGATGCAGTGGACAATGAAGATGTAGACGGAGTGGCTGCGGCTGCACACGATGAGTCCAGCAGTCAGTCCGAGGATGAGCATGCATAGGGAAATGCTGAGGGGCTGGACGCTGACCCGGGCATACTCCAGGGAGGCAGGGACACCCAGGAGGCTTTAATCCAATGGACCTTCAGCTAGCACACCACATATGGATCTCCAGGACAAGCCTGGGCTGTAGGTTCCATACTCGATACCTAAGTGCAAAATCTGCCTGGTTAGGAACATTAACTAAGGTCCTTGTTAATAAAGCTGAATGTCCCACAAAACACTCATAACATTTTTGGAAACCATCCACCTGCAGAAGAAAAGAGGCACCCTCAGCCATGTGACATAATTGTATTTAATATTACAACCAAAGAAACTTAATGAAACAAAATGATAAAGGTGTTAAAAATCACACCAACTCACAAAGACCTCATTGTGGGCCAGCACAAAAGCACCAGTGATAAACCCGTGGTGTACCTAAGGTGCCTCGTCTTTACGTTTCCGGATGCTACATCTTGGTGCTGCCCCATCGCTGGGAGTGGTATCTGAGACAGCCTGCTGACCCTGCTGTCCTGTTTGCCTCGATGACCTTGGTGGTCGTCCTTTGGCCCGTGGAGTCTGTGCTGGCCCCGCCTGGGAGGGAGCTGCCAGTTCCACAGCTGGCATCTCCCCAGTTGTCACAGCCTCACGAAAGGCTATGGTCACTGGCAGAGAGGTGCAGGAGCTGCTGCCCACATCTGGAGCGTCCTGAGAGGTGCCCACAGAGACAACAGGCAGCTGCTGCACCAAAGTGAGTTTGCTTCGGACCTCCCTGCTCACTGTGGATGGATGGGCACTGAGCTGTGAAACTTGGTGCCCACACCATCTCCCACACTGGCACTGACCAGCTGAGGTCAATGCCAATGTGAGGGCTTGCTGGTCAGAGTGCATCCCCAGGAAGCCCTGACAGATCTCCTGGAGGAGGCTCTCCACAAGAGTCGCCACTTTCTCCATGGAGGACGCATGGCGCTCGGCCATGAGGTTCATTGCTTCGGCGATAGTCCGAGTAGACTCCTCCACCACGGAGACCAAGCCAAGCATAGCCTCATGTATCTCCTCCAGATTCTCCTGCACGTCCGGCCGCATTTCCTGAGATTGCTGCATCACGGACGACTCCAGAGACACATCATCAGGCACTGACTGAGCATGGTGTGACACTGGTGAGACTTCAGGGGCCTCAGGTGTGAAAGGGGACCTCTGCTGCTCCTCCTCCCAGCCCTACTCCACTGATGCTGAAAGGAAGAACAAGGACATTGGATCAGTTAACATGGAGACAATGTCAATGTGCATCCCTGTCCCCCGGATCATTAAGCGTTCATCCTTCCATAAGCAATGATCAAGCCATGTTGCAAACTTCAAGCACTGAACACTCAGCGCTGCCATGGCTGTAGGGAGAACAATGGTAACCTCACTGCTGGGCATACATACCTGGCCGTGGCACCCCAGCCTCACCCACACCAGTGGACCTGGGCGCATGGCACCTTTCCAAATCTAGGGCCTCCTGCTCGAAGCAGCTGAGAATCGCCAACTGTGCCAGGCTGCTGCCAGTCCTCACCCGCTCGGCAGCATTATGTACCATTCTTCTCCTGAAAAGGAGAGAAGAGGATTGATTAGAGCTATTTGTACCTGGACTCTCTTTGCGGACGGCCCACCCCAACCAGAGTGGGACTTTGCAGGGCTCCAGTGTCTCTTCACCCCGCTTCTGCCGAGCACTCACACAAAGATGCTAGGCCTGTCCCCCACACCCACCATCCCCTGCCCACCCCCTTGGCCAAATGCTGCCTACATCACATTTGGCACCACACGGTCTGACCTTCCATAGCAAGAAGGAGCAAGCACATGGAGCACAGAGGACAGCAGATCGATTGGTGCCACGCCACCTTGAAACTCCCCTCCCAACATGTCATCACCCTGACTTTGTCATGTCCTGGAGTTCCAGCACTGAGCCTAGGTACAGCTCCTCCAGGTTGACCCAAAACAGTAAAGTGGGTCTCAGTGCATCACTTGCTGCAGGGGCAGAACCCATCTTTTCACCACCCTCTCAGGGTGACCTGGACATGGGCAGTATCTGCTGGCCCACCCAGCGAAGGACACATACCGTCAATGATTCGATGCAGTCACTGCACTCGGACTTGTAAGGTGTTGGGGGGCACCAGTGTGGAAAGCCGACCTGATGGGCTAAGTGACCAATGCCAACGTGGTACTCACCCCTTCCTGAGCGCAACAGATCGTTGAAGCGCTTGCGCCACTGGATCCAGCTGCGCCACATCACATCGCTGGAACTCACCACCTCCTCCACCTCCTCCCAGGCAGGTTTCGTCATGGGGTGGGGGGGGGGTGCTCCTTCTCCCGTCCTGGGGAACCAGCACCTCTCGCCGTGTTGCCAACTTCTCGGGGAGGGCAGCAAGGTAATCATCGGAAAAAGGGGTACAGTGCCCTCCTGCCCTACCCTCCTGCCTGGCCTGCTCACCAGCAGCGCTCTGGGGAGCCCTTCCACTGGCCGTGATTCGCAGCCTTTGAAAGGCTGCAGCAGCTTTTAAACAGGCCGCCGGGTCACCATTGGACCTGGAGGTCATTGGAGTCCCACTGCTTCCAGCCCACTCCCGCTGCCTCAGGAGCCGCAATTCACACTGGGGGGGCCTTAATTGGCCGGCCCGTGTAAAATGACGGCGGGCCCCAATCGCGGGCGGCATTCAGGTCCGCTCCCACTCCGCTCGCCCAACAAAGCAGAAAATTCTGCCCATGGTGTTTCATAATCGCTGAACTTGCTGGCTGATTTGTATATTAATAGCAGCCTGTGCATTAAAGCGCATTACTTCACCAGCAAGATCTGGCCCATTGATTTCTTACTGGAGTACAGTTTCACGGAGACTGCCTATCATCCAGCACTTCAGCTGAGTGACAGTAGTCACATGCAATTAATGGGCTGAATAATACAGGGACCCAGATGGCACACCCCTCTCTTCCTGAAACCATGTTGGTGTGAAGTCGACCGACTCCAAGCCAAACAGCTGGGCTTATTAACCAGGGCTGAGTGGGACTTCTGCCTCTCATTGGGGTGGGGAGTCCCGTCCTCTGGAGCTGTTGGCCAATCGGATTGGCTGACAGCTCCAACATTCCCGGCAACAGTCATAGGCAGCTGCTGGGACTACAGGAGAGGATTGGAGCCCAAGGCTTAGGATCCCGGAGAAGGTAAGTCCAGGATCTTGGGCCAGGAGAGTTTGGGAGTGTTATGGACAGAGGCAGTGGTTGGGGAGAGGGACTGGGTAGGAATGAAGTGGGGGGCTCAGTCTAAGGAGGGCTGCCCCACAATCACCAAAGGGCATCCCCCAAAAGGTGACCCCCCTTTCTTCACACCCTTTAACGATTTCAGGTTAAAAATTGCACTTCCCGCTCCCGCCCTGCTGCTCACTTCAAATATATAATGGCGTGGGCAGTGTATTGTTAGGATCAATAGGCTTGCTTACAAGTTTAATTGGCCATTTTAATGTGACCGGCGGCCTGCCCCTCTGTATAATCGGGATGAGCTCTGGGGTGGGTGGGGTGGTGGTGGTGGTATGGGCGCCCACTCCAATTTACCTGTCCCCTTGTGGGAAATACGCCCACCAGGGGCACATAAAATTCAGCCCGTTGAGTGCCCGTGGTGATCTCGGGGAAATTAGGGATGGGCAATAAATGCTGGATTTACCAGCAACACTCGCATTCCATGAATTATTTAAAAATGTGTTGTCGAAAAGAGAGACATGCTGCTGAAGTTTTTTTGCGTTGCGCTCATCAGACCAAATGCAAGAATGCCCAAAGAAATGAGGGGTATCACAGCTGAGCCCACTCATGTACTTCTCAGAACTGCAGTCTTCCATGCATCCAGCACAGATTTAGAAACAACAAGAAGACCATTAAGCCTCTCGAGCCAGTTCCACCATTCAGTGATCTGTATCTCTACTCCATCTACCCTTTCTGGCTCTGTAAACTTAAATACTCTTGTCTAACAAGTACCTTTCAATCGTAGTTTTAAGGGCAGAATCTTGTGCCCTCACCCATGGCAAGTTTGGTGGCAGGGGGTGCATTTGACTCTGCAACCTTCCCGCCTCCACCCTGATTAGTGGACGGCCTTCCCACTCCACCACCAACTGAGGTCCTTAAATGGGTAATGAATGCTCACATAAGGGCCTTATCCCGCCACCGCTGGCTCGCCATGCAGGAAACACGACAAGCAAACCCGTGCAGGGTTTCCCGGGGGTTCCCTGGGGGGGACCCTTGTTCTACGGCACTGAGTGCCTGATCGAGAGACCCGGTATCAGGAAGAGGGTGCTGAGAACCACCCACCTACCCTTGCGGTCGACCCATCTCCCACCATCACTTACCTCTGACCTGGGATCCAGCAGAGATACTAGGCCTCGGATGGGTCTCGTACCTGCGGAAGCCACCACCTCCCAGGTGGTGCTGCCATTCAGTAGAACTGACCCCTAATTGGCCGGCAGACTTCGACTGGTGGGACTTCAGCCTCCCCCCACTGCTGCCCAGGTTTCTTGATCCCGGGGATGGCCAGCCACTGGCCTGTTAAATGCCTGAGTGGCTCAAGGTGCCATGGGCCTTCCTGAGAAGAAGGGATATGAGGCTCTCGCTGGCTGTCCAGCAGGTGGCTCAGTCTCCTATTGGGTCCACAAGATTCTGCCCGATGTTTTCAATTGACCCTCAGCACGGACAGCTTTTTGGGGGAGAGAGTTCCAGATTCCCACTACCCATTAGTGTAAAGAAGTGCTTCCAAACATCATCCCTCTGATTTTTAAGGCTATGCCCTCTTGTTCTCAACTCTATCTACCCTGTGATCTGCCTTTAATTACTATCGACACCCCAATCAGTTCATCTTTCATCTTCTATATTCAAGGGAATTAAAGCCCATTCGATCCAATTTGCCCTCATACTTTAGCTCTTTTAGCCCTGGATATCTGAGTTGACCCATGCATCTGTCCTTTGTCTGAAGTTGCTTTCCCAATTGCCCATACATAACAGTGAGCACCATTAGCCTCATTGTCATTGTGGCAACAAACCTGGGCCAATGCTGTTGAAAAACATGCTGTGTGTAAGCTTGGTGCACTTCTGTCTTTGTCATTTATTATGTGCTTATTTACAAGATTCCACTAATAAATATGACTCTCCCACCTTATCACTGCAGACTTGTCAGAAAGAGCAGAATAAGACCACCTCTCCAGAAGGAACTCCGATGGACACTTCTTCACGACACAGTGGAGCCCAGGATAGTGGTATTGGGAGTGACAGTGCGCGAATTCGGATTGTTCAGATTGAACAACAGAGTGGAACCAGTCATCATCGCCTCGCAAGACCCTCCCGCCAGTCTTCCATTGTGAAGAATTTGAATTTTATCCCTTTCGATATATTTATTACAGCCAGCCGTATCTCACTAATGACCTACTCAACTATGGTTAGTTCCAAATCAAAAACACAACAAGAAAGCCAACGACCGAAAGCGAGTGACAAATTTAGCAAAAGTACATTAAACCTGAAAAGAACGGAGATTGATAGTGTGCCAGAAAACAAGTCGGGCCAGTCAGGGCTTGCCGTGCTGACAGCTGAGGATGTTCTGAATAGTAATGCTCCATTGTCCACAGGGAAGGTTACCAGTCACTTGTCACTGGAGAGCCTTCACACACCAAGCAGGTCATCAGCTCGACAAGCTCTTGGTATCACTATAGTCCGACAGCCAGGCCGCAGAGGAACAAATGATCTTCAGCTAGAGCCCTTCCTGTACTTGGTGATATCCCAACCATCTTTACTATTGAGCTGCCATCACCGGAAGCAGATGGTGGACCTATCATTCTTTGATGCCACGTTGAAAGCTATCCCGCCAGACTACAAATGCTTGGGTAAGAACATTCCCTCGTTTCAAAATTTCTACTTTGTTACATTTTGCTGTTTGATTTTATGTTTTTTCTCTTATTTTTGCAGCGGCTGAATTAGTTTGAGCTTTAGAAAATTTAATCCTGGTCTCTTCTACACTGCAGAATGATGATTCTCATAGTTTTATGGTCTATTGATATTACCTAAACTCACATGTTAAAACAATTTACCTGGTGAGGTAACATTCTCCAACTTATTTTAATATATAGGGAAATAATCTGTCAGAAGAACCAATTTAAGTTTTACACCCATTTTTTACCTCTCTGCTCCTCTCCTTAAGGCAATAACTCATTGGAAATAGCTCCAAAAGCATCAAAACAGTTGAAATGGCAGCTGATGTAGATCAGTGAGGACAGGGGCATGGAATATTGTGTGGGCAGAAGAATTTTGGATGAGCTGAAGCTCCTGGAGGCCTATTTGGAGAACATTGAAATGGGTCTGCTGAAGGTTGCAAGCTCATGGTGCCCTGATAATAACTGTAAGGTGTGGAGCGACCAGGAGTGGGGATATTTAGCGGTCTGGGAACTCAGAAGTACAGATTTCCCAGAGAACCTACTGAACTTAAGAACATAATTATAAGGAGCAGGAGTAGACATAATGGCCCCGTCATTCAGTACACTCATGGCTGATCTCATTTCTCAGCTCCACTTTCCTGCCGCCTTCCCTTCTCTCTTGATTCCCTGAAAGACCAAAAACTTGTCCATCTCAGCCTAAAATATATTCAATGATGGAGCATCCACAACCCTCTGGGTTAGAGAATTCCGAAGATTCACAATCCTTTGGGTGAAGAAATTCCTTCTCATCTCAATCCTAAATAATTTGGCCCTTATCCTGAGACGGTGCCGCTGTGTTCAAAACTGCCTAGCCAGCAAAGCAGAACAATCCCTCAGCATCTACCCTGCCAAGCCCCATCAGAACCTTAAACAAAAACAGAATTACCTGGAAAAACTCAGCAGGTCTGGCAGCATCGGCGGAGAAGAAAAGAGTTGATGTTTCGAGTCCTTATGATCTTTACACCCTTCTTCTCCGCCGATGCTGCCAGACCTGCAGAGTTTTTCCAGGTAATTCTGTTTTTGTTTTGGATTTCCAGCATCCGCAGTTTTTTGTTTTTAACCCATCAGAATCTTGAAAGTTTCAATAAGATCTCTCATTCCTCTCAACTCCAGAGAATAGAGGCCCACAAGTAGTGCTGGAAAGGCACCCGCCCCATTCGTTCGTTCATGCCTCCCATCGGTAGCCAGGTTTCACCGAATTGTTACAGTGCAGAAGGAGGCCATTCAGCTTGTCCTATCTGCATCGGCTCTCCAAATGAGCAATGCACCTAGTCCTATTCCTCTGCCTTCTCCCCTCTAACCCTGCACATTCTTCCTTTTCAGATACTAATCCAATTACCTCTTGAATCGGGGATTATCCAAGATTGTCCCAGAATTTGGCTTCCCATCCTGCATCCCAAGTCTTGAGCATTAAATTTAAAACTGAATTGATATGTGAGATATGCAGCCTCATTACAATATTTAAGTTTATGATTCGCTCCCAGAGAGCAGATTCATAGCCCATCCTCCCAGCTCACCTGTTCAAATTGGAAGTGGCCGTGCTGTAGGCAGTTAGGGCCAGGTTTCCATTTTTTTTTTTCCTTTTTAACCACCCCCTCCAACCCCCTCGCGCCCCCCCCCCCCCCCTACAACCACTTTCCAAATGGCAGAGGTGGGTTAAAATTCTTGCCCCCTGCCCAGCCGCACTTCCTCTTTGCAAGTATTTTAGTGACAAATAGAGCCGTGATAGAGGTAAATGATATTATGGGAGTGGAAGGTGACAGTCTTTGTGATGAAGACAAAAGCTGAGGTGAGGGCCAAACAGATAAATCATTTGTAATACTTGCACTTTGCCTGGCACTTTGAGAAAGCTTTTTATTCATGCAAGTGAGAGTCCTACCAGTTGAAGTCACATGCCCATAGAAATCTCGTTGCAGGAGCACTAGCATTAGATGCAGCACAGAGCCACGCAGTGCAAACATTACTAACTTATTTCTGTGTCACAAGCTTAGTTTGGTCAGTGGTGAGTTATGCGGGACTCTGCAGAATTTGACAACACTTTCTGAACATAACCCACAAGGAAATTTGAAAATTGCTGCTGAATAGAATTTATTGCACTGAAGGAGGTCACTGTGCTTGTACTGGTGCTAGTTGTTCAAGTAGAACTTTGCCTACCTCACTTGTTTCCTCCATTTCTGTTTTATACTTTTCCTTTGGTGAAAGTTTATGTGAATAAAGAGCATCCTTTGACAAAATTAATGATTAATAACACTGATCTATATAGGTGGGACAGTAGCTTGCATTGAATGAAATATAGATGTATGTACACCATGGAAATGATTTATACCGGTAAGTTTTAGCATGGCAAATATTTTATTAGTAACTTGGCAAAAACCTTAGCAATCAGAAAACCTTAGAAAGGAAGTGATGGAAAATGGGGATAGATTATATTGTGTTATGAGTGCGAGAAGATTCAAATTATAAATCAATGCTAAGTGAACATCCACAGTTTAGCTACTTAAGATGCGTGTAGAACTGTTTATCCTAGAGAATTTTGTTTCATGGGTTGGGCATCGCTGGCAATGCCAGGATTTCATTGCCTATCCCTAACTGCCCTAAGTGGTTTGCTAAGCCATTTCAGAGGCCAGTTAAGAGTTTACCACACACATTGCTGTGGGTCTGGAGTTACGTGTAGGCCAGACCAGGTAAGAATAGCAGATTTTCTTCCCTAAAGGACATTAATGAACCAGGTGGGTTTTTATGGCAATCGATGATGGTTTGATGGTCATCATTACTGAGACTAGCTTTCAGTTCCAGATTTATTAGCATTAATCTGGGCCTCTGGATGACTAGTCGAGTGACATTACCACTATGCCACCATCTTCCCCTAGCATGAAATGAAGAAAGATTTACTTGCTTCTTGCTGGTCCTACTTATGAAGGATAATAAAAATTAAGAATGAAGTGACTTGTTGATTTTTATCAATAATTAAGAAAGTGTATACATATCTACAGACATATGTAAATATTGTTGTATGTAGTTCGGTGTTAATTTCTTTGGTAATGGGACAAGTATTTTGAGGTTTAAGAAACCTGTACTGCCACTTTGCAGTTTCTGAGTTCAGCATTGCAGAATCTTTAGCAGACCTCTATAGTGTTCAAGATGGCAGTAGATGCCAGCATATTATTACTGTCTTGAAGGATCTGGTATTGCTTTGCCTGTTCTCACTTTGAAAATCGTGAAAGTGCTTTAGACAAAATTAGAGAGTTCTGTTTATTCTAAAATACACAAAATACCTGATGAGGGGAAAATTGAGCTGATTCGTAATGAATTAATGGAATATTTGAGATTAATTTCATCTCTGTGTAATCCAAACGGGTTTGTTGTGTAATACAACATGAGCATTCATATTTTATATTAAACACGAACTGCCAGCAGATTAGCTTTTTACAAGGAAATTTATTTTCACTGGGCTAAATGTTATATCTGGTATTTGAAATAGCTTGTCAAATTTGGCACTTAATTTGGCAACGCTTGTTGCTCACATTTCTGTCTTTCAAAAAAGTGAGAAGAGTGATGTAATATGTGATTTCATTTTGTTTTTGTTGTAGATTCTGGGAAAACTCTACCAGAAGCTCTAGACTACAGTGTGTTTTGGTTGCAGACTGTTGCAGGAGATGCTGATCTCAAAGTTGGCATTCCCCCTCCACTCATCTCTTTGCAAATCAAAGACTTCCTCAATGGGCCAGGTAAAAGCACAAGATTTTTACATGCTTTCAGACAAGCTGCTGGTGTGACCTAAATCACAAGGAAGGATAAAAACGTGAAGGTGATTATAGCATAAAAGTCCGGGAGCTGCCATTCACTAAAACGCGTTCCCAAAAGTGCGACTTTTGATTTTTTTCCCAAATTCTTGCACTCGTGGGCCATAAAGAAAGCACAACAAAAATGATTCTCGGGTGGAACTGCATCCATCCTCTTCTGCTGGATTTTATGTGCAAGTTAGAACAGTAATCCTCAAAGGATTGACCGAAGATTTAAAATTTACTCAAGTAAACTATATGTTGTAAACAATTTGTCAATTGGCAGGAGAAGGAGATAAACAGATGCAAGTTAGCAGAAACTTAATCTCATAATTCAAGCACACAGGAAGCCCAGCAGTCATTTTGCATTATAAAAAGCTGAGTTCAATGATAGTAAGTAGCTAGACATTGAAACCACTAATGAACGGGTAATGGCAGGATATGGTAATGCACTCGATACCACATGAAGGGGCAATTTTTCCATACATTTGGTAAAAGCAGTAAGCATATATTTTTTCCAGATTGAAGTAACAGGATACTACCGTTAGTGAGTACATATTATAGTTCCTTCAGGAAATGGTGCTGGCAACACCCAGAGCCGGACGATAAGACTCTAATGGTGTATTCTGTATGAGAAAGGCCAATTATTGGTATATCTGTGCAGGTTATAAATCGGTGATGTATGCCCGTCCATCATTCTAGTGGGCTTCAAATGCTTGTAGTTTAAGGTCCTCCATGGTTTACTTTAGTTTATTACTAGCTGGAGAGACATAGCTTTATATGGGCCTTCAGAAAATAGCAATAAAAAATGATGTTGGCATCCTGTACACTTAAAAAAAAAAATAGTAGCATTGTGTTACCATTCTGGCAAAAAGAAATTATTTGCTACATCCAAAATGTTACACATAACATAATTCAAATAACAGTTCTGCTGCCTGTTTCCCCCTTCTGCCGTATAAACTTGCATGTGATTGATTGGCCCCCTTCCTCCTGCCCCACACTGGTTCAGGATACCAAATAAGTATTTCTTCAAGAGATTCCTGAATTTAGCAAAGGATATAATTCCATCCATTAACAAGGTCAGTGGTTTCCCGAAAAGCTGCGGAATAATGTGACCAGAAACCCACTAGAGCAATAATTCCGACAGGTGATAGATTAGTTGGAACAAATTGGAACCATTATGACCTGACGTTCCTGGTTTCTATCAAGGCGTTTTTTTTTGGGGGGTTTAAAAAAAATGTCGTCATTTTTGCACAGTGGTTGGCTCAGCAGAGTGCCTGTAACAGGTTAATTTGAATCATATGAAGTGTCACTGGCCTCAGCTGACACGAGCTTCATTCCATGTGTGAAACTGCAATAAATCCATTCCCAACTGAGGCAAATCCCCTATGAATAGGTGAACTAATCCAGGTCTCACACTGGCATGCTAGCCCTCCATAATTTGAAGCAGGGCAACCTAAGCTCATTGCAAAAAAAAACACCACAGTGAAGCAGCATTGGATCAGATGCATGCTGAACCTTAACAGGTCATTCAATTCAGATGTATGCCACAGATATGACATCAGATAAATTTAGGAATTTGCCCAATTGATCCCAGTTTTCCAGCGTTTCTAACCACAGTGACATTGTTTGAAATAATCATCTCTGATTTAAAGAGACTTGACATGTGGAAAAATGGAGTCTGTCAAAGAGTTGCAATGTATTCAGGATTTTTTTTTAAAAGATTAACAAGATCACTTCTTAATGTAATAATAGTATATTTTTATCAATGGATTTCTTGGCTTCCAGAGACAGTGCTTAATGAGTACTTCAGCGCCAGAATCAGTGCTTCTGCTTAAGAATACAAGATAAAACCTTCAAACAAAAATATATTTCAGATCACATCAACAACAGCTTGCATTTATCTGGCACAGTTAAGATAGTTAAAGAATCCCAAGGTGCTTCACAGGAGTTAGCAAACAAAATTTAACACCAAACCATATAAGGAGATATTAGGCTGTTTCTTGGCCTGTAACAGTAACTTTTCTCAGCCAAGTCAAAGCAGGTTTTGATGCGTGAAGAGAGTTAAAACCCCTAAAATTGACTTTCGGAATCCCAACAGTTTCCTGCCCACTTGCAGCTTTCGCCAAAGCGGGCTCTGCGTCCATCAGGGTACCCACCCTTAGGTCTGGCAGAAACCAATGAAAAAGGTACATGAGAGTCTTTGAATTGCTGGATTCATTCTTTCCCAGCAGTGCACATGTACCACACTGTGTCTGCAGCTTCTGAATAACCAAGGCAAGTTCAGAGTGGGAGGAGCTTCTTTAGTGATAAACTGGGAGGCCAAGATCAGCTACACTGAAGCACTCCAAGCATGGGCAATGACAGGCTGCTGATCAAAACATTTCTTCCCTCAGAGAGTGCTATCACTGCTTGACAGGTGATCAACACTTCCTGGAAGGCAATTCACCTGTCTAGCACTTCACCCAACTTCCCTGCTGCCAGCCTTCACCATGGGATGGGAGCAGCCCCACTCTAGGAACTTGAGTACAAAATCCAGGTTGACATTATTATGTAGTTCTGTGGGAGTGCTATGCTGTCAGATGTGCTGGCTTTTGGATGAGGCGTTAAACTGAGGCCCCATCTGCTCTCTGAGTTGGAAGTGAAAGATCCCATGGCACTATTTGGAAAAAGAACAGGGGAGCCATTCCCAGTGTCCTGACCAATAGTTCTCCCTCAACATCACAAAAAGCAAAAAATTGTCTTAGCCTTTATCTGGTTATTGTTTGTGGGACCTTTCTGTGTGTAATTGACTGCTGCGTTCAAAAGCACTTTGTTGGCTGTAAAGTGCTTTTTTTATTTATTCATTCACGGAATGCTGGTTAAGCCAACATTTATTGCCCATCCTAGTTGCCCTTGAGCAGGTGGTGGTGAGCTGCCTTCTTGAATCGCTGCAGTCCCTGTGGTGTAGGTACATCCATAGCACTGTTAGGGAGTGAGTTCCAGGATTTTGACCCAGCGACAGTGAAGGAACGGCGATATATTTCCAAATCAGGATGGTGTGTGGTTTGGAAGGGAATTTGCAGGTGATAGTGTTGCCATGCATCTGCTGCCCTAGTCCTTCTAGGTGGTAGAGGTAGTGGGTTTGGAAGGTGCTGTTGAAGGAGCCTTGGTGAATTATTGCAGTGCATCTTATAGATGGTACACACTGCTGCCACTGTGCATTGATGGTGGAAAGAATGGATGTTGAAGGTGGTGGATGGGGTGCCAATCAAGCGGGCTGCTTTGTCCTGGGTGGTGTCAAGCTTCTTGAGTGTTGATCGAGCTGCACTCATTCAGGCATGTGGAGAGTATTCCATCACACTCCTGACTTGTGCTTTGTAGATGGTGGAAAGTCTTTAGGGAGTCAGGAGGTGAGTTACTCTCTGCAGAAATCCCAGCCTCTGACCTGCTCTTGTAACCACAGTATTTGTATGGCTGCTCCAGTTCAGTTTCTGGTCATTTAGTAACACCAGGATGTTAGAGTCATAGAGGTCTACAGCACAGAAAAAGGCCCTTCGGCCCATTGAGTTTGCGCCAGTCAAACAAGTACCTAACTATTCTAATCCCATTTTCCAGCACTAGGCCCATAGCCTTGTATGCCATGGCATCGCAAATGCACATTCAAATACTTCTTAAATGTTATGAAGGTTTCTACCTCTACCACCTTTTCAGGCAGTGAGTTCCAGATTCCCACCACCCTCTGGGTGAAAAAATTCTTCTTCACATCCCCTCCAAACCTCCTGCCCCTTACCTTAAATCTATACCCCCTGGTTACTGATCCCTCCACCAAAGGGAAAAGTTCCCTCCTGTCCACCCTATCTATGCCCCTCATAATTTTATACACCTCAATCATGTCCCCCCTCAATCTCTCCTGCTCTAGGGAAAATAACCCCAGTCTATCCAATTTCTCCTCATAACTGAAACTCTCCAGCCCAGGCAACATCCTGGTAAATCTCCTCTGCACTCTCTCTAGTGCAATCACATCCTCCCTATAATGCGGATTCCAGAACTGCATGCAATATTCTTAGCTGTGGTCTAACCAGCGTTTTATACAGTACCAGCATAACTTCCCTGCTCTTATATTCTACACCTCAGCTAATAAAGGCAAGTATCCCATATGGCTTCTTAACCACCTTATCTACCTGTCCTGCTACCTTATGGGACCAGTGGACATGGTCCCTCTGATCCTCGGTACTTGCCAGGGTCCGACCATTCATCATGTATTCCCGTGCCTTGTTTGTCCTGCTCGAGTGCATCACCTCACATGTATCTGGATTAAATTCCATTTGCCACTGATCAGCCCGTCTATATCCTCCTGTAATCTAAGGCTATCCTCCTCACTAGTTATCATCCCACCAATTTTCTTGTCATCAGCGAACTTACTGATCAACCCTCCTACATTCAAGTCTAAATCGTTTATATATACTACAAGGCACCCAACACCGATCCCTGTGGAACTCCACTGGACACAGGCATTCAGTCACAAAACACTCCTTGATCATCACCCTCTGCTCCCTGCCACTCAGCCAATTCTGGATCCAATTTGCCAAATTGCAATGGATCCCATGGGCTCTTACCTTCATTAACAGTCTCCCATGCGGGACCTTATCAAAAGCCTTGATGAAGACCACGTCAAATGCATTGCCCTCATTTACACACCTGGTCACCTCTTCGAAAAATTCAATCAAATTGGTCAGACATGACCTTCCCTTAACAAAAACATGTTGACTGTCCTTGATTAATCCCTGCCTCTCCAAGTGTTGTTAGGGGGTTTTGGATGCCCTGGGGTTGGCTCTGCATTGCAAACTTCTAAGCATGAAATATGCTTAACATTGGGAGGTCACTCATGAGGGACTGCTAAAGTTGTGAACATGGCAAGGTAAAGAGGCTAGCTCTACTTCTTACAGCAAGCAAAGCTTGTGGAGGCAGGAAAAGGAGTCTCTGGCCCAATGCTGGAGCATTTTGGCACTCAATCCCCTGCTGGATGAGATGGATGCTAGGAAGGTTGCCCTGCTTGATGTTCTAGGGTATCCTCTCAGAGGTGAGCAATGCAGCCTGCCTTCTAGTGGATGAATAGGGTCAGTGCTGTGTCACTACCTGCAAAACCTGGGAGAGCAGATGTGGAAGAAGGCAGCAGTCTTTAAGGAAACCAACATCAGGCTAACCCAGAACCATATACCAGGCGATGGCCAACTATTTATGTTGCAAAATGTTACTCTGGCATCTGGCTGCAATTTTACTGCTGATACTTCCACTTTACTGTTCTTTCTTTGCTTATCATGAATGCCACTACTCAGGAAGGTATGTATTGAAGTTGCACCTATTCTATCCAGTACAGATGCGAGAATGCTTCTCCTCTCCTGCATGCTTTTGTGTTATGTCGGTTGGGGCTTTCATAGTACGAAGATGGACTTGATATAGTTAGAAGCCTGGTCTCTGGAATGTAGTAACTTTTTTTTGACAGATTCCTTTGAATTTTCAGCTAAGAACTTGAAGAGTAGCTCTTTCAAATCCGGGCATAGATTCAAACCATATACTTAAAGAGGAAAATAAATAACTTCATCTAAATTAAATAAATTCTTCAAAGCTGTGTAATTACTTAATACATTTGTAAGTGCAAAAAAATTTCCATACACCATTTTAACATCAGTTACAAATATGAGTACACATTGAAGGTCTCATTACCAGAAACCTTTTTATCTTTATTTGAATTACATTTTCGGAAAATGTTCTTTTAATTTTTTTTTGGTGATACAATCATTCTAATACCATGGATTCTTCCCGGGCAGCATATCTAACCCATATATGTAATTTGGAGCCTTTTGTTTTTCAGAATCTAGTGAAAACTCCATGTAGATAATATATTTGCATTTCTTTTTCAAACATTGTGTGACCAATCGTAGCACTCTTGACTCTTGAGTCTGAAGGTTGTAGGTTCAAGCCCCACTGCAGATACTTGAGCACAAATCAAGGCTGAGGGAGGGGTGTACTGACCTTTTTTTTTAAGATGTTTCCAGTCAGGTCATACTTTCATCCCATTGGGACTTACCTTTCGGGCCTTGTTCAGATCGCGGACATCCAAAGGGAAGAATATGCTGGAGCCCTAAAGCTACTGGAGCCTGGAAGAACATGTGCATCGCATGCTTGGTGAATCCTCGTGCACATGGCTCCGCTGCAAAGCAGCTCACAAAAGGTGGGAGGTCTCCATGCAGAAGCTTCGACTTCACTGAGGCTTCAGACCTTCACGGACTTTGCCATGTGGTTTCCGTTCATGCTTTGGGCCTGCTTTGGAACTTCATGGACTTCACCATGGGCTATTATAGTTGAATAGCAAAGTGGGGATAGGAAGAGGAAGGTCTAGGTGTGAGCGGGAGAGGAAGGTGTAACGTTGGGTGGAGGTGGGGGTTGGGAGTTGGTAGTGACGCTGGAAGATGGGAGACGAAGGTGTTAGGGGGCAGTGGGGGGAAACAAAGGTGTCAGAGGGGGTAGTAGGAGGGTGTTCAAGGGTATAACGGAGGATATAATGGGGAAGAATGCAAGTGGGGAGGTAGGAAAAAGGGGAGAGGAAGGTGTAAAGGAGGGAGTGGGGGAAGGTGTCTGAGGAAAGGAGGGAGTTTGGAGGGGGGAAGGTGTCCAGCAGAGGGGGGTGGGGGGGGTAGGTGGGGGGTGGTGGTGGAGAATGTCTAGGTGAACGTGCAAGGGAAGGGTCTGTGGAGTCAATGAAAGCCTTCTGGGGAGCAAACTCAAGGTGGGCGTGGTAGGAGGGAATGGTGAGTGTGAGAGGGGGCTGAGGGAGCCGGTAAGATGGGAGGGTGAGGGTGTGTCGGTACCGATAGAAGGTGTGGCAAGGGTGGTTAGCGGGGACATGAACAGGGGAGGGGAAGAATGGGGGAAGCTAATCAAAAACTTAATGACTACTATGCTGTGCAAACCGAAAGTGAGTGGAGCCTCCTGTTGGGTGGGAACAGGTGCTGTATGGGAGTGTGATCAGTGGGTGGGCGGAGATGCAGGTCAGATCAGGTGGACAACTGAAAGAGAACCCCAGCAAGCAGCACTGAAAATGCGCGGGATAGTGGGATGTGTGATGGATGAAGGCTCCGCATGTGTGGGAGAGTGCTTGCACTGGGCTCCGAAAGGCCCTGCCACACACACACTTCTCCCTCTAAAATCACTCGTGGTCCGATTGCGTGCAGCTGAACTGCTAATGTGGGAGAATGCAGGGGGAGGACTCGCAAAGCCTGTAAATGAAGCTGGAAGACGACATTACTCATTATTCAGTGAAAGTGAATATTTTGATTATAAAGTGACAAAATGTGTTCACCCGTGCAACCATTCATGATCAGAATTTTTTTAACTTTTCTTGGCCTACCACTCTTCTAGGTGCTGCCTTAACATCCGCAGCAGGGGTGGAGACAGCCTGTGCAATGGTTGGCCTTGTTGCCTCTGATGACTTCAGTGTGCGTCCTCGGAGAGTCGAGGCCTTGAGGGCCCCAGCTTGCTTTGGCTGTCCTCCTGTGGGCCAGTTGCTCCCTCCGCGGTGACGGAGGACAATGTTGAGGGGTCACAGGCAAAGGAGACTCGGAGGGAGAGGACAGCCTTGGAGGTTCCTGAGTGGATGACCCAGGGGTATCCAGCAGTCACTATTCCTCCCTTCGGGAGCCTGAGCACCCCGGCCTGACTCCTTGAGGGGCAGGAACACCTGGAGGGAATCAAAGTGCCCTGTCACCTCCTCGCGTTGCCACTGTAGGAACTCACCCATGGCTACAGTGATGGAGTGCAGCTATGCGCGCATGTCCATGTTCTGCTGGACCAAGGCCTCCATGGCATCTGCCACCCTTCCACAGAAACCTCCATGCAAGCAGCATTTCATCAGAAAGCAGGCAGATGCACTCCTCCCACTTACGTGCCACTCTGTTAAGGGCTTCCAACAGCGCAGCATGATGTCCCCCGCCTTCTGTTGACTCTCCACAATTGTAAGGCCGAATCCAGAGGCTCACCACCTGACTCGGACCTCACAGATGCCTCTTCCCCAGCAGTCCTCCGAGCGCTGGGAGTTCAGCTGAACCTGTCACCTCCTGCTGCAGACACCTGTCTGTGCAGTGACCACCAGATTGTGAACCAAGCCTGCTCTAGATCTAGGTCCCACCGAGGTGTGTGTCTTTGCGCTGGTGGAGGGTGTGGGTAAGCGCTGTGATGGATCTTCCAGGCTGTTTATTTCCAGCTCTTTGATAAAGGAGGTGTCCTTTTGGCTGGAGGTGAGGATCTGGATGGAGCTGAGGGACTGGCTGGCTGAGGGTGATGGTCACTTGGCAGAGCTCTTTGTGAACCAAAGTAGAGATGATTAATACATGGCAGCAGAGTCAACAACAGAAGAGGGAGCACTCACAGTTGCGTTGAGAGAGGGATGATCTGGTGTATGATCCTCACGTGGGTGTTCGCCGCAGAGCTCACCATCACCGCAGGCACGGTCCATGTCCTTCCTCACCAGTCAGCGCTATGGCATGTTCCTCAAAGTGAGTGAGGGGCCTAATGTCAGGCACTCCACCTCCAGCCTGGAACCTCTCCCTCCTGTTTGAGCCAGCTCTACTGCATGAAAACAGATGGAGAGAGTGTGAGCAGGGCACATGGCACTGCGTGGAATGTTTGTTTGGTGAGCGGAGCCATGGACGGGATGGGGAAGTGAGCTCCAAAGGATATGAGTCTGATTGAAATGTGAGGGGGTGTATGAGGGTTAGTGGCACAGGCCCCTGCGGTGTGAGATTCCTGTGGATGTGAGAGAGGTTTGGTGGTGTGTGTTGGGAGTGATGAGGTCGTTGACTTACCCTGGTGGAACGGACGAGAGCATTCATCCTCTTCAAGCTCTGAATGGCTGACCTCCTCTGTGCTCTGTTGGCGCTGACTGCTGCTGCCACCGCCTCCCAGGCCGGATTGGTGACTCTATTGGACCTCCTGCGGCCAGAGTGGGGGTAGATGACATTGTGACAGCCTTTCTCTGCATCCAGCAGATGCCCCAGAGAGGCGTCACTAAATTTGGGGGCTGCCGTCTCCTTTGCTTTCGGGGCCATTTGTTGCCTGGAGCAGTCCTGGTCTGTAGCCATGAAGTAGGCTGCACTCTGGTGTGCTTTAAATATGATGACCGGAGCAAAGAAGCGCTGAGGTCACGGCGTGGCGAGCAAATCCGAGCCCACCCACCAAAGATCCGGTGTGTTTCCCGTGAATGCATTATTTACTGAGGGAGGAAGGGGATGATACGGTGGAAAAATCCACTATTGTGGCCAACAAGTCAAACGTCTTTTTTCACGCCCGCTACTGCACTTAGTGCGAATCTGGGGCGATTCCACCCCAAGTCTGCCTTCATGTTTCGCTATACTTCATATGTGCAGTTACAGTTTGCCTAAAAATGTGTCTAAGAATAGTCTTTTGAATGTGTAATAGTAGCATAGATGGGAGTTATTACAAGAAACCTGCTTTTCTAAATCTTTTCTGAGCTGTAAGTGTATTCGTTGTTATTAATAGCACATATTTGTTATTAGCATTACCTTATTTTTTAAAAAAAATTAAATAATAAAGGGTTACAGCAAAGTTATTTTCTTATATTTTAGCGCCTCCAGCATATTGAGCCTGATGTGATATTTCACTTTAATGACATCCAATTATACATAGGTTTTTTTAGTCTTTAACAGAGCTCTAGTCTGGGAGTCTGTTGGTTACTCCCTTGCAACAGCAGTGACCATTTTTTATTTTTAATAAAAGGCAAATGCAAAGTAAAAGCAGACCAGCCTGCTACAGAATAACATATGTTCGAAGGAAGCAGTGCAGACATGCATGGGATTTCTAATTGAACTTATAGCACAAGTAGGCCCAGCTCCACCCTAGGACTGCATGCACCTCTCGTAACCCCAAATGTCCATTACTTGACGTACCACACCGTATAATCGTAACTTGATATTTATTATGTGGTATTTAATGTATTGTTTAAAAATTAGCTGATTTGTATTTCTCTCCGTGTTGGTAAGGAGCCTGTGGATTTGACAAATTGACTAATATGCACAAGATGTGCTCTTGAGAAAATTTTGGTTCAATGTTTTATTTCAAAGACAGTAAATAGATTCTGTGAGTAGCTCGCTTTTGAGGAATATGAAGATTCTCTCTACTCTTGACTGTCCAATGACTGCTGGCTACATTGAGTATAACACAGATTTAAATGAAGACTCTATGTTAATGACTGCGTTTAAGGATGTTCTGTACAATTGAATAGTAATGGCCCTTTAAACAGTTTTAAGCAACAAACTATATTTAGGTCATTTCTGACTATTAAAACTGTAAATAAGAGGATTATTTAATGATCAGAAACCAGTTGTGTGTTATTGTAATTTCCTCCAATAACCAAAAAAACCCCATAAATAAGCCTATGAAACTTGTTTAATTTTCTTTTTCGTGCACAGAATCACATAGTTTTGATTTACTTTCTTGATGCCACCACTGTGCATGTGGCACTCTTAAACATATTCAGCAAAATAACTAGACCAACCCCTTAGATTTGACATATATGTCATGGCCTTTAACTGGTATTTTCTTGAATATGAGTGGATTTTTTTTAAAACATTCTGTTCTTCTTTTAAACAGCTGAAGTTCATTTGGAATTATCACGTCCCTGGAAAGTCAACTTAAGCCTTGTCAAACTGGATCAAGCAACAAATTTTTTAAAGAGGATCCTGCCCAGATATGGTTCTGAGATCACCTCCAAAGCTGCAGTCTCCCCTGAAACAGTTTATAGTAAAGAGGAGATGTTTACATCAGCATCTGGTATGAGAAATGAACCTGAACCATTTACTGAGAGGGCAGTGGGTCAAGGAAGCATTTGGAAAACGGTGTCCTTCTTTCAGAAGTTTTCCATCCACACAGCTCAGATTGTTGTTGTAATGGAGACTGTACCTCATCCTGACAGGCCTGGCATTCTGGCCTCTCTTTCAAGCCTAAAAGGCAGCCTTAATATAAAAGCTGGACCTAAACCCACAGGTGAGTAACAAAACTTGTACACCCTGGTGATTTGATGTTACTTGTTAATTAATAATAATGGTGTTAAGATGTACCCCTGTTAATTTAAAGACCATTTCCCTTGTGATCAGGTGGGGAAAGAGTTAGAAACTAAATTTGTCCCTTGGCCTTTGGGACAACTTCTCTTGCTAAATGACCGTCTCTTCTACCACAGCATTTTTTAATGCTAGGTTTTAAAACACGATTTCAGTATCTAATTAGAAAGGGAGGAACACATCAGATCTCATCTTGATTGGCAAATTGTTCAAGTACACTAGGGTGCAATTCTTATGGATCTAAGTATGTATATTCCCCTTTTTGGAAGTGCATTTGCCTTAATTGTACATAAAGTGTATAATAAAGTGTACATACAGATGCTCTGTGTGCACACCCACGTATATAATACGCATATATTCTGATCTTTTAGTATAAGTCAAGGAGTCATCTTGTTTAAAGTTTGATTTGAAAGGCTACTAATTTTTTCCCCCATCACAATCTAATCAATTGGATTAAAGTTGCATTAAGTAACGGGTTGACCGGTTGGCCATTGTTATTCAGCAACACTATCAAGTGTTAGCATCGTGTATGCCTTTCCTATGCACAAAGATTTTGTAAGTTAAAAGTACAGTGATTTTTGTAGAGCATATAAAAAAGAAAACAAACTAAGTTTTGCTGTATAGGTAGGTGGCTTGCTGCCGTTGCTGCTCTCTTGAGTTGTATCAACTTGCTACAAGCAGCTGGTACAAATGAAGAGCAAGTTCTTGCTTCTAACCAAACGCATGTTGCGAAATTTTATATTTAAAAGAAAAAATGCACACGTATATTTTAAATGTACCTTGTATTTTCAAGGAGAATTCAAGTTAGTTATTCATACCCAATAATTTATAGCACCCAGTAATGTGTCAGTGTCTCTGGTGTCTTTGTTATTAGCAGAGAAATTGAAGCATCATAATGTGCAAATTTGCTATTTGGTGAAGCAGATTCCAAATGTCACAGAAGGTTCAATGGGATCCACCATCTGTCTTCATCAACAGTGCTATCAAACGGCACTTGCTTAGCAATAACCTGCTCATTGATCAGTTTGGGTTTCGCCAGCTCCTGACCTCATTACAGCCTTGGTTCAAACATGGACAAAAGAGCTGAACTCCAGAGGTGAGGTGAGAGTGACTGCCTTTGACATCAAGGCAGCATTTGACCAAGTGCGGCATCAAGGAGCCCTAGCAAAACTGGAGTCCATGGGAATTGGGGGGGAAAACTCTCCACTGGTTGCAGTTGTACCTAGCACAAAGGAAGAGGGCTGTGGTTGTTGGAGGTCAGTCATCTCACTTCCAGGACATCACTGCAGGAGTTCCTCAGGGTAGTGCCCTCAGCCCAACCATCTTCACTGCTTCATCAATGACCTTCCTTCCATCATAAGGTCAGAAGTGGGGATGTTCGCAGATAATTGTACAATTTTCAGCACCATTTGCGACTCCTTAGATACTGAAGCAGCGCATGTCAAAATGCAGCAAGACCTGGACAATATCCAGGCGTGGGCTGACGTGGCAATTAACATTTATGCCACGCAAGTGCCAGGCAGTTAGAACCATATCTCTCAAGACTGAATTTTTCGTTTACCAAATGGAAAGACAATTAGTTTGGATGCTAACGTGGGATTTTAAAAAAAATAAGGTCATAAGTTCACCTCAGAACTGTCACCAAGCAGCCTCTTCCAAGAAATCACCTGACCTTTATGATGCTTGTGGAAGATCTGGTTGTTTGTCTTGAACAGCAATCGCTTTAATTGGTAGGGAAAAAAGACCGAAAAGGCAAAACTTGGTAACTTGCTGGAAATCAAATGGGAGAGAGGAAAAAACTTAAGTTGTGAACCTGGTGGTTTTGAAGGCAGTCTTGTTGGGAACAAGCTGAGGAAGGAAGGCCTAAGAGGCTCGCTCTCTCTCTCTCTCTCTCTCTACCTTGCCTGCAATTGTGTGTGGCTATCAACCTGAAGCCAGAAAAGCCTCATCTGAGTGTAACTGGTCTGCATTTGGACCTGCAAAGCCAAGACCAGTTGCTGAGAACTTCCAGACATCCACCAGGACCAGCTGCCCGACTTCGCACAAGGGAACTCCAGGTGGACAGCATTGAGACCTTGCAAACATTAAACTTTATTTTTTTAAAGCCCATCCTCTAAAGCCCATCTCTATCTGTCTTTTGTTTGTGTGTTTGTGTGTCTGTTTCTGTGTGCTGGGGGAATCCTTTAGGAAGAGATAGATAGTTATACTTCCCGATTACAATTGTGTGTTAACCAGTACTTGGAACTTGTTAAAAATGAGTTTTGTTTTATAATAAACAATCATTCTGAGTATATTGAAAGAAGCTGGTTGAAGACAGTATTATTCTGGACACCAGTAGGGGAAATAGATGATTAGTTATTTTGGTGAGAGAATCAAACATTTAAATTAATGTACAGCATGTGGAGTACTGGGGAGAGATCATCCGCGCACACCTCCCATTCCGGTCGTAACATCATCTCCAACAAAAAAGAATCTAACTATCGCCACTTGACATTCAATGGCATTACCATCACTGAATCCCCCACGCTCAACATTCTAAGGGTCACCATTGACCGGAAACTGAACTGGACTAGCCATGCAAATACTGTGGCTACAAGAGAAGGTCATAATCTAGGAATCCTATGGTGATAAACTCACCTCCTGACCCCCTCAAAACTCACCTCCTTGTCCACCATCTACAAGGCACAAGTCAGGAGTATGATGGAATACTCTCCACTTGCCTGGATGAGTGCAGCTCCAACAATACTCAAGAAGCTTGATACCATCCATGACAAAGCAGCCTGCTTGATTGGCACCCCATCCACAAACATTCACTCCCTCCACCAGCAATGCACAGTGGAAGTAGTGTGTACCATCTACATGATGCACTGCAGGGACTCCCCAAGCCTTCTTAGACAGCATCTTCTAAACCCATGACCACTACCATCTAGAAAGACAAGGGCAGCAGATACATGGGAACACCACTACCTGGAAGTTCCCCTTGAAGCCACTCACCATCCAGACTTGGAACTATAGTGTCGTTCCTTCACTGATGCAGGGTCAAAATCCTGGAACTCCCCTTCCTAACAGCACTGTGGATATACCTACACCACATGAACTGCAATGGTTCAAGAAAGCAGCTCACCCGCACCTTTTCAAGGGCAATTAGGGATGGGCAATAAATGCTGGCCTATCCAGTGTCCCACATCCCATGATGAATTAAAAAGATGACAGGCAGGTGGACTTTTCAGTACATAAGCACATAAGAACATAAGAAAAAGGAGCAGGAGGAGGCCATTTGGCCCCTCGAACCTGCCCCACCATTCAATAAGATCATGGCTGATCTGCCCCAGAGCTCAACTCCTCTTTTGTGCCAGCTCCTCATAGCCCTCAACTCCCCAATATTTGAAAAATTTATCTACCTCCCCTTTAAATACTTTCAGTGATCTAGCCTCCACGTCTCCCTAAGATAGAGAATTCCAGACATTCACTACCCTCTGAGGGAAGAAATCCCTTCACGTCTCAGTTTTAAGTGAGTGTCCCCTTATTCTGTAACTATGTCCCCTCGTTCAAGATTCCCCCACTCGTGGAAACATCTTCTCCGAGTTCATCAGATGTGAGTGCATCACATTTCCTCACCTGACACGTGCATTTTCAGCAGGGGTTCCCGGTTATTAATCAAGAGCAGGGGCCATGGCTATATTTCCCCTACCTTGTTCCAGGATGTTGAGTCCAATATTACCATTCTTTCCACCGAGGTCAACTAACTGTATACAGTCCAATCATCTATTTTGGAATCAAATACAGCAAGACCTGGACAATATCCAGGTTTGTGCTAACAAGTGGCAAGAAACATACAAGTGTCAGGCAATGACCATCTCCAACAAGAGAGAATCCAACCATCGCCCCTTGATGTTCAATGGAATTTCCATCACTGAATCCTCCACTATCAATATTCTGGAGGTTACCATTGACCAGAAATTGAACTGGACTAGCCATATAAATAATGTGGCTGCAAGAGCAGGTCAGAGGCTAGGAATCGTGCGAAGAGTAACTCACCTTCTGACTCGTCAAAGCCTGTCCACCATCTACAAGGCACAAGTCAGCAGTGTGATGGAATACTCCACATTTGCCTGGATGAGTGCAGCTCCCACAACACTGAAGAAGCTTGACGCCATCCTGGGCAAAGCAGCCTGCTTGATTGGCACCCCATCCACAAATTTTCACTCCCTCCACCACCCCCACACACTGGCAGCAGTGTGTACCATCTACAAGATGCACTGCAGGAATTCACCAAGGCCCCTTTGACAGCATCTTCCAAACCCACAACCACTACCATCTAGAAGGACAAGGGCAGCAGGCAGATGGGAACACCACCACCTGGAAGTTCCCCTCCAAGTCACTCACCATCCTGACTTGGAAACATATCGTCATTCCTTCACTGTTGCTGGGTCAAAATCCTGGAACTCCCTTCCTAACAGCGCTGTGGGTGTACCTATACCACATGGATTGCAGTGGTTCAAGGAGACAGCCCACCACCACCTTCTCAAGGGCAATTAGGGATGGGCAATAAATGCTGGCCCAGCCAGCGAAGCCCACATCCCGTGAATGAATAAAAAAAACCCAGTCTCTCCAGTACAGTACTAAACTAGGCATTGTAATTATGCATCTGGCTACTGGGGGAGCTATTTTGGTCTATTAACCGTAGCTCAAGTTGCTTTCCAAAGTAGCTCATAAACAAAATGATCAATTGAAATATGACTTTGTTGCTTCATGGAGCCTCTTTTAGTCTTGTCTCTGTGAGGAACATCCATTGGTTAATTACAAGAAGGAAAAGAACAGCAAAAAATCCCTCAGGTTGCCAAACTGATCATATAATATCAATGTTGATAGTCCATATTGGTGTTAATTTGCCCCCGCACTGGATCATCTACCACAGCCAGAAGCTATTTTACGTGGAATTAAAAGTTCTCTACCCCTGGAAAGCAGCTCAAATACTTACCGCCGCTTATACCACAGGAAATAAATTCTTTTGTCAGTGTAAGCCAGAGGACAAATTAAACATTAAAGAGACCATGGGGGATTGAAGCTAAGTGTGGTTTGTAGAGATGAATACAAATCACCGTTAACATTTCCCCTGGCACTGTTGCTAGAATATTGGGTGTAGGTGCCTTGATTTTGTCACTTTTGACACCTTGTCACAAGTAGCTTAAACCCTCTCTCTTCCCAGCACTCAATAAGAGGTTACGACCATATTGGCTAAATAACAGCTGGGATTTTGAATGTCATTACAAAACATCTCTGCCTGCTGAAATGAACAAGTAAGAGGGGATTTAGCTGACAAAAAGCTAAGTTTACTGAATCTTGTGATGATTTAAGAAAAAACCCAACAGGATCTTTATTTCTGTCTGCCTTTGCCTGGTGCTGAGGTGTGTTTTGCCGTCTGCTAGATGTAAAATGTAGGAGGAAAGACCAGATGTTGTAATGTTCACGAATCAAGCCATCACCTAATCCTAGGCCAGAATCCTGTAATAAATTGCAAACTCGCAACATCCTAAAGCCCCCAGAAATGTCCTGTTGTAATGTGCTGACACTGATCAGTCAATTAGAATTCAAATAAATGTACCCAATGCAACTGAGCATGAAATGAAGTCTGATGTCATATAGATTGTTTAAAAAAATGCTTACTGAAATGTTTAAGTGAAGATTAGTGAAGTTGAAACAAAGTTGGATACCATTCTTGTGGTCAGTTCACTTTATTCTTTAATCGTTTACATTTTAAGGAAATCACATTTTTCAGATTTGTAATTTTTAACGTTGGTTTTGTTAAAGCAATTAGTTATTGTCAGAATTCTAACTCAACGCTCCTGCCTCTTCAATGTACTGAGGGCTGTTTACCTGCCTTCTCCATGATTTAGCAAGATGAGATCATATAAATTGATAACCATCTCTGTGTTTTCTTCTGATTCATCTCTGACCTGAACTCTACTTGAACCTAGTTAGACACAAAACATCCAGGATTCTTGGCTGAAGCCATAAAATTTAATTAAATCCTACAGAAATGATGTGTAAAAGAACACCACAGTACCCCAATAAAGTGAAAATAAGTACTGTGATGGATTAAAATAATAAATGTGCCTGTGTTCTCTGTGTTTGATGTGAAGGCAACAAATATGGGCTTCCAGCAGTCAATATATATGATGTTAACAGGAAAGGTTGTAAGTGACATGCACAAGAATCTCATCTGCTTAAGATCACTGTGTACATTTACTGCTGGCTACATGGTGTTGATCGTGGATTCAGCAAAGCTGCACACAGCCGCATCAGACCTGAACAGTATGAGCTGCAGCTCAGTCGGTAGCAATTTTGCCTATGAATCAATGAGTTCTGTGTTTCAAGTTCCATTGCAGCACTTGAGCACAAAAATCATGCTGACACTCCTGGTGCAGTACCAAGGGAGTACTGCACCTTTTTTGGGGGTTGGTGGGGTGGGGGTGGGGGGGGGTGGGGGTCCCGCCTTTTGGGTGAGACCTTAGGTCTACCCCCTTGGGTGGACGTAAAAGATCCCATGGTTACAACACTGACTATAATTCAAAAGTACTTCATTGGCTGTAAGGTGCTTTGGAATCATCCTGTGGTCGTGAAAGGTGCTATCTAAATGCAGATCTCTCTTTTTGTTGGGACTGTGTCTTGCTGTGCAGCCTGCAGTCTGAAATTACAAGTGATCACCTAACTCAGTGGTGCGATAATGCACATTGTTTATTTTCACACGGGCTTCAAAAAGTGTGGTTGGGGCCAGTTAGAACAACAGAATATATGTCAGCATGGAACAAATTGGTTCCATTGTTTAGTTTGGACTATATGTAATGCCTTTTTAAATTGTATATTAAGTATTCACATGTTCCAACCTTAGAGGAGAAGGGACAGCCACATGTACCTTCAATAGCACCCTGGAGCTCAATTGCTTTCTGCAGTCAACATCTGTAAGTGTGCAATTCAAAAGACACGTTTCAGGCTTCTGCCTTCGAGCAATGTTTGAGGAAGCCATTAAATTATTTCTTCTTGAGCCCGAATTAAAATACAGTTTTGGAAACATTCAAGTATGCAGAAAATTCAATCGAACACAAGTGAACATGTTATATTTCCTTTACAAGGCAGATCAGTCAGTCAGCAAAATATATTAGGTTCCATAAATTATTGCAGAAAGTTCAGTTGCTTCAACGGCTTGCTCATAATTCCATAATGTTGCTTAGGAGCTGGCATCCTGTATTAATTACGTACAGATGTAAAGATCAGAGAACTGATTCATAAGAACTGTAGAAAGAAAGAAAGCAAAGATAAATGTTTCTTTTAGCCTTGCACTATTTAATTTATTGTGCAATAGTCCAAGAGAGAATAAATCTGACATCCTTTTCTTCCTCCGTTTAGGCATGATCTTAGGTGCCACATTTGCACTCCAACTGAAGGATCTGCTTGTAAAGACCTGCCTTAAAGACAGAACCAGAGCGCTAATTGGCCCATTCTGCTGCACCCTGCAACTGGAAGCCAAGTGGTGCAGGCACAGTGGCGACCCTGACCCACGTCACTCTGTTCCAAAAGCGCTGGTCGACTTGAAAGCTGGACTGATCCAGGTTTGTGTGGGTGGCAGTGGTGTCTGGGAGAGTCTGTCTTTAATGAGTCTGTTCCTTGTTTGACCCAAATGTCTTTTATTTCCAGCCCTCTAAATCATGCAAAGAGCACCCTTGTAACATGATCAGGTTATCTGGTAAAGCTCAACACTGTTGCATTTGAAGTACTGATTTTTTTGTATGAGTAATAAACTTTTAAAAAGATCAGAGCAGAACAAACAAAACTGCAGGGCAATAGGCTGAAACGGCCAATACCATAAATACTGTAAGGCACTTAAAATAATTAGAAGTGTACACAAAGCATTTTGTTTTCACGGCAGTAGAGATGTGGTATAACATTTTTTTTTAGAGGAATTGAGACTTGAGCAGTTGGTCACGGGAACACTTCCACAATGAAAGTTGCTCACCAGGCACACAACTCTATTTTACGTATGACCTTTGACATCTGCTATTGACAAGTGATCATTGTGACTAGTCTGAGTTGAACTGATACATAAATCCTTCCCGCCTTTTAGCTCTTTTATGGAGTGCAGGAGGAATTCTGCATCTGTATTTTACTAATTCACAAAGGGCTGTAAGTTTGTAGATGTTGGGTGGTTCCGCAGACTTCTCTGAATGCAATCGGCAGTCTTTATTATTAATGGTCTTGGGATGTGGAAGTCCTTTTACAACCTTTATAAAACAAATATGTAGATTCTAAAATCTTCCATAAAAAATTAAAGAAGATAAAATTTAAAAACCTTTAAAGTCGAAATTAATCTTAAAAGCTACCTAAATTTTCTCAAAAACATCATGCTAAGCAAGTATTTATATAAGTGCATACATATAAATGTTGTGTTCTCTTGGGCTCCAGAGGTTCTTCTGGAACTTCTTGGTTACTTCTTGAAGCCACAGGCCGGAATTTTCCGACCCCGTTGGCGTTGGGTGTCATGGCGGGCGTGAACGGACATTAGGGCGGGAAGGCCAAAGATCGGTATCACGCCATCGTGAAACCAGTTTGTGATCAAACCAGGTCGACATGTTTCACAATAGTCTTTAAAAGGTGTGCACCCGGCAAGCTGAGCTTCGAGGGCAACTTGGAGATGAGTGCACACTAACGTTGCACAGTCCTCGCAAGGGTCGCCTGTTGGACTTCAAGGTTTGAGGCGCTGCACATTCAGGGGAGGGCACAGGCAAGTTGTTTTTTCCTGGCTGGCTGACTGTGGTGCTGGGGCAAGGGCTGTGCTGCAGTTGGGGAGACAGGGCAGCACGGTTTGAGGTGAGTTGGGGGGTGTGCAAGGGCTGCACTGAGTCTGAGGCAAGTTGAGAGGGGTTGGGGGCAAAACAGCCTGGTCTGAAGGTCGTGTGCAAGCACGACCGGGGGTGGGAGAGGGAAGCAGCCACGTATCAGGGGACCTTATATAAAGTGACCATTCCTCCGCAGCTGAGACAGTTCAGGCGCAACCACATTGACATGCTTGGAGTCTGGTCTCTTGCTTATCTGCCCACTCAAACAACGCCGAGGCATGAAAGTGCCACCAAATTCTCCAGAGCTTTACACCCTCAGGCACAGACTGCAAACTAATGAGCTTTTTAGTGGACTGCCAGAACAGTTAGACAAATGGGCAAATTGTACAATCGCCTTGCAAAAGCTGGCCATGGAGCAGTCACTTTTGGAGGTGCTCACAGCCCCTTGCAATGTCGAGATCATTCAGGTTCAAGCTAACAGCGCAACCTTGCAGTGTGGGTTAGGAGAATGCCTGCACCTGAGCTAAGAACACAGTGGGCAAATCTGCTGTCAGTTGATCAGGGTGGAGGTGGGTGGGGTTTCGCGCAGCTTTGCAGTGCACTAAGCTCTGGCCATCCAAGTGGTGACCAGCACTCTCTGGGTTGTATCAAGGGGCCTTCAGATTTAACCAAGAGAGGTTCTCAGTACACCGATGCTAACCCACACATCTCTGTGCGTAGAATTTTACACTGAATCAGGTGGGCGCACACCCGACCTGATCAGATGTGAAATTGCGCGAGATGACATTGGGCGAGCGTCCCGACATCATCCCGATCTCCTGCGATATTTCGGTAGGCGGGCATGTGCGGGTGTCAGAGCTACAGCCGCCTTAACTGACCGTTAAAAAGGTAATTGACCAAGATTTCACGTTGCCCATGCGATTTCACACTCGTCGCATAAGCAAAATGGGCAGACGACATTTTGCAAAACCACGTCCAATGGTGGGATAAAAATGTTCAGCAGCACTGCCAGTGTGAGTAGTGAGGAGTTTTGGAGATGGTTTGCTGCTGGTGACTTATTGGTACTTGGCAGCTTCATCTCTGTTCAGGGCTTCATAGTTAGCATTTCCAGGCTTCATTTCAGGACCGTGTGGACGCTTCCAGATGTCAGACAACCTTCTGTAACCCTGGTAATGGGGATTGTAGTCTCAGCTGGAGGCACCTCCCCTGAGGAGGAGGAGAGGGGCAGAAAGGAGAGGAGGCCAGGTGTCCCAGTGCAGCTTCCAGGGGAGCGACCTGTGGGAGGAGAGATGCAAGCACAAGGGGTGCAGGACTAGCAGGTATTCCAAGGCCGAAGGGGCCGCAGAAGATGCTACTATCCTATTGCCAGGGATTACAGGCAGCAATGCAGCTACCTCAATATGTCTGAGGTGCAGTGCAGCTGCTGAGGGTTCACCTCTCCAGGGAGACTGTGACCTCCATTTGTCAGATGATTGGACCTGAGATCACCTCCAACTGCGTGGGTGGACATCTCATACTAGTGGCTCTGAAGGTCACAATGGCCCTTAACGTCTATGCCTCCGGTTCTTTCCAGGGATCTGGGGGGGGATTTGTGTGGAGTCTCCCAATCAGCTGTCCACAATTGCATCAAGCTGGTGACAGAAGCTCTGTTCAGGCGGATAATGACATTTATTCATTTTCATATGGACGATGCCAGCCAGGCTGAACAAGCCAGAGGCTTTGCAGCGATTGCTGGATTCCCCGCGTACAGGGCGCCTTTGACTGCACATGTGGCCATCAAGATGCCAGCGGGTCAGTCAGGTACCTTGGTCAACAAGAAAGGATCCCACTCCATGAACATGCAGATAGTGTGTGATCACAAGATGCATATCCCGTAAGTATGTACATGGTACCTTGGCAGCTCGCATGAAGCTAAGACACTCTCAGGTGCCAAGTCTCTTCGATGCTCCAGCCCGACTGGATGGATGTCTGCAACGTGACGAGGGCTATCCGTTGATAAAGTGGCTTGTGACATCTCTCTGCCACCCAAGAACAGAAGCAGAGCAGCATCATAATAAGAGTCATGCCTTCACAAGGGCAGTGATAGAGAGGACCACAGGCCTTCTGAAGGTGCGCTTCCGATGTCTGGACCATTCAGGGGAGCACTCCAATACCCCCCAGAGCGGGTGTCACTGATAATGGCTGCATGCTGTGCTCTCCACAATCTGGCACTGGCAAGGGGGGACCCACTAGAGACAGAGGATCTTGACGCAGCTCCACAGGCCACAGAGGATGAATCCAGTGGTGAATCCATCAGAAGAGGAGCATGGTGAGGAGAACACTGAGGCAGATCTCTGTATCCTTCAGGGAGGCAGGGACACCAATGCTCCTTCAGCGAAGCTGCCAAACAACCACTCCTACCTCATTCCAGGGCTGCCTCATCCATCCGGGATGTCAGAAATGCCCCTGTCATATGAACCCAAAGTCCACTCAGTACCTGTACAATTAAGTTTAGAGCCACTCATGTCCAGAATTACATATTTGCATACCCTGCACCAAAAATAAAAGATGAAGCATACTCAGGCTATCACAACAAAAGCAAATTTAATATTTTTGTCACATTAACATGACCATTACTGGTGTTGATGTACACACCAGTAGACATTTAAAGCAAACATAACTGAACAGAAGATCACCCGTGAACAGTCCCTCTTGTGCTTATAGTGCCTTAAACTTACGTTTGCAAGTGCTGTATCTTGGTGCACTGCAATCCCCCCCCGCCATCCCCAGAGCCTCCTCGCTGGCAGTGGCTTTGGCAACAGTCTGCTGACTGTACTGTCTTGTTGGCCTTGATAATCTTGGCACTGGTCCTCTGGCCAGTGGAGCCTGAACTGGCCCCGTCTTAGAGGGAGTGGCCAGTGCCACAGCTGGCTCTCCCCAGTCATCACAGCCTCATCATATGCCACTGTCATTTGCGGAGGGGCGGAGGAGCCACTACCATCATCCGGAGTGAGTGCCCTGAGAGGAGCCCACGGGGATGGCAAGCAGGTCTTGTGCCAACGTCAGGTCATTCTGGACCTCCCTGCTCGCCATTGATGGACGGGCAGCTAGCTGGGACACTGGGATCCTCATCCATCTCCCACACTGGCACTGACCACCTGAGGCAGTTTCCTGTTTGAGGGCTTGCAGGTCCGAGCGCAATCTCAGGAACTTCTGATTCTGTCCCTGGAGTTGCCTCTACATCTGAGTCACCACTCTCTCAATGGAAGAGGCAGTACACTTGACCATGAGGGTCAGTGCAGTGCTTATGCTCCGCATGGACTCCTCCACAACAGAGACCGCGACACGCATACCCTCACGGATATCCACCAGTTCCTCCTGCACGTCCCGCTGGACGTCCAGCATCTGCCGCCTTATGGATGACTCCAGAGGCTCATCACCTGCCTTCGGCCTAGCATCATCCTGGTCTCGAGCAGTCCTCCAACTGCTGGCATACTGGGCACTCTCTGCCTCCGCCTGCACCTCAAGCAAGAGCGAAATGCCCTCACCAGAATGCACCAACAATATAGCCGATGATCTAATGCCCACCGAGAGGTGCTGGTATCTGTGCTGATGCCTGGTTCAGAGTGCAGTTGTGTGATGCAGGTGCATTTGGAACCTGGCGGCTCTTTGGCGTCAGGAGTGACCCTTCGGCGTCCTGCGATTGAATGCGTGCAGCTGAATCTAAGGGAGAACAAGGACATGTTATTATTTAAAGTCATCACACTGTCACTGTGCATGCCAGGCACCCTGGTGAGACAGTGGAGAGCTGCATCATGGTGCCATCATCTTTCAATGATCAACGGGGACTCCACATTTGAGGCTCCCATCAATGAGGAGACTACATTAGAATGGCTGCACAGTCCGAAACACTCATCTCTGTGCACCGCACTCTTACCTTTGTCTGACACCCCAGCCTCCCCGCAACCGGTTGCACGGGGAAGGTGTCAGCTCTCCAGCTTAAGAGTGTCCTCCTTGAACCTGGTCAGCAGCAGCAGGTTGGGTGGGTCTCTGCCTTTCTGTGACCTCTCCAATCGGTTATGGCTCATCTTCTCCTGAAAGGACAGAGGAGCATTGATTAGTCCACTCTCTACCTGCAGCACCATTGCAGCCTTGCCAAACCCACCTGAGGAACACCTTGCAGGGCATATCCGAATCGTGGCCCTCGAGCCGCAAGGCATGCAGTCCAAGCAGCCAGGGCTACCCCCTCGGCCAGCTCCGGCATCATTGACAGTTGGCATTGGGACTCCCCTGAGCTCCACGGTGGGGGGACAAGCAGCCCTTAACACTTCACCACACTGATCCATGCTAACATGGTACTCACCCTTCCAGAACGCAGCCAGTCTTGCGGCATTGCGCCCATGTGCGCCGCACTATGTCATGACTGCTGACCTGCACTGCCACCTCTTCCCAGGCTTTCTTTATCAGGTGTGGTGGTCTCCTCATTCCATCCCTTGGCACAAGAGTGTCCCTCCTGGCAGCCACCCCCTCCGGGAGCACTCGTACGAAAAGCAGGGGGCCGAGTGCCCACCCGACCTGCCCTTCTGTCTGGCGTCTCTAGTCGCTGCCGAGACCACAGGTACCATCTCCTCAACACAGACTGCATACTTCCTCACCAGCAGCCTTCAGGGGGCTGCCTGTGCCATTTTAAACTGCCTGTTGGGTCGCCACTGGACCCAGAACACAACATGCCCCCATTCGCAACTGGCCCTTCCCAACCATTGGGAAGCCGCATTTCACGCTGGGCGGGCCTTAATTGGCCAGCCAGCGTGAAATTATGGTCGTGGGCCGATCGCGGGTGGTGGCCTATTTCCTGGCAAATCCTGGGCCTGCTGATTGCACCCGCCCACCGACCTCAAAATTCAGGCCTATCTTTCATCCTGCAGAAGGGGTACATCAGGAGCATGGAGCCTGGTGACCTAACTGTATGCCTCATGGCTTAAAGGAAGCAGAGACATTGAAATATACAAAATAGGAGCAGGAGTAGGTAACTCAGCCCTTTGAACCTGATCCACCATTCAATATGATCATGGCTGATTCCCTATCTCAACATCATACTCCTGCTCTCTCCCCATAACCCCTGATGCCTTTAGAGTCTAGAAAGCTATCTATTTCCTCCTTAGTATATTCAGTGACTTGGCCTCCACAGCCTTCTGTGGTCGAGAATTTCACAGATTCACCACCTTCTGAGAGAAGAAGTTTCTCCTCATCTCAGTCCTAAATGACCTGCCCCGTATCCTGGGACTATGGCCCCTTGTTCTAAATCTTCAGCCAGAGGGAACATTATCCCTACATCCAGTCTGTCCAGCCATGCCAGAATTTTATACGATTCAATGAGATCCCCTCTCATTCTTCTAAACTCCAGTGAATACAGGCCTAGTTGGCCCAATCTCTCCTCATATGACAATCCTGCCGTCCCAGGAATCAGTCTGGTGAACCTTCAGTGTACTCCCTCCATGGTAAGTATATCCTCTCTTAGGTAAGGAGACCAAAACTGCACACACTGCTCCAGGTGGTGTCTCACCAAGGCCCTGTACAGCGCATTAAGATGTCCTTGCTCCTGTACTCAAGTCCTCTTGCAATGAAGGCCAACATACCTTTTGTCTTCTTAACTGCTTGCTGCATCTGCCTTGTCTGCTTTCAGTAATTGGTGTACAAGAATACTCAGATCCCTTTGTACATCAACATTTCTGAATTTATCACCATTTAAATAATACTCTGCTATTCTGTTTTTCCTACCAAAGTGGATAACTTCACACTTATCCACATTATGAGTCTATGAGTTATACTGCATCTGCCATGTATTTGCCCACTCACTCTACTTGTCTAACTCACCTTGAAGCCTTTTAACATCCTCCTCACCACTCACATTCCTGCCAAGTTTTATGTCATCAACAAACTTGGAAATATGACATTTAGTTCCCTCATCCAAATCGTTGATATATGTTGCACTGATCCCTGCGATATCCCACTGGTCACCACTTGCCACTCTGAAAAAGGCCCATTTATTCCTACTCTGTTTCCTGTCTGCTAACCAATTCTCAATCCATGCCAATATATTACCCCCAATCCCGTGTGCTTTAATTTTGCACATTAACCTCTTAGGTGGGACTTTATCAAAAGCTTTCGGAAAATCCAAATACATCACATCCACTGGTTCTCCCTTATCTATTCTGCTAGTGACATTTTTAAAAAATGCAAGTATGTTTGTCAAACATGATTTCCCTTTCATAAATCTATGTTGACTTTGTCGAATCCCGTTGTATTTTCTAAGTGTCCTATTATCACATCCTTTAGAATAGACTCCAGCATTTTCCCTAGTACTGATGTTAGGCTATCAGGTCTGTAATTTGCTGTTTTCTCCCTGCCTCCTTTCTTAAATAGTGGGGTTACATTTGCCACCTTCCAATTTGCCAGGTCTGTTCCAGAATTTTGGAAGGTGACAACCAACACATCCACTATTTCCATGGCTACCTCCTTTAGTACCCTGGGATGTAGATTATCAGGCCCTGGGGATTCATCGTCCGTTCGACATCCGCAGAGTGCAGCAAAGAGAAGGTGCAACAAGGTTCATGCTGCAACTTGCACTTTGGTGCAGCAAACCATTGGAATGTTGAACATGAGGCTCCAGTGGTGGAGCCCTACAGTCCTGTCCACAGAGGGTGTCCCGCATTGTCATTGCTTGCTGTGCCCTTCACAACCTGCCACTACAACTGGAGAGGAGCTGGCTGGGAAGGAGATGAAGGAGCTGCACATCTCTTCTGATGAGGACGACGTCGACAGGAATGAGGGTGAGGAGGTCCTCGAAGGCGATGAGACCATCGCACTGGCCATATGAGGCAGGTGCATGGGAGGCCCTCATACCTGCTAGATTCATGGAGGATGATGACAGCATGCAGTCAGGATCCTCACATTACATCTGTGAACGCTTGACTCCTGTTTGGCTGATGGCAGCACACATACCCTCTTGTGATAAGGCTCCTGTCATGCAGATGCAGCAGATTCACATAGTTCTTATACTCCAGGAGGATGAGGATGACAACATGCAGTGGGGAAATGCCATAGATTCTCTCATAGCTTTTGTGAATGTCTGACTCCTGTCTGACTGATGGCAGATCGCTTGTGCTCTGTGAATAAGGTTATATCATGGAGTTGCAGCTGGGAAACTTTAACTTCTCTTGATCCTATGGCAACCTTTGTGAGCTGAACCCTCCAGGACCACATTGTCACCGGACACAGATGCTGTTGAGATGGAGGGCAAGTCACACCTCAAAGGTGCTGAGAGTACACAAGAGAGAAAGACGGAACTCTGTGCCGCCGGCCCAGGACAATCTGGCAGCAATGATAAGCCCCGTTGAGGTGCAGGCATGACTGATGTGTCCAGTGACAGTGAAGATGCATCATCAGTGTGCTGGAAAGGTTCTACAAAGCACAGGGAAGAGGCCCTGAGTGACATCTGAGTGACATGAACACTGGTCATCAGACCAAGGAGCTGTGGGCAAGGAGACATTCTTGGGAGTTTATTTACAATTGTGAACATTATGTACAAGTGATTAACACCCATGTCCAGGCTGTGCAACTGCTCTGGTTTCTCTTCAGATCGTATAAATCTTTCGCCTTTAACTAAAGATTTCCGTGGAGAGGAGCACTCAGAGTTTAAAGTAATTTTTTGTGGCCCTGCTTTAGTGGGGCTGAAAAAAAAAGAAAAAAAAGCTTGGCCTAAATAGGCAAGTGGTTATGGTACTGGGTTTGTAACCCCAAGATCAAGAGTTCAAATCTCACAATGGCAAACTATGAAACAATGTTAATTCACCTGAAACAGATGGAAACGGGTTTGTACTCGAAAGAGTTACATCATCTGTAACCTTCCTAACCCTGCCACTATATCTTGGTGCAGCCCCCAACACCCACAGTGGAGGTGGAGGCAGCCTGCTGACTGCTATGCCCTGTCTGCGATGACCTCAATGGACATCCTCTAGTGGGTTAAGACCTGGAGGGCCTCGGCCTGCTTTCGGGGTCCTGCTGTGTGGCAGTGGCACCCTCCTTGGCCTGTGGAGTTGGAGCTGCTGGGATCACAGGAAGAGAGGATTCGGATGGGCTGGACGCTCCTGGAGCCACTGGTGGATGGCCCCCGGGTGTGCACCTCCTGATGGGTGCCCGAGGACCCCTGGTTGACTCCTTGAGGAGAAGGGGAAGCTGGAGTGAGACCGAACTACACCACACCCTTCTCACCTTGACACTGTTGGAGGCCAACTATGGTGTAAGCGATGGAGGTCAGCCCACACAGCAGTGCAGGATCGATGTCCTGGGCCAGGGTCTCCATGGAGGCTGCCATCCTACCAGCATTGACCTCGGTGCATTGGTATGCTGGCGCTGTCACCTCAGACTGAAAGCAGATGGATTCCTTCATCGTGCCTTGCAATATGAGGAGTACAGCGGACATCCCTTTCTGATGTTCCCGAGCTTGTCTTTGCAGCTTCGGAAACTGAGGTATGATGGGGGCTCCTTATCTGACTCAGACTCAGCAGATTTCTGGCCTCCAGCAGTCCTCTGAATGCCAGAAACCTGGGAAGTCCCTGCAGCTACCAGCTGTGGATCAGACAGTGCGATATGCTGACCAGATTGTGACATTGAGGCTACTCTAAAGTTAGGTCCCACCGAGGTGTGTGTCTCTGTGCTGGTGAAGGGTGTGGGTGAGCGCTATGGCAGGTCTTCAATAAGGGTGTCGGCATATTCTCCTTCTGAGGTTTCTTTGGGGCTTGAGTCGAGGACCTGAGCCGTGGACTCTGTCGTCTGTTTCCCAGATGTGCCTTCGAAAGAAAGGTGAGATAATTAGCGCATGGCAGGGGACTGCAGAACAGCGGAAGTGACTCACGGCATGGGTGGTCTTATGGATGTTGCACTGCTGGATCCTCGCTCGGTTGAGCATCGCCAACTTCGCCGTCAGCACGGGTGAGGTCCAGATCGTTGCTGGCCAGTTGGATGACTCTATTTTTAAAGCCTGTGAGGACCTTGCTTTTAGGCATTCCTCCACCAGCTTGCGACCTCTTCCTTTTGTTGTGTGCCAGCTTGGCCTGCATGAAGGCAGATGAAGAGATTATAGGCAGGATGTCTGCCAGGCCAGATGGGAAGAATGCCTGGCATGTGTGGGTGCTGAGTGGTGCCATGGATGGGGTGAGGACACAATCCGCAGGGCAGATGAAGGTGTGCATGAGAGAATGAATGAACTGGCAGTAAGTGAGAACCCTGTGGATGTGTGATGTGGGTTTGTGAGTGTGTGAGCTGAGAATGATGAGAAGGGTGACTTAACCTGGCAGAACGGAGGAGATCATTCATTTCGGCACTGGGTGGCTGTCCTCTTTCGCAGGGTGTTGGCGCTGACACTGCTACTACTGCCTCCCATGCTGGATTGGTGACCTTGCCTGCTGGCCTTCGCCTGGAACGAGGGTAGAGGACATCGCGGCGGGTCTCCACTACATCCAGTAGGCCCGCGAGAGAGGTGTCGCTAAATCTGGGGGCAGCAGGTTTCCTCCCTTTGGCAGCCATCAGTTCCCAGCAGCTTCCTATCTCTTGAAGAGTGCTAGCACTTTGCAGGGGCGCCCTTTAAATATAGTGCCCTGTTTACTGAAGCCTGAGGTGATGGCAGGGCAGGCAAATCAGAGGTCGCCCCACCAGTGACCTGGCATATTCCCAGGAATGCATAATGAATGAGGTGGGGTTGGGATGACGGGGCGTGAAAATCCACCATTGCGACTGACGGGTAAAATGTCCTTTTTCCCACCGGCCACCACATTAGTGCAAATGTGGGACAATTACACCCTACAGTGAAGCTGTTACACTTCTAATTATTAATTAGGCAATCTTAAATAGTCTATATAATGTTATAAATTATAGTGTTTATATCTATACGACTGGTATTGTAAAGCAGACAATTGACTACAAAATTATTGCCCAAATGTATCTTTTATTTGTTAAAATATGCAGATGTTAGCCCAGTATCCTGCAGTATTAGGCCTTCAGATCTATCCCAGGCCAGGCTTTGTATGTTAAAAGCTTTCCATTTCCAGCTCTCTACAAAGATAATGAGACCTGAGGCCCATTATCAATCTTCACCATTCGGGCACAAAATTGGATGTGTTGAAATTGCTAGGGCCACATCTATAATGTGACTTTTTGCATAGCAACGCGGAAGAGTTGCTCCTGAAATTCTGCACTGGATCTACTAATCCAATGCTGCAACACGGGAAGGTTAGCAGCAGAATCCCCAATAAAATGCGTAATTGGCCACTTTCAGCCACTCACTCAATTTCCCCAGGAGTTCTGCCAGTTAGGACCAGAGGCCCATAAAATCCCAGTGGAATTTTCAGGGATATAGTGATCGGGTCATGATTCCTATCACACAAAATCATCAGTAGTTCATTAACAAATAAATAAGTGACCAGACTGAGTTCCTCTCAAGTACTCTAATTATATCTTAGGATTTTTAATGTGTTTGTTCCCCTGCATCTCATCAGTGCTCATGCTTCTCTTTTTGCTGTCTATTTAGATATTCTGGGGTCAAGAGCATCTGAACTGCCTGAATCTGCTATGTGAACTTCTCCAAGGTTATATCAGGCAAGATACCAAGTCTCAAACACCAGACCACACACAGCAACCATCGTCTGCCATGGGCAAATATCAAGCTTCCAAGACCGAACACAGTTCTGATGACTTGAGGACAGGGCAGTTTCAGTACATTCAAGATGCAGGTGTGTGGAATTATTACTGTTCCATTCATGTCACTCTACCTTCTCACAAAAAATCATCGGGACTGTGGAGCAGATAGTTTCAAATGTGCAGATAAGTAGCAGTAGTTGCCCACTCACAGTATTGTTCATGGGACATAGGAACAGGAATAGGATGTTCAGCCTCTCAACTCTGTTCTATCATTGAATTAGATCATAGATGATCTGTATTCTAAGTCTATCTAGCTACCTTGGTGCCCTAACTCTTAGTACCTGTGCCTAACAAAACCCTTATCAATCTCAGTTTTGAATTGACCTATCACCCACAGCTTTTTAGTGGAGAGGGCTCCAGATTTCTACCACCCTTTTTGAGAAGAAATGCTTCCTCTCATCATCTCTAGCTCTAATTTTAAAGCTCTGCTCCCTTGTTCTGTGTTCCCTCATCGGAGGAAGTCATTTCTCTCTATCTATCCTATCAACTCCTTCAATCATATTAGTCAACTCAGTTAGATCACTCCTTAATCTTCAATACTCCAGGGAATACAAGCCTAGTTTATGCAAACTGTCCTCACAATATAGCCCTTTGAACCCAAGGTTCTTATTTCATTTGGACAAATTAAATCTAATGAATGAATGGTTTCGTAATTGTGAATACTGAACTCATTGCCTCGGATATGATGTTCATTATGTGTATTGTTTTAAAAACAGTTTTCTTTTTAAGATGTAGAAAAGTGTCCCAAAGTGCTTCACAGAGCCGTAATCAGAAAATAAATTGGACATTGAACAGGAGGTACGAGGAGGAGTGACCCAAAGCTTGGTTAGAGGTGGATTTTAAGAAGGGCCTTAAAGGAGGAGAGGGAGTTGAAGAGTTGGTGCAATTTTGGAAGAGAATTCTAGAGCGTAGGCCCTAGGTAGTTTTAGGAAAATCTGTCAACAGTGTGGCAAAGGAGGTCAGGGGTGAAGATGTGAAAAAGGCCAGAGTAAGAGGAAAAGAAATTACAGGGTGGCTTTGGAGGAGCAAGGGTGAGAATCTTAAATTGGAGACATGGATGCAGGAAGGAACCTGAAGATAACATAGGTCAGCAAGGACAGGGTTTGGTGGGAAGTGGTGCATAACAGCGTGGAGGTAGTAGAGTTTTCGATGATCTGCAGTACATGGAACATGGAAATGGGAGATGGATTAAAAAGGCATTGCAGTAAGCAAGTGCAAAAGTGACAAAGAGATGGATCTAAGTTTCAGCAGCACATGGGCTGAGATAAGTAGACAGTTGCGATGGAGAGGCTATAAAGTCAGAAACCCAGCTCGCTGTTGAAAAAGGCACCGAGATTGTCACCATCCATTCCACAGTCGAGTTCAGTCTGCGGGCGATGGAATCAGTGGCAAGGTTGCAGAGCTTGTGGTGGGATCCAAAGACATTTGCTTTTGTCTCAGCAACTTTTAACTGCAGAAAATTTGAGGCCATCCAAAAAATTGGATGTCAAAAAAGCAGTTGATGGGGCCAAGAGAGGTGGTGCAGAGGTAGAGCTGGGAGACCCTCTTGTACATCTGGAAGCTGATCCCAGGCCCCATGAATGCAAACAATGTCACCAGGGAGGAGCATGTGGATGAGGAAGAGAAGGTGTTTGTGTAGATTTCAGGGAGGCTACGCAGGCAACAGAGCTGGACCAGAAAGAGAAACCATTGCTGGAAATGTAGTGGTTGTGATTGAATAGGCAACAGCAGAATCAACTGAAAGTTGGACATCAAGAGAGAGGATTTGGAGGAGGATGATGTGGCCATGATGCCCCTTATAAGGTCCAAACCTCTATCAGGTCCCTTCTCAACCTTTGCTGCTCCAAGGGAAACAACCCCAGCCTATCCAATCTTTCCTCATAGGTCAGACCCTCCAGCCCAGGCAGCATCCTGGTAAATCTCCTCTGCACCCTCTTCAGTGCAATCAAATCCTTCCTATAATGTGGTGGCCAGAACTGCACACAGTTGTGCCCTAACCAGCGTTTTATACAGGTCCAGCATAACCTCCCTGCACTTGTAGTCTATGCCTTGGCTAATAAAGACAAGTATCCCATATGCCTTCTTAACCACCTTATCTACCTGCCCTGCTACCTTCAGGGATCTGTGGATATGCACACCAAGGTCCCCCTGATCTTCAGTATTTTCCAGGATCCTACTATTCATAGTGCAATCTCTTGCCTTATTAGTTCTCCCCAAGTGCATTACCTCACACTTTTCCAGGTTGAATTCCATTTACTACTGCTCTGCCTACCTGAACAGTCCATTGCAATCCCCCTGCAGTTTATGGCTGTCCTCCTCACTATTTACCACCCTACCAATTTTTGTGTCATCTGCGAACTTCTTGATCATACCCCCTAAATTTAAGTCCAAATCATTTATGTACACCACATACAACAAGGGCCCCAGCACTGAGCCCTGCGGAACCCCACTGGAAACAGACTTCCAGTCACGGAAACATCCCTCTACCATCACTCTCTGCTTCCTGCCTCTCAGCCAATTTTGAACCCAATATGCCACTTTGCCTTGGATCCCACGGGCTCTTACTTTCTTGACCAGTCTGCCATGAGGAACTTTATCAAAAGCTTTGCTAAAGTCCATGTAGACCACATCAAATGCATTACCCTCATCAACATCCCTGGTTACCTCCTCAAAAAATTCAATCAAATTTGTCAAACACGACCTTCCCTTAATAATTCCATGCTGACTATCCCTGATTAATCCATGTCTCTCCAAGTGCAGATGTATTCTGTCCCTCAGAATCCTTTCTAGTAACTTACCCACACCGAGATTGGACTGACTGGCCTGTAATTTCCTGGTCTTTCCCTTCCCTTTTTTAATAATGGGACAATGTTAGCAGTCCTCTGGTGCCTCACCTGTGGCCAGAGTGGATTTGAAAATTACTGCTCAGGCCCCTGTTATCTCTTCCCTTGCCTCCCTCAACAGTCTGGGATACATCTCATCAGGGCCTGTGGATTTATCCACTTTTAAGGCCGCTAAACCCACTACACCCTCTCTCTCTCTATGTTAATTTCCTCTAATATTTCACAGTCCTCCAGCTTGATATCTGTACCTGTGTCATCCTTTTCTATTGTGAAGACCAAAGCAAAATATTCATTGAGGACTGTAACCAGGTCTTCTGGGTCCACACACACATTAACTCTATGGTCACTAACTGGCCCTACTCTTTCCCTAGTTTTTTCCTTGCTCTTTATATATTTAAAAAACCTCTTTGGGTTTTTTACCTGAGGAGAAGTTATGTGTAAGCTGGTAGGTAAGGCCAGGAAGTGAAGTTGTATAGTCAGCAATTAAGTGGAAATATGTCATGGAAGCAGGGGGTGGGTCTCATGGGCATGATAAGCTTGGAGACAGCATGAGGGCAGATACAAGAGAAACTAGAGATAGATGTGTTCAAGTTGAGGGAAGGGGGAGGTTTAATCAGTGAGCAAGTGGAAGAGAAAAGGAAGAAGCAGAGAAAGTGGAATAGATGGCTTTAAACACAGTGACAAAGAAGTCAACATGCAGATCAGCCATGATCTTACTGAATGGTGGAGCAGGCTCCAGGGGCCGAGTGGCCTACTTCTGCTCCTATTTCATATGTTTGTATGACAGGAGTGATTAATGAGCAGAACCTAATTATAGCGTAGCACACAACAGGATGCACAAAGCAGAGTCTTGGGTGGGAAAGTATTGTAGAACTTCATCGGAATCGCTTCCTGATGCTGCTCTGCCCCTGTGCACGTTTCCCAAGGGTGAATTGCCAATTGATCCAATTAAGGCTCCAATCAAGAACCATCACACTGTCAGAGCTTTCCTAGAGTCGGCCTGAAGGTTTGCTGAATCTGGAGCTCAGCAGCTACTAGTAGGTGGCCTCTTGAAGGCAGATCAGAGGGCCATTGAAGCCTCATCTCAAATTCCCAGTGTTAGAGTTGTAAGGCTGGAATGAACACAGCCATTCCCATGGAGGGGTGTTCTCTCCACAATGATGGCTCTGAGTATATTTTTTTAAATGTCATCCTAGAGCACCTCCATTTTTATGGGCCCTCCCCCTTATCTTCCTGCCTCAGCGGTGCCGACCTCTCCCGGTGGCGCTGGCAGCCATCCAGTGCCACAGGCCTTTTCATTGGGTCTTCTGCATCAATGTCCCATTAATTGTCCACCACCCATAAGATCATCTAAGACCTGAAAATGTTCCCGACCCTCAATTATTTTCTATATCCGGAAGATTGCAAACAGTCAGGTTCAACTTGAGGCAGTGGCCAGGGATGGGGGAAAGGAATCGGTGGCAAGGATAGAGAATTTTTAGATATGCAATATGAAAAGGATCATGAAGGAAAGCCCATGTGAAATATCCCAAGCTCTGGGAATGGAGCAAAACCAAATTGAATGCTCTTGAGGGTTAATGCAAGAGAGCTTGTTGGTCCTTTTTAAGCTAGTTTGGATAAATATCTAGGTAAAGTTAATGATTGTTGTTCAGAATACTTTGAATTATGCTGACTATTATTTTGGGATGAAGAGACTGAGCATGGAGCAATAATATTGCAAAGGACTTTGGAGAATTTTTATGAGGATTTGTAGTTTACTTTTTTTGCAGATGACAGTTTTTTTTAAAGAATAGAGAATTTTCTAAAGATTTGGTGATTCGTAATGTTTTTACCCACGGTGTAAGATATTTGAACTAATCAACATGCTTCAGCTAGCAGATTGTGACGTTCAATTTGTTTATTTTTAGTGCATTTAGCCAACACTCATGCTTTAGCCCTATGACATTTGCCAGATGTAAAACTTTTAATTGTAGGTTATTTCCATCCTTTTTTTCAAGTAAACTACATGTATCAAGAATTGCTCAGGCTGTCAAGGGTCAAGGTACAATTGCAGCTTGGCAAAAATCATGTCGTATAAAATCCAATGTATCATCGTATTTTCATGTTAAACCCTATAAATCAGTCCCCTGTATTTAATGGATATAAAAATATGCATATAGTTGAGACTTGCGCACTAGAACTTGATATACAAAGTTGGCGACACTTGAATTTAACATAATACTTTTTGTTTTAGTTTAAAAACTATAACCCATTAAGCACTTTATAGATGTCAGCCTTGAATTAGTGCTAGTACTCTTGCCCGAGTTGGACGGTTGTGGATTCAAGCTCCTCTTGAGCACATAGCCCTGGCTGATACTCCATTGCAGTACTGTGGTCGTCCTGCATTGTCTTTTGGATGAGATGCTAAACCGAGGCCCCATCTGCCCCCTCAGGTGAATACAAAGAATCACATGGCACTTTTCGAAGGGAGCCAGGGGAGTTCAGCCCAATGTCCTGGATAATACTTGCGCCTCAACCAATATCAATCAAACAGATTATCTGGTCATGTTTGAGGGAGCTTGATGTGTGTAAATTGGCTGCTGTGTTTCCCACATTACAACAGTGACGACACTTCAAAAATACTTTATTGGCTATAGATGCTTTGGGACATCTTAAGGTTGTGGAAGGCGCCTTAGAAAGGCAAGTCTTTCTTCTTCCTTACAAAGAAATCGTTAAGACCTAAGCTAATGTGGCTTGTCTTGAGGTCCAACAGAAAAATCAAGAATGTCATTTTTCTGCCAAAATCTCAAATCATTCATCACTTCAATTATATCTAAAGGAGCCATCAGATTCCAGTTTTTAAACCTTAACAATAAATCATATACTGTACGTTTTCACTTGTTTGGCAAGACAATACAATTCAGCTGCATTCCATTCCACAGCGAAAATGACCATCTTCCCTCGGCAGATCACTAAGCTTAATAAAATTGCTGTACCTACTTAGATTGCTGATCTGGTTCTGGTTCTGACAAACATATACCAGTCAGTATAGTAACCACCATTAATGTCCTCTCATTGCGAGCCCACACTCAAAGCACAAAGAAAATTAGAATTCCTGCATGTCTCTGTCAAAACGAAATCATGATATTTCAGGTTGGTGTCTTCTAAAAGAGTTTTAATGTGTAGTAAAAAATTAAAAGGTGCGCTTTTTTAGTAGAAAATATGCATTTAAGATTGTTATTAGCTGGACACAGTATTCAATGCCTTGCAAATTTCTCCAGGTTTCTTTTTACCAATTATCAGTTAAATGATGTATTGTGATGAATGACTGCAAATCACTTGACTGGTACAACGGTATTTATGTGCCTAAAGTACAACCTAGTCCAGAGGTGGCCTCGAGTTGTAAAAACTATTTGGAGGTGCAGTCTATTTTATTTAAACTCTGAACTTCAATTTACACTGACCCATGAAAATATAGCTTATTATTCTGGAATGTGCACTGCTTTTCCAGCATCTGCATTACAGATTGGATCATGATGCTATGAAGAGCCAAATGCAACACTGATCTGAAGCTCCCAAACAACAAGAGATTTGTTTCCTCGTACTATGAGTTTCAGCAGACAGTAGTTATAACTGAAGATCCATAAAGATGTTAAGATCTTCGGGGATTCACCTGACCACATTTGCTTTGCCACAAAGTTTATGAATATACACAAATATTTTCTCAACTTTTCTTCTGTGATTCATCATAGCATGTGGCTTCTTGTAAACTGTCCATCTGACTGAACGAATACATCTTTTATACAGCTTTCATCTGATTGTCCAGGCACTTTAGCCAGCTGTACCATGTTCCTGCAGCTGTGATGCTGACAGATGTTTGCTTCGTTTGCGAGCCAAGTGTTTAATTAGCCAAAGTTTGATCGGTGGTTATGAAAATCTTTTCCTATTGTTTGTCATTTGACATCTTGCCAATCCAAATCCTGACACTAAATTATGTCTCCTTCCCCTAGCTCCTGACAATATTGCTTATTTCTCTCCTGTGATGTTGCTTAAATTACCCTATTTCACAGCAACAGCAATCAACAACCCCCTTCCTGACCATTGCACCTTGGACTCATTCATCTGACAACAAGGTTATTTCTAATACGAAAGCAAAATACTGCAGATACTGGAAATCTGAAGTAAAAACAAAAAATGCTACAAATAATCAGCAGCTCAGGCAGCATCTGTGGGGAGAGGTTAACATTTCACACCAATGATCTATCAACAGAAATGGAAACTGTTAGATATGTAACAAGTTTTAAGCAAATCGAAATGCAGGGAAAGTGGGGTAAGGGAGAGAAGAACAAAAAGAAAGATGCAATAGGATGGAAGGCAGGAGAGATTAGATGACCAAAAAGGATGATGGTGCTAGGCAAAAATAAGGAAACAAAAGATGGCTCTTGAGGCGTAAATGGCAAAAGCAGAACTATTACCAATACCCGCACTGCCTGAGAAAATAGAAGCAGTGGTTATGATCTGAAATTGTTGAACTCAATGCTGAATCTGAAAGACTAACGTGCCTCGTTGAAAGTTCCTACTCTGACATTCCTTTGTGCTTCATTGAAATAGTGAGGAGACTGAGGATAGAGAGATCAGGAGTGGGACAGAGAATTAAAAAGGCAAATGACCAGAAGCCCAGCATCACACTAGCGGACTGAATGGAGATGATCAGCAAAACAATTGTCCATTCTGCATTTGTCCTCCCCACAGACAGCATTGCTGAATACAATAAAACTTCGAAACATAGAAAATAGGAGCAGGAGTGGATCATTTAGCCCCTCGAGCCTTCTCTGCCATTAAATATGATCATGGCTGATTCTCTATCTCAACGCTTTCTCCCCATACCCCTTGACGCCAATAGAGTCTAGAAATCTATTCCTCCTTAAATATATTCGGTGACTTCGCCTCCACAGCCTTCTGTGGTAGAGAAGTCCACAGCTCCACCACCCTCTGAGTGAGGAGGCCTCTCCTCATCTCAGTCCTGAATGGCCCACCCTGGATCCTGAGACTGTGACCCCTTATTCTAGACCCCCACCCCCAGCCAGAGGAAACATCATCCCTGCATCCAGTCCATCCAGCCCTATCAGAATTTTATATGTTTCGATGAGATCTCCTCTCATTCTTCTAAACGTCAGTGAATACAGGCTTAGTCGACCCAATCTCTCCTCATACAACAATCCTGCCATCCCAGGAATCAGTCTGGTGAGCCTTCGCTGCACTCCCTCTATGGAAAGTATATACTTTCTTAGGTAAGGAGACCAAAACTGTACACAATACTACAGCTTCAGTAAGACATCACTGCTCCTGTACTCAAGTCCTCTCGCAATGAACCATTTGCCGCCTTAACTGTTTGCTACACCTGCATGCTTGATTTCAGTGATTAGAGTACAAGGACACCCAGGTCCCTTTGTACATCAACATTTCCCAATCTATTATCATTTAAATAATACTCTGCCATTCCATTTTTTCTACCGAAGTGGATAACTTCACATTTATCCATGTTATACTGCATCTGCCATGCATTTGCCCACTCACCCAACTTGTCTAAATTGCCTTGAAGCCTCTTAACATCCTCCTCACTACTCACATTTCCACCAAGTTTCATGTCGTCAGCAAACTTGCTAATATTACATTTGGTTCCCTCATCCAAATCGTTGATGTATATCGTGAATGGCTAGGACCCAAGCACTGATCCCTGCGGCACCTCACTCGTCACCACCTGCCACTCCGAAAAAGACCCATTTATTCCCACTCTCTGTTTCCTGACTGCTGACCAATTCTCAATCCATGCCAATATGTTACCCCCAATCCAACGTGCTTTAATTTTTCACACTAGCCCTTTATGTGGGATTTTTTCAAAAGCTTCCTGAAAATCCAAATACATCACATTCACTGGTTCTCCCTCAACTATTCTGCTAATTACGTCCTTAAAAAACTCCAGTCGGTTTGTCAAACATGATTTCCCTTTCATAAATCTCTTGTGACTTTGTCTAATCCTGTTGATATTTTCTAAGTGTCCTGTTAGCACATTCTTTATAATAGACTCTGTTTCACCTGGAAGGGAGTTTCGGGCCCGGGGTGATAAGAAGAAAGGAGATGAAAGACCAGAAAGCAATGTGGGAGGAAATTTAATCAAGATAGTTGTGGGAGTCTGTGGCTTATACTAGATAGCAGTAGACAGATTTCTAGCAGCTGCAGTGTTTTGCTTTAGGTAGACAGACATCCTGTCCCCATAGATATAGAAGTTCGAGGAGGGGAAGGAAGAGTCAGAAATGGAACATATGAAGGCAAGGGTTGAATGGAAATTGGAAGCAAAGTTGCAAAGGTGAAATTTTCCAGCTTTTAACATCACCTTCCTCTTCAATTTTCTGAGCACATTGTCACCGGCCAATTGTGAGTTCTCTGTGAGTTATTTGAATCCTTTCAGTTCAATTGCCATTAAGTTCACAGGATTGAAAATTCAACAACATCCTATAACATACCAACAGCATGTTAGTTTTCCTCATCATCATTGACTTCTCTGCAGCTTTTTGGGTGGTTAATCACTCATTTTTGTTCCACACCCTCTCCTCCATATTTCCATGGCACCAACAATGTATGGGTTCACTTTCTATCTGTTTTGGTGTAGCCAGTATACCTCTTCCTGTTGTTTCCTCTCTTACCCCTGCACTCGCTCTGGCTTGCCGTCCTTGGAGTAATCTTTCTTTACGTGCTTACTTGCTGTGCATAAGTGACATTTGGTGTCACACTGCCACAATTTTGCCTCCCCCCCCGACCCAACCTTACAAATTTTTAATCCTTTTCATGGGATGTGGACATCGTTGGCTTGGCCAGCTTTTATTGCCCATCCATAATTGCCCTCAAAGGTGGTGGTGAGTTGCCTTCTTGAACCCTTGGAGTCCATGTTGTGTAGGTACACCCACAGTGCTGTTAGGAAGGGAGTTCCAGGATTATGACTCAGTGACAGTGAATATATTTCCAAGTCAGGATGGTGTGTGGCTTAGATGGGAACTTGCAAATGGTGGTGTTCCCATGTAACTGCTGTCCTAGTTCTTCTAGATGCTGGTAGAGGTTGTGGGTTTGGAAGATGCTGTCAAAGGAGCCTTGTTGAGTTGTTGCATTGCATCTTGTAGATGGCACACTGCTGCCACTTGTGTGTCAGTGGTGGAGGGAGTAAAACCTTAAGGTAGTGGGTAGGGTGCCAATCAAACAGGCTGCTTTGTCCTGGATGATGTTGGGGTTTTTGAGTATTGTTGAAGCTGCACTCATCCAGGCAAGTGGAGAGTATTCCATCACACCCCTGACCTCTCCCCCTTACCTCTGTGAAAGCTGCTATTGTGCCTGACATTCAGCCCTTTACCATCAAATCTACTCAGCTTTGCAGCTTCACACACAGGCTCTACCTGATGATAAGTTCAACCCTAGGCTGAACTTAAATCCTACTTTCCTGGGTGCCATCAATACCACCTACTCCTGGTAGGTCTTAACTGCCCCACTACTGAGGCCATCATCTAACCAGTTCTCACCTCAAGATATGATTGCTCTAATACCTTTCCTCCTGGTCTTGAGCTACACTTTATATAAACCTCAAATCATACGAACATACGAATAAGGAGCAGGAGAAGGCCATTCCGCCCCTTGAGCCTGCTCCGACCTTCAATCAGATCATGGCTGATTTGATTGTGGCCTCAACTCCACTTTCCTAGTCGCTCCCTATAACTCTTGAGTCCCTTGTCAATCAAGAATCTATCTAACTCAGCCTTAGAAAATATTCAATGACCTAGCCTCCACTGCTCTCTGGGAAAGAGAATTCCACAGACTAACAACTCCCTGAGAGAAGAAGTTTCTGCTCATCTCCATCTTATTTGGGAGACCCTTATTTTTAAACTGTGTCCCCTCTCACCCTCACAAGCGGAAATATTCTTTCAGCATCCTCCATTCGCTCAGGATCTTATATGTTTCAATAAGATCACCTCTCATTCTTCTAAACTCCAATGAGTATAGGCTCAACCTGTCCAACCTTTCCTAGGATAAGCCCTTCACCCCAGGAATGAGTTGAGTGAACCTTCTCTGAACTGCTTCGAATACAGTTACATCCTTTCTTAAATAAGGAGACCGAAACTGTACACAGTACTCCAGATGAGGTCTCATCAATGCCATGTACAGGTGTAGCAAAACTTTTATAATCCATTCCCCTTGCATTAAATGAAAACATTCTATTTGCCTTCCTAATCACTTGCTGTGCCTTCATACTAATTTTTTGTGATTCATGTACCAGAACGCATATTACACCAATTACAGAATCGATCACCCACTACTCTTGCTGACTTCTGTTGGCTCCCTGTTGCCTAGCACATCATTTTCAAAATCTTTGTCACGCTGCTTGTTCAAAATCCATTATTGGATGAGCAGGAATTTCCTGCACTCTGGACGATTAGGACCTGTTTCCTTGTCACCCCCAGTGTTTGCTGACCTACATTGGGTCCCAGTCCAGCAATGTCTCTATTTAAAAAATTCTCATCCTTTGGTTCCGATCCCTCAACGTTCTCACCCCTCCCTATCTTTGTAACCTCCTGCAGCCCTAAAATCCCTCGAGATATCTGCGCTCCTCCTTTCAGGCCTCGAGCACCCCTGATTTCCATCGCCCCTTCATTGGTGGCCATGCATTCAGCTGCAGTCCCCCACTAAACCTCCCTGCTTCTCTTGCTCCCTCTCTCTCTCCTCCTTTAAAACTCTATGAATCCTACCTCTTGGACCAAGCTTTCAGTCACCTGTTTTAATTGCTCTTTATGTAGCTCTGTGTCAAATTGTGTTTGATAAATCTGCAGCGAAACACCTTACCCTTAGGTGCTATAAAAATGTAAGTGTTGTTCTGATTCTCGAATCTCTCCATGGCTTTGCTTTTCGGCAGTGTTTCTAACTCTGAAACCCAATAAACACTAGGGACTAGGGCTTTCCAATTTGTTTCCAAACCCCTGAGCCACCCAACCTGTCCCCCTCCCCTGTTCCCCTCTGTCATTCAGGGTAAAGACTTAAGTCGCCAGCGCGTTATTACTTTCCTCTGTACTACTGAAAGACCTCCACAAAACCTGCTTCTTCAACCATGCCTTTGATCGTCCCTAGTAAGTTCTGTTTCATTTCCTGCTTGCATGTAAAGTGATGCCAATAGCTCTGTATTAAAATATCAGTAGAATGTTCAAAAGGGAATTGGACATATACTTGCAAGTCTATAGGGAAAGAGCAGGGGAGTGGGACTAATTGGATAACTCTTTCAAAGAGCCAGCACAAGCATGCAGGAACAGGCCATTCAGCTCATCCAGCCTGTTCCTCCATTCATTTAGATTGTGCCTGATCTGTATCTTAGCTCCCTCTACTTGCCTTGGTTCTGTAACCCTTTATACTCTTGCCTAACAAAAACTATCAATGTCAGTTTGAAAATTTTGAAATTACAACTAAATGCAACAGTGAATGGCCTCCTTCTGTGCTGTATGATTCCATCAAGGCTTATCTATCAGGTTGACTAATGAAAAGCAGTGATGTTATATTGGTCTTTTAATTGAGGAAATGAAGAACATCAAAATGAGCACACAACTTTGTACGTGTTCAATTTTGTTCCATTTCAAAGAATTTAATGAAAATCTTTTTGGACTGATACCATGAACAAAAGAATTTAATGTTAATCGTTGATAACTAAGGATTTCCAAGACAATTTCCACACAAGAGTATAGTGACAAGCTTTGGAAGGCTATCTGTTTATATACTAGAATACAAGCTTTGCTGAAACTTGAGGTTTGCTTCTTTCATCCAAGAGAATCTTAAACCACATCTGGTGGGTCTCTTGAGCCAAGGAACAGAAATTTGGATAAATTAAAAGTTCCGAGATAATCTCTTTCTTAGAAAGGACAAACATCTGTAAGATTCCGTAGTACACAGGAAATATTATCTCCAGCAGATAACATAGAAGGACATCTGCAGTACAAACGTCCACAGGGCTGTACTAAACAGACAAATTGTGTCGCCTGTAGCAAATGGTACAGCTCAGAATTATTTTTCATCTACAGCGAGGCAAGGGAATAATCATTTTTGCCTGATTTACAAGTGGAAATTTGAAACCTAGTATGAAATGGCATGAAGAGAAATGAAGCATCAGAGTAACTCCTAATTGGATTATGTTTTGCTATGATTCAGCCCAACATAACAAATCCTACAAAGTTCTTTATCCTGCAGAATAAGTACACTGTTTTCAGGAGCCTTGACTAAAATATATCCGTTCTTGCAAAATGCTTTTGGTCAGAAATGCAGAAGTAAAAGAAGGCTTGCATTTTATATAGCAGTTTTCACATCCTCCGAATTTTTAGGTCGTTCATTTAAAAATTTTAATGAGGTTGATGACTCAGATTTTACTTGCACATTAAATATGGCACTGGTTAGCCTGGTTTCCAGAACTCGGGAAACAGGGCAGCCAAAGGGTGGCGAGAAATGCTGGATCCAGCAGATAAATGCCTTTCCAGAACAGGTTGTTGGCCAGGACGAGCAGGAGGGCTTCATTCCTTCCTATCCAAGGTAACATGCTTACCCATGCCCCTTCTACCTCCACCCAATCTCCCTCTCTCTTTCCCCCACCCCCACCCCCTCAACAGCACCTCTCCTCCATCCAGCCTCTGATCTCCCAAGTCACCAGCCTGTGAATGTCACCTCCTGGCCCCCCATCTCTGCATGTCCGATCTGCCTCAATACTAGCTTCTGATCTCCCCGCCACGTGGACATCTGACCTCTGCAGACCCCCCCCTCCCAGCCTTCCTCCAGTCTCTTCTGACATCGACCTCTTTTGGCCGTCAGCACTTCCACTGCAGCCTCTGGGAGCCTAAGAGCTCCTGTGTCCTGGGGCTAACCTCTCACCATTTTTGTGCAAACTGGCCTGCTCCTGCAGGCATCGACCTGGGTTACTTGAACTCTGCTTCTTCTTCAAGCAGCACTGAACAGACGGGAAGTGAATGTCAATCTCTGCATAATCATTCAGCCATGGCACTTGGGTATGTGTAGGATGAAGCTTCTGGGAGGGTCTTGCAAGGGGAGGGGCTGTGGGAGTGGCATTTGGGACAGAGGAGGCCTAAAGTTTCCTCCTGGAGCCGACAGGAGCACTACTGCTACTCCTGGCCCCAATTTGAACCTCTCCATCTTCCCAGCAGGTCCAGACTCTTCAGCCTGTCAGCAAAATTCACAGTAACTTCCCTTCTGAAGCAGAGTTAAAATTGCAGACTGGGCCAGATGATGTCATTAGATTTGGCATGTTTGAAAAAGGACCCCGCCAGTTTTGGGTGTTGCATAGCCGCCTATCCCAGTGTGCCTGTGTAAGAACTCCTCAGCAGCAGCTGGGTGACCCAAGGGTGGTTTTTAATTGCCCAATATGAGCTAAAAACCCACACCCGCTCTGTGAAAGAGTTGCAACTCTGCTTTCAAATGTTCAAGTTACTCTGTGTGCAAGAGTTTAAAATCCAGCGGCCACATGCTGTTTCCCACACTCAAAATGGACGAGCTCCCAATAAGAGACCTTGTCAAGGTGCCAGGGTCCTGCCCAGAATATTGAAGTTAGGCTGGCCTCAGAAACTCTGACAGGGTCAGTGCTAGGTCAGGAGGTGTTCCCACCCCATCACATTTCCATGAGCAATGGTGTGTTGAAGAGAACATTTCCAGGCTTCTGATGCTGATAAACTGCCAAAAATACAAAGGAAATTTTGATATCCTCACGCAAAACTAGTTTTTTTTTTCTGTAACTGAGAACTGAGCATTGTCAGCTGATGATTCACAAGTGTTGGTTTCTTTATGGTAGAAGCAAAATTGACGAGATGGAACAAGCACAAGGTGTCTCCTTAGAACCAACCTCTCAGTCGTAAACTCGACAACAGAAATCCATAGTCAGTATATTGGGAATTAGTTGGACATGGCAGTCTCTATCATGTCACAGAACTAACAAACAAGCAGTGATTTAGACTGTAGCTTATATGTCAGCTGTTTGAACCCCATCCCTACTTCAGCTGTCTATTTTATAAGCCAGCTTCAGTACACCATTACATCTTTTGACCTTAATATCACTGAGCAATTTGTATAGATCAGCCTACAAATCCTGAAACATGGACTCACAACAAAAGCATATATCTCAAATGTTTTGGAGTTTTAAAACACTGAACTTGGCAAAAACTTAAGGAAAAGAAAGGCTGCTTAAAATCAGTTTGAAAGCAAACAGAAAGAGACTGTCAAATGTGATAGGAAGTGGGCAAACTCCAAGATGATACCCTTGGCTGATGCAGCGAATGGTTTAATTGTTTAAGCAAATAGAAGGTTAATAGGGCACCATCAGGAAGCTTTTTACAAACTTATCTTGAAAAAATATTAATTAGAAAGCAACCAGGTCCCGAATATCCAAGATTCGGCTCTGGCACCATAACTGTATCAGTGAGAGCAGTACCCCATTGGTGAGAAGAGAGTGTGACCCCAGGGTCAGATTAGGTCCATCAATTAGGTGAATGCCCATGACAGAATTGGCTCACTTGGGGCACCATTTAGTAAATTTTCAAGTCAGGCCCCCTATAGAACAAAACCAATTATCAATGTAGTAGACTTCCAGCTTCCAAAGTCATGGCCAGAACATCTTTGTGGGTCACACTTGTGCCACTTTATTGAGTCATACGTTGGCATTTTGCCAGCGTCTGGTTTGTCCATCTGTACTCTTTCGGGTTGGGGCGTGCTGCCGCTTCAGTAGCTCTGAAAAAGGGTCATACGGACTCAAAATGTCAACTCTGTTTCTTTCTCCACAAATGCTGTCAGACCTGAGTTTTTCCAGAATTTTCTGTTTTTCTTTCAGATTTCCAGCATGCGCAGTATTTTGCATTTATCTTCGTGGAATTTTCTGAAATCCACCTTAGTGCCCTGCTGGTCTCAAGGAAATCCACGGCCTTAATATTAATCATTCCAATTCTTGAGTCATGTTACCATGCTAGAGTCACAGTGTCACTTTTTTATTTATTCATTCATGGGGTGTCCTTGTACCATCAGCTAATGAGAACAGTTTTTCCTTTCTGCCTTATGTAAGCCTGTCATAATCTTGTACACCCCTATCAAATCTTCCTTCAATCTCCTTTGACCCAAGGAGAACAAACCCAGCCTTTTCAAACTCACCTTGTAATTAAAGCCTCCCATCCCTGGAACCATTCTGGTAAATCTCCTCTGCTCCCTGTCAAGGACCTTCACATTTTTTTTATTATTCATTTATGGGATGTGGGCATCGCAAGCCAGGCCAGCATTTATTGCCCATCCCTAATTGCCCTTGAGAAAGTGTTGGCGAGCTGCCTTCTTGAACCGCTGCAGCCCCTGTGGTGTACACCCACAGTGCTGTTAGGGAGGGAGATGCAGGATTTTGACCCAGTGATATTGAAGGAACGGTGATATATTTCCAAGTCAGGATGGTGGACGGCTTTGAGGGGAACTTCCCATGGATGGTGTTCCCATGTATCGGCTGCCCTTGTCCTTCTAGATGGTAGCGGTCGTGGGTTTGAAAGGTGCTGTCTAAGGAGCCTTGGTGAATTCCTGCAGTATACCTTGTAGATGGTACACATTACTGCCACTGTTCGTCGGTGGTGGAGGGAGTGAATGTTTATAGAAGGGGTGCCAATCAAGCGGGTTGCTTTGTTCTGGATAGTGTCTAGCTTCTTGAGTGGGAGCTGCACTCATCCAGGCAAGTGCCATAAACTTTGCTAATCATGCTATCAACATGTTGTGCCACCTTCAAAGATCAATGCACATGAACTCACAGGTTCCCTCTGTGAACTCCCTCCCTCTGTTCTTGCACGCTCTTTAGAATTGTGCCATTAAGCCTATATTGCCTCTCCCTGTTCGTTTTGCCAAAATGCATCACCTCACATTTTTAAGTTCCATCTGCAACTTGCCTGCCTATTCCGCAAGCCTATCTATGTCCTGTTGCAGGCAACTCATATCACCTCAATGTTTGCCACTCTTACAAATTTGTATCAGAGGCACATTTTGAAATCTTACTGTGCATTCCAAGATCTTGAACCGCTGCAGTCCATGTGGTGTAGGTACACCCACAGTACTGTTAGGGAGGGAGATCCAGGATTTTGACCCAGTGACAGTGAAGGAACAGTGATATATTTTCAAGTCAGGATGGTGTATAGCTTGGAGGGGAACTTCATTTGTATATCGCACAAAAAAGCAACAGTCCTAGTACTGATCCTTATGGAAATTTAAATTCAATAAAAAAAAATCTGGAATTAAAAGCCTAATGATGACCATGGAACCATTGTCAATTGTTATAAAAACCCACCTAGTTCATTAAAAAAAAAACCCCACGAAAAACAAAAAGAAAACAAAAAAAAAAACAGAAAAATATGTCCTTTAGGGAAGGAAATCTCCTCTCCTTACCTGATCTGGCCTCTGTGTGACTCCGTGCCCTCTGAAATAGCCCAGCAAGCTTCTCAGTTCTCAAGGGAAATTAGGGATGGGAAATAAATGTTGGCCTAGCCAGTGATGCCCTCATCCTGTGAATGAATATAAAGAAACTACTGTCTACTACCCTCTGATACAAAAACAACCATCTTCTATGACTTACTGCTTTCTGTTGCGAAGCCAAGTTTTTTATCCAATTGGACACTGATCCTCGTATTCCAGAAGCCTCAATTCTGTTAATCAGCCTTTCTCAAATGCTTTCTTAAAATCCATATAGACAACATCCACCATATTCCCTTCATCTACCTTCTCTCAAAAAATTCAATCAGATTAGTCAAGCATGATTTGTCTTTTACAAATCCATAATGGCTCTCCTCAATTAACTCAAACCTTTCCAAGTGCCCACTGAGTTTTTTCCCTGAATATGGATTCAATCAGTATTTGGAGGCCTATAGAATACCCAAGTAGCGTGATCTTACCCCATTCTGCTTTTCAACTCTAACCAAATGGTCCTTGGCCCTACAAGGACATTCTCTCTTTCCAACACTACATTGTCTTCCCTAATGAGTACTGGCACCCCACCTACTTTTCTTCCTTCTCTATCTTTTCTGAACACTTTATACCCTTGTATATTAACTGCTCGGTCCTCACCGTTTTTAAGCCATGTTTCTGTTATTGCCATGACATCATATTCCTACACAGCTTTTAGCTCATCAACCTTATTCACCATATTTTGTGTTTATGTGCATGCATGGTAATCCTGTCTCTATATTCCTTCTAGTCTTTTTTAGTCTGTTCCTATCTAATTTTTTACTACTTCCTTCTCTAGTAATTTCCAGCACACTCACTTTTTGCACCTTATTCCTTTTTTCTACTTCTACATGCTGGTGCCCATCTCCTGCCTACTTAGTTTGAACCCACCCACCCACACCAGTGAACTTCCCCTGAAAACATTGGTCCCAATCCAATTGAGGTGCAACTCATTCCTGTCCAATAGGTGCCTTCTGTCCCAGACCTGGTCCCAATACCCCAAGAATCTGAAGTTTTCCCTCCTGCACCATGCTTCAAGCCACACATTGATTGACCCAATCTTCCGATTTCTACTCTGGCTAGCATGTGGCACTAGGAGTGATCCAGAGATCACTACCCTCAAGTTCCTACTTTTTAACTTTCTCCCTAGCTCCTGAAAGTCTGACCTTAGGACCTCAGTGCCTGCCCTCTTTATGTCATTGATACCAATTTGTGCACCACAACTTCTGGCTCACTCCATTCTTCCTACAGGATATTCTGCACCCACTCCATGGTGTCCTTTACCCCAGCACATGGGAGGCAACACACCATGCAGGACGCACGATAACAGTTTCAGAAATGCCTGTCTGTCCCCTAACAATGGAATCTCCTTACCTCTGCCTGTGGGGTGACCACTACCTGGAACGTATGATCCAGGAAACTCTCATCCCCCGACGCTCTATAGTGACTCCAGCTACCCCTCAAGCTCGGCAATCCTGAGCTCGAGCTGGAGCAGCTGGAGACCTTCCTACACGCGTAATCACATGAAGTGTCCTAAAGTTCCCACGTGGTACAGGAACTGCAAGCAACAAGTGTTAGATGCTCACCCATAATGTGAATAAAAACCTCTGTTCCCAGACAGTACCCTGTCTAAACGATTTATTTTAATGAATACCTCCAGACCTGTTCTGTGTTGAGATAATTATAATTCACTAACTATTATACCAACCCCGACTGAATATTTTTAATTTCGCAGCTCCTAATTTGAACGAGAAAAATATTCACCAATCACTTACCACCTCTTTGACGTCACACGTGATTTTCTTTAGTGTGCAGCCAGTTGGCTGTGAATCCCTGGACTGCCTCGCCCGGCCCCCTCCCGGACTGCCTCGCCCGCTCCCCCTCCTGGACTGCCTCGCCCGGCCCCCCTCCCGGACTCCCTCGCCCGGCCCCCCTCCCGGACTGCCTCGCCTGGCTCCCTCCCAAACTGCCTCGCCCGGCTCCCCCTCCCGGACTGCTTCGCCCGGCCCCCACTCCCGGACTGCCTCGTCCGGCCCCCCCCTCCCAGACTGCCTCGCCCGGCCCCCCCTCCTGGACTGCCTCGCCCAGCCCCCCCTCCCGGACTGCCTCACCCGCTCCCCCTCCCGGACTGCCTCACCCAGCCCCCCCTCCCGGACTGCCTCACCCGCTCCCCCTCCCGGACTGCCTCGCCCGCCTCTCTTTCCCCCCCCCCCCCCCCCACCCCTGGACTGCCTCGCCCGGCTCCCCCTTCCCGGACTGCCTCGCCCGCCTCCCTCTCGGACTAGTTCATTTATTCTGTCACCGCTCTTGCACTTAACCAACTTGCTTTGACTTCTTCACAACATATTGATTATGATGATAAAGTTTTGAGAATATGGGAAAGTTTAAGTGTTAGGGCTTGTTTCCACTGGAGTTTAGAAGAGTGAGGGGTGATTTGATTGAAGTATACAAGATCCTGAAGGGCCTTGACAAGGTGGACGTGGAAAGGATGTTTCCTCTTGTGGGTGAGTCCAGAAATAGAGGGCACTGTTTTAAAATTAGGGATCGCCCTTTTAGGTCAGAGATGAGGAGAAATTTTCTTCACTGAGGGTTGTGCGACTTTGGAACTCTGTCTCAGAAGGCGGTGGGGGCGGGGTCATTGAATACTTTTAAGGCGGAGGTTGATAGATTCTTGTTAGGTAAGGGATTCAAAGGTTATCAGGGTTAGATGGGAATGTGGAAATTGAAACACAAGAAGATCAGCCATGATCTTACTGAATGGTGGAGCAGGCTCAAGGGGCCGAATGGTCTACTCCTATTCCTATGTTAGGAAATAGAGACAGCTTAAGTAAGTTATATTTGTAGTTCTGTAGTTTCGTGTTAAGAAAAAGTCAAATTGAGTTTTAGTTTCACTTTAAAAGGTGAAACCTAGGATCTAGTTTCATTTTGAGTGGAGACAACAGGTCCAGAGCTGTTGTATACCTTTATTTCTAATGAGTTTTATGACACTAAGATAGGTTAAAGCAAAACAAGAATAGGAAAAAACTATGCTGTTGCCTAGTAACAGTGGTCCAGAGAGGCAGGCCCCACTCTCTCTCTCTTCTCTCTGTCTCACACATACACACACACACACACACACACACGTTTGAGTTCAGTTGAAAACAGCTGCCAGGGAGAGGCTGGAGCAGAGGGGCAGGTAGCAAGTCCGAAACTGAATTTGAAGCCAGGACTCCAGAGAAACTGGACACTGGGAGAGGAAGCCACAGAGTGAGAGCCGATTTCCCAAAAGAACCGAAAGGTCCCAAGGCCAAGATGTGAGACAAACAGGGAAAAGTCCCAAGAAGACCTTCTCGTCAAAGGAAGGACAGGAACCTGGAAAAGGTCCTGTTAAGTGAGGTTAAGAGTGAGGAGTAGAGGAAGGCTTCGAGTTTAAAGGAAAAAAAGCTGCAGGAAGCAGATTTAAAGCAAAAACGGCTTGTGAGAAGTTGGAAAGTCCAAAGAGACATCTGATGGTCTGTAACTCTTTGCTATGGACATGTGAAGTAATGGTGTACTGCTGATGATTGAGTCAGAGAGAGAGAGAGTGCATAGAAGAAAGCTTGAAGGCATGTGGAGATCCAAGGGAGAGGAACATCAGAGAGTTCAAAAGCCTGGAGGTGGACCCTTGCGGAAGGCTTCTGAGAAAAAGCATTGGTTTGGGAGAAGATTCCAAAGCGAGTTCTTGGAGAATGGAGATTGGAAGCCCTCATGTGAAAGACGGAGTTCAGTGAGACTGGTTGGCTCACCGTGTGGCAAACGCCTAGGGGAGTTGAGGAGAGATCTATAGCATCGGTTTGGGGTGGCATCTGTCACCTGGTTTCAGAGTGTGATGTGTGTCTGACCACAGGTCACCAATTGGTTTACATGGACCATACTTACTGTGAACATTAGATTATAAGATAGTTTTTGTAACTTATATTATCTTTACGAATCTGTATATATCTGTAAAGGTATAGTTGTCAGTGAACGAGTATTGTAATGTAGTTCATCTTCTTGTTTAATAGATGTTTTATTCTCTTGTTAAAAGTCCAACAGCTGACTTCTGTGACTGTGTTCAGTAGCCTCTTTCCACGTATCTAAACAAATAAATAAAAATTAGGATCTACCAAGCTGGGTTCCACCCTGGGATCAGGCTTGTACAGGGGTAACATCAGTTGGGAATCATCCATGAGGAATCAATGTGTGGCACCCAAATTGCTCTTTATTTGCTGAAGAAATATTCACATTGCCTTACATTATGTGACCTATTCTCCAATTTAAGGTTTATCCTTTAATTTTTCTTTGCTTCACAAAATTATAGTCTACACGACTAGTTGATCCCTAATGTTGTAATTTGAACTTGGTGAGATCATTGCACAAAGCAATAATTTGCATTTATTTAATGCGCTTAATGTAGAAATCGTCTGAAGATGCATTGCAAAAAGGAAGAAGGAATGACACTGAACAGCGAGTTAAGAGAATTGATCAAAACTTTGTTCAAAAGGATATGGTTTTGAGATGACTTTGAGAAGTGAATAGTGGTACAAAACGGGTGGGGAGGAATTCAAGCAAAGGCCAAGTTGTTTAGAGTTTTTGCCACCAGCGGTGAAGCAGAAGGAGGGATGATGTTACGGGAAGGGACACACAAGGCAGGAGAAGGTTCCGGAGATATGTTGGGCAAAGCCATGGATGGACTTGTAGTTGTGGAGGAAACTGTTAAATTTGATGCTTTTGAAGACAGGGATCCAGTGCACATCAACAGAGCGGGCTGCAGCGATGGACAAAGTGCATGGCGGGATGTGGGAACATTGGATAGATCATTGAGGTTGATTTCAGCCTGAATAAACAGCTAGGAAGGAAGATAGGGGGTGCGCCGCTATTTAACATGGGCAGGCCAATTAAGACGCACTCATCGGCTGTACCGTAAAAAATCTGAAAAACAGAGAAAAAGAATTCCCTGATGTGTCCCCTCGTGTGACACTGTCACATGAGTTGGGACATGTCCATAACTTTTAAATACACTTTAATTACATTTTTTAAGACCCACATGAAACCTCATCCCGCCCGTGGATGAGGTTTCATGCTTTTTCAGAAGCCCGCCAGGGCTCCCGGCCTGCCCACCAACCTTAAGGTTGGACGGGCAGGTCCATTAGTTAGGTTAATGACTCTGTCAGTGGTCTCAATTGGCCATTGACAGGTCGGCAGGCGCACAGCTGATTCTCCTGAGCCCCCGCCTACCTGAAAACGTAAATGAGGCTGGGTGACGTCGGGAGTTCCGCCCGACATCATCCCGTGTCCTTTTATGCGTCGGTGAGCGGGCCCTGCTCCCTGCTCACTGACAGGAAAATCCTGGCCATAGGGTCAGCAGTAGGAGATGATTCTTTTGCTATTGGGTAAACTAGTGACTTTGGTCATTCAGGTGGATGAAATTCTGGTGCCTGCACAGCTTTATGTTGGATTGGTGGTACTGAATTCATCAGGGGAAACCCTGGAAAGGTAGAGCTAGATGTTATTCATTTGCATATGGAACTCGCCCTATGCTTGTAGATAATGCCTTATGCAATACTCAAATAGTAACTCTTGGAGCTATATCTGCCTTGTCCTGTGAATTTTTTGAGTTGCTCAAGTGTTAGATATCTCTGTTATGTTTCTACATTTGCAGATGTACAAAAGGTGCCAAGTGTTTTTGAAGTGGTGTTTTATAATGAGACTGATGACCGTCCAGGGATGATGATGTGGAGGTACCCAGAACCCCGTGTCCTCACTCTCGTTAGAATCAATCCAGTGCCTTTCAACACTACTGATGATCCAGACATCAGCACAGCCGACCTTGGAGATGTCCTTCAGGTCTGTTTGACATGTTTTAATTTATAGTTCTGAAGAAGAGTCGTATTCCACTTGAAAAGTTAACCTTGTTTCTCTCTCCACAGCTGATGCCAGACCTGCTGAGTATTTCAGCACTTTCTATTTTTATTTCAGATTTGCAGCATCCTCAGTATTTTGCATTTATTTTAGTTCATACTTTGTTTCTCACTGGCAAATGAATTTTCTTAACAGGTTACATCTACACAATCTTTAATTTACCACTAACAGGCACACTTTAAAATATGATCTTACTAACTTACAAATGTTTTACAAACTCCAGTGCTGCTTGTGCCACTTCAAAATCTAACTTACAGTTTTTCTTCTAGTCCAATAGTTTGCTTGACATTTGTCAGCCGTGGCTCAGTTGGTACCACGCTCACTTCTGTGTCACAAGGTTCTGGGTTCAAGGCCCGCTTGAGTGCAAAAGGCAAGGCTGATGCTCCAGTGCAGTATTGAGAGAGTGCTGCACTGTCGGAGGTGCAAGATTTTAAACTGAGGCTGCATCTGCCTGCTCGGGTGGGTGTAAAAGATCCCATGGCACTCTTCCAAAGAGGAGCAGGGAGTTCTCCCCATTGTCCTGACCAATATTCATCCCTCAATCAGCATCCTAAGAAAAAACTGGCCATTATCACATTCCTGTTTGTCGGAGTTTTCTGTATGCAAACTGGCTGCCACGTTTTCCACATTACAACAATGACTACAGTTCAAAAATACTTCATTGGCTGTAGGTGTTTTGAGATGCCTGGTGTTTGTGAAAATTGCTATATAAATGCAAGTCTCTCATCCCTTTATTTGCAAAAAAGAGTCAATATAACTGTTTATTGTTTAATTTATTTTAAAGTGATTTCCTCAGAGTAAGAAGGTAAATGGGAGGGCATAGTTCACTTTGGACTAGAATTTGTGCTAGTCATTCCCATAGAAAGCTTTTTGTTGTTAATGGGACTGATAGACTAGTGCCTCCTGTAGAACTGAGTACTGCTGGATGTTAATACTTTTTTTTGAAAGCAGAATTTTTTTCATGTTTCCTTAGAAATTTAGTGCAAATTTCCCAGGGCTCTAAAATTACCATTTCCCAATACCAAAGGGAAAATAAATGTTAAATTGAGTGCAGTGTTTATACACGCCTGGCTTTCCGGACAGGAAGACAATTTTGATGCAGTGCAGTATTCCACAATACTTGTGGGGCAACACAGGTGAAAATGTTGCAGCTGTGTCTTCTTTACAAAAGTCAATACTACAATTCTGGGCAAGGCTTTTCCTGTGGAGCACTATTTTCTTGTTTCCCAAGAGTGGATTGCATTTACATTTTTAAAATCCTGAGTTCCTGCACCTCAGCCATGTGGTTTCTTCTCCATTCTGAAAAATTTGGAATTTGCATCTAGTTAAATAATTCAGCCAGTCAGCTGTATTGAGAAGTTTGCAGAGTTGTGTGAGGAGTCGTAGAGCTTTCCACAGCACTTTTCCGAATTATTACAAACCTGTTCTCACAAGCAAAATATAACTGCCTTGCTCTCTTAACGTCACTTCTGTGAAACTTCTTAGCTTAAGTGCGCTACAAGTTGAAAGGAGAAGGAAAATGTTTGCGTGGCTTATTGGGAAATGTTCAGGGGAGAGTGGAACTAATTTGGATGGCTCTTTAAAAAAGTCATCACAGGCATGACGGAACGAATGCCCCCCCCCCCACTTCTCTGCTCTATGACTCAATGACATTACTTCCCCCTTCCAAGTTATGTTTCTGAGCTCGAGAAATGCTTTGAAATGCTCTTGAAGTGAAGGCTGTAGAAACCCAAAGAAGAATCTTATCGTAGATGCAACTGCTGTAGGCTAGTGGCAGCGTTGTTCTGTGGCCATGAACTGAGAATTTTACAAACAAAGGCACATATTGTTAAAATGGGGAAGAATGCAAATGGAAAAGTTTGGGTTCAGTTAGGGGCTGCAACTAAAATTTTAGTTACTTCGTCTTGATTTGGGGAATGGATAGAGAAGAAGTGGGCTGAGACACCTCTGTGGGTAATTGTTTTACATTGATAGCAACAGCGCCTTGCATTTATATAATGGATTTAATGAAGTAAAATATCTCTGGTGCTTCAGAAGAGCATTATCAAACAAAATTTGACACCAACTACATAAGGAGATGTTAGAACAGGCAGCCAAAAGCTTCAGCAAATATGTTGTCTTTTAAGAAATGTCTTAAAGAAGGAGGGGAGTTCGAGGCAGACAGGCTTAGGGAGGAAATTCCAGTGCTTAGTGCCGAGGCAGCTGAAGGTACATTCATCAACGTAGGAGCAATTAAAATCTGGGATGCACAAGAAGCCAGGTTTTGAGGACCACAAACACCTCAGAGGATTGTAAGGATGGAGCAAGTTACAAAGTATGGGAGAGGTGAGGCCATTGGTTTTAACTGTATGGTACTTGAGTGTTTAATTGGTCGACTGGGATTCACTTGTGCTCCTATAAATAGGAACAGACAGAAACTTTGGTCATTGGGTTAGGAGATGCATGTTGGTAATATGGTTCTCTGTAAATAAAAGCTTGTGTGTACTGATTAGGCTCCAGTTCTATCCTCCACCACCTGACTATCTGCAGTAGAATAATGTAGGGATTTGAAAACAAGGATGAGAATTTTAGAATCAAAGCTTAGCCGAACCAGGAGCCAGTGTAAGTCAGTGAGCACAGGGATGGTGCATGACAGGACAAGGTTTGAGCTAAGTTATGGGCAGCAGATTTTTTGATAAGCTCAAGTTTATGGAGGTGGAAGATGGGAGGCTGGTCAGAAGAGCATTGCAACAGTCAATTCTAGTAGTAACAACGGATGAGGGATTCAGCAGCAGATAAGCTGAGGCAGGGAAGTAGTTGGGCAATGTTACATACTAAGTAGGCTGTCTTAGTGAGAGCGCAGATATGTGGTCAGAAGTTCATCTCAGATATACTTAGAATTAAGTCACTGAAACCTTCAGTTCAGAGGGATCTGAGTGCAGTATTTAGGCTGTTTACAGGATCAGTTTTAAGCACCAGCCGAGGCTCACTTGGTAGCATACTCGCCTCTGACTCAAAAGGGAGCAAGTCCCACTCCAGAGATTGAGCACAAATATCTAAGCCGATGCTCCAGTGCAGTACTAAGGGAGTACTGCACCATTGCAGGTACCATCATTCGGATGTGCTGTCAAAATCTAAGGTCGACATAAAAGATCCGTGGCTCTTTATTGAAGAAGAGCATATTAGGTCCCCATAGTGCCCTGGAAAATATTTATCCCTCAATCAATGTCACAAAAATAGATTATCAGCTCATTGTTGTTTATGGGAGCTTGCTTTGTGCAAATTGGGAGCCATGTTTCCTACATTACAACAGTGACTACACTTCAAAACTCATCATTTTCTGTAAAGTATTTTGGGATGTCCTGAGGTCCTGAAAGATGCTATATAAATGCAAGCTTTTATTTTGATGATGCAGCATATTTATGCACAGTATCTACCGGGCTGATTTTTACCTGAATGCAGCACTTTTGAAAAATGAGCAACATTTATTAATTTACAAGCATTTCTCGCTTGAAACTGGAGGGAGCTTTGTTTTGTTGCACGCAGCCTGTGTGCAACCTTTAAATCAATCTTTTAGCTCATAGCTGGCTGTCAGCCCTGGAGAAATAACGGTCTCCGTGGTCTGACTAGTTTCTCCTGTTTTCAGATCAAACACTGCTGTGTTGAATCAGACACTAATATTGGAGTCATAAATCTGGTGCTATGTCAGGGCTAGTTTTATTGCTGTAATGTTAAGCCCACAAAACTGAAATATACATTCAAAATACAGTTCGATATAAATCTTAAATGCTTGGGGAGTCATTTTAAATTTTGGAATTGGTGGAAAACTGGACAACTTTGCATCAAATGCTCACTGTATGCCCTGCACAATTTTCAATAGACAGGAATATCGAGCAACAGCATGATGGGATGGGTGAAGACTGAGGGGGTGCAAAATAGATGGAGTGTGTAACACATGGTGCTGTAATGAGCAGGCATATATATATTTTTTGTATATAAAATATATATATATATTCAAAGTAAGCAGGGTGTATAACAGAGGATGTATGTAGCGGGAGGCATGTGCAGCAGGTGGGTTGTATAACGGAGGAGTTATGTAAAGGGCAACACATATAGCAGGCAAGGTGAGAGCGGGAGCATGTGTAACAGAGGGCTGTTTAATGGAGGGGTGCCAAACAGGCGACTGGTCAGATATTGCATGTCTTACATCATCAAACGTTAAAATGATCCTCCCCTTGCCCTTGCATCATTTTGTTTTTTTTTTTAATCTTCTAATTTAACCTCATCTGACCGTCCGAATTATGTCGGGCTGGATTTAATGGGACGCTGCCTAAAGTTCAAGGTGGTGGAAGCTCACCCAGATGGAGAACAAGTGCACAGCAGCCATTTGACAGCCATTACATTGGTTGTTAATGTGCTGGATGCAGGGCTTCTGTCCCTCAGGACAGGAAGTCCCACCTCAGAGAACAGCTGGCCAATCAGAGACAGCCCTACAGCATTTGGGCCAGGAGAAGATTAAGGCACTGGATCAGAATTGGCCAGTATTTGGGGGAATGGGGGGGAGGGGGAATGGAGTTGTGGGGCGGGGGGGTGGGGGGGAGGCGGGGGATATGGTTTGAGAGGGCATGGGGGAAGGGGAATCTAGGGGCAGGGTAACATCTGCCCATCAAGGAGGTACCTCTGTTCTACCCACCAACAGCCCATGCAAGGAAAACCTGCCAGGCTGGGTGTTTCGCATGGGCCTTTCCCACCATCAGTTAAATCCTGATGGTGGCAGGATGAGGCCCTTAAGTGGGCATAATTGGTGGGTGGGCCATCAATGTCACGCCTGCCGCTGGTAAAATTGCAGTGGAGGCAAGAGGCGGGCAGGTAGGTTGCTGGTGGGCCACCTGCTGGATTTAACATGCCCCCACCCACTGTACTAGTGGTGGGGAGGTGCATTAGATCCAGCCCATAGAACTTACTGCTTATAAATAGGCCACTCAGTCCAAACTGTTTTATGCTGGTATAAAATAAAAGCAAAATACTGCAGATGCTTGAAATCTGAAACAAAAACAGAAAATGCTGGAAAATCTCAGCAGGCCTAACAGCATCTGTGAGAGAAAGACAGAGTTAACGTTTCGAGTCCATATGACTCTTCTTCAGAGCTGGTATTTATGCTGCACACTTTATGGTCCCACCTTACTTATTGTTAGCCTATCAACATACTGTTTTAATCCTTTCTCCCTTAGGTACTTGTCTAGCTTTCTCAAATGCTTCTTTGATCTAAGTCATACTTTCTATAAACTAACCTTTATATATGAATTCTTCTTACCTGTTTCTTCTTCATTTTGGCTCCTGTTTTGGAAGTGGGGACCATATCCAAGGGGGAGAAAAGCATCTCCTAAGATTTCTTTTCAGTCAATGACACTCAAGGTTTGCATCTTGTGATCTTTGTTGATTGGCATGGTCACATCATTGGCAAACATCACTCCATCACATATCCACCAAATGACAAAAACCCACAAGCTGGTTGAAACTATCCGTGTTCCACCACTCTTACCACTTCATGATAACCTGTTCAACCCACCTACTGCCAGCCTTCCATCTCAGTGCACTGTATGGAGCACCCTTCCTGGGCAAGATCTACCAGCAGATATCCTCTGGATCAAGGGATGGGAAACATGGGAACTCACTAACAAGTTCCTTGTGACAAACCTCATTTGTCGAATGGCAGGCTTTGAACTGTCACAGCGCCAGGGTCCTTGCCAAGTAGGTTCAGGACAGGCCAGGGCCCCTGTGCAACCAACCAACACCTCTGGAGTCTCAGTACAAATCTCTGATGCACTTGTGGAAATGCACAAACAGTGCTGCATATTACCGAGTAGAGTCCCCTTTACAGACTAAGTGACAGACTAATTACCTTAAACTCAGCCAAGTGAGGAGGCGATCGCTTGTCTTCGGGGATTTGCGTTTGCTAAATAAATTAATAATCATTGGCCCAGCTACTCAGCCTTGTTCAAGTGAATGTACTATTGCTCAACTCTTCTGCTGTCCCCAAAGACCATCTCAGACCTGATTGCAGCTCAGTGTAAAGTCTAATTCTTTCATTATTAATTATTATTCATTTCAAACAGGTACCGTGCAGCCTCCAGTATTGGGATGAGCTTCAACAAGTATTTGTGGATTATCGTGAATTTAGCCTGTCTGAGAGCAAAGCATGTGAGCTGCAGCTTCCCAATGTTACCTTGGCTAATGACCAGAAGGAGCTCATAGCTTCTGACCTGTGGCGAATTGTTCTTAATAGTAATCAAGAAGTTACAGAAGAACAGAGGTGAGCCTAGACTCTTCTGACAATTGCCTTTGGAGTGGGGCATCGGGGGCTGCGGTTAGCGAAATGATGTGAGAAAACACTGCCCTTGCATTTTTGGAGCCTAAATGGAATTTTAATTATTTAAAATTGACATTGATAAATAACTTGTGTTGAGCTTATTTTAGAAAATGCTGCAACAGGCTCTTAGCCAAAACCAAGGTTTTGAGTCCTTGGACATGAGTTGACATCCAAGGCCAGATTATTAATGGGATGAAAACCTGGTGTTGGAAGGTTGTGATTCAAAATTAACGCACGCCAAGTTCACCCATCACTTCTGTTGCCGCCAACATGGATTGACTCCTAGTCTTACAATGCCTGAAATTTAAAATTCTCATTCTTGTGTTCTCTATGGCTTTGCCACCTTCCTAACATTGTAACGTCCTCCAACCCTACAGACGTCCAAGAGCTCAGTGCATCTCCATCCATTGGTGGCTGTGCCTTCAGCTGCCCAGGCACTAAGCTCTGTCCTGACATCTCATTGTAAGGTTTGGTATCAAATATTGTCTGTTAACGGTCTTGTGAGGTGCCTTGGGATATTTTATTTTGTTACAGGTGGGTTCAAATCCCACCTCTGCAGCTGGTGGAATTTAAATTTAATTAATAAATCTGGAATATAAAACTAACTTCAATAATGGTGACCATGAAACCATCACTGACTGTTGTAAAGACCCACTTGGCTCACTAATGCCCTTTAGGGGCCGGAATTTTATGGTCCCATCGTGGTGGGGACAGGGCCATAAAATACGGCAAGCCATTCTAAAATCCATTGGGCAGAAATTTCCCCCCACTGGGGGAGTTGTGCAGGGGTGGGCATGAACCTGATCAGGGCCGCGCCGCCGTTTTACATGAACGGAACAATTAAGGCCCGCCCAGCGTGATGTGCGCCCGGAAGTGCTGAGCGCTCCCTGTGCGGGGGGTGGGAGGGGGGTATTCCCTGATTCAGGGCCTGAGCTCTTTTGCGCGCATGAAATCTGTGTCTCAGGGAGATTAGTTTAAGGTTTAAAAATTTAATAAAGACAAGGAAATATTTTAAGACACTGTCACATGAGCTGGGACATGTTCACGAATTTTGATTAAAAATTTTACTTAATTAGTGAAACTTCATGAAACCTCATCCCGCCCGTGGATGAGGTTCCACAAAAATTGTGAAGACCGCCTGGGCTCTTTGCCTGCCCCCACCCCCCGAACTTAAGGTCAGACGGGCAGCTCAGTTAATTGTTTTAATGACTATTTAATAGGCCTTTGACACTGCGCGTCACTTTACGCATCGGAGAGCGGCACCGCCCCCCCCCCGCTCGTCGACCCGAAAATTCTTCCCATTGACTTTAGTGGGATCGTAAAATCCCACTGGCGTAAAATTCTGCCCGGGTAAGGAAATCTGCCATCCTTACCCGGGCTGGCCTAGATGTGGCTCCAGACCACAGCAACGTGGTTGATTGTTAACTGCCCTCTGAAATGTTCAGTTCCAGGGCAATTAGGGATGGACAACAAATGATGGCTTTGCCAGCGACACCCACATCCCATGAAAGAATAAAGATAAAAGTGCCATTTAAATGCAAATTGTTGATGTTGAAAGAACCCTCCATGAAATGAACTTGGGCTGTCTCGATCATTTTTGAGTTTGCCCACATTCAAGATACAAAACGATCCATAGTCTTGAACTGAATTGATAAGCCTTCAGAATGGTCCAAATAGAAAATGGGGAATTAAGAAACAAAGTATGTTTTTTATTCCTTCATGGGATGTGGGCATCACTGGCTCGGCCAGCATTTATTACCCATCCCTAATTGCCCTTGTTCAGAGGGCATTTTTAAGAGTCAACCACTTTGCTGTGGATCTGGAGTCACGTGTGCCCTTCTGAGCTGGAAATTAAACCAGACAACATTTCCCTGTGGGCTATTGAGTAGTGTAAATCGTAAATAAGGTCATAAAAATGCTTTATCTTACAATTTCACTGTACATTGCACACTGTGGAAATATTCCCTCATTGTCTAAAGAGCTTTGCATCTGACTAATGCTGCACCTGACAGAAAAGTGATTTTTGCTGTCACTGAATGTACAAAAATGTACAGAGGTATTCCCCATTACTATTATCTCTTACCTTGATGGCTACGCAGAACACTAGCTTTCCTGTTGATAGAATCATACAGTGTAGAAGATGACCATTCGGCCCATCGAGTCTGTTTGGCACTTTGGTAGACCTGTCCAATTGGTCCTGATCCCCATGTTCTTTCCCCATAGCCCTGCACGTTTACTCAATAAGGTGTCAAGTAGATGAAGATAAAATTCCAAACCTAACTCTTTAAAATTGTTAGAAAGGCATAAAATTAATATGATCTTACAAAATTCCTCAAACTACACTTATGTCAAATTAATGAAAACACTGCATTGGCTGATGATTTAAATTCTCTAAGGCCAGAATCTTCCATTTGGCATGTGGGGGCAGGGCCCGCAAGGCGACGGGTAAAACGATGTGCAGTGACATTGGGCGTGCGTCCCGACATCACCGCGCGTCATTCCAATCTTCAGTTCTGCAGGCACTCACCGGAGTTGGCTGCGCGCCCACCGAACTGTCAAAGGCTTGTTAAGGCCATTAATTACCTAATTAAAGTAGTTGTCAGGGCTGCCCGTCCAACCTTAAGGTTGGCGGGGGAGGGGCAGGCAAAGAGCCCAGGCGGCCTTCACTTTTTTCATGGAACCTCATCCACGGGCGGGATAAGGTTTCATGAAGGGTCCATAAATATAAATAAAAATTTTTATTAAAATTCATTGACACGTCCCAGCTCATGTGACACTGTCAGGTGAGGGGACATGTCTGAATAATGTTTTTTTTCTTCTTTTTCAATTTTTCATAATCAAATTAAAGTCCCTGAGGCAGCTCTGTGCCTCAGGGAGGTTTCTGCACTCTTTCATGCGCATGTGTGAAAGAGCGCAGGCCCCGACTCTCCCTCCACACACACACACACACACACACACACACCCCCCCCCCCCCCCCACACCCCACCCCCGTCCGCGCAGGTAGTGCTGAGCGCTTCCGGGTGCACGTCACACAGGGCGGGCTTTAATTGGCCCATCCAGATACAATAGCGGCATGTAGCCAGACGTGGGTGGCGATCGGCTCCATGCCCTCCTCCCGACTGGCCTGCCCGAGAGGGAGAAAATTCTCCCCTAAGTTTTGCAGATATTTTCCTCACCCTGTAAGAAGTCATGTCTAAGAGTTAAGCAAATGTTTTATGAAGTTTGCTCCACATAAAGCTTAATATGGAGCAAGACAAGCCACAGAAGCTGGGATCATGTTGCAGGTTGTGTAAATTCAGCTGGTGCAGTGGTCTTGGCTGGAGGGCATTTTACAAATGTTGTTACATCAACCGATGTATGATCTCTGGGATGCAACTCTATTGTGCTGTGCTCCACAGACTTTGGCATAAGCATTTTTGCAAAAAAAGATGGAAGACATCTGTAAAGGGATTAAAATCATACTCTCTAGTGCACTTCTTAAACCAGTACACATGAAGATGATAACGCAGTTGTACAGAATGGATATCAATAGTACAAACACATGCAAGGCAAAACGGATGTTAAGGACTTAGAAAAGGGTGCAGAGCAAGTTCCCTGGAATACTGACAAGGACGTAGGCCTTCAGTTATGCGGTGAGACTAGACAAGCTGGTGTTGGTCCCCTAGGAGCAGATAAGGTTAAAGGGGGATTAAAGAGAGGTCTTCAAATTCATGAATATATTTGGTAGAATAAGTACAAAAAAATGGATTCAAGCGGCTAAAGAATTTTAATTTTAAGGTGATTGTCAAAAGAACCAGAGGCATGAAAAAGGATTTTTTAAAAAATGCAGCTAGTTGCTGTTATCTAGAATACATTGCCTGAAAAGGAGGTTTTAGTAGATTCAATAATTATTTTCAAAAGGGAATTGAATAACTAATTTGAGGGGAACATTTTGCAGGGCTGTGGGGAAAGAACAGGGGATTGGGATGAATTGGATTGTTCTTCCAAAGAGCTGGCATGGGCACAATGGGTCAAATGGCCTCCTGTGCTGTGTAGTCTATGAAAACCAGACTCTGGTCAACATCTCTCAAGATTCTGACTAGACTGTGCCCTTTACTCTTGTTCAAAAAGATTTGTGATATGGGGGAAACTCAGCTGGCTAATCTGCTTGGGGCCAGGAAGTTAGTACTCTTCACATGGCATAGTCAAAATTCCAATGGATAATATAGACTAAAAGAAAAGAAATAGTCTTGAAAATTGCATTCAGCATAATTGCAGCAGTTGCTCAATACAAACTCAAACCATTCAACGCCTTCTGGAAACGAAGAAAATCTGTAATCCGCGCTTTCCCCCCCCGAGGCCATCTTTCTCCACTTCATCTGCAGCCCGTAATGTATCATAACTGAACCAGCTGATTGTGTTAAAGATAAAAATATCATGTCATTTTTGTTAGAAGAGACTAGGCAGATAAAATCATAAAATGTTTTATGTTTTTATTACGTGATTGTTTATATTGAGTGAATTCTGCTTATTCAGAGAAAATGAGAACACTTCTAAAATTATAAGCAAAAGCGTAACACCATGACACGTGAATTTACTGATACATTCTCTCAGAATTTGCTGGAGCAGGACACCTTATGGCTTTCCCTTTTAGTTGGACTTACTCCCTCAAACATTTTTTGCACCTTAACTTGCTGGAGTTGTGAGCTGATAATGGTGCAACGAGGGCTATGGGACAAATGGGAGCTTGGTGAACAAGGGAACCAACAGTCTATCCCCTTAACCAATAAGATTTAAGGGTTGAGAAATAAAGTAGTGACAAGGAAGGAAATCAGGTAAATTCGAATCAAATCAAGTACAGGAAGAGAAATGAGAGGGAAAGAAAGATTGGAGTAAGAGAGAGAAGAAAAGTAAGAATTCTTTAAAAAAAAAACTGCAGTCTGTAAGAACAACTTACTACCTGTTTGAAAGGAACTACAGATCTTTGGTTGTTCCCTTTATAAGCCGGAAGGTAATTGTTAATTAACATGCAAATGCAGCAATTTCTTGAAGGTCACAGGGAGGTTAAGGATGAAGTGCTGTTCGCGCGAGGCTTATGGTGGAGCTTCATAATTCATCCAGCAATTTGTGGCGATTTGCAATTCGTGGGGTTTCTCTTCCTAGCTGCAAGTTACTGAACGATTTACATGTTATTAACAGCGAAAGCCGTTAAACTCTTCACTGCTACTTTAGCATCAAATTCTGGCCAATTGAAAAAGGTCCATTCTTTTTGAGTGATGCCGGATTAATTTCTGCCTTATACATATCCAGTCCATTTTCAGAATTAGAAAATACTTTATCTGTTTTAAATTAAGAAAGATGACTTGGCAAAGATAACTTCTGCTTAAGAGATCAGGAATGTGTTTTGAAAGAATGTAGTAACTTAGATATATTGAATTTCCCTGTATGTTCAACTGTTGCTAAGTGACCCCTTTGTTAGATTACAATACTTAGATTGATACAATGGAAAGTTTTTAACATCTGTATGGAACAAGCCAACCTCTGGATGTATGTTGTCCTTGTACAAATAGTTAAATGGAGCCACATATTGTCTCCCTGCCCTGCTTTGCCCTTGATTTATTGACATTTTGGATATAGTTCTCTAAGAATTGAAGCTGGTATGCACTATAACTCATGTTTCCCGTACTTTCTCTACCTTTGCAACCTGTGACAGGACCCCAGTGTTGAATATTTGAATGATCAGTGTATGTAACAGGGTGCTTCCAGGTCAGGATTGGAATTTTATTCGCTTGACTTTCTCGCCAAGCACTCACAAGTAACTCAAGCTTGCACACCACTTTCAGCTGTTTGAAACCTTGTTTTTGAATAACAACCAAAACCCCAAATCAACTTTTGAAGGGAAAGCGTGGCCAACTACTACATTAATAAAGTCCAGAGAATAAATACAATATCATTAAGTCATCCACAAATGCTTTTTTAATTTTAATCTTAAATCCAGTACTTTGAAAAGGAATTATATTTGTACCACTTACCATTTGATCCTAAATGCCATAAAGATCATAAGATAGATAAAAGTGTGAAACGCTATTCAGCCCATCGTGATTCAGCTCTCTGGAACAAACTACCAGATTCCCACATCGTAGCACCCAGCAAGTTCTTAACCGATTCTACAAGTTCGTTCTCCATATTGGACACGTATTGTGAGATAGAAGGGCAGACTGGAAAACATTGGGTTTTCAACCACAAAAATAGGCGACCGGGGTGGGAAGTAGGGGAGGGAGGGCGGGGTTGGGGGAAGGGCCCCAAATTTATGTTTTCGGGTGAGACACAGGAACTTGTTTAGAAAAGGTAAAACTGGAAAACTATAACTAATTAAACCAGGATAGCAAAGCTAAGAGCATAGGCATAAACGAATTGTGCCTAGTATAACACAGAGAAAAACAAGATTGAAAGGTGCAAGAAATTTCATCGATATTTTCCCTTAAGTGGGCAGATGAAATTCCTGAAGTGTGATGTGTGCAGGATGAAACACAAAAACATTGGTAATCAGTGAGTAGTTTTGATATACCAGTAGTTAAGGGTGAATCTAGACCAGCTTGAGTTGGCCAGAATTGGAGGAGCACAGCAGCCTTCGAGCACAATACTGCAGATGCTGGAAATCTGAAATAAAAACAGAAAATGCTGGAAAAACTCAGCAGGTCTGGCAGCGTCTGTGGAGAGAGAAACAGAGTTAACGTTTTGAGTCCCAATGACTCTTCTTCAGACCTGTTGAGTTTTTCCAGTGCTTTGTTTTAATCTCAGAGGGCTGTAAGGATGGAACAGGGGGGCGGGGGGAGGGGGGGCGTTGTGGTAGCTAGTGGGAAGGCAGGAGGGTGGGAATGTGAAGTGGGTGATAATTTTTAGGTTGTGGCATGGCTAGACCAAGGGCTAATATAGCACAACAGGCAAAGTGTAACCATGGCTTCCATTAACTAGTTCTCTACTATTTTGGTGATATAAGTCAGCATTCTAGTTGCTGATAGTTGCTCTTTGTGATTGGGTTTCCAAATGCTGTGTCTATAATAGTCTAGGTTCCTTAATTCACCCTTAACTACTGGTATATCAAAACTACTCACTGATTACCAATGTTTTTGTGTTTCATCCTGCACACATCACACTTCGGGAATTTCATCTGCCCACTTAAGGGAAAGTATCGATGAAATTTCAATCTTGTTTTTCTCCGTGTTGTACTGTAACGCTGTTCATTAGAGGCGGCTCACGGTTAAAAATCCTGCACGTGTTAAATTATTCCCCTTAATAGCATCATAAATAGGAACTGTGAACAGCATTCATAATATGTTTGCAGGGAAACGCTACACAAAATGCCTATTCCCAACATTCTGTCTGAAAACTCAGTGGGAAGAATTTTCCGGTCGGCGAGCAGGGGCGGGGCCCGCTCACTGACGTGTAAAATGACGCATGGGCCCTGATGTCACCGCGCGTCATTTAGGTTTTCAGTTCGGCGGGCATGCAGCCGAGTTAGCTGCGTGCCCGCCAAAATGTCAAAGGCCTGTTAAAGCCTGTTAAAAACTAATTAAAACAGTTAAATGAGCTGCCCGTTCAACCTTAAGATTGGTGGAGGGGGGCAGGCAAAGAGCCCAGGCAGCCTTTGCATTTTTCATGAAATCTCATCCACGGGCAGGATGAGGTTTCATGAAGTGTTTTAAAATTTAATAAAAATTATTTAAAAAATTCATTGACATGTCCCAACTGATGTGACATGTTTTAAAAGTTTTTTTTAATTTAAATTTTAAAACCTTAAACTTATCTCCGAGGCACAGAGGTGAGCTTCTGACCTCAAATACTCTATATCATAAAGATTCCCTCCTCCCACCTCTGTAATATTGTCTGCCTCCCATCAAGCCTCAGAACTTCTTTGTAAAACACTGATTACGTCTTTGGTGGTATAATGTTTTCAGTTCTAGGCAGCACACTTCAGGAAGGATGTTGAAGTCTTAGAAAAGATGCAGAAGAGGTTGACTAGAATGGTACCAGAGATGGAGAGACCTTAGTTATGTGAAGAGACTGGAGTAGCTGGGATTGTTCTCTTTAAAGTAGGGAAGGCTCAGAAGAGATTTAGTAGAGGTGTTGAAAATTATGAACAATTTTGATTGTGTAAATAAGGAGAAATTGTTTCCAGAGGCAGAAGGGTTGGTAACCAGAAGAGACAGATTTAAGGTGATTGGTAAAGGAACCAGAGGTGACATGAGGAATCACTTTTTTACAGAATGAATTGTAGTCAACTGGAATGCACCGTCTGAAGGGGTGGTGGGAGCATATTCAAAAGTAACTTTCAAAAGGAAATTGGATGAATAATTGAAAGGAAAAAGAATCAGAGGCTTACGTAGAAAAAGCAGGGGATGGGATGAATTGGATAGCTGTATGGCACAGGCACAATGGGCTGCACGGCCTCTTTCTGTGCTTTATCATACCATGATCTTTGATAAACACCCTACTTGTTACAAAATACTGTATCCTCTGACTCACCATGAGAAGCGCCATGAAAGAGATCTACTAGCCCGTATTTATTTTTTGCAGTGAACAAGGTAGTCTCTCCCACAAGGGGAAAGATCCTTTCAGCATCCACCATGTCAAATATCCTCAGGATCTTATATGTTTCAATAAGATCATCTTTCATCCTCTGCCCTCTGATTCTTTTTTTTGTACTGTTACTTGTTTCTTTCTATCACCTTAAAAGATAACACTGTTGCTTGCTTGAATCCACCCAGAAAATATAGAATATTTTTTCACGTTCTTTGTTAATGCCTACAGCCTTAAGAAATGGCCAATTTTCAGACTGTTGTTTGCCTGGTACTGTGAAAATCCTTTGGCTGTACAGAGATATCTTTAATAAAACAATATCTCTGTAAAGTTTATCTTCATTTTTAAAAAATATTTTATTTTACTAATGCATTGGCAGAAATGTGGCGTTCATTGTTTTTGTCATGTATTCTCATCAGCAGTGATGGCGAGTCTGGCTCACAAAGTGTCTGTGACCAGCTTGTGTCTCCAATGGCATTGGCAGCCTGTACCAGGGTAGATTCATGTTTTGCACCATGGTTTGTGCCTTCTCTTGGCATCTCATTAAAGTTTGCCCAAATTGAGCTTCATCTTTGCCATCACCTGGATCAGCTGGGCACAGGTACGTTACTGACAAAACAAATGTGCTAGTTTAGTTTTTGGAACTTTTCAGTTCTAAGCTAAAGCTCTGTCAGTTTATTTAGAGGAAATCTGTCACAACTTATTGAAATCGTTGTTAAATATAATTGGAAGAAGGGCAAAGTGTGCTTTCTTAAAGATATATTTTTGCTTTTATTCAAAGAATTATATTAATTGATTTTCCTAATATATTGTTTATTGAAGTTTTGCTAGTTAATTTCCACTGTAGATAAGAGCTCATGTTGAGATTATATATTAAACAAACAAACTAATGCTGTGTGCTGCTTCAAAACTAACTCAAATCAGAGAGTTTAGTATTATCGCATAGATGTATTTAGGGGCAAGTTACTTAAGTACATAAGGGATAATGGAATAGAAGGATATGCTTATAAGATGAGATAAAGTGAGCTCGGGTGGAGCATAAACACCAGCATACACTGGTTGGGCCAAATCACCTGTTTCTGTGCTGTAAATTCTACTTAATTTAGAATAGACCATTTAACTATCACATTTGTTTTGAATGGGAAATGAAAATTTTGAATTTTAAACAAAGGATTTGATATCCTTCATTTGCTAATTTAGGATTTGAAAATACACTGTGAGAAAATACTACCTAAGAGGTGTGTCCATAATTCACCTCTGTGCTATTTTTTTGGGGATTCCTCTCTTTAATCTGAGTATAATTTAAATGCCTCAATTTGTAGTATTTAGGCTTTTCAGTATCTTCTGATTTTAGTCGCTGAAATTACAGATGATCTGATTTTCACAAAATCCCAGAGCACAGAAGGAGGCCATTTGGCCTATTGTGCCTGTGCTGGCCCTCAAAGTGTGATCCAATTACTCCTACATCACTAATTCCTTTCTAAATTCAAAATCCATTCTGTTTTTAATTTTGAAATAACAACTACATGGAATGGGATAAATAATGCCATTGATATCATCAAATGAATTCCTCCTATTGCATCTGGGAAGATGGTTTTATAATTATGAACATTGAAGGGACAAAAATAAAATGGTTTTATTTCATCTTAAGAGTTGTAATTAAAAGTAACTATTTGGCTGAATGTTGATTATAAATCAGTGAATGGTTTTAATTTTTATTATTTGATATGATCCATCAAAATAAAAAAAAGAACATTGCTGCATTGTTGCTTGAAATATTTATTTTATACCACAGCACATCCCAGCCGCCTCCAAACATTCATCCCTGATAGAAAGTTGCCTGCAGAACAAGAGTACATGATTGTTTCTCTGAAAAGCCCAAACGTCTACTTGCGGCAATGGTCTGATGGCCCGGTCTGCCGAGAGCTCCAGTTTTCTGCCATGGCTGACTGCAAACTCCTCGAGTACCGCAACCTAACCATGTTAAGCATTTTAAAGCCCTTAATTTTTCATGGACAAGTGGCCATTAGCAACAGTTCCGTGGAGCAGCTGATGGACGGAAATGTGTTTGTCGATCCTGTGTTTATCAATGTGGGCCAGCATGCAATTCATTCACTGGACACGGCAGTTCGTGCTTGGAAGCAGGTACGTTAAAACAAATGATATTGTCTAAGCCATCTTAATGCTTTTCAGAACACTGGAATAGGAATAGGTCACTGAACCCCTGAAGCCTGCTCTGTCATTCCGTGAGATCAAGGCTTAGCTGTGACCTAACTTCAAACACCCGCTTTTGCCCTATATCCCTTACTGCCCTTGGATAACAAAACTCTCAGATGGAAAATTAGCATAAAATGCCATATTCGCCATTTTAATTAGGGTGATAAAAGGTTCTCCAAGGTCTCATCAATCAAAATAAAATTAACCTAATAAAATGCCTCTTTAAACAATAAGCCCCAAACTTTTAATTGAAAGTAAAAAACAAAGGAAGCTTAACAGATAAAATTATAATATATTCCTCGTTGTCAATACACTCCAGTTCCTCTGGTGCCCATTATTTCCAGAAGGCCTCAAGCATACAGAGGATTTAGGAGTAGGAGTAGGCCATTCAGCCCTTTGAACCTGCTCCACCATTCAATAAGATCATAGCTGATCTGGTTGTCGTCTCAACTCCACTTTGCTGTCTGCCACCCATAACCCTTGACTCCCTTGTCTGTCAAAAACATGTCTAACTCTGCCCTCAGTAAATTCAATGACCCAGCCTCCATTGCTTTCTGGGGAAGAGAATTCCACGTACTAAAGACCCTTTGAGAGAAACCATTTCTCCTCATCTCTGTCCTAAACGGTAGTCCTCTTATTAAACTGTGTCCCCTGGTTCTAGTCTCTCTCACAACTGGAAACATCCTCCCACTATCTACACTATCAAATTCCCTCAGGATCTTATATATTTCAATATGTCACCTCTCATTCTTCTAAATTCTAATGGGTATAAGCCCAACTTGTTCGACCTTTCATCATGAGATAAGACCCTTATCCCAGGAATATGTCAAGTAAACCTTCTCTGCACTCCCTCTAATACAATTATATCTTTTTTCAAATAAGGAGACCAAAACTGTACACAGTATTCTAGATGTGGCCTCACGAAGGCCCTGACCAGCTGCAGTAAAGCGTCCCTACTTTTATATTCCATTCCTCTTGCAATAAATGCCAACATTCTATTTGCCTTCCGAATCACTTCCTGTACCGGCATACTAACTTTTTGTGATTCACATACCAGGACACCCAGATCCATCTGTACCACCGAGTTCTGCAATCACTCTCCATTTAAAAAGTATACTGCTGTTCTATTCTTCCTACCAAAGTGGACAAGTTCACATTTTCCAACATTATACTCCATCTACCAATTTTTTGCTCACTCACTTAACCTATCTGTATCCCTTTGCAGACTCTCTACATCCTTTTCCTACTTACCTTGGTATCATTGGCAAATTGAGCTACCATACATTTAATCCCTTCACCCAAATCATTGATGTAGATTGTAAATAGTTGAGGCCCCAGCACTGATCCCTGTGTCACTCCACTTGTTGCAGCTTGCCAACCTGCCGACCCAAAAAAGATCCTTAAGTCACTTCTCTCTGCTTCCTGTTAGCTAACCAATTCTTTATCGACGCTGATATATTACCCCCTGCTCTGTGTAATCTTGTTTTGATCACACCTTTTGATGTGGCACCTTATCAAATGCCTTCTGGAAATCCAAGTACACCACATCTACCTGTTCCCCTTTATCCACCTTGCTTCTTACTTCCTCAAAAGTAAACCCGACTTCCCTTTCACAAACCCATAGGGCTGAATTTTCTCACCATCAGGGGGGACGTTGAAGGGCAGGCGTGCACAGGCGCGCTCCCGATTGGAGGCATGGCGCCATTTTATGTGGGCGGGCCAATTAAGGCCCACCCAGCGTGACGTCCACCGGGAAGCGCTATGCGCTTCCTGTGCGGTTGGCGGGGAATCCCAAAATCGAGAGTGCGCTCTTTCGTGCGTGCGCACAAAAGAGCGCACTCATCTCCCTAGGGCTAAATGCTGCCTCAGGGAGATCAGCTGTAAATGTCAAAAACCTTAAAATAGAAAAATAAAATTTCCTTAACATTTCCCCTCATGTGACAATGTCACATGAATTGGGACAAGTCCATAATTTTCAAAAAAATTTATTAAAATTTTTTTAAAGCTACATGAAACCTCATTCCACTTGTGGATGAGGTTTGATGCTTTTTCTAGTTTGCGCCAGGGCTGCTGGCCGGCCCACCAACCTTAAGGTTGGACGGGCAGGTCCTTTAATTACATAATTGACTCTGTCAATGGCCTCAATTGGCCATTGGCAGGTCAGCGGGCATGCAGCTAATTTCGCTGCCCCCCCGCCTTCCTGAAAATTCAAATGGGGTGCGGTGACATCGGGAGTTCCCCCCGACGTCACTGCGTGTCATTTTGCGCATCAGTGAGCAGGCCCAGCCCCCACTTGCCAAGGCGTAAAATCCTGCCTGTCGTGGCACTGCCTGAACCAATTATGATTTTCTAAGTATCCTGCTGTAATCTCTGTAATAATAGATTCTAGCAATTTCCCTGTAACAGATGTTAGGCTAACTGGCCTGTAGTTTCCTGCTTTCCGTCTCCCATCTTTCTTGGATAAAGGTGTTACATGAACTACTTTTCAATCCACAGGCCCCCTTCCGGAATCGAAGGAATTTTGGACGATTATAACCAATACATTTACTATCTGTGCAGCCCCTTTCTTTAAGACCCTGGGATGCAAGCCATCTTGGTCCTTTCAGGCTTTAGGTCTAATAGTTTTCCCAGCACCTTTTTCCCTCGCGATGGTGATTGTTTTAAAGTTCCTCCCTTCCCTTCCTCTTGATTTTCAAGTCTCTTTGGGAAGTTTTCTAAAGGGCAGAATTTTTGGGTCGTTGGGCAGGCATGGCAAGCGGGCCCAGGAGCAGCTGGGAAATGAACCTCAGTGCTCCTGCCTGCGAGCGCCAATGTCTGTGCATGTGCAAGGGAGCGCACACTTAAAGCTCCCTGAAGGCAGGGAGCTGCCTCGGAGCTGAACAATTTTAAAACCAAAAATTAAGATTTTTAAAATCTGGAAAAAATGTTCCAATGTGGGACTCACTCACAATAACATCAGTTAGAATAACAATTCTGCCCCAAAATTTATATATTTTTTTTATTTAATTGTGGAAACCTCATCCCGCCCATGGATGCTAAAAGGTCAAAAGGCCGCCTGGCTGATTTGCCCGCCTGCTAATCGTAAGGTTGGACGGGGGCAGCGAAATATTGGTTTAAATTAATTAAGGGCTTCAATAGGCCTCTTAATTGTCGACGGGTGCGCTGCCCAATCTCTCACCTGCACCTGCTGCCCTAAGTCTTCTGCAGTAAAAACATAGACAAAATACCTGTTCAACACCTTTGCCATTTCTTTGTTTTCCATCATCAATTTGTTAGACTCACTCTCTAGAGGACGAACACTAGCTTTAAATGCATTTTTCCTGTTTAAATACTTGTAGAAACTGTTACTATCTGCTTTTATATTACTAGCTAGCTTTCTCTCATACTCTTCTTTCTCATTCCTTATTTTATTTTAGTCATTCTTTGCTGGTTCATAAAATTTGGCCAATCTTCTGACCAACTGCTAATCTTTGCAGATTTGTACAGTGTTTGATCCTATCCTTAACTTGCTTATTCAGCCATGGATGATGCATCCTTCTCAAAGAGCCTTTCCTTCTCACTGGGATAAATCTTTGCTGAGAGTTATTAAATATCTCCTTAACCTTTTTAAACTTTTAACCTAGTTTCCCAGTTCGCTTTGGCTAGATCTGCTTTCATACCTTTATAATACCTTTATTCAGGTTTAAAAAACTAGTCTCAGATTCACACTTCTCCCTTTCAAATTGAACATGAAATTCTATCATGTTATGCTTGCTGTTGCATAGAGGTTCCTTTACTATGAGGTTATTGATTAATCCTGTCTCATTGCTCATGACAAGTTTAGAATAGCCTGCTCCCTGGTTGGCTCTAGAGTACTGTTCTGAGAAATTGTCCCAAATAACTCTATAAATCTTTTTCCAGGCTACCTTTGCCAATTTGATTCACCCAATCTACGTGTAGATTAAAGTCACCCATGAATATTATGGTACCTTTCTTACACACCCCATTTACTTCTTTCTGTATAGCCTGTCCTACCTTGCAACTACTGTTGGGGGTTCTCTAAACTACTTCCACAAGTGTCCCCTTATCTTTACTGTTTCTCATCTCTATCCAAACTGACTCTTGCTCTTTCAAGCCAAGGTCATTTCTCACTACTGTACCAATGACATACTTAATTAACAGAGCAACCCACTACCTTTTCCTAGCTTCCTATCTTTTCGAAATGTCAAATATTCTTCAATATTTAGGTCGCAGCCTTGGTCACCCTGCAACTATATCTGTCTGATGGCTATCAGCTCATGCATATTTATTTCTATCTGTGCTAATAATTCATGCATTTTATTACGAATGCTGCGCTCCTTTCAGATGCAGAGCCTTTAACTCAGTCTTTTTACCATTTTTACTGTCTCTGGCCTTAGCTGCTGGTGCTCTCTTAAGTTTGTACTCTCTGTCCCTTCCTGCCACATTCTGGTTTTCATTACCCAAATCATTACTCTGCTCTATTACCTTGTTGTTTCCTTTTGATTTACTACATCTCCTCTTGCATGATCCCTTCCCTCCAGTATTTAGTTTAAAGCCTCCTTCGCCATCCTAGTTATACAACTTGTCTGAACATCTTACATCATGGTTTATTTGAAGACTGCTCCAACGGTACAGCTCCCACTTTCCCCTGAATCGAATCCCATTTCTCCCACACTGATCTTTGAGCAACACATTCGTCTCTCTAATCTTATTTACCCTATGCCAATTTCCTCGTGGCTCAGGTAGTAATCCAGAGATTATTACCTTTGAAGTTCTCCTCATTATCTTTCTGCTATGCGCACATTGGCTGCTGCATTTCCTACATCATAACAGTAGCTACACTTCAAAAGTACCTCATGGTTGTAAATAGTTTTGGGACATCCCTTGGTTGGTCTTGAAAGGTGCTTTATAAATGCCATTATTTCTGATGTAACTTCTTTACTGATGATAGTGACTCTTTCAGATTTTGAATTGATATTAAATGACAAAACTAGTACTGTAAAATATATTTAATTCCATAACTACCAAACATTCACTAAGTCCTGTAAACTAACACGAGCACTATGTTCAGAAGGGTTATTTAAGTATGCAGTGTCTTTGAAAACTTCCCTTGCACGCAATATCTTCTGTCTGAATTTCAAACATTCACCTGATTTCATCTTCAATTCATGAAATTGCCTTTTGGATGCTTCTAGCACTGTGCAGAAATGTGTCAGTATTTCATATGAGGCAAAAACTGTTGAATGTCTAGGAATGATAGCAGACCAGTAATCTAATCTGTTGATTCATGTTATGGGAAACATTGTATTATATATTTTTAAAAATGAACCTGCATTCTGATTTTCTGGAACATTGCGCACTGATTAATATGGATTTGGCCTCTTCTCCTGTGCAGCTTATTTAATGGAGTAGACGAGGGCCTGTCTTGGAACTGTATCTGTGTTTAAAGTTTCTTCTTTTTGCTTTTAAAATGCCCTTTTCCCCCTCAAGGGTGGAGGGCAGGTGAACAGCCCTGGACTGTGTCAATGAGGGGCCGTTCCTGTGAGCAGGGTGCACTGGATCATGTTATCCTTGTAGGCTGATTTATAAGAATCTTCCAAGTGTAGCAGATAGAATTGAATATCTAGAAGTCAGGGACTCAGTTACAAACTACGTCCTGAAAGAAAAAGTTCTGTTTAATCCTCCTGTACAATTCTGTAGTTCAGTTTTTTTCAACACTGTGGTTCTTTTCAGTGTACATTATGCAAGCAAATAATACGTAATCAACGTGAACATTCCTTGTGTCTGATTCTTTTTTTAAACTATTTTCTTTCATAATATATTTCAGATTATTTTTACATCGCAATGCCAAATCCTGCTTGTTTGGTGCCAGGGATGTTTCTGAGAGGCAGTATTTCAATGACTTTCCAAATTGCTTTGGTCAAATTGAACCCACTCACTGGTCAGCCTTGAAAACCCTAGTTTGCTCGTTTTTAAGAGCAGAACGCTGATCTGAGATGCTAGCATTTTGTCTGAATATTTTTGCAGTCATTAAAACTTAAGCATCAGAGCCACTGCCAACTTTAAGTTCTAAATCAGTATATAGATGAGACGCAAATCCTCCAGAAGTATCCAATTTTTTTTAAACAACTGTTTTATTAAGTACTATGGAGAATTTAAAATGCTGGCATTGACAGTAACCAGCTTTTGTCAGTCATCTGAAATATTAACCAGTGTATTCACATCCTCGGGTTTTCAGGCTGTGGTATTTACCACTAGGCGGACGGCTGCTAAATATCTTTAGGGCTGATCTAATGCACACTGATGTTTTCTGTTCCAGAATGAACATCCAGAGGCAGAGGAGTTGGTCTTCAGCCACTTTGTGATATGTAACGACACTCAGGAGACACTGCGGTTTGGCCAGGTGGATACTGATGAAAATGTTCTATTGGCCAGTCAGCACAGCCATCAGTACAGCTGGCGCTCACACAAGTCCCCCCAGGTATTACAAAACGTAGCTTGCTGAATTATTCTTTGGCGGCTCCTTCAGGGGACTGAGCAGTAATAATAACAGCAGGTGCCTTGAAGTAGATATTAATATAGTTGTAAGTTTAATGCAAGCTTTTTATGATTAGAGTTCGGAAAATGTCAGTGATGCACCAATGCAACTGCCTCCAATTTAGTTTAAATACTGACTGCCAACATAAAGCACAGCTTATCTTAAATGTACTGCAACAAGTCAAGGAGCAACCCTTTAAGGATACCAGTAATATTTCCCCACCCCAAGGTCAGAATACAAGTTTGGCATTTTCTTGTGACTTCTGTATGAAAGTGATGAACATTCTGGCTCTCTCACAGCTTTTGCCTTTAATTCTGTCATTTCCGCTGGAAGCAAATTGTGAAAGGAAACATTTATTTCTTGCAGTGCGGCGCTTTCAGTTCTGAAAGGTTAAGAGAACATTAACAAGCATGAGGCACTGATGTGTAGTTTGTTCCACAAAGGTGGAATTTCATTTTATTTTTAAATAGCCTGTTCTTGACAGTTGCAGTGATGTGAAGTATGCTCAAACCGGTAGGTGTCCTAATTGAGGCTGATGTGATACTGTAAGGATTTTCCAACCTCAGCTTTCAAATTAACTTTTCAAAAGGAACTGGAAAACAGATGATTGGATTCAGACCAGAATCCAGTACATTTAAGCCGAACCGTGCCATAGAGCCGCAGCTGTACATCGTTTCTCTCTTAATTACCCATCCTGCTGCTACTCCCTCACCTTCCCAACCTAGTCAAATGGCAATACTCTCTTTTAAGTCCCGTTTCGATCGTCGTGCCACCAACAGTACTTTACCTGCACTTTCTCTACAAAGCCGGCACCATTTTGCTCTGTCAAAACGAAACAGCACAATAACTGTCACTGGCCCTGACTTCCCAGTTACCAGTGAAGCAATGGTGCTCAGCACTGGCCTCGAAAAAAGTGGCCCACAAAAATCTAGCAATCTCTGTGGCACGGATTTCCCCTTTCCCAAAGTTAGCTTGAATCTGTTACCAAAACTATGGGATCTCCAAGTGTCTGGCCACAGTGACACGATCAAGTAGGTTAAGCAGCCAATTATATTGAGGTACTTTCACAGGCAGCAAAACAGGAAGTAAAATGCACTTCACTTTTAATTAGATTTTACTGCGGGTAAAATAAATGATTGGGACATACTTGAGATTAAGGTGGTTGGCATTCTTCCATCTGTGAGTGATGATGGTGGAGCCCAATCCCACGACTCTGAGGTTAAGAACCTCATACTCTACCAACTGAGCTCTCTGGGCTTTCTCTCCATTTGTTTTTTTGGCTCGATAGCCTGGGCAGGATTTGGAGACATAGAGATGCCCAGCATCTTCATCTCCTTCTTGATCTTATAGGCTGAATCCAGAGAAAGGGCAGGAGCCCTTATGTCTGGAGCCCACTTGGTAGGAGGAGTTGTTAGAAAATGTTTGCTTAAAGGGATCACCAGCCACCTATAGTACTCCATTCCAGTGCCTTTGACTCTCCTGAGTCAGACCCACAAGGCAGTGGATGCTATTTGACCCGTAGCTGAGACGTGGTTGATGGACACCAAGGCATGTCCATATGCTGGTGGGCCTGTATATCACATCTCTGGGAACCTAGCTTCCTCTGAGATCCCCTGTCGTTCAGGCTAGTGCAGTAGAGTGCCTATTTGCCATCAGTTGCCCTGGAGAGGCACTGCAGGGGATTGTAGTGATACAGAGGCTCGGTATTAATGGGAGAGACTTACGCACTCGGCTCCTTCTTTGTAGTAAACTAGCTAGTGGCAGTGATTATGAACTGCACTTGATACATAGCGTTACCCTGTGGCGAACCAATGACATAAAAGGTAGAAGATGAAATATCATAAACCATTTTGAATGGAATTTTTTTTATCATTATGACAAAATTGGCATTCCACAAACATAAAATTAGTTCTGCAGAGCCAGGGAGGCATTTCATTGGTAATTTAATAAGTTACTATAAACAATTGCACCTCAGTTAACAAGGTGTAATGGTTTTGAAGAGTTTTTACAGTGTAAAAGAGCAAGTTCTAATCAGTTCAATGATCTCTGAAGCTGCTGCAAATAGCAGCGCAAGAATTATTACCAGCATCTGCTGTCTAAGAAATTGTTGAACTTAGTGGGGAGAAGTTTCGACGAGCGGGGGCGGCGCCCGCTTGCCGAGGCGTAAAATGACGCAGGGTGTCGTCGGGATGTCACTGTGTGTCATTTATACTTTCAGTTCGTTGGGTGCGCAGCTGAGTCGGCTGCACACCCGCCCAAATGTCAAAGGCCTGTCAAGGCCATTAATTAACTAATTAACCCTATTGAGAAAGCTGCCTGTCCAATCTTAAGGTTGGCGGGCAGACGAAGAGTCCAGGCGGTCTTCGCATTTTTCATGGAGCCTCATCCACGGGCAGCTTGAGGTTTCATAAAGGGTTTATAAATTAAATAAATTTTTCCATTAAAGTTCATTGACATGTCCCAGCTCATGTGACACTGTCACATGAGGGGACATCATAATTTTTCTATCTTCGTTTTTAAATTTTTAAAACTTAAAACTAATCTCCCTGAGGCACCTCTGTGCACGTGCGAAAGAGCGTACTCCCAACTCAGGGACCCCTGCCCGCATAGGGAGCGCACAGCGCTTTTGGGTGCACGTCACGCTGGGCAGGCCTTAATTCTTTCCAGTACAGGAGTCTATAAAGCGTGTAGTAGAAAGATGAGGTGCTGTTGCTCGAGTTTATGTTGAGATTCATTGGAACAGCATGGGAAGCAGAGGACAGAGGGGTCAGAGTGGGACACTTAAAATGGCAAGCAATCAGAACCTTTGGGTCAGGCTTGTAGACTGAAAAAAGCTGTTCAACAAAGAGATCATGCAGTCTACATTTGGTCTCTCCAGTATAGAGCACACTGAGTGGTGAGCAGCCAATACCGTACACTGAATTGACAAGTAAATCACTGTTTCAGGAGTGTCAAATTTGTATCACTGCCCTCCCATACAAATGGTATCAGTTTAAGTTTAGTTTTAAGGGGTACAATTTATCCCTCCAAGTTGCTTTATTCATATTATCTGCTCGTTCAAATTGAAATTGTGCAAAATAATCCTTCTGTTGAAAATGCATTGAGATCTAATTGTTTAATTCAATTCATACACACTCACAGGAACCTGTCCTTTGCAAAGAGAAAGGATGGGCTGAATCTTACCTATGTCGGGTGGGCTGGGTGGGAGGGGGAGGGGGAGGGCGCGGAGTCGATCGCCACCCACAGTTGGCTGCGCGTCGCCATTTTACGTGGGCAGGCCAATTAGGCCCGCCCAACGTAAGGTGCGGCCGGTAATGCTCAGCGTTACCGGGCGGGTGGGGTGTGGGTGTGGGAGGAGGGAGAGTCAGGGCCTGCGCATGTGCACGAAAGAGCGCAGCAATATCCCTGAGGTACGGAGCTGCCTCAGGGAGAATAAGTTGATAAAAAAAATTTGTTATAAGTAAAGTAAAAAATTATGTAAACATGTCCCCTCGTGTGATAGTGTCACAAGTGCAGCAAAATTTATTAAATTATTTTATAAAACCTTCAGGAAACCTCATCCTGCCCGTGGATGATCTTTCCTGAAAAAGGCGAAGGCTGCTTGGGCTCTTCACCTGCCCGCCAACCTTAAGGTTGGATGGACACCGTTGTTATTAAGCTTAATTACTTTTTTAATGGCTTTAATAGGCCGCTGACAGCTGCCACCCGCCGAACGAAAGATCAAGATGATGCGTGTTGACGTTCTGATGCACGTCCGATATCACCTCGCGTCATTTTACCCGTTGGTGTGTTGGGCCCACTCCCAGCACGCCGATGGCAATATTCTGGCCAACATGACCATGCATTTGCCTTTTTGAATTACACAAAAGCTTGGGGGACAGCCAATCTCTGGTTCATTCCCCATGGCAATGCCTTTAATGATCTTGAGTCGACTTGCCTAGTTTGAATTTAATTTAATCAGAAGCTTGGCAGTTAACTGTTCCCTGGTGCATTCTCCATGGCAACACCTCTAACAATCAGAGTCCTGTAGCCAACCAATCTGCACCTCTTGTCATGCAGTATAATTTGTTGTTCCTTTTGGTATTTGATATTCTTGTGAATCTGTCATCATGCGTGCAAGGCAAAAAGCTTCGACAGCATGTCTCCTTTTTTTTTCAACAATAATTCAATTCTCTTAATTTAAATCACTGGTTAATCCAGATTGGAATCGCGCCTTGAATGGGCGCTGAGTAGTGAAATTCAAAGTCAACTCTATGATCAATGTCAAGTACAACTCCTCCTTCATCTGCATGGAGGTACACAGCAATTTGAAGCAAGCTTTTAGGAGGAGTTTGTGAGCTGTTTTCAGAAGCTGTTCAGGAATATGGCTATCCCAAAAATCCTGGATGCTGAAAAAAAATTTTAAAATATTGAAATATGGGATAAGCACTCCGGAGGGAAAAGGGAAGCTAGGACACATAAATTTATCACCACTCTCTCTGCCTATCTGAAAAACAAGTCGAGACTTTTACCAGGGATGATATGTACCACAATTTATCCTCACATCAAACTCAGCTTGCTGAGCTGGTTTAAGGAGGTCAAAGGATCTTTTAGGCTGTTTGACCTCACCTTGCTGCAGAAGATGAATGAATTTGCCGAATAATTTCAAACCGCTACCATACAATCAAATCCAGGCCCACACAAAACATTCCCACAACAAGTGCCGACAGCTGAAATCTTTATCTCATTACAAGCCAGGGGTCACCTCCACTGTTAATAAAAAACTGGTCTTTTTTGCTGAAAAGAGAAAAAATGGAAAAGCAGAATGTTAATTTCAGAATGTTCAAGTGGAAAATTACCAAGTAGCGTATTGAACGCCACTATGAAATCAGCTGTGATCCAGTTGAATGGTGAAACAGGCTCCCCTATTCCTGTTCCGATGTTTGTACGATAGCAGTGAGGGGGCCGTGGTGATTTTTAAAAAAAGTCTTTTTGGTCACTGAGAAGTCGAAAATTCAGGCACATATTTCACAGTGCTATTACTTTGCCCAGAATCTACACGAACAATGAATGGCCATTTTGAGACGTGGTCGTGTCACTTTAAGCAATGTATGGCATTGGAAGGCAGCATAATTGACAACTGCGGGTCTCATGTGAAATACCTGCATCTAAATGTAACAGAGCTATTATTCCTACCAGCAACTGACTTGGCAGTAAAATCCAGCCATTGCTGCTAGTGCTATGTATACAACAAAACAGCATAACAACAACGCATATTTATATAACATCTCTAATGTAGTAGAATGTCCCATGGTGCTTCACAGGAGTGTTAACAGACAAAAGTTGATACCAAGCCATGTAAACAAATATTAGAATGGGTGAAGTTAGTTTTATTGAAGTAACTTAAAGGAGAAGAGAGCGGTGGAGATGTGGAGGGGTTTAGGAAAGGAATTTCGCAGTTTAGGAACTAAATAGCTGGAGGCATGGCAGCCAATGGTGGAGCGAAGGAAATTGAGGATGCACAAGAGACTAGAGTTGGAATACAGAGATCTTGCAGAATTGCAGGTAGTGAGGAGATTGTAGAAATAGGAAGGGAACGAGGTCATGGACTAATTTGAATGCAAGGATGAGAATTTTAAAATCGAGGTATTGCCGAACTTGAAGGCCAGTGAGCACACTGGGGTAGGGGATGAGCGGTATTAACCCGAGAATTGGCTATTGTGAAAATCTATCACTGCATGTGATGACAGTACAGCAATTAAGTTGGACAATCTACGGGCAATCACCTGATCCTGGGAGAAGATGGCAGGAGAATCAATTGCCAAATTTAACTGAAGCATTGTAACAGTCAGCTCCGAAAAGGCAAATTCTGCATTGCGATTGTCAACAGAGTGCGTATCGAATCTGTTGCTGGTAAGGAAAACCTGCCATCCAGTTTAAACAACTCTCAGTAATGTTTGGTGCTCTGTGCGAAAGTACCAGCAAGAACAAGAGTGAAAAAGAGGTCCACGCAACTGGACCTAGTGTGAAAATGGATGCCTGGTAATCAGCTCCCACCATGGCCATTGCATCCAGTTCTACGCGATCACTCTGGAAGTAGCTGACAGTTAAACCAAATGTACCAAAGGAACTTTTCTGCTCTAAGTAGTTTGACATCTTTGTGGCAAATGTTCTATTGGCAGCAGTCAAACCACAGAGTATGTTGACTGAGCTTCACATTTGCGTTGCATTGTACAACACTCTAGTTTTGATCACTTGTGTTTCTGTATTTCAGTTGTTGCTTGGATCTCCTTATGGACTATTTTTCCGAGTGTCCTTGTAGTGTTTTCCTATTGGGCAGAATTTTGCCTTTGATGGGCAGGCGAGCCGCCGCCAAAACGGGCCCCGCCGCCATTTTAAGTGGGCGGGCCAGTTAAGGCCTGCCCAGCGGCCTGCCCGTCGGGAAGCACTATGCGCTTCCTGTGCAGGAGGAGGGAGGGATTCCCCAACTGTCAGAGTGCGCTCTTTCACACATGTGCGCAAAAGAACGCACATCTCCCTGAGGCTAAGTGCTGTCTCAGGGAGATCGTTGACAGTGCTTTAAATATCAAATAGAATAATAATAAAATATTATTAATATGTCCCCCTTATGTGACAATGTCACATGAGATGGGACATGTTAATAAATATGACTAAAACTTTATTAAACTTTTTAAAAACAGACATGAAACCTCATCCCACCAGTGGTTTCCCCTGACGTCAACCCGCATCATTTTCTTGTTGGCGAGCGGGCCCCGCCCCCAACCCGCTGACAAAAAAATTCAGGCCATTGTGTTGAGTCAAAATTGCCCATTGCTTCAGGAATAAGAATTTTGAATTATTAGGTGTAACCTGCAGTGCTTTATTTTATCCTTAAGATATTTTAAGATGCTTCACATCCCACAATTTGCTTTTTAAATGTAGTTCGTGTTATGAATGTAACCATACAACCCATATGCCCACACCACAAACAGCAAGCAGGATGAATTAGAAACTAATCATTTTTGGTGGTATTTTCACCACCTGAACTGACCGACAGAGCTTTGAACTAATGTTTCACCCAAAGACAGAACTTCCAAGAATTTAGACCTCCCCTGAAACTTCGCTGAAGTGTTATCCTAGAGTATGTCTTGGGGCAGAAATTAATGGTCACGACAGTGCGCCTGTCCACCAGCTAGAGAGCCAATGGCAACACCTCTGTGGCCATTTCTGGGAGCCCCATTAGGCAGTCTGTTGGGATTACTGGGTGCTACAGGGGAAATTTCCCCTCTCTGAGAGCCGTCGGCCAATCAGAGGCCAGCAGCTCTCCAGTACCAGCAGCACTTCTGGGAGGAGTGGCCACTGCCAGTACTGTAGTTAGCCACAGGAGAAGGATTATCGCTGGAGCCCGGAAACACAGATAAGTGGGCATGCTTGCTGAGAGGACAGGAGCATGTCTTCCCACAGGGACAGCCTTTGCTCCCAGCAAGTCCCTCCTTTGGACACAGGGAGGTGCCCCCTCCAGGCTACAGACATGGCTGGTGGCTTGACCACATGGCGTGGCTCCCATGAATTGAATACCAGCAGCAACAGGATGAGGCCCTTATGTGGAAGGACATCAGTTACCCCCAGGTGGGAAGGCCAATGTCAAGACTTCCCACCCCATTTAACTACAGCCCCCCTAAACCCCATCTCCCCACATGCTCCCAGATTTGGGCATTAAATTCCACCCTTGGAGTAGAATTTGAACCCACAGCCTTCTGATTCGGAGGCGATTGCTACTTACTACGTCAAGCTGACACCACGCCTGATGTCTAAGCTTTTTTCCACCTCCGTTTCCTCCACCTGAAATATTTTTGCTCACTCCAAAGAAAAAATAAGAATATGTATGAATTCAGCTCAATAGCTTTAAAACCAGCAGGTTAATGTTCCCAGGCTTCTGTCAGAACTACTTCAATAGCCAGCTTTCAGGAGACTATTCCAATACTCTCCTGGTTGACCTTCCACTTTGCACCCTTTGCAAACTCGAATGCATCAAAACCCCTGTTGCTCATATCCTAATCTGCACCAATTTCCATTCATCCAGCACCCCTCTGCTCATTAATGTACATTGGGAAGTCCAACAACAAGTTTAAAATTCTAATTTTTGTTTTTAATTTCTTCCTTGCCTCGCCGCTCCCTATCTTCTGTAACTTTCTCCAGCCCTACAACCCTCCAAAATATTTGCATTCCTCCAATTCTGCCCTCTTGTCTCATGCCTGATTTTAATTGCTGCGCCATTAATAGCCATACTTTCAGCTGCCTAGGCCTTAGTCACTAGAATTCCCTCCCCAAACTTCTTCACCTCCCTACATCTCCTCCTTAAAGATGCCCTTGAAACTTACCACTTCAGGACAGGTGACCAAAAGCTTGGTCACCTGTTCTAACACCACCTTCAGTGGCCCGGTGTAAAATTTTGTTTGATAACATTCAGGGAAGCACCATTGGACATTTCAATGTGTTAAAGGTACTATATAAATGTAACTTATCGTTGCCCAGTGATTAGGAGCTGTGGAAAGATGAGGAACATAGAAGACTTGTACTCACTGCCTCTAAGAAGGTGCTTAACCTTCGATCATGATCTCAATAATGGCTCTTCTGCTGAGATGATTCTCAATGCAGTCTTATATTCAATCATTTTTATTGTGCAGTGGCACGAGTACATCAGTAGTTTTGGGTGAGATGGTGATATACTGGTAACGTCACTGGACTCATAATCCAGAAGCTAAGATCTGGAGACATTGGTTCAAATCCTGCCAAGGCAATTGTTGGAGTTTAAGTTCAATTAATAAATCTGAAATATAAAGTTAATCTCAGTAATGGTAACCATCAATTGTTGTAAAAACCCATCTGGTTCACTAATGTCCTGTGTGGATGGAAATCTGTTGGCCTTACCTGGTCTGGCCTATGTGTGACTCCAGACCCACAGCAATGTGATTGACTCTTAACTATCCTCTCAAATGGCCAAGCAAGCCATTCAGTTCAAGGACAATTAGGGATGGGCAATCAATGCTGGCCTTGCCAGTGACACCCACATCCCATGAAAGATTTAAAATAAAGTTTGCACTACATGGGGCAATCTCACATTTTCATTTGTTTATGCTGAAGCTGCTATTAATGAGAAAAAGGTAAATTTCTGTACTGTGCATGGAAAAGTATTTTGAGAAAAAAAAGCAGACACAAGTGTTATGGCATAGCGGATGGTAAATGCTGAGCTGCTCACATCCCAGAGGGAAACTTGAAACAGCTGCCAAAACTGTTTTGCAATTTATATTTTTATTTTGAGGTGCGTGCCTTGAATTCAGTAGTAATAAGTTCACCGAGTCTTAGAGGTTTTTTACAAAACTAAATTAAACATTTATTAATAAAAGAAATGATTTTAAGCACATACATTGGTCTACAAATTACTACTACAATAATTCCTAAATTCCCTAATTAATCTAGCTCCCAGTTACAAATCTGTGAAGGCAACAGTAAAACAATATAGATTTCAACAGATTCAGGCAAAGCACACAATACCCTGGACAGTGATATTAAAAATGCATTCTCAGCTTCGGTTCCTGGAGACAGCAGCTTGGTACATGGAGGCTGGAGGCATTTCACACTTGTTGGATCTTATAATGCCTTCTTCCTTACACATAACCTCGCCTCCTTTATACATGTTTCTCCCTTTTTAATGTAAATCCCATTGTTCCAATATGTCTTTGCAACTTTACTTTCTCCATGACATAAATCTTTCATAGTACTCATATTATCAGTAATCTTTGGGAAAAATAAACATACCATTTGGCTTAGCCTCTGTTGGCTACATGTAACACCTTACTATCTCTTTGAAATTCACTACTCTGGTTTAACTAAAAATGCAAATGCTCTTCATACCTCACATTCTAAAACTTCAGCCATGTTTACATATTCAGCATTTCAAACCTTGTTTCCCTTCTGATACATCAAAGCACCCAGACTAGCTGTCTGCAGTTCAATTAAAACCCACACACACACACACCTACATAAAGAGAAACTAATTCAAACCCCACCAATTACCTACCTTTACAATAAATTACAATAATATGAAAATTATTATATTTTCATGACAACAAGTAATGTTGAAAGTTTTGCAGAAATCTTTCTAGTCAACCAAGGCCCCATCAGGAGGCCATTTTTCCCCCCAACTTTGGGTACATTAACCACAGACTGTATGTGGAAAAGTTTCAGAACCAGAGCCATAATAATGAAATGAATGGTAATTTATTTGCGGAGGTGAGCGGGAAACAGGTGATTGCATCCATTCAACAGAAAGAAGGAAGAATCTACAAGTACACCTTCTAATAAGGAAAAGTAAATAAGCAGTGCCGGTCAAGTTTTATAGATTTCACTGGAGTACTAGATTGAGGTAAAAATATAAAAGTTCTTTTTCAGGAATTGGAATTTCCAGTGTTTGTGCATGTCCCGATAACTGCATGAAAATACTAGGACATAGAGTGGTATAATACGTACCATGTGCTATAATGAAATGCCACAAAAATGTTAGTCAACAAAGATTATCTTGAATATTTAGTTATGGTTAAACATGGCATTTGGATATAATTGTTTCCATGCTAAATAAAGTGTTTAATTGCTCATAGTGGATGAAAGATGGAATTAAAGCCTCAAGTGTGGACAAGCCCTCAGAGTGTTAGATTAGAGGAATGTTAGATGACTTCATAGCAATAAAATTATTTCAGTCCTCTTGATAGTTCTGAACTTGCCAAGTTACTGAAGTTTCAGAACATTTAAACCAGATCTGAAGATAAATGTGAAATAATCTGTGCATTTGGAATCAGTAACTGCCCCAAAGGCTCTAGTTCATACTTGACTTCCACCAGGGAATAAAGTGAGTTAGGACAGGGGTCTCGGATACCACATACTTACAGTGGGAAAGAAAATGAAGTTACTGAATGTTAACGTCTCATGTTTCTTATTATGCAGGCATTGCACAATTATGGAGCGTTGCTCTATATAAAAAAAAACTACCCATTTTATATGATCCATATTGTAAATGGCAATTTCACTATGTTAGCTGTTTACAAAGGTCACCCTGTTAGCCCTCTGTGGGGTCACTCTACAAAATGCCAATCCAGCGTACGTGTCGTCCTGGCAAATTTCCTAAATCGTGAAATGCACAATGACAACTGCAAAGGTTTAAATGGCCTTGTTACCCTGTTGTTTTCTTAAACATGTTGTGAACTCAATAATAGATGTGTTACATCTCAAAACACTCCTGTTTTGGAGTATCACATGCTGGAATTTTTCCTGTAAAAATGTTTCAGGATATAATAAATTGTCTGAAACTCTGGCAGTGAGTTTAACCTAGCATGCCCATTACAGTGAACATACAGAGCCTTTTCTGTTACACGAATGGCACAACATTGAATGGATTGTGCAGATTCACTGGGGACAGTCAACATTCCAGATTGGTGACCAAATTAGTTTGTGTTTAATTAAATCGATTTCTCAGACTTCTTCCAAAGAGGAGAGACACATTTTACAACTACCTCAGCAACAAGGCTCGAGCTTTTTCTTTTCAAACTCTCTTCCTCTAGTACTTTGAGCAATTGGGAATCCACGTTAATACTTTCCTTTCTGACTCTTTGAGTCAAGTAATTGTTCGTTTTCTACCTATGTGCCACATGTACTAGAATCACTTTTAGTGAAAATGTATTTTGTATAAAAGGTTAAAATTCCCTAATCCCTCCCCAACAGAGTTTCAACAATGATATTGTGTTTTTGTTGCCAAAAAAGCTTTAACTTCAAATGCAATCAGTCCTGAGAACTAAACATGGCACCTAATAACCCGGAATAGACTTTAAAGTGTTACCAGAACCATTGTTGGTGTAACTTTCTAATTCTTTTTCCCTCCGTTAAACTAATATTAGAGTAAACTTTTGAGTTGCCTGCATTGACCTTATGGGCCAGCTTCAGTTTCTCAAAGAGCAATTAGTTTCTGCTTTGTTTGGGAGTGTTTTTTTAAAAAAAAAATAGCCCTCCACTTGCTTCTGTGTAGCTCCCTAGGACAGTGCGGTGCTTTCCCTGTCTTGCGGCATTTCTTCCGACACATGATGCTTCTGTGAATGGAGAGGTCATATACTACAAGGAGCAGTACATGGAAAGCACAGCAAGACACTATCCTGGTGAGCCACACTGAAGCGGATGCCAGGGACGTTCGTAAATTGTAACTTCTTAACCAATGGTGAAATTCAATGCAGGAATGCTGTGAGGAAGTCTTTTAACCCCCATAAATGACTCCTTTTTAAATTGAGTTCCTGTAAAGCTACATTTGCAATTGTGGCACTGTGAATAGTTCTAGTTTCTCCCAGATTTGCTAGTGAAGCACTAATTTAAAGGCAACACTGATTCCACATCTGTTACAAGCCCACAGACTCCAACAACTGGAGTATGCCTTCTTGCCCACCCTGCACCCTGTAGAGACTCCATTCCTCTCTCCCAGTTTCTCTACTCCCGCCTTCTTCTTTATGCACCAAAACATCTGAAATTTGTTCCTTTTGTGTCTGGCTGTAGCGAGCAGGAGTTTTAAAAATGATTTACCTCTCTCTCTCATGCTCCTATTCCTGTCCTTTTCCTCACAATGGCAAAGATCCGCACTTTCTCCTCTTCGTTTGAACCCCCCACATTAGCCTCCACGTTTGGCAGGTCATCTTCTACCAAGTTCAACATGATCACACCATCAAGCCTATCTTCCACTTTCAAAGTACCAGAGTTTTTGTAAGTAATGGGACCATTGACTGCACTTATTGTGCACCTCCTGTGAAAATACCCTTGTGGAAGACTAACGAGGGAAACCTTACCAAGTACCAGAACCGAATACCAAGGTACTCTGATTCGCTCATTGACTTTTTTGCCCTCCAGCAGTCCTCCTGAGCACCGTGGGTGTACCTACACCATTTGATGCCAGGGGTTCAACAAGGCAGCTCAGCATCATCTTCTCAAGGGCTTCTAGGGATGGGCAACAAATGCTGGCCTTACCAGTGACACTCATATCCCAGCAATGGGGATTTCCCTGTGAAATCACATCAGATGCATCATTTGTTCACTTCCCACTTTAGTGCCCAGTGTTCCTAACACCACTTATTTGTGGAAAACCAATTTCAAAATCCTCTAATCTAATATGCTGCACTCACCATTCAGTGTAATGTCCAACATTAAAGAAAGACCTTGCCACTTTCAACTTCCTTTCCCATTCCCACTCTGGAACTATCCTTCTTCGAACTCCTACAATGTTCCAATCAAATTCAGTGCCAGTTTCAAAATCAGTTTGTCTTCCTTCCCCTAAGGAGCCTTCCCCTGTACGAGCCCTCTTGGTCTAAACATTGAGTGAAACAATTTAACAACTTAGCTGCCTCTATCAGAAGCAACTGAATAGACCATGGCTCCAGAAGAGAGAAAGCAGAGGGAGCCCCGTTAAAGGTCTCTAAAATTATTAAGGAATTCAATAGAGTAGGTGTAGAGAGGTTAGGAGGAACTTTAACCTAGGGGTAATAAGCCAGAACCATTACAGCCCAGAAGGAGGCTGTTTGGCCCAGAGAGTCCATCCCAGCTTCCTGTAGAGCAATCCAGTCAGTCCCATTACCCCGCTCTATCTATCCCTGCAACCCTACAAGTTTATTTCCCTTAAACCCTTCCCAATTTCCTTTGAAATCATTGATCATCTCCGCTTCCACCACCCTCATGGGTAGCAGGTTCCAGGCCATTACCACTTGCTCGGTAAAGCTTCTTCCTATCCCCCCGCATTTCTTGACCAGAACTTTAAATCTGTGTCTCCTGGTCCTTGTACAATCAGTTAATGGAAACAATTTTTCTTTCTCCACCTTATCTAAACCTGTCATAATCTTTTTCACCTCTATCAAATCTCCCCTCAGGCTCCTTTTCTCCAAGGAGAACAACCCCAGCTTCCCCAACCTAACCTTGTAGCTAATATGCCTCATCCCTGTAACCATTCTGGTAAACCTCCTTTGTAATCTGTCATAGGAACATAGGGAATAGGAGCAGGAGTAGCCATTTGGCCCTTCTAGCCTGCTCTGCCAGTCAGCAAGATCATGGCTGATTTTCTACCTCAACACCATTTTCCTGCACCATCCCCATATCCCTTGATATCTTTAATAACTAGAAATCTATTGATTTCTTTCTTGAATATGCTTAATGACTGAGTCTCCACAGCCCTTTGGGTAGAGAATTCCAAAGATTTATCACTCTCTGAGTAAAGAAAATTCCTCCTCATCTCTCCAGTCAGGAATGCTTGGAACCAAGTCCTCTCCAGATTTTAGAATTTTCTGGATTATAGAATGACATTACAATGCCTAACCATAAGCGTGTGAACTGGAAAACAGCATTGATATGATTGTTTACTTGAAGCATAAAACATTGATAAAACAATGGGCTGTAACTTCCTTGGAATGGCAATCAGCGTCAGATTGCCACTCCGTGCTCACTTACCTATGCCAAATTTCTTCCGTGCCTGTCTCGCCCAATCTTCCAACTCAGGCCGGATGAGATCCAGGCAGCACAGCTGTCTCCGAAGTCCAGCATGTCAAATTGAAGGAGGGCACGCCCCCTTTTTGACAAGTTTAAAGGTCCCATTGAAATTGACAGGCCAGGGAGAAGGTAAGTGAAAAGGGTTTGGCAGGAGTAGAGGTGTTGGAGGTTGGGGGGGATGGGGGAGGGGGTCGGACAGCGAGGATGGTGTGGGTGGAGTCGGGAGTCGGACACAGGGAGGGGATGCAGCAGGCTGGACATTTGCCTCGGATGGTGGGGGAGGTCAGAAATCGGGAGGTGATGGAGCGGGCTGGACATTCAGGAGGGTGGGTGGCTGAGGTGTCGGACATTGGTGGGGGTGGGGTTGGAAGGGTCGGACATGGAGGGGGGGTGCAGTCGGACATTGGTGTGGAGGGTGCTGGGGGTGGGGCAGGTGTCGGACATCTGGAGGGGCTGTGCTGGGCTGGGGGGGTGGTTGGAATTTCAGGCAGTGTAGGTCAGACACGGGGGTAGGAGATGGAGGGTAAGATCAGAGGGTAAGAGTCAGGCCCGTGGGGGCAGGGGCTGTCGGGAGAGGAATTGGGTGGGGAGGGGATCCCACGGAGGGTCGGTGAATGGGGAATACTGTGGAAGGTTGTTTAATCAGGGGTGAGGGAGTCCCCGGGGGCGCCGAGGCTATGGGGGGGAGTCCCATGGGGGGATTGGTCTGGGTCTTTACAATAATTACTCAGAAGTTAGAAGAGGTTTTAATTCTTCAAACCTTTTCTGGGTAACTATTGGCATAACTCTGGCAGGACCATCTGAAGTTTGCCATTTAAATCGCATTTTCAGATGGTGTGCAGTGCAGTTGTCCAGAGGAAGTGTGCACTTCTGGGCAATTGCCGTGCAAATCCTTACCTGGGATCATCCCAGAGGGATTCCCCAGCGCATCTTTGAGGTATCCCCCCCAAATCTGACACTGAGAAGTTCGGAGGTTGTAGCCCTTTATAAAGCAGTACTAAAAATTATTTTACTTTTTCAAGTATTGTATCTTCCATGTTCCGACTCCCAGAAAACTGCATTAAGATGATGCCATGAATTGCTTCGGTTTGATCAAAAAATTTCCAGGCAACTGGTGTTTCTGAGCAATAACTTCCCAGACTTGAGAGTGTGGACTGCGTTTCACGTGCCCCCACCGGGCATGTTTTCAGCAGTGGACGCCTCCACCTCAGCCCCATAATACGGGGGGAGGGGTAGGAATGGTGCCAAAATCAGCAGCCCACCAACCATATTTAATCAAGAATCAATTGAGCTTGTTAACAAGCCAATTGCTTCCTTTAATTTGCTGCACGTGCCATAATACAGTTGGCATAATTTAAAGATTTTTAAAAAATCTTTCTCAAAGGCAGGAAGGAAGGAGGTGTACTATTTTCGGGGGCTGCCCTTCTGCATCTGAGGGCAGCTCCCCTCAGCTATAACCCCTCCCGCTTCCCGTTCTTCATACCCCACTGCTCTATAAAACACACCACTCCCAACCCTCTGTGCTGCCCCTGTAAAGCCCAAACCCTCCCTGCCCTCAAGACCCTAGACTTACCTTGCTCTGGGATCCATGAGCTTTCTTCTTGGGCCTGCTTGCAATCCCAGCAGTGCCCACTAATGTGCTCTTGGCGCTGCTGGAACTGATGGAGCTGTGGGCCAATCGGATTGGCCAGCAGCTTCTGAGGGCGGACTTCCTCCACAGTGAGGGGTGGATGCCGCACATTGTCCCATTTCAGCACGTCTGCAGCATGTTACGCCTGCATGACGGGCTGGTTCCATGCCAACTTTGCTTCCTGGGGACTGAGCGAGTGAGTAATCCAACCTCCTCCCCCCCAGTAATATGCTGTCCATAGTCACTAATGAACCCAGCTGGGAGTTCAGGAGGAATCTCTTTATCTTTAGAATGTGAAATTCGCTACGACAGTAGGGATTGAGGTGAATATCATAGATACATTTAAGGGGAAGCTAGATAAACACATGAAAAGGAAAGGAATAGAAGGATATGCTGATGGGGTTTGATAACATAGGATGCAAGGAGGTTTGTGTGAGACAGGTGACTAACCCACTCTTGAGATGCTGGTCACTTATCTTAAAATGTAACGTGACCATGTGCCTTAAATTTTAGCAGCCCCTTAGATTTAATGGCTGCACCCAGTTTCTGAGGAGTTGGATAAGTAGCAGCTGAAGGAAAGCAAGAATGGTTGGATCTGGAAAATATCTACGTTTCTAGCCCTGCTCATGGGCTAGGAGGAGGAGGAGTGGTTTTCCACAAACTCCTGCAAGTGCAACTACTTCTACTCCCACGATATTCAACAATCCTACCCACACCCCTGCCTTCATGATCACTTCAATTGCCCCTGCCCCCCACCCCTCCCTACCATCTTCGAACAGGCTCACCCTCCCTCCTCTCCACTGGCAATGACCTTCTATTGTAGCCCTTCTCACCCGACAGTCTACCAGTCTCTCAATCAGGAGCCTGAGGCCCTGCCATTAAATTTGGAATTTCTGGGTTTCTCAGCTGCTACAGCTCCCTCCCTGTAAATAACAGGGTCTATGTCGTCATTTCCCCAGTTCTTGAAAGAAGATTGAGCTTCTTTCAATTTCCAGTCTGACAAAGCCACTGCACTCAAAATATGAACCTGTCTTTTCTCTTTGCAGGTGATTTATGCTCATTATTATTAACCTTAATTGATTTTAATTTAATTCTGATTAGTCCAACAACAAAATAATCAATGCTTAAAAGTATTTTGCCATGATCGATTGATTGAATCTAGTATCCTCAAAGTTTTTCAAGCTCATTTTCCTGGCTCTGTGAAGCACAGCAGAGAGAATTTAACCATAAACATCTTTCAGCTCCTATCATTGAAGGAGATGACTGGCAGAGGTGTTCAAGTATAACCTTTTAATGATTCAGTTTGATTTAAAGATTCCTGGTGGAAACCTCACTAATCAATAGGACTGCGATCAATAAATGTCGTCTCCCACATCAATCCATACCAATGGAGATCTACCTAGTTTGATAATGAAATGTGATTGATCTGGCAGTGTTCCCACTAGTATGACGCATTTCCATTAGGAACAAGGTGTCGTGCCTGGTCCAGCTGAAATTTCAGGAGATTAACATTTAACAAAAATGGACTTAACACAAAGAAAATCAGGCCAGAATGATATCTGTAAAGTGCTTGACATATCCTTACATTAATTGCATTGCCTATGCCAGTTTTAAGATGTGCTTCTTTTTATATATCCTGCATTTGTTCATGAAGCAGCATTGAATTAAATGCTAGACACCATTATGAGATAGTGAACACATTGGCAAAATGTGAGGCTACAAGCCAAGGTATTTCTGCACTAGCAGAGGAAAATATTTTAAAAGATTTCCTGAGCACCCCAGCTTTGTTTTAAAACAAACAAACTATCCTGGGCACACAATGAAGGCAAATGCACAGCCACTTAAGAAACTTAAATATATCATTTTGACATCATCCCAGAATAATATGAATTTATAAAACACGTCCTCCTCTTCCATGGGATATGAGCATCACTGGCAAGGCCAGCATTTACTGGCCATGCCACATTGCCCTTGAGAAGGTGATGCCTTTTTGAACCACTGCACTCCATCTGATTAAATCCAACCATATCTGATTACGAGGCGCTATCTTTGATTCAGGCAGGGAAGAAACAGGTATGAGTTTTTGTAAATGAGGGCAGTAAAAGCATAGGAAAGTATGAATAAGGATAGCAAGTAGGATTAAGGATAGCAAGTGCTTGGCCCATTAGCCTTTAACAGCATGTGTCAGTTTCAATTGCCACGGCATCTTGCACAGTTTATTTAACATCCTGAAGTGGGTAAATAAACAAGGTAAAACATCTGAGGACATGAAACTCTGTGAAACATCTCCATGACTATTGAAAGTAATTGAGTGAATTCTCCAGCCTCTCAATCTATTTTACTGTCTGTATTATTCAGGCCTGACTGGTTGTGATCCACTGGTGATTTTTCCCAGCAGAGCTGTTTGCACAGAGTATTCTACCATCAGTGCTTACTGCTTAAATTCTACTCTTTACTAGATATTAATACATTTATTTTTCCAATCCTTGCTGCTCCTCAGTGGCCCCCACTTCTGTCCCACTCTGCCTAGACTCTGCTGATTTGCCCTGGGGCATAGTTGGAGCAATGCCTCAGACCCCTACCAAATGGCCATTGTTCAAACAGCAGCCTGCAATGTAAGTGCTGATAAGTTGTTCAGTGCCAATTGGAAGTAGCAGATAGGTGCAGAAAAGCTGAGTCTTTCTAGGGATAACGGGATAAAGAAGGTGGAGGCCCATGCTGTGAGGGGAGTCCTGCAGCTTTAGCTGTGCGAGCTGATGTGGAGCAAGGGGGAGACCTTTTTGGCTCTGAGCCCATCAGAGGTGCCCACACATTTGAGGTCATTTCTCCCCCCTTTAACCCTATCCCCTAGCCTCTGAACCTGGACCCTCACCCCTCCCTCACCACGACTCCTGAGCCTGAATTTACCTGTGCTCCTTGGCATGGTGGGACTGCCTGTAGTCTCAACAGCAGCCATCGCTCCCAGTTGGCATCAGATTGGACTGCAGCTCTCTAAGGCCAGGACCTTTGGAGAAAGGAGCGGACGCCTCACCTTACAGGCCCCATAAAATCCATGGAACCTAAAGCATTTAGGAAATTTAAAAAGGAGCTAATCCTGAATGTCTTCAACAAAAAGAACTTGAAGTGAAAAACAAAGGATAAATAACAGATGGATCTCATGTGATTGTTTGATTACAAGATGTGGACCCAGAATTTGCTGCCAAAATAATGGGGAGCCGATAGGCTTTAATGGTGCTGACCATTATTAATATGTAATTTGTTCCACGACTTGTGACAAGGAAGAGAAAGCTGGTGAGCTGTGAATTGCCACATGTTGCATAGGATTACATAGGATGTACAGCTCGTAACAGGCCATTCAGCCCAACCAGCCCATTCTGGTGTTTATGCTCCTCCCCGTCTTTTCTCATCTAATCCCTTCTCTCTCAAATGCTTGCCTGGCTTCCCTTTCAGTACATCTATACCCTTCACTTCAACCACTCCATGGGCTGAATCTTCCCCCTGTTGGGGGGGTTGTGCAGTGGGGGGCAGGCGGGAGTGAGCGCAAACCCGATCGGCCCCCCCGAATTTATTGAATTTTTATATACTTCACGAAACCTCGTCCCGCCCGTGGATGAGGTTGCATGAAAAATGCGAAGGCCGCCTGGGCTCTTTGCCTGCCCCGCCACCCCCCCCCCCCCCCGCCACCGCCAACCCTAAGGTTGGACGGGCAGCTCCTTTAATTGAGTTAATTAGGTTTTAAATGGCCTTAATGGGCCTTTGGCAGATCGGCGGGTGCTCAGTCGGCTTGGCTGTGCGCCCACCGAGCTGAAAATCTACATGACATGCGGTGATTTCGGAACGCCCGCCTGACATCACCGCGCGTCAGTTTACACATCGATGAGGGGGCCCCGTGGGCAGGATCTTCCGGTCGGCAAGCGGAGGCAACACATTAACTGACACGCGGTGACATTGGGTGGAACTCCCGACGTCACCCCGCGTCATTTCCATTTTCAGGTCGGCGGGGGTGCAGCCGAGTCAGCTGCGCGCCTGCCAACCTGTCAATGGCCTATTGAGGCCATTGAGAAACTAATTAAAATCATTAATGGACCTGCCCGTCCAACCTTAAGGTTGGCGGGCAGGCCGGGAGCCCTGGTGGGCTTCAGAAAAAGCATCAAACCGCATCCACGGGTGCGATGAGGTTTAATGATGGTATTTAAATTTTTAATAAAGGCTTCAGTTAAAGTTATGGGCATGTCCCCAACTCATGTGACAGTGTCACATGACAGGGAAATTTATCTATCATTTTCATTGCAAATTTTAATTTGGAGCCAATCTCCCTGAGGCAGCACTTAGCCTCAGGGAGGTCAGTGCGCTCTTTGACGCGCATGCACGAATGAGCGCACTCCCGGCTGAAAGAATCCCCCCGCTGCCTGCACAGGGAGCGCATAGCCCAAGTAAAATGGTGGCACACCCCCAAAAGGGGCGAGGCAATAGGAGGGGGGCATGCCAATGCCTGCTCCCGCATTTCTCCTCAACCCCCCCAATGGGGGGACAATTTTTCCCTATGTGTTAGCAAGTTCTACATTCCTATCCCTCTTTGGGTGAAGAAATTTCTTCTCAATTCCCTATTGGACATCTTGCTGACTATCTTATATTGATGGCCTTCAGTTATGCTCTTCCGCTCAAGTGGAAACATTCTCTCTTGATCTATTCTATCAAAACCCTTCAGAATTTTAAGGACCTCTATTAGGTCACCCCTCAGCCTTTTATTTTCAACAAAGAGATCCACCGTGTAATTCCTTTTCTGATAAGTATACCCACGCCCAACCAAGTTACTGGACTATGTGTGTCACTTGGCATTAGCCTCACAAAAGCAGCAGCTCAATCTCAACCCATCTGTGAGTTTCATGAAAGTGCTGCATTTGTACATTAATTTCCCATTAAACTTGGCACAGAAAGGTAAAATTAGTACTTAAAGGCATCGGTACCCTTTTAATGAGGAGATTTATGTTCCTGCTATTCCATTCAACCCCTCAGTCCCTGAAAGGGGGAGTCTCACTCCTACAGGAAGTAAATTGTTAGAGATTTTAAAATTTAAAATATTCTGTACTTTGCCTTCTGTCTCTCTTTTTCCCTCTTAATCCAATCTTTCTTTCCTTCTCTTTATTTCTTTCTGTGCCTGATTTGACTCTAATATGCCCTATGTCTTTCTCAGTCGTCCCCTGTTATTTAAATCCTTAAATCTCATTGCTTCGGGAGATAGACTGTGCTTCTTGTAGTTCACTGAGCTCCCAGATACCCCATTGCCCTTGCTCAACTGTTCTCAATTCACACTTCCAGTAACAATGTAAAGAATGCTTGAGGGAATAAATCTAACTAATGGTGGATGTTGTAAGATGCCCCATTCCCAAGCACGTTCTGGGCCACTATGTAATAATTAGAAAAGCAAATATATGGGAAGTTAATCTATTTTTTGAAAATAATGCAATTTATCAGTTATTTTTGTTAAACATTAAAGCAACAAAGCAGTACTCTCAGTTCTATGCTGTGACCAAACATTTATACAAAAATGTCTCTGGAACGCCCCCCCCCCCTTCTCACCTAGTCTCTGTACTTGCAAGGAAATGTTATGCATCTATCCCATACAGCCCAGCAAAGGTTTGTGAATTTACCCTGCAGCATACTGACACATAAATTAAACGCTTGGGCAGAGAGAGGTCTTAACGAGACTCTTGAAGGAGGAGAGGAAGGTAGAGTGACGGATTGATTTAGGGAGAGAAATCAGAGCTTAGAGCCCAGACTGCTGAACATAAAAGCCACTTAATGGTGAGGAGAAAGGACTGAGGTACTTACGAGATCGGAGCTGGAGGAATGCACAAGGGAAGAAGGTTTACCATGATGGGGAGAGATGAGTCCTTCCAGGATTTAATCCTGCTCATTTTAAATAGGAGGTGTTGGGCGATCAGGAACCAGCTATGGAAACAAGAAGAGAAGATGTTGGGTGAATGAAACTTGGTGCTGAATAGGATATGGCAGCAGAGTTTTGGATGAGCTGAAAGTTCTGGAAATTGGAGAATGGGATGTTGACCAGGAAAGCATTGATGTAACGAAATCTTGAGTTATTAAGGCACGAGGGAGTGTTTTAGTTATACATGGGCTCAGGAAGGGGCAGAGGCTTCCAATGGGGCAAAAAGCTTAAACCTCTGGCTGCATCACCATCCTTTAAGATGCCGTTTAAAAGCTAACTCTGACTAAGTTTTTAATCGCCTGTTCTGCTATCTCCTTTCCACCAGCCTTTCAGGAGCTGCATTCCAGATTTTTAATAACTCGCTTCTCTTCTTGCCTCTGACCCTTTAGCCAAATATATTGGATGCCTTTTGTCCAATTGTCTAACATCCTACTTAACATTATTGAAAATCGCGAATCTTACACCAGCAGACTCTTTCTTCATTACTCTAGATGTGATGATGGGATCTTGAGTGCCTCTATGAACAGGAGAATTGTACAGCTGTGCATGCATGCATCCTTACATTACATGCCCATGCTGCATTAACAGAGTTAATTTAAACAGAAAATATGAGCTGTACTTAACCAACCCAAGGTAAATTAATAGGTGCCCTTTAACTCGGGAAGGTTTTTTATTACTTCCAATGTAAATTTTCCCAACTGCTACTAGCTGATCCAATAGAAACATTCAGGGCTTTACTGTCTACATGATCCCCATCTATTTACTTTCCTTGCTGATTTTCTAACTGGCCAAATGGATCTGACTGCTGTGGCTGTTTTTCTTTGGCATTAACTAATATTTATAAATTAAACAAATTAATTGCATACAGACGTACGTGCAAGAGAGCCGGGTGCCTGGCCAAATTTGCCCCCAAGCTACTTACATCAGTGAAGCCTCCCGGTGTTGGTTTCCAAAATCGACAGACTTAGTCATATTCGGAATTGAAATGACAATTATATCTTTTGGCTTTCCAAAATTATTATAGTTTTAGCCATTTTACTAGCTACTAACATAATAAATCCATTACGTTTATTTTTTAAAATGGCCTGCACCTCAATTGTTTTGTTTGGATTACAAAATATATATAACTCTGCTGTATACTTAATATGTATGTCCGCAGTAACATTAATATATCTCTTCTGTATGCTTAACTTAGATGCCATTGTAGCTTTTCCCTGATAAATAACCTTCAGGTAGTGATCATAATTGGAAAAGAGTGTTTTGCAGCCTTCATATCTTTTTGGCCTAGGCAGAGAGTTTAAAGCAATATCTCAGTTTATGCAGTGAAACTAACATTGAGGCTATCAGCACTCAGCATTATTGCAGAATAAATTGGACATCAACCTCTGGCAACCGCACATGTGCTGATAAAAGCAGAAATGCAGAACTTTTTGTTTGAGTTACTCCTGCCCCTCCAGAAGCTACGCTATGGCAGACTCTCACCCAGAGCTTCACCATTGAAATACATGGAATGGTGCATAGTGCTTATCACTAGATGTTCATTAAACTGCCCCCCAGGAAAGGTTAGAATTTGCCCATTCCAGTGTAATTGTCTTTTTAACAGCGTGATAAGTCTTATTTACTGCTAAAAACCTCTCTGGCACTGAGAAGTAACTTTTTCAAGTGTGGAGTCTAATTCCATCCAATTTTAATTATTTTGAAGATTTAAAAAAAAAAATCAATGTTTATCTTTGTATCTATTTTATCTTGCACTCTCGAATTCCCTTCTTTCTCTATTTCATTTTCTGTACATGATTTGGCATTGAATTAAATATCCTAACACACCCTGTTTCAAACTCTGCGAGGGAGCGTGGACTTGTGTTTGTTCACTGAGGGCCACTTCCTGCCCCAGTAAATTGTGGAAAGTCTGCATAGCTTGATGTGGTGCCATGCGAACAGATTTCTCTCCCAGCATGTTTCAGTAAGGATTCTTCGGTGTGATTGGTGAAAGACATACACATCTGCTGGGTATTGTTCACACAAGTCCAAACTCGTCTCTATGTGCTTAAGTCAATTTCTAATCACAGCAAGTTCCAGTGAAAAAGCCCAATGAAAGATTGTAGGCACGTTAAATGAGCCAGTGGCCATTTGATGAAATCTGGGCCATTGTTAATTGACTTAGTGTAATTTGGGTCTTGACTATTTTCATTCTTTCTTGATTGTAGTGGTAGCATTGAAAGTTGCCGCAAGTTAAAATGGAAAGCTGTCCTCTGAATGCGCATGCATCCGGATGTGTGTATGATGGAGGAGGAGATATTCCCTATTTTTAAACTCATGTGAAGTAAAATGATTGATTGAATGGCTGCTTAGTAACTAACAAAGCTCAAAGAGAGAATTTGCTTTGTTCTCGATGCTATGCAGATTGACAGTGAACCTGTACATCAGGAAGCATAATTTTAAAAATATTATTTCATGGGATGTGGGGCTCACTGGCAAGGCCAGCATTTGTTGCCCAATCGCAATTGCCCTTGAACTGAGTGGCTTGCTAGGCCATTTCAGGCGGCAGATAAAGAGTCAGGCACATTGCGCCTGGCATCACGTGTAGGCCAGAACAGGTAAGGATGGCAGGTTTCCTTCCCAGATAGGTTTTTACAACAATTAATGATCGTTGTCATGGCCTTCTTCCATTTTCAGAATATTAATTGAATTTAAATTCCACCAGCTGCCATGGTGGGATTTGAACCCATGTCCTCAAAGCATTAGCCTGGGCCTCTGGATTACTAGTCCAGTGATATTACCGCTACACCACCACCTCCCTGATTTCCACCTCCAGACACTAACTGGGAGTCACATCACACATATTAAACAATTTGGAATTAAGTTTTAGGGTCATTTTGCAATGAGGACTACCATGGAATTCAACTAGTACTGGTTTAAGTAGCAGATTTTGATATCTGATCAACCATATAGGAGCTCAGATTGTTTTAATTGTCACTCTGCCTGATAGAGAAATTTGTTGCTGATATACTAAGGAAATTTCTGAGCAGTAGATCTGGGCTCAAAAAATTGATGTAACCTTATCAGTTCTGGAGCACCTTTTCACCTTCTGTCAAGACTGAAACTCAAAATACAAGTTGAGGTAAATATCACATTCACATTTAAAAATACCTAAACTACTCTATTACCTTCTTGAAGTTGCTACAAGGACAGGATTCAGTGCCAAAATATCTAGTTCATGCTTAAACATGTTAGCCGTTGCTCAGTTGGTAGCACTCTCACCTCTGATTCACAAGGTTGTGTGTTCAAGTTCCAAAAAATCAAGGGGAACACTCCAGTGCATTACTGAGGAAATGCTGCACAGCTGGAGGTGCCATATTTCAGAATAGATGTTATGCCGAGGCTCCTGTCTGCCTTCGCAAGTGGACATAAAAATGCCATGGCTCTATTTCAAAGAAGAGCAAGGGAGTTATCCCTGGTGACCTAGCCAATATTCATTCCTCAAACAACATCACAAAAAATAGATTATCTGGTCGTTATTTCAATATTTGTGGGAGCTTGTGTGCAAATCGGCTGCCGTGTTTTTAAATGCAGTGACTACGCTTCAAAAATACTTCATTGGCTGTAAGGCGCTTTGAGATGTCTGGCAGTCATGAAAGGCACTACATAAAATGCAAACCTTTCTTTTAAGATATGAATGATTCTGTATCCACTGTAGTTTGTGCACAGGTAATCCAACAGTGACACTGGTACCATGACAAAGTATACCTCTCCTCAAATCGATTGATCAGTTCTAAAAAAGAATGTTGCCCACTGACCTTCCCTATGTTTAGGTGTTGCCATCCTATAAATAGATTGAAACAAATAATTTTAGAGAAAACTGTCAGTATCACAAAATGTTGTGGGTTGCACTGGTTTATCACAGTCAATACAAACATGTTCATTGTTCTGTGCAGCTGCTTCACATCTGTATCGAGGGCTGGGGAAACTGGCGCTGGTCCGAGCCATTCAGTGTGGACAACATAGGCACATTTGTTAGAAGTATCCAGTACAAGGGAAGAACAGCATCACTGATCATCAAAGTGCAGCCACTTAACAGTGTGCAAAAACAAGTAAGTTTCTTTCATGTGGTTGCATATAAAAGACCAGCCATTTTTTTTATATCATAACCCTTTAAATACGGAAGAGAAATGTTGGAGTTTGTGGTCTATAAATATGTTTTCCATTTCATTCTGTTTTTGAGAAGATCCCTCTTTAAAAGCTAAGACTGAATATTTAAACATGGAAGAAGTGGAAAAAAATTTGTGTATTCTCAACTAAAAGCAAATAAGACGTGCCTTTTGAAAGATGTTGAATACAGCGTAGCAAATGCTGAACAGTCCTGCTTAATCTCAAAGTAATAGTTACTGTATTTGTCATACTAGTTATATTGACTCTACATGATCTAAAAACATATGTAAAGAATGTCTAAAGTATAGAATAGTTACAGCACAGAAGTCTCCTGGGAAAATTCTGAGTTTATGCCTCTATTATTGATTGGACAACCAGTGGAACCAATTTTTCATTATTTACCTTCTCAAAACCCTTCATAATTTTGAAATTAGACCCCTGTGTGACCTTCTCTTCAATGAAAAAGGGCTCCAATTTTTTTTTAAATAATTTCTTCACAACATTGTACTCTATTTGTAGTATTCTTCACTGGATCCTTTCTGTAGCTCCATTGTCCTTCCTGTGGTGGGATGCCCGAAAGTATAATGTTACTCAAAACAGCACTCCTTAGAGTCAAGAACATTCAGGGGCGACTTGATAGAGGTGGTCAAAATTTTGAAGGATTTGGCAGATAATAAGCAATAAGGAGAGACGGTTTCAAGTGACAGAAGGGTCAGTAGCCAGTGGACACAGATTTAAGGTAATTTGCAAAAGAACCAGCGGAGGGATGAGAAATTTCTTTTGCAGCAAATTGTTACAATCTGGACTGCACTGCCTGAAAATGTGGTGGAAACAGATTCAATAATAACTTTCAAAAGGAAATTGGATAAATACTGTAGTTAAAGGAGGAACATTTACAGAGCTATGGGAAAAGTACAAGGGGGGGAGGCTAATTGGATAGCTCTCTCAAAGCGCAGACACAGGCAAGTGGGCCAAGTGGCCTACTCCTATGCTAAGATTCTATGGTAAATCAAAAACCTGAAGTGTGTATCTGCAAAATAAACAGTATCTATGGTGTCAATGTTTAAATACTTGGGGTTCTGTAATAAACCAATGTTCAAAATGCAAGGCTAACTATTATATTTCGAATCTGGTTTTGTTGCCTTGTGCACAATACACAAGAATGATTGGCATAATTTCAAAATAATCCATATGTATTAGAAAGTGAAGAAAGTGTGTGAAGTCCATGATTATTATGTGCAATATTGTCTTCAAGAAACGTGAGGCATTTTGTTCTTTTCTGCTGATTAATCATCAAAACCCAACTGTTTCTGACATTGTTCCCTTTCAGATAATTATTTGTGGAAGACAAGCTATTTGCAGTTACTTAAACCAGGACACAGAACTGAAGGTGGTGCAGCATTGCAGTGGACAGGATGGACAAGTGTCGATCAAAGAACATGTTAGCTGCTTGCCATTGAATCAGAGGATACCATCTTTTGTTCTTGAGAACACAGAGTTCACTGAGTTGTGCATCAGGGTTCAAGGGAATGACACAGGCTGGTCACCAGATGTGTGTCTGGAGTCTCTTCAATCTGATGGCAACACAGTCATTCAGGTATTGAAATCATTTGGATCACTAGTAATGAACAAAGGAACAGCAGTAGATCATTAAGCCCCTCAGGGCCCATTCAACCATTCAGTTTGATCATGGCTGATCTGTACATTAACTCCATCTACCTGCGTTGGCTCCATAACCCTAAATACCCTAGCCTAACAAAAAACTATTGAGCTCAATTTTGAAATTTTTACTTGAAGACTCCAGCCTCAACAGCGTTTTGGGGGAGAGATTTCCACCATCCTTTGTGTGAAGGAATGCCTCCTGACATCACTCCTGAATGGCCTAGCACTGGAGATGAGGAGAATTTTTTCTTTTAGAGGGTCATGAGTCTTTGGAACTCTCTTCCTCAAAAGACGGTGAAAGCAAATTCTTTAAAGCAGAGCGAGATAGGCTCTTGACTAACAAGAGGGTAAAAGCTTGTCGGGGGCAGGCAGAAATGTGGGGTTCAGGTTACAGTCAGATCAACCCTGATCTTATTGAATGGCGGAGCAGGTTCGAGGGGCCAGGTGACCTACTCCTGCTCCTAATTTGTATGTTTGGATGTAATTTGTCCTGGACTCCCATGTCAGAAGAAATAGTTTCTCACCCTCTCCCCAATATCAACTCCATTAATCATCTTCAGCAACGCAATTGTTTCGCAAGAATGCTCCCTCTTCTGGGGAAGTGCATAACTAGAGGCCATCAATATAAGATAGTCACCAAGAAATCCAACATGGGTGCAGTGCCTCAAAACCAGCAAACACGGGACTGAGTCTGTGCCTGAATTTGGATCTTGCCTGTTTTCGGAGAAAAAAATCGGAACCTTAATTCAATTAATAGGTGACAAGTGAAATCAAATGAATAAATTTCTTCTTATTAAAGGTTGAAAAAAATACAGAGTAGTGAAGAAATGGTGTTTTGAAAAAAAATTAAATAATAAGGTAGTAGGACTGACTCGCAGGCTGTGCTGGATTTGAAGTATGGAGGTGCTAATAAAGCTACTCGGGAATGCAGGTTGGGTGGGGTTAAGGATTATTTGGACCACTCGGAGCGTGGGGAAAGACTAGCACATACAGTCAATAATTAGGCTGGTGCGCCATTGCGCCAATGCAGCACCTAGATGAATTGTGCCAGTAGGTTATTTTACTCATTTAATAACAATGAAAAATGATGCAAGGCAGCTGATAAAAATGTGCAGTTTTTGTGCAACTCCAGTTTACGGGTAGCTGGATTTGAGACACTGTACTGGGAATAGAGGGTTATAATGAAAGATTTAGAAGGGGAAAGAGGCTCAAGTGAAGCATAAGCATTGGCATGCACTGCTTGGGTGAAAAGGCCTATTACTGTGCAGATATTCTATGTAATCCATTGGATTTCCCATGAAATAAAGTAAAGACAAACCTAGGGTGGGATTTTCCAGCCCTGCCTGCCACTGTGATCATCTGGTCCAAAAGTCAATGGATTTTTGGCTGGGCTGCCGAATCTCCCGCAGCTGGTCCCACCCCAGTGGGACTGGAAAATCCTGGCCCTAGTCTGTACTAACTGTCCTCATAATTTAACTTTTTTTTTAGCTCTGGTGTCATTCTGAATTGGTAAATAAACCCAACTGAAAATGTTTGGGATATCTGACTGGGTTTGTGCAAAATGCTTAACAATGGGTGTGGAATCACCTTAAGATAGAGAAAATGTTTGTGTGTGCCTGCTGCATTTCTTACAGATGGTGAGTGCCGTTAATAGCTATGTGTGGACATCTTCGAGGTATGCTGCCTGCTTTGATGACAGCGAGCAGTGGAACACACAGGCATACTTAATCACACAGAGCTCTTATCTGTGAAGTTGAAAAACAGTTGACACCTCCCATCTACTCCAACTGGAGTGAATATGAATCCAAACCATGCAACACTTTTGCCAGCCTCCTCCTCCTCCATCATGTGTGCTTGACCCATTAAGGAAGTGCCAAATTGATGCAGTTTTAATCCATTATAATGGACATCTTTGAGTTAGTGTAAGATAAGAGCTAATTTGCATCAGTGCTGGCGATGCAATTGGCCATAAAACACCAGTCAAGATAATTGCACAAGTTTTGAAGTTTGGTCAAATTCACGCCTATGTAAAATCAGTCCTCAAAAAGGGAGGAACGGAACAAGCATAACATTATTATGTGGAAATCCATTTGATTTTAACATGGTTTTTATATTGTCATAGCCGCCTTCAAATAACTAAATCATGTTTCCTTGTTGTTGATCACTGCAGGTGCCCAATTCAAATGGCTCCACATTGCATGTGTGGTGCACTTGTTTGAGCTTGGATGCTAAATCGCCTGTACAACAGAGGGTGGTGAGTGTTTTATTCCTCTTCAGTTCTTCCAAAACTCTGGTACCCAATTTTTTTCTACCAAGCTACAGTTTTGATATATTTATTCAGTCCCCTGGTTTCAATGGTGCCAGAACTAGAAAGTGCGTAGACTTTGGTGAGGACTTAATTAGGCAATATTGTGATGCCCTCCAAGGCCAAATAGCTGAAAGAGATATGGACCAGTTAAGTGATAGGGAGGAGATAGCAGGTGGAGTACAGGGTGTGGAAGTTTGAAATTATCTACTTTGGTAGGAAGCATGGAAAAGCAGAATTTTTTTACAAGATGAGAGACTGGTAAATGTTGGTATGGTATTTGGAGAAATTAATTGTTATATAATGGGATATGGGCTTCGCTGGCTAGGCCAACATTTGTTGCTCATCCCTAATTGCTCTTGAGAAGGTGGTGGTGAGCCGCCTTCTTGAACCACTGCAGTCCCTGTGGTGTTTGTGAGGGAGTTCTAGGATTTTGACCCAGTGACAGTGAAGGAACACGGTATATTTCCAAGTAAGGATGGTATTCCCATACATCTGCTGCCCTTGTCCTTCTAGGTGATGGAGGTTGCAAATTTGGAAAGTACTGTCGAAGGAGCCTTGGTGAGATGCTACAATGCATCTTGTAGATGGTATACACTGATGCCACTGTGTGTCGGTGGTAGAAGGAGTGAATGTTGAAGGTGTGAATGGGATGGTGTTGAGTTTGAGTATTGTTGGAGCTGCACTCCTCCAGGCAAGTGGAGAGTATTCCATCACACTCCTGATTTGTGCCATGTAGATGGTGGACAGGTTTTGGGGAGTCAGGAGGTGAGTTACTCACTGCAAAATTCCCAGCCTCTGACCTGCTCTTGCTGCCACATTATTTAAACGGCTTGTCCAGTTCAGTTTCTGGTTAATGGTAACCCCCAGGATGTTGATAGTGTGGGATTCAACGATGGTAATGCCATTGAATGTCAAGGGGAGATGGTTAGATTCTCTCTTGTTGGAGATGATCATTGCTCGGCACTTGTGTTGCACGAATGTTACTGGAAATTTGAGCGTCTTTGTACACAAATCACAGGATATTAGCATGCATGTACAGCATACAATTAGAAAGACAAATGGTGTTATTGCAAGGTGGGTGTGTGGTTAGAGTGTAAGAGTAAGGAAGACTTGCTGCAATTACACAGGGCTTTGGTAAAACCACATCTGCAGTACTGTGTACAGATTTAGTCACCTAAGGAAAAGAAAATAGTTGCTTTAGAAGGAGTGTAGTAGAGGTTTATGAGATTGATTTCTATCAAGAGAGTCTAAGTATAATGGGCCTATATTATCTGGAGTTTAGGTGAATGAGACATGATCTCAGTGGAAAATTTAGAACTCTTAGATGGCTTGATAGCTTCTAGGAGAGCCTAGAACTAGGAGTAATAATATCCAGGTAAAGGGTTAGCCATTTTGGACTGAGCTGAGGAGAAATTTCTTCACTCAGAGGATTGTGAATCTTTGGAATTCTCTACCCCAGAGAGCTGTAGATGCTCAGTCAACGAGTATATTCAAGACAGATGTCGATAGAATTTTGGGCACTAAGGGAATCGAAGGGTATAGGGTTAGGATGGGAAAGTGGAGTTGATGTAGGAGTTCAGAAAATATCTTATTGAATGTTGGAGCAGGCTTCAGGGGCTTTATAGTCCACTTCTGCTGCTTTTTTTTAATGTTCTTGCATTCTAACAGCTATTTGAATACAATCTCTCTTTATTTCTTCTTTTTCTTTAACACACTCCTTAAAACCTGCCCCATTAGCCAAGCTTTTAGTCACCTGCCATAATACACCCATATGTGGCTCAGTGTCAAGTATGATAACTCTTCTGTGACGCGCTTTGGGATGGTTTACGTACTATAGGCGTTAATAATATATTAGTTATATTGTTAAGATACACAGATGGAGAGCATTGTTTAATTAAGTACTTGGAGCACATTTAAATAGGGGACAACTGGGACACTGGGTGTGTGAGAGGAGAGCTATGAGACTGAACAAAGCCAATAAACTCTCAATAAAGAAAAGCTGTGTCTTGGTTTTGACTTCACCAGCTGGCTTCTATTAACCAAAGGTACGCTCTAATTGCAATTTATTGTTGCACCATCAATAACATTGGAACTGTACCCTAAACGAGTCAACATCGTCAGGAGTATATTTTGTACTTAGACAAGAATAACGGAGTAAATTTATTTTATTTTTCAAACTGGATCGCCATTCTTCTCCACCCTTCCCTTTGCTGACATATTGATTTTTTTTTGGAGCTAAGGAATGTTTAGATTCTTGTGTTTCAATTGTAGCTGTTTCTCAGTCCTCTGTTTGTCATGAGAAGCCATCTCCCTGACCCCATTATTCTGCATGTGGAGAGGCGAAGTTTGGGTTTGAAAGACCCTCAAGTCATCATTGGAAAAGGACAGGAAGAGCCACTTTTGAATGTGGAACCAGAAGTCGTGCACCATTTGACTTTTCAAGCAAGGTAACTATAAAATGCCTGCCAGCGGCAGTCAGTGGCCGATTCTTCACCTTTTCCCAGACATTCTAACATATGCTTACAGTGTGCTTTGATGAAGCTTCTTTTTCTATTTCACAGTCTATAATACTTGCCTATGTGTCGTGGCATTTTTAAGGGGTATAATTAGTGGTAAATTGTTATGTTTGCCTACATTGTACATTGTGTGCTCTGATGTAAATTAAAGCATCAGTGGGGAAGGGTGGGAAAAGCACTGCTTCTGTTGTTCATTCCTGCATTTTGGTCTGCAGATATATTGATGCAAACTGTTATGTGACTTGGCATGTCAGACAGGTTGGCTGAAAATGAAGCACTCAAATGGAAAGAAAGTCTTGTTTTAATGGGGGACAATTCATGGTCTCTGGTTATCCCAAAGCGCTTTACAACCAGTGAAGTATTTTCAAACTATCGTCAGTATAGGAAACATGGCAGCCAATTTGCGCATAGCTAGGCCTCACACAATAGCAATGCAATAAAGACTAGCTACTCTCATTTGATGGTATAACCCAAAGTGCTCCTGTTTCCGAAGCTCATTTTAATCCGCATTGTTAAGTAATTTAGTAAAAACAAAATCAAGATGTTGTAGATGCCCTTTATAGCGCAAGTTAACCCAGGCAAGTATAATGATAGCGGTCACTTGATCAAGATACTGTTTCAGTCTCAGTATTTCCATGGACTGGATTTTACAGGGTGCTCCCCCCACAACCAGCACCCCAGCTAAAAGTTGGGTGTGGAGACCTGCCCACTATCCCAGCAGCTGCCCTGCAACAATTTAACGCTGGGAGGATTGTTAATTACTTTACAATAAGACTTACGCCCCTACCGCGAGAGGAAGCCTCACCTTAGAGTGTTGATGGCCAATCAGCTGTCCAGCGGCTCTGTAGTCTAGAGCTCTGGAGCGGCAGCCACTGCTGGGACAACAGGTAACTCTATCATGCTGAGGATCCCAGGTAAGTCTAGATATTATCTGAGTCTTGATATCACTCTCATCCAACCCTGCATAACTTTTACCAAAATATAAATTGATTTTTAGTTCTTGGCAAACGAAACCATTTTTAAAAAGCAAGGCAATGGATTGTAATAATGGCTCTCCCTCCTCCTCAGGGAGGAAGATGAAGCATCCCAATGTGCAGTCCCCATCTCAACAGTCCTTATTAAGCAAATCGTCCGTGGACCACAAAGCGATTGTAATGTTGGCAAGTTACTGTCAGAGTTCTACAATATGGACACTGATGAACAGCCCCCATGGCCCTACATAACAAAGGAAACTGACAGGTAATGCAGTAAAATCCTGCACTTTCTACTTACTGTGCCTCTAGCACTTAGGGACTATGCTAAATATTTGATGCAAATGGATGCAATTAGAGTGTCTATAACTTTGGTATACTTAAGCTGAAATATCCTTTAATCAGAAGGCGCATAACTGTTGCCAGATATGAACAATTGTGCCCAATAATGTTTCGTATAGCTTTTTAGTGTCTTCTTTTATCAAATTCTTTACATTTTCAGTGGATTAAGAAAAATTCTTCAGGGAGGAGGCAGTCTGAATTTAAACTGTATGAACTTGTTTCTGAAAGAGCTTACCCTGTATCATTTGTATTCATGAAAATATTTATTTTAGAGATAAAACATATACACTTACAATGCTTTGGTTATAAAGTGACCATTTTCTTTGCAAGTCTGTCATGGTTTTGTGAGAGTCATTTGATCCCCAAACTGGCTTTTTAAAGTTCTGAGTCAAAACATTATATCAACTGGTAATCCACAGCTAAGAAGATAAATGTCATTTTAGCTAGGTCTGGGAAGATTGTACAGTAACACAAAAGAATTTGTGGATAATCTTTGTGTAATCATTTTCTGGCAACCTTTTAAAAGCCAGAACAATTTTTAAGGATCTGCCACTTTTGACATGAAGAATTATGACAGCTTAAATACTTGTTTCAAGCACATAACTGCCAGCAAGGATAATGAAGAACTAATCTGTTTCTTTTGATGTGTGCTTGAACCAAGCAGCAAAAACAGCAATGAGCTGCTTGCTCAGTGGGACAGTCCAATGCAAGTTAAGCTGTCTGCCTGGAAGCCCTGTCTTAATACACTTCTTGTTGAACTGCTACCCTGGGCCTTGTTTGTCAACCAATCCAAATGGGACCTCTGGCTCTTCGAAGGCGAGAAGATAGTCGTGCAGGTTCCTGCTGGGAAAATAATTGTACCACCAAACTTTCAGGTAAATGTATTGACAAATTTTCTTTGTATTTTCAAAAAGGAAAGCTTTTGTGTTTTTAGAAAGGGCTGTGTTTTAGTTTCTGGGAAAGGTTTGTAGTGTACATTTGCGCCTACTAAGAGCTGAATTAACAATTTGACTGAATACCCATATCAGCCTGAACGTTGAAAAAAAAACCTGCATCCAAGCTCTTGGCCTGCATAAATCAAATGGATCCCGGATAGGATCTTATTTTATTTTTTCACAGGAATATAAGTGGTGCTGACAAGGCCAGCATTTCCAACCCATCGCTAATTTCCCTTGGCTCACCACCACCTTGAATACAACTGAGTGCTTTGCTCGGCCGTTTCAGAGGGCAATTAAGATTCAGCCACATTGCTATGAGTCTACGGTCATCGATAAGTCAGATTGAGAAAGGAGGGCAGATCTCCTGCCCTAAAGGATATTAGTGACCCAGATGGATTTTTCTGGCAAACTGATAGATGCATGATCACCATCACTGAGATTAGCTTTTTATTCAAGATTTATTTAATTTAAATTCCCCAGCTGCCTTGGTGGGATTTGAATTTATTTATTTAATATACTTTAAAAAAAAAATGAGAACTAGGTGGTACATTGGTGCTCCAGCACTGTGCCACAGCCTGGAAAGACCCCATGACAACTTTACCCCACTCTTAGGTATACTGTCCACCAGGTTCCTGTTGGAGGCAAGATGTTACCACAGGGCCAAAGAAAGTTAGAGAATGAGTCATTGAGGCAAAACATGCACATTCCCTGTTATGCTTAAAGACTGTACTTTTAACAATTCTTACAAGAATCTTACAGCACAAAAGGATGCCATTCAGACCATCATGTAAGAGCTACCCAATTATTCTCACTCCCCTGCTCTTGTCCTTGTAGCCCTGCAAGTTTCTTCCCTTTAAGTAATTAGCTAATTCCCTTTTCAAAGTTACCATTAAATGTCCTTCCGCCATTGGAGAGGAGGAGCCCATTTAACCCCTCAAGTTCATTCTGCCATTCAGTGAGATCTTTCTCCATGGCTATAGGAAGAAGCTTTACTCTAGAGGCTCCACTTCTCTTAATACCTTTGGTTAACAAAACTCTACCAATCTTATATTTAACATTAATGGTTGACCTAGCATCAACTGCATCTTGCAGAACAGAGTTCTAAATTTCTACTATCCTTGGCGTTTTGTAACATGGCTTCTGAAAAGCTCTTTTTGTTAGGCTGTATCCCCTAATCCTAGCCTCCCCAATCAGTGGCAATAATCTATATCTGCCCTATTGGTTCCTATTTGGACCTTGAAAACTTCATTCAAAATTGCCCTTTCAGGCAGTGCATTCCGGATCATATTTTTTTTACTATTCATGAGATGTGGGCATCGCTGGCTGGATCAGCATTTATTGCCCATCCCTAATTGCCCTTGAGAAGGTGGTGATGAGCTGCCTTCTGGAACTTCTGCAGTTCATGTGGTATAGGTACACTCACAGTGCTGTTTGGGAGGGAGTTCCAGGATTTTCCAGGAGAGTTCCAGTGACAGTGAAGCATTGGCAATATATTTCCAAGTCAGTGAGTGGCTTGAAGGAGAATTTCCAGGTGGTGATGTTCCTATGTGTCTGCTGCCCTTGTCCTTCTAGATTAGGGGTCGGGAATCTTAAGGTTGGATGGGCAGCATTATCAATTCCATCAGTTTCTTTTTTAATGGCCTTAATAGGCCATTTACATATCAGCGGCGTGCAACCGACTCTGAATGGAATATCGCGGGACTGCGCGATGACGTGACACATACCCGATGTCATCGCATGTCATTTTACACGTTGGTGTGTTGGGCCTGCCTCCGCACGCTGACTGAAAAACCCTGCTCTATAATATCATAGCTCTGACCAAGACTTGGCTAAATGAAAGGCAGGATTGGCAGCTCAACATTCCTGGTTATAGGGTATTCAGATGAGATAGACAGGGGGATAGGAGAGGAAGTGGGGGGCGGATGGGGGGGGGGGGGGGTCACAATATTGATTAAGGAATCAATTACAACAGAGAGCAGGGATATATTGGAAGGATCATCAAATGAGACCATGTGGGTAGAATTGAAAAACATAAAAGGGGCAAACAAGCCATTGGGTGTGTACTACAGGCCCCCAAACAGTCAGGGAGAGATAGAGGATCAAATGTGTAATCAATTTTCAAAGAAGTGTAAGAATGATAAAGCAGTAAAAGTAGGGGATTTTAACCACCCAAATATTAACTGGGATAGTTTTAGTGTGCAGGGTAGGGAGGGAGCAGAATTCTTAAATTGCACCCAGAAGAACTTTTTTAGCCAGTACGTAGAAAGCCCAACAAGGGAGGGGGCAGTTCTGGACCTAGTCTTCGGAAATGAGCCCAGACAGGTGGAAGGCATATCAGTAGGGGAGCATTTTGGAGGTAGTGATCAGAACAACCAGAACTCAGTTAGATTTAGGATAATTATGGAAAAGGATAAGTTTAGGCCGGGAATAACAGTGCTAACCTGGAGAAAGGCTAATTTTACTAAGATGAGATACAATTTGGCCAAGTGGGCTGGGAGCAGCTACTTGCAGATAAAACAGTGCCAGAGAAGTGGGAGATATTCAAGGAAGAAATAGCGAGAGTACAGGGCAAATATGTTCCCGTAAAGACAAAGGGGAGGATCAAGTCCAGAGAACCCTGGATGTCAAGGGACGTAAAGGTTAGGATTAAGAAAAAAAAGATACCGAGAGCTCAATATGGCAGAATCCCTCGGAAGTATAAAAAGTGCGGGCGGGGGGGATCTTAAAAAGGAAATTAGGAAAGCTAAGAGAGTGCATGAGAAAGCATTGATGGGTAGAATAAAGGAAAACACAAAGGGGTTTTTTAACTATATAAAGAACAAGAGAATATCTAGAGAAAGATATTCTAGGGCCAATTAGGGACCATAGAGGTAATGTGTGTGTGGACTCGGAAGACGTGGCTACAGTCCTGAATGAATACTTTGAGTCAGTCTTCACAATGGAAAAAGACGACGCAGGTATAGATATCAGGGTGGAGGACTGTGAAATCTTAGAAGAAATTAACATAAATAGAGAGGAGGTACTAGCGGATTTAACGGCCTTAAGCGTGGAAAAATCCGCAGGCCCGGATGAGATGTATCCCAGACAGTTGGGGGAGGCAAGAGAAGAGATATCAGGAGCCCTGGCAGTAATTTTCAAATCCTCTCTGGCCACAGGTGAGGTGCCAGAGGACTGGAGGACTGCTAACTTCCCATTATTTTAAAAAAGGAGGAAGGGATAGACCAGGAAATTACAATACTGATAGACAGGGGGATAGGAGAGGAAGTGGGGGGCGGATGGGGGGGGGGGGGTCACAATATTGATTAAGGAATCAATTACAACAGAGAGCAGGGATATATTGGAAGGATCATCAAATGAGACCATGTGGGTAGAATTGAAAAACATAAAAGGGGCAAACAAGCCATTGGGTGTGTACTACAGGCCCCCAAACAGTCAGGGAGAGATAGAGGATCAAATGTGTAATCAATTTTCAAAGAAGTGTAAGAATGATAAAGCAGTAAAAGTAGGGGATTTTAACCACCCAAATATTAACTGGGATAGTTTTAGTGTGCAGGGTAGGGAGGGAGCAGAATTCTTAAATTGCACCCAGAAGAACTTTTTTAGCCAGTACGTAGAAAGCCCAACAAGGGAGGGGGCAGTTCTGGACCTAGTCTTCGGAAATGAGCCCAGACAGTCTGGTGGTGGGGAAGTTACAAGAAATAACTTTGAGGAACAGAATATATCTGCATTTGGAGAGACATGGATTAATCAGGGATGGTCAGCATGGATTTGTTAAAGGAAGGCCACGTTTGACAAATTTGATCGGAATTTTTGCAGAGGTAACCAGGAGTGTTAATGAGGGTAATGCATTTGATGTGGTCTACATGGACTTTAGCAATGCTTTTGATAGGGTCCTTCATGGCAGACTGCTCAAAAAAGTAAGAGCCCTTGGGATCCAAGGCAAAATGGCACATTGGATCCAAAGTTGGCTAAGAGGCAGGAAGCAGAGGGTCTTGGTAGAGGATGTTTCCGTGACTGAAAGTCTGTTTCCAGTGGGGTTTCGCAGGGCTCAGTGCTGGAGCCCTTGCTGTTTGTGGTGTACATAAATGCATTAAATGTAGGAGCGTATGATCAAGAAGCTCGTGGATGACATGAAAGTAGGGTGGTAAATAGTGAGGATAGCATTAAGCTGCAGGAGGATTCCAATGGACTGGTCAGATGGGCAGAGCAGTGACAAATGGAGTTCAACCCGGAAAAGTGTGAGATAATGCACTTGGTGAGGACAAGGCAAAGGATTACACTATGAATTGTAGGACCCTGGAAAGTACTGAAGATCAGAGGTGAGGTCAGCCTTCCCTACCAACATCTGGGGGCTAGTGTCAAAATTGGGAGAGCTGTCTTACAGACTAGTCAAACAACAACCTGACATAGTCATAATCACGGAGTCATACCTTACAGATAATGTCCTAGACACCACCATCACCATCCCTGGATATGTCCTGTCCCACCAGTAGAGCAGGCCTAGCAGAGGTGGCAGCACAGTGGCATACAGTCTGGAGGGAGTTGCCCTGGGAGTACTCAGCATTGACTCCAGACCCCATGAAGTCTCATGGCATCAGGTCAAACAAGGGCAAGGAAAGCTCCTGCTGATTACCACGTACCATGCCCGACCTCCTTTTCAATACTCCTCTATGTTGAACACCACTTGGAGGAAGCACTGAGTGGTAAAGGCATAAAATGCACTCTGGGTGGGGGGCTTCAAAGTCCAGCACCAACAGTGGCTCGGTGGCACCACTACATATTGGTGTGCATATCCACAGATCCCTGAAGGTAGCAGGGGAGATAGATTAGGTAGATGAGGAGGTTAAGAAGGCATATGGAATACTTGCCTTTATTAGCCAAGGCGTAGAATACAAGAGCAGGGAGGTTCTGCTGGAACAGTATAAAACACTGATTAGGCCGCAGCTGGAGTATTGCGTGCAGTTCTGGTCACCACATTATAGGAAGGATGTAATTGCACTGGAGAGAGTGCAGAGGAGATTTACCAGGATGCTGCCTGGGCTGGAGGGTCTGAGCTATGAGGAGAGATTAGATAGACTGGGGTTGTCTTCCTTGGAGCAACAAAGGTTGAGCAAAGGACCTGATAGAGGCATATAAGATTATGAGGGGCATCGATAGGGAGGATAGGAAGGCACTTTTTCCATTAGTAGAGAGGTCAATAACCAGGGGCATAGATTTAAGGTAAAAGGCAGAAGACTAACAGGGGAGCTGAGGAGAAGTTTTTTCACTCAGAGGTGGTGGGAGTAGAACTCACTGCCTGAAAGGGTGGTTGAGTCAGAAACTCTCATAACATTTAAGAAGTATTTAGATATTCACTTGCACTGCCATAGCCTCCAGGGCCAAGCGCTGGAAAATGGGAATTGTGTGGTCAGATCTTTGTAGACCAGTCCAGACACGATGGGCTGAATGTCCTCCTTCTGTGCTGTAAACGTTTGAATCTATGGATCCAGCCTGTTGCTTAATTTTATACAGCCTGCCACAAGATTTCTAAAAATGTAGACGTTTGACAGTAGCGCCTTCAAAATAACATTTATCACCATCGTTACGAATTTGCTTTGGTAAAATTACTATAATAATATTTAACAATATAATGTTCAAATTCAGCCATCGCATTAAAATATCAGGTGAGTTGAACGTTTCTGTATTCTCTCTAAAAGAATTAAATTAAGTTGATTTTTGTTTGTGTGTGGCCCACGATGCATTTTGTCTGTGTGTGAATGGCCCCTGATAAGAAGATGGTCCCCTACCCCGCTCTAGATGGTCGTGGCCATGGGTTTGGAAGGTGCTGTCTAAGGAGCCTTGGTGAGTTGCTGCAGTGCATCTTGTAGATGGTATACACTGCTCTCACTGTGTGCCGGTGATGGAGGGGAGTGAATGTTTGTGGATGGGGTGCTAATCAAGCGGGCTGCTTTGTCCTGGATTGTGTCAAGTTTCTTGAGTGTTGTTGGAGCTGCACTCATCCAGGCAAGTGCAGAGTATCCCATCGCACTCCTGACTTGTGCCTTGTAGATGGTGGACAGGCTTTGGGGAGTCAGGAGGTGAGTTACCTGCCACAGGATTCCTGGCCCCTGACCTGCTCTGATAGCTGTAGTATTTATATGGCTAGTCCAGTTCAGTTTCTGGTCAGTGGTTTTGCTAGGGCTCCTTGAAGCCACACTCGGTCAAATGCTGCCTTGATGTCAAGGGCTGCTCCTCTGACCTCACCTCTGGAGTTCAGCTCTTTTGTCCATGTTTGAACCAAGGCTGTATTGCGGTCAGGAGCTGAGTGGTCCTGGCAGACCCCAAACTGTGTGTCAGTGGACAGGTTATCGCTAAGCAAGTGCCACTTGATAGTACTGGTGATGACCCCTTCCATCACTTTACTGATGGTCGAAAGTCGGCTGATGGGACAGTAATTGGCCTGGTTGGCTTTGTCCTGCTTTTTTGTGTACAGGACATACCTGGGCAATTTTCCACATTTCTGGGTAGATGCCATTGCTGTAGCTGTACAGGAACATCTTGGTTAGGGGCACCTGCTGCATACCGAGTCTAGCAGTTATGTCCTTTAGAACCCAGCCAGCCCGGTCTGTAGTGGTGCTACCGAGCCACTGTTGGTGCTAGACTTTGAAGCCCCCCACCCAGAGTGCATTTTATGCCCTTACCACTCTCAGTGCTTCCTCCAAGTGGTGTTCAGCATGGAGGAGTATTGAAAAGGAGGTCGGGCATGGTACGTGGTAATCAGCAGGAGCTTTCCTTGCCCTTGTTTGACCTGATGCCATGAGACTTCATGGGGTCCAGAGTCGATGCTGAGTATTCCCAGGGCAACTCCCTCCAGACTGTATGCCACTGTGCTGCCACCTCTGCTAGGCCTGCCCTACTGGTGGGACAGGACATATCCAGGGATGGTGATGGTGGTGTCAAGGACATTATCTATAAGCTATGACTCTGTGACTATGACTATGTGAGGTTGTTGTTTGACTAGTCTGTGAGACAGCTCTCCCAATTTTGACACTAGCCCCCAGATGTTGGTAAGGAAGGCTTTGCAGGGGTGACAGGGCTGAGTTTGCCATTGTCGCTTCCGGTGCCTAGGTCGATGCCGGATGGTCCATTTGATTCCATTCGTTTTACATTTCATAGAGGCTTAATAGAACTGAGTGGCTTGCTGGACCATTTCAGAGAGCAGATGAGTCAACCACATTGCTTTGGATCTGGAGTCACATGTAAGCCAAACCAGATAAGGATGGCAGATTTCCTTCCCTAAAGGGGCATTGGTGATCTGGATGGGTTTTTAATGACAATCAACAATGGTTCCATGGGCATCATTAGACTTTTAATTGTAGATTTTTATTGAATTCAAATTTCACCATCTGCCATGGTGGGATTTAAAACCGAGTCCCCAGAGCATTACCCTGGGTCACTGTGCCACTGCCTCCCCCACTGCCTCATAAACATTATCTCCCCTGGGACCAGGTTGTCTACCATGTCCTCAGGAGTTGGAAATAGCATATCACCTGAGGAAAAAGAGAGGAAAGATTATTTTTTAAAATGTAGGCAATTTTAATTAGGTTAAAATGCTGGATAATTAACCTAGGGAAAAAAACACTAAATGCCACTCAAAATCCTTTGAAAATGCCATAAAATAAACAGCACTGTATTTTTTTTTAACTATTCTTTTCAGGAGCCTTTTCAGATTGGTATCTATTGGGCCAGCACAAACACTGTACACAAATCGACAGCATTCCAACTTGTGCATGATGTCACATCCCCCAAGTGGAAGGATTATCCCATCACTGATGTCATTACGCTGGATGAGGAAGGGATTGCTGATGCAGATGTAAAACTTGGAACCTTTCCCGATCATCAGAAGGTCTGTTTGCAATAACTGAACCTTTGCTTGCACCTCGGGGAACATTTAGAAGCCAGTCTAGGCAATTTTCTGTTGGGACATTAGTACGGTATCTAAAACAGTAAGCAAAAACTCCCTTTCCGCATGGCCATAGGACAAAAATTTGTACTGGATGCTGCACCACATCCTTTCCAGCTCTTACTGATGCTTGTATTTCTAAGAGGGCCCAGGTGCATGATCTCCCAGAAAATGCTGTTCTTCTAACATTAGAAATTGTCAGATTTTGGTTTGCTGTAAACACTTTTTCATTCCCTGACTAGATTATTAGGAATGTAGGAACAGGAGTAGGCCATTCAGCTGCTCCGGCCTGTTTCACCACTCAGTTAGATCATGGCTGTCTTATATCTTAACTGTATCTATCTGTCTTGATTCTGTAACCCTTAATACCCTTGTGCAACAAAAATCTCAGTTTTGAAATTTTTAGCTTTTTGGGGCAAGATTTCCAGATTTCCACTGCCCTTTGTGTGAAGAAGTGCTACCTGGTGTCACCCCTGAACAGCCCGGTTCTAATTTCAAAGACACACGCCTTTATTCTGGGCTTCCCTAACACAGGAAATAGTTTCTCTCCTTGTACCCTTTTAATCATCTTAAACACCTCATTTAGATCATCCCTTAATCTTCTATACTTAAGGAATACAAGCCTAGCCTATGTAACTTATCCTCATAATTGAACCCATTTAGCACCGCCGCAACCCTCCCCCCACCCCCAACCCCCCCGACAGATATCACTCTTGTGACTCTGTGCTGCATCCTCCAAAGCCGGTATATCCTTCTTGAAGTGCCCAGACTGTATACAGTAATCCAGATGAAGTCTAACCAAAGCTGTGTACTACTGTAGAGTAGCTTCCACCTCCTTGAGTTAAAACCCAACTTTTAAATGATTTAAGCTATAAGCCTTTTAAACTATCTTTGTTCCTGTCCACTAATGCTTGGTGATTTCCATACACGGACTCCTGAATCTCTCTGCCCCTCCTTAGCTCCTAGCTTTTCACCATTTGGTAAATACCTTTATTATTCTTTATTAGGTCCAAAGTGGGTGACTTCACGATAGCCTTTCTTTATCTGGGAAAAAAAAACCAGGAAAACAAGTCACATTGGTTGAATCTACACTCAACAGACCTAACTGATTACACTGCTTCCCTAAGAAGTTGTTTAAACAACACCACACCTCAATCATGCATGCATTGTAGCTTTTTTGTCCCATCTTTCACACAGGCTTTCTTCTCTTTTCCCCAAAACTCCTTTCCTACTAAGAGATAGTTTACCCCTCCCCCGTCTCTCTGTTTACAGAAACATGGCTACACTTTCATCAGTGCACCATCTCCCCTTCATCCTTCAAAAGATTGCTTATTTTCCAACCCAGATGATGGTACGTGTACATTTTCCTTGCAATGCAAACACTCCTGCTGTCCCCTAAAATCTTTTGAATGCCCTCAACAATATGAAGGGCTGTCATTCCACTACTAAGGCACTGATACACTCAGCGTGCTATGTTTTAATTTCATTCAAATTTGTCATTGTTCCACCATTCGCGCTGGCACCTTCAGTTTCTCTTTATTTACTCTACCTAAACCCTTCATGATTTTTAAACACTTATATCAAATCTCCTCTTAGGCTTCTCTGCTCTAAGGAGAACAACCCTAGTTTCTCCAATCTATCAAATGTAATCCCTCATCTCTGGAACCCTTCCAGTAAACCTCTTCTGTAACCTCTCCAAAACCTTCACATCCTTCATAAAGTGTGGAGTCCAGAATTGAGCGCAGTACTCCAGCTGGGGCCATAGTTTTGTTTTAGGAAGATATTTAGTATAATTTCTTTGCTTTTGTACTCTGTGCCTCTATTTATAAAGCCCATGAAGCAGGATGCTTTGTTTACTGTGTTGTTAACTTGTCCTGCCATGTTCAAAGATTGATACACAAACACCTCCAGGTATGTAAGTTCTTACACTGCCTTTAAAATTGTACCATTTGGCTTGTATTATCTTGCATTGCAACGCTGTACACCTTCTTCACACCACTGACTATTCTGCCTTGCACCGCTATATATCTCAACTGGCACCATAGTATATCATTTGAATTAGGCCCTCATTAAGGTTGCTATGTATTATAACTAATCCTGTATGAAATTGTATGATAGCAGTTAACCATGAATGGGAGTTATTTACGTATTCCCTTTTTCATGCTGCAAATGCCGTAGGGACCTCAGTACCAAGGTCATTGGGAATACAGTGAGTGTCTAATGTTTTGATTGCAAAGCTACTTACCTACGTAAGAATAGCGTCTCCACTTCAAGAGTAGTTCATTGGCTGTGAGGCGTTTTGGGGTGTCCCAGGTACGGATATGACATTATGTAAATGCAAATTCTTTTTGTTCATTGTCTGTTTTGCTGACGTGTTCCCTGTGTTTCTGCAGTTGTGTCAGTTCTGTATATCTTCAGTAGTACGACATGGGATTCAGATTCTGGTGATTGAGGACAAGACAGTGATAATGAACACCACTAGTCATAAAATCTACTATCGACCTATGCTTATCTTCCCAGAACGGACAACACGTAAAGAGGTACAATTTACAGAAATCAATATAAGAAAGGTTCTTTACTTAGTCAAAACTAAGGCACCAGTAAACATGTATGTTTAACCCAAGTTATGAATGTATGATGACGGTCGCTATGATTGTGAAGAATTGAGCTTTTTGGCTGGTAAATCTAAGTTAACATTTTTGTCTCGTTTGACATTTCCTCTTGAATCAGCTTGAATTAGCTTCTCCCTTTGGTAGCAAGTTCTACATTTTAACAATTCTCCGGGCAAAGAAATTTCTTCTAAATTCCCTATTGGATTTATTAGTGACTATTTTACATTTATGGCCCCTAGTTTTGCTCTCACCCTCAGGTTGAAGTGTCACCTCTGCATCAACCCCATCAAACTCTTTTATAATCTTGAAGACCTCTATCAGGTTATCCCTCAGTCTTCTCTTTTCTGATTCAATGGCAGAGCAGGCTGGAGAAGCTGAATCGCCAACTTCTCTTCTTATGTTCCTGTTGCAGGAGATTTCTGTAGTCTGGACTTAACCAAATAAGCAGTGGAATGGATACAGAGAAAGGGCACAAATTACTAGAATTACAGCAAAGTGTTGCAATTATCACATACAGCTGTACCAGGTGTTTCTCATTTTGCGATGATGCTAGTCATTTTTTGCATGTGCATTTGGCTTCAAGTTCTTCACTGCTCAACAATAGAAGCCAAAAGGCTAAGGGTAATAGTCTCAGGATAAGGGGTTGGCAATTTAGGACTGAAATCAGGAGAAATTTCTTCACTCTGAGGGCTGTGAATCTTTGGAATTTTCTACCTCATTGGCCTGTGGATACTCAAACATTGAACATAAGCCATGGGCAGGGTAAGGTTTCCAAAAGCTAATAAAAATGAAATAAAAGTTTTAAAATTTATTAAACAACATGTGACAGAGTCACATGAGGGGACATGTTTTATAACATTTTTCAATTGTTTATTTTTTTTTTAAACTCTTCATCTTCCTGAGGCAGCTCCGTGCCTCAGGGAGATTCTGAAGCTCACATTTCGCGCGCGTGCGCATAATTCACCCTTACCCGCTCGTTATCCTCCCCCTGCCACTCGTATTTCACGCTGGGCGGGCCTTAATTGACCCGCCAGCATGAAATCGCCTTCCAGCCTTCCCCCTCAGCCAAGCCTGCCCAACAAGGGCTAAATTCTGCCCTATATTTAAGAACGAGATTGGTAGATTTTTTGGACATTAAGGGAATTAGGAGGTGTGGGGATAGGGCAGGAGAGCAGAGGCCAGATAGAAACTCAGCCGTGACCTTATTGAAAGGCTGGGCAGGATCATGAAGTCGTATGGCCTGCTCCAGCTTCTATTTAAGATCTTATATTTTAACAAGGGTTTTTCATGAGAGTTTTCAGTAAAGATATGAATATTATAGGTTAATTTTTATAATCCCTGCTTGATGTCATAGAATAGAATCATAGAAAGTTTATGGCTCAGAAAGAGGCCATTTGGCCCATCGTGTCTGTGTCGGCCGAAAAACAAGCACCCAGCCCAATTCCACTTTCCAGCATTTTGTCCGTAGCCTTGCAGGTTACAGCACTTGAGGTGCATATCCAGACACCATTTAAACGAGTTGAGGGTTTCTGCCTCCACTTTCCTTTTAGGGGGTTTACTACCCCCTGGGTGAAAAGAACTTTTCCACATCTCCCCTCTAATCTTTCTACCAGTCACTTTAAACTGATAGCCACTGACCTCCCTGCCAAAGTAAACAAGCCCTTCCCATCCACTTCATCCAGACCCTTCACAATTTTGTGCATCTCAATCAGATCTCAGTCCTCAGATCAATTTGCCCTCCTGGTTTGATATTGTTTGAGAGTTTGTTCAGTTGGACGAGATTTTCTCAGGTGGGTGATGGAACGCGTGATGGAGCCACCTGACCAATGTCTTCAGTCTGAAGACCGAACAGATTTGATTTTCAGGCCATATTTAAATTTTATCACAGTGCTGCCCACACATTGCCAGCAGCACCTGTTTAAAGCGTGACTGCCTGTCTTACAGCTGTCCTTTCCCTCCCCCTCAAGTTTTTGCTGTCTAGCAAGAATCAGGCACTTACACTTCATGGGAAAGGGCACCTCAATCTAACGGCCTGTCTGTGAAGTTCTTTGTTTTGAGTAGGCGAGAGCATAAAGTTGGGTCCTCTTCCCCTCAGATGGCGGGAGAATGTCGAGACAGGCTCTGCGACAAGCCTGGCAGGAATGTGGCTAAAAATAAAGCTGGGCTTCCAAAACAATCTTCCAAGCCACCATTAAAATATTCTACTATTAACTTTGATGCATATAATTGTAAATATGATAGTTTCTCTTCAGTTGCATGACACAAATTGGCAACCTGCACATCCTGTACTGCTATAGATTACAGATAGCAGTCTCAGCAGATCTTGTTTAACTGACAAATCTTTTACCAATTTTCAGCTATTTAAAAATATGGGCATAACTAATTATTGGATGAATTCCTTTCAAAATTTGACATACCTTTGTCTCATAATGGCCTTCAGTGTAACTTCAGTAACTCGTGAAGTCATTAACAGATTTACACTCAATTTCAGTGTACAGCTTTTTGTATTATGACTATTTGAAGAGTAATTCTGTTGTAACTTGAGATGACTGCCTTTGTTATATTAATCTTTGGTGACCACTCAGTACCTTTGGCAAGTTGGCTGCTGTGGTCTTGTCATGTTACCCTGAGGGAAGTAATGCTGCCCCTTGCACTCTTGTTAAATGTCAACAGATGACACACTCGTTGAAGTAAAGTGTTTATATACATTTCACAACAAGTAAGAAATTCTAATAACAGCCACTTTCCAGCGAGACAGTTGTTTTAAAAATAAAGGAAAAAAGTAGCACAGGTCACACACAAAGAGAAATATGCATTTTTTTAGATTGAAAAGCAGTGAGCAGTATGGCAGCCATAAACCTTTTGCATCTCTCATCCTCCAGACAGTGGGCTCAGCCTTTGCAGGATTATGTTTAGGAGGTAGTGGGTGACTTTACTCATGGTTTTTTTCTCTCAGAAAGGTAGGATGTTACTGTATTGCTTTACTCCATGTACTGACACAGCGATATGATCATTAAGAGACTGAGACAGAGGTTTAAAAAAATGTCTTCACTTGGAGAACAGTTGGGACATGGTTTGCAGTGCATATCCTATGGGACAGCACACGAGCTGTTGTGTTACATATGTCACCAATAAAATGTGTACAAATTTTCTTGTATTGTGTACTCCCAGTCCTTCCTGCCCCACCACCACCATTCTTCAAATTAGAGAAAGATATATAAGTAGATAGAATTTACAGCACAGAAACAAACCATTCAGCCCAACTGCTCAATCACACTGTTTACGGGCTCCTCTCACCCTATATAATTAGATCTTCCACCACAGTGAATCACAAGCCATTATGAGAAACCACGGCCTTACCTCTCCTGATATTTGCAATCACCTTCAACCCCACAGCCCTCTGAGATATCTGTGCTCATCTAATTCAGGCCTCTTGAACATTCCCAAATTTAATCATCCCACCATTGACGGTTTGGTTTGCTTTCAGCTGCCTGGCACTAATCTCCCGAAACCTCTTTACCTCTCTTCCCCTCTCTCCTCCTTTAAGACACTCCTTAAAAGCCTTGAACCAAGCTTTTGGTCATTTTCCTTGTTATCTCCTGATGTGACTCAGTGTCAAACTTTATTTGATAATACACCTGTGATTGACTTGGGGCATTTTACTACATTAAAGGCATTATATAAATGCAAACTGTTGTATTTAGAGGGCCAAGTGTTTACAAACAGGGAGAGATGCTCATAAGAGCCAGGAGCAGACAATATAGCCCTTCGAGCCTGCTCCAATGATGGAGAGAAGTTGCTACCTTGCTGCTGTACTGCAGTTATGATTTGACAATGGCCCAGCTCTGCAGTAGGTTGGAGTGCCCCTTTTTCTCAGTGAAGAAATGTTTCAAACCAGGAGGTCCAAAGAAGGGCCAAATTATTATTTAAAATGGGGCGAAACCTCTATTAATCAAACCTTTCCCAAATGCACATCTGCGTATTGTGTCCTTTGTGTTGGTTTATCAGTTTTGTTTAAATGTCTCTGTGCTTGTCTTTTTCTGTATGGAACCATATCTTTGGGCTGAATTATACGAGGTGCCAGATTCCTTGAGAATAACCCCATCCCCCGCCACACCCTCCCTTTAAAAAGTTGGGTGGTAACCCGCTGAGGGCTGCTGCTGCCCCAGCAGCCACTTGAAGGCCAGTTGGCCATTAAGAGGCTGGAAGTGGGATCTCCATCGCTCAGGAACATGAAGTCCCATCCAAAGCTACCAGCCAATCAAAGGCCAGCAGCTCTGAAGCACTTCAGGACAGAGGCATGCAACGATGGATCAGAGGCAGGCAGCCCTGGGTGCCAAGCTAGAAGGCGATTAGGGGAGGGGTGGGACTGAGGTTTGAGAGGCCAGTGGGAGGAGGGCAACCTGGGGATGGGGGAGGGGGGTGATAATAAAATCTTGGGGGAGGCCCTCCGTTGGGCCCAAAGGGCTTGTTAAGGAGTGTTGCCAACCCCTCCCCTCCCCCGGCCCTCCTCTTCCACCAACCCACTCAGGGAAACCTACCAGGCTGGCCGCTTGGGCCACTGGTTAGAACCTGCTGGTGATGGGCTGAGGCCCTAATGTGGGAATTAATTGCCCACTTCAGGGCTCTATTGGCCCACTGGCAGGTGGGCACCTCTTGCCACCCCCACTGCAGGTATAATTCTAGTGTGGGCAGGGCACCTGCTGGATTTAATGAGCCCCTTACCTGCCTACTCATGCTTCAAATCTGCTGGTAGAGGAGCATAAAATCCAGCCCCTTGATTCATGAGTCAGCCATGGCTCTGTCGGTAACACTCTTACCTCTGAGTCAGAGCTCATGGGCTCAAGTATCAGTCATCTAGCTTGACACTCCAGTGCAGTACTAAAGGAGTGCTATATTGTCTGATGGTACCATCTTTCAGATGAGATGTTGAACTGAGGTCTTGTCTGCCCTCTAATTCACCATTTCAAAGAAGAGAAGGAGATTTTATCCAGTATTTATTCCTTTTCTACAATATCGCTGTTCGTGGACCTTATTGTGAGTATATTGGCTGCTGCTTTTCCTTACCTCAGTTTTTTGACTGCACCACAAAAGCACTTCAAAGTGTTTGGGACGGCTGTAAAAGCAGCTGTATAAATGTATGTTTTTCTTTACAATGTTGAACAATAATGTTGCTTAATGTTATTTGTGTTTTACAGCGTGTCTACATGCCAGAGAGCTCTGTATTTAGCCTCAGCCCAGCAAGAGCCCAGTCTCCTGCCGTGTCAAGTTCCATTCCTTGCTGGGACCTCGTTGCTGGCGGAAGTCAAGCAGATTTAAGTATCCCACTGCCCCAGAAATACCTGCTGCTTGGGCACTCTCCACACATTGGCACAAACAGCTGGCAATACTGGAGTCTGCCAACTATAGTTAGGCAAGATTTTCCAAGGCAAAGTGTGGCGCTGCCTCTTGCAGATTCCAGTGGAAGTGGATTTTGTTCCAGGTACGGTGAGAGTAATTTTTATAATGTCATTTTGACATATTCTGCAGCGTATAACTATTTAACTTTAACATTGATATTTCAAGAAACTAACCAACACCCACCATAGGGACCTCTTGGAGGATTTTCCTGCTTGAAGGCAGAAATTTAGTAATCCTCTCCTTTTTATTTCTGAAGCAAAAGATAGCTTTGTGCAATTTCGGACTAATCATTCTCTGAATTGCAAATTCCCTGTCACGGTTAGAAGAGTGAAATCTGGCAAGAACGTAAAATCATTTATAGAATTGCTCGCAACGCCATGGTTCAGCCCCAGTGGATTTGTTTCTCTACTTCTAACCCAAAAGCTCTGTTCAACCAATAAGGATTGTGAAACTTTATTATTATTATTATCAAACTGAGAGGACCTATCTTTTATTTTAATTTTTCATGGGATATGGGTGCCGCAGGCATGGCCAGCATTTGTTGCCCATCCCTTAGTGCCATTAAACTGAGCGGCTTGAAAGGCCATTTCAGAGGGCAATCATGAGTCAGCCACACTGCTGTGGCTTTGAGTCACATGTAGGCCAGTCCAGGTAAGGATGGCAGATTTCCTTCCCTAAAGGACAGTAGTGAATCGGATGGGTTTTTACAATAACCTATGATAGTTTCATGGTCACCATTACTAAGACTAGCTTTCAATTCCAGATTTTATTAATTGAACTTAAATTCCACCAGCTGCCGTGGTGAGATTTGAATGCATGTCCTCAAGACCTCTGGATTACCAGTCCAAAGATGTTACCATTACACCACTATTACCCTCATGTAATTCACATTAGTCATTCACTGAGAAATGCCTGAATTTGCAGGAACATAGAATCATACAGCACAGGAGGAGGCCATTTGGCCCAATGTGCCTGTGCTGTACCTTTGAAACAGCAATCCAGTTAGTTCCGCTCACACCCTCCATGCTCCTGCATTTTTTTCTTTTCAAGGAACTCACATTTGCATAATAGTGATTGCACTCATAAAAGTAAATAATCATGTGAAGTACTTCAGGATGTTGCAACAGCATAATGCAAGAATTATATTCATTGTTTTTAATTGCAATGGAGTTTCCACGAGGATCAAGAAACAAGCTTATCCTTAGAACTCTTTACTTATGCTCATTTCAATATTCATGGCTTCTGTAAACAAACCTGTACTTGCTATTCCAGTCACCATGTTATTTAAAACAATAATAGAGACAGTGGAGCAAGTGCAAAGAAGATTAACAAGGATGATGCCAGAAATGCAAAGCTATAACTATCAGGAGAGGATGAACAGGCTGGGTCTGTTTTCTCTTGAAAAGAGAAGGCTGAGGGCCTTTAAAATCATGAAAGGTTTTGACTGAGTGAACACAGAGAATGTTTCCACTTGTGGGGAAGAACGAAACTAGAGGTCATCGATATAAGGATAGTCACCACGAAATTCAGACAAAATGTCTTTACCCAGGGAGTGGTGAGAATGTGAAACTCACAATCACGGGGAGTGGTTGAAGCGAGAAGTGTAGGTGCATTTAAGGCGAAGTTGGATTAGCAGATGAGGGAGAAAGGAATAAAGGGATACCCGGATAGATTTTGAGGTTTAGCTAGTGAAAGATGGAAGGTAGCTTGAGTGGAGAATAAATGCCTGCATGGACTAGTTGGGTCAAATGGCCTGCCGCTGTGCTGTACAGCCTGCGTAATCCTATGTAAAACGTGACGTGATCTATAGAGAACAGCATGCTACAGGGTGAACAATACACCCTTGTATCGTTGGGTTAGACACTGTCGATATTATGGGATGACTCCATATCCTACTGATCTCGCCACTGGAATGAAAAACACTGGGCTGATATTTTTTCAGTTTGAACTAAAAGTTGTGTTTCACAGAAGGACTCATGCACAGAAGCAAATTAAAGCAGCAGAGCAAAATAGTGATATAATACATGACTAAACATTTAAACAATCTCAAAAAATAAATCTGCTTAGAATGTACCTCCCTAAAGTAACTTCTAAGCATGTTCTATGGTGAAAATTCACGATTAAAATATGAATCTTCCCAAATTCCTTTTTCGTCTCTCATCTTACAATCACACAGATTTCTTTTCAATACAGGCAGACAGGCAATAGGTCATCACAAAAGGGATGAATATTTAATTTTCCAAGATAAAATTATGGAGGAAATTCAGTGTTCAAAAGAAAACATTCACAGGAGGTTTTCCACCTGCTTAATCACATGGTCTGGATAAACCCTTTAAACCTATAAGATGTAATATTACAAATGTGTGAACATTACATAAAAATGGCATAAGTTAATGAGTTGTCTTAGTGTTTTTTTTTGCTTTGAGCTTACCCTTGTAATATGTCGCATTGAAAGATTTTCTGAGTTAAGATTTAGCTCATTGGCTCAAACATTTAATGATGATGCTGCAGCTTTCCCCATCTGCTACATTAAGAAAGACTGCTTTCGGCAGCTTTGCTACCTCTTTCAACACAAACACAAATTACTATGGAGGCTGGAAATCTGAAATAAAAACAGAAAATGCTGGAAATACGCAGCAGGTCAGGCAGCGTCGATGGAAAGAGAAACGATGAACATTTCAGGTCGATGACCCCATCGCCAGAACGGTTCTGACTAAAGGTCATTGACCTGAAAGCCAACAGTACAAATAGGGATCTTTCTGTCTTTTTAAAATCAAGAACCAAAATTATGAGGGGTTTTGGTAAACTGCGTAGCAAGAACCTATTTCCACTGGTAGGGTCAGTAACTGAAGAACACACATGTAAGGTAAATAGCAAGAGAGGGCAGCTGGAGAGATTTTTTTTTTCTATAGAGCAACTTGTTATGATCTGGAATACACTGCCTGAAAGGATGGCGGACAAAGATTTAATAGCAACTTTCAAAAATGAATTGGATAAATACTTGAAAAGGAAAAAGGTTGCAGGCTGTAGGGGAAAAGCAGCAAAAGTGGGACTAATTGGATAGCTTTGTCTTAAGAGCCAACAGGCACCTTGGGCTGAATGGCCTCCTCCTGTGCGTATGATTTTATAATGAACACTGTAGATAAATAAACTGACATTCGAACTTGACTGTCCCAAATTAAAGCAGAGGATGACAATTTATAGAAACTGATTGATTTCATAAAAACTGGCTAATGGGACTTTTTAGACATCCCATTGTATCTTCAACATTAGGCACTAGAGGACATCTGCAGGCCAAGAAGCTTTCCAGAAATTTTTTTTTTCTTGCATAGTGTCTTATAATAGTATCAGGGTTTGCTCAAACTCTAACTGTATCAGGTTGGATCACATGTTTGGCACTGAGACAAACACTACATTTATCCTATTCTTATCTTACATCTGTTTTTAATGAACTCTTCAGATCTTCTTTTAGGGAGGTTGCAGCAGTTAAAATTTTTAATATTTTTAATCATGAAGCGCATAAATCTTGGAGCAGTATGGGAGGCAACTGAGGCAGTTGGTGCCATTCCACTGACTGGGAAAATCTGGCTGTGAATCCCAAACTTCTCTGACATCTAGTTACAGATTTCAGCCTGTTCATCGGTTTGCAGTACTCAGTGGCAGCAAAGAAGGGCAAAGAGAAAATTTGGGATTGGGTGCTGCATCTGACCAGCCTTGGTACCTGTTGCTTACTGAGACCACAGAGTCTCATTAACCACTTATCTTCACACTAGTATGTGAGTGCTTATGACCCAAAAAGAGCATAAGATACAGAAAATATGGATAACAACTTTTTTTTAACCAAGTTTTATCAACCCCAGATTTTATTCCCATCCATTCTCTCCCACATGTTGCTCTTCATCCTGGAGGGTATCTAAGCAGTGTTGGCAATAATTTTCAATACCTCTCTGGCCACAGGAGAGGTGCCAGAGGACTGGAGGACAGGCAATGTGGTACCGCTATTCAAGAAGGGAGGAAGGGATAAACCAGGGAACTACAGGCCAGTCAGTCTAACCTCAGTGGTGGGGAAATTATTGGAAGCAATTCTGAGGGACAGAATTAATCTACACTTGGAGAGTCAGGGATTAATCAAGGACAGTTAGCATGGTTTTGTTAAGGGCAGGTCATGTCTGACCAATTTAATTGAATTTTTCGAAGAGGTGACCAGGTATGTAGATGAGGGCAATGCATTTGACATAGTCTACTTGGACTTCAGCAAGGCTTTTGATAAGATCCCACATAGGAGACTGATAGCGAATGTAAGAGCCCATGGGATCCAAGGCGATTTGGCAAATTGGATCCAGAATTGGCTGAGTGGCAGGAAGCAGAGGGTGATGGCTGAGGGGTGTTTTTGTGACTGGATGCCTGTGTTCATTGGGGTTCCAATTAGATCGGTGTTGGGTCTCTTGCTGTTTGTGACATATATAAACGATTTAGACTTGAATGCAGGGGGGTTGATTAGTGAGTTCATGGATGACACGGGAGTTGGTGGGTTGGTAAATAGTGAGGATATAGACGGGCTGGTCAGATGGGCTGATCAGTGGCAAATGGAATTTAATCCGGATAAGTGTGAGGTGATGCACTTGGGCAGGACAAACAAGGTGCGGGAATACATGATGAATGGTAGGACCCTGGCAAGTACAGAGAATCAGAGGGACTTTGGTGTGCATTTCCACCGGTCCCTTAAGGTAGCAGGGCAGGTGGTTAAGTTGTTTAAGAAGGCATATGGGATACTTGCCTTTATTAGCCAAGGCATGGAATATAAGAGCAGGGAGGTTATGCTGGAACTGTATAAAACGCTCGTTAGGACACAGAGTATTGCGTGCAGTTCTGGAATCCGCATTATAGGAAGGATGTGATTACACTAGAGAGAGTGCAGGGGAGATTTATCAGGATATTGCCTGGGCTGGAGAGTTTTAGTTATGAGGAGAGATTGGATAGACTGGGTTTATTTTCCCTGGAGCAGAGGAGATTGAGGGGGGGCACGATTGAGGTGTATAAAATTATGAGGGGCATAGATAGGGTAGACAGAAAGGAACTTTTCCCCTTGATGGAGGGATCAATAACCAGGGGGCATAGGTTTAAGATAAGGGGCAGGAGGTTTAGAGGGATGTGAGGAAGAATTTTTTCACCCAAAGGGTGGTGGGAATCTGGAACTCACTGCCTGAAAGGGTGTTAGAGGCATAAAACCTCATAACATTTAAGAAGTATTTGGATGTGCACTTGCGATGCTATGGCATACAAGTCTATGGGCCTAATGCTGGAAAATGGGGTTAGACTAGTTAGGTACTTGTTTGACTGGCGCAGACTCGATTGGCCTTTTTCTGTGCTGTAGACCTCTGTGACTCTATGACTCAGTTACTGCCAGATCTCTGCCTGAGTACCCATGGCAGTGATTCATTTAGAGGTACCCAAGGGTACTGCAGGCTAACCTGCCCGCTGAACTTCTGCTCTTAGAAGAGCGACCTATCTCGGCTTAAAATCTGAGCTCATTCTGAATGACTTAAGGTGGGGGGGCTTGTTTGGAGCATAAACATTGTCATAGGCCTGTTGGGTCGAATCACTTGTTTCAAGCTGTAAATTCAATGTAGTTCATATTGTTGGTAAGTTATAGCTGTGAACTCAAATTCCGCTGAAGGTGTTCCTCAGGTAGGGAATGCTAGTGCGCCATTGTCAGCCTAGAGCAATTTCTGATGAGCATGTGGCACACCTTTGTCTTGGATTTCAGACGAACAAGGCTGAACAACTTCCTGTCAGTTGTGGTATGTAAGTATACACCCTCTGTAGATGACCTGAAGGCATACGATAATAGCAAAGAGAAAAATATGCCAAAAAATATCAGTGCCGGAGCACAATCCTGTTTGACCCCTTCTGCGGATATCAAAGGGCTCTGATGTTGCCCCCTCATAGCTGACCTTGCCCACCAGGAAAGAGGAGATCAGAATGAGCAGCTTTGGCAGGCAGCCACTTTTCTCCGGCAGCTGAAATGGACTGTCTCTGCTTACATGGTCAGATGTCTTGGTGAGCTCGATGAAGGCAATATTCAGTGGTCTCCTTTGTTCATGGCATTTCTCTTGCAGCCGCAGGACTGAGAAGATGATGTCACTTATAGATTTTCCAGCTCTGGAACCACACTGGGATTCAGGGCAGATGCCTTCAGCCAGGACCTGCAGTCTGACAAGGGCAACAGAGGCAAATACTTTTCCCACCATCTTCAGCGGGGAGATGCCTCAATGGTTGTTACATTTGCTGTATCACCCTTGTTCTTGTACAGGGTCACAATCTTTGCATCACATATATCCTGGGGCACTGCCCTCTCCTTCCAGTAGAGACTGAGAAATTTGTGCAGATGCTGCAAGAGTGTTGATTTACCATGTTTGGTGAATTCAGGCGGTATAGCACCAGCATCTGGAGTTTTGCCCCTGGCAAGTGAGTCAGTAGCTTTGCTAAGCTACTTCACTGTGACAAGCAGGCTTTTATAGTGTCCAGAGCTTCCTTGGTAATGGTGCTCTCCCTCAAGTACAACTCAAAGTTTGTTTATTGCAATTGGGGATGATTTCCTCTGCCTTTGTTTTCAATGGAGCTATTTTCTTTGCTAATGAACCTGTTACCTTTTTGATCCCAGGATACATGCCCTCTAACATTTTCTGTATAGAAGGCCATTTTTGTTTATTTATTCATGGGATGTGCCCACCCCGATTGTCCTTGAGAAGGTGGTGGTGAGCTGCCTTCTTGAACCGCTGCAGATCATGTGGTGTCGGTACACCCACAGTGCTGTTAGAGAGGGAGTTCCAGGATTTTGACCCAGTGACAGTGAAGGAACAGCAATATATTTCCAAGTCAGGATGACCTGTGGCTTGGAGGGGAACTTCCAGGTGGTGGTGCTCCCATGATCCACTGCCCTTGGACTTCTAGATGGCAGCGGTTGTGGATTTAGAAGGTGCTGTTTAAAGAGGCTTGGTGAGTACTTGCAGTACATCTTGTAGATGATGCACACTGCTGCCAGTGAATGTTTGTGGAAGGGATGCCAATCAAGTGGGCTGCTTTGTCCTAGATGGTGTCAAGTTTGTTGAGTATTGTTGGAGCTGCACTCATCCAGGCAAGTGGAGAGTCTCCCATCACACTCCTGACTTGTGCCTTGTGGACAGACTTTGAGGAGTCATGAGGCGCGTTACTCGCCACAGGATTCCTAGCCTCTGACCTGCTCTTGTAGTCACAGCATTTATATGTCTCATCCAGTTCAGTTTCTGGCCAATGGTAACCCCCCCAGAATGGCGATAGTGGGGGATTCAGTGATGGTAATGCCATTGAATGGCAAGGTGCGATGATTAGATTCTCTTTTGTTGGAGGTGGTCATTGCCTGGCACTTGTGTGGTGTTAATGTTACTTACCACTTGTCAGCCCAAGCCTGGATACTGTCCAGGTCTTGCTGCATTTGGACATGGGCTGCTTCAGTACTGAGGAGTCGCGATTGGTGCTGCACATTGTGCAATCATCAGTGAACATTCCCACTTCTCACCTTATGATAGAAGGAAAGTCATTGATGAAGCAGCTGAAGATGGTTGGGATGGATATTCTGGCAAAGATGTATCCAGTAATCATTGGCGCACCTTTTAGCAGTCTTCAGCAGCAAATGTATATATTCTCTCATGCCTGTAAAGAGTTTTGTTTGACCGTCAGTAGCAGCAAGACCAATGTTATGGTCCAGGGTGTTGCCATAGCTTCATCTATCAGCACTGACAATGTGATGCTAGAAGTTGTTGATAGCTTCACTTATCTAGGCTCCGCATACCTAGGCTCCACGGTCACGAGCGATCTGTCACTTGATGTTGAAATCAATATATGAATGGCAAATGCTGCAGTTGTGATGTCCAAACTGAATAAGAGAGTATGGAATAGTAGCAACCTGACTGAGAACACCAAACTGCAAGTCTGCCAAGGCTGCATCCTCAGTGAATTCCTGGGTGAGACCTGGACAACATATGCTAAGCAGGAGAAAAGGCTGAACAGTTTCCACCTTTGCTGTCTCAGATGTATCCTCGGCATCTCCTGGCAGGACAAGGTCACCAACTCTGAGGTCCTGGAGTGTGCTAATTACATCAGCATATGCTCATTGCTAAGCCAACAGCATTTGCGCTGGCTTGACCATGTTCAACAGATAGATGATGGCCATATACCCAAAAACCTTCTGTACGGTGAACTGGCCGCTGAGTCACAACCTCCTGAGCTTCCTACCTCCACCATAAGGACATTTGCAAGCAAGATATGAAGGTGGCAGACATTGACACTAACACCTGAGTGAAAGTCACTGACAGCCATGACCTCTGGAAGCTGACTGTATGGAAGGGCATTGGAAGAGGTGAACAGAAACAAAAAGATCAGCTGGCCAAAAGGAGGGCCCAGAGAAAACAGGCCAGTGAATTGTGCACCTTCTCAGCTGTCATCTTTTGCAGCAAATGTGGCAGAGACTGTCATGTCAGTGTGGAACTCCTGAGCGATGCTTGACACCATCGCAAACCGTCGTCTTACAAGACAGAAGGCTGCCATCATCCTCCACAATTCTGGCACGGTACATTCTTGACGTCTTCCAGGGCCTCCCCTCAAATAAATTGTCTTATTCCAAACAGCAACAACTTGCACTTGTATAACACCTTGATCATAATAAAAAGTCCCAAGGCGCTTCAAAGCAACGCTGACAGACACCATTTGACACAGCCTCGTGAAGAAACATTAGGACAGGTGACCAAAAGTTTGGCCAAAGAGGTAGATTTTAAAGAGCAGCTTAAAGGACAAGAGGTGTAGAGAGGGATTTCCAGAGCTTAGGGCCTAGTCAGATGAAAGCATGGCTACCAGTAATGGAGTGAAAGAAATCGGTGATGCACCAGAAACCAGAATGGAGGACTGCAAAGTCCTGGGGTTGTGTTACACTGGAGATAGAGATAAGAAGGGGTGAGGCCATGGAGGGACTTCATTTCAATTTTGAAATCAAGTTGCTCTGGGACTGGGGGCCTTTGTAGTAGAGTAAAGGGAAGTTAGGTGAACATGACTTGGTGCAAGTTAGGTTACAGGCACCAAAGTTTTGAATTGCAGATTCTTGAGGAAAATGTTTTTAACACAAAAAGTGATTAGGACCTAGAATACACTACCCCAGAGAGTGGTGGAGGCAAATTCAATGGAAGCCTTCAAAAGGAAATTGGACCATTATCTGGAGAAAGAAAAAAGAAATTGCAGGACTACGGGGAAAAGGCAGGCGAGTGGGAAGAGGTGAACCACATGGGATGCAGAGAACCGGCAGGGTTGTAATTGGCCAAATGGCCTCCTCCTGTGCTGTTAATGTTCTATATGATGAGCTCAAGTTTGTAGAGGGTGCCACACATGCAGAGAAAATAAAGGCAGACCCCTGCAATAATGCTGCATCTACTTTTTGTTTGTGACCTGAAGCTATTGACTTTATAGACCGTTTTCCAGCTGTGCAGATAATCTGCACAATTTACTGCTGATATATTTGCTGCAATTTTAACTCCGAGTAGGAGTCACTTGGGCACAGAGCCAAGGTGGGTGCTAAACTGCTCTGATGTTGACAACATGAAACCCAAGAGATCTTAACTCCATGACCTTATCTGTATCACCCCACTGAGTTAAATACCCAAAACTGGCGGGATGGCTGGCAAGCAGAAATGCAAAGCCTGGTAGGAGCACAGAGGTAGGGGAGGGGCTAAAACTTCCCTTTTGTGGCCCAAGCACAGGGCTCCCAATAGCAGAATCCCAAAGATAGGATAAGATCACTTGACCTTTTTTTTTTGGATGCCTCTTCTGTCTCCACTTCATGCCAGGTGGTACTGGTGGGCAAACCATAGCCCCTTCCCCACAGTTTCAAAAGCACTCTCAGTCCCAATGGCCCTACCTGAGTCCCGTTGGCCTTACCTGAGCCCCAATGGCCTTATCTGAGTCCAACCAGCATATTTAAAAAAAGGACTGCTGATTATCATCAACTGAGAAGAACATACTGCAGCCAAAATTTGCAAATCGGTTTGGGCAATTAACGGGGACACCCAACGAGCGATTTTAAGTGCCCAACAGCCCAGTTTCCATGGAACAGGGTTAAAGTTGCCCTTATGGAGTTTGCATGGAGGATCTCAAGTCTCTGTTTTGGAATTTATGGACATTGGCTGTGATCAGCAGCCTGTACATCTTTGTTTTCTGAAGTGATTTAATTGCTCTTATCTTGAATCTAGAATGATGATATTGTAGCTGTTTTGTTCATGTTTAAAGGACTGGCAGAGTGCTTAGGTTACTAACTGCACAGCTAGGTTTGTGAAACACTTTGGCTTCTAAAATGAAAGTTGAGATAAAAAGAAAAAGAGAGAAATGCTGTAAGTCACACCAGTCGGAAGATATTGAAAAGTTCTGCATTTATCTCGTGCCTTTCATGTCTTCCAGTCATCCAAAAGTACTTTACAATGAAGTACTTTTGAAATGAAGTCACTGCTGAAATGTAGAAAACCTGGCAGCTGATTAATGCACAGCAAGCTCCCATGAACAGCAATGTGATTATAAGCAGAATTTATTTTTTGGTTATTTTGCTTTGAGGATTAATATAGGCCAGGACATGTTTGAAATGTGTCCACCCAAGGGAGCAGACATGTCCTTGGTTTAATGTCTCATCTGAACAGTTCAGCACTCCCTCAGTACTGTAATGAGAGTGCCAACAAGGATTTTATGCTCAAGTTTTTGGAGTGGAGATTGAACCCACAACCTACTGACATTAGTGTTCTGGTTAATTTTGGTGAACAGTCCCATCCCAGTATTTGACTTGACCTTACTTGTTCAGAGGCTGATGTCTACTCGCTCCCCGCCCCACCCAGCAGCATGTAGACGTCTTTCATTTTGTTCTTTCAGTTCAATTTTAAATAATTTACATTGTTTAACGGAGTACATAGTAAAAGCTGGTTGTAAACTGCAATCCCTCTTCTATCTTCTTTGTTTCAGAGCGGTGGTGGTGACGTATCAGGAATGCCTCGGTGTCACCTACATAACTGTCAGTGAGGATTCCAGTCCTCGAATGATCATCCACAACAGATGCCCTGTTGCAATCATGATGAAAGAAAATATGAAAGGTAGAAATCTGATTTAATATCTCTGAACTGTGGTTACTATTTGTTTAAGCTTTGTACTTTGATTCTTTGAGACAACCAGTTTAACTTCAATATAAGAATGTGGAGGAGACCAAAACTGGGGGCCATAAATATAAGATAGACATTAATAAATCCAGTAGGGAATTCAAAAGAAACATCTTTCCTCAGAGTGTGGTCAGAATGTGGAACTCATTACCACAAGGAGTGGTTGAGGCGAATAATATGGATACATGCAAAGAGAAGATACATGGGAACACCACCACCTATAAGTTCCCCTAAATCCACACACCATCCTGACTTGGAAATATATCACGATTCCTTCACTGTCGCTGCCCTGGAACTCTCTCCCTAACAGCACTGTGGGTGTATCTACAACAAATGACTGCAGTGGTTCAAGAAGGCAGCTCGCCACCACCTTCTCAAGGGTAATTAGGGATGGGCAATAAATGCTGGCCTTGCCAGTGGCGTTTACATCCTATGATCGAATAATTTTTTTTTAAAAATGAGAAAAAGGATATGTCAATAAAGTGAGCTGAGGTACGGTGGAAGGAGGCTCATGTGGAACATAAACACTGGCATAGCCCTGCTGGGCCGAATGGTCTCTCTGCTGTAAAGTTCTGTGTAACTCTGTTGATTTTTTTTTTTTAGCATATCTTCAGGTTTTTTTTTTCTTTGGGGAATAGAGGGGAGGTCATGGAAGGATTATCAGGCTGTTATTGGCCCGTTGAACCATGTCACAAACGCACTTTCCGTGGCCAACAAGTGAGACTTGAATCCAGAGCTTCTGGCCCAGAGATTGGGATACCTCCATCACGCCTCCTATCAGATTCTGTTGATTCAGAGCCACCTATAATGGAGTAAAATCAGTTGGTGTGTGAATTAAATTCATACTTGCCATTGCGTGCTCTTGTTTCCATGGACCTGTGAGGTGCTTCATGGGCATAAGCTATACAGTATTAAAAGTTTAGATTTTGTGGTAAGGGGTAGAAACTCCATTATGCTGTTACAGGAATACTATCCAGTCATCCAGAATTGGAACAATGGAGGTATCAGTTCTTTCACTATACTGTCTGAGGCCAGAATTTTCCCTGAATTGCACCAAGTGCAGTGGCGAGCGTGTAAAAGGACGTTTTTCCACCTGGCCACAATGGAGGGGGAGGGGGTGGTTTCATACCTTATCGTCTGCTTCCCGGTGTGTCCCGCCTCATTATTAATGCACGCATGGAAAACACGCCGGATCGCTGACAGGCTGGTCCGGATTTGCCCGCCACGCTGTGACCTCAGCACTTCCTCACTCTGGTCGCCATATTTAAAGCACACCAGAGCCCAGCCTACTTCATGTCTACAGACCAGGACTGCCCCAGGCGACAGATGGCCCCAAAAGCAAAGAAGACGGCAGCCCCCAAATTTAGTGACACCTTTCTGAGGCACATGCTAGACGCAGTGGAAGCCAGCTACAAACTCCTCTAGCCCCCTGCTGTGGGCAAACACCAGCCACCAAACTCACCAAACCAGCATGGGAGGCGGTGGTGGTGGTGGCAAGTGCCAGTGCCCTCCAAGAGAGGACAGCCACCCAATGCCGAAAGAGAGTGAATGATCTCCTCCATTCCGCCAGGTTAAGTCATTCTTCTTATCACTCCTGCTCACACACTCACAAACCCATCACACATCCACAAGGTTCGTACTCACTGACAGCTCAAGGGACATCACCACTGACTCTGTCACAAACACCCTCATCTCTCTTGCCCATTGTGTCTTCACGTCATTCATGGCACCACTCACACGCCACACATGCCAGGCATCCTTCTCATCTGGCCTGGCAGGCTTCTCACTTACACTCTCTCCATCTGTCTCCATGCAGGATAAACAAGCTCACAGTAAGAGAGAGACGTCCCAGGCTGGGGGTGGAATGCTGGACATCAAGGGCCTCATGGCCTTTGAAAATACAGCCATCCAGCTGGCTGGCAAGAATGTGGACCGTTCCTGCACAGACGGTAAGGTCATTGGTGCTCAACCAAGTGAGAATGCTGCACGGCAACATCTGTCAGACAACCATACTGTGGGTGACGTCTCCTGTTTTGCAGTCCCCTGCCATGCACTAGTTATCTCTCTTTTTCTCTCACAGGCACAGCTGGGAAGCAGCTGAGCCAGGTCATGGACTCCAGCCCCAAGGACGCCACGGAAGACGAATCCGCAGACACACCAATGGAAGTCCCGTCACAGCGCTCACTCACCCGCTACACCAGCGAAGAGACACACACCTCGGTGGGACCTAGTTCTACATTAGCCTCAGGGTCACAATCTGGTGTGCACGCTACACTGTCTGATCCACAGCAGGTGGAGGCAAGGAAATCCAAGGGTGCTGGCACTTGGAGTACAGCTGGAGGCCAGGGATCTGCTGAGACCCTGTCAGATGACGAGCCTCTGGACTCAGTTCTACCTCCGTTGCTGGAGCTGCAAAGATGATTTTGGGAGCATCAGGAAGGGCTGTCTGCTGCACTCCTCAGATTGCAAGGCACAATGGAGGAGTCAGTCTGCCTTTAGGCTGAGATGATAATGCCAGCATGCCAATGCACCGAGGTCAACACTAGTAGGATAGCGGCCGCTATGGAGACCTTGGTCCAGGATATTGGTCCTACGCTTATGCAGAAGTTGCACTTCATTACTGAGGCACTTGCTGGCATTCATCAGTGTCAATGCGAGAGGGATGGGGGGCATCTCAAGCTCACCCCAGCTGCCCCTTCCTCCAAAGGAGTCAGCCATGGGCCCTCAGGTGCCCATAGGGAGGAGGCTCAGCAGGTTTACACCCCGGGGCCATCCACCCAGGTGACTCTGGGAGTGCCCGGCCCATCCGATTCCCCTCTTCCTGTGACCCCTGCAGCTCCAGCTCCAAGAGCCAATGAGAGTGCCATTGCCACACCACACTACCCCAAAAGCGGGCCAGGACCCTCCAAGCCTTGGCCCTCCAGAAGACGCCCACCAAGGTCATCACAGACAGGGCATATCAATCAGCTGGCTGCCTCCACCTCCGTTGTGGATCCAGGGGGAACACCAAGATGCAGCAGCAGGGTTATCAATGTTAAGAAGATGTAGTTGCACAGTTGTGGGCACAGGTGTTAATCACTTGTACGTAACGTTCGCGATTGTAAATAAACTCTCAAGAATCTCTCCTTGTCTATGGTTCCTTGTTATGATAAGCAGTGTTCGTGTCACTCAGATGTGAAACCTTGTTTCCTACACAAGATGAGGCTAGTGTTTCAGTCCAGGGCCTCTTGCCTATGCAGCGTGTAACCTTCAGAGCAAAGTGACTGTCCAGCCTCACAATCACTTTAAACAACTGTAATGCCTGTACCTCGATGTGGCTTGTCATTGCTGCCAGAATGCCATGAGCACACGTCATAGAATTTTGTGATTTTCTCTGTGGGGCTGACTCCCCATCTCTGCAGCATCTGTGACCAGTGACAGTGTGGCCCTGAAGGGGACAGGCGATGAAGGCTGCCAAAAGATTAGGTGCTGTTAATGTATCACCGCTGTGTCCCCATGATATGGCCTTGTTCATAGAGCGCAAGCGAGCTGTCCTCAACCAGACAGGAGTCAGACGTTCGCAAATGCAATGTGAAAATCTATGGAGTATCCTCACTGCGTGTCATCATCATCCTCCTGAAATCTTGCGAATTTTAGGGCCTTTGCGTACTGAGGATATGTGTGCTGCCATCAGCCGCACAGGTGTCAGATGTTCACAGATGCAATGTGAGGATGTCAGGAGTGTCCTCACTGCATCTCGTCATCATCCTCCACAAATCTTGCGCTGTTAGGGCCTCACGAGCATGCCTGCCTCATCTGGCCAGTGCAATGGCCTTATTGCCGGCATCCTCATCTTCTGGAACCTCATCACCCTCACCCCTTTCGATGTCCTCCTCGTCAGATGAGAAATGCCGCTCTTCCTTCTCCTTCTCAGCCAGGTCCTTCCCCCATTGCAGCACCAGGTTGTGTAGCACGCAGCAAGCTATGATGATGCGTGACACCATCTGGGGACTGTATTGCAGTGCTCTACCACACCTGTTGAAGCACCGTAACCTCATTTTCAAATGCCAATCACGTTCCCCATCAAAGTCTGGGTTGCGGCATGAGGCTGCCATGTTCTCTGTGGGTAGCCCTTGTCCCCAAGGAGCCAACCCTGCAGCCTCTGTGGCTCCTGGAAGATGTCAGGGATCTGAGATCTGCTCAGGATGTAGGAGTGGTGGACAGTTCCAGGATATCGTGCGTGATGCATTTGTTGTGGCTGCAGACCAGCTGAACATTCAGCGATTGGAAGGCCTTGTGGTTGACTTGCTAGACTGCTTATTGCCACGGAGATCTAAGTGCCACATGAGTGCAGTTGATGGCACCCTGCACCTGTGGGAAACATGAGATCTGGGCCAATCCCAGCGCTCTTGCTTCCTGGCTTTCCTGATCCCGGGTGAAATGCACAAATTTCTGTGCCCTCGCGAAGATGGTGTCCGTGACTTCCTGAATACACCTGTGGGTGGAGGCCTGCAAGACCCCACACAGGTCACCTGTGAAAGCCCTGGCAGGAAGCACCGGCGTAAAAATTGAACACCGCGGTCACTTACACTGCCAATGGCAATAGATGCCCTCCTAGTTCTCATGGCGCCAAATCCTGCAGCAGGTGGCATATGTGACTGACCAGTTCCCTAAATGTGTATAGTCTTTGGCGACACTGGTTCTCGCTCATCTGCAGGAAAGACAAGCGCCGTCTATAGACCCCGGGTCTACCGAGGTGCCGACGAGCGACGGCTTGCTGTAGATCTTCAGCTGCATCTGGAGGTGGCCCTGCTGCCCTTCCTCTTGAGGGTGGTGCTCCTCCCTTTGCCGAGCCAGGCGCCTCTATCACATTCTTCTGCTTCTCTCTGCTTCCTGTAAGCCATGAGGCATACAGCTAGATCACCAGGCTCCATGCTCCTGATGTTCTCCTGCAGCAGGCAGGTGGTGGCGTAGTGGTATTGTCAATGGGCTAATAATCCAGAGACCCAGCTTCATTCTCCGGGATTCCGGGTTCAATTCCCATGGCAGTTGGTGAAATTTGAACCCAATAAAAATCTGATGATTGTTAATGCTGACCATGAAACCATTGTTGATTGTCGTAAAAACCCACCTGGTTTGCTAATGTCCTTTAGGAAATCTGCCGATCCATAACAATGTGGTTGACTCTTAATTGCCCTCTGAAATGGGCAAGCGACTCCGTTCTCAAGGGCAGTTAGGATGAGCAATAAATGCTGGCCTAGCCAGCAGTGCCCCCATCCCACGAATGAATAAAAAACGTATCAAAATATCAGAGAGAGAGAGAGAAACTCAAGGCTTAGCATATGTCTCCTAAGGACCTCTCTTGGTTAAATCTCCGGCTCCAGCTGCATCCACCATTTGAATGGCCAATGCATAGTGTGCTTCGTGGCTGCCCAAAACCCCACCCACCTCCGCCCCACTCTACTTGACTGATTGGTGGATGTTTGACTGTATGCTGTGCTCTCAGCTCAGGCGCAGGCATTCTCCTAACCTGCACTGCAAGACTGCACTGTTAGCTTGCACCATAATGGTTACTGTTCCAAACCTGAATAAATACATTGCAAGCATCTCCATCTGTCACAGTTCCATGCCCACCTTTTGCAAGGGAAGCTTGCCCAGTTGTCCAATTGTTCTGCAGCCCCCTAAAACGCATTAATTTGCAGTCTGCGCCCATGGGGCAGAAATTTCTAGAGCATTTAGTGGCACATTCATGCTTTCGCGTTATTTGAGTGGGCAGAAATGCTTCAGAGGTCCAACTCCATGCATGTCAAATGAGCTGCTGGTGAACGGTCTCAGCTGTGGAAGTTTGCTCACTTTTGACAAGCGTTACCAAGTGCGCGGCCACTTCCCTTGCTCTCGCTCCTCCCTGGTATGTGCTTGTGTACTTCCATCAGTCGGTGCTGTCTTAGGAGGGGTTGGAGGGGGTGGTTTGATTCCAGCAAGTGAGCAAAATAAGGAGATGCAAATACATTAAAATTAAGTCCCCGATGTTGGACAGGGGGAAATGCATCCCACCACTGATGGGGGGAGGGGATAATCATGTCCTGAATTTATGTCATTGGGAAATGAGACGCGGGCCATCTCTCACTATTTTATGCTTACACTGCCAAACACGCCGATGCAAACAGGAGCAGAAAAGTCCGCCTTGACTCCCCAATTTTGCACTGCTTCTCTTAATGAGTTTTAGAATATATGGAAATTACAGTGTGGAAACAGGCCATTCAGGCCAACTGTTGCATGTCAACATTGATACTCCGCACAAGACTCGTCACACCTTACTTCATCTCACCGATCATCGTATCCCTCTATTCCTTTCTCCTTCTTCTAATTATCTAGCTTCTGCTTAAATGCATAGCATATTTGTCTATAACTAAATCTGAATTTTTTTGTGGTATTTTAGATGCCCCAAAGTGTGCAGTTCATTGTCGAAAAATTCCCGGTGAGTCTTCAGTTCATCATGAGCTTTATCATCAAGTTTGGAACTTCCCTGACTGCAAAACTGAAGAGCACTTCCCCAGTATCCACCTCAGTCTGGTATCTCCATCTGATCTCTCTGAGGAATGGAGCGATCTCATTGATCTTAATAGTCCTGGGACTCAGGTGAGATGTTGCAATTTTGTTTTATCATTGTCCTGTGTTTACCTGTCATATAATCATATTTTTTCCAGTTTGGGTGATGGAAAAGGTTTATGTTCTGGCTTGTTGTGTTCCCGTGCAGATAAGTGCAGAATAAATAGGAGCTGGAGTGGGCTATTCAGCCCCTCGAACCTGCTTCGCCATTCGATAAGATCATGGCTGATCTGGTTATGGCCTTAAATCTACTTTCCTACCCCACCCCTACCCCCACCACCCACCCCCCATAATTCTTAATGCTCTTGCAAGTCAAAAGTCTGATTTTTTCAAGGTTAAGTTAGATAATGACCCAGATTTACTGCTCTCTGGGCAAGAGGATTCCAAAGATTAGCGACACTCTGAAAGAAGAAATTTCTCTCATCTCTATCTTAAATGGGACACCCCTTATTTTTAAACTGTGCCACCTAGTCCTAGATTCCCCATGAGGGGAAACATCCCCTAAAATATATTTATTCTATCTGCCTCAACTACTCCTTTTTCCCCATTCTTACCACTCCTTGGGTAAAGAACTTTTCCTGAATTCCCTATTGGGATCAAGCTGATGACTGATTTATCATTCTTCATGTCCAATGCTTCCATGTCCTTTCTCATGGATTAGCATGACATGTTTGCCCACTTTCAATGCATTGACGAAGTACGGGGAGTCAGTGGCGGTTTGAATGTATGCAATCTAAGGCTTGTTTTGTGTGTCATTAAGTGACCATGCTTGTGTGGCTTCATGCTTGATACTCTCGGAAAATGTGAGTGTAACAAAGTTTTCATCTTGACTAAGTGCTGCCAAGGCATGCATGAGTGCAGTGAAAGAGCTGTGAGGTTGTATGAAGGCTTGGCACAGAAAAGCATTAAATGTGCATCATGTTGACAGACAACACATTGATAGAGATTTTGAGCCTGTAATGGCACAGCTGATGGTAAATGCTGAGTTGTTCAAATCCCAGAGGGAAACCTGAGACAACTGCCAGAACTATTTTTGCAGTTTGTATATTTCGGGATACTTGCTTTGAATTCAGTAGTAATAAGATCACCGAGCCTTATAGGTCTTTACAAAACTAGGTTGAACATTTATTAATAAGAGAAATGGTTTTAAGCAACAAATATGTCTACAAATTAGTACTATAATAACTTCTAAGTCCCCTAATTAATCTGATTCCCAATTGCACCTCTGTTAAGGCAACAGTAAAGCACATAGATTTTAAAAGACCCAGGCAAAGAAACATGATACCCAGAACAATGCAATTCAAACTGAGTTTTCTTAACTTCAGCTCTTTGTAGACAACAGCTTGAGACATGGAAGCTGAAGGCTTTTCACACTTGTTAGATCTTAAAATGCTTGCCTCTATACACAGCCTTCTCTCCTTTGCACATATTTTCTCCTTTGAATGCAAATTCCCATTGTTTCACTATGCCTTTGGACTTTACCTCCCTAATCATAAAGAATTATCATAATATCAATTTTGCCAGTAATCTTTGGGAAAAATAAACACTCTGTTTCTGAACTTCACCTGGCTAGGTAACACATTTCACCCCTCCTTTGAAAACAATCTAGTGTGGTTTATTTAAAAAATGCAAATGCTCTTTTGCCCCTTACATTCTAAACTTCCCCAATGTTTACCTACTTAACATTTCAACCCTAGCTTATCTTCTAATACATCAAAGCCTTCAGACCAGCTGCCTTTAATCAAATTAATCACACACACACCCTACCACTATTTTACAATAAATTCCAATGACATTATATCTTCCTGACAGAGCCATCTGCTGAACCATTGTACAGTAGGTTATGTCATATTCTTTAAAGGCTATGCATATTGGCCTTTCTGGCAAGGAGATTGGAGTATAAGAATAAAGAGGTTTTGCTACAATTGTGCAGGGTTTTGATGAGACCACATCTGGAATATTGTGTGCAATTTTGATCTCTACATTTAAGAAAGGATATACTTATATTGGGGGCAGTACAGTGCAGATTCACTAAATTGATCCCTCGGGTGATGAGATTGTCCTATAATGAGAGACTAAGTAAAATGTTCTTATATTCTCTGGAGTTTAGAAGAATGAGAGGCGATCTCACTAAAACCTACAAAAGTCTAAAGGGGTTTGTTAGGGTAGACACTGAGATACTATTTCCGGTAGTCGGGGAACCTAAAACATGGGGGCACAGTCTCAGGATAAGTGGCTGATAATATAGGAGCTGGATGTGGGTGCTCCATTGTCGAATACATTTAAGGCTGAGATAGACAGGAGTTTTGGTTTCTCAGGGAATTAAGGGATATATGGGAAGCGGGTGGGAAAACAGAATTGAAACCCAAGATCAGTCACGATCATACTGAATGGCAGAGCAGGCTCCATGGGCTGTATGGTCTACTGCTCCTATTTCTTGCGTTCTAAAGGCTCCCACTTCTCAAACATCTGTTCTCATGCAGTCTCTGACAACAACGTTGGTCTGATGGCTGCTCCCTTCACCAGGCACCACCTGACACTCACCTGATACAGGAGCACATCAGCTTCTTTAGATAATGAAACAAGATGTTTGAGGCGGGCCTGCTCTGCCTTTTGCCCATGGACTCCATTTTGAGGCTGCTTGACCTTTGGCCCTAATGTGTTGCCACTTTTCCATTCCCCTAACCCTAATACAGTCTTTGGAAATATTGAAAACTCATACAAGTTATGCCTTGAGTCATTAAAGGAATCAATTACTTTGAATTCCCTCTATTACTTTCAAGCGGTACATCTTTTAAGGTTTGAGCAGCAGTCCTATAAAATCACCATGCCAGCCTTCTGAAGGGCTTCCTCCTACACACTGATTTGCACAAGGCTCAATTTTCACAGGGCGCATGCTGAAATGATATGGCATCACAGCATCTCTTGAGGCCAATCATTGTTGGTATCGAGGTGGTGATCCTGACAGCTTTTCAGCCAGAATTGCTGAGTCGACATTACAGTGTGTACAGGAGTATGAAGTCCCTGAGCTAACGAGATATGCCTTTGCACATCAGTCAGGAAAATCTAGAGTATAAACTCTGTGAATAAGTGGATATACCTGGGTATCCCATGTGAGAATCCTCAATTGTCCGGATGGGGCATGCCTGGAGCATGAGAAGTCCAGATATAGAAATCAGGAAAACCTGGACATACACGTACAAAATCCAGTTCTGGTACTCAGTTGATGGAGTTGAGTTTTTTTTTAATTAAATTGAATGAGCAATGAAACACTGAGGGATTTTCCCTAGTTTTCTCCACTTTAACTTCACTTTTATCCTGAAAGTAGTGATTTATTGTGGGGAAACAATTCCATAGACGGCAGCTGCCCTGGGGTTTGCCATTTTTGCCAAAATTGCCTATTTTCGTATACGAGCTATGTAGTCATCAGCTTCTCGACAATCGAGTGTCGACCTGAGGCTGATCGTCTTTAATGATGTAAAAATATGAAGGCTTTTTAGCCTCTGTCATTGGCTGATGATTGGAAAATGTCACCAAAGTTGATTTTCTCCTTCTGTATTCCTTGCTGCACACTGCACCTCAGGAACGCTGAAGCCAAGTGTAATCCTGTGCCTGTTTTAGCTGGCTTTAGATAATTCAACACAGACCTGAACCTTTGTGGGTCTGTACAACTTAATACTGGACCCTGTAGTACTCTTAAGGGACCGTCCATTTGAACGATTTCTGTTTGAAATCTCTGATTTCTGCTTGAACAACAAGACAGATTAACCTTTATTTAAATGTAAACGTTTTCTTCACCCAATCCTTCATTCAAGATGACATGTTTCTGCTGAGTGAAGCATATAGATTAATACCAATACCATTTAGGATCAGTATGGTTTTACACTAAATGCCAACCATGAAATGTAGTGAAAGGTTTTGCACCACTTTATAATGTCTGCAGATAATGTTTAGACAAACAAGCTATCCAACTCAATTTTCAGCATGCAGGACAGATTAGCTGACTGCTGGAGGGTTTAGCTTTAAGAATACATAAACTTGGATTTTTTTTATTGAATTTATTTTGTTCCCATCTTTCCTCTACTCAGGTGGTGTTTCTGCCTGGCTACGGCTGTGTATATGTGGATATCAGTCATCACTCCAGCACCATAACCGTGACCATGGCTCCAGAGGGTAGAGCTGGCCCTGTTCTGACCAGCCTTCATGGGTAATTACCTGCATGCACTCCACATAGATTACAGATTAAATAATTCGAGCTACAAAAGAAGGTTGATAGAATCATTCAGCTCAGAAGGAGGTCACTCAGCCCCCTATATCTGTGCTGGCTCTTTGAATACTTTCAGGTATTTATTCCAATTCCCTTTTGAGAGTTATTGTTAAATCTCCTTCCATCACCCTTTACAGACAGTGGATTCCATAACATAACATCTTGCTGCATAAAAAAATTCTTCACTTTCTTGCTGGGTTTTTTTTGCTTTTTATCTTAAATCTGCATCTTCTGCATTACTTGCTCTCCTGCCAATACAAATAGTGAACTAGAACCTCAGTTAAACAATTAAAACTCCTTTATGCATCTTTTTAAATCTTTTCTTTTAATCCCTTTTACCTCCATTTCCAAGTCAGTAGAACATAGCCCATTTGAATGCCGTCATGGGACCTGTGTGGTGACCTAAAATTAGCAGGGTCCCCATTTTTTTGTCACTAGAAACAGCCATGCTATTCACACAATTTATGGAGGGCTATCAATGCTACAAACCTCGTAACAGTTTTTGTAAAAACCCTAAGGAAGTATTTATCTTATTAAGTCAAAATAGACCCTAAACTGATTAAGATTGACAATTGAAGATGACATTTTCTTCAAACTGTTTTCCTGCAATGTTTGCCGTTGATTCTGGTGTATAATTTTCTGGTAGGTGGAATAATTTGTTTTTAAACCAAAAGCCAGCTTGGGGTCCAACACTCCCACCAACAATCAAGTAATATTAGAGCTGTGATAAATAGTAAAATGTTTGCTCATTTGAAACATGCAGATGGCTCATAGCAACAATCGTCTTCCCTGCACAATGACTCACAACACCTCCAAAACTATACATGCGGTTTAAACGTTGCAGGATGTGTTGCTGCAGCTTTTTCCACCAGGAACCAGGTTTCATCTCCTCGGGTCTTGCTGTACCCTCCTGGCCTCTGTGCCAAACACAAAAAAGTAAGGAATAGTGGACCATACGGCTGCCTGAGCCTGCTCTTTAATCAGGCCATGGCTGCACTTTTACATCAGCTCCACTTTCCTGCTCTCTCCACATATCCCTTGATTCTCTTAGCGCCCGAAAGCCTTTCAGCTCAGCCTTGAATACTCAATGGCTGAGCCATCTAGTTTGAAAATTTCAAAGATTCACAACCCTCTGAGTGAAGAAATTTCTCATCATCTCAGTCCTAAATGGTCAACCCCTTATTCTGAATCCATGATCCCCTAGTACCAGACTATCTAGCCAGGGAAACAGCTTCTCAGTATCTGCCCTGTCAAGCTCTCCAACAATTCTCTTTTTGTTTCAATGAGATCACCTCTCATTCTTCAAAAGTCCTGAGAATATAGACCCATCCTACTCAACTTCTCCTCATAAGACAACCCTCTCATCCCAAGAATCAATCTAGCGAACCCTCTCTGCATTCCCTCTAGGACATTCCTTCAGCAAAGCAACCAGAACTATACACAGTACTTCACGTGCGGTCCCACCAAAGCCCTGTATAGGTGCTGCAAGACTTCTTTACTCTTGCACTCTAACCTGCCCTCCTGCCACACCCCCACCCTCTTGCAATAGAGGCTAACATACCATTTGCCTCCCTAATTGCTTGATGTATCTTCATATTGAGAGCGGCAGGACAGAGCCCTAGTGTAAAGTGGATGAGCTAGGAGGAAATGTTAGAGAAACTCAAGCTTTACTGTCTCATAGGCAGGTGATTCAGCAGGGAGCCTCATTATGCAAAAGAAGTAAGTGAAAACCCAGAGCATTCCTTATAGAAAGTCAGGGCCAGGGGACATAAATGGAAATTATTGCAAAGTAAATATCAGGAACAACTCCTTCAATCAAAAGGTTGATACCTAGGGGGTCCAGTAACATAGTGGCTATGTTACAGGCCTAGTAATTCAGAATTCTGGACTAATAATCATGCGTTCAGATCCTAAGATGGCAGGTGGGAATTTAAAGTGAGTTAATTAAATAAATCTGCAATAAAAATCTAGAACTGGAAATGGTGACCAGATTGTCTTAAAAACCCACTAATACCCTTTAGAGAAGGGAATCTGCCATCCTTATCTGCTCTGGTCAATATGTGATTCCAGACCCCAGAGGTTGACTTAACTGCCCTCTGAAAAGGCCACTCAGTTGTGCCAAACAGCTACAATAGAGTGTAATCTTGTTGGAAGTACATTCACCACATGGACTCACCACCGCAATTGGGGATGCACATTAAATGCTGGCCTTACAATGATGTCCACATTCTGTAAATGAATGAAGAAAAAACGTTTGGAAGAATCTACCAAACACATCGCTAGAACAAAGGTATTGGAGATGTTCAGAATATAACTGGATGGGTGAGTTAGGATACTTGGAAGCATTAATTAGCGTGCTGAAAGCTTTCATAGACCCATTGGTTTTTTTTATTGAACCCTGATTCATTACGTACTTAAGTGTAAAATCTACATTTATCTCTTGCTTGGTGCTTCAGTGGTTAAAAATCAACCCAGGACTTCCATTTAAAAAAATGCTCCATTGGACAAAATGGAAAATTATCTTCAGCATTATTATAGAAACTAGAGAACATACGATGAGGAGTAGGCCGTCCAGCCTCTCGTGCCTGTGTTCGGCCATTCAAGGAGATCTGTGACCTAACTCTATATTGCTGCTTTTGCCCCATATCCCTTAATACCTTTAGTTAGCAAAAACCTATCAATTTCAGATTCAAAATGAACCATCTGTCATCAATTGCTCTTTGTGGAAGAGTGTTCCAAACTTATGCCACTCTTTGGGCAGACTTTTCAGTTCAGTGGGCGCAGTTGGCAGGTTCAGGATTGTCCGGGGAACAGACCGCCGACTGTGATCGGCCCCCAGCCAGTGTGAAGCATGCGCTCAAAGGCTCAGCACTGCTGGGGTGGGGGGCGGGAGGAGGGCCAGCGTTGGAGTCGGCGCAGGTGAGCGCTCACAGAAAGCTCCCTGAAGGCAGAGAGCTGCGACAGGGAGCTGAGGACCTGCACAACCTAGAGTTAAGGTCACAGAAACCGGGAAGAAATGTCCAAGCTTCATTAACAGTCACCTGAAAACGTAGGTAATGAAAATGCTGTCCGCAGAAATTTATTTTAATTTTAATTTATCGCAGAAATCTCAGCCCGCCCGTGGATAAGGTTTCCTGAAAAGTTCAGAGGTGCCTGGCTGATTCGCCTGCCCGCCAACCATAACGTAGGATGGGCAATAAAAGAGCTCTGTTAATTGCATTGTTAATGGGCTTAATTGCCCCCTTAATTGTCGGTGGGCGCGCTTCCAAGTTTAGTGCATGCCCGCCGACCGAAATATTGCGCTAAAGCCGTGGCGCTTGCCCCCAACGTCATCACACGCTATTTCGCACTCGAACAGGTTGGGCGTGCACCCGCCCAGCTAAGTGAAAAATTCTGCCCTTTTTGTGCAGAAGTGTTTTCTACTTTCACTCTTGAAAAGCCTGGCTCTAAAATTTTAACTATGCCCCCAATCCTAGACTTCCCAACCGGCGGAAATAATTTCTCTCTATCTACCATGTTTCCCTTAATATCTTGAAAATGTCAATCAAATCTCCCTTAACCTACTGAATTCCAGGGAATACAACCCTAGTTTGTGTAATCCTTCCTGGTAATTTACTCTGATATCATTCATCCATTCTGTCATTCATTTACACCATGGCTGATCTGTACGTCAGATCTATTTACCTAACTTTAATACATATCCCTGGATACCTAATAAACATCTGTCTTTCTCCGTCTACAGAATTTCAATTGTCCCTCAGAATCCACAGCTTTTTGAAGGAGGGAATTCTCGGGCCAGAATCTTTGGGTCGGCACGCGGGGGTGAGCCCTGCTCGCTGATGCGTAAAGTGATGCGCGGTGATGTCAGGCGTGCATCCCGACATCACCGCGCATCATTTAGATCTTCAGTTCGGCGGGCGTGCACTGGAGTTGGCAGCGCACCCGCTGAGTTGTCAAAGATATATTAAGGCCACTTAAACACTAATTAAAATAATTAACGGAGCTGCCCGTCCAACCTTAAGGTCGGCAGGGGGGAGGCAGGTGAAGAGCCCAGGCGGCCTTCGCATTTATCATGAAACCTCATCCATGGGCGGGATGAGGTTTCATGAAGGATTTATAACCCAAAAAAATTTCTTTATTATGATTCATTGACATGTCCCAGCTCACGTGACACTGTCACATGAGGGGACACGTCTGAATTTTTTTTTTCTATCTCTATTTAAGTTTTTAAAATTTAATTAAAGAGCGCAGGCCCTGACTCAGCCTACTCCCGCTGCCCGCACAGGGAGCACTCAGCGCTTCCGGGTGCACGTCACGCTGGGTGGGTCTTAATTGTCCTGCCCACGTAAAATGACGGCTGGGCGTGCGCCTGCCAGTGCCCGCTCCCGCTGAGCCCCCCCAACAGGGAGAAAATTCTCCCCCAGATTTCCATTATGCTTTGTATGAAAAAATGCTTCCTAATTTTACTCCCAAACGGCTGAACTTTCATTTTATGATAGTGCTCCCTTGTTCTGGATTCTACCCCCAGAAGAAATAGTTCTGCCCTATCAAATCTTTTTATCATTTTAAACACCTCCGTTAGGCCAACCTTCTAAACTCAGGGGGACACAAGCGCAGTTTTTCTAACCTGCCCTCATAATTAAACCCTTTACGGCATGGTATAATTCTGCTCAGTCTCTGCTGTGCCCACTTCAGGATCTGTTTATAATCCTTAAGGTACGGTGCCTAAACCTGAGTGCAGTACTCCAGACGGGACCTGAGCAACTGTGGTATAACTTCCTCATCTTTGTATTCACCCCTTTGACATAAAGGCTAACAACCCATGTGCCTTTCTGATGATGTATTGCACTTGTGAACTAATTTTTAGTGACGTCTGTGCCCGGACACTCAAATTCCTTTCCTCCTCTGTAGTGGCTACTCTCTCACCATTTAGAGAATGTTTGCAGAGAAAGTAAGGTGAGGGAGCATTGGAATACTCAAGTCTGGAGGTGACAAAGATACCAATATGGTAATTTGCTCAGCCGATGCAAGGGTTCTTCATCTCATTGTTCAGCCAGGGACAAATTAACACAAGCCAAGTTCAACTCCTGACCCTAGGATATCCGAGCTAGTCAGCCACCCAACAATCTGGTTTTGCTAGAAAGCAGCTTGGGGGCTTTTGGCATTCGAGATTTCAAAAAAAATAGTTTGTGGCTGCTAGGCTAAAAATGGTTAAAATCCAGAAAGATGACAATCTTTATGAATAGCTGGTCTGATCCTTATTAGCAGGCTCATGAGAAGCAGTTCAAAGAGCTTTGTGCACAGTGTTTGAGAAAACGGCACTTAGCATTTCCCATTTGTTCTCAGGAGAATTCTCTTAAATGTTTAAGAATTGTACAGTGACAGATGAATTGCATATCCTTAGTCTTTTGAGACTCTTAAAAATGCTTCTTGACTGTTGCATTTCTACAGCGCAGACAAATTTTAACCTTGTGTGGTTTTCTCTCTTTTTGTACAGGACACCGAAACAGGCCATTGCAATGAGAGTGCTGATCACTCAAGCAAGCCTGACGGTAAATGACGATGTGACCAATCACTGCAAATCTTCAGAATTGCTGAGGCTGACGCTGGACAATGTCCTGTTGAACCTCGCGCCAGTGGTGAATCGCTCCAGGCCCCCAATGCGGGAATTCCGAGCTGAGCCCGCTGATGGATTTGCGGAACTTTATATGCTCGAGATGTGTGTTGGGGACTTGCAGATTGACAATCAGCTTTACCATAAAGCGAGCTTTCACTTCCCTGCCCTGCTTTGCCAAGAGCTGAAACCTGAAAAACCGCAGTGGAGAAATGGTTCCAATTTGACACTTTCAGCTAGAGACCTTGACGACTACAAGAGCAAATGTTTTCTAACAGCTTGTGTCCTCCTAAGAGAGCAGAATTTTGCCTTCACCATGACAGAGCTGGACTTTGCATTGAAACCTGCAAGACTTTACGTGGAAGACACGTTTGTATATTACATCAAGACTCTGTTTAACACATACATCCCGGACACTGGACTGTACCGAACACAAGCGAGAATATCTTCCTGCTCAGCAAGTGACCTCCCTGTGCCTGAGCAAGTGGTCAACGCAACTCGAGCGCTAGTGAACCCAATCAAACTGCAGCGTTTGACCATTCACGCCATCAGCTTACTAGTCAGTGTCCATGCTTCAATAAAGCTGTACATTGCATCAGATCATGCTCCTCTTTCCTTCTCTCTCTTTGAACGAGGGCCCATCTACACCACTCCCAGGCAGCTTATCCATGCACTTGCCATGCATTACGCCGCAGGAGCATTATTTCGAGCAGGTTAGTACCGCCATTGCAATTTTGACATTCCCATTCAATGGCCAGAAGTGGGACATTCAACTTGGGCTAGGCCTGCGAAAACAAGCGATACCACAACGGCCACACATTCTACACCTCTTGGGAACAGGGCGAGGCCATTTAGCCCCTCAAACCTATTCCGCCATTCCACGAGATTATGGTTAATTTGTACCTAACCTGATATACCCACCTTTGCCCCCTATCCCTTAATACTTCTGGCTAACGAAAATCTATCAATGTCAGATTTTAAATTAACAATTGATTTATCATCATGTGGAAGGGAGTTCCAAACTTCTATCTTCGACTTGTTGAAATGTTTGCTAACTTCATTCCTGAAAGGCCTGGCCTGATTTTGCCTGTTTTATAGCCTTGGGAAAGGTGAAAGTTCAACTCTGTATTTTCCGGCTATTAAGAGGCTCTCCAGAATCGTCAACTTTTTCCCATTGATACCGATTGCTGTGCACTCTTCCTTAAAAGACAAGTGCCAGAAGAAGATAGCTGATCTCATCCTTGGGGACCAGAATTTGAGGTTGTACCATTTGCCTCAGAATCCTTGAACACCGGGGAAGGACTAGGTCCAACTCAAATGCTGTTGTAAGAATGGAGCTATTGGAATTCCCAGTTCAGTAATTCCAAGGCCACATCTAATTTCCTATCAGGACTCTTGCAAAAATATGGTAATCTACGTTACTACCTTGGATGCCGTAATTCAGACCAGGTATTCCAGAGGGAGAGGGCTAAAGCTCATCATTTCGATAGGCTCGAGGAAAATGGGAGTAAGGTTGGTGTGGGGGGGGTCGGGGGGAAGAGGAGTTATGTGGAGGATCAGCCATTATCTTACTGAATGACAGTAAAGGTGTGAGGGGTGGTATGTCCTATTCCAAATCCTATTTCTTATGTTCTATGCTGACACACAGTGAGATACAGGATGATGGCCATTTCTGTAGGTATGGGAACTGGGAATTCTATTGGTTTCTACCTCTGAGTCAGATCATTGCAGGGGTGGAGCTCTCCACTCCAAACAGTCCCATCGAGTGGAGACTGAGCACCAGCTCTGGGTTTTGGGCTGACATCCAGTGGTAATACTCACATCTGCTGGGTGTGGATGGCTCCTCCTCCTCATATAGATTGTAGCACTCTCTGAGTCAAAAGGTTGTGGGTTCAAATTTTGCTCTAGAGACTTGAGCGTGAAAATTTAGGCCCCAGTGCAGTACTGAGGGAGTGATGCACTGTTGAAGGTGCTGTCTTTTAGAACAAAAAACAAAGAAAAGTACAGCACATGAACAGGCCCTTTGGCCCTCCAAGCCTGCGCCGATCATATTGCCCGTCAACTAAAACATTTTGCACTTCTGGGGTCTGTATCCCTCTATTCCCATCCTATTCATGTAGTTGTCATGGATGAAATGTTAAACCAAGGTCCTTCGTCTCCCTAGGTTGGGTGTAAAAGATCTCATGACCGTTTTTTGAAGAAGCACAGGGCAGACCTCCCCACTGTCCTGGCCAAATTTTATCTCTCAATCAAAATCACTAAAGCAGATTACCTGATCATTAAATGTTTGTGGGTGCTCCTGAGAAAATTGGCTGCCCTTTTCTCTTCATTACAACAGTGACTACACTTCAGAAGTATCTCATTGGGTTTGAAGGGATTTGGGGCATCCTAATGTCATGTGAGGCGCTATAAAATGCTAGTCTTTGCTTGTTTTGAATTTTTACTTGCTCTAATGTGTAGCCATTTGTCATTGATATTTTTGGTTTATGCTCCATGTAGGTTGGGTTGTTGGCTCCCTGGAAATTCTTGGAAGTCCCGCTAACTTGGTGCGAAGTATTGGGAATGGGATAGCAGACTTCTTCAGACTCCCATATGAGGGACTGACCCGTGGTCCAGGTGCCTTTGTCAGTGGAGTGTCCAGGGGAACAACTTCATTTGTAAAACACATTTCCAAAGGTAAATGTTATTTTTCTCGTTGTATTTAAAGCCCACATTCTTACTCAGTCCATGTGACGCACAATATTACTTTGAAATCAGAAACTTGAAACTTCTGTTGGGCAAATAAGGAGAACCACATTGTACTGGTTTCTGAAATGGGCCTTGTCATGATTCAGGAAAAGCGTAGCTTGTAAAATAGTTTCATTATCAAGTCTTAATGGCCAGAATATTGCCTTTGGGGGCGGGGCCGATGCGCATAATGACGTGTGTTGACGTCAGGACACACACCTGGTGTCATCGTGCGTTATTTAGATATTTCGTTCGGTGGGCGTGTGCCGGAGGCGGCTTCGCGCCAGCCGAACTGTCAAAGGCCTATTAAGGCAATTAGGAAAGTAATTTAGCTAATTAACAGTGCTGCCCGTCCAGCCTTAAGGTTGGTGGGGGGCAGACGAAGAGCCCAAGCAGCCTTCATGTTTTTCAGGATACCTCATCCATGGGTGGGATGAGGTTTCCTGAAGGTTTAATAAAATCAAGAAATAAATATTGCTAAATTGACAAAGATGTCCCAGCTCATGTGACACTGTTCCATGAGGGGACATGTCTAAATAATTTTTCTCTTTATTAAAAAATTTCAATATGTTCTTAATCTCCCTGAGGCAGCTTCGTGCCTCAAGGAGATCGCTGCGTTCTTTCGAGTGCGTGCAAGCCCCGACTCTCCTTCCTCTCCCCGCCCGCACAGGTAGCGCTGAGCGCTATGGAACACGTTTTATGTTGGACAGGCCTTAATTGGCCAGCCCACATAAAATGGCAGCGCACAGCCTATTGCGGGCGGCGATCGGCTCCATGCCCACCCCCACTGTTCCCGTTCAGCCCACCCGACATGGATAAGTTTCTGGTCAGTATGTTTTTCCTTATAGTTATTTTTTTTTCATTCATTCATGGGATGTGAGCACGAATGTTAAGGCTGGCATTCATTGCCCATCCCTAATTGCCTTTGAGAAGGTGGTGGTGAGCCGCCTTCTTGAACCGCTGCAGTCCATGTGTTGTAAAAATGCCCAAAATGCTGTCAGGGAGGGAGTTCCAGGATTTTGACCCAGCACCAGTGAAGGAACGATGACATGGTTGCAAGTCAGGATGGTGAGTGACTTGAAAGGGGAGCTTGCCCTTGGGAATGCCACCACCTGCCTGCGGCCCTTGTTCTTCTCAGTGGCAAAGGCCAGGGGTTTGGAAGATGATGTAGAATAATAGTTAATATTCACATATGTATGTAAGTTATATGAAACATGTATAATTCATTAGAATGCCCTTCATTTGTAGGAATCAGCTATACTTTTGAGACCTGGTTGCCAAGGTGTATTAAAACTTAATTACTGTATGCACATATGAGTCTTACTGTTCAAAAATGGTAAAGATAGATAATTGGTTAGGAATGCAGAAAGTAGTAAATTTCTTCCCAATGTGCAGTTGGCAAAAGTACAGTTTTAAATAGCTTAAACAAAAACAGAAACAGAAATACCTGGAAAAGCTCAGCAGGTCGGGCAGCATCGGCGGAGAAGAGCTCGGTTGACGTTTCGAGTCCTCATGACCCTTCAACAGAACAGATTTAAATAGCTTGCTTGCTGGTTTGAATTTCATTCTATGAAATCACGCCATCAGAATCTTTGATATAAAATGGAAACCTGAATGTTCCTCACATTATGCTCCCATGATGAGGATCTGAAGTCAACATTCAAACAACAAAAATGAAAAAACGCAATCCTCTAATTAATTCTAGTAATATGAGGTGAAATTGAAAGAAAACACCGTGTTCAGCTCAATAAGGTGGGGGGATTATTTTTACTGGAATTTGTATACATTTTTTACAGCAGAAATAAATGATGTAATGAAAATTCTCTTCCCTAAAGTGTCTTGTAAAAGATATCTTCACATCTACTTAATTGCAATCACATGAACATACCTGCGCCTTGTTTTTTAAATTGAAATTTCCCAAACCGATTTTGCTGTGCTGCACTTGCGTAATAGGCAGGATTTTTAAGGGGGCTAAATGTTCCCTCATTATCATTTTGTTAGTTCTTTTATATTCAGCTACTTAAGCCATTGCCTCACTGCAGGATTTGCCAACGTGTGAGTGAGGCACCTTTTAAAAATAAAGATGGTTGTCAAATGGACCCATAAGCAATCAGGAAGTTGTTGTTCTAATAGTATTAATAATAAATCTTTTCACTGATGACAGCAAGTCTTGTTGCAAGAAGAAAGTGGGATCATTTGTAGGATTAGGAGTATTCCAACTGCACCTCGACCTTTGTTCCATCATTCAGTTGGTTAATGGCTGATCTATATCATAACTTCTTCTCGTCGTCTTGGTTCCCTGTCTCTTAATAAATGCCATTGCCTAACAAAAATTCTTCAGTCTCAGATTTGGAATTTTCAGTTTTTGGAGAAGAGTGTTCCTGGGCCAAATTTTTGGCTCGACGAGTGGGGTGATGTCGGGAGTGTGTCCCGATGTCACCGCGTGTTATTTAGATTTTCAGTTCGGCGGACGCGCAGCCGACTTTGCTGTGCGCCCGCTGAACTGTCAAAGGCCTATTAAGGCCATTTAAAAACTAATTAAACTAATAAACTGAGCTGCCCGTCCAACCTTAAAGTTGGCGGAGGGGGCAGGCGAAGAGCCCAGGCGGCCTTCGCATTTTTCATGGAACCTCATCCACGGGCGGGATGAGGTCTCATGAAGCGTTTAAACTGAATAAAAATTTTTATGAAAGTTCATTGACATGTCCCAGTTCCTGTGGCACTGTCACATGAGGGGACATGTCTGAAAAAGTTTTCTTCTCTTTAGCTAAACTTTTAAAACTTAAACTAATCTCCCCGAGGCAGCTCTGTACCTCAGAGAGATTTCTGTGCTGTTTCGCGTGCAGGCTCCAGCTCAGGGAACCACCCCCTCCCCTCGCCCGCACATGAAGCGCTCAGCGCTTCTGGGTGCACATTACACTGGGCGAGCCTTAATTAGCCCACCCACATAAAATGGTGACCCAGCCCCACACAACCTCCCCCCCCAAACCGGGGGGAGAATTCTCCTCCAGATTTCTACAAGCCTCTGTATAAAATAAAATGCTTCTTGGCATCACACTTAAATGGCCTGACTCTAATTTTAATGTTTTGTTCCCTTGTTCTGGACTCCCCCACCAGAGGAAATAGTTTCGCTCAACTTACCCTAAAAACTCCATCAGTCATCTTAAACACCTTAATTAGACCACCCCTTAACCTTCCATACTCAGTCAAAGCGACCCGGAAACCAAGCTGAGGAACAATAGATGGATTTTAATTTTCAAAGGTAAGGTAATGTGCATTGGAAACTTGTAAGAAATTTTAAGAACAAACGAATAGACATGACATTAAAATAAGAAAAATAGAGGAATTTTGGGGGGAGAGTGAATGGTAGAAAGATGAAGGCAATTGTAGCAAAAGTGAAGCATTTAACAATTTTTAATTTGCATAAAATGGGATATTTTGTTTCAAGTTAACATTACAGCAATCTATTGCTGGACTCTGTCTACCTCTTCCTGTGATGTTCAGGTTATTCAGCCACACAGTATGTGTGCACTAACAGTTGACCAAGGAAGATGGAAATTTCCAGAGTTACAGTCGGTTTAATTGTGGTTCAGATTGGTATTCCTTTGGAGGAAAACTGTTTGCAAGACGGAGATAATCAATGAGATTTCAGCCATGCTGAACAACCTGTACGATCATAAAATATGATCATGCAACGCAGGTTAGAAGGAGGCCATTCAGCCTCGTGCACCTGCGCAAGCTTTTTCTAAGAGCTGTCCAATTAGTCTAAATCCCCTGCTCTATCCCCCCAAAGCCTTGCAAATATTTCTCCTTCAAGTATTTTCCCAATTCTCTTTTGAACTTTATTACTGAATCTGCTTCCACCGCCCTTTCAGTACGTTCCACATCTTCTGCATAAAAAACAAATTCTCCTCCTCTCCCCTGTGGCTCTCTTGCCAATTACTTTAAATCTGTGGCTCTCTGGTTTAATGACCCTCCTTCCACTGAATGATGTAGATGTAGCCAGGTTAAGGATTTAACAACAAAAAGGGCAGAATTTTCTGCCTGTTGGGTGGGCGGGCCCAATCCAATCTCTGGCGGGCGCGGAACTAATCCCCACCGGAGAAGTGGCCCCTGCTGCCACTTTAAGTGGGTGAGCCAATTAAGGCCCGCCCAGCATGATGCCCGGCGGGAAGCACTAAGCACTCCCTGTGCGGGCGGGATTCCCCAAATGCGAGAGTGCGCTCTTTCACGCACACGCACTAAAGAGTGCACATCTCCCTGAGGCTAAGTGCTGCCTCAGGGAGATTGCAGACAAGCTGAATAAACATTAAAAATAGAAAAAAAAAATCCTTAACATGTCCCCCTCATGTGACAATGTCACACGAGATGGGACATGTTAATAAATTTCACTAAAACTTTATTAAACTTTTTTAAACCCGACATGAAACCTCATCCCGCCAGTGGATGAGGTTTCATGTGCTATCAGAAGCCCACTGGGGCTTCTGGCCTGCCCGCCAGCCTTAAAGTTGGACGGGCAAGGCCTTTAATTGTTCTAATGATCCTGTCAATCCCTCAATTGGCCATTGACAGGTCGGACAGCTGATTTCACTGTACCCCCGCCTACCTGAAGATTTAAATGGTTCCCACCCGATGTCATCCCGCGTCATTTTGCACGTCGGCGAGCGGGCCCTGCACCCCCCCACCCCCCCCCCCCCCCCCCCCCACCCCCCACCCCCCTGCTCGCTGACGGCAAAATTCAGCCCAAAATATCGGTCAGAATTTAGCCCTTGTCGGGCGGGGACGGCCAGGAAGCCGAACAGCACCTGCGACCGAGGCCGGAAGGTGATTTCATGCTGGCAGGCCGATTAAGACCCGCCCAGCGGGAAAAACGAGCAGCCGAGCTCAGCCCTGCCTGTGCGGGTGGGGGAGGGTGTGCGAGTGGGGCCAGCGCAGACTTCACGTATGCGTGCGAGCGCGCACTCGACAATCCCCGTGAGGCACAGAGCTGCCTCGCAGATGAGGCGTGTTTAAAAAAATAATTATGAAAAATGTAATAAAACGTGCCCCCCCCCCAACTCCTGTGACTCTGTCACATGACCAGGGACATGTTATTAATTATATTTTAATTTATTTTTATTTGCTTTGGGAAACCTCATCCCGCCCGTGGATGAGGTTTCCTTAAAAAGTGTGAAGGCCGTTTGGCCTTTTCACCTGCCCCGCCAATCGTCAGGTTGGACGGGCAGTGAAAAATTTTGTTCAATTATATAATTAATGGCCTTAGCAGGCTTTTTATTTGCCAGCGGTCACGCTGCTGACTCCGGCACGCGCCCGCCAATTGACGCAGTCCGGACGCTCGCCCGATGTCAACGCATGTCGAGCTAAAAATTTTGCCCATTGTGTTTTAAAAAAAAAACTCAGCATTTTGACTACTAGTTCTAAAATGATTGAGAAAGGAGAAAAGGCTGTTTAGACTGGCACTCAGGAATCGGCCAATCGGTTAGAGACGAATTGGTTTCCTTTCCGATTGGTGTGGGACAGTGGGGCTGCCGTGTGGATCAATACGTTGGTGATCAAACGTCATGGTTCTCATTCTGTCTGCACTATCCTAATCATAAGAGTAGAGTGCAATTGGTGACAGCTAAATAATAACAATGGGGACAATTGATTGAAACATATAAGATCTTGAAGGGTCTTGATAGGGTGGATGTGGAGAGGATGTTTCCTCTTGTGCAACAATCTAGAACGAGGGGTTCACTGTTTAAGAATAAAGGGTCGCCTATTCAAAACAGAGATGAGGTGAAATCTTTTCACTCAGAGGATTGTGAACCTTTGGAACTCTCTTCCTGAAAAAGTGGTGTAAGCAGAGTCTTTGAATATTTTTAAGGCAGAGCTGGATAGATTCTTGGTAAGCAAGAGGGTGATAGGCTGTTGGGGGTAGGCAGGATACAGATTTCAGGTTACTGTCAAATCAGCCACGATCTTATTAAATGATGGAGCAGGCTCAAAGGGCTGAATGGCCTACTCCTGCTCCGTCTTCATATGTTCGTAAGGATCTTCACTTGATTACCTTTGCAATAAGAGAAGTTTTTATTTCCCTGGATGTCTTAGCTCTGGATATTCAGCCTGTTGAAATATTTGGGGCAGCTTGCATCCAGAATTGCACTGGGTCTGTCGGAAAGGGCAGGTTTAATTTGTCTTCCCTTTTTCCCAGTTTTGTGATATTTTTAATAATAAACACTGCTTATGCAGGTATATGAATCTAAAATAAAAGATAAATATTTGCATTTATATAGCACCTTTTTATAACCTCAGGACCTCCCAAAACTCTCTACAGCCGATGAAGTGTGGCCACTGTTATAATAAATGAAATGTGCAGCTAATTTGCATGCAGAAAGCTCCCTCAAGCAACGATGTGATAGTGATCAGATAATTTGTCTTTTTGATGTTGATTGGGAGATAAATATTGACCGGGATATTGAGGATAACTCTCCTGCTCTTCAAAATAGTGCAATGGGATCTTTTATGTCTTAATTATATATGTCGTTTAAAAAGAAAATACAGCGCCATGTTGACTCACTGCTTTGCGCATTTCTGTATAGGTACACTGACATCGATCACTAACCTGGCTACCAGCTTAGCTCGGAACATGGACCGGCTATCCCTGGATGAAGAGCACTATAACAGACAGGAGGAATGGCGAAGGCAACTTCCAGACAACCTGGGGGAAGGCCTGCGGCAGGGATTGTCCCGGCTGGGAATCAGTCTACTGGGTACGGCAATATTGACCAGCCTGATAATAAATCTAAAATTTAAATGTAAACCTCAAGAGCTCATCAGAGTAAATTCTGGGGATAGTCCTCCAAACCGTATGCATGTCGCGTTTTTGAATCTGTGCAGTATTAGAAGGCTAATAACCCCATCACGGAAGGCCATGCATTATAAAACAGACTGGTTTTCAATGATGGCGCTTTAATGTAAGTTCCATTATTGATGACTGTAAATGTGTCTACGATGTGTCGACCATTTATGTTGAAGCACTTCAGCTATGTTTACACGGTTTTAAGTTTTGTTTAAACCTTGAAGAAAATCAGTTCATAATGAAGGAACCCAGACCCAGCCTGTCCTGAAATTATTCTGCTTGTTTCAGGGAAATGAATCTATTAATCTCAATAAGATATTGCAGCTCTATGGCCTTGCTTTGTTTACAAAGCAGATTTACACGTATGTGGTGTGTTGCATTTTGGTGCATCCACAGGAGAATTTACCAGGGAAACGTACCCATTGTGTTCATTTTTCTTAGAAAAACTTTTGGTGTTAAAATCCATTTTGTAAGAGCCCTCCTTCAACTGCCTTTGATAATTAATATTTTTTCCCTTGGGGAGGGTGGTGATACATAAAGAGCTTTACACAAACAATGACAAAGGCTTGAGAGAGATTTATGTGAATTGTGCTCTAGGAAGGAACATTAATGTGGTAGGTTTTTCCCACCCTCGTTATTTTGGTAAAATGGAAAGCTGATTTTCTCAGTGTTCTTCAGACATGGTCATTACATAGAGAGAATGGTATTGTACTCATTTATTTTGATAATGGGCAGTTCAGGCAGTCAAAGAACTCACTATGATATTTAGGCTGTCTAGACTGTAAGTATTAAAAAGTGATACATTAAAGTGTTCCGAAGAGTTAAGCAGACTGATATGGGCCAAGATGCAAATGACATTGTGGACTGCAGAGATACACAACTGAACAGGATCTACACCAAATAAGATTCTATGACAATAGGGAATCTTAAATTCAGTGAAGTGTGCCATATGAATAAATAGGATAGATTAATTCATTATACTGAAAAGGACCGTAGATTGTTGGCATTGATTTTCTAATATCAGAATGTGATGGTGGAATAAACTTGAATTTTCATCTTCGAAACATGGAAAACGTAGGAAATGTATGGCACAGGGAAGAGGCCATTCAGTCCATCGTGTCTCTGCCAGCCTAATCCCAGTTTTCAGCTCGTAGTCCGTAGCCCTGTAGGTTATAGCACTTCAAAAGCGTATCCAATTTTGTGATGTGGATTGCTGCCTCTGCCACCATTTCAGGCAGTGAATTCCAGACATCTGCCATGCCTCAACTCACCTCTACTTATTCTGCCAATTATGTTATATCTGTGTGCACTGGTTATTGACTGCTCTGCGAATGGAAATAGATGTTTCTTATTCACCCCCTCTAACCCCTTCATAATCTCATACATCTTTACGAGATCTCCCCTTAGCCTCCTGTGTTCCAAAGGAAACAACCCCACCCTATCCACTCTTTCCTCTTAGCCAAAATTCTCTAGTCCTGGCAACATCCTGATAAATCTCCTCTGTACCCTCTGTAGTGCGATCAGTTCTTTCCTGTGAAGTGGTGATCAAAACTTAAGTACTCTAGCTGTGGTGTAACTAGTGTTTAAACAGGTTAACACAACCTCCCTGCTCTTAAATTCTATACCTGGCTAATAAAGGAAATGATGCCATTTGCCTTGTTCATCATCTTTTCTACAGAGAGTGCTGGAAATCTCAGCAGGCTTGGCAATATGTCTGGAGAGAGAAACTAAGTTAACATTTCGCGTTGAATATGGTTTCAAAGAAGTGTCATATTCACCGCTAATTCTGTCCCTCTCTCCACAGATGCTGTTGGACCAGCTGAGTTTTTTCCAACTTTGTTTTTATTTCAGATTTCCAGCTGCACAGTATTTTGCTTTTATTAACCACCTTTTCTACCAGTCCTGGAATCTTAAGAGATCTGGCAGCATGTACTCCAAGGTCCCTCTGTTCCCTCTATACATCTTATTATCCTACTATTTATCCTTCCTTGCTTTGTTTGTCCTCCCCAAGTTCATCACCTCACACATCTCCAGACAGAACTTCATTTGCCACTTTCCTGCCCATCTGACCAGTCCATTGATACCTCCCTGCAGTTTACAGCTTTCTTCCTTGCTGTCAATCAATTTTTGTATCATCTGCAAACTTCTTAATCATGAAAACATTTGAGTCTAAATAATTGATATATACCACAAACAGCAAGGGAGCTAGTACTAAGTCCTGCAGAACCCCACTGAAGAACGCCTGTCAACCATTACCGTTTGTTTCTTGCCACTGAGCTGATTCTGAATCCAACTGTCTTCTGTTGACATTGATTTAAATTACAAGCCCTATCACATATTTGCTGCTCTGTGTACTGTGCTCACAACCATTACAGATTTTTCTAGATGTTAGTCAACCTCTAGTGATGATTCACATAGGGAGTCAAAACCAAGGGGTGAATTTTCTCCCCATCGGGGGAGCTGAGCGGGCGCGGGCAGTCATGTAGCAAGACGAATTGCAATTTGAGAAGAGAGGAGTAGAGTTATTTGGAGACCTGGACTCCACTCCCTGCAGTACAGGCTAAGAAACTGCAAAGCTGAGATGCTGCAACATCACTGCTGAAAGGGCTGAACTAGTTGTCAAATTTACATATTATTCACCGTAAACATGGACATAAAAATTTATCGTGCAGGAAAAGTTGACAGGACACACAGAATTTTAATATTCCTACCGAGGGGTGATGGTGATGTAGTGGTGATGTCACTGGACTAGTCATCCAGAGGCCCAGGCTAATGCTCTGGGTCACAGGTTCAAATCCCACCATGGCACCTGGTGGAATTTAAGTTCAGTTAATAAACCAGGAATTGAAAACTAGTCTCAGTAATGATGACCATGATTGTCATAAAAACCCATCTGATTCACGAATGTCCTTTTGCGAAGGAAATCTGCCACCTGTACCTGGCCTGGCCTACATGTGACTCTGGATCCACAGCAATGTGTTTGACTCTTAACTACCCACTGAAATGGCTGAGCAAGTCACTCAGTTCAAGGGCAATTAAGAATGGGCAACAAATGCTGGCTTTGCCAGTGATACCCACATCTCTTGAAAGAATAAAGAGAAAAAAATGTACATGTATTAAATTTGTATTTTTATAAAGATTATTCTCCTTAGAGTAGAAAAAGTTATGGATGGATTTATAGAAGTGTTCAAAAGTGTGAAGGGTGTAGACAGATTAACTATGAAGAAGCTTGTTTCTGCTGGTTGAAGGGTTGGTATCTGGAGGACACAGATTTAAGGGAGAAGAACTAGGGGGAGGTGAGAATTTGTTTTAAGCAGTGAGCTTGTCTTGATCTGGAATTCTAAAAAGTTGGTGGAAGCAGTGCCTGTAGTAATTTTCCAAAGGGAATTGGATAAATGTTTGAAAAGGGAAAATAGGCAGTGCCAAGGGGAAAGAGCAGGACAGTAGGGTTAACTGAATAGCGCTGGCATGATGAGTCACAAGGGCCTCCTTCTGTACTATAATAAAAGAAAAATACTGTGGATACTGGAAACCTGAAATAAAAACAAAAAGGACTGGAAAAACTCAGCAGCTCTGGCAGCATTTATGGAGCGAGAAACAGGAGTTAACTTTTCGTGTCCAATATGCAGTAATAAGTCTACTCATAAATCAGTAATAGATAAATTGTTGGGTCATAGCTCTTCAGTTCCGAAGATCAAGGGATGATCTGATTGAAGTGCGCTTAAAATGTTAAATTTATTTGATTGGGTAAATATGGAGAAACTCTTTCCCCTGGTGGTGAATTCAGAACAAGGGGCCATAAGCTTAAAATTGGAACCATCCCTTCCAGGGCTAAAGCCAGGAAGCGCTTCTTCATATTAAGGGGAGTGGAAATTTGAAATTATTTGGTCCTGTAAGGTGTGCCTTCTGTGAACTGATATAAAGAAGCATTGATACTAGAGGTACAATACTTGTGGCCCAGACAATCTACCCCTCAAAGCCATAGGAATAATACCAAGGATGGCGGCAAACAAAGGCTTCAAAGTTATTTTCTTTGAGCGCGAGAGCATATGAAAGCCGCTTACTTGTGGAAAAGGTAGGATTGGATCCTTCATCACTTCTGCTTGATATTCCCAGGTGCCATTGCTGGTATCGTGGATCAGCCGATGCAGAATTTCCAGAAGACGGCGGAGGTTTCGGCTGGACGCAAAGCCAAAGATGTCATCTCTGGTGTGGGCAAAGGCATTGTGGGGGTTTTTACCAAACCAATTGGAGGGGCCGCCGAGCTTGTCTCTCAAACTGGTTATGGCAAGTATAGAAAATTCTGTGCCTCGTCAAACACTTTCGCGAACACGCCACCACTTTGCAAAAAACAAAGGACGAAAGAATAGGACAAGGCATAGGCCATTTGGTCCCTCAAGCCTGCTCTGCCATTCAACAAGATCAGTGCTGACCTTCTACCTCAACTCCATCTTTCTGCATTATCCCAATATCCCCCGTTTCCCTTAGCACCCAAAAATCTATCAACTTCTGCCTTGAATGCACCCAACAACTGAGTATCACATCTCTCGAGGGTAGGGGGTTTCAAAGATTCATAATGCTTTGAATGAAGAGTTTTTCCCTCATCTCAGTCCTCAATGGCAAGCCCTTTATTCTGAGATTCTGGCACTGTGTTCTAGGTTCCCCAGTCAGGGAACCATTTACTCAGCATTTACCCTCTCAAGCCCCTTAAGAATTTTATATATCTCAATGAGGTCACCTCTCATTCTTGTAAATGCCAGTGGATATAGACCTAATCTACTCAATCCTTCCTCACAGGACAATCCCCTTATCCCAGGAACCAGTCTAGTGAACCTTTGTTGCACTCCCTGAGGGCAAGTAATGTCCTTCCTTAGGTAAAGAAACCAAAACTGCACATGGTACTCCAGATGTGGCCTCACCAATGCTTTGTGTAATTGTATTAAAATTTCTTTATCCTTGCACTCTAATCCCTTTATAAAAGTCACTTCATAAACTCAACACACCTTTTACAGTTTTAGCTATGAAGTTAAAATGTCTCCCTGTGCAATATCATTACATCAATAGGGCATGCTAAGTAATGGCCAAGCCCAAATGTCACTGGTACAGTAGATCAGGATTTATAATGCAACAATTAAGTGTCTTCAGGATGATTATAGAAAGGAAGACTGTCATATTCTTTAAACATGAGCAAGAGAAACAGTGTTCCATTGTTCACCCTCCTTCGTCTCAGTACTGCACTGGAGTAGCAGCCTTAACTTTTGTGCTCATGTCCTGGAGTGGAACTTGAACCCACAACCCCCTGACTTAAGAGGCAAGAGTTGCTACCACCTTGAAGTGCCCACTTGCAGACTGACATAACCTGGAGCCCTGAGCCTGTGCGATGATGGAGGAAAAAAACTCCCTTTACCCATTAGACTCAGCCTCCACATATGTTTTGAATACTAAACTTCTGTTTTTTATTTATTTTAATGTTGCAATTCTGTTGATTTAACTTAAAGATTAGCCTGCAACTGTAATATGTAATGGATATATTTTATTTGGGAAGAGAGATCGTTTCTCATAGCGATGCTGCTCAGAAACACAATCCAATGGAAATTATCATACTTGAATGTTGAGCTAATGTAGTTGTCATTGTATATAGAAATCGCCCATTGTTACTGCGTTAGTTTTAAGTGGGATGTTTGTACTGTTATTTAGACATAGTTAGAGGAGTACATTTGCCGCTTTCTAATGTTCATGAGACTAGCTGAACTCATTTTAATTTTTGTCACTGTTATAGTGCTTTGCCTTTTACGTAATTGCGGTTAAAGAGATGAATATCCCTATCAGTCTGTTCCAAACACATTACATCATTTCAGCACCGCGTGGCTGCTGTTAAGTAGAAGTAAGAATCTTGTCTTTATTGCTGTAGGTATTTTACATGGTGCTGGACTTTCTCAACTTCCAAAGCAGAGGTTTCACCCCACTGAGCAACAGACTGACCAGGCCCCAAACAGCCACGTTAAATATGTCTGGTAAGAGTATTCTGGCAGTCAGTCATTTTTATGGTGGCATTATTCATTACATTGCTCTGGCTTTGTATCAAACTAACAGGTCATTTATCTTGGAAAGGTTTGTTTCTTACATGAAATGTTTCAGTTCTGGAATTTTAAATAAAAAAAAGAAATTAATGGTATCTGTTCAACATTTTGTGTCCTGACAGGAAAATGCTCCAGTCTTTGGGCAGGCCTGAAGTCTTTATGGCCTTGGATGTGGTTATCGTGAGCAACGCTGGCCAGGAGTACGATGGTTGTTTGCTGCTCACCTCTGAGGTATTGTTTGTGGTCAGTGTCAGTGAGGACACGCAGCAGCAGGCATTCCCAGTCACGGAGATTGAGTGCAGCCTGGATCCAAAGAAAGATAACTTGCTGCAGGTCGTGCTCAAGCAACAGAGGGTATCGTATGACACAGAGGTAAGGCACAACCCTTTCTACAACTGAATTAGAGCTGTTGTAGGAAATGGATGGTTTTGAACCCTGTAAACGCAGCCTATTTATCCTTTGAGAAACATTTCCCAACAGTCATGACTTTTAAGCCATAAATCTCTATATTTCTGTAGCTGGACATTCAGATGAGTCTTTCATTCACATTAACACAAGATATCCTGTTTGCGAAAAGCTGTATCCTTGGTGTCAACCAGCACAAATTTTGAATAATGACCTTGTCTGTTCCACAAATTGAAGACAGTTCCCTACATTAACATTTCGTAAACTACAAAGTTTCGCACAAACTTGCTCAAATGACAACCCGTTCTCCACTATTTGATCAGTTTAAAATAAAAAGACAAACAAATGAGCCCATTATTAAGATTATTGTAGTTTAAACTTATGATCATTAATATATTTTGCTCATTATTGTGCCATTACCGCTGCTTTCAACAGGTACAACAACTTATATTTATATAACACCTTTAACGTAATGAAACATCCCAAGGTGCTCCCTAGGAACATTATTCAACAAAGTCACCAAGCCACGTAAGGAAATACTAGGTTAGATAACCAAAAGTTTGGTCAAAGAGGTAGGTTTTAAGGGGTATCTTAAAGTAGAAAAGAAAGATAGAGAGGCCGAGAGATGTAGGGAGGGAACTTCAGAACCTAGGCAACTGAAGGCACGGCCAACAAAGGTGGAGCAATTATGATTGGGAAGGCACAACGGGCCAGAATTAGAGGAACGCAGGTATCTTAGCGGGTTGTGGAAAAGAAGGAGCTTACAAAGATAGGGAGTGACAAAGCCACGGAAGAACTTTAAAACAAGGATGAGAATTGTAAAATTAAGGTGTTGCCAGACAAAGCATCAATGTAGCACAGTTGTGATGGGTGAACAGTACTTGATGTGGGCTAGTTTACAGCAGCAGACTTTTGGATGGCTTGCTGCATAGAAGGTGGCCTGCAGCTTGTAATTTTCAGTGTCACGGGTTTCAGAGTGAGTCATGTATAATTAACCACGTAACCTTTTTGGATTTTTTAGTAATTGTTTTTTGGGAGTGGCACTTATTTAATTTTCAGTGCATTAATCCAAAAGGCATATTTTTGTGACTCATTTAAAGCTGCTCATAACCTGCACTGTAACCTAAAACAACAAATGATTTGCTTGAATGTTTTTTGCCAATAATAACACACATCACTGTGAAAGGCAGTCCTTCATTATTCACCTGCCTATAGGGGGAAATGAAACAAATGATTAGGCAGAGGATTTTCCATTTATCCTTCTATTTTTGTTAATGTCTTGTTAATTATATTTTAAGGTTTGTTAATGTCAATTACATTGTTTAGGTTAAGAGAACCAAGTGATGGGTATTGATTGTCTTTGAGCACATATAAATAGGGGACAACTGGGACACTGAGTTGTGTGGAGGGGAGCTGTGAGACTGAACAAGTCAATAAATCATAATCGGTGAAGAAAAAGAAAAACACCACAGTGAAAGATTCACTTACGCATTAAAAATTGGGAAGCAAGGACTAAACAGAAAGATGAGAGAAGATTCCCCGGAATGGTAATAAAGTTTTGGAAAAACATAAAAGAGGTGACGGAAGTAAACATTTTAAACTGGTTCAGATGTAATTGGATGTGTGTCTAGAGAGAGCCACCTCGATGAATAAATGGACGAATGGAGCTTCTGATAAAAAGGGAAAGGCATCGTCCGCCTCATCGCCTTTCCGTTCTCTAAAACATTCCTGTGTTCCTATAACTATATCCTGATTTTCAGTTTAACAGTTTTTTTTGTTATAATATAGAAACATAATGAGGGTCTTTTTGACTTTGGCTTATATCGGTTCAGCTCCCAATAAACACAACTCCCAATTTTCATCTCCTTTGGAAAGCTGTATGGCTGATGACTGAATCAATATCATCTATTTTACCCTATCAACAGAAGCCAAAATTAATTCCAATGCATCAAAAATAACACACAATGAGAAAGTGGTAATAAATCCAAAAAACCATGGGCAGAATTTTCTGCCTGTTGGGTGGGTGGGCCCAACCCAATCTCTGGCGGGTGGGGGGCCAATCCCCGCCGGAGAAGTGGGCCCCGCCACCATTTTACATGAGCGGGCCAGTTAAGGCCTGCCCAGGGTGACATCCGGTGTGAAGCGCTATCCCTGCGTGGGCTAGGGAGGGGTTCCCCAAAAGCGAGAGTGCGCTGTTTCGCGCATGCGCAGGAAAGCTAAGTGCAGCCTCAGGGAGATCGCTGACTGTTTTAAAAACATTAAAAATAGAGGAAAAAAAATCCTTAACATGTCCCTCTCATGTGACAATGTCATATGAGATGAGACATGTTCATAAATTACAGTAAAACTTTATTAAACTTTTTAAATCCCTACATGAAACTTCATCCCGCCGGTGGATGAGGTTTCATGTTTTTTCTATTGCCCACCGGGGCTCCTGGCCTGTCCGCCAACCTTCAGGTTGGACGGGCAGGTCCTTTCATTGTTTCAATAATCCTGTCAGTGGCCTCAGTTGACCATTGACAGGTTAACGGGCGGACAGCTGATTTTGCTGCGCTCCCGCCTTCCTGAAAATTTAAATGGGGCGGGATGGCCTCGGGGGTTCCGCCCTACGTCATCCCATGTCATTTTATGCATCGGCGAGCAGGCCCCGCTCCCTGGTTGCCGAAGGCAAAATTCAGCCCCATGAGTCGTTCAGGAGAAACCTCTTTACCCAGAGAGTGGTTAAGAGGAAATCTAGGTAAGTACATTAGGAAGAAATGAACAGAAGGATGTGCTGATAGCGTCAGATGGAATAGTGTGGGATGAATACATACACACATAGAGCATCTGCTTCGCATACTGCACATCTAAGTGGCCTGTTTCTCTGCTGTAACTACTATGTAATTCTATATAAGGACATGTGGTGAGGCCGAGAAGTAGTACAGAAGCGGTCCTGGCATTCCCGTTGAATTAGACAGTTAATGCTGATGTGGTTCTTTCTGTCTTGTTTAGGGAGATGGCATCCGAGAAAGACTTTCTGAACAGCAGTATGATCGACTGGTGGATTATGTCACAAGAACGTCGCATTACATTGTTCCCAGTACCACAGCCATGCAGCTGGCTTCTCAAGTAGTTGTTGCTAATCCTCCTGCCACCAGAACCAAGACTTACCAATACTTGGTTGATCACCACTTTGGGCTTGTGTTTGTGAGCAAGTTTTCTATGGTGAAAAACAAGGCACTGAGAAAGGGATTTTACTAGTCACAAATGTGCAACAATGTCAAAGATTATTTTTCATGATGAAGATGCTGACATTTTGCTGATTAAACAGCTTGACATTCAGCTCTTGATTAGCATCAGTTAAGTACAGCATAATCTTTTCATAAGAACTATGTAAATACCTGTTTAATGAAAGGGATGTGGCCACTAATGCTGCTGAAGCAACTTTGTTAAGTGCTGTCAATAAGGAGATTTTATTATTCTGTAATGATTACGTCAACAAAACAATTGTTAATATAACTGAAAATATTGGAAGTAAATAAATTTTAAAGTCAGAATTGCATGATGCCATTTTATTTCGCAAATAGTTCGACAGGCGAGCAGCAAATTATCAAAGAATCTTCCTGTTTAATATGTTAGACAAGTAGTCAGGTGAAAGTTTCTCACTTGTTATTAAACAAATGAGGTTGAGAAAGTGAGGATCTGGTGCAGGTAAATTTTCTACCAGATAGGTTTCAAAATCTTTCATTAGTGTTTAGGAGTTCTGTGATGTACTCTCACTCGGTCTCCTGGCTGGTCTCTCGTTCTCTACCCTCTGTAATTTTAAGCTCATCCAAAACTCTGATGCTCGCTATCGCCCCTGTGCTCACTGACCTACATGGGCTCCTGGCCTGGCAAATCCTCAACTTTCAACTTCTCGTCCTTGTTTTCAAATGCCTTCATGGCTTCATTCCCCTCTTCCTCTGTAATCTCCTCCAACCCTGCAAACCTCCGAGATATCTGTGCTGCTCCAATCCTGACCTGTTGAGGTCCTTGTTTGTCATTGCCCCTCACCCCGATGACCAAGCTTTCAGTGGCAAAGGCCCACATCCCTGCAATTCTCTTCCTAAACCTCTCCTCTCTACCTCTCTCTCCTCCTTTAAGAAACCTTCTTAAAGCCTACCTCTGTGACCAAGCTTTAGGTCATTTGTCCTAATTTCTCCTTATATGCCACAGTATCAATTTTTGTTTGTTAACGTTCATGTGAAGAGCCTTGGGACAATTAACTATGATAAGGGTGCTATATAAATGCAAATTGATGTTCTCTCCCAGCTCTTGCGGTGTTACAAATAACCTTTAGCCTGGAACTCGGATGGCTAAAGGACTGTTCCTGTTGCTATGTTCCAAATGGTTTCAGCCTCCAGGGCCTAACCAATACAATTCTATTAGACTTGCAACAATGATGGACTATCCCAAATCTCTCCCCACCCCTTGTTATCCTAAACCTCACTACAGCCTTTAACACTTCCAACTACATTGTACTTCTGCAATGCCTCTTCTCCATTTTTCAGCCCAGTGGCCCTGTTGTTTGTGAGGTTTATGCTTTTCTGTATCCAAATGTAGCCAGCGTAAAGCCCCACCAACCGATTGAGCTAAGACATGCCAGTGAAACGAGTGGGCTTCGCTAATAGAAGTGGCCCAAACCTCCAAGCAAATGTTGAGGGGGGGGGGAGGATGCTGAGGAGGATATAGTGAGGCACTAAGTAACCATCTCCCCACCTCATCAATGATGGGTAAGCATTAGGATCTCCAGAGACGCAGGTGCTCACTATCCCTGTGCAAGTTTGATGCCATCCCTCTAACCCTGAAAAGTCCTGCATGGTCAGTGGTGACAGGCAGTGCCAATAGGCACTCTGTGAAATTAATCACCCATAGGTTCATAGAATGATTACAGCTTAGAGAGAGATGGCAGCATAGTGATATTGTCACTGGGCTAGTATTCCAGAGACCCAGAGTAATGCTGTGGGGACCTGGGTTCGAATCCCACCACGGCATTTCAATAAAAATTTGAATTCAATAAAAATCTGGAGTTAAACTTCTGATAATGACCACAAAATCATTGTTGTAAATGGGTAAAAACTCACCTAGTTCACTAATGTCCTTTAGGGAAGGAAATCTGCTGTCTTCACCAGAATGTGGTTGACTCTTAAATGCCCTGTGAACAAGGGCAGTTAGGGATGGGCAATAAATGCTGGCCATTAATGAGAAAAGGCAGGCCATTTGACCCATTACATCCATGCCTGGAAGAGCTATTTAGATAGTTATCCCATTTCCTTTTGAAAGCCTCGATTGAATCTGCTGGTGGTGCATTCCAGATCCTAACCACTCACTGCATAAGAAGGTTTTTCTTATGTTGCTGTTGCTTTTTTTTTGCCGATCACCTTAAAACGATGCCCTCTGGTTCTCGACCCTTCCGCCAACAGGAAGTTTCTCCCTATGGCTCTGTCCACACTCCTCATGATTTTGAATACCTCTATCAAACCTCTTAATCTTCTCTTCTCTAAGGAGAACAAGCCCAGCTTCTCAAATCTATCCACATGACTGAAGTTCGTCATCCCAGGGGACCATTCTTGCAAATCATCTCTGCTTCCTCTCTAATGCCTTCACAACCACGGCCCCCCCCACCCCCCCCCCCCCCCCCCCCCCACCCCGCCCAACAAAGTGTGTTGCCCAGAATTGGACACAATACTCCAGTTTAGGATTATATCCCGAGGGATTTCCATGGCAGCATGATTGTAATAGAATTTGTGCAGAGCAAGTGAGAAGTCTCTCCAATCATTCGATCAGAGGGACAATGAGACGGCCTTATTATCAAGCACCAACCCAAGCCAGTCAATAGCAATACCCCTTGTTTATTGTGCACCTTTAACATAGTAAAATGTCCCAAGTTGCTTCACAGGAGCATCATCGGATAAAATTTGATACCAATCCACAAAGTGGTGTAAAACCAGAAAGTGCAGGTCTGGCAGCATCTGTGGAGAGAGGAACAGAGTTAAAGTTTCGGGTCGGATATGACTTATCTTCAGACCCTCAGAGTGTTTCCAGAACTTTCTGTTTCTATGTCAGATTTCCAGCATCCGCAGTATTTTGTTTCAGTACCACATAAAACGATGTTAGGACAGGTGACCAAGAACTTGCTTAAAGAGGTAGGTTTTAGATAGTGACTTACAGGAGGAGAGAGAGGTGTGGGGAGAGAATTCCAGAGCCTAGAACTGGAATCGCAGAATGATGCAGCACTGAAGGAGGCCATTGGGCCTATTGTGCCTCTGCTGGCTCTTCAGAAGAATTATTCAATAAGTCCAACTCGCATGCTCTTTTCCCCATAGCCCTGCATATTTTTTACCTTCAAATATTTATCCAATTCCCCTTTGGGAATATAACCTTGAATCTGTTTTCACCACCCTCTGGGCAGTGCGTTCCCGATAATGACAACTCGCGTGAAATAAATTCTCCTCATCTTGCGTCTGGTTCTTTTGCCAATTTACTTAATTTGGTTTCTGACCTTCATGCAAGTGGAAATGGTTTCCCTTTTGTTAACGCTACCACGTTCCTTCATAATTTTGAATACCTTTATGAAATGTGCCATTAACCTTCTCTGCTCTAAGGAGGCTAATCCCTCATCTCTGATGCCATTCTCATAAAACTCCTCTGTGCCCTCTTTGACATCCTTCCTGAATGCAGTGCCCAGAATTGTGTATAGCATTCCAGTTGGGGGCCAAACTCGGTGATTTATAAAGATTTAACATAATCTCCTTGATTTTGTACTATTTACTTCGCATTCCCAGTGGTTGTAGAAGATAGCTCACAAGGTTTACCATCTAATGAATAAGCTGGGTATTTAGAGGCATGACAGTTGTTCTTTTGTCCTTTTTTGTCAGTTTATTAACACCGCTGAGTCAGCCAATGAGTTGCAATGTGTCAGCCAATAAATTGGAGGCAGGGTGAGACATTTGGCAGAACTCACAGCCATCTGGCTATTTTACAGCAAACAGGATCTATTTGTTTGATGCAAATTTCAGCACAGCAACAAGCCTGAAGAGTCTATGGGGGAGGTGGTGGCATAGTGGTATTGTCACTGGGCTAGTATTCCCAAGACCCAGGTTAATGATCTGGGTTCGAATCCCACCACGGCAGATGGTGAAATTTGAATTCAATAAAAATCCAGAATTAAGATTGTTGCAAAAACCCATCTAGTTCCCTAATGCCCTTTAAGGAAGGAAATCTGCTGGCCTACATGTGACTCCAGAGCCACAGCAACGTGGTTGATTCTTAAATGCCCCCTGAACAAGGACAATCGCTTAAATTTAAATAACCTCTGCAGCAAACAGAACTCATGATCGAAACCACAGCAGCTTCTCTGATAAAAGTAGAGCGATTTCTCCAGGAAAGTGCTGGAGAAGAGTTTTGCACTCTTGCACAACAAGGCGACCAGGAGAATTACCCAATCATTTACATTCTGTCTGGTGTTTTTGTATGCAGCCCTTTTTTATATCTTGGCACAATGATTCATGGATGTAAGATTCCTCCCTCTGACATGAAAATGATATATATCAAGTGTAATCAAGTACACAACTCCAAAATGGACCATGCAGCGGCTAAACATCGTTCACGATTGGAAAGAAATTGAATATAAATAGTGTTGCAACGTGTACAAACCAGATAAGCATACGAGTTGCAGGAAGCTTTCAGAAAAGATGGGCAGGAAATTGAACCAACTTGTAAAAGTTAACAGATGCAGGACAGTACTGGACATTTGCAAAGGCAGATGAAACAACACAGATGTTCACAACAGGAGGTATAAATCTAGATTCAGTATGCGTAGTGTACACATACACAAACAAACAAAAACTGCTCTCTTCAAAGGGAAAGGCCAAAATTCCTTGAACTTATTCCACTCTGTTGTGGTCAGGTGCAAACCAAAAGGAACCTATTCTGCTCATTTAATGAGCGTATTTGATGGTGAAGGTGTTTTGTCTTCATTCCAATTGCCAGGTCATCGATGGCAGTCTAACATGACTCTGACTGATTTATGGCAGAAATTCAATGACGTTTCAGCTCTACTAGACTTTGAAACTGTCAACTTTCTTGAACGCACCTCTTTAAAGTATGCATTTACCGCATCTGGTTTCGATTTTCCTTTCAAATAATCTGTGTCTAAATAACAACATTTGCACAACATCTACTAAGGTTCATTTCATATTGTTCGCTAACATGCTGGTTGATGAAGTCAGTTTGTTGTAATCACTGGAAAGGAGTTAGAAGTGTCAAATAGAACTTCACATTGAACCTTGATTTATGATTGTCCTGTATAAATACAGGTATCCTTGGTTTCTGCTCTGTCAACAGTTTTCTGTTATTGCTTCTAGGATTGTCTCCAACAATGGAAAATTTTGCATTTGTTTTTCACCATGCTTCTAGATAATTACACTGCCTGGTAACAGTCAATGTTCACTGTCATTACTTCTTTGCAGCTGATGGCAATGAACTTCTGGAGTCTGCACATGCATCGTTGAACACGGAGATCTAAAAGTTGTTGCCAGTGATGCTTCTCCATAAGGTGCATTCTTCAAGTCCCCTGCAGAGTGCAAGCAATTAGAAATCGCTGAACGAGTGAAAACTTGCCCTTTTTACTATTAGCCTGATTGTGAAAATCCTTGAAAGAGTTTCACCTTGTTGAATGAGGTGTAACTGGGTTTCTAATGGCATGTTAAGTTCGGAATTACTTTTGAACAACTTCTCTGGCCCTGAAAAACAAATTTTACATTTGTGGAATTTCAAATTTCTCCCATTTTAATAAAAACATGCAAAATTTAAAATAATTACTTTATAAAATTTGTTTATGATATTTTAGCTTCTACCTTAATCCCAAGTGTGCATCCCAATCATTTATTCTGCTCTCTGTAAAAAAATTATATTAAAAGTGAAAGGCAATTAACACATTTAACTTCCTGGTTTTCTGTCTGTGGGAATACTTCAATGTGATTGCTTATTTTGCTGGATGACACTACTGTTGCATGGATGCCTGGAAATATCCTCGACTTGGTGCCTGATTCAAATTGACTTTACAGAAGAGGAAATCCACACCAGAGATTGTGGAACCACTGTGGGCAGCTTTCTTCGAGGTCAGCGGCGAGTGCCACCACTTTATTTCTGGCTGCAAAGTCCAGGCCCATATGAATCATGCCTTTCGTTCAGTTGCTGGCATAACTCAGGCATGAGTCAGTGCCTTGCGGAGTGAATGCTGTGGAAAAAAAAACCCAGCATCGATAGCACTGTGCAAGTGTGCTCATCATGAAACTATATTGAATAATGTTCAGTAGCCACTCTATTTTAGTTCATTTGCCTTGGAATTCTTGAAGGACTGTTATAGATTGTATCTGCCATTCCTAGCGTACTTCTCCCCTCTTGAATCCCCCTGAGACCATCCTGCAGAAATGTTTGGGTTAAGTTTATATTAAAAAAAAAGTTATATTTATGTAACATTCTGAGTTTGTCCACCAAATGAAACTGATTCCTTTTGTGAAGGGTTTGTGGGCAGACTTCAAAGGAGAGATGTTGTTTCAGTTAGTTGCACATGAGTTAGCAGCCAGCGAAAGATGTAAACATAATGGGTCCCGCAGATGTCTTATATTAAGAGTATAGTATTTAGCAAATTGCCGCCTGTAGTATGATCTCCTGTTTTGTCCTACAACAAAAAAATCTTGCACTTCTTCCAGGATGAGATGGTTCCACAGGGGATAAACTGCAGTGAAAAACTCCATTGGAGAAGAATCACAGCAAACTCCCATATAGGGAAGAGAATTAACATTGCTCCAAACTGATCATGGATTGGAGCCACAGAACAGTCAAAGCAGAAGAACTCAGAAATAGGAGTAGTTTATTCAGCCCCTCGATGCTTTTACACCATTCAGTAAGATCATGGCTGATCTGGAAACAATGTTGATTCTACAATAATGGTTTAACTGTGGGGCAAAGTTGAAATAGTTTAGTATTTGAACATTATGTATCTATAGACACAGATATTTCAATCACAGGAAAATTGCTGCCAAGGATCCACAACCTACATGAAAAATTTTTTGAAAAACACAATTTTATTCCGCTATAGTCCCAGAAAGCTGGTTAGGGTATTTGGCTACCGTGTGGAACAAATACTTTTATTTATTCTTTCATGAGATGTGGGCATTGCTGGCCAGGCCAGCATTTTGTTACACGCCCCTAATTGCCCTTGAACTGAGTGGCTTGCTGAGGGGAGTTAAGAGTCAACCACATTGCTGTGGGTCTGGAGTCACATGGAAGTCAGACTGGGTAAGCATAGCAGGTTTCCTTCCCTAAAGGACATTAGTGAACCAGTGGGTTTATTTTTAAAACAATCAGTGATAATTTCATGGCCATCAGTACTGAGACTAGCTTTTAATTCCAGATTTATTAATAGAATTTAAATTCCTGTGCCTGTGCCCTTAGATCAGCCTGGCCCTCTGGATTGCCAGTCCAGTGACATTATCACTATGCTATTGTTTCCCTTGGAATACATGAGCAACAGAATCAGGGAATGCAGGAGAAGCTTCTTTACCCAGAGAGTGGTTTGAATGAGGAGCCTGCTGCCACAGTGAGCAGTTGAGGAGAATAGCATAGATGCCTTAAAGGTGAAGATAGATAACGACATGAGGGAGAATGGAATAGAAGGAGAGATTGATAGGGTTGAATGAAGTAAGGTTTGAAGGTGGAGGCAAAAGAGAGATTGCAAAAGATGTCATAAACCAAAGGTCGAAGGGCTGTTGACGGTGGTGATACTGGCTAAAGGAAGTGCTAATGGTGACATTAAGAGTAGAAAGAATGAGCAAGTGACAGATGGCCCTAGTGGGGGGTGGGTTGGAGCAGGGGATGGTGTGGGAAAAAAGTTCAAAATAGGCTAAAAGGTGGGGATAAAACAAGGAATGGAAATAAATTTAAAAACTAATAATAAAGAGGGGCAAGGATGGAGGAGAGTTCATAATCTGAAGTTGTTGAACTCAATGTTAAGTCCGGAAGGCTGTAAAGTGCCTAGTCGGAAGATGAGGTGCTGTTGCTCCAGTTTGCATTGAGCTTCACTGGAACATTGCAGCAGGCCAAGGACGGACATGTGGGCAAGAGAGCAGGGTGGAGTGTTGAAATGGCAAGCGACAGGGAGGTCTGGGTCATGCTTGCAGACAGACCGAAGAGGAGATTGCATTGGGAGCAGCGAATGCAGTAGACCAAACTGAGGGAAGTGCAAGTGAAGCAACACTTCACTTGAAAGGAGGGGGGAAGTAGAGGGGCAGTTCTTGCACCTTCTATGATTGCATGGGAAGGTGCCGTGGGAGGGGGTTGAGGTGTTGCGGGTGATGGAGGAATGGACCAGAGTGTCCTGGAGGGAATGTCCAGGGGTGAAGGGAAGATGTGTTTGGTGGTGGCATCATACTGGAGTTGGTGGATATGGCAGAGGGTGATCCTTTGAATGTGGAAGCTGGTGGGGTGAAAAGTGAGGACAAGGGGGACCCTATCATCGTTCTGGCAGGGAGAGGAAGGTGTGAGGGCAGAGGTGCAGGGGATGGGTCGGACATGGCTGAGGGCCCTGTCAACCACCATGGATGGGAAACCTCTGTTAAGGAAGAAGGAAGACATGTCAGAAGCACTGTTTTGGAAAGTGGCAACATTGGAACAGATGCGACGGAGGCGAAGGAACTGAGAGAATGGGATGGGGTCCTTACACGAAACAGGGTGTGAGGAGATGTAGTCGAGGTAACTGAGGGAGTCGTTGGGCTTGTAATGAATATTGGTGGACAGTCCATCACCAGAAATTGAGACAGAGAAGTTAAGGAAAGGAAGGTAAGAGTCAGTGATGGACCATGTGAAAGTGATGGAGAGGTGGAAATTGGAGGTAAAATTAATAAATCTTTCCAGGTCCAGATGAGAGCATGAAGCGGCACTGAAATAGTCATCGATGTACCAGAGAAAGAGTTGTGTGAGGGGGCCTGAGTAGGACTGGAACAAGGAATGTTCCACATACCCCATAAAGAGACAGGCATAACTGGGACCCATGCGGGTACCCATAGCCACCCCTTTTATTTGGAGGAAGTGAGTCGAATTTAAGGAGAATTTGTTCAGTGAGAGAACACGTTCAGCCAGACGGAGGAGAGTAGTGGTGGATGGGGATTGTTCGGGCCTCTGTTCGAGGAAGAAGAGGAGAGCCATCAGACCATCCTGGTGGGGGATGGAGGTGTAGAGGGGTTGGGCGTCCATGGTGAAGAGGCGGTTGGGGCCAGGGAACTGGAAATTGTTGATATGGTGTAGAGTGTCAGAGGAATCGTGGCTGTATGTGGGAAGAGACTGGGCAAGTGGAGAGAGAATGAAGTCAAGAAAGGAAGAAATGAGTTCCTTGGGGCAGGAACAGGCTGACACGATCGGTCTGCCAGGACAGTCCTGTTTGTGGATTTTGGGGAGGAGGTAGAACCGGCTGTCCAAGGATGGGAGACCATGAGGTTGGAAGCTGTGGAGGGAAGATCCCCAGAGGAGATGTGGTCAGTGACAATCCTGGAAACAATGGCTTGATGTTCAGTGGTGGGGGTCATGGTCTAGGGAGAGGTAGGAGGAAGTGTCTGCGAGTTGGCGCTCAGCCTCTGCGAGGTAGAGATCAGTGCGCCAGAAAACAACAGCACCACCCTTGTCAGCAGGTTTGATGACAAAGTCAGGGTTGGACCTGAGAGAACAAAGTGCAGCAAGTTCAGAGAGAGACAGGTTAGAGTGGGTGAGAGGAGCAGAGAGATTGAGACAGCTGATGTCACAGCGACAGTTCTCAATGAAAAGAGTTAGAGTAGGTAAGAGGCCAGAGGCAGGGGTCCAGATGGAGGGAGAACACTGGAGGTGAGTGAAAGGATCCGTTGAACGGGGGGAGGACTCCTGCCAAAGAAATGAGCATGTAGACAAAGGCGGCGGAAGAAGAGTTCAGCATTGTGCCGGGCCTGGAATTCATTGAGGTGAGGGCACAAGGGTATGAAACTGAGTCATACGGACTCGAAACGTTAACCCTGTCTTTCTCTCCACAGATGCTGTCAGATCTGCTGAGTTTTTCCAGCAATTTTTGTTTTTGTTTCAGGTTTCCAGCATCCGCAGTGTTGCTTTTATCTGGAGTGTTTCTATGTTGTACATTCCAAGTCCATAAATGATTTTAGTTTTATCTTTTTTCCTTAATTATATGTGGCACAGAAGGAGGCCATTCATTCCATTGTGCAATGTAAGCTGTTTGAAAGAACTATCCAATTGTCCTCGTTGTTTTGACCCTGCTTTCACTGCCACTTTCGGCAGTGCACTACAGAATGCTTCCTTGGAGCCAATCGTTTGTTTAGAATTTACATATCTGGATTTACGTTTTTGAAGAATGTTGATAGCCTGAAGGAGATGTAGCACTGCACCCGCTGCTGAGCTCATGGGAACAATGTCGGAAGGTGAACTATTCCCATTTGAGGGGCTTTGACAGAGCCTTGTTCTCTGAATGATGAAGGAACAGTCTGGGCGAAATAACGCAGGTCCACGTTTTGCATCGGATTATCAGTTAGGTTCTCAGCGCTCCCTATTATTAAAGTGTAAATCGAGCAGCGGCTTCCAGTACCTGCATACGTGCAGTTAAATAAGGGAATCGGGGTGCTGCTGTGCGGTTTGCCCTGCACCCCCCCCCAGAATCTGCGCTGAATCGATACCTCGCTCAGAGACTTGGGGCGGAATCATCCCCGATTGGTACTCAGTGCAGCAGCGGGCGAGTAATCATCCCCGATTGGTACTCAGTGCAGCAGCGGGCGAGTAATCATCCCCGATTGGTACTCAGTGCGGCAGCAGACGAGTAAAGCGACGTTTTACCCGCCAGCCCCCACGGCAGCTTCTCGCACCGTATCGTCCCAACCCCGCCGCGTTATTTATACGTTCATGGTTCACATGCCGTTTCCATGGTGGGTGGGCAGGCTCCGATTCAGCCACCACGCCATCACCTCGTCACCACATCACACCAGGCCCCACATTTAAAGTACAGCCGCGCTCAGTGCTTCCAGCCCAGGACTGCAGCAAAGACGTGGCCTCCGAAAGGCAAGCAGACTGCAGCCCTCCAGTGCCTTTTAGATGCCGGGGAGGCCCCGCTGTGATGTCCTCTACCCCCACTCTGGCCACAGAAGGGGCAGCTACATTACCACGTTGGCTTGGGAGGCGATGGCAGTGGTGGACAGTGCCAATGCTGCACAGAAGAGATTGGCCATCCAATGCAGATAGAGGGTGAATTATCTCATCCATCCAGCCAGGGTAAGGCAACCATCTCATCACTCTGAACTCACACACTCACAAGCCCATCACACATTCACTGGCAGCTCACTCACTGCCAGCTCAAGGGACATTACCACCTATTCTCACACATATACCCTCACATCTCCATCTGGCCTCATCTCTTAGGAGATTACCTACTCAGCCCTCACCATCTTGAGGCCACTTGCACAGTTCAACTTGTGCCACCACACACACCCTGGGATATCCTCCTTCCCCAGCACAGCCCTCATCCTACAGCCTCTTCCCTTGCTTGAGGCCACTTCTTCCCCCTTCCCCAAGCAAGGCCTTGCCCTGCAGCCATTGAAAAGCCACCCACGCGTGGCTGATCTGGTAGGTAGAGACTTACCCGTGAGCCCCACTAAAAGTGACGTGGCGCTGCCTGTGAAGCCTGGTGCAGATGGCAGCGAGTGCTGACCGAAGCAAGGTAGGCAAACAAACCTTGACGTCTCGAGCAAAGTGCAGCCTGGCAAGTGCAGGCCTTATATATGCTGTTGTTTTCCCACCAAGCTGGGCGGATGATCCAGCAGCTCCATGAGTCCGGCGGGCTGGCCTTATATTGATACGCTGATGTGTTACAACGAGGTTCCTGACATCCGAAGGGGGGGAAACATGGCCCACCATCAGCGGGTGGAGCGGACAATCGCAAATTGGTTTCACGACATCATGAAACTGATATTGGGCCTCCTCGCCATATTGTCCGCTCATACCACCAAACACGCCCAACGTCGGCAGGCACAGAAAATCTGGGCCTTGGTGTTTAAGGGTGGGATGTTTCTTCACTCAGTTGATGCGCACTAATTACACTAGAAAAAAAATAGGACTTGTTAACTTTAAGTATAAGTGAATTTTTTGACAGTGTTTAAGTCTTAGTTACTGACAAACAACCTCTCTGGCTCTAAAACTTAAGTTTCACAAGGCTGGACTCTCATTCTCTGTCGAAAGGTCACGAGGACTCGAAACGTCAACTCTTTTCTTCTCCGCCGATGCTGCCAGACCTGCTGAGTTTTTCCAGGTAATTCTGTTTTTGTTTTGGACTCTCATTCCTTCAGGTTTTAATTATTGGTGGTAATTTTTTAAAGAGGCTGCGTTTGATGCCTGTTGTCCTGATGTGACATCTTTGCAAGTGATGGGTTCCACTTGCCGTCTGTCTGCACCACGCTCCTGATTTTATTCTTTTTCAGTGAAGGGACCCATCGTACTTGGAGCCATTCAAATTTAAGTTGTCTAATCTTGGTTCAAAAGTTCATAGAATTCCCTTATGGAATTCTAATTTTCATCTGATCCCCCACAAAAATGCAATAGCAGGCTACCGTCTTATGCATCACGAGAGGCTGATAAATTAGAAGCAAGCAAAGTCAGAACGTGGAGTTATTTTCCCTTGCAACTCCAAAATGCCCCATTTCTTTCCTGTTAAACACGTTAATAAGAGAAACTTGGTAACATGAGGCTACATAGGTCACGTCTGGTGACGTTGGGAAAAAATTGATTATTCCAGAAACTGATGAAGCTCTGGCCCAATTTTCTTTAATTCATTCACAGCGTGTGGGTGTTACTGGCTTGGCCAGCATTTATGGTCCATCCCTAACTGCCCTTGTTCAGAAGGCATTTAAGAGTCAGCCACATTGCTGTGGGCCTGGAGTCACATGCCAACCAGACAAGGGAAGGACAACAGATTTCCCTCCCTAAAGGGCATTAGTGAACCAGATGGGTTCTTATAGCAATCGGCAATAGTTTTGCAGTCATCATGAGACTTTTAATTCCAGATTTTTAAAATTGAATTCATATTTCGCTATTTGCTGTGAACCTGGGTCCCTAGAACATTACCCTGGGTCTCTGGAATGCTATGTTAGTGATAATGCCACTACACCACCATCTCCCCTAGCTTGTACAGTAGTGCTCTGAGGATTGTGTGGCACTGCACTGCTCTCGTTGTGCTGCATATGCTGTTGCATTGAGAGTTTCTCTTTCTGCAGCATTTGAAAGAGCATAAGAAATGGGGACAGGAGTAGACCATAAGGCACAATACATGAGGTGGTTTGAGAGCTGGACTGTGGTTGTCTATGCATGTGTGGCGAGGGTACAGCTTTAATCACCCTGTTACAGAATATGCAAATACTCAAAATATGCAATAAATCAACAATGAGTCTCCTGTTCCTTGTCCTGCTTCTGCTCAATGGCCATAAATCAAAGCCATACACTGGGGCGCAGCATCATTGGTTTACTGCGTGTGTGTGCGCCAGTGTGCATGCACAGACATGCATCGACAGCCATCTTTGTGGTCAACGTGCATTGACGGGGGCACAGTGTGAAAAAAAAATTAAATTATCCTGATTATAGTTTTTCTTTCTGTCTGTTTTATCTCTACCAATTCCATCTTTGTTTCCCTCCCTTTATTTTGCTTTTTGACTGACATCAGAGTAAATATTATGACGGGGTTTTCCTGGTTCACATTCTGTATTTCTCAGTAGAGATTATCCAAGCTGTTTGTCCTGTTCACATGGAGCTCAGAATCCCTGCAGAGGTGCTGTGGCAAAATGGCTCTCGAACTTCGATTATTCAATCATGGGATGCCAGCATCACTGGCTGGCCCAGCATTTGTTCCCCAACCTTAGTTGCCCTTGAGAAGGTGATAGTGAGCCTCCATCTTGAATTGCAACAATGCCTCAAGACCTCCGCAACTAGGACATGCATGTCCGCGGTGGTCAGTTTAGTTTTGGCATGGAGGCGACTGAGATTAGAAAGTTTTCCATCTAGGTGGTACTTGGCACTCACATCAGAGGGCAGTTAACGTTTGAGGTGAATAGCCACCATCAAGTAGGCTGCAAATAGTATGGGGGCTATCACACAGCCTTACCTGACCCAGGTCTGGATTTTGCAGGTGTCTGTTTCCGATCTCCTGCTCCAGATAGTTACAGGATTGTGATGAGGTTTCCTGGACACCCAAATCTTTGGAGCACAATCCACAGAGCCTCGCGATTTACTGAGTCAAATGCTATAGTCAGGTCAATGAATGTGATGAAGAGTTCCCGGTGTAGTTCTTGACATTTTTATTGGATTTGTCTGATAATGAAAACCAGGTCAGAGGTTCCTCTATAAGATCTAAAAGCCACACTGAGACCCTGGTAGAATTCCCTCAGCCACAGGAAGTAGGTGATTCAGGAGAATACATGTCAGGATTTTCTCTGCTATGGACAAGAGGGAAATACCTTGGTAATTTCCATAGCATGATTTATTTCCCTTCTTGCAGATAGTTCCAATTGTCACTGAAGTCAGAGGGGAGTTGGGGGTAGGGGTGGGGGGTGGCGGATGGGTGGTTAATTCATTTTCCATCCCAAATCCGTAGGATGAGAACAAGGAGCCTTGATGAAAACATAAGCTGATCACTCAAGGTCAAATTAAGAGTTTAGCAAAAGACATTTTTCATAATTTCCTGCATTTGACAATGTAGGTCAAATGATCTGCTCAACAAGGTACCTTTACTTTTCTACTTTACACAAACACTGCAAAATAATAAAAATTATGCAATTTAGAACTCTGCTAAGCCTCTGAATATTTTATGTTCTTTAACTTCTTTGAGACCTTCTGTTTTTTATCTGTCACCGAACATTTACTGAACTACTACACTCTTAGTCTTGGATAGAACACCATGTTTTACCAGATAGTCGAAATAAAACTGCAGGGTTTGAAATGCATGGAGGTCAAGAAAAAGACATTAACAAACATCCCATTTGTTACCTCATCTACTCCCCATGTTCTCCTAAATGGTTTCACACCATCCACTCTACATAAACTCAAACTAATCCAAAACCTCAGCTGTCCATATCCTAACTCACACCAAGTCCTGCTCATCTATCACCCTTGCACTGGCCAACCTACATTGGCTCCCAGTCAGGTAACACCCTGATATTAATATTCCCAACTCTGTGTTCAAATCGGAACATGGCCTTTCCCCCTCCCTATCTCTGAAACCTCCTCCAACCTCAACCCACTGAGCTCCTCTAACTCTGACCTCTTATGCATCCCTGATTTAGATTGTTAGCTGTGCCTACAGTTGCCTGAGCCCTAAGCTCTGGAGTTCTCTCCTTAAACCTCTCCACCTCTCTCTCTCTCCTACAATTCACTACTTAAAAAATAACCCTTTTGGTGAAGCTTCCAACCATCTGGTCTGATATGTCCTTACGTGGCACAGGGCCAAATTTAGTTTGATAATGCTGTAAGGAAATTATCCCTTTGAACTCGTGACCCTCGATGTATGGCCAAGTATGACAAAGTTCAACACCAAACAGAACAACACGAATGCACAGTTCAAAATAAACTCTCAATCTTTATTGAACAGTTCCTACTTTACTTTCATTTACAGGAAGCTTACACTTAGTTGCACACGTGATCCATATGAGACATCAAAGCCCCTAGATTATCCTTCCCAAGTTCCAAGTAGAATACTTATAGTCACTCCTCAGTAGGTTCTCAGTAGAGCTGGCCGGACTTTTCCTGCTTCCGTTGCTGGCTATGGCTTCAGTGTGTGTGTGTGTGTGTGTCTGCATGCGTGTGTGGTATACTGCAGATCTCAGTTCATACTTATACAGTCTTCCACACACAATGTTGATTACTCTTTGACTGGTAGCCAACTTGACTTATCTCGTTAACTTACGCTCTCATTCACTTTCAACAGTTTGATATTTAATCAAAAGGCATAAAGGCCATCTATTTCCTGCTGACAGTTGACCCTTTCTGGCTTATCTGCCCCACTGGATGAGAAGAGGTTGCAGATTGGTTGACAAGTGGACTCTGGCCTCTACCTATCAGAGTCCACTTGCCAACCAATCAGCACCCTTTTCTCATGCAGCATCAATCGTTGTTCCCTTTGAGATTTGGTGTCCTTGCAATTCTGTCCTGATGAGTGCAAGACGAGAAGCTTTGACAGCATGTCTCTTTTCCCATCAATACTCAAGTTCCGTATGAACAAACAACCATTTATAAACCTATTTCTTCTCTTTTAGGTGCTCTTGTCTTCAATTGTTTTTTAGATTCTGATTGCTAACGCCTTGCCCTTTTCTTACAGACTGAGAGAGGAGCTGTGTGCATGGATTTTCCAAATTCAATTTTACAGATGGGAAACATGCTGAGCTCCACACCTGCATTCCTGATGTAGGGTTTGTGGAAGCTTTGGCAACACTGAATCTGTAAAATGTACCCCACAGAGAGGCAATAATTAGATACGGGCACTCGCTCTAAATACAGATGTGTGCAAACAGTTCAGGTTTTGATCTGGTTCCCACTGGCATTCTATTTTTCCAGTAAATTGGCGAGATATTTGATATGGAAACGAGCAGGTAGTTCAGCGCCCCCTGTGCGTAAACCCATCAGGTTTCTTACTTATTTGTCGAATGGCGCATTACGATCCTCGTGTTGTGTGTATTGGACCACACGACAATGCGAACGGATGGCTTGTGTTGAAATTCGATTTACTACAATTGTGCCAATTTGTTATACCATAGGTGACAAGAGAACATCTGTCGGCTTTGCACTGCTGGGGATGACCGATGAACATCAGAAGTCACGCCACCAGTGTATAACACCACCCAGAGGGAGTCTATCAGCCTCGGCGTTAAATATTCAGTCAAAAATGTAATTCAGATGGTCAACCATCATGACCCTTTAAGTATTACTTGCGACACAAGAGCCAGGAGCTTCATAGAAAATCATTTTTTAATATAACTGACTGGACATATTTCCTGACCATAATAGTTTTAAATGTTCATTACAGTTTATGATCAATCTCTCTTGGTATTTGGAACACGACCTGAAGTGTCTTTTCAGCTCTACAGTCAGAGTTTCCTGGCAAAACAATGGGAAGTTTAATGGCGCTCATCATTATTAATGTATAAACAGTGATCTCCAATTTGGCTCGAGCGGTTGTACAATTTGCGACATACTGCCGTAAGAATCATGATAATGGCAGCTTGCCCTGAACCTCTGCATGAGCTTCATAAAAAAAACCCACTGCATTTGCGCGTTAATCACCAATTAAACTTGCCATGGATAGTTAGAGCTGGTACTTAGCAACAAATCATGGGCTTTATGTTCCTGCAGTCACGCAACCTCTCTGGCCCAGTAAGGGAACAATTGAAACTAGGGAGTCCCACTCCTGTAGGCAATAAATTGTTCTTAGACATTTTTAAAGCTATACATGTTTTCATCTTTCATTTTCCCTTTTCTGTCTCTTTTTTTCTCCGCTCTCTTGTGAGCACGAGCGCTCGATAACTGGAGGTCGAATCACAGAATGATACAGTACAGAAGAGAAGCCATTCGGCCCATCATGCCTCTGCTAGCTCTTTGGTAGTCTTCCAATTAGTCCCACACGCCCATGCCTGGTCATCATCATAGCTCGTAAATATTTTTCCTTCAATTTCCTTTTGAATGTTACTGTTGAGTCTGCTTCCACCATGCTTTCAGGGAGTACTTTCCAGATCATAATAACTCGCTGTCTAAAAATCTTGTGCCCCATGTCCCCTACAGCTTCTTTGCCAGTCTCATTAAATCTGTGTGTAGCAGGGAGGTGAGCGAGTCCTTAGCTTCCCCAACTTCCAGCTCTCGACTTCAGAGAGGGGCTGAAGGCCAGGCTCCACCCACTGGAAGGCCATTCCCTGAGGGGCACTAGATTCCAGCCAGCAGAGGCCATAGGCCTGGGACAACGCCAGGCAAGGGATTTGGTCAACCCCCGGGGGGGAACAATCCTCGAGGCAAGATCCTAATTCCTTGGCAAGCCGAGGGTGGAGCCTTAGCCCAGAGTGTGGACTGGAGGAGAAGGAGAGACCAGAAGCTGCCTGGAGAGGGGAAGAGAGAGAGCAGGACTGCAAGCAGGAGCTGGGGCAGCAGTTCAAGACTGGTGAGTCACTGTGTTGATGAGCCAAGGTCACGAGCAGGGCAGACCAAGACCTCTGAGGGTGGCAGGAGAGCTAGGAAATGGCAGAGGAGCAGGCAAGCCAGCTGCTGGAGACCTGGGCCGACTGCCAGGGACAGCACCCCGGAGTTCAAGAGGCCACGAGGAAAGGGAGATCCCGTCCGTGTCCCCGGGACTGGGTAATTGGGTTTATGTGCCCACGAGAAGTTAGCAATAGGAGCGTCGCCAACTTGAGCTCTGCTATCCAGCTGCTTAGAGACCAGGAGTTAAGCTCTCACTGGCAAAAGCCTCGAAGAAGAGTCATGCAGACTCGAAACGTTAACTCTGTCTTTCTCTCCACAGATGCTGTTAGGCCTGCTGAGTTTTTCCAGCATTTGCTGTTTTTGTTTCAAATTTCCGGCATCCTCAGTGTTTTGCTTTAAAGCTCCTAATGGCACCTGGGTGGATCTGGAGCATCAGCTGTGAATATCCATTGAAAATAGTTTGTTCCTTTTTAGGTTAAGATTTTCCTTTGTGCGTTTATACTGCTTTGGTGCCAGTGGAATAAAGGATCCCTGTATTGTAACACCTGTGTGGTAGATCCCAAATTTTGGCCGGGATTTTCCGGCCCCTTTGTGGGCGGGACCCGGCGGGGGGTGAGGCTGCATCCCAGGCAGAAGCCCATTGACCTGCGGTGGGACCGGAAGATCCCAGTGGCGGGCGAGTGTGGAAAATCCTGGTCCCTGTCTCAGGCGTCAGGAATGGGGTTCCACAGCGCAGGCATCAGGGTCACTGAGATGAGAAGGCGCCTGGCCGGGATGGAGCATTTGGCAGAAGAGTTGAAATCGGTGTTGTCCACGAGGGAGGCTGAAGCTGCCCAAGTATCACCGGGGGCTCAGGCACCAGCGGACGAAGCCGAGCTTTCAGGCCAAGATCAGGCAGAGGCTTCACAGGTGCGATCCCTCCCCTCTGCCCTTGGTTGGATACCCTACCTGTCAACAGATAAGAAGCTGGACAGATTTGGGAGAAGACCAGAAACGTCCATAGAGTTGGTGGCCAAAGGCTGGACTTCAGGATGCGCAGCTGGTCAGGGGGTCTCGACAAAAGCGAGCAGGCGGCATTCATGATGGAATATCTGTGTGGGAAATCCCCTTGGGAAATACTGGGAAGAGGTACAGGTGTTCAAAGAAGCCCTCAGTGGATTTTTGAGACCCTGGCGTGGGTTTTTGGGATGGGCAATAGCCTGTCACAGCTGCAACAGATGTTTTAGGAGTACAACAAACCGAGGGAGAGGACCTGCTCTCTGTATCCCTGGTGCTGGTGAAGGGATACACGGATGAAGGACGGTCTAGCTGAAGCAATGAGGGATGGAGCCGTCCGGATGGAGGTGAGGAGGCTTAATAGTGACAAACCCCAATTGTCCTTCTTTGACCCGAGGGACCATATCATCCGGATCATGGGGAAAGGTGGGATTCCTGAGGCCAGGAATAGGCCACCATCAGGGCGGTGACTGTCACTGCAGACAGGGATGTAGACCTCAGGCCAAGCGGAACAAATTGCCACACTGCAAGATCGAATCCAGCCCTTGCTGTCCTATCTCCATGGCCAGCCTAAGGGATACTCAGAAGGGGTTCTGGAATTGGAATGGGGCTGGACACTTCAAATAAGATTGTGCGCAATGATCACATCCACCACAGATGTCAGGCACTGTGCCAGTGGAATGGCCTCCCCCTCCTCACGGACGTTAAACTAGTTGGGCCTCCCACAGAGAGAGATAGGTTGGAGGTATGTCCTGTCAGGAAGAGGCTCAGTCTTAAATGCAAGCAATAGGGACTTGTCCTATGGTGGAGGTGTTGTGCTTAATTGACACTGGACCAGAGGCGTCAACCATTACTCGCTAGTTCCTACGAGAGCATCTTGCCGAAGGGTGTCAGCTGATTGACACCTCTTCCCTCCTCGCAGTCTCAGCTTCACAAGGATCGGACATCCTTATCATGGCTACATGGAGCTCCCTCTCTCTGTGCTCCATCACATTGTTCATAACCTGAGGTTTCTGGTAGTTTCTGGTACTCCAGTGGAAGCAATACCGGGCCAAAGGAAAAGCCAGTAAAACTTGGGAAATGACTGGTACTTGTCCAAACTGGTCTAGTATACCTTAAAATGGAACGCTAGTTTGGACCAGGACTCTCGTTTCCCACAACACCAGTTCAGACCAGTACCCTCGTTTCCCAAGTTTTACTGGTTTTTCCTTCTGGGTGGTGTTAGGGTTGAAGGTGTTAAGAGACACCAGGGCACCCTTGGAAGGTTGGCAGGTGTGTATGGAGACCAGTATGAGCAGCAAATTACAAAGTCAGCAGGAGGAGGGGTTGGGGGGCGGAGGGGTGTTGCAGGAGCGACAGCGGGGGTGGGGATGGTGTGCAGGGGGGGGTGGGGGATGTTGCAGGAACGACGGCGGGGGGGGTGGGGTGGGGATGGTGTGCAGGGGGGGTGGGGGGGTGTTGCAGGAGTGACGGCGGGGGTGGGGTGGGGATGGTGTGCAGGGGGGGTGGGGGATGTTGCAGGAATGACGGCGGGGGGGTGGGGTGGGGATGGTGTGCAGGGTGGGTGGGCGATGTTGCAGGAACGACGGCAGGGAGGTGGGGTAGGGGTGCGGTGTGGGGGTTGGGGGGTGCAGGTGGGGTTGGGGTGGGGTGCAGGGGGGTGGAGAGTGCTGCAGAGTGACGGCAGGGGTGGGGTGGGGGTGTGGTGTGGGGGTGGGGGGGGTGCTGGTGGTGTTGGGGTGGGGTGCAGGGGGGGTGGGGAGTGTTGCAGAGTGACGGCGGGGGTGGGGTGGGGGTGGGGTGGGGGGGGTGCTGGTGGGGTTGGGGTGGGGTGCAGGGGGGGTGGGGAGTGTTGCAGAGTGACGGCGGGGGTGGGGTGGGGGTGGGGTGGGGGGGGTGCTGGTGGGGTTGGGGTGGGGTGCAGGGGGGGTGGGGAGTGTTGCAGAGTGACGGCGGGGGTGGGGTGGGGGTGGGGTGGGGGGGTTGCTGGTGGGGTTGGGGTGGGGTGCAGGGGGGGTGGGGAGTGTTGCAGAGTGACGGCGGGGGTGGGGTGGGGGTGCGGTGCATGGGGAGTGGGGTGTGTTGCAGAGTGATGGCGGGGGTGGGGATGGGGTGCAGCAGGTTGGGGGGTCTTGCAGAGTGACGGCGGGGGTGAGGTGGGGATGGGGTGCAGGAAGTTGGGGGGTATTGCAGGAGTGACGGTGGGGGTGGGGTGGGGTGGGGATGGTGGGGAGTGCTGCAGGAGTCTTCAGCCTTGCTCGATGCACTCGAGGCCCAGAAGGAAATAACTAGTACTCTTTTTACCTAGTACCAGGTTCACTGGTGTTCCATTTTAAGATATACAAGACTAGTTCAGACTAGTATTCTTATTTCTCAGTTTTTACTGTCTTTTCCTTTTGGGGTGTATCAACCTGTATGGGACGTTAGGCCTGTTCAGCTAGCAAGGAATCAAGCTGTTCTTTCACCCGTCCACACCATCATTGTTCTTGAAGGCTCTTGACAGCCATCCCTAAATGTTCAACATCAGGCGTTGCTAAAGTGTCCCATTTTGCATGTAGTGGAGCTACCACTTGGTGTAACTCTGGGAGCCACGCTCATCACTGTGGGAGTAAAGGCTAAGGGACCCATGCAGATCTCCAAGTTCAGCAACACAAATATTTACCTCCAATCGAGGAAGCCCATAGGTGTCCTTAAGCAGCCACTATTGTGGAGAATGGACTGACTGGGGAAGACTAAATGTTTTGCTACAGTTGTACAGGTGAGACCATATCTGGAGTACTGTGTGCACTTTTGGGGGTCTCCTTATTTAAGAAAGGATATAAATGCAATAGAAGCAGTTCAGAGATTGATTTCTGGGATGTGGGGGTTATATTATGAGGAAGTTTAGAAGAATGAGAGATGATCTAATTGAAACATATAAGATCCTGAGGGGACTTATAGGGTAGATGTTGAAAGGATGTTTCCCCTGGTGGGAGAGACTAGAACTAAGAGACACAGCTTAAAAAGAAGGGGTCTTCCATTTAAGATGGAGATGAGGAGAATATTTTTCTCAGAAGTTGTGAGTCTGTGGAACTCTCTTTCCCAGAGAGTGGTATTTTTAGTGCAGAGGTAGATAGATTCTTGACTAACAAGGGAGCCAAAGGTTATTGGGAGTAGGCAGGAACGTGGCGTTGAGGTCACAATCAGATCAGCCAGGATCTTACTGAATGGTGGAGAAGGATCGAGGGGCCGAATGACCTACTCCTGCCCCTAATTCATGTGTTCATAATACATCTCAACCTCTTTTCAAAGATAGACATCAGCGAGTTGGAGGGGATCCAGAGGAAACAGCTCATTTCGACTCTCCTCAGGTACGTGACAGCTTTCAGTAAAGACGATGATGACATCGGGTATTTGACCTGCTGAGCCACAGGATTGTGATGGCTGATGACAACCCAGTAAAGATTCCTCACTGCCGTTCCCACCCCATCACTGGGAGGAAGTTGAGGAGTACCTGCGGAAGTCTCTGGAACAAGGTGTCACCCGAGAGTCGTGGAGCCCATACACCTCCCCCATAGTCCTCGTGACAAAGACAGATGTAAAACTGAAGATCTGTGTCAATTACCTGGCACTCAACGCAAAGACTCATATGGATGCTGACCCTCTACCAAGGATCGAGGAGGCATTACAAGTCCTCAAAGGTATGAAGTATTTCTGAAGCCTCAATTTGACCCATGGTTATGACCAGCTCTCCATCGCTGAGGAAGACATTGAAAAGATGGCATCTGAATGGGCACTGGAGAACTTTATGAACACAAGAGGTTGCCACTTGACACCGTCTCAGTGCCTTGTCGAGGCTTAGCTTGAAAACCAAATCAGGGAAGTGCCAACTTCTCCGGATAAAATTATGGTACCTTAGGCATGTTGCGAAGGCATCACTTTGGTCAATGAAAAAACCCAAGTGCGATGGGAATGGTCCCAGCCTAAGAGAGAGAGGGAACTGTCTGGGCTCCTGAGTCTGGCTGGCTATAATAGAAGGTTTGTACAAGGCTTTGCACAATTGGATGCCCCGCACCATGACTTGCTAAAGAAACCAGAGAATGATAAGGGAGTGGGGTGGGGTGGGAGAACAGGGAACGATGCACAAGGCATGATACTTCGCAAAACATGTCAGGGAGTTGGACCTCAGCGTGTGAAGACTCCTTTCGCCCTCTCAATCATAGACTCATCTTATCACCTGTCCTTGGCTGCTCAAATTTCCATCTCCCTTTTTTACTGGAAGCCGATGCTAGTTCCCTTGGCCTGGGTGTGGTGCTAACACTGGCTCAAGGGCAGAAACAAGTGGTCATCGCTTACGCCAGTCAGGGAGTTTCAAGGCGAGCGAAAAGAGTTTTCAGAATTATCCCATTTTGAAGCTTGAATCGCTGGCTTTGAGGTGGGCTATCCCCCAGAATTTCAGAGACATTGTGACTGGTGCAGAGTCTGAAGTGTTTACAGACAACAACCCACTCAGCTACTTTCAAACATCCACCAAGCTTGAAGTGACAGAAACCCTGATGAGCCGTTGAACTCGCTCAGTTCCAATTCCAGATCAGACACAGGTCAGGCAAAAGTCATGTGAATGCTGATGCCCCAAGCCAAAGGCAGCATTCAAACCCTGATTCCGCATAACATCTGGGCTAGGATTCACACAGTGACGCCAATGTGCTTATGAGTGAGATCTAAGCCAGGTCCAGAGAGGTGAATCCAAGAGTGGTTTCACCTTTGCCATCCATCTCAAAAGAGGACCTCTGGGAGCTTCAGCTGGTCCATGTAGACATTGGTAGAATTCAGCATTCCTGGAAAGCCCAACGTCCACAAACCCAGTGTCATCTGAAGATGGAGACCAAACAGGCGTGGAAACTGTCGAGATGCTGGAAGAGGATCAAGGAGGAGGATGGAGTTCTCTATTGGGTAGTTCATGACAACCGGGGAGAGATGAAGCAACTCATCCCGCCCAGCAGCCTCCAGTGTCGAGTGTTGAAGGTCGTTCATGATCAGGTGGGACAGCAGGCATCAGAGATGACCACTGCACTGACCAGCGAGCGATGTTACTGGCCCAGGGTGACTCCCAGTATTGATCACTACAGTCAGAACTGCGAGAGGTGCATATTGGCCAAAGCAGGGAAGCTGCGTCACTCCGGCGTGGGATCTCTGGTTGCCACGAGGCCTCTGGAGGTCGTTGCAATGGATTTTACAGTCCTTGACCCCAGCACTAATGGAACCAAGCACTTCCCCGTACTTATGGATGCCTTCACCAAGTTCACGTAGGCTATTCCTGCCCAGACTAAAAGGCCATAACTATAGCCAGAGTGTAGGTACATGATTAGTTCATCCGTTTGGGTGCTCCGGTCAGGTCCACCAGTGACCAAAGGTGCAATTTAGAGAATAAGATCCTACTGGGGCTGTGCAAGGCAAATGGCATTGACAAAGCCACACTATCCCCTACCATCAGGAGGGGAATGGACACTGCGAAAGATTCAACTGTGCTCTGCATGACTGATTGCGTACCTTGCCTCTTGAGAGTAAACATAAGTTTTTTTAAAATTAATTTATGGGATGGGGGCATTGATGGCTGGGCCAGCATTTATTGCCCATCCCTAATTGCCCTTGAGAAGGTGGTGATGAGCTGCCTTCTTGAACTGCTGCAGTCCATGTGGTGTAGGTACACCCACAGTGCTGTTAGGGAGGGAGTTCCAGGATTTTGACCCAGCGACAATGAAGGAACGGCGACACATTTCCAAGTCAGGATGGTGAGTGGCTTGGAGGGGAACTTCCAGGCGGTGTTGCTGTTGAGTATCCTGAGTGACCTGAGTATCTTCCAGAGCTGGTCTACGCTTACAATAGTACCCCACATTCCTCCACGGGCTACTCTCTGCACTATCTCTTTTTTTGGAAGACACCCACCCCTTCCTGTGGAGTATCTCCTTGGTCTCACCGCACATTCAGGTGGAGGTGGCCCAAACTGACGGATGGACTGCTGAGCACCACGCCAGGCTAAACCAGACATTCAAGGTGGCGTCCAAGAGGAGGGAGAAGGAAGTGCTGTGAGGAAAAACGCTACTCGTTTACAAACTTGGTAAGGTGGACCTTCCGATTGGTGGCAGGGTGTTCCTTCAGAACAGGGGTCGGAACAAGATAAGAGGGTGCCTGGGATTCTGGACCTCACATAGTCACCAAGGGGCTTGACACTGGTGGCCACACCTAGGCTGTTGAACCCTGTAGCCGGTGGACAGCCTCAGAACATGGGTTCACAGCAGGGTGTTACTCGAGGCCTGAGGCCTGGTGGATGAAGAAGGGGTGGGGGGGAGGGGGGGGGGGTGCGGTGGGGTGAGTAGCTGACTCAGTGGCATTACCGAACCGTAACTGTCGGCGGGCAGCGAGGGGCAGTCAGGTCGTGACGAGGGGTTCTGGAGTGACCTGCGTGTGACAAACCCAGCGTGTGTATCCGGTGCGAGCGGACCCACTCTGCTACTGGAAGAGGGCACAGGGATGACCTGCAGCGAGGTTGCAGTTGGAGCGATGCCAACCTTATGATACCCAGGAGACATGAACAACCTGGACCCCTATGTGGCTGATCCGATACAAAAACCTGGATCCCGTTGAAAGTATCAGTCGGGAATGAGGGGCTGAGAAGCAATAACCCTTACCATTGGCCCAGGACAGTGATGTGTGAAGAGAATGCTGCCACCAGTGTGGTCACAAATGTGCTGGCTGTCATAGCTCACATGATTGCCCAGCAAACAGTCACCATGAGTACTGTCCGGGACGACAACTCTCAAGTGGGGGGAGTGTGTAGGGCGGGGAGGTGAATGGGCCTTCAGCGTCCCAAACCCCCAGCTTCCGACTTCGGAGTGGGGCCGGAGGCTGTGCCCTGACCACTGAGGGGCATTCCCTGCGGGGCACGAGGTCCTCACCAGCAGAGGTCATTGGCCCGGGAAGTTGCCGGGCAGAGGATTTAGTTGGCCCTGGGGTCTTCCCTTGAGACGAGCCCAAGTCCTCGGCAAGCTGATGGTGGAGCCTAAGTCCGGAGTGTGGGCTGAAGAGAGCTGGATGTGGGGGTCTGATCTGGGAGAACGGGCTGGAGGAGAAGAAGGAACCAGAAGCTGCGTGGAGAGAGAGAGATAGAGAGAGAGAGAGAGAGAGAGAGCAGGACTTCAGCCAGGAGCTGGGGCAGCAGTTCAAGACTAGTGAGCCACTCTGTTGAGGAGCCGAGGCCACAAATAGGGCAAACTGGGGTCTCTGGTGGTGGCTCGTGAGCCATAAAGTGGCAGCGGAGCTGCTAGCTGGAGACCTAGGCAGGCTGCCTGGACAGAACCCCTGCCAACCAATCAGCACTCTCTTCCCATGTGGTATAAATTGTTGTTCCGTTTAGAACTGGTATACTTGCGAATTTATCCTGATGAGTACAAGACGAAAAAGTTTTGACAGCCTGTCTCTTTTTTCAGCGATATCATGTTCTGTCCGTAAAAAGAAACCTTCGTTTAGATTGCCAATCAGTGTCAGTGTTTGATACGTTTGTGTTAAGAACCAATGATACAGCATCTCCCTCCAGTGACCCTCAAAGGGAGTTTGGTTGAGAGTTCGGTTTTCCAGGATGCACCGAGTATTCCCTTGGAGCAGGGCTCCAGCAAGCCTTCGAGGAGCTGAATGGGAGTGGTGCGTGTCTGGGAAAACTCAGTAACAGTGAAGCAGGGAAAGTGTAAGCAATGGGAGGCATCTTCCACCTGTTGGAAAATGTTTCTGCTTTGGACGAAGCCAGGCAGAAAATTAGTGTTGGGCAGAAATGAAGTTTGGGTTGAATTTCTGCCAGTTTGTGTTTAACTGGGCAGAGAACGAGGAACAGCTTTTCCACACAGTCACGGAGTCCAGCGATTAAGCTAATTATTAAGGTGTGGACTCGCTCTGCTTTCGCCTCATTCCAATTATCCATTATGACTTCAGCAATTCCACATGTTTGGAAAAAGGAATGAGAAATGGAATGTTGCATCGAAGCTGCCTTGTCACATAGAGGGGTGGATAAGTAAAGTCACCGCCTTGTGCCCATTTCTCACCGTCTGCTACCTTTAAGAGACGAAGAAAGGTTTGATTATTCTCATGAAATGGTTGCCTGGAGTTCCTTTGGTCAGTGGAATTGTTTTAAACAGGGAATGATATAACATATAGGGCGGCCATTTGGCCCATTGTGGTTCTTGCCAGCCCTTAAGTAGGAGCAACCCAGTTAACCCTTCATCCCTGCTCTTCCCTCATCGCCCTGCAATTTTTTTTGCCCCATTGAAGTATTTATCAAATTCACTTTTGGAAGTTGCTATTGAGTCCGCTTCCACCAGCCAGTCAGGCAGTGCCCTACCAGATCATAAAGACTCACCGGGGTCAAGATAAATTGCTGCCTATCTCCCCTCTGGTTCTCTTGCCAACTACCTTAAACCTGTGCCCGCTGGTTACTGGTCCTCCTACCAGTGGAAACACTTTCTCTGTTTTCAGTATTGAATCTCCCCCACACCCCGTCTGCTGTTCCCTGTCTTCAGGAGAAAAATCCAGTCTCTCCACTTAACATGGGTGGTCTGTCCCCGGAATCTTTAGTGCCAGCATGCTTGAGGTGGTGCTGGAGAATGCTGTGGATTTTATTTTCCACATCAAACTTTGTCACCCACGGCTGGGATATTCCTCTCAGATGTGTTCAGGGATAAAGGGCAGATTCAGTGCTTGGAAACATGAGAGATTAAGGCAACTGAAAAATTTGCAGCCGAAGCTGGGACTGCTTTTTTGACTCTTCGTATATGTCATGAGGGTGCACATGGATTCGACATTGCTTTAACAATGAATACCACTTTGAAGTGAAGTGTTGAAAGCCTAGGGGCCTTTACTGATTAATCAGGAAAAGACACCTTCTCGTGCAGTGATTGAGAGGAAATCCCGAAGGACTGGTGGAGAGAGTTCGGTCCTTCAGGAACATTGGAACTTAAAGGATCACAAGTTACCGTCTGAGTCCATCTGTCCAGCCCACACTTCAAAACAGTCACTACACCGACCCCTCAATTAATACCGCACTAGGCGATTGGCAAAAGGAGCAGGGACAACATGAGGAAAATCTCATGTTTAGGATCTGGAATGCCTGAGAGTGTGTTGGAGGCTGACTTAGACACGCCTTTCAAAAGGGAATTGGATAATTATCTGAAGAGAAAGCATTTGTAGGGCTACAGGGAAAAGGCAGGGGAGTGGGACAAGCTGAGTAGCTCTTACAGAGAGCCAGCACAGGCATGATGGGCTGAATGGTCTCCTTCTCTGCTGTGCCCATTCTATCATTCAGTCAATTCCAAACACCACCCTCTGTATGAAATGGTTATATCTGACCTGACCATTCATCTTCCTGCTCCTGAACTTCCTCCCATACCCCCTGGTTGGCATTTTTGGAAATCTGAATGCTGCTGTCCAAGTTCCACTCTTTAGCTTTGCAAAAATGTCACCCCATTGTCTTCCCCACCAGTGAATAGCATTGGACAGCACGAAGGTGATGGATTTTTTAAAGATTCATTTGAGTGTCATGAGTGCCTCTGGCCGGGCCAGCATTTATTGCCCATCCCTAATTGCCCTTGAGAAGGTGGTGGTGAGCTGCCCTCTTGAACCGCTGCAGTCCCTGTGGTGTAGGTACCTGCTGAGTGTTTCCAGCATTTATTGTTTTTATTTCAGATTTCCGGCATCAGCAGCATTTTAGCTTTGCACGCAGTTAAGTCTTGTTCCACTTCAGCCTATTTACTCTTTTAACAAAGTGACGAATGTTAATTACTGCCAGACAACCTCTCTGACACTGAAAATGAACCTCGCAAGTCTGATTTCTTCAGGTTTTAATTGGTGGAGGTTTTGAAAATGTAAAATTTGAGCTCAATTTATTTTTTACTTTTTTCTATTTTTCCTCTCTCTCTCTCGCCCTTTCTTTCCCTCTCTTTATTTTTCACACTGTACTTTGACCTTGAATTCACCCACTCACATTTACCATTTCAGTCTCTCACATTCCTTCAATCTGATTGGTCAAGGGCTTATTGAAACATATCAGATTCTTAGATGACTTGACAGGGTAGATGCTGAGAGGTTGGGCGGGATCTTATGGTCCCGCCGCAAGTCAACAGATTCCTGGCTGGGGCGCCACCTCACCTGGGGGGGGGGGGGGGGGGGGGGGGGGGGGGGTGGTGGTGGGGTGGTGCGGTCCCACCCATGGAATATCCCAGCCATTGTTTCTCTTTGTGGAAGAGTCTCGGACCAGAGGGCATAATCTCAGAGTAAGGGGTCGCCCATTTAAAACAGAGATAAGGAGGGTAGTGAATCTGTGGAATTCTTTACTGCAGAGGGCTGTAGAGGCTGGGTCAATATGTATATTCAAGGCTGAGATAATCAGTAAGGGAGCCAAGGATTATGGGGAAAAGGCAGGAAAGTGGAGTTGAGGTTTATCAGATCAGCCATGATCTCACTGAATGGCGGAGCAGACTCGATGGGCTGAATGGCCTACTTAGGCCCCTACGTCTTCTGGTCTTACACAGCTGCTTGCCTGGTTCGGTCAGATCCCAGATACCTGGCTCCCTCTCACTGCCCCGTTATCCACTTGCACTTCTCGTGCTAAACGTTGAAAAGCCCAAGTAAACCTGGCCAAGGGGCCGAGGGACAATTAGAGATGCCTCTCTTGCCCCCTCCAATGCTGCCCTTCCTCCTCCTCCAATGTCAGGAATGCCACCGGAATTGACCACAAAACTTGCTACAAAGTGAAAAGAGCAGCTGTAAGCAAGACTGTTGTGGAGAAATCTTGCAATGTGCATTCAGGCCAAAAACTGCTTGGAAAGACAAGCAACAAGTGAAAAAGGCAGAAAAAGCAATGCGTTTACAAACAATTGCTGAATTCTCAACCAGCTGAAGAGTTGCTACAGACCATTAACACAGCAATTTCCAACTGACCCGAACACTCAGACAGTGTTAAGCTTATTCCATACAATCAAGTGAAACCAGGAGTGAAGAGGCCAAGCCAAAAGCTGTTAAATCGAGGATGGGGACTCATTTACATTGGAATCAGGGGTTTAATGAGGCTTGCTGGATTTGGCAACACAGCTTCCAAAAGCTTAGAAGTAAGTTGCACTTTGAACAGTCACTGCATTTGTCACGCTAACTCACCCAGAGAGAATGGTAAACCAGAAAGGGACATGGCTGGATGAACAACAACTTTCATTTCTGTAGCACCTTTAACGTAGTAATTGTCCCCAAGGAACTCCCAAGAGTGACTATCCAATGCCATTTGACACTGACCCACATAAGGGAATATTAGGATGGGTGGTATGTCTTAAGGGCCCTCTTAAAGGAGGAGAGCTAGGAAAAATAAGGACAAGATTGCAATAAGGTTGACAAATGGGACAGCACTGATATTGATATCACTCTTAGGAAAATACTACATCACCAATGGCCAGAACAAAGTTTCCTCCCTGCGTCCTCCTGCTCCAATAATTAGTGACAACTCTAACTTGCTATCCAGCTACGTTCTTGTGATTGGCACGGTCCGGTGGATGGTACGGTCGGGTGGATGGTACAGTCTGGTGGATGGTACAGTCTGGTGGATGGTACGGTCCGGTGGATGGTACGGTCGGGTGGGGTATGGTCCAGTGGATGGCATGATCTGGTGGTAGGCACGGGCCGGTGGATGGTACAGTCCGGTGGATGTACAGTCTGGTGGATGGTACGGCCTGGTGGATGGTACAGTCTGGTGGATGGTACGGTCCGGTGGATGGTACAGTCTGGTAGATGGTAGGGTCCGGTGGATGGTACAGTCTGGTGGATGGTATGGGCTGGTGGATGGTGCGGTCCGGTGGATGGTACAGTCCGGTGGATGGTATGGGCTGGTGGATGGTACGGCCTGGTGGATGGTACAGTCTGGTGGATGGTACAGTCTGGTGGATGGTACGGTCCGGTGGATGGTACGGTCGGATGGGGTATGGTCCGGTGGATGGTACGGTCCGGTGGATGGTACGGTCTGATGGATGGCATGATCCCGTGGATGGCATGGCCCAGTGGATGGTACAGTCCGGTGGATGGTACAGTCCGGTGGATGGTACGGTCCGGTGGATGGTACAGTCCGGTGGATGGTTGGCTAAGATTAACACTTCGAGGAAGGTTCTGGAGTGTATTTTCCCTGGGGATTAAAAAATGAAAAGCAGTTTTGACTGCATGCAGCAATACTACAGGAATTAGAAGAGTCAACTGCTCTTTCCTGATATGCCTTTAAGGACTGATGTATAGCTCAGTGGTAGTTCCTTTGCCCTGATATCAGAATGTTGTAGGTTCAATTCCTCCTCTAGTGACTCCACTGTGAAATTTAGGCTCATGCTCCAGTGCAGTAGCTGGGGGGTGCTACACTGCCAGAGGTGCTGTCTTTCAGGTATGATGTTATATTGAGGCCCTATAAGGTAGCTGTAAAATGTCCCATGGTACTATTTCAAAGATCATGAGAGCTCACCCTGATGGTTCAAACATGTTCATCCAACTTCACCAAAAACAGATGATTTGGACAAGAGCAGGTTGCCTTTTCAGGGAAAGTAAATTAATTTTTGACATTTAATTCTAAAATAGATTCAGTACTCAAAAGGGTAAAGGGTTAACCTGCTCTGTTTCTTCTCAGTGGCTACAAAATTACTTCACTAGCTTCATGTTGCTTTGGATTGCCGAGGTTGTGAAAGGCATTATATAAATCCAACCGATTTTTCTCCCTTCTATCCCCTCAGGAAGAATCGTGTAAAATCATCTGCACTGTTACTATTTATTTCAAAACGACCTGTTTGAGTCTAAATGGTCAATTAACAAAAATACTGATACGTAGTCTGGATAATTAATCATTGAATCATTGACATCTTCTAAAGCAATTTTTAAAAAAATACATCATTGGAAAACAATGAAAAAAAGTTAAAATCAATTTTTCCTGGTAATTAAATACTAAAGTTATTTAAGTTGACAACCTGCATTTACAGCAGCTGAAGTGTTGAAACTCTATATACAAACACATGAATTAGGAGCAGGAGTAGGCCATTCGGCCCCTCAAGCCTGCTCTGCCATTCAATAGGTTCATGGCTGATCTCAACTCCACATTGCGCTTCCCCCGATAACCTTTGACTCCTTTGTTAGTAAAGAACCTATCTACCTCGGCCTTAAAATTATTCATTGACTCTGGCTCCTCTACTCTCCAGGGAAAAGAATTCCATACCCCCACAACTCTCAAAGAGAAAAAACTTCTCTTCTCCACCTTAAATGGGAGACCCCTTATTTTTAAACTGTGTCCCCTATCACAGAGAGTCACCTGGACACTGTGTTTCCTGAGACAGTCACAACCCTTAGATTAATTACATCAAATCTGGACCGTGGTCAGGGACAGGAGGGTGTGACTGCAAGTGGGACAGGAATGGGGATCCAGAATTTAGCTTTGGAGGAGCCTCAGACAGTGCCCTTGTCCAATAGGTACGAGGTTCTTGCTCCCGGTGTGGACGAGGGCACAGACTGCAGGGAGGATGAGCAAACTGACCACAGCACTGTGTTACAGATCACCATTCAGGTGGGGGGGAGAAAAGAGAAATGCAGCAATAATAGGAGATAGCACAGTTAGGGGAATGGACACTGTTCTCTGCAGCAAAGACAGAGAGTCCCAAAGGTTGTGTTGCCTACCTGGTGCCGAGGTTAAGGACATCTCTTCTGGCCTGGAGTGGGAGGGGAAGGATCCACTAGTCGAGGTCCACGAAGGTACCAGCGACATAAGTAGGACTAGGAAAGAGGTTCTGCTGAGGGACTCGGGGCTAAATTAAAAAGCAGAACCACAAAGGTAATAATCTCTGGATTACTACCAGAGTCACATGCAAATTGGCACATAAGGGTAAATAAGATTAGAGAGGTAAATGCACGGGTCAAAGATCAGTGTGGGAGAGATGGGTTCTGATTCATGGGGCACTGGCACCAGTACAGGGGAAGGAGGGAGCTGTTCTGCTGGGGCGGGCTTCATTTGAACCATGCTGGGACCAGTGTCCTGGTGAATCGTATAACCAGGGTTGTAGATAGGACTTTAAACTAATTAGTGAACTAATCCATTCAACTGAAGGGAAATTTAAAAAATCAAAAAGAAACGAGAGAGCAGAGATGCAGTGTAGTGAAGAGGCGAACAATAATCAAAGTGCGACAGTAAGAGGCAGAAAATATAAGTAGATGAGTGCAGCAGAAATCAGAAGCAGAATGACTAATAATGGTAAAAAGTCAAAACTTTTATCTGAATGCAGGCAGCATTTGTAACAAGGTAGATGAGATGACGGCACAAATAGAAATAAATGAATATGATTTGATGGTTATTACAGAGACGCAGTTGCAGAGACCAAGACTGGGAACTCAATATTCATATCTGACATTCTGGACAAATAGGGAAAAAGGAAAAAGAGGCGGGGTAGCTTTGTTAATAAAGGAAGGTGTCAGTGTGGTGGTGAGTAGTGAGATAGATGGTAATGACCTGCTCCGAAAAGAGAGAAGACAGTTCAGAGCTGAAATCCCAGTCAGGATATTCCTTCTTGTTGGAGTTCTAGGGAACTTGCGGTTCTGTATGGTTAATGACAGTGGTTGCCTTGACATGTTCTGTCTTTTTGAGGAGATTCTGGGCTACACAGGCATCAAGAGAGAGAAAGGCTGACTACGGATGGTGTACATCAGATCGAAGATTTGTTTGCTGCCATATCTTAGTGGTTCCAGAATCATGCCTATGGTCGGAAGTCTGGGCCCATAGAGTCGTGCGTCTGTTGTTCGAATCTGGAGGTGTCTCAGCCATGGTTCTTCATCCAACAGGACGATAACACTGGCTCCTGTGTCCAATTTAAAGATTGTGAGATGGCCGTTAACTGAAATGCCCGCATTTCAAAACCAAAAAGCGTGGCTTTGTGTCCTCTTGCTCTGGTGTCTCCACCTCATGAATCATTTTTAGGTCTTCTGTGTGTTTAGATGTTTTGGCTTTGCACTGTTTGCCAAAGTATCCTATTTGGTTGCATTGAAAGCATTGGGCTAAAGGTGCAGGACATTGATCTCACCTGTGGGGACGCTTTGCTCCACAGTGCTAGCATATTCCCTCTAGTGGTCGGTTAGGGTATTGCTTCCCTTGGCCTGGGGTGTCCCTGTTTCTGTGCTGTTTCACTAACTGGACTGTGGGGTTTCCTTTGTACCATGGTTTACTTTCTCCTCTTAAAATGAACCTGTGCTGCGCACAGAGTTCAGGCTGCCTGACAATCTGAATAGTTTTCCAAGCAGTTAGATCTTCCTTCCCTTGCAGCATGCCTGAGGGTGCTTCGTCTGCTACCTCTACAACTATTCTATCCCTGATAAGTTCAGATTTTAGCTCTCCGTATTCACAGCCTCTAGCCATCCTGAAGGAGTCTACAGGTTCTCTTGGCTGCTGGACACACATTAAATTTAGCCCTTTCGAGGATTTTGTTAAAATAAACTTCCAATGATTTTAGTACTTCAAATTTAGCAGATGATTTGTCAATACCTGTCTAGCAATAATACCATCCGTTACCAAGCCTACTGAATAAAGCAGTGTGGTTAACATGTTGAGCTTCTGTCTGTTTATCAAGACCTAAAGCAATGGAATATTTTCATCCAAAATCCCCAATTATGTGATTGATCTGGGCCTTGGTTAAGTCCAGATTGATCTGGAAGCGTGGATTTCTGATCCATGGTTAAAAAATGTTAAAGTGTATGTTCAGCTTTAAGTAGCGACTAAAATTCTAGATGGCGCCACCGTTCAATTGAAGGCGAAGGTTTTTACCCATGCTTGCCAGTTTTGGCAAGCTCCTGCTGCAGTGGTGCTCGGACTCACCCTTGAATAATATTTTAAACAATCACTGCTTGAATTGACTAGCCGCAGACTTCTACTTCAGCGCTATGCTTTGGGGTCGAGTCTGGTGTTTAAGGCTGATTCTTTAGTTGCAATTCCCCTGAATGACTTAATTATTATTTTTCCCCTTTTCAAAATGAGTTTGGAAATGGCAATTTTTGACCAGTGAATAATTTAAAAGTTTCCCAGGATTTACAATATCCTGGAATTTAAAAGTTTTAGCTCACCCCTGCTGACTCTGCACTCTGGGAATTGAAGCTGGACTTCCAAGGGATCCTATGGAGCTATGGAGTCTTCTGCTGCAGTAAGGAATTATACATTTCTGCCTTCAGCTTCCAGGCCTTTCTTTGGAGCTTTTTCCTGGCGCTTTTCATCTGCGCATCTACTTATTGAGCTCTTCTTCAGGTCAAAATGGTTCTTCGAATTTTTCTTTAGTCTTGCAGGAGTTTCATTTTTCTCTGCATATTTTGAGGGATTTTGGGTTTTCCATTTGTTGTCACCACGTTGTAGGTTGTTAGCTTGGTAGGTCTTAATGAATTCTTCATAGTCTTAAGTAAGTTAACTTTATGTATTTATGAGGTACAAGAACTATGTATGTATATACAGTTAAGAGTTTAAGCTCAGAGCTGTATCCATGTTTGCTGGTGCACACTGCTTTGTCCAACACTAGACTGGCCCCTAGGTAAAGTTCATGTGTTTTCTTACATCACTGTATAGGCGGTACTGTACTCAAAACCACGTTAATCCAATATATGCCAGGCTCTTATACTATGCTAACCAATCCTCTAACCATGCTAATATGTCATCCCCTGCATCACGGGCTCTTATTTTGCGTAATAACTTTGGATATGGCACCTTGCCTTCTGGAAATCTAAGTACAGCACATCTGCAGGTTCCCCTTTATCCATGTTTCATGTTACTTCCTCAAAGAACTGCAATAAATTAAACAACCATGTTTTGCCTTACACAAATGCATGCTGACTCTGCCTGACAGCATCAAAATTTTCTAAACACCCTGCTACAACCTCCTTAATAATAGATTCCAGCATTTTCCCTATGACAGATATAATATTAACTTCCAACATCATGCAGCGGTGCATGCAGCTGCGATGCTTAAGAAGTACTGTTTAACTTTACCTCATTAAATTCTTACTTTGTGCCTATGTAAGTATTGAAATACATTGAAATGGGCATAAGATAAGTTGCAAATATATAGAACATTGACCAGGAAAGTCCTGTAGCAGCAGCAAAATAGGTGGCAAAATAATTAAACATTAGTGTTCAGACGAATTTTGTTTGTTTATTCATGGGTTGTGGGTGTTACTGGTTAGGCCAGCATTTATTGTCCATCCCTAATTGCCCATGAGAAGGTGTTAGTGAGCTGCCTTCTTGAATCGCTGCAGTCCATGTGGTGTAGGTACACCCACAGTGCTGTTAGGGAGGGCGTTCCAGGATTTTGACCCAGCAACAGTGAAGGAACAGTGATATATTTCCAAGTCAGGATGGTGAGTGATTTGGAAGGGAACCTGCAGGTGGTGCTGTTCCCATGTATCTGTTGCCCTTGTCCTTTAAATGGTAGCAGTCATGGGTTTGGAATGTGCTGTTGGAGGGGCTTTGGTGAGTTCCTGCAGTACACCTTCTAGATGGTACTTACTGCTGCTACTGTGCGTCGGTGGTGGAGAGACTGAATGTTTAAGGTAGTGGATAGGTTGCCAATCAAGCGAGCTGCCTTGTCCTGGACGGTGTCGAGCTTCATGAGTGTTGTGGGAGCTGCACTCATCCAGGCAGGTGGACAGTATTCCATCACACTCCTGACTTGTGCCTTGTAGATGGTGGACAGGCTTTGGGGAGTCAGGAGGTGAGGTACTTTCCGCAGAATTCCCAGCCTCTGACCTACTCTTGTAGCCACAATATTTAAATGGCTGGTCCAGTTCAGGTTCTGGTCAATGGTAACTCCCAGGATGTTAATGACGGGGGATTCAACGACGAGGATGCTGTTGAATGCCAAGAGGTAATTGTTAGGTTCTCTCTTGTTGAAGATGGTCATTGCCTGGCAACTGTTTGGTACAATTGTTGCAAAATTTTTATACTTTCAATACTTTAGTTTTAGCAGAGTTCCATGTTTCTTGATGGCTTTCTGCCACTACTGAGATTAAATTTATTTTGGAGATTAGCGACTAACCTCAGTTGAGACTAGTACTGTTAACTTTATGGGCCGCAACTTCCTGTGGAGTGACAGTTGAGCTGGAATGCCACCCTGCTCATAATTACTTACCTTGAAACCCAGCCGCTCCTCTCCCGCCCAAAGGAGCGTGTGGGGGCAGATCCGTGGGAGATCAGGGTAGTTGAGGGCAGAGTCCTGTGAGAGTTGGGGGTGTGGTAGTGGGGTTTAGGGGGAGTTCTATGGGCAGTGCGGGGAATCCCGTGAGGTGTTGAAGGGGGTGGGGGGGAGGGGTTTGGTGGGTGGTTACGGGGAAGGGGGTCAGTGCTATAGTTACCCAGAAGCTAGAAATGGCTTTAGCTCTTCTAACTGTTTTCTGGATAATTATTGCTGTAACCCATCCGAAGTTTGTGCTTTAAGTACAGGGCAATTGTCCAAAGGAAGTTTGAACTTCCCAGGCAATCACCGTGCAATCCTTTCCTGGGAACCTTTGAGGTGGGTGGGGGTTCCACAGTGCATCTTTGAGGTGCCCTCCCCCACCAGATACACTGCCCTGGAGTTGGGAAGTTATGGGCCAATGATTCACAACCACGTTTGTTGTGCATGGTGCAGAATTACAATCTGTGGAGGTGCAGTTGTGGTTTTTAAAATTAAAAAAAAAGGTAAGTTCAAGCTATAAAACATAACAGGAGGCCTTGCTTCATATAAACTAGAGACTATTGCAACAAATTTGTTTCGGCCCAAAGTTATCACCACAAATACTGAATGGGTGGCCTATGATCTTCAGACATAATCTCTCATAAAATCTATTTTTGAACATAAAAGTGTTCATAAACCCGCCTTGACAAGCTGCCACAGATATTCTCCAGTTCTAAGGACTTGTGAATAAACAACTTAAATTTGCAACATTCCCTTAGCATTTTTCAGTAACCTCTTCCCACAGAGAATCTTGTTCTATTTGGGTTTTGTTGGCCTGAACTCAAGTGGTGAGTGACAATACTCCTCTAAAATTCCCCTTTTTCCCATGTTCCCTTTCCAGTATCTTTCTTCAGCTTTTTACTTGTTTGACTTTCTTCAATCAGCCAAGGCTCAGTGGGCACTGCCTGAGTCAGTCGGTTGAGGGTTCAGGTCCCACTCCAGGACTTGAACACAGCAATCTAGAGTGGCACGCCAGGGTGGTATTGAGGGAATGCTACACTGTTGGGGATGCTGCCTTTCAGATTTCTATGTCACATCAAAGCCCTGTTTACCCTCTCAGGTGGATGTAAAAGATCCCACGGCGCTATTTCGAAGCAGAGCAGGGAAATTACCTCCAATGTCCTGGCCAATATCTACCTCTCAATCAACATCATGAAAACAGATTGCTGTTTGTGGGAGTTTGCCGTGCGCAAATTGGCTGCCCTGTTTCCTACATTACAGCAGTAGCCAGTGTGAAAGGTGCGCTGGGGTGGGGTCAGGAGGAGGGCGAGTACCGAAGTCACGGGGGGAGCACCCAATGAAAGTTCCCCGAAGGCAGAGAGCTGCCTCAGGGAGCTGAAGAATATAAAACCCTTAAGTAAGGATGTGGAAAATGTGAGGAAAAAAAGACCCCCACATAGGACTCACAGGAACATAGACATAATAAAAATTCTGTCAAAACATTTTTTAAAAAAATATTAATGTTGGAAACCTCATTCCGCCCGTGGATGAGGTTTCCTCAAAAATGCCAAAAGGTCGCCTGGGTGATTCGTCTGCCCGCCAACCACAATGTTGGAAGGGCAGCAAAATACAGCAGTTAATTAATTGATTAATGGCCTTAATAGGCCTCTTAATTGTTACCGGGCGCTCTGCCGACTCCCGCACGCGCCTGAGGACCGAAATATCGCGCGAGTGCGGGTTAACGTCAGGACGCTCGCCCGACCTCATCGTGCGCCATTTAACGCCCGATCGGGGTCCGGTGCCGGATGTAGAACCCTGCCCTGCGTTTTCACCTGCACCTCTTTTATTTATTTAAACGCTTGCGGAAGTTGGGAGGAGACTGACGCTCCCGGTTGCCGGACATCAGCAGAAAGCCGTGGGAGAGAGAGACAAGAAAACATTGTGGTTAGTCAATGCTAAACTTGGTTCTCAGATTCTTTGGGAGAGCCTGGAGGAGCTTAAAAGTTCCAGACTGCTGAAGTCATGAGAAAAAGTGAGCTAGACGTGGAGACCTGTGGAGATGCCTCATGATAATATGGCAGGAGCTGCGGAACTCGCTGTGTGTGGTTGGGGCGAAATAACCACAAAAGCCAATCCAGATATGTCATTATCCTTACACCATAATCAAAGCAGTTGAATTCATCCAAGCAAGCTTGAGACCAGTGGTACTTGTGTGGGTTAGAAGGATCTGAAAGTAATGTGTTTTGATGAACGGGGGGACTCAGTGTGAGATGTGGAATGTGAATCAGGATTCAACAGAACCTGTTCTCCTCCTTAACAGGAGCTGCCGCACATCATGGCACGAAGGTAGCTTTCTGATATTTTTGATGTGATAAGACGGCATTCATCTTCTGCAAGTCCTGGTGATGTAGGATTGTGAAAGCTGAACCGTCAAGTAGAGTGACGAGGCCCGAGCAAGAGCATTTGAAATGAAAGGGCTCAGGCGGGTATTACATGTGTCGTGGATGGTCAAGCCGACCAACGAGTGGGTGCTCGAGAAGGCTGGCATTAAGAGGAACTTGTTTGCAGCAGTGATATCATGGGAGCTCAGATATTTTGGACACGTGTTGCGAACAGAAGGGGGTTGTCTGGGATAAGGAGGCGATGCAAGGCAAAAACACCTGGAAAACGTGCACAAAGAAGACCAAGATGGCATGGATGGATAATGTCAGGATTTGGATGCTTTGGAGCTGGAGAGCTGCCACCCACCCTCGGTCAGCCGGTCGTGGAGAGGCAGGGGGTCTCTGACCAAGGTAAGAGTGCAGTGCGCAGAGGTGAGAGTTTCAGATTGTGCAAGCGTTCTTGTGTAGTCTCATCACGAATGGGACCCTTAAACCTGGAGTCCCCAGTGATCATTGAAAGATGAGGGCACCATGATGCAGATCTCCATTGTCTTGCCAGGGTGTCTGACATGCACAGTGACAGTGTGATGACTTAAACTAATGGCATGTTGTTGTTCTGCCTCAGATTTGCCAACATGCTCTCGAATGCAGGACCCCGTAGAGCCACTCTTGACGCCAGAGGACAGCCAGGCTGCAGACACACCTGTGTCACACCCACTCTCTGGAGCCAGGTATCAGCACAGATACCAGCACCTCAGTGGTGTTTGACCATTGGCTAGAATGTCTGTGCGCAGTGGTGAGGGCAGGTGAGACAGAGAGTGCCCAGGGTGCCGGCAGTCGGAGGACTGCTGGAGACCAGGACGATGCTGAGTCAAAGGCAGGTGATGATCCTCTGGGGTTGTCCAGCAGAGACTGGATGTCCAGCGCGATGTGCAGGAGGATCTGGTGGAGATCCATGGTGGTATGCGTGCCGTGGTCTCTGTGTGGAGGAGTCCATGTGGAGCATGAGCACTACGTTGACCCTCTTGGCTGAGTAAACTGCCTCCTCCAATGAGAGAGTGGCAACTCTCAGAGAAAGGCAGCTCCAGGGACAGAATCAGAGGTTCCTGGGATTGTGCTCGGACCTGCAAGCTATCACATAGGCAATGGCCTTAGGTGGTCAGTGCCAGTGTGGGAGATGGATGGGCCACCCAGTAACCCAGCTAGGTACCCGTCTATCAATGGCGAGCAGAGTCCAGTGCAACCTCATGTTGACGCATAGAACCATAGGACCATAGAACACTACAGCACAGAAAACAGGCCATTCAGCCCTTCTAGTGTGTGCCAAAATATTAATCTGCTAATCCCATTGACCTGCACCCAGTCCATAACCCTCCAGACCTCTCCCATCCCAAACATGACCTGCTTGTTGTCTCTGTGGGCTCCTCTCAGAGTGCTTTGGATGATGGCAGCAGTTCCTCTGCTCCTCTGCCAATGACCATGGCATCTAATGAGGTTGCGGTGTATTTGCACGGGCGATGTAAAATCCTGAACAATTGTCTTTTTAATGGCCTTAAGTGGACTTTTAATTGATGGTGGATGCGGCTCTGACACCCGCTGACCTGAAGATTGCTGGCAAATGGGATGACATCGGGACGCTTACCCGACATCATCCAGCAAGATTTTACGCCAGATCTAGCAGCTTTCTTACAGCGTCTCTATGGATTGGCTGAGTCCTGAGACTGCCGCCTATTCTATAATGTAAGTACAGTTTTTTTTTTACAATTTTTGCTCACCATCTTGTGAACTGTCCAGTATTCTTCACAATACTCTCTCAGGGTCTTGTAATTTAGTATTTTTGCTCACCTGTCTTCATGACCTGACCAGGTTGTTTTATCTTTCTTTTCACTCTGTGTCACTCAGAGGTCTTGTAATAAACTTCCACTAACCCTGGTGGATTCCTCAACTTCGCAGTCTGTAACGAAGCTTCTTCAATTGTTTCTTCAGGTTTTCTCGTTAGGTGCATGTCTCTCTAGTTTAGCTTCAGGTGCTTTTGAGATACTGCTCCTTGGGATACTGTTCTGGGTTCACCATTTAAAGTTCCACCTTTCATATCACTGCTGATGTGTTGTCTTTGTCTTATCTGATGTGTTGTCCTACCGTTGCCAACCATGTTGTATTATGGGGTATGATCTTGTGGCTCATTGATGAGAAGGTCTTGATTCTTGCACATTTAAACATGGTCCATTTATTGTTAGTCTTTAACTATTTACAGATCCCAGATTGCTGTCTTGCATGGTGCTGCTCACCATGCAGGCTAGGCTGCTTCTAGTGTGTCCTCCCTGGACCGTTCTCTCAAAGCCTATTACCATGTGACTCTATACATCACACAATGAGTGGTACTATTCTCCAGTCCCATGTCAACCCTTGCTCTGCTGAGCACCTTTACTTTACAGTGCCATGTAGGCCACACAACACCATACAGCAAACATAGCATAAGAAATAGGAACAGGAGGAGGCCATTTGCCCTCAAGCCTGCTCCAATATTCATTATTATGGCTTCACCATCCTGCACTAGCCTCATATACCTTAATTTTGTTAATACCCAAATAACTGCTGATCTCTGACTTGAATATACTTAATATTTATTAGTTATTAAAGTAATAGAGATGGGGGAAATAAGACTTGGCAGTATTAATGATGTAAAACCTCAAGGAATACATCCACTCAGAGTTACCAACTCAAGAAGGTGAAGTCCTGCAATTTGAGTGTGATAATGATAGGCTTGAGGTTTATCCAGCCCATTGTTTTATTACAGATCTTTTTAAAAATTAGTTCATGGGATGTAGGCATTGCTGGCTAGGCCAGCATTTATTGTCCATCCCTAGTTGCCCTTTATCAGAGGCCATTTAAGAGTCAACCACATTGTTGGTGGGTCTGGAATTAAGAAGTTGCAAAGCTTTTCCAAGAAGTTTCTTTGGGAAGATGGTGGTTTAGAGGTAATATCACTAGACGAGTAACCCAGAGGCCCAGTTCTGGAGGCATGGATTCAAATAGATGGGAACACCAACACCTGGAAGTTCCCCTCCAAGCCACTTACCACCCTGACTTGGAAATGTATCGCCGTTCCTTCACTGTCGCTGGGTCAAAATCCTGGAACTCCCTTCCTAACAGCACTGTGAGTGTACCTACATCACAGGGACAGCAGCAGTTTAAGAAGGTAGTTCACCATCACCTTCTTGAGGGCAGTTAAAGAGGGGCAATAAATGCCGGCCTGGCCAGCAATGCTGACACCTCAAGAATGAATAACAACATATTGACCCCTCTGTTACTGTTAATGGCCTTTACCACACACCACCATGGCACTGACCTCTCATTATTGTCACATTATGGACATTAACATACCTTCCATACCCAAATCATCACCTCCAGTGTATCTGAAGACTCCATTCTCAGTCCCTTCCTCTTTATCATTTAAATGTTACTGTTGAATGACCCCAGGAGGTACAGGGCAGGGTTTTCCAGCCCTGTCCGCTGCCAGGATCATCTGGTCCTGATGAAAGTTAATGATCTTATAGCTGGCCTGCATCTTCCCCTGCGACAGCTCCCATCACTGCTGGGCTAGAAAATCCTGGCCACAGGATCATATCTATGTCCGTGTCTGATACCCAAATCCATCCCTCCAAGGTTGTTAGTTCTACGATTACCTTTACATGGTTCATCTGACACTCCGACATCAAGATTGGAAGACCTTAAAGACCTGAAATTTCCCTCCGTTTTAGCCAATAAAAGCATAAACATCAGCCCCCGCAGCACCTACATCCCTCTGACCTTGAACCCATCAGCCTCCTTCATTGTACATCTTCAGTACAGAAGTTCAGAACCTCTGTACACTGCTCAGCACCAAGGTTAATTGCCATCCCCATAAGACCATAAGACGTGAGAACAAAAGGAGGCTATTCGGCCCATCGAGTCTGCTCTGCCATTCAACTAGATCATGGCTGATTTGATAATCCTCAACTCCACTTTCCTGCCTTTTCCCCATAACCCTTGATTCCCTTACTGATTAAAAATCTGTCTATCTCAGCCTTAACGACCCAGCCTCTACAGCTCTCTGTAGTAAAGAATTCCACAGATTCAGTGCCCTCTGAGAGAAGTATCACTCCCTATTTTCACCTCAGTGCTATCCTCTTATTCAATCACCACCAAGACCCCAATTGATACATTTATTACCAGGCTGGATTGCTTCAATGTTTTTGTCAAAATTCTCTAAAGTTGAACAAGCTCAAAGTGTTGTGGCCCACGTTTTCACCCATAGAAAGTTCAACGCTCTCATTAGCCTATCCAGGTCAGCCTTCATTGGCTTACACTCCAAGAGCATTTATACTAAGATCCTCATTTGGATGTCAGCCTTGGCTCAGTGGGTAGCACCCCTGAAAGCTGTGGGTCCAAGTCCCACTTCAGAGTCTGGTCTGACACTCTCAGAGTGCACTGAGGGATCATGGCATTGTATTAGGTACTGCCTTTTTGGGCGAGATATTAAACCGAGGCTGTTGTGTTCTGGGTTTGTTTGGTGTCTCATTGATGAGATCTTGAGGCTTGTATATTTAAACATGAACCATTTATTAGTCATCCTTAACTATGTATAAAACCCTGTTACTGCCATGCATGGTGCTGCTTCCATGCAGGCTCCTTCTAGAACGTTCTATGAGTCTATTACCATGTGACTCTATACATCATACCGTGGGCAGTGCTATTCTCCAGTCCTATGTTAACCTTTGCTCTGCTGAGCACTTTTACATTACAATGGCATGCAGGCACATAAGACATCATACAACAGAGACCATGTCTGTATTCTTAGGGAGGCACAATAAAAAATCTCATGGCAGTATTCTGAAGAAGAGCAGGTGAGTTCTCCTCAGTGTCCTGCACAATATTTATTCCTCAGCTGATATCACAAAGATAGATTATCGAGTCATTATCACATTGCCGTTTATGGGAGCTGACTGTGTGTAAAAATGGCTACATTACAAAAAGTGACTACACTTCAAAAAAGCATCATAGAGAGAGTTTATGTGTTTATTATTGCCGTTATCAAAGTTTTTTTGTGTGTGTGGGGTCAGTGTGTGTCCTTAGGCTCGGAATGGTTTGTCTTAAGTTTTATCTATTCCAACGGTAAGTTTTGGAAAATTTTAAAATAAAGAATATTATTTATTATCACATTCTTGCCCCAGAGGTTTCAATGCAATATCTCATACGTACTTTCACATACACACACACACATGAACACACACACACGCATTAACACACACACACACACACAGATTAACACACACAAACGCATTAACACACACACATTAACACACACACACGCATTAACACACACACATTAACGTAAACACACACATTAACACACACAAAAACATTAACGCACACACACACATTAACGCACACACACACATTAACGCACACACACATTAACGCACACACACACATTAACACAAACACACACATTAACGCACACACATTACCACACACACACATTAACGCGCACACATTAACGCACACACACACATTAACACACATACACATTAACACACAAACACATTAACGCACACACATTAACACATACACACATATTAACACACACACACATTAACACACACACATTAAAACACACACGCATTAACACACACACGTTAACACACACACACATTAACTCACACACATCAACGCACACACATTAACACACACACACATTAACACACACACGCGCATTAACACACACATGCGCATTAACACACACACACTCATTAACACACACACACACATGAAAACAAACACATGAATTAACACACAGACACGCATTAGCACACACACACATTAACACACACACACGCATTAACACACACACACACATTAACACAAATGCATTAACACACACACACACATTAACACACACACATTAACACACGCACGCATTAACACACACACACATTAACACACACACACATTAACACACACACACACACACACACACATTAACACAAACACATTAACACACATGCACACATTAACACATACACATGCATTAACACACACACGCATTAACACACACACGCCCATTAACACACACACACACATTAACACAAACACACACATTAACAGACACACATGCATTAATTCACACACATTAACACACACACACACATTAACACAGACATACGCATTAACACACACACATTAACACAAATGCATTAACACACACACACACATTATCACACACACATTAACACACACGCACACATTAACACACACACATGCATTAACACACACATGCATTAACACACACACATTAACATACACACACGCATTAACACACACACGCATTAACACAAACACATTAACATACACACACGCATTAACACACACACGCATTAACACAAACACACACGCACACACATTAATACAAGCACGCATTAACACACACACACATTAACACACACACACACGCATTAACACACAAACACACTCTAACACACACATATGCATTAACGCACACAAATTAACACACACACATGCATTAACACACACACATGCATTAACACACACACATTAACACACACACATTAACAAACACATACACCTTAACACACACACATGCATTAACACACATAAACATGTTAACACACACACATGCATTAATGCACACACATTAACACACACACACATTAACACACACACACATTAACACACACACATTAACACACACACATTAACACACACACACATTTTAACACACACACACTTTAACACACACACACATTAACACAAATGCATTAACACACACGCATGCATTAACACACACATTAACACACACGCACACATTAACACACATGCATTAACACACACACATGCATTAACACACACATATTAACACAGAAACACATATTAACACACACACATTAACATACACACACACATTAACACACACACACATTAACACACACACATTACCACACACACAGACATTAACGCACACACATTAACACACACACACACACACACATTAACACACACAGACATTAACGCACACACAATAACACATACTCACGCATTAACACACACACATTAACACACACATATTAACATACACACACACATTAATGCACACACATTAACACACACACACACATTAAAACACACACAAGCATTAACGCACACACACGCTTTAACACACACACATGCATTAACACACACACACACATTAAAACAAACACATGAATTAACACATAGACACACGCATTAGCACACACACACACATTAACACACACACACGAATTAACAAACACACATTAACACAAATGCATTAACACACACACACACATTATCACACACACATTAACACACACGCACACATAAACACACAGACATGCATTAACACACACACGCACATTAACACACACACACGCATTAACACACACACACACATTAACACACACACATGCATTAATGCACACACATTAACACACACACACATTAACACACACACACACATTAACACACACACATGCATTAACGCACACACATTAACACACACACACGCATTAACACACACACATGCATTAACACACACACATTAACACACGCACATTAACAGACACACACATTAACACACACACATGCATTAACACACACAAACACGTTAACACACACACATGCATTAATGCACACACATTAACACACGCACACATTAACACACACACACACAAATTAACACACACGCATTAACACACACACACATTTTAACACACATGCACGCATTAACACAGACACACACATTAACACACACACAAACATTAACACACAAACACACACATTAACACAAATGCATTAACACACACACATGCATTAACACACACATTAACACACATGCACACATTAACACACACACTTTAACACACACACACATTAACACACACACACACATTAACACACATGCATTAACACACATACACATTAACACAGAAACACACACACACACAAATTAACACATACACACACATTAACACACACACATTCATTAACAGACACACACACATTAACACACACACATATTAACACTCACGCACGCATTAACACACACACATTAACACTGACGCATGGATTAACATACACACACATTAACACACACACATTAACAGACACACACATTAACAGACACACACACATTAACACACACTCGTGCATTAACACACACACACATTAACACTCACGCACGCATTACCATACACACATTAACACTCACGCACGCATTAACACTCACGCACGCATTAACACATACACACACATTAACACAAACACACACATTAACACACACACGCGCTTTAACAGATACACACAAATTAACAGACACACACACATAAACACTCACGCATGCATTAACACACACACATTAACACTCACGCACGAATTAACACACACACACACATTAACACACGCGCATTAACACACACACACATTAACAGTTATGCACGCATTAACACACACACATTAATACACGCACACATTAACACACACACATACATGCATTAACAAACACACATTAACACACACACACGCATTAACACAGACACACATTAACACACACACAGATTAACACACACACTCGCATTAACACACACACATTAACACACACACACATTAACACACACACACATATTAACACACACACACATTAACACACACACACACATTAACACACACACACATATTAACACACACACACATTAACACACACATTAACACTCACGCACGCATTAACACACACGCATTAACACACACACACGCATTAACACACACACACATTAACACACACACACATTAACACTCACGCACGCATTAAAACACACAGACGTTAACACGCACACACACATGAACACACAGACATGCATTAACCCACACACACATTAACACACACACGCACGCATTAACACACACACATTAACACACATACACACATTAACACACACACACGCATTAACATTCATGCACGCATTAACACACACACACATTAACACACACACACGCATTAACACTCAAGCACAGATTGACACACACGCACGCATTAACACACACACATTGACGCACAAAAATTAACACAAACACACACACATTAATGCGCACAAATTAACATGCACACACACATTAACACACACTCAAACATTAACACACACACACATTAACGCACACAAATTAATGCACACACATTAACACACACACACACATAAACACACAGACACACATTAACACACACACATTAACACACACTCATGCATTAACATACACTCATTAACATACACACACATTAACACACACACACATTAACGCACACACATTAACGCACACACATTAACACACACACAAGCATTAACACACACACACGCATTAACACACACACATTAACACAAATGCATTAAGACACACACATTAACACACAGATGCACATTAACACACACACATGCGTTAACACACACACGCATTAACACACACACACCCATTAACACACACACATGCATTAACACACATACACACATTAACACACACACACACACACACACATTAACACACACACACACATTAACACACACACATTAACATGCACACACATACACACTAACACACATACAATAACACAAATGCATTAACACACATGCACGCATTAACACACACATTAACACACACGCACACATTAACACACATGCATTAACACACACACATGCATTAACACACACATATTAACACACAAACACATATTAACACACACACACACACATTAACACACACAGACGCATTAACACACACACACACATTAACGCACACACATTAACACACACACACATTAACACACGCAGACATTAACACACACACAATAACACATACTCACGCATTAACACAAACACATTAACACACACACACATTAACACACACGCACACATTAACACACACGCACGCATTAAGACACACACACACAAACACACACGCATTAACACTCACGTACGCATTAACACACACACATTAACACTCACACATGCATTAACACACACACACATTAACAAACACACATGCATTAACACACACACACATTAACACTCACGCATGCATTAACACACACTCACACATTAACACTCACGCATTAACACACACACACACATTAACACACTCACACATTAACACACACACACATTAACAGACACACACACATTAATACACACACACACGCATTAAGAGACACACACTCATTAACAGACACACACGCATTAACACACACACATTAACACACACACACACATTAACAGACACACACACATTAACACACACACACACGCATTAACAGACACACACTCATTAACAGACACACACGCATTAACACACACGCATGCATTAACAGACACACATTAACACTCACGCACGCATCAACACACACACACACGCATTAACACACACACACATTAACATACACACACGTTAACACACACGCACACATTAACACACACATACGTTAACACACACTCACACATTAACGCTAATGCACGCATTAACACACACACACATTAACACACACACATTAACACACACACACATTAACATACACACACGTTAACACACACGCACACATTAACACACACATACATTAACACACACGCACACATTAACACACACACACCCATTAACACACACACACACACATAACACACACAAACGCATTAACACACACACACAGATTAACACACACGCGCATTAACACACACACACACATTAACACACACATACGCATTAACACACCCACGCATTAACACACACACACATTAACACACACGCACACATTAACATACACGCACGCATTAACACACACACACATTAACACACACGCATTAACACTCACGTACGCATTAACACACACACACTAACACTCACACACGCATTAACACACACACACGCATTAACAAACACACACGCATTAACACACACACACATTAACACTCACGCACGCATTAACACACACACACACATTAACACTCACGCATTAACACACACACACATTAACACACTCACACACATTAACACACACACATTAACAGACATACACACATTAACACACACACACATTAACACACACACACACATTAACAGACACACACACATTAACCCTCACACACGCATTAACAGACACACACTCATTAACAGACACACACGCATTAACACACACATACACACACACACATTAACAGATGCACAAGCATTAGCACACACACGCACATTAACACACACACACGCATTAACACACACACATATTAACACTCACGCACGCATTAACAGACACACATTAACGCTCACGCATGCATTAACACACATACACGCAATAACACACACACATTAACATACACACACATTAACACACACGCACACATTAACACACACACACGTTAACACACACACACACATTAACGCTAATGCATGCATTAACACACACACACATTAACACACACACATTAACACACACACACATTAACACACACACTCGCATTAACACACACGCACACATTAACAAACACACACATATTAACACTCACACACACATTAACACACACACACACATTAGCACACACACACAAATTAACACACACACACACATTAACACTCGCACGCATTGACACCCTCACACACATTAACACACACACACACACACACACATTAACACACACACACATTAACACACACACGCATTAACACTCACACGCATTAACACACACACGCATTAACACACACACACACATTAACACACACACGCACATTAACACACACACACCCATTAACACACACACACATAACACACACACACACGCATTAACACACACACACAGATTAACACACACGCGCATTAACACACACACACACATTAACACACACATACGCATTAACACATACATACGCATTAACACACACACGCATTAACACACACACACGTTAACACACACACACACATTCACACACACGCACACATTAACACACACGCACGCATTAACAAACACACACACATTAACACACACACACATTAACACTCACGCACACATTAATACACACACACACATTAACACTCACGCACGCATTAACACACACACATGCATTAACACACACACACACATTAACACACACACACATTAATGGACACAAACACATTAACACACACACATGCATTAAAACACACACACACACATTAACACACTCACACACATTAACACACACACATTAACAGACACACACACATTAACACACACACGCATTAACAGACACACACTCATTAACAGACACATACGCATTAACACACACATACACACAAACGCATTAACACACACAAATTAACACACACACACGCATTAACACACACACACACATTAACACACACACATGCATTAACACTCACGCACGCATTAGCACACACACGTTAATACTCACACACGCATTAACACACACACATACATTAACACACACACACGCATTAACACACAGACACACGCATTAACACTCACACACATTAACACACACACACATTAACACACACACTCGCATTAACACACACGCGTTAACAAACACACGCACACATTAACACACACACACGCATTAACACACACCCACATTAACACACACACAATAACACACAGAAAAGCATTAACACACATATACGCATTAACACATACACATTAACACACACACGCGTTATCAAACACACGCACACATTAACACACACACACACATTAAGACACACACACATTAACACACACACACATTAACACACGGAAACGCATTAACACACATACACGCATTAACACCTACACATTAACACTCACACTCGCATTAACACACACGCACATTAACACACACACACATTAACACACACACACACGTTAACACACACACATTAACACACAGACACACATTAACACACACACATTAACTCACACACGCATTAACACACACACATACATTAACATGCACACACATTAACACTCACACACACATTAACACACACACAAAAAGTAACACACACACGCATTAACAGAAATGCACACATTAACACTCACTCACGCATTAACACACACACACACGCATTAACACACACACATTAACACACACACATGCATTAACACACACACGTTAATACACACACATGCATTAACACACACACACACATTAACACACATACACGCATTAACACACAGACACATGCATTAACACACACAGTAACACACACACTCGCATTAACACACACACAAGCGTTAACAAACACACGCGCACATTAACACACACACACATTAACACACACACACACATTAACACACACACATTAACTCACACACGCATTAACACGCACACACATTAACACTCACACACACATTAACACACATACAAAAAGTAACACACACACACGCATTAACAGAAATGCACACATTAACACTCACGCACGCATTAACACACACATACACGCATTAACACACACACATTAACACACACACATGCATTAACACACACACATTAATACACACACACACATTAACACACACACACATTAACACGCAAACGCATTAACACACATACACGCATTAACACATACACATTAACACACACACAAACATTAACACACACACATTAACACACACACACAATAACACACACACAGGCATTAACACACACACATTAACACACACACACAATAACACACACACACATTAACACACACATTAACTCACACACACGCATTAACACACACTCATGCATTAACACACACACACATTAACACTCACAGACAAATTAACACAAGCAAACGCATTAACACATATACACGCATTAACACATACACATTAACACACACAGGCAATAACACTCACCCATGCATTAACACACACACACATTAACACACACACACGCATTAACACACACACAAAAACTAACACACACACGTTAACACACACTTGCATTAACACACACACATGCATTAACACACACACATTAACACACACACATGCAATAACACACACACACACATTAAACACACATGCATGAACACACACACATGCATTAACCCAAACACACATGCATACATTAACACACACGCATGCATTAATACACACACACACGCATTAAAATACACACACGCATTAACACTCACGCAAGCATTAAAACACACACACGCATTAAAACATACACACGCATTAAGACACACGCACACATTAACAGACACGCACACATAAACACACACAGATGATTTAACACACACAAATGCATTAACACACACACGCGATTTAACACTCACGCATGCACTTACACAAACACATTAAGACACACAGACGCATTAACACACACAAATGCATTAACACACACGCACGCATTAACACTCACGCACGCATTAACACACACACATTAACACACACACACGCATTAACATGCACACACGGATTAACACACACACACGCAATAACACTCATGCACACATTAACACACACACACATTAACACACACACACACATTAACACACACAAACATCAACACACACACACATTAAAACATGCACACCCATTAACAAACACACACATTAACACAAACAGTCGCAGTAAGACACATGCATGCATTAACACTCGCGCACGCATTAACACACGTGCATTAGCACACACGCACACATTAACACACACACACACATTAACACACAAACACATTAACACACACACACATTAACACAAACACACATTAACACACACACAAACATTAACACACACACACACACATTAACACACACACACGCATTAACACACATGCATGCATTAACACTCACACACGCACTTACACACACACATTAACACACATACACACATTAACACACACACACGGATTAACACACACACGCATTAACACTCACACACATTAACACACACACATTAATACACACACACATTAATGCACACACACATTAACATACACACACATTAATACACACACACATTAACACACACACATTAACCCACATGCATTAGCGTGCACGCAAAAATTAACACTCACACATTAAGATACACACACGCATTAACAAGCGCACGCATTAACACACACACACACACGCATTAACACACACGCACGCATTAACACACAGACACACGCGTTAACACACACACATTAACAGACACGCATGCATTAAAACACACACGCATTAACACACACGCACACATTAACACACACACACACATAAAGACACACACACACATTAACAGACACGGACACATTAAAACACACACACGCATTATTTAACACACACACACAGATTAACACACACATTAACACGCACACACACATTAACACACACATGCATTAACACACACACACATTAACACACACATGTATTAACGCACACACTTTAACACATACACGCATTAACACACACATGCCTTAACACACACAGACGCATTAACACACACAAATGCATTAACACACACGCACGCATTAACACACAGACACACGCGTTAACACAAACACACATTAACAGACACGCACGCATTAAAACACACACACGCATTAACACATACGCACACATTAACACACACACACATAAAGACATACACACACATTAACAGACAGGCACAAATTAAAACACACACACGCCTTATTTAACACACACACACAGATTAACACACACACATTAACACGCACACACACATTAACACACACATGCATTAACACACACTCACATTAACACACACACACACGCATTAACACACACATACACATTAACATGCAGACACGCATTAACACACACACGCATTAACACACAAACGCATTAACACACACAAATGCATTAACACACACGCACGCATTAACACTCACGCACACATTAACACACACACATTAACACACACACACACATTAACACACACGCATTAACACACACACACACGCATTAACACACACGCACGCATTAACACAAACACACACGCACTCATTAACACACACACACATTAACACACACGCACGCATTAACAGACACACGCATTAACACACACATGCATGAACACACACATGAATTAACACACACACTTACATTAACACACCCACACGCATTAACACACTCACACGCATTAACACACACGCACACTTTAACACACACACACGCATTAACACACACGCACACATTAACACACAGACACACATTAACACACACACACATTAACACACACGCATTAACACATATGCACGCATTAACACACACATGCATTAACAGACACACACGCATTGACAAATATGAACGCATTAACACACAGACACACGCATTAACACCCACACACATTAATACAAAAACAAGTTAACGCACACACAAACATTAACAGACACACGCACACATTAATAGAGATGCACGCATTAAAACACACACACGCATTAACACACAGGCACACATTAACACACACACACAGATTAACACACACACATTAACACACACATGCATTAACACACACACACATTCACACACACACATGCATTAACACACACATACACATTAACACACAGACACGCATTAACACACACACGCATCAACACACACAGATGATTTAACACACACAAATGCATTAACACACACGCACGCATTAACACTTACGCACGCATTAACACACACACATTAATACACACACACGCATTAACACACACACACACGGATTAACACACACACATGCAATAACACTCATGCACACATTAACACACACACACATTAACACACAGTCACACATTAACACACACACACACATTAACACACACAAACATTAACACACACACATTAAAACATGCACACACATTAACAAACACACACATTAACACACACAGTCGCAGTAAGACACATGCATGCATTAACACTCACGCATGCATTAACACACGTGCATTAGCACACACGCACACATTAACACACACACACACATTAACACACAAACACATTAACACACACACACATTAACACAAACACACATTAACACACACACAAACATTAACACACACACACACACATTAACACACACACACGCATTAACACACACGCATGCATTAACACTCACGCACGCACTTACACACACACATTAACACACACACACGCATTAACACACACACTCGCATTAACACAAACACACACATTAACACACATACACGGATTAACACACCCCCGCAATAACACTCACACATACATTAACACACACAAGCATTAACACACAAACACGCATTAAGACACACACTCATTAACATACACACACACACACGTATTAACAAACACGCACGCATTAACACACAGAAACACGCTTTAAAACACACACACACACAAACAGACACACACGCATTAAAACACACACATGCATTATCACACACGCACACATTAACACACACACACACATAAAGACACACACACACATTAACAGACATGCATGCATTAACACACACACTCGCATTAACTCACACGCATGCTTTAACACACATACACACACACGCATTAGCACACACGCACACATTAACACACGCACACATTAAAACACACACACGCATTAACAAACATGCACGCATTAACACACACCCGCATTAACACACACACACACGCATTAACACACACTCACGCTTTAACACAAACACACGCATGAACACACAAATGCATTAAAGCACACACACATTAACACACCCACACGCATTAACACAAACACATGCATTAACACACACGCACACATTAACACACACACAGATTAACACACACATTAACACACACACACACACATTAACACACACATGTATTAACACACACACTTTAACACATACACGCATTAACAGACACATGCCTTAACACACAGACGCATTAACACACACAAATGCATTAACACACACGCACGCATTAACACTCATGCACGCATTAACACACACGCACACATTAACACACACACGCATGAACAGACACACACGCATTAACACACATGCACTCATTAACACATACGCTGCATTAACACAGACACACACATTAACACACACGCACACATTAACACACACACAGACATTAACACCCACGCACACATTAATACACACACATTAACACACACACACACATCAACAGACACACACGCATTAAAACACACACATGCATTAATACACACACACACATTAACACACACACATGCATTAACACACACAAACGATTAACACACACTCACGCATTAACACAAACACACACGCACTCATTAACACACATGCACGAATTAACACACACACACATTAACAAACACGCAAGCATTAACACACACGCACGCACTAACACTAACACACGCATTAACACACACACATGCATTAACACACAAATGCATTAACACACTCACACACACATTAACAAACCCACACACATTAACACAAACACATGCATTAACACACACGCACACATTAACACACACACACACACATTAACAGATGGACACACATTAAAACACACACATGCATTAAGACACACACACACATTAACTGACACACGCATGAACAGACACATACGCATTAACACACATGCACTCATTAACACATACGCCGCATTAACACAGACACACACATTAACACACACGCTCACATTAACACACACACACGCATTAACACACATGCACACATTAACACACAGATGCACATTAACACACACACGCATTAACACACATGCATTAACACATATTCACGCATTAACACACACACGCATTAACAGACACACTCATGCATTGACAAACATGAATGCATTAACACACAGAAACCCGCATTAACACACACACAAACATTAATACACACACACATTAATGCACACACACACATTAACACACACACACATTAACATACACACACATTAACAGACACACATTAACACAAACACACATTAACACACACATACACATTAACACACAGGCACGCATTAACACACACACACATTAACACACACAAACATTAACACAAACACACATTAACACACACACAAACATTAACACACACTTGCAGTAATACACATGCCTGCATTAACACTCACGCACGCATTAAAACACATGCATTAGCACACACGCACATGTTAACACACACACATTAACACACACACACATTAACACACACACACATCAACACACACAAACATTAACACAAACACACATTAACACACACACAAACATTAACACACACACACGCATTAACACACACACACGCATTAACTCTCTCACATGCATTAACACACACAGATTAACAGAAGCACAGGCATTAACAAACACACATTAACACTCATACACGCATTAACACACACACACGCATTAACACAAACACACACGCACACACATTAACACACGCACACATTAACACACAAACACACATTCACACAAACATACATTAACACACACACAAGCATTAACACAAACGCACTCATTAACACAAACGCACGCATTAACACACACACACGCATTAACACACACACACGCATTAACACACACGCACGCATTAACACACACGCACACATTAACACACACATACGCATTAACACACATGCATGCATTAACCCAAACACACACGCACACATTAACACACATGCATGCATTAATACACACACGCATTCACACACACACACGCATAAACAAACATGCACGCTTTAACACACACACACACATTAACATACACACACACATTAACACACAAATGCATTAACACAGACAAACACATTAACACACCCACACGCATTAACACAAACACACGCATTAACACACACACACGCATTAACACAAACACACGCATTAACACACACACACGCATTAACACACACGCACACATTAACACACACTTGCAGTAACACACTTGCCTGCATTAACACTCACGCACGCATTAAAACACATGCATTAGCACACACGCACATGTTAACACACACACATTAACACACACACACATTAACACACACACACATCAACACACACAAACATTAACACAAACACACATTAACACACACACAAACATTAACACACACACACGCATTAACACACACACACGCATTAACTCTCACACACGCATTAACACACACAGATTAACAGAAGCACAGGCATTAACAAACACACATTAACACACACACACGCATTAACACACACACACATTAACACAAACACACACGCACACACATTAACACACGCACACATTAACACACACACACATTCACACAAACATACATTAACACACACACAAGCATTAACACAAACGCACTCATTAACACAAATGCACGCATTAACACACACACACGCATTAACACACACACACGCATTAACACACACGCACGCATTAACACACACGCATACATTAACACACACATACGCATTAACACACATGCATGCATTAACCCAAACACACACGCACACATTAACACACATGCATGCATTAATACACACACGCATTCACACACACACACGCATAAACAAACATGCACGCATTAACACACACACACGCATTAACATACACACACACATTAACACACAAATGCATTAACACAGACAAACACATTAACACACCCACACGCATTAACACAAACACACGCATTAACACACACACACGCATTAACACAAACACACGCATTAACACACACACACGCATTAACACACACGCACACATTAACACACAGATGCACATTAACACACAGACGCATTAACACACATGCATTAACACATATTCACGCATTAACACACACACGCATTAACAGACACACTCATGCATTGACAAACATGAACGCATTAACACACAGAAACCCGCATTAACACACACACAAACACTAATACACACACACATTAACATACACACACATCAACACACACACACTTTAACCCACATGCATTAACACGCACGCACACATGAACACTCATACATTAAGATACACAAATGCATTAACACACACGCATTAACAAAAGCACACATTAACACACATACACGCATTAACACAAACACACGCATTAACTCACACGCATGCTTTAACACACACACACATGCATTAGCACACAAGCACACTATAACACACACACTTTAACACACACACACACATTAACACACATGCACACATTAACACACACACAAACATTAAAAGACAAACACACACATTAATGGAGACGCACCCATTAAAACACACACACGCATTAACACACAAGCACACATTAACACACACACGCGCATTAACACACACGCACACATTAACACACAGATGCACATTAACACACACACGCATTAACACACATGCATTACCACATATACACGCATTAACATACACACGCATTAACAGACACACTCACGCATTGACAAACATGAACGCATTAACACACAGACACCCGCATTAACACACACACACACGTTAATACACACACACATTAATGCACACACACACATTAACACACACACATTAACATACACACACATTAACACACACACACTTTAACCCACATGCTTTAACACGCACGCACACATGAACACTCATACATTAAGATACACAAACGCATTAACACACACGCATTAACAAAAGCACACATTAACACACATACACGCATTAACACAAACACACGCGTTAACTCACACGCATGCTTTAACACACACACACATGCATTAGCACACAAGCACACTATAACACACACACACTTTAACACACACACACACACATTAACACACATGCACACATTAACACACACACAAACATTAAAAGACAAACACACACATTAATGGAGACGCACCCATTAAAACACACACACGCATTAACACACACGCACACATTAACACACACACACGCATTAACACCCACGCACACATTAACACACAGATGCACATTAACACACACACGCATTAACACACACGCATTAACACATATACACGCATTAACATACACACGCATTTACAGACACATTCACGCATTGACAAACATGAACGCATTAACACACAGACACCCGCATTAACACACACACACACGTTATTACACACACACATTAACGCACACACACACATTAGCACACACAAACATTAACATACACACACATTAACCCACACAAACATTAACAGACACACACATTAACACACACACTCTTTAACCCACATGCACTCACACATTAAGATACACACACGCATTAACACACACGCATTAACAACACACGCATTAACACACACGCACGCATTAACACAAACACACGCATTAACTCACACGCATGCTTTAACACACACACATGCATTAGCACACACGCACACATTAACACACACACACATTAACACACACACACACATTAACACGAACGCACACACTAACACCCACAAACATTAACAGACAGACACACACTAATAGACCTGCACACATTAAAACACACACACGCATTAACACACACACGCATTAACACACACGCACACATTAAAACACACACAAACATAAAGACACACACACACATTAACAGACACGCACGCATTAACAGACACACATGCATTAATTCACACGCATGCTTTAACACACGCATTAGCGAACATGCACACATTAACACATGCACACATTAACAAACACACACATTAACACACGCACACATTAATAGAGAAGCATGCATCAAAACACACACACACATTAACACACACGTAGACTTTAACACACACAGAAATTAACACACACACACATTAACACACACACACACATTAACACACACATGCATTAACACACACACATTAACACACACACGCATTAACACACACATACACATTAACACACAGACACGCATTAACACACACACGCATTAACACACACAGACGCATTAACAAACACAAATGCATTAACACACTTGCACGCATTAACACTCACGCACGCATTAACACACACACATTAACACACACACACATTAACACACACACACACATTAACACACACACACATTAACACACACACACGCATTAACACACACACATGCATTAACACAAACACACACGCACTCATTAACACACACACACGCATTAACACAAACACACATGCACTCATTAACACACACGCACGCATTAACACACACACACATTAACACACACACTCACATTAACACACATGCACACATTAACACAAATGCATGCATTAACACACACACGCATTAACACACACATGCATGAACATACACATGCATTAACACACGCACACGTTAAAACACCCACACGCATTAACACACTCACACACATTAAGACACACGCACACTTTAACACACACACATGCATTAACACACACGCACACATTAACACACAGACACACATTAACAAACACACACATTAAGACACACACCTTAACACATATGCACGCATTAACACACACACGCATTAAGAGACACGCACACGCATTGACAAACATGAATGCATTAACACACACACACGCATTAACACACACACACGCATTAACAAACAAATGCATTAACACACACACACACACACACATTAACAAACCCACACGCATTAACACAAACACATGCATTAACACACACGCACACATTAACACACACACACACATTTACAGATGGACACACATTAAAACACACACATGCATTAACACACACACACACACATTAACACACAAACGCATGAACAGGCACACACGCATTAACACACATGCACTCATTAACACATACGCTGCATTAACACAGACACACATTAACACACGCACACATTAACACACACACACACATTAACACCCACGCATACATTAATACACACACATTAACACACACACACACATTAACAGACATGCACGCATTAAAACACACACATGCATTAACACACACACACATTAACACACACACATGCATTAACACACACAAACGATTAACACACACTCACGCATTAACACAAACACACACGCATTCATTAACACACACGCACGCATTAACACACACACACATTAACACACACACATGCATTAACACACACACACACATTAACACACACACACACACATTAACAGATGGACACACATTAAAACACAAACATGCATTAACACACACACACACATTAACACACACACACATGAACAGACACACACGCATTAACACACATGCACCCATTAACACATACGCCGCATTAACACAGACACACACATTAACACACACGCACACATTAACACAAACACACGCATTAACACACACACATGCATTAACACACACACACACATTAACACACACACACACACATTAACAGATGGACACACATTAAAACACAAACATGCATTAACACACACACACACATTAACACACACACACATGAACAGACACACACGCATTGACACACATGCACCCATTAACACATACGCCGCATTAACACAGACACACACATTAACACACACGCACACATTAACACACACACACACATTAACACACCCACAAGCATTAACACAAACACACGCATTAACACACACACACAATAACACATACGCCACATTAACACACACACACACATTAACACCCACGCACACATTAACACACACACACACATTAACAGACATGCACGCATTAAAACACACACATGCATTAACACACACACACATTAACACACACACATGCATTAACACACACAAACGATTAACACACACTCACGCATTAACACAAACACACACGCATTCATTAGCACACACGCACGCATTAACACACACACACATTAACACACACATGCATTAACACACACGCACACATTAACACAAACACACGCATTAACACACACACATGCATTAACACACACGCACACATTAACACACACACGCATGAACAGACACACACGCATTAACACACATGCACCCATTAACACATACGCCGCATTAACACAGACACACACATTAACACACACGCACACGTTAACACACACACACACATTAACATCCACGCACACATTAATACACACACACACACGCATTAACACACACACACACGCATTAACACACACGCACGCATTAACACTCACGCACGGACCTACACACACACACACACACATTAACACACACACGCATTAACACAAGCACGCATTAAGACACACACACTCATTAACATACACACACACGCATTAACACACACGCACGCATTAACACACAGAGACACACATTAACACACACACACACACATTAACAGACACACACGCATTAAAACACACACACGCATTAACACAACGCACACATTAACACACACACAAACAAAGACACACACACACATTAACAGACATGCACGCATTAACACACACACGCATTAGCAAACATGCACACATTAACACACGCACACATTAACAAACACACACATTAACACACACGCACACATTAACACACACACAAACATTAACACACACACACATTAATAGAGACGCATGCATTAAAACACACACGTATTAACACACACGCAGACATTAACACACACACAGATTAACACACACACATTAACAAACACACACACATTAACACACACATGCATTAACACACACACACCTTAACACACACACACGCATTAACACACACATACACATTAACACACAGTCATGCATTAACACACAGATGCGTTAACAAACATAAATGCATTAACACACACGCACACATTAACACTCACGCACGCATTAACACACACACATTAACACACAGACATGCATTAACACACACACACACGCATTAACACACAGACATGCATTAACACACACGCACACATTAACACAAACACACACGCACTCATTAACACACACGCACGCATTAACACACACACGCATTAACACACACACGCATGAACACACACATGCATTAACACACACACACATTAACACACCCACACGCATTAACACAGTCACACACACGCACACTTTAACACACACGCACGCATAAACACACGCACGCATTAACACACACACACACACATTAACACACACACGCATTAACACACCTGCACGCATTAACCCAAACACACACGCACACATTAACACACACGCACGCATTAATACAAACATGCATTCACACACACACATGCATAAACAAACATGCACGCATTAACACACACACACGCATTAACACACACACATGCATTAACACACAAATGCGTCAACACAGACACACACTTTAACACACCCACACGCATTAACACAAACACATGCATTAACACACACACGCACACATTAACACACACATTAAGACACACGCACGCATGAATAGACACAAACGCATTAACACACACGCACGTATTAACACATAGGCCACATTAACAAAGACACACACATTAACACGCACGCACACATTAAAACACACACACACATTTACACCCACGCACACATTAACACACACACACACATTAACACACACACACACATTAACAGACATGGACGCATTAAAACACCCACATGCATTAACACACACACACACATTAACACACACACACACATTAACACACACAAACGCATTAATACACACTCACGCATTAACACACACACACATTAACACACCCACACACATTAACACAAACACACGCATTAACACACACGCACACATTAACACACACAGACGCATTAACACACACAAATGCATTAACACACACACACGCATTATCACTCATGCACGCATTAACACACACATTAACACACACACACGCATTAACAAACACACACATTAACACACAAACACGGATTAACACACACACCTACATTATCACAAATACACACACACTCATTAACACACACGCACGCATTAACACACACACAAGTATAAAGACGCACGCATGCATTAACACACATGCACGCATTAACACGCATGCATTAGCATACACGCACACGTTAACACACACATTAACACACACACACATTAACACACACAAACATTAACACAAACACACATTACCACACACACAAACATTAACATACACACACATTAACACACACACTCACATTAACACTCACGCACGGATTAACACACACAGATTAACACAAACACAGGCATTAACCAACACACATTTTCACACACACACTTTAACACACACACACGCGCATTAACACAAACACACACGCACACACATTAATACAAGCACGCATTAACACACACACACACACATTAACACACACACACGCATTAACTAACACGCACACATTAACACACACAAACAAAGACACACACACACATTAACAGACACGCATGCTTTAACACACACACATGCATTAACTCACACGCATGCTCTAACACACACACACACACGCATTGGCAAACATGCACACATTAACACACGCACACATTAACAAACACACATTAACACACACGCACACATTAACACACAGACGCACATTAACACACAGACACATTAACACACACGCATTAACACATATTCATGTATTAACAGACACACTCATGCATTGACAAACATGAACGCATTAACACGCAGAAACCCGCATTAACACACACACAAACATTAATACACACACACATTAACGCACACACAAAAATTAACACACACACTTTAACCCACATGCATTAACACACACGCACACATGAACACTCACACATTAAGATACACAAACGCATTAACACACACGCATTAACAAGCGCACGCATTAACACACACGCACGCATTAACACAAACACACACGCATTAACTCACACGCATGCTTTAACACACACACACATGTATTAGCACACAAGCACACATTAACACACACACACACATTAACACACATGCACACATTAACACACACACAAACATTAAAAGACAAACACACACATTAATAGAGGCGCACCCATTAAAACACACACACGCATTAACACACGTGCACACATTAACACATACACATGCATTATACACACATGCACACATTAACACACAGATGCACATTAACACACACACGCATTAACACACATGCATTAACACATATGCACGCATTAACACACACACATTAACAGACACACTCACGCATTGACAAACATGAACGCATTAACACACAGACACCCGCATTAACACACACACACACACACATTAATACACACACACTTTAACACACACACACATTAACACACACAAACATTAACATACACACACAATAACACACACACACTTTAACCCACATGCATTAACACGCACGCACACATGAACACTCACACGTTAAGATACACACATGTATTAACACACATGCATTAACACACACACACACATTAACACACACACACACACTAACACACACACAAACAGTAACAGACACACACACACATTAATAGAGACACACGCATTAAAACACACACATGCATTAACAAACACGCACACATTAACACACACAGATTAACACACACACATTAACAGACACAGACACATTAACACGCACATGCATTAACACACACACACATTAACACACACACACGCATTAACACAAACACACTCATTAACTCACACGCATGCTCTAACACACACACACACACATTAATACACACACACACATTAACACACACACACGCATTAACCCAAACATACACATTAACACACATGCACACATTAACACACATGCATTAGCACACACGCACACATTAACACACACACACAGATTAACACAGACAAACATTAACACAAACACCCATTAACACACACACAAACATTAATACACACACACATGCATTAACACACACACACGCATTAACACACACGCACACATTAACACTCAAGCACGGATTAACACACACACACCATAACACTCACACACACGTTAACACACACACACATTAACACACACACACATTAACACAAGCGCGCATTAAGACTCATTAACATACACACACGCATTAACACACACGTACGCATTAACACACAGAAAAACGCATTAACGCACACACATTTTAACAGACATGCACGCATTAAAACACACACATGCATTAACACACACGCACACATTAACACACACAAAAACATAAAGACACACACACACATTAACAGACACCCACACATTAACACACACACACGCATTAACTCACACGCATGCTTTAACACACACACGCGCATTAGCAAACACGCACACATTAACACACGCACAGATTAACAAACACACACATTAACACACAAACACATTAATAGAGACGCATGCATTAAAACACACACACACATTAACACACACGCAGACTTTAACACACACACACAGATTAACACACACACTTTAACACACACACACACATTAACACACACACAAGAATTAACACAAACACACACACGCACTCATTAACACACACGCACGCATTAACACACACACACACATTAACACACACAAACATTAACACAAACACATATTAACACACACAGAAACATTAACACACACACACGCATTAACACACACACACGCATTAACATTCACGCACGCATTAACACACATAGATTAACACAAACACAGGCATTAACAAACAGACATTAACAAACACACATGCATTAACACAGACAGGCATTGACACACACACACACATTAACTCACATGCATGCTTTAACACACACGCACACGCATTAGCACACACGTACACATTAACACACACACACATTAACACACACGCACACATTAACACACACAAACATTAACACACACACACATTAATAGAGACGCATGCATTAAAACACACACACGCATTAACATACATGCAAACATTAACACACACACACGCATTAACACACACACATTAACACACACACACACATTAACACACACATGCATTAACACACACACACATTAACACACACACACGCATTAACACACACACACGCATTAACACACACTGACGCATTAACACACACAAATGCATTAACACACGCACACGCATTATCACTCACGCACGCATTAACACACACACATTAACACACACACACGCATTAACACACACACAAGGATTAACACACACACCTGCATTACCCCAAACACACACACACTCATTAACACACACGCACGCATTAACACACACACAAGCATAAAGACACACACATGCATTAACACACATGCACACATTAACACGCATGCATTAGCATACACGCACACGTTAACACACACATTAACACACACACATTAACTCACACACACATTAACACACACAAACATTAACACAAACACACATTAACACACACACAACCATTAACACACACACATTAACACACACACTCGCATTAACACTCAAGCACGCATTAACACACACAAATTAACACAAACACAGGCATTAACCAACACACATTTACACACACACACTTTAACACACACACACGCATTAACACAAACACACATGCACACACATTAATACAAGCACGCATTAACACACACACACATTACCACACACACACACACGCATTAACACACACACACACGCATTAACACAAATACAAATGCACTCATTAACACACACACAAGCATTAACACACACACACATTAACACACACACATTAACACACACACAGGAAGACACACACACACATTAACACACACACATGCATTAACACACACGCACACGTTAACACACAGACGCACATTAATACACACACACATTAACACACACGCATTAACACATATGCACGCATTAACACACACACGCATTAACACACGCGCACGTTAACACACAGATGCACATTAACACACACACGCATTAACACACACGCATTAACACATGCACGCATTAACACACACATGCATTAACAGACACACTCACGCATTGACAAACATGAATGCATTAACACACAGACATCCGCATTAACACACAAACACATTAATACACACACACATTAACGCACACACACATTAACACACACAAACATTAACATACACACACATTAACACACACACTCTTTAACCCACATGCATTAACACGCATGCACACATGAACACTCACACATTAAGATATACACACGCATTAACAAACATGCATTAACAAACGCACGCATTAATGCACACGCACGCATTAACACAAACACACGCATTAACTCACACGCATGCTTTAACACACACACACATGCATTAGCACACACGCACACATTAACACACAGACATTAACACACGCACACACACATTAACACACATGCACACACTAACACACACACAAACATTAACAGACACACACACACATTAATAGAGATGCACACATTAAAACACACACACGCATTAACACACATGCACAGATTAACACACACACATTAACAGACACAGAAACATTAACACACACATGCATTAACACACACACGCACTAACCCACACATACACATTCACACACACGCATGCATTAACACACGTGCATTAGCACACATGCACACATTAACACACACACACACACATTAACACACACACACACATTAACACACACACACATTAACACACACACAAACATTAATACACACACACACATTAACACACACACACGCATTAACACACATGCACGCATTAACACTCACGCACGCACTTACACACACACATTAACACACACACACACATTAACACACACACGCATTAACACACACGCACACATTAACACATACACAAACATAAAGACACACACACATATTAACAGACACACACGCGTTAACACACACACGCATTAACTCACACGCATGCTTTAACACACACACACGCATTAGCAAACACGCACACAGTAACACACGCATGCATTAACAAACACACACATTAACACACACGCACACATTAACACACACACACATTAACACACACACACACATTAACACACACACACATTAACACAGGCACACGCATTAACACACACATACACATTAACACACAGACACGCATTAACACACACATGCATTAACACACACGCACCCATTAACATTCACGCACGCATTAACACACACACATTAAAGCAAACACACACATTAACACACACACACGCATTAACACACACACACGCATTAACACACACACACAGGAAGACACACACACACATTAACACACACACATGCATTAACACACGCACACGTTAACACACAGACGCACATTAACACACACACGCATTAACACACATGCATTAACACATATGCACGCATTAACACACACACGCATTAACACACACGCGCACGTTAACACACAGATGCACATTAACACACACACGCATTAACACACACGCATTAACACATGCACGCATTAACACACACATGCATTAACAGACACACTCACGCATTGACAAACATGAACGCATTAACACACAGACATCCGCATTAACACACAAACACATTAATACACACACACATTAACGCACACACACATTAACCCACACATACATTAACATACACACACATTAACACACACACTCTTTAACCCACATGCATTAACACGCACGCACACATGAACACTCACACATTAAGATATACACACGCATTAACAAACATGCATTAACAAACGCACGCATTAATGCACACGCACGCATTAACACAAACACACGCATTAACTCACACGCATGCTTTAACACACACACACATGCATTAGCACACACGCACACATTAACACACACACATTAACACACATGCACACACTAACACACACACAAACATTAACAGACACACACACACATTAATAGAGATGCACACATTAAAACACACACAGGCATTAACACACATGCACAGATTAACACACACACATTAACAGACACAGAAACATTAACACACACATGCATTAACACACACACGCACTAACCCACACATACACATTCACACACATGCATGCATTAACACACGTGCATTAGCACACACGCACACATTAACACACACACACACACATTAACACACACACACACATTAACACACACACACATTAACACACACACAAACATTAATACACACACACACATTAACACACACACACGCATTAACACACATGCACGCATTAATACTCACGCACGCACTTACACACACACATTAACACACACACACATTAACACACACACACGGATTAACACACACACGCAATAACACTCACACACACATTAACACACATACGCATTAACACACACGCACACATTAACACACACACAAACATAAAGACACACACATATTAACAGACACACACGCGTTAAAACACACGCACGCATTAACTCACACGCATGCTTTAACACACACACACGCATTAGCAAACACGCACACAGTAACACACGCACACATTAACAAACACACACATTAACACACGCACACATTAACACACACACATTAACACACACACACACATTAACACACGCACACATTAACACACACACATTAACACGCACACACACATTAACACACACTTGCATTAACACACACACACATTAACACAGGCACACGCATTAACACACACATACACATTAACACACAGACACGCATTAACACACACATGCATTAACACACACAGACGCATTAACAAACACAAATGCATTAACACACACTCACACATTAACACTCACGCACGCATTAACACACACACATTAAAGCAAACACACACATTAACACACACACACGCATTAAAACACACACACGCATTAACACACACGCACGCATTAACACGAACACACACACACTCATTAACACACAGGCATGCATTAACACATACACACATTAACACACACACACACACATTAACACACATGCACGCACGCATTAACACACACACGCATTAACACACACACGCATGAACACACACATGCATTAACACACACACATGCATTAACACACCCACATGCATTAACACACTCACACACATTAACACACACGCACACTTTAACACACACACACACGCATTAACACACACGCACACATTAAAACACTGACACACATTAATACACACATGCATTAACACACACGCATTAACACATATGCACGCATTAACACACACACTCATTAAGAGACACACACACGCATTGACAAACATGAACGCATTAACACACAGACACACGCATTAACTTATACGCATGCTTTAACACACACACATGCATTAGCACACACGCACACATTAACACATGCACACATTTACACACACACACATTAACACACATGCATACATTAACACACACACAAACATTAAAAGACAAACACACACATTAATAGAGACGCACCCATTAAAACACACACACGCATTAACACATATGCACACATTAACACACACACACAGATTAACACACACACATTAACACACACACACCTGCATTAACACACACACACATTAACACACACACACGCATTAACCCACACGTACACATTAACACACACGCAATCATTAATACACATGCATTAGCACACACGCACACATTAACACACACACACACATTAAGACACACACACATTAACACACACAAACATTAACACAAACACACATTAACACACGCAAACATTAACACACACACACACACACACGCATTAACACACACATACACACATTAACACACACGCACGCATTAACACTCACGCATGCACTTACACACACACATTAACACACACACACGCATTAACACACACACACACATTAACACACACACACGGATTAACACACACACGCAATAACACACGCAAACATTTACACACACATGCATTAACAGACGCATGCATTAAGACACACACACTCATTAACACACGCACACACGCATTAACACACATGAACGCATTAACACACAGAAACAACCATTAACACACACACACATTAACAGACATGCACGCACTAAAACAGACACGCATTAACACACACGCACACATTAACACAAAAAACAGATTAACACACTCATATTAACACACACACATTAACACACACATGCATTAACACACACACACATTAACACCCACGCACACATTCACACACACATTAACACACACACACATTAACACACACACACGCATTAACTCGCGCATGCTTTAACACAAACACACATGCATTAACACCCACACACACATTAACACACACACACATTTACAGACACACATGCATAAAACACACACATGCATTAACACATACACACATTAACACACACACACATTAACACACATGCACGCATTAACACACACACGCATAACACACACACACGCATGAACACACACATGCATTATCACACACACAAATTAACACACCCACACGCATTAACACACACACACGCATTAACACACACACGCATTAACAGACACACACACGCATTGACAAACATGAACGGATTAACACACAGACACATGCATTAACACACACACACATTAATACACACACACATTAACGCACACACACATTAACACACACACATATACATACACACACATTAACACACACACACACACATTAACCCACATGCATTAGCATGCACGCACACATTAACACTCACACATTAAGATACACACACGGATTAACAAACGCACGCATTAACACACACACACACACGCATTAACACACACACACACGCATTAACACACACACATGCATTAACTCTCAGATACACGCATTAACACACACACACATTAACAGACACGCATGCATCAAAACACACACACGCATTAACACACACGCACACATTAACACACACACACACATTAACACACACACACACATTAACACACACACACATTAACACACACACAAACATTAATACACACACACACATTAACACACACACACGCATTAACACACATGCACGCATTAACACTCACGCACGCAATAACACTCACACACACATTAACACACACACGCATTAACACACACGCACACATTAACACACACACAAACATAAAGACACACACACATATTAACAGACACACACGCGTTAACACACACGCACGCATTAACTCACATGCATGCTTTAACACACACACGTATTAGCAAACACGCACACAGTAACACACTCACACATTAACAAACACACACATTAACACACACGCACACATTAACACACACACACATTAACACACACACACACATTAACACACACTTGCATTAACTCACACACACATTAACACAGGCACACGCATTAACACACACATACACATTAACACACAGACACGCATTAACACACACATGCATTAACACACACAGACGCATTAACAAACACAAATGCATTAACACACACGCACACATTAACACTCACGCACGCATTAACACACACACATTAAAGCAAACACACACATTAACACACACACACGCATTAACACATACACATGCATTAACACACACGCACGCATTAACACAAACACACACGCACTCATTAACACACAGGCATGCATTAACACATACACACATTAACACACACACACACACATTAACACACATGCACGCACGCATTAACACACACACGCATTAACACACACACGCATGAACACACACATGCATTAACACACACACATGCATTAACACACCCACATGCATTAACACACTCACACACATTAACACACACGCACACTTTAACACACACACACGCATTAATACACACGCACACATTAAAACACTGACACACATTAATACACACAGATTAACACAAACACAGGCATTAACAAACACACATTAACACACAGACACACATTAACACACACACGCATTAACACACACGCATTAACACATATGCACGCATTAACACACACATGCATTAAGAGACACACACATTGACAAGCATGAACGCATTAACACACAGACACATGCATTAATACACACACACGCATTAACTCATACGCTTGCTTTAACACACACACACACGCATTAGCACACACGCACACATTAACACACGCACACATTAACACACACACACATTAACACACATGCACACATTAACACACACACAAACATTAACACACACACACATTAATAGAGATGCATGCATTAAAACACACACATGCATTAACACACACGCACACATTAACACACACACAGATTAACACACTCACATTAACAGACACCGACACATTAACATACACACACATTAACACACACACATGCATTAACACTCACGCATGCATTAACACACATGCATTAACACACACGCACACGTTAACACACACACACTAACACACACACATTAACAGACACACACATTAACACACACATTCATTAACACAAATACACATTAACACACACACACATTAACACACACACACGCGCATTAACACACACACTCGCATTAACTCTCACGCATGCATTAACACACACAGATCAACACACACAGATCAACACACACACACACATTAACACACACACACGCATTAACACACACGCACACACATTAACACACGCACGCATTAACACACACACACACACATTAACACACACATGCATTAACACACACACAAGAATTAACACAAACACACACATGCACTCATTAACACACACGCACGCATTAACACACACACACACACATTAACACACACACATGCATTAACACACATGCACACGTTAACACACGCACGCATTAATACACACACGCATTCACACACACACACATGCATAAACAAACATGCTTGCATTAACACACACACACGCATTAACACTCACACGCATTAACACGCAAATGCATTAACACAGACACACACATTAACACACCCACACACATTAACACAAACACACGCATTAACACACACGCACAAATTAACACACACACACATTAAAAGACACGCACGTATTAAAACGCACACATGCATTAACACACATGCACACATTAACACACACACACACACACACACGAATGAACAGACACACACGCATTAACACACACGCATGCATTAACACACATGCATGCATTAACACACACACACGCATTAACACACACACACACACTATAACACTCACGCACACATTAACACACACACAATAACACACAGTCACACATTTACACACACACACATTAACACTGACACACACAATAACAAGCACACGCATTATCACACACACTCGCAATAACACACACGAATGCATTAACACTCACACACGCATTAACACATATGCTTTAGCACACACGCACACATTAACACACACACACACATTAACACACACAGACATTAACACACACAAACATTAACACAAACACACATTAACACACACGCAAACATTAACGCACACACACACATGCATTAACACATACACTCGCATTAACACAAACACACTCACACACACATTAATACAAACACGCATTAACACACACACACATTAACACACACACACGCATTAACACAAACATACGCACTCATTAACACACACGCAAGCATTAACACACACACATTAACACACACACACATTAACACACACGTGCATTAACACACACACACATTAACACACACACACGCATACACATTAACACACAGACACGCATTAACACACACACACATTAACACACACAGACGCATTAACAAACACAAATGCATTAACACACACGCATGCATTAACACACACGCATGCATTAAGACACACACATTAACACACACAGACGCATTAACACACACGCACGCATTAACACAAACACACACGCACTCATTAACACACACGCACGCATTAACACACACACACATTAACACACACACACACATTAACACACACGCACGCATTAACACACACGCACGCATTAACTCACACACGCATTAACACACACACGCATGAACACACACATGCATTAACACACACACACATTAACACACCCAGACGCATTAACACACACATACACATTAACACACACGCACACTTTAACACATACACATGCATTAACACACGCACACATTAACACACACACGCATTAACACACACGCATTAACACTCACGCACGCATTAACACATATGTATTAGCACACATGCACACATTAACACAAACACACACATTAACACACACAGACATTAACACACACAAACATTAACACCAACACACATTAACACACACACAAACATTAACAAACACACACGCATTAACACACACACTCACATTAACACTCACGCACGCATTAACACACACAGATTAACACAAACACAGGCATTAACAAACACACATTAACACACAGACACACATTAACACACACACGCATTAACACACACGCATTAACACATATGCACACATTAACACACACACACATTAAGAGACACACACATTGACAAGCATGAACGCATTAACACACAGACACATGCATTAACACACACACACGCATTAACTCATACGCTTGCTTTAACACACACACACACGCATTAGCTCACACGCACACATTAACACACGCACACATTAACACACACACACATTAACACACACGCACACATTAACACACACACAAACATTAACACACACACACATTAATAGAGACGCATGCATTAAAACACACACACGCATTAACACACACGCACACATTAACACACACACACAGATTAACACACTCACATTAACAGACACCGACACATTAACATACACACACATTAACACACACACATGCATTAACACTCACGCATGCATTAACACACATGCATTAGCACACACGCACACGTTAACACACACACACTAACACACACACACATTAACAGACACACACATTAACACACACAATCATTAACACAAATACACATTAACACACACACACATTAACACACACACACACACGCGCATTAACACACACACTCGCATTAACTCTCATGCATGCATTAACACACACAGATCAACACACACACACACATTAACACACACACACGCATTAACACACACACACGCATTAACACACTCACACACACATTAACACACGCACGCATTAACACACACACACACATTAACACACATGCATTAACACACACACAAGAATTAACACAAACACACACATGCACTCATTAACACACACGCACGCATTAACACACACACACACATTAACACACACACATGCATTAACACACACGCACACGTTAACACACGCACGCATTAATACACACACGCATTCACACACACACACGCATAAACAAACATGCACGCATTAACACACACACACGCATTAACACACACGCATTAACACGCAAATGCATTAACACAGACACACACATTAACATACCCACACGCATTAACACAAACACACGCATTAACACACACACACACATTAACACACACACACATTAAAAGACACGCACGCATTAAAACGCACACATGCATTAACACACATGCACACATTAACACACACACACACGAATGAACAGACACACACGCATTAACACACACGCATGCATTAACACACATGCATGCATTAACACACACACACGCATTAACACACACACACACACTATAACACTCACGCACACATTAACACACACACACAATAACACACAGTCACACATTTACACACACACACATTAACACTGACACACACAATAACAAGCACACGCATTATCACACACACTCGCAGTAACACACACGAATGCATTAACACTCACACACGCATTAACACATATGCTTTAGCACACACGCACACATTAACACACACACACACATTAACACACACAGACATTAACACACACAAACATTAACATAAACACACATTAACACACACGCAAACATTAACGCACACACACACATGCATTAACACATACACTCGCATTAACACAAACACACTCACACACACATTAATACAAACACGCATTAACACACACACACATTAACACACACACACGCATTAACACAAACACACACGCACTCATTAACACACACGCAAGCATTAACACACACACATTAACACACACACACACATTAACACACACGTGCATTAACACACACACACATTAACACACACACACGCATACACATTTACACACAGACACGCATTAACACACACACGCATTAACACACACAGACGCATTAACAAACACAAATGCATTAACACACACGCATGCATTAACACACACGCATGCATTAAGACACACACATTAACACACACACACACTAACACACACACAGGCATTAACACACACAAACGCATTAACAAACACGCACGCATTAACACAAACACAGACGCACTCATTAACACACACACACGCATTAACACACACACACACATTAACACAGACACACACATTAACACAGACGCACACATTAACACACCCACACTCATTAACACACACACACGCATTAACACACATGCACACTTTAACACACACACGCATTAACACACACGCACACATTAACACACAGACACACATTAACACACACACGCATTAACACACACGCATTAACACATATGCACGCATTAACCCACACATGCATTAAGAGACACACACGCATTGACAAACATGAACGCATTAACACACAGACACATGCATTAACACACACACACGCATTAACTCATACGCTTGCTTTAACACACACACACACGCATTAGCACACACGCACACATTAACACACGCACACATTAACACACACACACATTAACACACACGCACACATTAACACACACACAAACATTAACACACACACACATTAATAGAGACGCATGCATTAAAACACACACACGCATTAACACACACGCACACATTAACACACACACACAGATTAACACACTCACATTAACAGACACCGACACATTAACATACACACACATTAACACACACACATGCATTAACACTCACGCATGCATTAACACACATGCATTAGCACACACGCACACGTTAACACACACACACTAACACACACACACGTTAACAGACACACACATTAACACACACAATCATTAACACAAATACACATTAACACACACACACATTAACACACACACACACGCGCATTAACACACACACTCGCATTAACTCTCATGCATGCATTAACACACACAGATCAACACACACACACACATTAACACACACACACGCATTAACACACACGCACACACATTAACACACGCACGCATTAACACACACACACACACATTAACACACATGCATTAACACACACACAAGAATTAACACAAACACACACACGCACTCATTAACACACACGCACGCATTAACACACACACACACATTAACACACACACATGCATTAACACACACGCACACGTTAACACACGCACGTATTAATACACACACGCATTCACACACACACACAAACAAACATGCACGCATTAACACACACACACGCATTAACACACACACGCATTAACACGCAAATGCATTAACACAGACACACACATTAACATACCCACACGCATTAACACAAACACACGCATTAACACACACGCACACATTAACACACACACACATTAAAAGACACGCACGCATTAAAACGCACACATGCATTAACACACATGCACACATTAACACACACACACACGAATGAACAGACACACACGCATTAACACACACGCATGCATTAACACACATGCATGCATTAACACACACACACACTATAACACTCACGCACACATTAACACACACACACAATAACACACAGTCACACATTTACACACACACACATTAACACTGACACACACAATAACAAGCACACACATTATCACACACACTCGCAGTAACACACACGAATGCATTAACACTCACACACGCATTAACACATATGCTTTAGCACACACGCACACATTAACACACACACACACATTAACACACACAGACATTAACACACACAAATATTAACATAAACACACATTAACACACACGCAAACATTAACGCACACACACACATGCATTAACACATACACTCGCATTAACACAAACACACTCACACACACATTAATACAAACACGCATTAACACACACACACATTAACACACACACACGCATTAACACAAACACACACGCACTCATTAACACACACGCAAGCATTAACACACACATTAACACACACACACACATTAACACACATGCATTAACACACACACAAGAACTAACACAAACACACACACGCACTCATTAACACACACGCACGCATTAACACACACACACATTAACACACACACATGCATTAACACACACGCACACGTTAACACACGCACGTATTAATACACACACACATTCACACACACACACGCATAAACAAACATGCACGCATTAACACACACACACACATTAACACACACACGCATTAACACGCAAATGCATTAACACAGACACACATTAACATACCCACACGCATTAACACAAACACATGCATTAACACACACGCACACATTAACACACACACACATTAAAAGACACGCACGCATTAAAACGCACACATGCATTAACACACATGCACACATTAACACACACACACACACACGAATGAACAGACACACACGCATTAACACACACGCATGCATTAACACACATGCATGCATTAACACACACACACGCATTAACACACACACACACACTATAACACTCACGCACACATTAACACACACACACAATAACACACAGTCACACATTTACACACACACACATTAACACTGACACACACAATAACAAGCACACGCATTATCACACACACTCGCAGTAACACACACGAATGCATTAACACTCACACACGCATTAACACATATGCTTTAGCACACACGCACACATTAACACACACACACACACACATTAACACACACAGACATTAACATACACAAACATTAACATAAACACACATAACACACACGCCAACATTAACGCACACACACACATGCATTAACACATACACTCGCATTAACACAAACACACACACACACATTAATACAAACACGCATTAACACACACACACATTAACACACACACACGCATTAACACAAACACACACGCACTCATTAACACACATGCAAGCATTAACACACACACATTAACACACACACACATTAACACACACGTGCATTAACACACACACACATTAACACACACACACGCATACACATTAACACACAGACACGCATTAACACACACACGCATTAACACACACAGACGCATTAACAAACACAAATGCATTAACACACACGCATGCATTAACACACACGCATGCATTAAGACACACACATTAACACACACACACACTAACACACACACAGGCATTAACACACACAAACGCATTAACAAACACGCACGCATTAACACAAACACAGACGCACTCATTAACACACACGCAAGCATTAACACACACACATTAACACACACACACACATTAACACACATGCATTAACACACACACAAGAATTAACACAAACAAACACACGCACTCATTAACACACACGCACGCATTAACACACACACACATTAACACACACACATGCATTAACACACACGCACACGTTAACACACGCACGTATTAATACACACACACATTCACACACACACACGCATAAACAAACATGCACACATTAACACACACACACGCATTAACACACACACGCATTAACACGCAAATGCATTAACACAGACACACACATTAACATACCCACACGCATTAACACAAACACACGCATTAACACACACGCACACATTAACACACACACACATTAAAAGACACGCACGCATTAAAACGCACACATGCATTAACACACATGCACACATTAACACACACACACACACGAATGAACAGACACACACGCATTAACACACACGCATGCATTAACACACATGCATGCATTAACACACACACACGCATTAACACACACACACACACACTATAACACTCACGCACACATTAACACACACACACAATAACACACAGTCACACATTTACACACACACACATTAACACTGACACACACAATAACAAGCACACGCATTATCACACACACTCGCAGTAACACACACGAATGCATTAACACTCACACACGCATTAACACATATGCTTTAGCACACACGCACACATTAACACACACACACACATTAACACACACAGACATTAACACACACAAACATTAACATAAACACACATTAACACACACGCAAACATTAACGCACACACACACATGCATTAACACATACACTCGCATTAACACAAACACACTCACACACACATTAACACAAACACGCATTAACACACACACACATTAACACACACACACGCATTAACACAAACACACACGCACTCATTAACACACACGCAAGCATTAACACACACACATTAACACACACACACATTAACACACACGTGCATTAACACACACACACATTAACACACACACACGCATACACATTAACACACAGACACGCATTAACACACACACGCATTAACACACACAGACGCATTAACAAACACAAATGCATTAACACACACGCATGCATTAACACACACGCATGCATTAAGACACACACATTAACACACACACACACTAACACACACACAGTCATTAACACACACAAACGCATTAACAAACACGCACGCTTTAACACAAACACAGACGCACTCATTAACACACACACACGCATTAACACACACACACATTAACACACACACACACATTAACACAGACGCACACATTAACACACTCGCACGCATTAACACACACATGCATTAACACACACACAGTAACACACCCACACGCATTAACACACACACACGCATTAACACACATGCACACATTAACACACAGACACACATTAACACACACACGCATTAACACACACGCATTAACACATATGCACGCATTAACCCACACATGCATTAAGAGACACACACGCATTGACAAACATGAACGCATTAACACACAGACACATGCATTAACACACACACACGCATTAACTCATACGCTTGCTTTAACACTCACACATACGCATTAGCACACACGCACACATTAACACACGCACACATTAACACACACACACACATTAACACACACGCACACATTAACACACACACAAACATTAACACACACACACATTAATAGAGACGCATGCATTAAAACACACACACGCATTAACACACACGCACACATTAACACACACACACAGATTAACACACTCACATTAACAGACACCGACACATTAACATACACACACATTAACACACACACATGCATTAACACTCACGCATGCATTAACACACATGCATTAGCACACACGCACACGTTAACACACACACACTAACACACACACACGTTAACAGACACACACATTAACACACACAATCATTAACACAAATACACATTAACACACACACACATTAACACACACACACACGCGCATTAACACACACACTCGCATTAACTCTCATGCATGCATTAACACACACAGATCAACACACACACACACATTAACACACACACACGCATTAACACACATGCACACACATTAACACACGCACGCATTAACACACATACACACACATTAACACACATGCATTAACACACACACAAGAATTAACACAAACACACACACGCACTCATTAACACACACGCACGCATTAACACACACACACACATTAACACACACACATGCATTAACACACATGCACACGTTAACACACGCACGTATTAATACATACACGCATTCACACACACACACGCATAAACAAACATGCACGCATTAACACACACATGCATTAACACACACACGCATTAACACGCAAATGCATTAACACAGACACACACATTAACATACCCACACGCATTAACACAAACACATGCATTAACACACACGCACACATTAACACACACACATTAAAAGACACGCACGCATTAAAACGCACACATGCATTAACACACATGCACACATTAACACACACACACACGAATGAACAGACACACACGCATTAACACACACGCATGCATTAACACACATGCATGCATTAACACACACACACGCATTAACACACACACACACACACACTATAACACTCACGCACACATTAACACACACACACAATAACACACAGTCACACATTTACACACACACACATTAACACTGACACACACAATAACAAGCACACGCATTATCACACACACTCGCAGTAACACACACGAATGCATTAACACTCACACACGCATTAACACATATGCTTTAGCACACACGCACACATTAACACACACACACACATTAACACACACAGACATTAACACACACAAACATTAACATAAACACACATTAACACACACGCAAACATTAACGCACACACACACATGCATTAACACATACACTCGCATTAACACAAACACACTCACACACACATTAACACAAACACGCATTAACACACACACACATTAACACACACACGCATTAACACAAACACACACGCACTCATTAACACACACGCAAGCATTAACATACACACATTAACACACACACACACATTAACACACACGTGCATTAACACACACACACATTAACACACACACACGCATACACATTAACACACAGACACGCATTAACACACACACGCATTAACACACACAGACGCATTAACAAACACAAATGCATTAACACACACACATGCATTAACACACACACATGCATTAAGACACACACATTAACACACACACACACTAACACACACACAGGCATTAACACACACAAACGCATTAACAAACACGCACGCTTTAACACAAACACAGACGCACTCATTAACACACACACACGCATTAACACACACACACATTAACACACACACACACATTAACACAGACGCACACATTAACACACTCGCACGCATTAACACACACATGCATTAACACACACACAGTAACACACCCACACGCATTAACACACACACACGCATTAACACACATGCACACTTTAACACTCACACGCATTAACACACACGCACACATTAACACACAGACACACATTAACACACACACGCATTAACACACACGCATTAACACATATGCACGCATTAACCCACACACGCATTAAGAGACACACACGCATTGACAAACATGAACGCATTAACACACAGACACATGCATTAACACACACACACGCATTAACTCATACGCTTGCTTTAACACACGCACATACGCATTAGCACACACGCACACATTAACACACGCACACATTAACACACACACACATTAACACACACGCACACATTAACACACACACAAACATTAACACACACACACATTAATAGAGACGCATGCATTAAAACACACACACGCATTAACACACACGCACACATTAACACACACACACACACAGATTAACACACTCACATTAACAGACACCGACACATTAACATACACACACATTAACACACACACATGCATTAACACTCACGCATGCATTAACACACATGCATTAGCACACACGCACACGTTAACACACACACACTAACACACACACACGTTAACAGACACACACATTAACACACACAATCATTAACACAAATACACATTAACACACACACACATTAACACACACACACACGCGCATTAACACACACACTCGCATTAACTCTCATGCATGCATTAACACACACAGATCAACACACACACACACATTAACACACACACACGCATTAACACACACGCACACACATTAACACACGCACGCATTAACACACATACACACACATTAACACACATGCATTAACACACACACAAGAATTAACACAAACACACACACGCACTCATTAACACACACGCACGCATTAACACACACACACACATTAACACACACACATGCATTAACACACATGCACACGTTAACACACGCACGTATTAATACATACACGCATTCACACACACACACGCATAAACAAACATGCACGCATTAACACACACACACACATTAACACACACACGCATTAACACGCAAATGCATTAACACAGACACACACATTAACATACCCACACGCATTAACACAAACACATGCATTAACACACACGCACACATTAACACACACACACATTAAAAGACACGCACGCATTAAAACGCACACATGCATTAACACACATGCACACATTAACACACACACACACGAATGAACAGACACACACGCATTAACACACACGCATGCATTAACACACATGCATGCATTAACACACACACACGCATTAACACACACACACACACTATAACACTCACGCACACATTAACACACACACACAATAACACACAGTCACACATTTACACACACACACATTAACACTGACACACACAATAACAAGCACACGCATTATCACACACACTCGCAGTAACACACACGAATGCATTAACACTCACACACGCATTAACACATATGCTTTAGCACACACGCACACATTAACACACACACACACACATTAACACACACAGACATTAACACACACAAACATTAACATAAACACACATAACACACACGCCAACATTAACGCACACACACACATGCATTAACACATACACTCGCATTAACACAAACACACACACACACATTAATACAAACACGCATTAACACACACACACATTAACACACACACACGCATTAACACAAACACACACGCAGACTTTAACACACATGCAAGCATTAACACACACACATTAACACACACACACACATTAACACACACGTGCATTAACACACACACACATTAACACACACACACGCATACACATTAACACACAGACACGCATTAACACACACACGCATTAACACACACAGACGCATTAACAAACACAAATGCATTAACACACACGCATGCATTAACACACACGCATGCATTAAGACACACACATTAACACACACACACACTAACACACACACAGGCATTAACACACACAAACGCATTAACAAACACGCACGCATTAACACAAACACAGACGCACTCATTAACACACACACACACATTAACACACACACACACATTAACACACACACACACATTAACACAGACGCACACATTAACACACTCGCACGCATTAACACACACATGCATTAACACACACACAGTAACACACCCACATGCATTAACACACACACACGCATTAACACACAGACACACATTAACACACACACGCATTAACACACACGCATTAACACATATGCACGCATTAACCCACACACGCATTAAGAGACACACACGCATTGACAAACATGAACGCATTAACACACAGACACATGCATTAACACACACACGCGCATTAATTCATACGCATGCTTTAACACACACACACGCATTAGCACACACGCACACATTAACACACGCACACATTAACACACACACACATTAACACAGACGCACGCATTAACACTCACGCACGCACTTACACACACACATTAAGACACACAGACTCATTAACACACACAAATGCATTAACACACACGCGCTCATTAACACTCACGCACGCATTAACACACACACACATTAACACACACACGCATTAACACACACACATTAACACACACACACGGATTAACACACACACACAATAACACTCACGCACACATTAACACACACACACATTTACACACACACACACATTTACACACACAAAAACTAACACACACACATTAAAACACGCACACACAGTAACAAACACATGCATTAACACACAGTCACAGTAAGACACATGCACGCATAAAAACTCATGCACGCATTAACACACATGCATTAGCACACATGCACACATTAACACACATACACATTAACACACACACACAGATTAACACACACACATTAACACACACACACATTAACACACACGCACACACTAACACACACACAAACATTAACAGACACACACACACATTAATAGAGACGCACGCATTAACACACACATGCATTAACACACACACGCATTAACCCACACATACACATTAACACACACGCATGCATTAACACACACGCATTAGCACACACGCACACATTAACACACACACACACATTAACACACACACACATTAACACACACAAACATTAGCACAAACACACATTAACACACACACAAACATTAATACAAACACACACGGATTAACACACACACGCAATAACACTCACACACACATTAACACACACACGCATTAACACACACGCATGCATTAACACACAGAAACACGCATTAACACACACAGACATTAACAGACATGCACGCAGTAAAACACACACACGCATTAACACACATGCACACATTAATACACACACAAACATAAAGACACACACACACATTAACAGACAAGCATGCATTAACATACACACACGCATTAACTCACATGCAGGCTTTAACACACACACACACGCATTATCACACACGCACACATTAACACACGCACACATTAACAAACACACACATTAACACACACGCACACATTAACACACACACATATTAACACACACACACACATTAACACACACATGCATTAACACACACACACATTAACACACACACACACGCATTAACACACACATACACATTAACACACAGACACGCATTAACACACACACGCATTAACACAAATGCATTAACACACACGCACGCATTAACACTCATGCACGCATTAACACACACACATTAACACACACACACATTAACACACACACATGCATTAACTCACACACACGCATTAACACACACACACTCATTAACACAAACACACACACACTCATTAACACACACGCATGCATTAAAACACACACACACACATTAACACACACGCACGCACGCATTAACACACACACGCATTAACACATATGCACACATTGACAAACACACTCATTAAGAGACACACACACGCATTGACAAACATGAACACATTAACACACACGCACACTTTAACTCACACACACGCATTAACACACACACGCACACATTAACACACAGACACACATTAACACGCACACGCATTAACACACAAGCATTAAACAGTTATGCATGCATTAACAAACACACTCATTAAGGGACAAACACACGCATTGACAAACATGAACACATTAACACACAGACACACGCATTAACACACACACACGCATTAACTCATACGCATGCTTTAACACACACACACGCATTAGCACACACGCACACATTAACACACGCACACATTAACACACACGCACACATTAAAATACACACAAACATTAACACACACACACATTAATAGAGACGCATACATTAAAACACACACATGCATTAACACACACACACATTAACACACACACATGCATTAACACACACACATTAACATACATGCACGCATTAACACACACACGGATTAACACACACGCGCATGAACACACACGCACGCATTAACACACACATGCATTAACACACACACACACATTAACACATCCACACGCATTAACACACACACGCGCATTAACACACACGCACACATTAACACACAGACACACATTAATACACATGCATTAACACACACGCATTAACACATATGCACGCATTAACACACACACGCATTAACAGACACACACACATTGACAAACATGAACGGATTAACACACAAACACATGCATTAACACACACACACGTTAATACACACACATTAACGCACACACACATTAACACACACACACATATACATACATACACATTAACACACACACACATTAACCCACATGCATTAGCACGCACGCACACATTAACACTCACACATTAAGATACACACACGGATTAACAAACGCACGCATTAAAACACACACACGCATTAACACACACAAACACGCATTAACACACACACATGCATTAACTCGCAGACACACGCTTTAACACACACACACACATTAACAGACACGCATGCATTAAAACACACACATGCATTAACACACACGCACACATTAACACACACACACACATAAACACACACACACATTAACAGAAATGCATGCATTAACACAAACACATGCATTAACTCACACGCATGCTTTAACACACACACACATGCATTAGCACACACGCACACATTAACACATGCACACATTAACACACACAAACACATTAACACACACGCAAACATTAACACACACACAAACAATAACAGACACACACACATTAATAGCGATGCACACACATTAACAAACAAATGCATTAACACAGACACATTAACACACACGCGCATTAGCACACACATACACATTAATACACAAACACGCATTAACACACACAGACGCATTAACACACACAAATGCATTGACACAAACGCACGCATTAACACTCACGCACACACTTACACACACACATTAAGACACACAGACTCATTAACACACACAAATGCATTAACACACGCGCGCTCATTAACACTCACGCACGCATTAACACACACACATTAACACACACACACGCATTAACACACACACACATTAACACACACACACGGATTAACACACACACATGCAATAACACTCACGCACACATTAACACACACACACATTAACACACAGTCACACATTAACACACACACACACATTAACACACACAAAAATTAACACACACGCACATTAAAACATGCACACACAGTAACAAACACACGCATTAACACACACAGTCGCACTATGACGCATGCACGCATAAACACTCATGCACGCATTAACACACATGCATTAGCACACACGCACACATTAACACACACACACATTAACACACACACACAGATTAACACACACACATTAACACACACACGCATTAACACACACATGCATTAACACACACAGACACATTAACACACACAAATGCATTAACACACACAGACGCATTAACACAAACAAATGCATTAACACACACACACACGCTTTAACACACACAAACGCATTAACACACAGAAACATGCATTAACACACACACACACATTAACAGACACGCACGCATTAAAACACACACACGCATTAACACACACGCACGCATTAAAACACACACATTAACACACACACACATTAACACACACAGACACATTAACACACACACACATAAAGACTCACACACAGATTAACAGACATGAATGCACTAACACACAAACATTCATTAACTCACACGCATGCTTTAACACACACACATTAGCAAACACGCACACATTAACACACGCACACATTAACACACACACACACACACATTAACATACACGCACACATTAACACACACACAAACATTAACACACACACACATTAATAGAGACGCATGCATTAAAACACACACACGCATTAACACAAACGCAGACTTTAACACACACACACGGATTAACACACACAAATTAACATACAAACACATTAACCCATACATGCATTAACACACACACACACATTAACACACACACACACATTAACACACACACGCATTAACACACACAGAAGCATTAACACACACAAATGCATTAACACACATGCACACATTAACACTGACGCATGCATTAACACACACACGTTAACACACACACACATTAACACACACAGACACATTAACACACACACGCATTAACCCACACGCACGCATTAACACAAACACACATACACTCATTAACACACACGCACGCATTAACACACACACATTAACACACACACACACGTTAACACACACGCACGCATTAACACACACGCATGCATCAACACACACACATTAACACACACACACATTAACACACACACACACATAAAGACTCACACACACATTAACAGACATGAATGCACTAACACACAAACATTCATTAACTCACACGCATGCTTTAACACACACATTAGCAAACACGCACACATTAACACACGCACACATTAACACACACACACACATTAACATACACGCACACATTAACACACACAAACATTAACACACACACACATTAATAGAGACGCATGCATTAAAACACACACACGCATTAACACAAACGCAGACTTTACACACACATGGATTAACACACACAAATTAACATACAAACACATTAACACACACACACATTAACACACACACACGCATTAACACACACACGCATTAACACACACAGAAGCATTAACACACACAAATGCATTAACACACATGCACGCATTAACATTGACGCATGCATTAACACACACACATTAACACACACACATTAACACACACACACATTAACACACACAGACACATTAACACACACACGCATTAACACACACGCACGCATTAACACAAACACACATACACTCATTAACACACACGCACGCATTAACACACACATACACATTAACATACACGCACACATTAACACACACACAAACATTAACACACACACACATTAATAGAGACGCATGCATGAAAACACACACATGCATTAACACAAACGCAGACTTTAACACACACACACGGATTAACACACACAAATTAACATACAAACACATTAACACACACATGCATTAACACACACACACATTAACACACACACACGCATTAACACACATACGCATTAACACACACAGAAGCATTAACACACACAAATGCATTAACACACATGCACGCATTAACACTGACGCACGCATTAACACACACACATTAACACATACACACATTAACACACACACACATTAACACACATGCATGCATTAACACAAACACACATACACTCATTAACACACACGCACGCATTAACACACACACACTTTAACACACACACACATTAACACACATGCACGCATTAACACACACGCACACATTAACATACCTACACGCATTAACACACACATGCATTAACACACTCACGCGCATTAACACACTCACATGCATTAACACAAACACACACTTTAACACACACTCACGCATTAACACACACGCACACATTAACACACAGACACACATTAACACACACACGCATTAACACACACGCATTATTACATATGCACGCATTAACACACACGCATTAACAGACACACACGCATTGACAAACATGAAAGCATTAACACACAGACACACGCATTAACAGACACACACACATTAATACACACACACATTTACGCACACAGACACATTAACACACACACACATTAACATACACACACATTAACACACACTCACATTAACCCACATGCATTAGCGCGCATGCACACATTAACACTCACACATTAAGATACACACACGCATTAACAAACGCACACATTAACACACACACACACATTAGCACAAACACACACATTAACACACACACACGCATTAACACACATGCATTAACACACACAGACGCATTAATACACACAAATGCATTAACACACACGGACGCATTAACACTCACGCACGCATTAACACAGACATTAACACACACACACGCATTAACACACACACACGCATTAACACACACACACACATTAACACACACACATGCATTAACACACATGCACGCATTAACCCAAACACACATGCACACATTAACAAACATGCACGCATTAATAAACACACTTATTTACACACAGACACGAATTAACACACATGCACGAATTAACACACACACACACATTAACACACACACACATTAACACACACATGCGCATTAACACAAACACACGCATTAACACCCACATGCATTAACACATACACGCATGAACACACAAATGCATTAACACACACACACACATTAACACACACACAAGCATTAACACAAACACACGCATTAACACACACACACAATAACACATACGCCACATTAACACACACACACACATTAACAGACATGCACACATTAACACACACACACACTTTAACACACACGAACGCATTAACACACAGAAACATGCATTAACACACACACACACATTAACAGACACGCACGCATTATAACACACACGCATTAACACACACGCACACATTAACAAACACACACATAAAGACTCACACACACATTAACAGACATGAATGCACTAACACACAAACATTCATTAACTCACACGCATGCTTTAACACACACACATTAGCAAACACGCACACATTAACACACGCACACATTAACACACACACACACACATTAACATACACGCACACATTAACACACAAACAAACATTAACACACACACACATTAATAGAGACGCATGCATTAAAACACACACACGCATTAACACAAACGCAGACTTTAACACACACACACGGATTAACACACACAAATTAACATACAAACACATTAACCCATACATGCATTAACACACACACACACATTAACACACACACACGTATTAACACACACACGCATTAACACACACAGAAGCATTAACACACACAAATGCATTAACACACATGCACGCATTAACACTGACGCACGCATTGACACACACACATTAACACACACACACATTAACACACACAGACACATTAACACACACACGCATTAACACACACGCACGCATTAACACAAACACACATACACTCATTAACACACACGCACGCATTAACACACAAACACATTAACACACACACACACATTAACACACACGCACGCATTAACACACACGCATGCATCAACACACACACATTAACACACACACACATTAACACACACACACACATAAAGACTCACACACACATTAACAGACATGAATGCACTAACACACAAACATTCATTAACTCACACGCATGCTTTAACACACACACATTAACACACACACACATTAACACACACAGATTCATTAACACACACACGCATTAACACACACGCACGCATTAACACAAACACACATACACTCATTAACACACACGCACGCATTAACACACACACACATTAACACACACACACATAAAGACTCACACACACATTAACAGACATGAATGCACTAACACACAAACATTCATTAACTCACACGCATGCTTTAACACACACACATTAGCAAACACGCACACATTAACACACGCACACATTAACACACACACACACATTAACATACACGCACACATTAACACACACACACATTAACACACACACACACATTAACACACACGCATGCTTTAACACACCCGCACGCATTAACACACACACATTAACACACACACACATTAACACACACAGACACATTAACACACACACACATAAAGACTCACACACACATTAACAGACATGAATGCACTAACACACAAACATTCATTAACTCACACGCATGCTTTAACACACACATTAGCAAACACGCACACATTAACACACGCACACATTAACACACATACACACATTAACATACACGCACACATTAACACACACACAAACATTAACACACACACACATTAATAGAGACGCATGCATGAAAACACACACATGCGTTAACACAAACGCAGACTTTAACACACACACACGGATTAACACACACAAATTAACATACAAACACATTAACACACACATGCATTAACACACACACACATTAACACACACACACGCATTAACACACACACGCATTAACACACACAGAAGCATTAACACACACAAATTCATTAACACACATGCACGCATTAACACTGACGCACACATTAACACACACACATTAACACATACACACATTAACACACACAGACACATTAACACACACACACATTAACACACATGCACGCATTAACACAAACACACATACACTCATTAACACACACGCACGCATTAACACACACACGCATTAACACACACACACACATTAACACACACAGACACATTAACACACACACGCATTAACACACACGCACGCATTAACACAAACACACATACACTCATTAACACACACGCACGCATTAACACACACACACATTAACACACACACACACATTAACACACACGCACGCATTAACACACACGCACGCATTAACACACACACATTAACACACACACACATTAACACACAGACACATTAACACACACACACATAAAGACTCACACACACATTAACAGACATGAATGCACTAACACACAAACATTCATTAACTCACACGCATGCTTTAACACACACACATTAGCAAACACGCACACATTAACACACGCACACATTAACACACACACACACACATTAACATACACGCACACATTAACACACACACAAACATTAACACACACACACATTAATAGAGACGCATGCATTAATACACACACACGCATTAACACAAACGCAGACATTAACACACACACATGGATTAACACACACAAATTAACATACAAACACATTAACACACACATGCATTAACACACACACACATTAACACACACACACGCATTAACACACACACGCATTAACACACACAGAAGCATTAACACACACAAATGCATTAACACACATGCACGCATTAACACACACACATTAACACATACACACATTAACACACACAGACACATTAACACACACACACATTAACACACACGCACGCATTAACAGAAACACACATACACTCATTAACACACATGCACGCATTAACACACACACACATTAACACACACACACATTAACACACACACACACATTAACACACACGCACGCATTAACACACACGCACGCATTAACACACACACATTAACACACACACACATTAACACACACAGACACATTAACACACACACACATAAAGACTCACACACACATTAACAGACATGAATGCACTAACACACAAACATTCATTAACTCACACGCATGCTTTAACACACACACATTAGCAAACACGCACACATTAACACACGCACACATTAACACACACACACACATTAACATACACGCACACATTAACACACACACACAAACATTAACACACACACACATTAATAGAGACGCATGCATTAATACACACACACGCATTAACACAAACGCAGACATTAACACACACACATGGATTAACACACACAAATTAACATACAAACACATTAACAAACACATGCATTAACACACACACACATTAACACACACACACACGCATTAACACACACACGCATTAACACACACAGAAGCATTAACACACACAAATGCATTAACACACATGCACGCATTAACACTGATGCACGCATTAACACACACACATTAACACATACACACATTAACACACACAGACACATTAACACACACACACATTAACACACACGCACGCATTAACAGAAACACACATACACTCATTAACACACATGCACGCATTAACACACACACACATTAACACACACACACATTAACACACACACACACATTAACACACACGCACGCATTAACACACACGCACGCATTAACACACACACATTAACACACACACACATTAACACACACAGACACATTAACACACACACACATAAAGACTCACACACACATTAACAGACATGAATGCACTAACACACAAACATTCATTAACTCACACGCATGCTTTAACACACACACATTAGCAAACACGCACACATTAACACACGCACACATTAACACACACACACATTAACATACACGCACACATTAACACACACACAAACATTAACACACACACACATTAATAGAGACGCATGCATTAAAACACACACATGCATTAACACAAACGCAGACTTTAACACACACACACGGATTAACACACACAAATTAACATACAAACGCATTAACACACACATGCATTAACACACACACACATTAACACACACACACACGCATTAACACACACACGCATTAACACACACAGAAGCATTAACACACACAAATGCATTAACACACATGCACGCATTAACACTGACGCACACATTAACACATACACACATTAACACACACAGACACATTAACACACAGACACATTAACACACATGCACGCATTAACACAAACACACATACACTCATTAACACACACGCACGCATTAACACACACACACTTTAACACACACACACATTAACACACATGCACGCATTGACACACACGCACACATTAACACACCTACACGCATTAACACACACATGCATTAACACACTCACGCGCATTAACACACTCACACGCATTAACACAAACACACACTTTAACACACACTCACGCATTAACACACGCACACATTAACACACAGACACACATTAACACACACACGCATTAACACACACGCATTATCACATATGCACGCATTAACACACACGCATTAACAGACACACACGCATTGACAAACATGAAAGCATTAACACACAGACACACGCATTAACAGACACACACACATTATTACACACACACATTTACGCACACAGACACATTAACACACACACACGCATTAACAAACGCACACATTAACACACACACACACATTAGCACAAACACACACATTAACACACACACACGCATTAACACACATGCATTAACACACACAGACGCATTAATACACACAAATGCATTAACACACACGGACGCATTAACACTCACGCACGCATTAACACAGACATTAACACACACACACGCATTAACACACACACACGCATTAACACACACACACACATTAACACACACACATGCATTAACACACATGCACGCATTAACCCAAACACACATGCACACATTAACAAACACACGCATTAACACACACACACAATAACACATACGCCACATTAACACACACACACACATTAACACCCACGCACACATTAACACACACACACACACATTAACAGACATGCACGCATTAAAACACACACATGCATTAACACACACGCATACATTAACACACGCACACATTAACACACACACACATTAACACACATGCACACATTAACACAAACATTAACACACACACACATTAATGGAGACACACGCATTAAAAGTCACACACGCATTAACACACACGCACACATTAACACAAAAAACAGATTAACACACTCATATTAACACACACACACACATTAACACACACATGCATTAACACACACACACGTTAACACCCACGCACACATTCACACACACATTAACACACGCACACATTCACACACACACATGCATTAATTCACATGCATGCTTTAACACAAACACACATGCATTAACACTCACGCACACATTAACACACACTCACGCATTAACACACACACGCACACATTAACACACAGACACACATTAACACACACACGCATTAACACAATGCATTAACACATATGCTCGCATTAACACACACACGCATTAACAGACACACACACGCATTGACAAACATGAAAGCATTAACACACAGTCACTCGCATTAACACACACACATTAATACACACACACATTTACGCACACAGACTTTAACACACACACATTAGCAAACATGCACACATTAACACACGCACACATTAACCCACATGCATTAACGCGCATGCACACATTAACACTCACACATTAAGATACACACACGCATTAACAAATGCACGCATTAACACACACACATGCATTAACACACACGGACGCATTAACACTCACACATGCATTAACACACACATTAAGACACACACACGCATTAACACACATGCATGCATTAACCCAAACACACACGCACACATTAACACACACACACGCATTAACACACACACGCACACACACATTAACACACACACGCATTAACACACACACACGCATGAACACACACATGCATTATCACACACACACATTAACACACCCACACGCATTAACACACACACACGCATTAACACACACACGCATTAACAGACACACACACGCATTGACAAACATGAACGGATTAACACACAGACACATGCATTAACACACACACACATTAATACACACACACATCAACGCACACACACACATTAACACACCCACACATATACATACACACACATTAACACACACACACACATTAACCCACATGCATTAGCATGCACGCACACATTAACACTCACACATTAAGATACACACACAGATTAACAAACGCATGCATTAACACACACTTACGCATTAACACACACACACACGCATTAACACACACACATGCATTAACTCTCAGACACACGCATTAACACACACACACATTAACAGACACGCATGCATCAAAACACACACACGCATTAACACACACGCACACATTAACACACAAACACACACACACATAAACACACACATTAACAGAAATGCATGCATTAACACAAACACACGCATTAACTCACACGCTTGTTTTCACACACACACACATGCATTATCACTCACGCACGCATTAACACACACACATTAACACACACACACGCATTAACGTACACGCAGACATTAACACACACACACGCATTAACACACACACATTAACACACACACACACATTAACACACACATGCATTAACACACACACACATTAACACACACACACGCAATAACACACACATACACATTCACACTCACACACACATTGACACACACACGCATTAACACACACTGACGCATTAACACACACAAATGCATTAACACACGCACACGCATTATCACTCACGCACGCATTAACACACACACACATTAACACACACACACGCATTAACACACACACAAGGATTAACACACACACCTGCATTACCCCAAACACACACACACTCATTAACACACACGCACGCATTAACACACACACAAGCATAAAGACACACACACGCATTAACACACATGCACACATTAACATGCATGCATTAGCATACACGCACACGTTAACACACACATTAACACACACACACATTAACACACACACACATTAACACACACAAACATTAACACAAACACACATTAACACACACACAACCATTAACACACACACTCGCATTAACACTCACGCATGCATTAACACACACAAATTAACACAAACACAGGCATTAACCAACACACATTTACACACACACACTTTAACACACACACACGCATTAACACAAACACACATGCACACACATTAATACAAGCATGCATTAACACACACACACATTACCACACACACGCGCATTAACACACACACACACGCATTAACACAAATACAAATGCACTCATTAACACACACACAAGCATTAACACACACACATTAACACACACACACACACATTAACACACACACACATTAACACACACAGAAACATTAACACACACACACGCATTAACACACACACACGCATTAACATTCACGCACGCATTAACACACATAGATTAACACAAACACAGGCATTAACAAACAGACATTAACAAACACACATGCATTAACACAGACAGGCATTGACACACACACACACATTAACTCACATGCATGCTTTAACACACACGCACACGCATTAGCACACACGTACACATTAACACACACACATTAACACACACGCACACATTAACACACACAAACATTAACACACACACACATTAATAGAGACACATGCATTAAAACACACACACGCATTAACGTACACGCAGACATTAACACACACACATGCATTAACACACACACATTAACACACACACACACATTAACACACACATGCATTAACACACACACACATTAACACACACACACGCAATAACACACACATACACATTGACACTCACACACGCATTAACACACACACGCATTAACACACACTGACGCATTAACACACACAAATGCATTAACACACGCACACGCATTATCACTCACGCACGCATTAACACACACACATTAACACACACACACGCATTAACACACACACACGGATTAACACACACACCTGCATTACCCCAAACACACACACACTCATTAACACACACGCACGCATTAACACACACACAAGCATAAAGACACACACACGCATTAACACACATGCACACATTAACACGCATGCATTAGCATACACGCACACGTTAACACACACATTAACACACACACACATTAACACACACACACATTAACACACACAAACATTAACACAAACACACATTAACACACACACAACCATTAACACACACACTCGCATTAACACTCACGCATGCATTAACACACACAAATTAACACAAACACAGGCATTAACCAACACACATTTACACACACACACTTTAACACACACACACGCATTAACACAAACACACATGCACACACATTAATACAAGCACGCATTAACACACACACACATTACCACACACACACGCATTAACACACACACACACGCATTAACACAAATACAAATGCACTCATTAACACACACACAAGCATTAACACACACACACATTAACACACACACACATTAACACACACACACAGGAAGACACACACACATTAACACACACACATGCATTAACACACATGCACACGTTAACACACAGACACGCATTAACACACACACACGCATTAACACACGCATGCATTAGCACACACAGACGCATTAACAAACACAAATGCATTAACACACGCATGCATTAACACACACACACACATTAACACACACACATTAACACACACAGACGCATTAACACACATGCACGCATTAACACAAACACACACGCACTCATTAACACACACGCACGCATTAACACACACACACATTAACACACACACACACATTAACACACACGCACGCATTAACACACACGCACGCATTAACTCACACACGCATTAACACACACATGCATGAACACACACATGCATTTACACACACACACATTAACACACCCACACGCATTAACACACACATACACATTAACACACACGCACACTTTAACACATACACATGCATTAACACACACGCACACATTAACACACAGACACACATTAACACACAGACGCATTAACACACACGCATTAACACTCACGCACGCATTAACACATATGTATTAACACACAGTCACACATTAACACACACACACACATTAACACACACAAAAATTTACACACACAGACATTAAAACACGCACGCACACTAACAAACACACGCATTCACACACACAGTCGCAGTAAGACACATGCACGCATAAACACTCATGCACGCATTAACACACATGCAGTAGCACACACGCACACATTAACACACACACACATTAACACACACACACACAGATTAACACACACACATTAACACACACACACATTAACACACACATGCATTAACATACACACACATTAACACACACACACGCATTAACACACACACGCATTAACACACACACACGCATTAACACACACAAATGCATTAACACACACAGACGCATTAACAGAAACAAATGCATTAACACACACACATGCTTTAACACTCACGCACGCACTTACACACACACATTAACACACACACACATTAACACACACACACGGATTAACACACACACGCAATAACACTCACACACACATTAACACACACACGCATTAACACACACGCACACATTAACACACATACAAACATAAAGACACACACACATATTAACAGACACACACGCTTTAACACACACACGCATTAACTCACACGCATGCTTTAACACACACACACGCATTAGCAAACACGCACACAGTAACACACGCACACATTAATAAACACACACATTAACACACACGCACACATTAACACACACACACATTAACACACACACACATTAACACACACACACATTAACACAGGCACACGCATTAACACACACATACACATTAACACACAGACACGCATTAACACACACACACGCATTAACACACACGCACGCATTAACACAAACACACACGCACTCATTAACACACAGGCATGCATTAACACATACACACATTAACACACACACACACATTAACACAGATGCACGCACGCATTAACACACACACGCATTAACACACACACGCATGAACACACACATGCATTAACACACATGCATTAACACACCCACATGCATTAACACACTCACAGACATTAACACACACGCACACTTTAACACACACACACGCATTAACACACACGCACACATTAAAACACTGACACGCATTAATACACACATGCATTAACACACATGCATTAACACATATGCACGCATTAACACACACACTCATTAAGAGACACACACACGCATTGACAAACATGAACGCATTAACACACAGACACACGCATTAACTCATACGCATACTTTAACACACACACACATGCATTAGCACACATGCACACATTAACACACGCACACATTTACACACACACATTAACACACATGCACACATTAACACACACACAAACATAAAGACACGCACACATATTAACAGACACGCACGCATTAACTCACACACATGCTTTAACACACACACACATGCATTAGCACACAAACACACATTAACACACACACACATTAACACTCACACACACATTAACACACATGCACACATTAACACACACACAAACATTAAAAGACAAACACACACATTAATAGAGACGCACCCATTAAAACACACACACACATTAACACACACACACAGATTAACACACACACATTAACACACACACACATGCATTAACACACACACACATTAACACACACACACGCATTAACCCACACATACACATTAACACACATGCAATCATTAATACACATGCATTAGCACACACGCACACATTAACACACACACACACACATTAAGACACACACACATTAACACACACAAACATTAACACAAACACACATTAACACACGCAAACATTAACACACACACACACACGCATTAACACACACATACACACATTAACACACACGCACGCATTAACACTCACGCACGCACTTACACACACATTAACACACACACACGCATGAACGCACACACACACATTAACACACACACACACGGATTAACACATACGCAATAACACACACACACATTTACACACACATGCATTAACAGACGCATGCATTAAGACACACACACTCATTAACACACGCACACACGCATTAACACACGCACACAAGCATTAACACACATGAACGCATTAACACACAGAAACAACCATTAACACACACACACATTAACAGACATGCACGCACTAAAACAGACACGCATTAACACACACGCACACATTAACACAAAAAACAGATTAACACACTCATATTAACACACACACATTAACACACACATGCATTAACACACACACACATTAACACCCACGCACACATTCACACACACATTAACACACACACACATTAACACACACACACGCATTAACTCACACGCATGCTTTAACACAAACACACATGCATTAACACCCACACACACATTAACACACACACACATTAACACACACACACATTTACAGACACGCATGCATAAAATACACACATGCATTAACACATACACACATTAACACACACACATGCATTAACACACACACACATTAACACACATGCACGCATTAACACACACACGCATTAACACACACACACGCATGAACACACACATGCATTATCACACACACACATTAACACACCCACACGCATTAACACACACACACGCATTAACACACACACGCATTAACAGACACACACACGCATTGACAAACATGAACGGATTAACACACAGACACATGCATTAACACACACACACATTAATACACACACACATCAACGCACACACACACATTAACACACACACACATATACATACACACACATTAACACACACACACACATTAACCCACATGCATTAGCATGCACGCACACATTAACACTCACACATTAAGATACACACACAGATTAACAAACGCATGCATTAACACACACACACGCATTAACACACACACACACGCATTAACACACACACATGCATTAACTCTCAGACACACGCATTAACACACACACACATTAACAGACACGCATGCATCAAAACACACACACGCATTAACACACACGCACACATTAACACACAAACACACACACACATAAACACACACATTAACAGAAATGCATGCATTAACACAAACACACGCATTAACTCACACGCTTGTTTTCACACACACACACATGCATTAGCACACACGCACACAGTAACACATGCACACATTAACACACACACACACACATTAACACACACGCAAACATTAACAAACACACAAACAATAACAGACGCGCACACATTAATAGAGATGCACGTATTAAAACACACACACACATTAACACACACGCATGCTTTAACAGACACACGCATGCATTAGCAACCACGCACACATTAACACACACACACAGATTAACACACACACATTAACAGACGCACACACATTAACACACACATGCATTAACACACACGCACATTAACACACACACACACGCATTAGCACATACATACACATTAACACACAAACACGCATTAACACACACAGACGCATTAACACGCACAAATGCATTAACACACACGCACGCATTAACACTCACGCACGCACTTACACACACACATTAAGACACACAGACTCATTAACACACACAAATGCATTAACACACACGCGCTCATTAACACTCACGCACGCATTAACACACACACATTAACACACACACACGCATTAACACACACACACACATTAACAAACACACACGGATTAACACACACACATGCAATAACACTCACGCACACATTAACACATACAGACATTAACACACAGTCACACATTAACACACACACACACATTAACACACACAAAAATTTACACACACAGACATTAACACACACACGCATTAACACAATGCATTAACACATATGCTCGCATTAACACACACACGCATTAACAGACACACACACGCATTGACAAACATGAAAGCATTAACACACAGACACACGCATTAACACACACACACATTAATACACACACACATTTATGCACACATACACATTAACACACACACACACACATTAACGTACACACACATTAACACACACACACATTAACCCACATGCATTAACGCGCATGCACACATTAACACTCACACATTAAGATACACACACGCATTAACAAATGCACGCATTAACACACACACATGCATTAACACACACGGACGCATTAACACTCACACATGCATTAACACACACATTAAGACACACACACGCATTAACACACATGCATGCATTAACCCAAACACACACGCACACATTAACACACACACACGCATTAACACACACACGCACACACACATTAACACACACACATGCATTAACACTCATGCACGCATTAACACAAACACACATGCACACATTAACAAACACGCACGCATCAATAAACACACTTATTTATGCACAGACACGAATTAACACACATGCACGCATTAACACACACACACACATTAACACACACACATACACATTAACACACACGCGCATTAACACAAACACACGCATTAACACACACACGCATTAACACACACATGCATGAACACACAAATGCATTAACACACACACACACATTAACAAACCCACACGCATTAACACAAACACACGCATTAACACACACACACATTAACACATACGCCACATTATCACACACACACACTCATTAACACACAAGCACACATTAACACACACACATTAACACACACACACACATTAACAGACACGCACGCATTAAAACACACGCATGCATTAACACACACGCACACATTAACACACGCACACATTAACACACACACACATTAACACACATGCACACAGTAACACAAACATTAACACACACACACACACACATTAATAGAGACGCACGCATTAAAACACACACACGCATTAACACACACACACATTAACACATACGCCACATTATCACACACACACACTCATTAACACACAAGCACACATTAACACACACACATTAACAGACACACACACATTAACAGACACGCATGCATTAAAACACACACATGCATTAACACACACACACATTAACACACACATGCATTAACAAACACACACATTAACACCCACGCACACATTCACACACACATTAACACACGCACACATTAACACACACACACGCATTAACTCACACGCATGCTTTAACACAAACACACATGCATTAAAAGACACACATGCATTAACACACACACACACATTAACACACACACGCATTAACACACGCACATTAACACACACGCATGCATTAACACACACACACGCATGAACACACATGCACGCATTAACACACACGCACACATTAACACATGCACACATTAACACACACACATTAACACACACGCAAACATTAACACACATACAAACAATAACAGACACACATACACATTAATAGAGATGCACACATTAAAACACACACACATTAACACACATGCATGCTTTAACACACACACACATGCATTAGCACACATGCACACATTAACACACACACACATTTACAGACACGCATGTATTAAAACACACACATGCATTAACACACACACACATTAACACACACACACGCATTAACACACACACACGTTAACACACACGCACGCATTAACACACGCATGCATTAACACACATACACACATGAACACACACGCATTAACACACACGCATGCATTTACACACACACACGCATGAACATACACATGCATTAACACACACACATTAACACACCCACACGCATTAACACACATACATGCATTAACAAACATGCATACATTAACACACAGACACACATTAATACACTTGCATTAACACACACGCATTAACACATATGCACGCATTAACACACACACGCATTAACAGACACACACGCATTGACAAACATGAAAGCATTAACACACATATACACACATTAACACACACATTAATACACACACACATTTACGCACACAGACACATTAACACACACACACATTAACATACACACACATTAACACACACACACACATTAACCCACATGCATTAGCGCGCATGCACACATTAACACTCACACATTAAGATACACACACGCATTAACAAACGCACACGTTAACACACACACACACATTAACACACACACATGCAGTAACACACACGCATTAACACACACAGACTCATTAACACACACAAAGGCATTAACACACACGGACGCATTAACACTCACGCACGCATTAACACACACATTAACACACACACATGCATTAACACACACACACGCATTAACACACACACACACACATTAACACACATACATACATTAACACACATGCACGCATTAACCCAAACACACATGCACACACTAACAAACATGCACGCATTAATAAACACACTTATTTACACACAGAAGCGAATTAACACACATGCACGCATTAACACACACACACACATTAACACACACACACATTAACACACACATGCACATTAACACAAACACACGCGTTAACACCCACATGCATTAACACACACACGCATGAACACACAAATGCATTAACACACACACACATTAACACACCCACAAGCATTAACACAAACACACGCATTAACACACACACACATTAACACATACGCCACAATAACACACACACACACTCATTAACAGACACGCACGCATTAAAACACACACATGCATTAACACACGCACACATTAACACACGCACACATTAACACACACGCACGCATTAACACACATGCACACAGTAACACAAACGTTAACACACACACACACATTAATAGAGACGCACGCATTAAAACACACACACATGCATTAACACACACACACATTAACACATACGCCACATTATCACACACACACTCATTAACACACAAGCACACATTAACACACACACATTAACAGACACACACACATTAACAGACACGCATGCATTAAAACACACACATGCATTAACACACACACACATATTAACACACACATGCATTAACAAACACACATTAACACCCACGCACACATTCACACACACATTAACACACGCACACATTAACACACACACACGCATTAACTCACACGCATGCTTTAACACTAACACACATGCATTAACACTCACGCACACATTTACAGACACGCATGCATTAGAAGACACACATGCATTAACACACACACACATTAACACACACACGCATTAACACACACACACATTAACACACACACACGCATTAACACACACATGCATTAACACACACACACGCATGAACACACACGCACGCATTAACACACACACACGCATTAACACACACACATTAACACACACACGCATGAACACACACATGCATTAACACACACACACGCATGAACACACACACACGCATTAACACACACACATTAACACACACACGCATGAACACACACATGCATTAACACACACACACACACAAATTTACACACCCACATGCATTAGCACACACACATGCATTAACACACACGCACACATTAACACACAGACACACATTAACACACACGCATTAACACACACACACATTAACAGACACGCATGCATTAAAACACACACTCGCATTAGCACACATGCACACATTAACACACACACACATAAACACAAACACACATTAACAGAAATGCATGCATTAACACAAACACACGCATTAACTCACATGCATGTTTTAACACACACACATGCATTAGCACACACGCACACATTAACACACACACACACATGAACACACACATTCATTAACACACACATACACATTAACACACACACACGCATTAACACACACACGCATTAACACACACACATGCATTAACACATACACGCATTAACACACACGCATTAACACATATGCATGCATTAACACAAACACGCATTAAGAGACACACACGCAGTGACAAACATGAACGCATTAACACACAGACACATGCATTAACACACACACGCATTAACTCATACGCATGCTTTAACACACACACACGCATTAGCACACACGCACACATTAACACATGCACACATTAACACACACACACATTAACACACACGCACGCATTAACACAAACACACACGCACTCATTAACACACATGCACGCATTAACACACACACATTAACACACACACATACATTAACACACACGCACGCATTAATACACACGCACACCTTAACACACACACGCATTAACACACACAAGCATGAACACACACATGCATTAACACACACACACACATTAACACACCCACACGCATTAACACACTCACACGCATTAACACACATGCACACTTTAAAAGACACACATGCATTAACACACATGCACACGTTAATACACAGACACACATTAACACACACACGCATTAACACACACGCATTAACACATATGCATGCATTAACACAAACACGCATTAATAGACACACACGCATTGACAGACATGAACGCATTAACACACAGACACACGCATTAACACACACACGCATTAACTCATACGCATGCTTTAACACACACACACGCATTAGCACACACGCACACATTAACACATGCACACATTAACACACACACACATTAACACACACGCACACATTAACACACACACAAACATTAACACACACACACATTAAGAGAGACACATGCATTAAAACCCACACACGCATTAACACACATGCAGACATTAACACACACACACAGATTAACACACACACATTAACACACACACACATTAACACACACATGCATTAACGCACACACACATTAACACACACGCATTAACACACACATACACATTAACACACAGACACGCATTAACACACACATGCATTAACACACACAGACGCATTAACACACACAAATGCATTAACACACACGCACGCATCAACACTCACGCACGCATTAACACACACACATTAACACACACACACACACATTAACACACACACACACATTAACACACACACTCATGGATTAACACACACACACGCATTATCACAAACACACACGCACTCATTAACACACATGCACGCATTAACACACAAGCACGCATCAGCACACACACACGCATTAATACGCACACACGCAATAACACTCACGCACACATTAACACACACACACATTAACACACACACACATTAACAAGCACATGCATTAACACACACACTTGCAGTAACACACACGCATGCATTAACACTCACGCATGCATTAACACACATGCATTAGCACACACACACATGTTAACACACACACATTAACACACACACACACATTAACACACACACACATTAACACACACAAACATTAACACAAATACACATTAAAATACACACAAGCATTAACACACACACACACATTAACACACACACTCGCATTAACTCTCGCACGCATTAACACACACAGATTAACACAAACACAGGCATTAACAAACACACATTAACACACACACACACGCATTAACACACACACTCGCATTAACACACATACACTCACACATATTAACACACACACGCATTAACACACACACATACATTAACACACACACGCATTAGCACACACAAGCATTAACACAAACACACACGCACTTATTAACACACACGCACGCATTAAAACACACACACTTTAACACACACACGCATTAACACACATGCACGCATTAACACACACGCACGCATTAAGACACACACACATTAAAACACACACACATTAACACACATGCACGCATTAACCCAAACACACAAACGCACAGATTAACACACACGCACCCATTAATACACACACGCATTCACACACACACACGCATAAACAAACATGCACGCATTAACACACACACGCATTAACACACACACGCATTAACACACAAATGCATTAACACAGACACACATTAACACACCCACACGCATTAACACATACACACGCATTAACACACACGCACACATTAACACACACAAACACATTAACAGACACGCACACATTAAAACGCACACATGCATTAACACACACGCACACATTAACACACACACACGAATGAACAGACACACACATTAACACACACGCACGTATTAACACATAGGACACATTAACAAAGACACACACATTAACACACACACACACATTAAAACACACACACATTAACACCCACACACACATTAACACACACACACATTAACACACACACACACACATTAACAGACACGCATGCATTAAAACACACACATGCATTAACACACACACACACATTAACACACACACGCATTAACACACACAAGCATTAACACAAACACACACGCACTCATTAACACACACGCACGCATTAAAACACACACACTTTAACACACACACGCATTAACACACATGCACGCATTAACACACACGCACGCATTAAGACACACACAGATTAACACACACACACATTAACACACATGCACGCATTAACCCAAACACACAAACGCACACATTAACACACACGCACCCATTAATACACACACGCATTCACACACAAATGCATTAACACAGACACACACATTAACACACCCACACGCATTAACACATACACACGCATTAACACACACGCACACATTAACACACACAAACACATTAACAGACACGCACGCATTAAAACGCACACATGCATTAACACACACGCACACATTAACACACACACACGAATGAACAGACACACACACATTAACACACATGCACGTATTAACACATAGGCCACATTAACAAAGACACACACATTAACACACACACACACATTAAAACACACACACATTAACACCCACACACACATTAACACCCACACACACATTAACACACACACACACACATTAACAGACACGCATGCATTAAAACACACACATGCATTAACACACACACACACATTAACACACACACGCATTAACACACACAAATGCATTAATACACACTCACGCATTAACACAAACACACACGCACTCATTAACACACACGCACGCATTAATACACGCACATTAACACACACACACACACATTTACAAGCACATGCATTAACACACACACTTGCAGTAACACACACGCATGCATTAACACTCACGCATGCATTAACACACATGCATTAGCACACACGCACATGTTAACACACACACATTAACACACACACACACACATTAACACACACACACATTGACACACACAAACATTAACACAAATACACATTAAAACACACACAAACATTAACACACACACACATTAACACACACACACGCATTAACTCTCTCGCACGCATTAACACACACAGATTAACACAAACACAGGCATTAACAAACACACATTAACATACACACACACGCATTAACACACACACTCGCATTAACACACATACACTCACATATATTAACACACACACGCATTAACACACACACATACATTAACACACACACGCATTAACACACACAAGCATTAACACAAACACACACGCACTCATTAACACACACGCACGCATTAAAACACACACACTTTAACACACACACGCATTAACACACATGCACGCATTAACACACACGCACGCATTAAGACACACACACATTAACACACACACACATTAACGCACATGCACGCATTAACCCAAACACACAAACGCACACATTAACACACACGCACCCATTAATACACACACGCATTCACACACACACACGCATAAACAAACATGCACGCATTAACACACACACACGCATTAACACACACACGCATTAACACACAAATGCATTAACACAGACACACACATTAACACACCCACACGCATTAGCACACACAAGCATTAACACAAACACACACGCACTTATTAACACACACGCACGCATTAAAACACACACACTTTAACACACACATGCATTAACACACATGCACGCATTAACACACACGCACGCATTAAGACACACACACATTAAAACACACACACATTAACACACATGCACGCATTAACCCAAACACACAAACGCACAGATTAACACACACGCACCCATTAATACACACACGCATTCACACACACACACGCATAAACAAACATGCACGCATTAACACACACACGCATTAACACACACACGCATTAACACACAAATGCATTAACACAGACACACATTAACACACCCACACGCATTAACACATACACACGCATTAACACACACGCACACATTAACACACACAAACACATTAACAGACACGCACACATTAAAACGCACACATGCATTAACACACACGCACACATTAACACACACACACGAATGAAAAGACACACACACATTAACACACACGCACGTATTAACACATAGGACACATTAACAAAGACACACACATTAACACACACACACACATTAAAACACACACACATTAACACCCACACACACATTAACACACACACACATTAACACACACACACACACATTAACAGACACGCATGCATTAAAACACACACATGCATTAACACACACACACACATTAACACACACACGCATTAACACACACAAGCATTAACACAAACACACACGCACTCATTAACACACACGCACGCATTAAAACACACACACTTTAACACACACACGCATTAACACACATGCACGCATTAACACACACGCACGCATTAAGACACACACAGATTAACACACACACACATTAACACACATGCACGCATTAACCCAAACACACAAACGCACACATTAACACACACGCACCCATTAATACACACACGCATTCACACACAAATGCATTAACACAGACACACACATTAACACACCCACACGCATTAACACATACACACGCATTAACACACACGCACACATTAACACACACAAACACATTAACAGACACGCACGCATTAAAACGCACACATGCATTAACACACACGCACACATTAACACACACACACGAATGAACAGACACACACACATTAACACACATGCACGTATTAACACATAGGCCACATTAACAAAGACACACACATTAACACACACACACACATTAAAACACACACACATTAACACCCACACACACATTAACACACACACACATTAACACACACACACACACATTAACAGACACGCATGCATTAAAACACACACATGCATTAACACACACACACACATTAACACACACACGCATTAACACACACAAATGCATTAATACACACTCACGCATTAACACAAACACACACGCACTCATTAACACACACGCATGCATTAATACACGCACATTAACACACACACACATTTACAAGCACATGCATTAACACACACACTTGCAGTAACACACACGCATGCATTAACACTCACGCATGCATTAACACACATGCATTAGCACACACGCACATGTTAACACACACACATTAACACACACACACACACATTAACACACACACACATTGACACACACAAACATTAACACAAATACACATTAAAACACACACAATCATTAACACACACACACACGCATTAACACACACACACGCATTAACTCTCTCGCACGCATTAACACACACAGATTAACACAAACACAGGCATTAACAAACACACATTAACATACACACACACGCATTAACACACACACTCGCATTAACACACATACACTCACATATATTAACACACACACGCATTAACACACACACATACATTAACACACACACGCATTAACACACACAAGCATTAACACAAACACACACGCACTCATTAACACACACGCACGCATTAAAACACACACACTTTAACACACACACGCATTAACACACATGCACGCATTAACACACACGCACGCATTAAGACACACACACATTAACACACACACACATTAACGCACATGCACGCATTAACCCAAACACACAAACGCACACATTAACACACACGCACCCATTAATACACACACGCATTCACACACACACACGCATAAACAAACATGCACGCATTAACACACACACACGCATTAACACACACACGCATTAACACACAAATGCATTAACACAGACACACACATTAACACACCCACACGCATTAACACATACACACGCATTAACACACACGCACACATTAACACACACAAACACATTAACAGACACGCACGCATTAAAACGCACACATGCATTAACACACACGCACACATTAACACACACACACGAATGAACAGACACACACACATTAACACACATGCACGTATTAACACATAGGCCACATTAACAAAGACACACACATTAACACACACACACACACATTAAAACACACACACATTAACAACCACACACACATTAACACACACACACATTAACACACACACACACATTAACAGACACGCATGCATTAAAACACACACATGCATTAACACACACACACACATTAACACACACACGCATTAACACACACAAATGCATTAATACACACTCACGCATTAACACAAACACACACGCACTCATTAACACACACGCACGCATTAACACACACACACATTAACACACATACACTCTTTAACACACACGCATTAACACACACACACGCATTAACACACACACGCATAATACACACACATGCATGAACACACATGCATTAACACACACACACATTAACACACCCACACGCATTAACACAAACACACGCATTAACACACACGCACACATTAACACACACGCGCATTAACAGACACACACACATTAACACACACATGCATTAACACACACACACATTAACACACACACACACGCATTAACCCACACATACACATTTACACACACACACACATTAACACACACATGCATTAACACACACAAATGCATTAACACATACGCACGCATTAACACTCACACATGCACTTACACACACACATTAAGACACACAGACGCATTAACATACACAAATGCATTAACACACACAGACGCATTAACACACGCAGATGCATTAACACACACGCACGCATTAACACTCATGCATGCATTAACACACACACATTAACACACACACACACATTAACACACACACACATTAACACACACACACGCATTAACACAAACACACGCATTAACACACACACATTAACACACACACACGCATTAACACACACACACGCATTAACACAAACACACGCATTAACACACACACATTAACACACACACACGCATTAACACACACACACATTAAAACACACACACATTAACGCACATGCACGCATTAACCCAAACACACAAACGCACACATTAACACACACGCACCCATTAATACACACACGCATTCACACACACACACGCATAAACAAACATGCACGCATTAACACACACACACGCATTAACACACACACGCATTAACACACAAATGCATTAACACAGACACACACATTAACACACACACACGAATGAACAGACACACACACATTAACACACACGCACGTATTAACACATAGGCCACGTTAACAAAGACACACACATTAACACACACACACACACATTAACAGACAGGCACGCATTAAAATACACACATGCATTAACACACACACACACATTAACACAAACACACACTCACACATTAATGCACACATGCATTAACACACACACACATTAACACACACACACGCATTAACACACACACGCATTAACACACACACACACGCATTAACACAAACACACACGCACACACATTAACACACACACATGCATTAATACACACATGCATTCTCACACACACACACATTAACCCACATGCATTAACACACACGCACACATTAAGACTCACACATTAAGATACACACGCGTATTAACACACAAGCATTAACAAATGCACACATTAACACACACACTCGCATTAACAGACACACACACGCATTAACACAAACACTCACACATTAATGCACCGCATGCATTAACACACACACACACACATTAACACAAACGCACGCATTAACACACACACACGCATTAACACACACACACATTAACACAAACACACACGCACACACATTAACATACGCACACATTAACACACACACATGCATTAATACACACACGCATTCACACACACGCACACATTAACACACATACATGCACACATTAACGTACAGACACACATTAAAACACATACACGCATTAACAGATATGCACGCATTAACACACACATGCATTTACAGACATACACTTGCATTAACACACATGCACGCATTAACACACATACACACATTAATACACACACAAACATTAAAGCACACACACACATTAACACACACACACTAACACTCACACCAACATTAACCCACACACATTAACACACACATACACACATTAACACACATACATTAAGATACACACACGCATTAACACACATGCATTAACAAATGCACGCATTAACACACACGCACACATAAACACACACATGCATTAACACACAGACACATTAACACACACACGCACGAATTAACACACACATACACATTAACACACACACATGCATTGACAAACACATGCATTAACACAGACAAATGCATTAACACTCACAAATGCTTTAACACACACACACGTATTAACACTCACGCACGCATTAATACATACACCACATTAACACACACACACGCACACATTAACACACACAAACATTAACACACACACGCATTAACACACACTCACACACATTAACACCCACGCACACATTAACACACACACACATTAACACACACACACACATTAACAGACACACACGCATTAAAACACACACATGCATTAACACACACATTAACACACGCACACCTTAACACACACACACACATTAACACACACGCACACATTAACACACACACAAACATTAACACACACACATACATTAATAGAGACGCACGCATTAAAACACACACATGCATTAACACACATGCATACATTAACACACACACACAGATTAACACACACAGATTAACACACACACACACAGATTAACACACACATGCATTAACACACAGACAAATTAACACACAGACACACACGAATTAACACACACACATTAACACACACACATGCATTAACAAACAAACGCATTAACACAGACAAATGCATTAACACAGACAAATGCATTAATACACATGCACGCATTAACACACACACACGCATTAACACACACACATGCATTAACACACACACGCATTAACACAAAGACACACGCTCTCATTAAAGCACACGTACGCATTGCCACACACACACATTTACACACACACACGCATTAACACACAAGCACGCATTAACACACAAGCACGCATTAACAAACACGCACACATTAACACACATGCACGCATTAACACACACACATGCATGAACACACACATGCAGTAACACACATGCACACATTAACACACCCACACACATTAACACACACAGACGCATTAACACACACACACACATGAACACACACACACGCATTAACAAACACATGCATTAACACACACACATGCATTAACACATACACATGCATTAACGCACACGCACGCATTAACATTCACACACACATTAACACACACATTAACACACACACACGCATTAACACACACACACACATAAAACACACACACACATTAACACACACACACGCATTAACACAAACACACACGCACGCATTAATATACACACGCATTAACACACACACATTAACACACACACACGCATTAACACACACACACACATTAACAGACACGCATGCATTAAAACACACACAGGCATTAACACACATGCACACATTAACACGCACACACACGTAATCACACATACACACATTAGCAGACACGCACGCATTATCATACGCATGCATTAACTCACACGCATGCTTTAGCACACACACACACATTAACACACACACAGATTAACACACACACATTAACACACACACACACATTAACACACACATGCATTAACACACACACACGCATGAACACACACACATTAAAACACACTGATGCATTAACACGCACAAATGCATTAACACTCACGCACACATTAACACACACACATTAACACACACACTCGCATTAACACACACACATTAACACATACACACGTATTAACACACACGCATGCATTTACCCAAACACACACAAACACATTAACACAAACAACCATTAACACACACCCACAAATTAACACACACACACACATTAACACACACACACACATTAACACACACAAACATTAACACACACACACATTAACACACACACACACACATTAACACACACACACACATTAACACACACAAACATTAACACAAACATACATTAAGACACACACAAATATTAACACACACACACACGCATTAACACACACATTCGCATTAACACTCGCACACATTAACACACACACATTAACACAAACACATGCATTAACATCACACATTAACACACATACCCGCATTAACACACACACACATGCATTAACACAAACACACATGCACACATTAACACACACATGCAATAACACACACACACACATTAACACACACACATGCATTAACACACACACATGCATTAACACAAACACACACGCACTCATTAACACAAACACATGCATTAACACACACGCGCATGAACACACACATGCATTAACACCCACAATAACACACCCACACGCATTAACACACACATGCATTAACACACACGCACACATTAACACACAGACACGCATGAATACACTCACACACAGTAAAACACTCACATGCATTAACACAAACACACACATTAACACACACGCACACATTAACACGCACACACGCATTATCACACACACACACATTAATGCACAGACACACATTAAAACACTCACACTCATTAACACACACACGCATTAACACATATGCACGCATTAACACACAGACACACGCATTAACACACACACACACATTAATACACACACACATTAACACACACACACATTAACACACAGGCACACAGTAACACACACACATTAAGATACAAACACGCATTAACACACATGCATTAACACACGCACACATTAAAACACACACACATTAAGATACACACACGCATTAACACACATGCATTAACACACGCACGCATTAACACACACACACGCGTTAACACACACACACATGCATTAACACATGCACGCATTAACACACAGAGACACGCACTAACACAGACACACACACATTAACAGACACGCACGCATTAAAACACACACATGCATTAACACACACGCACACATTAACACACACACACACATAAACACACATACACACATTAACAGACATGCTCGCATTAACGCACACGCGCATTAACTCACACTCATGCTCTAGCACACACACGCGCATTAGCACACACGCACACATTAACACATGCACACATTAACACACACACAAACATTAACACACACAAACATTAACACACACACACATTAACACACACACACATTAACAAACACACGCATTAACACACACAGTCGCAGTAACACACACGCGCGCATTAACTCTCACACACGCATTAACACACATGCATTAACACACGCACGCTTTAACACACACACACACATAAACACACATACACTCATTAACAGACACACATGCATTAACACACACACGCATTAACTCACACGCATGCTTTAGCACACACAAACGCATTAGCACACACGCACACATTAACACACATGCACACATTAACACACGCACAAACATTAACACACACACACACATTAATAGAGACACATGCATTAAAACACACACACGCATTAACACACACTCACAACACACACACACGCATGAACACACACATGCATAAACACACACACACACAATAACACACCCACATGCATTAACACAAACACACGCATTAACACACACACACACACATTAACACATACACGCGCATTATCACACACGCACACATTAACGCACAGACACACATTAAAACACTCACACGCATTAACACACACACTCATTAACACATATGCACGCATTAACACACACACGCATTTACAGACACACACACGCATTAACACACATGCATTAACACACGCACACATTAACACACACACATGCATTAACACACACACATGCATTAACACACACGCATGCATTGACACACAGAGACACGCATTAACACACACACACACACATTAACAGACACGCACGCATTAAAACACACACAGGCATTAACTCACATGCATGCTTTAGCACACACACACGCATAAGCACACACGCACACATTAACACATGCACACGTTAACACACACACACACAACCACAAATTAATAAAGATGCATGCATTAAAACACACACATGCATTAACACACACACACACATTAACACACACACACAGATTAACACACACACATTAACACACACACACACATTAACACACACATGCATTAACACACAGACATGCATGAACACACACACACATTAAAACACACTGACGCATTAACACACACAAATGCATTAACACACACGCATGCATTAACACTCACGCACGCATTAACACACACACGTTAACACACACTCGCATTAACACACACACACATTAACACACACACACGCATTAACACACATGCACACATTTACCCAAACACACACACACACATTAACACACACAAACATTAACACACACACACATTAACACACACACACACACCTTAACACACACACACGCATTAACACACACACACGTATTAACACACACAAACACATTAACACACACACGCACATTAACACACACACGCACATTAACACACACACACACATTAACACACACACACGCATTAACACACACGCACACATTTACCCAAACACACACACACACATTAACACACACACTCACGCATTAACACACACGCACGCATTAACCCAAACACACACAAACACATGAACACACACAAACATTAACACACAGACGCATTAACAAGCACACACACATTAACACACACACGCATTAACACACACACACAAATTAACACACACACACACATTAACACACAAACACACATTAACACACACAAACATTAACACACACACACATTAACACACACACACCTTAACACACACACATGCATTAACACACACACACGTATTAACACACACAAACACATTAACACACACACGCATTAACACACACACACATTAACACACACACACATTAAGACACACACATGTATTAACACACACACACATTAACACACACGCACACATTAACACACACACATTAACACACACATACATATTAACACACACACACATTAACACACGCACACATTAACACACACACACGTATTAACACACACACATTAACACACACACATTAACACACACATACATATTAACACATGCACACATTAACACACACACACGCATTAACACACACGCACACATTTACCCAAACACACACACACACATTAACACACATACTCACGCATTAACACACACACACGCATTAACCCAAACACACACAAACACATTAACACACACAAACATTAACACACAGATGCATTAGCAAGCACACACACATTAACACACACACGCATTAACACACACACACACAAATTAACACACACACACATTAACACACACACACACACCTTAACACACACACACGCATTAACACACACACACGTATTAACACACACACACACGCACATTAACACACACACACACATTAACACACACACACATTAACACACACACATACATTAACACACACACACATTAAGACACACACATGTATTAACACACACACACATTAACACACACGCACACATTAACACACACACATTAACACACACATACATATTAACACACACACACATTAACACACGCACACATTAACACACACACACGTATTAACACACACACATTAACACACACGCACACATTAACACACACATCCATTAACACACACATTAACACACACACATGTATTAACACACATACACATATCAACGCACACATACACATTAACACACACACACACACACACATTAACACACACACGCATATTAACACACACACACATTAACACACACACAGACATTAACACACACACATGCAATAACACACACACGCATTAACAGAAACGCACGCGTTAACCCACACACACGCATTAACACAAACGCATGCATTAACACACACGCATTAATACACACGCACACATTAACACACACACATTAACACACATACACACATTAACACACACACGCACATTAATACACACATGCACATTAACACACACACACACACACACATTAACACACACACACGTATTAACACACATACACATATCAACGCACACATACACATTAACACACACACACACACATTAACACACACATGCATATTAACACACACACACATTAACACACACACAGACATTAACACACACACACGCAATAACACACACACACGCATTAACAGAAACGCACGCGTTAACCCACACACACGCATTAACACAAACGCATGCATTAACACACACGCATTAATACACACGCACACATTAACACACACACATTAACACACACACACGTATTAACACACACACATTAACACACATACACACATTAACACACACACGCACATTAATACACACACGCACATTAACACACACACACACACACATTAACACACATACACAATTAACACACACATGCACATTAACACACCTATGCATTAACACACACATTAACACACACACATGCATTATCACACACATGTGTGCGCAGACACACACACACACCCACACTTATCAGATGGATTTTCAGATGGAATCTCTTATGGTTTCTTTGACCCTGAACAACTGTAACTTTTAAAAAGCAGGTATAAACATGGCTGCCTTAACTATGTGACCTGTACAAGCCCAAAGACCTTTCCCAAATAAGGTGAGGGTTTGGGCCAATACACATCCTGCATCCTGGCCTTTCACATTATGAGTGTTTTGATACAAGGGACCATCACAATACAATAAATGGTCAATGAGGCTCATTTGATATTCGTCTAACAACCATTGTGTTTGAACGGGGGGAATTTCCTGAGCACGCTGGGGGTGGGCCTGAGAGGGGGGTGTGCATGTAAAATATGGGGGGACCCACTTAACAACGGTGTGAAGGCAGGTCACATGGTTGTCCACTCAGCCCGTTGATGGTGGGGCTGCTTTTCCCGCCATTGGTCGACGGGGAGCTAATTATAATAGATTAGCATATCATTAAAAGGCCATCCCACCAGGGTCTTGGAACCCCGCTGTATCGTCCGTCCACAGCAGCACACAGGCAACGTGCGCTTGGTGGCCCTCACTTTGGGGGGACTGAGGTGAGTGAGCAGCAGCGTTCTCCACAGCTCCCCCGTTGTTTACAGGCCTCAGGGGTGCCAGGAACGGGGGCAACTGATGCCTGGCCCCGGAGGTGACTGGCTGTGGGGACAAGGGGGTGACCGGGGGCAAGTGCTGACCAGCCTCGGATGTAACCATTGTTGGTGGGGGCTGGGGTGGGGGCGGAGCTGTCAAGTGCTGCCCTGGAGCTGCATCCCCCACACGGGCAATTGAGGTGGGGGCACAGGGTAAGTGAGGGAAGTGGCCGTGCATTAGGGACCCCTGTATAAACTGACCACGTCTCTGCAACTGAGACGGATCAGGCACAGCCACAGTGATATGATTGGGGTTGGGCTCCCAGCCTGCCCACTCATGCAAGCAACGCAGAGACACCAAAGGTCCAACAAGCGCTCCATACTTTATCCCCACAACTCCCATGCCCTCCACCCCCCAGCACAGACTTGGGGTTTGCCACCGCTTGTCTGGACCGGGGAGCTGCACACTTTGTACAATCTCCTCGCCAACGCTGGCCATGTAGCAGTCACGGCCGGAGGTGCTCACAGCCCCTTGCAATCTCAGCATCCTGGTTTGGACCAGTGTCCCCCATGTCGCAGGTTGACAGGGCAGCCATGCAGCGCAATCGTCTCTGGCCATCTGAGGGGTGACCAGCACTCTCCGGGAAGCATTAAGGGGCAGTCACACACAGGGCCGGGAAGGGTGCTAAGTACAGCCATGATAACCATGTCTCTCTCTCTCTCTTTCAAGCTGCAGGAGGACCAAGTCAGGATCATAGATCCTGGTGATCTAGCTGTATGCCTGATAGCCTACAGAGACCATAGAAGATGGAGACGAGAGAGTGACTGAGACTCTTGGCCACACAAAGGCAGGAGCAGCAACTTCAGGAAGAAGGGGCAGCAGGGGGTCCCACACACACTGCCCAGGAGCGACAGTGAGCCATGGCTGGTTGGTGCCTAGTGACACACAGGGTCTATAGAGGCCACCTGCCATTCCTGCAGATGACTGAGAACCAGTTTCACTGATGACTGCACATCTCTAGGGACCTGGTGGCTCACATCTGCCACTTACGATAGGACCTGGCACCAAGTGGACATGGAGAGCATCCACTGCCAGTGGCTGTGAAAGTGACAGTGGTGCTCAATTTCTATGTCAGTGACTCCTTTTAGGGCTCCACAGGTGACCTCTGTGGGATTTCACAATCCACCACCCACAAATGCATCCATGAGGTCAGAGATGCCATCTTCTCCATGGCAACAACTTTGTGCATTTCGCTCGGGACTGGGACAGCCAGGATGCAAGGGCCATTGGATTCACCCTGATCTCGGGATTCCCACAGGTTCAGGGTGCGATTGACTGCACTCATGTGGCACTCAGGTCTCCATCGCTACTCAGTGAACGTCATCAACCAGAAGGGCTTCCACTCACGTGCAGCTGGTATGTGACAACCAGAAATGCATCCTGCAGGTATGTGCATGGTTTCCAGGGAGCGTGCATGACGCCTACATCCTGAGTCCCGCACAGATCCCTGCAGTCTTCCAGGGTCCACAAAGGCTTCAGGGTTGGCCCCTTGGGGACAAGGTGTACCCGTAGAAGCTGTGGCTGATGACACCTGTGTGGTAGCCTCAGACTGCAGCAGAGCGATGGTATAATGAGGCTCATGCTGCAACTCGCAAGTTGGTGGAGTAGACTATCGGGATGTTGAAGATGTGTTTCCGGTGCCTGGACCGGTCTGATGGAGCCTACAATACAGTTCTCAGAGGGTGTCACGCATCGTCATCATCTGCTGTGCCCTTTACAACCTGGCGCTGCAATGGGGAGAGGAGCTGGCTGAGGAGGAGATGGAGGAGCTGGAGGTCTCCTCAGATGAAGAGGATGGGGATGAGGATGAGGGGGTTCTTGGTGGTGATGATAACGGGGATGAGGCTTTTGCACTGGCTAGATGAGGCAGGCCGCTCTGGAGGCCCTCATAGCTGCTAGATATGTGAAGGATGATGATGACATGCAGTGAGGTGTCCCTCTAGGCCCTCACATCGCATCTGTGAAAGATTAGCTCCAGTCTGGCTTATGACAGCGCGAATACCCTCTGTGATAATGCTCCTGTCATGGAGACGCACTGGAAGCCCTAATAGTCGCTCGATTGCAGGAGGATGATGACAACATGCAGTGAGGGCACTCCATAAATCTTCACATAGCCTTTAAGAATGCCTGACTCCCATCTGGCCAAGGGCAGCTCGCTTGCCCTCCATGATCAGGACCATCTCAGACTCGCAGCCATGAAATTTTAGACATATCTAACGCTGTGTCCGCCTTCAGCATCTCAGCCCTTCAGGAGCTGGTGCACAGCATCACTGGTCACAGATGTTGGTGTGATGGGGGCCAGCCCCACCTTAAAGGTGCTGAGAGCACACAGAGAGAATGAGAGAACTCTGTGACACCTGCCCACTGCATTCTGGCAGCAATGACCAGCACCATCGAGGTGCAGGCATCAGTAACGTGTCCAGGGAGTGTGGTGCAGCGGTGGTGAGCTGGCGATGAGCGCTGTGTGCCGGCGGCTGCCTATTAAAGATGGTGGCCTAGCTGGTGCGATGCAGCAGCGGGGCGATGGCGGGTGGACCAATGCGAGCCGGCCCACCACGGAAACCACGTGTTTCGCGGGAGTGGATAAATAATGAGACAGGCTCGGCACGATGTGGCGTGAAAACCCGCCATTGTCGTCAGCGGGTAAGACGCCATTTAATTCCACTTGGTGCCAATCTGGGAAAATCCCACCCAACCCCTCTATTATCTACAGTGAGGCAGGAGGACGAATCACAGGGCAGGATTTTATTCCCCGCGGGCGAGCGCTCGGCTTGATCGAGCGTAAAATAGCGCGAGAGGACGTCAGGCGAGTGTCCCAATGTCGACTCACGTGGGCGCAATCTTCAGGTCGGCGGTGCCCACCATTAATGAAGAGGCCGCTGGGACCCATTAAAAAGCAAATGGAGGCTGGTTTTACGTTGCCTGTGGCGATTTCCAGCTTGTCGCATGGGCAAAGCGGGCGGACGGCCAGCCAACATTTCGCAAAACCTCATCCAAGAGAAAAAATTTCAGCAGCGTTGCCAGTGTGAGCGGTGAGGAGTTTAGGAGATAGCTTGCTGCTGGTTGCTTATTTGAACTTGACAGACAGCTTCATCTCAGTTCTGCTAGCATTTCCAGGCTTCATTTCAGGACGCATTGGTGTCTCCAAGGCCCCCCAGAGGATTTTGGCCGTGTTGGTCCTTCCAGGTATCAGGCTGCCTTCCGTTACCCCGGTAATGGGGATTGTGGTCTCCGCTGGAGGCATCTCCTCTGAGGAGGGAGTGAGGGGCAGAAGGCAGAGGAGGCCGAGTGTCCCAATGCAGATTCCAGGGGAGTGACCTGGAGGTGCAGGCACAAGGGGTGCACGGCCAGCAGGAAGTCCAAGGCCACTATCCGGCTGCCAGGAATTACCGGCGGCGATGCAGCTACCTCAATATGTCCGAGGTGAAATATCGAAGGAGGCCCCACCTCTCCAAGGAGACCATTTGTCAGATGATTGGGCCTGAGATCAGCTCCGACTGTGCGGGTGGACACCTCATGCCAGTGACTCTGAAGGTCACAGCGGCCCTCAATTTCTCTGCCTCCAGAACTTTCCAGGGGTCACTGGGAGATCTGTGTGGAGTCTCCCAGTCAGCTGTCCACAGTTGCATCAAGCTGGTGACAGAAGCTCTGTTCAGGCAGGTAATGACATTTATTCATTTCCATACAGCTGAAGACAATCAGGCTGAGTGAGCCAGAGGCTTCGCGGCCATTGCTGGCTTCCCCCGCATCCAGGGTGCTATAGACTGTACACATGTGGCCATCAAGGCACCAGCAGGTAAGCCTTCATCAACAGGAAGGGCTTCCACTCCATGAACGTGCAGGTAGTGTGTGATCACAGGATGCAGATTCTACAAGTCTGTGCAAGGTACCCAGGCAGCTCCCACGATGCTTACATCCTCAGACACTCCCAGGTGCTGAGGCTATTCAGTGCTCCAGCCCGACTGGATGGACGGCTGCAGGGTGACAAGGGCTATCTGTTGAAAAGGTGGCTCATGACGTCTCTCCGCCACCCAAGAACAGAGGCAGAGCAGCGTTATAACAGGAGTCATGCCTCCACAAGGGTGGTGATAGAGAGAACCATAGGTCTTCTGAGGATGTGCTTCCGATGCCTGGACCATTCAGCGGGGAGCACTACAATACCCCAAAGAGTGGCTGTCACTGACAGTGGTTACATGCTGCACTCTCCACAATCTGGCACTGACAAGGGGGGATCCACTGGAGGAAGAGGATCTTGAAGCAGCTCCAGAGGCCACAGAGGATGAATCCAGTGGTGAATCAGAAGAGGAGCATGGTGAGGAGAACACTGAGGGTGTGGAGGCAAACCTCTGTACCCTTCAGGGAGGCAGGGATACCAGGGACGCCTTGATTCAACACTTCTTCAGTTAGGCTGACAAAGATCTGCTTCCACCTCACACCAGGGCTGCTGCCTCCATCCTGGATGTCTGCCAGGTTGCTATTGGACCCGGTGGCTGACATGCCCCTGGTCCCTTCCCCAGCCATGGGGAGGACGCGTTTCACGCTGGGTGGGCCTTAGTTGGCCAGCCAGTGTGAAATGGCGGGCGGGGGCCGATTGCGGGCGGCTGGCTTGTTTCCCGACTGGTCGTGGGCCTGCCGATCGCGCCTGTCCACCCCGCCCACCCGACAAGGGTACAATTCAGGCCATAGTCCTGTTTGTTTACAGCTCATCATTAACAAAATGGCTTGCGAGTTTCACAATTTCAGGCCCTGGTCTGGAGCTGGCATGGCCGAAGTCATATGATGTGTCGCCAGCCATCTTAAAAATGATTCTGTCCATTAAAAAAAATGCTTTCAAATTTGTAATGCCTTCATACCTGCACTGGGCATGACAAAAGTAATTCATTGGCTATCGAGTGTCTTGAGATATTGTGAATGGTGCTATATAAATGCAAACTCTTTCTTTACCTTTAAGTGCAAATCTCTCCATGTCTTTACCTTCGTAATGTCCTTCAGCTGCAGCCCCAACACCACCTGATGTCCACTCCTCACTATGTCGGCTGCCAATATTTCAGCCACTACGCCCATGCCTTCTGGAACTTTCCTCCCTCAAACCTTTGTCTTGCAACCACTCTCCCTGCTTTGTAAATCGTCCTGAAGATCTTTCTCATCAACCATGTGTTTGTCCTCCCATCTCACCCCTCTCTTTCCTTTTTCCCTGATGTCTACCACACTGCTGTCTGCCTTGCAAAGGAACAGCAGAAGAGAAGCCCACTGAGCCTTATCCACCATTCAATTGGATTGTGGTTGACCTCAGCCTCAACTCAATTCACTTACCTTTCATCCAGATCCCTTGATAATCACGCGTAACATCAAATTTATCAATCTCAGTCCTGAAATTGATTTAACTTGGCATCTAGGCCCTTTTGGGGAAGAAAGTTCTAGATTTCCATTACCCTTTGTTGTAAAAATGTGCTTCCTGATTTCACTCCTAAAACGTCGTGCTCTTACTTTGATAATTCCCTCTTGTCCTGGATTTCTCACGCCAGAGGGAATAGTTTCTCTGTATCAAGCTGACTGAGTTGGCCGGGCGCGGTTCGGAATATTGCCAGCAGCGTGGGTTCGATTCCCGTTCCTTCTGAGGTGGACGTGGGCCCTGCCTCCTCGAGTTGCCCCTGAGAGCGGAAAGCAATGGTAAAGCAGGATTGACAAAAAAAAAAGCTACCAAGAAAATGGCTCAGGGTGAAGCATCAATGAGCCAAGGGCCTGTCTTTGGGAAGACCAGTCATGAATGAATGAATTGGAGGCTGTACAGAGAAAGTTCGCTATGCATACTAGAAATGTAGAGTAACCTGTGCCCCAGGAAGAGTGAAGAAACTAAGGAAATCAACATCAGCGGAGAAAAGTACTGGGAAACTTAAGGGACTACAATTTGACTGATCCGCAGGACCTGATGGTACACATCCCAGGAAGAGATTTCTCCCTGAAGAAGATAGCTGCAGAGAGAGTGGATGCTCTGACTATGATTTTGCAAAAATCCCTAGATTCTGGAATGTTCCCAGCAGATTAGAAGTTAGCAGATTGGAAGTTATTCCAGAAAGGGGGGGAGAGAGAACACAGGGAACTACAGGCCCTTTAGCCTAACATCACTTGCGGGGAAGTTCTGGAATTTATTATAAAGGAAGTCTTAACAATGCACTTAGAAAAGCATAGAACAATCAGACAATGTCTATATGGTTTAAGAAAGGGAAATCATGTTGGATAAATTTATTAGAGTATTTTGAGGATGTAACTAGTAGAGTAGATCAAGGGGAACCAGTAGATGTAGTATACCTGGATTCCCAAAAGGCATTTGATAAGGTGCCACACAAACGGTTAATAAGCAAGATAAAGGGCTCATGCAGGTGGGGGGTGATATATTAGCATGGATAGAAGGTCTGTTAACATACAGGAAGCAAAGAGTAGGAATAAATGGGGCATTCTCAAGTTGGCAGGCTGTGATTGGTAGAGTGCCACATGGATCAGTGATGGAACCTCAGTTATTTACAAGCTATATTAATGACTTAGACAAAGATAGGATTATGTAACTAAGTTTGCAAAGCTCGGTGGAAATATAAGTTGTGAGGAAGACACAGAGACTGCAAAGAGATATTAAGTGAATGCAGGGATGAGGGATTTTCCCATGATGAGAGGCTGAGTAAATTAGGCCAATATTCTCTGGAGTTTAGACAAATGAGAGGTGAACTCATTGAAACATGCAAGATCCTGAGGGGGCTTGACAGAGTAGACACTGAGCACTTGTTTCCCCCGTTTGGGGAATCTAAAACATGGGGTGCGCAGTCTCAGCATAAGGGGCTGATCATTTAGGACTGAGATAAGGATAAGTTACTTCACTCAAAGTGTTGTGAATCTTTGGAATTCTCTACCCCAGGGTGTGGTAGATGTTCCATCTTTGAATAAACTTAAGGCTGGGTTAGACAAATTTTTGTTCTTTCAGGGAATCAAGGGTTATGGGAGCGGGCGAACAAGTATAGTTGAAACCCAAGGTCAGCCATGATGGTAATGAATGGTGAAGCAGGCTCAATGAGCCGTGTGGCCTACTCCTGCTCCAATCGCTTGTGTTCTTGAGATTCCTGGGATAAAAGGGTTGTCTTATGAGGAATGGTTGAGCAGGTTGGGCCTATAATCATTGGTGTTTAGGAGACTGAAAGGTGATCTTATTGAAACATATAAGATTCTGAGGGGGTTTGACAGAGGAGACACTGAGAGGATGTTCCCCCTCATGGGGAAATCTAGAACTAAGGGGATACAGTTTTAAAGTAAGTGGCCTCCCATTTAAGACGGAGTTGTGGAAGAATTTTTTTCTCTCAGAGATTTGTTAGTCTTTGGAATTCTCTACCTCAGAGAGCAGTGGAGGCTGAGTTATAGGTTTTGGATCTACAAGGGAGTTAAGGGTTATGGGGGACAGGCAAGAAAGGCCACACTCAGATCCGCCACAATCTTATTGAATGGTGGGGCAGGCCTGAGGGTAGAATGGTCTACCCCTGCTCCTATTATTTATGTACTTACATTCCAGGCACCAAACCTTTTAACCAATGAAACTCAGTGTTTCAACTCTGAGGACTAGAACCAGTAAATGACACATCCATAAACAAAGAGGCGAATTGAAAGCATGAAAAATGGAGGTGACAGAGTCCCCCGTCTGATCATTACAGTGACCAGGTGTGTGTTTATAATAAGGAGGAGGGAGTGGATCTTCGATCAAAAATACCCTGGGAGTCTGTGGCCCTGAATCATAAAATCTACATCATCTGACATCCCATGTCATGGGCTGCTGGTTTAATGAAGACACCCACACCATTAAACAAACGGACTGCCCTCAAGACTGCCTATGAAAACATTTTACAAATCACTCTCCTTTAACTTATCTAAATAATTCGCTGTGAAGGATTTAAGACAGTAATACAATCCTAACTGTAAGAAGAGCCCAACATTCAATATCAAGTTTCATAGCATCATCTAGACCTTTGGCTTAATTTAGTGTCTTGTGTTTAATTCTCAGTCAATGATGTCCTTAGCCTACAACAACTGGACTCTGAGTCCAGGGGAGAACAGTTTAACCACAAAGCTGGTGTTGCAAGTGCCCACGCTTTATTCAGGAGCCATTTGCATTTGGCCAAGTTCCTTGCTGGAATGAATAACTCGACTATAGTAAACAGCTTTGAAATTCTACTTCTACACGCTGATGAGAGAATGACAGAACTACGCAGAATTAACAGAACAGAGACAGTCCATTCGGCCCAACATCTCCGCCAGAACAGGCTGCCTCCCTACTTCACTGAGTCATTAGAGTCAATACGGCACAGAAGGAGGCCATTCTGCCCATTGAGTCCATGATTCAGCTGTGGGTCAGTCGCTAGCACTCTTAACTTAGAGTCAGGCAATTTCTGTGTTCAAGTCCCACTTGAGCACACAATCAAGGCTGATGCTCCAGTGCAGTGCGGAGGGGGCTCTGCGCTGCTGGAGGTGCTGTCTTTTGGGTGAGATGTTAAACTGATGCCCCCTGTCTGCCCTCTTAGGTGGAGGTAAAAGATCCCATGGCATGAATTGAAAGAAGAACAGAGGAGTTCTACCCGGTGTCCTGGGTAATATTTATCCTTCAATGAACACCACACAAACAGGTTATCTGGTCATTGCAGTTAATGGGAGCTTGCCGTGTGAAAATTGGTTGCTGTGTTTCCCAGAACAGTGACTGCAATTAAAAAGCATTTCATTGCCTTTGGTAGGTCTGGTGATCACAGAAAGACTTATAAATGCAGGTCTGTCTTTGTTTTAAACAGTACAAATCTTTGCACACAGTTTAGTCTTCCCTTGAGATGCATCTATGCTCTACACCTCAGATACCCTTTGTCATTGTGACCTCCATGTTCTCATGACCCTCTAAAGGGGTTCCAACTAAATTCCCTTATGGATTTCTCTGTGGTGATCTTGCACTTAAGGCCCCTAGTTTCGGACTCCTAAATTTTTTAAAGTGCCCTTGGGGGCAAGAATTTGTTACCTGTCACCCAGCATTGCTTTCGTCAATGATATCGCTGCGGAGACCCACCCGCACCCCCCCCTCCCCTTGAGCTGCGCAGGTAGGAGCCTGTGATGTTGCCTGGCGGCCCCCACCCCAGAATCACGTATGAACTTGGCTTGTATTCCCTTGAGCTTAGAAGTTTGGAAGGTGATTGGATCAATGTATTTAAAATCATTGTGGGATTTCCTCCCCCTGTTTTAGAGTAGGATGCAAGAGCTCCCTCTTAGCTGGTAGACTGTGAGCGCCCTCTACTGGTTAACAAATTGTTTTTCTATAGTGGGGCAGGATCCATGAATTCTGCTTGAGAAATGAATTGACTGTGGATGCTGACCATCAATAACATTGATTTAATGCTCCTCTGTTCTAATATTGAAAGCCGGTGAGGTGAATGTGCATAAGTCAACTGTAACTTTATAAGGCTGACTTTAGAAGCCTGGTACATAAATGATTAGATTCGGAGGCATCATGCAATGCTCTGTCTGTCTTTCTCCTAATACACCACAAGTGTTTTGTGGCATTCTAGCATTCAAACAGGTACAACCACAAAACTCTGCGGCGCTTACCAGATACGATATTTCTTTGCAGAGCAAAAGTATGTTTTTTGGCAAAAAAAAAAATCCAAATCAATATTGTTGAAGTAGTGCAGGTTTTAAAAAGCATGGTGGGAGTTGCTAGAAGAGTGAACTGCTCAGACAATGTACATTAATATACTCAAACATGCAAATTAGGAGCAGGAGTATGGCATTCAGCTGCTTGAGCCTGCTCCGCCATTCAATACGATCATGGCTGATCCGATTGTGGCCTTAACTCCACATTCCGCCTACCCCAAGTGACCTTGGACTCTCTTGTTAGTCAAGAATCTATCTACCTCTGTCATAAAAATATTCATTGACCCTGCGTCCATTGCTCCTCAGGGAAGAGAGTTCCAAAGATTCACAGTCCTGTGGGAGAGAAAAATTTCTTCTCGTCTCCCGTCTTAAATGGGAGACCCCGTATTGGACATGCGAGTTACTCAGACAGAGTAGGTTGATGAGGAGCAGAAAAAAATCCCTCACGCGGTGCTACTCATCCTGGTGTGGTTGGGGCTGGGGTGCTGCAGGGTGGCATGTGGAGTGAAATTTCCAATGCTTTTTATGCCCAGGGATATGTGTAATCAGAGCAAAAACCAAATGCCCAGCATAAAAGAGCAAGGAAACTCAGGGAGAAGGGAGTGCAGTCTGCATGTAGACACACCACGCCCAAATTTCCTCCCTCTTTCATGACTACAATTGCTCCCTGCCCCCCCAAATACATCTCACCTCATTATAATGACTGCGCCCCTGGGGTAAAGGGTGTGAATTTCCTGCTGGTTCATTAGGAGCAGCGAAGAATTATTATTTATCTGTCTGCTTTGCTCTGCACTTTGTTTCTTTAATTGCATTAAAAGTTGAAAGGATTCTGTGGTTTACGTCCATAAACTTGATGTCCTGGGTTTCCAGACCAGCAGTTTGGGGGGGGGGGGGGGAGTTCTCACCATTGACCTCATTGTCAGCTGCCCAAAGGGTTTTCAAAGGCTTCCGAGTGGAGACTTGCTCAGATCCAGTGTCTAGTCCAATGCAGCACCCTCTATGGGGAATCCCTGGCATCTCTGAGCAGGGGGTCCTCCTCAGCCAATCAGACTGAAGAATCCTCACTGAGACATGCAAAGCTTAAACCAGGAAGTACAACGCAGGAAGTATAAATTAGATTTAAATCATGTACAGAAAAAAGCAAAATCAAGATTGGGAGAAATGCCGACGGGATTAAGGGAGATAAAAGAGACAGAACAAAAGAGTATCTTTTTTTTCAAATCTCCAACAGGAGTTATCCTGAGGGAATAACACTTGTAAAATTAAGTTTTCAGGGTCAGAGATGCTGTTCATGAGTATCAAGGTGTTAAAAAGTACACTTACTCCTGACTGCGACAGCCCCAATCTTTTCATCCATCTTTAGTGAGGAACGAGGAAGTCTTGCGGTGCAGTGGGTAGTGTCCCTGCCTCTGGGCCAGAAACTCCAGGTTCAAGTCCCACTTCAGAACTTGGTTAGGCCATGAAAGGCATGTTCATCATGCGGCCAATCAGGTTGATTATCAACCGGTAAATCTTTCCAATATGCTCAGGGCAGGTGGTAAGAGTGGGAGAGTCTCCTGGTCAGCCACGCTTGATGCTGAGTAAGCGGCCCTTCAGATACAGCCTCTGGCGACACGCTAATGACCTGTTCCACGAAAAACTAGCTGTGGGAATAGTCATAAGCACAAGGTTTGTCTGCTGCTGACATGGAAAAGCCTCCAAGTCCAAGTTAGTGAGGAACAAGTGGGCAAGTACAGCAACTTGATGCATTGATTTTGGTGTTGAGTCTATCAAGGAGCAGTGCCACTTAGTGAAGGAGCAGGCGGCTTTGTATGTTTAACTGCACTCGTGTATTGGAAGCCATTCTCTGTTTTTACCCTGTTTTAAGTGTGGAAAATCCAACCCGCTGTGCCTACCATTCACGAATAATGATTAAATGGATCGAAGCTTCGGTTTTCATACCTAGGGAAGGAATATCTGGGTTGTAAAAGTACTTTCTCAGGCCCTGAACGTTTACACTGATTTCGGTTTTGCCAGTTATTATGTTCCACCACACATTGACGGGATTGGCGGATGATGGGGTGGCAGGGGGTGGGGGTGGGGGGGTGTTAAAAAACCTGCTGCAAATTACTGCAAACTTTGTATAGAATCAGAATGATACAGCACAGAAGGAGGGCATTTAGCCTCATGTCATTGTTAGAGCTATCCAGTCAGTCGCAAACCCCGGACTCAAACTGCATCATGTGTTGAGTTATCTAATCTCAGCTGAGGCTAGACTAGGGCCCCTACAATTTGGTCTCAGTGCTCTTAAAGAGTGACTTACACTTATAGGGAATATAGGAACAGCTTGAGGCCACTCAGCCCCCTCAAGCCTGGAACGCCATTCATCAAGACCATGGCTGATCTGCGATCTAACTCCTCCGATCGGCGCCCCTTTTGGGGGTGTGCCGCCATTTTACTTGGACAGGCCAATTAAGGCCCACCCAGCGTGACGTCCGCCAGGAGGCACCATGAGGTCCCTGTGCAGCCAGCGGGGGGATTCTTTCAGCCAGGAGTGTGCTCATTCACGCAAAGAGCGCACTGACCTCCCTGAGGCTAAGTGCTGCCTCAGGGAGATCAGCTCTGAATTAAAATTTGCATAAAAATGATAGAAAAATTTCCCTGACAGGTGCCCTCATGTGACACTGTCACATGAGTTGAGGACATGCCCAAAACTTTAACTGAAGCCTTTATTAAAAATTTAAGTACCATCATTAAACCTCATCGTACCCGTGGGTGAGGTTTGATGCTTTTTCTGAAGCCCACCAGGGCTCCCGGCCTGCCTGCCAACCTTAAGGTTGGACGGGCAGGTCCGTTAATGATTTTAATTAGTTTCTCAATGGCCTCAATAGGCCTTTGACAGGTTGGCAGGCGCGCAGCTGACTCGGCTGCACCCCCGCCGACCTGGAAATGGAAATGATGCGGGGTGACGTCGGGAATTCCACCAGACATCACCGCGCATCATTTTACGTGTCGGCAAGCGGGACCCACACCCAGCTCACCGACCGGAAGATCCTGCCCTTAATTTCACCCCTGAAAGGTCTGGCTCTTATTTTTAGGTTCCCAGACTCCTCAACCGGAAGAAATAGTTTCTCTCCGTCTACCCTATCCATTCCCCTTCATATCTTTAAAACTTTGATCAAATCATCCCTTCACCTGTTAAATTCCAAGGAATGCAACTCTAGTTCCTGTTATCTTTCCTTGTAACGTAATCCTTGGAGTCAAGAGTTGCAATATGCTTTTAAGGGATAGCAGCATGCTGCTCACTGGAAAGGAAGTGGGTCATTTGACCCTGTTTTAGTTTCACTTTTGCTTTTAAGCTGAGCTTGCACGCACAGAGTCAAGGCACCTTTCTGATGAATCTGTACTGCACTCCCTCCATTATATCCGTCCTAAGTTGTGGTGCCCAGAATTACTCCCAGTACACCGGGTGTGGCCTAACCAGGAACTTGTACAGCTGAAGCAAGACATTTACACCCAATTGCATCCTAGTCTGCTAAAGGTCAACGGTCCATTGAAAGGGAACAACAGCGAAGCCCTGATTGTGCCAGTCAACCATGCTAGACTTCTTGAATAGAAATTATAGCACAGAAACTGTCCACCCAGTCCAAAGGGCCCACGTTGGTGTTCACACTCCATATGAACCTCCTCCCACCCTGCATCATCTAACTCCATCGGAAGAGCCTTCTATTCCTTTCTCTTTCATGTTTCTACCTTGCTTTCCCTTAAATGCATCTATGCTATTTGCCTCACCCAGTCCTTGTCATAGTCAGTTCCCCACTCTCACCACTCCCTGGGTAAAGAAGTTTCTCCTGAATTCCTTATTTATATTAATGACTGTCTTATATTTATGGCCTTTCATTCTGAGGGAGCTTTTTCTATGTCTGATGGTGAAAGGTAAATAGCTCAACACACAGGCTAATTATTGTCGTCTTTCTTTCTTTTAAGTTCACTAGTGCTGATAAAGCTTGTACCAAATGATATAAATTCCCCATTTCACCAGCCACCATGCGGATTTCAATCACGAACATCAGCAATAGGAACACAATGCAGCATGGTAATCGTCAAGTTGAGCAGTAATATGGTGGCTAACATGTCCTATCTGGCACTGACTTCCTGTAAAATGAGTGAAGGTGGGAACTGAGCATTTAATAATTTGCAAAACTTCATTTTTCCAAAGCTGGGAGCCAGCTCACTGCCGAGGATGTGCAGTGGTGCTGGGAAACAGAGCAAGAAGCAGCGTTCACCGAAATCAAACAACTAGTGCTGGCAATATCCTTGCTGGAGTATGTGACATCACCTTGCAGTGTGACGCCAGTGAGACAGGTCTTGGAACAACCCTCATGCAGCGAGGGCAACCAGTTGAGTTTGCATCCAGGGCATTGATACAAACTGAACGACTCTACGCTCGGATCTAGAAAGAGTGCCTGGCTATTGTTTTTGCTTGTGTGCATTTTCATCAATACCTGTTTCAGAGAGACTAAGTACCATTGGATTCTGACCATGAGCCGCTTCAAAGTATTTTCCTTGAGCCGTTGGCTGTCTACTCCAAAGCGTCTGCAAAGAATGTTGCTTCGTTTATAGAGATATCGGGCCGTATCTTCCAAGCTCCCTCAGTGTCGGATTTGGGGGTTACCCCAAAGATGCGCTGGGGAACCCCTCTCGGAACTCAGCCAGGGTTGGCACGGCATTTGCCCAGAAATGCAAACTTTCCCTGGGCAACTCCCCTGCTCTGGGAACCATTTGAAAATCCGATTTAAATGGTGAACCTCCTCACCGTCATGACCCCCCCCCCCCCCACCAACCGATTCAACCACCTCTCCACCCCTGCCACCGGCCCTAACCTTGTCTTGACCCGACCGGACTTCCCACCTGCCCCTGGACACCCTTCCAACTCTGCCCCGCCCCCACCGATGTCTGACCCACCCCCACAATGTCCAAGCCCCTGATGTCTGACTAGGACTTACACCAGCTGCCTTCCATGACGACTGGTGAGATTGTAGAATGCCTGAAAGCACACTTCAGATGTTGTGGCATTCCAGATGTTGTCATAGCGACAATGGTCCTCAGTTCATGGGTGAAGAATTCAGCTGCTTCATAAGCGATTGGAAAACTCAACACCATATATCATCTCCACATCATCCCCAGTTGAATGAAAAGACTGAGGCAGAAGTGAAAATTGCCATAGGAAATCACCAAGAAATTAAGCAAATCTGGCACAGGGCAGTCCTCCAGTGGAGAAACATGACTCAATGTTAACTCTGTTTCTCTAACCACAGATGCTGCCAGACCTGCTGAGTATTTACAGCATTTTCTGTTTTAATTTCAGATTCCCGGGTTCTGCAATATTTTGATTTGATTTATGGAGAAACGGCATGGAAAGTAGTCCAGTCCAAGGACTGATGTCACACTGCACCCAAACTACTCCTCCAATAGCAAACCAGCTACTGAAGCCAGAAGTAGTAACAGGCGTGAGTGAAAAACATCAAGGTGAACAGGCAGAACGCCAAATTTGAATTTGACATAATTACCAAATCATTGCCAGAGTTGAGCATTGGAGAGATGGTCAGAGTCCAAATCTTCAACGCTCTCAGCAGGAGTCAGCCCACGTGGCAACTTGGGGCACACGTGGAGCAGTTGTCACCTCGATCGTTTATGGTGAACATGAATGACCAAATATACCAGCGCAGCCACAAGCCTGTATGCAAAAACTGGAGAAGCTGCTCCTTCAGTGTAGGCGGCCGATCAGGAAGATGGGATCTCACCAGCTGCACAGAGTACGGAACGACCATCACTTCCAGAGGCCCACCAGTACTCAACAACGGAAATGGAACAACAGCAACAGTTAGCACGGCAGCAATAAGTGCCACAGGATTGACACTCCCTGGAGAGGAAATATCACCCAGACGAACGGCCAATGAGAACATGCACGCGCGCCATTGAGAGACCCGTACAATTTAACAACTATGTTTGCAGTGCCTGTGCAGAGAGTGACTAGCACAACAGTTTGTTAGTGCATGAGAAGAGTTGTTGTTAGAGTGGGTAACTTGGATAACTCACAGTTACACATGATAGTGCACGCAAATTTGTCTTTTGTTTGTTATGAAAAGGGGGATGTTTGCTTTGAAACGCAATCATTTACTAAAGTTCCTACCAGGCTTGCTCTAGTCATGTGACCTCTGCCATGAGGCACTGGCTAGAAGTAGTCATGTTACATCCAGTTCTAATAAAGACACTGTACAAAAAAACATTGTACTCTTTGAGCTTGTAACAATGCCCACTCCTAATGAACAAACAATAAAAAAGGTTGTGAATTTAGCATCGGGAAGCTTAAGGGAGATTTAATGGGGGAGCTCAACATTATAATGCATTTTGAATAGAGTAAATAAAGATAAATTGTTCCCACTAGCTGTAGGGTCAGTAACCACAGGACACAGGCTGAAGGTTAATTGGCAAAAGAATCAGAGGGGAGGTGAGGAACAATTCATTTTTACCCGGTGAGTTTTTATACTCTGGAATGCATTTCCTCAAAGTATGGTGGGAGCAGATTCAATGATAACTTTCCAAAGAGCAAATACTTGACAAGGAAACATTTTCAGAGCAATAGGGCAGAAGCAGGGCAGTGGGACTAATTGGATAGTTCTTTCAAAGGGCCAGCACAGTCATGATGATTCTGTACTATGTGACTCAAAGGGAATAAGGTACTGATGATCAGTAAGCTGTGACATGGAACTGCAGGAATAATTTTCTATTAAAAGAAAACCGAAGCACTTTGTAAAGTTGAAATCATTAAAAATTTTCACCCATCATTTTTGCAGAAATAGACGGCTTCTCAGTTCCATAAATATTAATTTGTGTCCTTACCGAGTGTTACGCTGAAATTATTTCATTGATGTAAAATAAGTCAGGGGAGCTTGGAGCTTGGGCAATTAAAAATTGTAATTTCTGTGTTTGACCCCACAAGTGCCGTTTAAAATGAACAATCAGAAAGCTTCTAGAGCAAGGTTGTACTAAAAGGAACGAGGGTTCTTTGGACAGTTAAAAATATAGTTTTTTACTTAGACGTATGTAGAATATAAAGCACAAAAACAGGCTATTCAGTCCAATGGTCCATGCTGGTATTTATGCTCCACTCCTCCTTTCTTTCCTTATCTAACTCTGACAGCATAACCCTCTGTTGTATATTTAATATCTCAGGTCTATGCGGAGATGACACCAGTTCTTATGTGTCTAACAGGTTATATTCGCAGCGTTTTAAAATGTCTGCTCCATGCTTCAGCTCTGGCTTCCAGTTCTTTCTACAGCTTGTTTATTTTTCTCTAAGTCCACACCCAGGCTTAATCAATCAAGTACAGTGAGCCTCAGTTGTAAGCAGACTCACATAATCAAACATAGAACAATTGAACACTACACCCTTTGGGCAGAATTTTGCCGTCAGCAAGCAGGGGGCGGGGTCCACTTGCCAATGCATAAAGTGACACTGGATGACATCAGGGGGAACTCCTTGATGTCATCCCGCCCCATTGAAATTTTCAGGAAGGCGGGGGCGCAGCAAAATCAGCTGCGGGCCCGCCGACCTGTCAATGGCCAATTGAGGCCATTGACAGGATAATTTAACCAATTAAAGGACCTGCCCGTCCAACCTTAAGGTTGGTGGACAGGCCAGGAGCACTGGTGGGGAATAGATAAAACATGAAACCTCATCAACGGACAGGATGAGATTTCATGTAGGGGTTTAAACAGTTTAATAAAGTTTCAGTGTAAATTATGAACAGGTCCCATCTTGTGTGACATTGTCACATGAGGGGGACATGTTAAGGATTTCTTTTTCTATTTTTAATCTTTTTAAAAGTGTCAGCGATCTCCCTGAGGCAGCACTTAGCCTCAGGGAGCTGTGTGCTCTTTTGTGCACATGCGCGATAGAGCACACTCTCGCTTTTAGGGATTCCCCCCGCCCATAGCGCTTCCCGCTGGATGTCACGCTGGGTGGGCCTTAATTGGCCTGCCCACATAAAATGGCGGCGCCGCCCGCTTCTCCAGTGGGGATCAGCTCCCCGCCCGCCAGAGACTGGGTCAGGCCCGTCCACCCAACAGGCAGAAAATTCCCTTCTCCCTCATGTGTTTTTCTAGCTTCCCCTTAAATGCATCTGTACTATTTAGTGAGTTCGGCATTCTCACCACTCTCTTAGTAAAGACATTTCTTTTGAACTCACGACTTGATTTCTTGGTGATGATTTTATAATGATGGCCTCTAGTTATGCTCTTTCCTCACAAGAGGAAACATACTCTCTGTATCCACTCTATCAAAACCTTCTGTATTCCTAAGGACCTGTACTAGGTCAAACCTCAGCTTTCCTTTTTTCAAGAGACAAGAGACCCAGTCTATTCATCCTTTCCCAAGGGATTTGCACTTACATTCCTGGTATCATGCTTGCAAATCATTTTGACATTGCCTCCAGAGCCTCTGTATCCTTCTTCTAACATGGAGACCAGAACAGCATAGGGCTCTGCTTATAGTCTAACCAAGGTTCAGTGCCACTTTAGCAAAACCTCTCCACTTTTTAATTCTATCTTTTTCAATTTTGAGTCACCCTTCTTTTTAAGAATGCCAGTGGTTATATAGCTTGTGCCAGTTGTTGCAAAGCAAGTCGAGAGATCCACTATTTGTTTTAATTACTGATTGCGCCTGTTAAACACGATGAATGATTTCTTTCACATGCAGCTTATTGGATGGAATTACTTATGGGAGTAAGTGAAATGCTTTTTTTTTAAAGGTGACGTGTTTTCAATAGGATAAATAAGGGGAAACTGTTTCCACTGGCAGGAGGGTCGGTAACCAGAGGGCACAGATTTAAGGTCATTGGCAAAAGAGACAAAGCGAAACTTTTTGACTCAGCAGGTTATTATGACCTGGAATACACTGTCTGAAAGGGAGGTGGAAGCAGGTTCAATAATAACCTTTAACAGGATCTTGGAATAAACACTTGAAAAAAAAAGGGAAATTTTCTGGAGTCTGGGGAAATTGCAACTAATTGGATAGCTCTTTCAAAGGGCCAGCAAATGAGTTGAATATCCCCCTTCGATGCTGTGTGAATCAATGATCCTATTCCAGGAAAGTGTCACCAATAGCAACCTGTCTGCACGGCAACATCAAAAATGGCAACTAACTGCAGCCTACTGCTTAATTCATTCTCACTTCTTAAAGAAAGTGGTGTCAATAGAGTAACATAGAATTTAAATTGTGACATTTTTGAAATGAGAGCTTGTGTGTGAAGGGTACATTAACAAAACACCTGGGAGCCTAATCTTTTACTTTGCCTGTCAGTAATAATTCAGGCAAATTGAGATTAAAGTTGTCGAGCCTGTGAGGAGGAGTAGAAATCAATGTCATCCACTAGATGGAGCCATAGGTAATCACGTTGCTGAATGTTGAGGCTATGACTGAACGTTTTTAAGGGTCATAAAAATTTTCAATTTCAACGTGCAGATTTTATCTTGAGTCCTTTGTACATGAAAATGAGACTGTTCTCATTCAATCCATCCAAAATCACAAGTTTTACACTTCGGTGGCTGGGATCACAGTTATTTACAATATATATTAATGACTTGTATGAGGGAAGTGAATGTACTATCGCCAAGTTTGCAGATGACACAAAAATAGGTGGGAAGGCAAGTGGTGAGGATGACACAGAGTCTACAGATGGATATAGGCAGGTTAAGTGAGTGGGCAAAAACTTGGCAGATGGAATATAATGTGGGAAATTGTGAGGTTATGCACTTTGGCAGGAAGAATAGGGGAGCTGAATATTATTTTATTGGGGAAAGACTGCAGAAAGCTGCAGCACAGAGGGATTTGGGGGTCCTCGAGCATGAATCCCAAAAAGCTAGCATACAAGTTCAGCAGGTAGTAGGGAAGGAAAATGGAATGTTGGCCTTTATTTCAAAGGGAATGGAGTATAAAAATAGGGAGGTCTTGCTAAAACTATACAAGGCATGAGTTAGACCACACCTAGAATACTATGAACAGTTTTGGTCCCCTTATCTAAGGAAAGATATACTGGCATTGGAGGCAGTCCAGAGAAGGTTCACTAGGTTAATCCTGGGTATGGAGGGATTTTCTTACTTTTGAGTAGGTTGGGCCTGTACTCATTGGAGTTTAGAAGAATGAGAGGCGACCTTATTGAAACATATAAGATTCTTAGGGGGCTTGACAGGGTAGATGCTGAGAGGTTGTTTCCCCTTGTGGGAGAGTCTAGGACCAGAGGCCATAATCTCAGAGTAAGGGGTCACCCATTTAAAATAGAGATGAGGAGGAATTTCTTCTCTCAGGGGGTAGTGAATCTGTGGAATTCTTTACCGCAGAGGGCTGTAGAGGCTGGGTCATTAAGTATATTCAAGGCTGAGATAGACAGATTTTTAACCAGTAAGGGAATTAAGGGTCATGGGGAAAAGGCAGGAAAGTGGAGTTGGGGATTATCAGATCAACCATGACCTCATTGAATGGTGGAGTAGGCTCGATGGGCCAAATGGCCTACTTCTGCTCCTACATCTTATGATTATCAATCTATCCAATTAAAATTAATTTCTAGTGAAGACCATTTCTATAGTTTCTTTTGCTCAAGGAAATTTGATTCCGTGGGGAGGATCTTCTGGTCGGCGAGCGGGGGCGGGGCCCATTCGCCGATGCGTAAAATGACACGGGATGACATTGGGTGGAACTCCCGACGTCACCCCGCCTCATTTCAATTTTCAGGTCGGGGGTGGGGGGGTGGGGGGGGTGGGATGCAGCAGAATCAGCTGTGCGCCCGCCGACCTGTCAATGGTCTACCGAGGCCATTTAGAAAGTCATTAACATGATTAATGGACCTGCCCGTCCAACCTTAAGGCTGACACGAGAGGCCGGGAGCCCTGGCGGGCTTCAGAAAAAACATAAAACCTCATCCACGGGCGGGATGAGGTTTCATGAGGGTTTTAAATATTTATTAAAGGTTTCAGTAAAAGTGATGGACATGTCCCAACTCATGTGACAGTGTCACGTGAGGGGACATGTCAGAGAAATGTTGATATCATTTGCTTAACATTGTTAAATTTGGAGCCAATCTCCCTGAGGCAGTACTTAGCCTCAGGGAGATCAATGCGCTCTTTCGCTGAGGTAATCCCCCCCACCCCAGCCCACACAGGGAGCGCATAGCACTTCCTGGCGGACATCATGCTGGGCGGGCATTAATTGGCGTGCCCCCGATTGGGGGTGCCGATCAGAGGTGTGCCTGCCTGCTCCTGCACTTCCCCCCAACGGGGGGGAAAGTTTCCCCCATGTCTGCCCAGCATTGCTGGGAGCTGGACCATTATCTTCAGCATTGTAAAGTAATTTCGGTGCCATTAAACTCAGTTTATCCAGAACACTGCTGCCCAGGTCCTAAACCAAACCAAATCCCATTCCCTTGTCAGCCCTGTGATCACTGACCTATGTTGTTTCTCAGTCTAGCAACACCTCGAACTTAAAATTCTCATTCTTACATTCAAACCCTTCCTTGGCCTCACCCCTCCCTACCTCTGTAATATTCTCCAGCCCTTCAGCCAACAGCTCACCACCACCTTCTCAAGGGCAACTAAGGGTGGGCACTAAATGCTGGCCCAACCAGCGAAGCCCGCATCCCGTGAATGAATTAAAAAAAACCCTCTGAGATACTTGCGCTCCTCTTTTTATGGCCTCTTGAGTATCCGCATTCTTTGGGTGTGCCTGTAGCTGCCTGGGCCCTGAGCTCTGGAATGCCCTCCCTAAACCTCTCTGCATGTCCACTTCTCTCTCTCCTCCTTCAAGAAGCTCCTTAAACCCCTTTGACCGAACTTTTTGTCATCTGTCCTAATAATATTATGTAGCTCACTGGGAAATCCTGTTTAATGCTCTGGTGAAGTTTTTACCAAGTTTTCATCCTAATGCCAACCTGGACAGTAAACATATCAAAGGGCCAAAATAAAAATGGAATTACCTGGAAAAACTCAGCAGGTCTGGCAGCATCGGCGGAGAAGAACAAAGTTGAAGTTTCGAGTCCTCATGACCCTTCAACAGAACTGAGTAAAAATAGGAGAGGGGTGAAATATAAGCTGGTTTAAGGTGGGTGGGAGGGTGGGGGGGAGAAGTGGGGGGTGGGTGGTGATGGTTGTAGGGACAAGCAAGCGGTGATAGGAGCAGATAATCAAAAGATGTCACAGACAAAGGAACAAAGAGGTGTTGAAGTTGGTGATATTATCTAAAAGAATGTGCTAATTAAGAATGGATAGCAGGACAAGCAAGGTACAGCTCTAGTGGGGGTGGGGTGAAATAAGACTAAAAGGGCATAAAAGGTATAGATTTAAAAATAATGGAAATAGGTGGGAAAAGAAAAATCTATATAAATTATTGGAAAAAACAAAAGGGAGGGGAAAGAAACAGAAAGGGGGTGGGGATGGAGGAGGGAGTTCAAGAACTAAAGTTGTTGAATTCAATATTCAGTCTGGAGGGCTATAAAGTGCCTAGCCGGAAGATGAGTTGTTGTTCCTCCAGTTTGCGTTGGGCTTCACTGGAACAATGCAGCAAGCCAAAGACAGACATGTGGGCAAGAGAGCAGGGTGGAGTGTTAAAATGGTAAGCGACAGGGAGGTTTGGGTCATTCTTGCAGACAGACCGAAGGTGTTCTGCAAAGCAGTCGGACTAGGCACTCAGGGAGATTGAAGCTCTCTTTTGTGCGCATGCACCCACCCGCACAGGTGGCACTGAGCGCTACCGCTCATGTCTTATGCTGGGCAGGTCTTAATTGGCCTGCCTGCGTAAAATGGCAGTGAGGAGCCGATTGTGGGTGGTGATCAGCTCCACCACCACTCCCCGCCCGCTCCTGCCGAGCCTGAAAAATTCAGGCCGTGAAGAAGGAGTAGAAGGAAGCCATTTGGTCTCTCGGTCCTGTTCCACCATTTGATAAGATCATTCTTGATCTGTTCGTGTTTCAAATTCCACATTCCCGTCTAACCCCGATAAACTTTGATTCCCTTGCCTAACAAGAATCTATCTACCTCCACCTTAAAAATATTCAATGACCCCACCTCCACCGCCTTCTGAGGAAGCGAATTCCAAAGTTGCACAAACCTTAGAGAGAAAAAAAACTCCCCTCATCTCTGTCCTAAAAGGGTGACCCCTAATTTTAAAACAGTGTCCCCTAGTTCTGGACTCACCCACAAGAGGAAGAAACATCTTTTCCATGTCCACCTTGTCAAGGCCGTTCAGGATCTTATATACTTCAATCAAATCACCCCTCACTCTTCTAAACTCCAGTGGAAATAAGCCCAGACTATCTAATCCTTCCTTATAAGACAATCTGTTCATTCTAGGTATCAATCTGGTAAGCCTCCTCTGAACAGCCTCCAATGCATTCACATCCTTCCTTAAATAAGCAGACCAAAACTGCACACAGTGTTCGAAGTGTGGTCTCACCAATGTCCTGTATGACTGAAGCATAACACCCTTACTTTTATGTTCGATTCCTTTCTAATAAAGGGTAGCATGTCATTAGCCTCCTTAATTACTTGCTGTACCAGCATGCTAACTTTTTATGCCTCTTAAGCGAGAACATGCTGTTCCCTCTGCATCTCGGAATTCTGCAGCCGTTCTCCATTTAAGTTTTTATTCTTCCCAGCCAAAGTGGACAGCTTGACATTTTCCCACATTATACTTCATGTTCCAGGTTTTTGCCCACTGACTCAACCTATCTAAGTCCATCTGCAACCTCCTTATGTTCTCTTCACAACATGCTTCCCTATCACCACCATCAACACCCCTTTGACCTTTTGTTTATGACATCTTTGGCAATCTCCCCTTTGCCTCCACCTATCACTGGCCCTCTATCCAGCTGCACCTGCTCCAACCCCTCTCAAACAGCTTATATTTCACCACATTTCTATTTCTCTTTACTTCTGATGAAGAGGCATATGGATTCAAAACATTAACTCTGTCTTCCTCTCCACAATTGCTGTTAGACCTGCTGAGCTTTTCCAGCTATTTTTGTTTTGTTTCAGATTTCCAGCATCCGCAGTATTTTGCTTTTATACTTCCCTACCTATCTTTGCATCATCTGCAAATTTAGCTACCATGGCTTCACTCCCCTCATCTAAGTCATGATATAAATTGTAAAAAATTGTCACCCCAGTACAGGCCCCTGCAGGACCCCACTTGTCACATCCTGCCAATCAGAAAAAGACCCATTTATGCATACTCTCTGTTTTCTGTTAGCTAGCCAATCTTCTATCCAGGCTAACATGTTACCCCTACACCAAGAGCTTTTACTTTCCCCACAACCTTGGATGTTGCACCTTATCAAATGCCTTCTGCAAATCCAAGTCCAGCACATCCACTGGCTCCCCTTTACCCACCGCACATGTTACTCTTTCAAAGAATTCCAATAACTTGGCTAAACTTGATTTCCCTTTCACAAAACTATGCTGACTTTTCCGATTACCTCGAGTTTCTCTAAATGCCCAGCCATAACCTCCTTAATGATCGATTCTAACACCTTCTCCATGACAGATATCAAATGCACTGCAGGAATTCACCAAGACCCCTTCGACAGCTCCTCCCAAACCCACAACCACTACCATCTAAAAGGACAAGGGCAGCAGACACAAGGGAACATCACCACCTGGAATTACCCCTCCAAGTCACTCACCATCCTGACTTGGAAATATATCGCCGTTCCTTCATTGTCACTGGATCAAAATCCTGGAACTCCCTCCCTAACAGCACTGTGGGTGTGCCTACACCAAATGAACTGCAGCAGTTCAAGAAGGCAGCTCACCACCACCTTCTCAAGGGCAACTAGGGATAGACAATAAATGCTGGCCCAGCCAGCAAAGCCCACATCCCATGAACGAAAAAAATGTTTTCCGGCCTATAGTTTCTGTTTTCTGCCTCCCTCCCATCTTGAATAGAGGGGTTATATTTGCTACTTTCCAGTCTGATTGGAACCTTTCTAGAATCTAGGGAATTTTTGGAAAATTAACACCAATGCATCGACTACCTCATTAGCTACCTGTGGTATGAAGTCCATCAGGATGCGAAGACTCGTCTGCCTGCACTTCACCTGTTCGCTCAGCATCGCTACCAAACATTTCACCAGTGCTAAACATTGTAAGGCACTTCACAGAAACACTATTAGATATAATTTGATGATTGGAAATCCTTCAGGAAGCACACACTTAAATCTCCAACATTTCATTTCAAATCATTTTAGAAATATAAAATAGTTTGAAGGGGTTCCACATTTGACTGATAGGGTTTCTCCAAAGTGAACAGCATTGCTGTCTGTAATTTGAATTAATTACTATACCATTGTTATCATTGGGTTCTTCAATTCCAAAGGATTGAAGTTATATACAGTACCTGGTTTAAGCATCTGCCATTGGCTCTTTCTAGATTAAAGGCCAATTTTTCACATTCAATGAAACTTTATCTTATCTGTAGGAAATGTCCTTTATTAGCTCTCCATCATTATCAGTTTTCCCTTTTCACCTAAAGCCATCAGCCAAACATTGGATTCACTTATGCAGAAGAACAATTTAATTATTTTTGTTCTCTGACGGGATTTCTATTCATCACTTTTACCTTTCTCACCTTCATTACCTTCTGTCTCTCTTCTTGCGTTTGATCCTGTGTCTGGGTCTGTGTTTGATTTGATTTGCCAACTCTTGTCTTTTTTCATGCATAGGATGTGAGTGTTGCTGGCTCGGCCAGCATTTGTTGTCTATCCCTGGTTGCCCTTGAGAAGGTGGTTGTGAGTGTTAATAGCCAATTGGTGAAGTCTAAACCAGGACACACAGCTGCTCTTTACCGAGAGAATTTATTGGCTCTGTTCAGTTTCATAACTCTCCCCAAATACCTTATTTATACTCTTCTAAAACCCCAAAATAAACTACTTAACAAATTAACAGGGGCACTGTAACAAAAAAAACTAAACTTTAAAGGAAACCTATCTAATTAAATTAAAATGTTGTTTCCGGGGCTGACGATGTACTCCAGCCTCTCTGGTATCCACTAGTCGCAGAAGGCCTCAACCTTACTGGTGAATGTCATGTGCTCCCTCTCCAGGGTCCCCTATTTATACGTACTTATTTATATATATTTATACTTATATGTAAATAAATATAAGTATTTAATTAAACATTGCCCTTCACCTGTATTTCCTAACAATGTAATGAACAAACCATTAACAGTGAGCCACCTTCTTGAACTGATGCAGCTCATGTGGTGTAGATACACCCACAGGGCTGCTGGGGTGCAAGTTCCAGGATTTTGATCCAGCGATAGTGAAAGAACGGTGATGTAGTTCCAATTCACGATGGCGTGATGGCTAATGCTGTCAAGTAATCACAGAATAATACTGCACAGAAGGAATCCATTTGGTCCATTGTGCCTCTACCATTAATCTATCCATTTATTGTCATACTCCTGCCCTTTTCCCATAGCCCTGCAATTTTTTCCCTTGCAAGCATTCCAAATCCATATCCGTTTTGAAAGTTATTGTTGAACCTGCTTCTACCAGCCTTTCAGATCACACATCTTTCCTATGGTTCTATTCCAGATCTCAATTCACTGTGTAATTTTGTTCCTCTCCAGTTCCCCCTTTTCCCATGACCTTATATTTATGCCCTCTAGTTACCAAGCCAGCTGCCAGTGAAAAGTTTCTCTTTATTTACTCCATTAAAACATTTCATAATTTTGAACACCTCTATCAAATCTCCCCCTAATCTTCTCTGCTGTAAGGAGCACAATCCAGCCTCTCTGGTCTCTCTACATAACGGCAGTCCTTTATGACTGGTATGAGTCTAAAAAATCTCTACATCTTCTCAAAGGCCTTGACATCCTTCCTAAAGTGTGCCACCCTGAATTGGCCACAACAATCCAGCTGGGCCTAACCAGTCTTGTATAGAGGTTTAGCATAATGTCCTTGCTTTTTTACCCCATACCACCATTGTTCATCACAATCCTGTGACTGCTTCACGATGATATGCCTGCAGCTGTCTTGAGTGGGAAACCTGAATCAGATGCCTTCAAAATCCAGGCCGGGGTCAAGCAAGGTTGTGTGATAGCCCCCATATTATTTATAATCTACCGGACAGTGGCTATTCACCTTATCAAAGATCAACTGCCCTCTGGTGTCAATATTAAATATGGCCTAGATGGAAAATTCTTTAATCTCAGTCGTCTCTGTGCCAAAACTAAACTGGCCATCACGGACATACATAGTCTACACTTTGCAGATGATGCAGCATGGTGAATTCCTCCCAGAGACACAGTGTGGCTTCAGATCTTCCAGAGAAACCACTGACATGGTTTTTGTTGCCCGGCAAATCCAATAAAATAGTCAAGAATAATAACCTTTGCCACAGATCTCACCAATGGAGAAATCAAGTTGTGGAAAATGCCCACATCTTCCCTTCAATTTAAAAGACCACCAGTCTTATAGTCTGATGTCTTCCTTTTATCTCCAATGAAAACTTCATGTTGATTTCTGCCTGATGAGACGCACCTCTGCCTGTATGGGACCTAAAACAGGATGGTAAACTCCTGCGTAAATGAAGTGTCCACAACCAATTACTTTACTGCTGTGCTGACTCTCCTGACTCGAGCATGCTTTGTTTGGTGGAAGGAGGAAAGACCGTGTTGCTGTGGAGTACGGTTTCATATACAATGATTCGGAAACAAGAGGAGTATGATGGCGATGTTGTATCATGCGAATTCATTGCATTCATCGATCTGACCAAAGCATTTCACCCAGTAAATTGCAAGCCTCTGTAGATTGTTCTCCCAGAGATTTGGATGTCCAAGAAACTTGATCACAATCCTGCAATTGCTTCATGATGCAACTGTCTTGAGTGGGAGATCTGAAACACATGCCTTCAAAATCCGGCTGGGGTCAAGCAAGGCTGTGTGATAGCCCCCATATTATTTACAATCTACCGGACAGTGGCTATCCGTCTAATCAAAGATCAGTATTAAATATGGACTAGATGGAAAGCTCTTTAATCTCAGTTGTCTCTGTGCCAAAATTAAACTGGCCATCACAGACATACATAATCTACAACTTGCAGATGATGTAGCATTATTGCCCACTCTGCACCAGGTTTGCAAGTCAGTCTCAATCGCTTCAATTCTGCATATAAGAAACTTGAATGTTCCCGGAGCAAAGCACATACAGAAACCCACACCTGGTCAGCCAAATATTCCACCTCCCATATATGTTGAAGGAGAGACTCTGGAATATGTTGAGTGCTTCTTTTACCTTGGCAGCCCGCATCTCTCTCAAAACTCTGCCATTGACGAGGGGATCCAACACTGGATCAGCTGCACCAGCTCAACCTTCTTCAAACTTCGGCAGTGGGTGTTTGACAACAAAGACCTCCGCAGGTCAACCACAATCTTGGTGTATGGCGGAGCTCTCGTCACCACACTCCTGCACCACAGCGTGACCTGGACTGTGTCTCAGCGACACATCAGAGCGCTAGAGAAATTCCATCAGCAGTGCCTCCGCCAATCCTCAGCATTTAATGGGAAGACTGTTGAAAAAATATCGGTGTCCTTCTTGAAGCTAGTTCCACAAGCATTTAGGCACATCGCCTGCAATATCAACTTTGATGGACTGAACACTGTGTCTGGATGGCCGACATGTTCTCCCCCCACCACCACGAATTTTCTCTACTCTTAAATGGCCAGCATTCTGGGGAGGACAAAGAAAACACTGCAATGACATTCTGAAACTCCCCTTGAAGCTCGGCAGCATTGACGTTAATGACTAGGAGGAGTTTGCTACCAGTCATTCAAAATGGCGACAACTTGTCCATCAAGCGATGCAGCTTGAACCACATCTTAATGGTGAGGCAGTACGGCAACAGAGGAGGAAATGAAAGGAAGCAAATCCTCTGCTGATCCAGATCCCACTACCCCATAGGACATTCTTCCCAATGTGTCCAAAGTTCTATGGGTTGAGAATTGGCCTGTCCAGTCAAATGGAGACCCGTGGCAGAAACTCGTGACCCTGAGTACACATCATCCTCAAATCGAGGGACAGCCAACAGGTGCCAAATTTCTCATATTCCTTCCCTAATAGCATTGTCAACTGGTGCTTCAACCGTCAAAGATTTGGGTACATGTGCTCCTTTAAAATTGCACCATTTACTTCATATTATCTCTCTTGAGGTGGTTTTGTGGTGCAGTGGATAGTGACCCTGCCACTGAGCCAGAATCTCCAGGTTCAAGCCAGTTGCAGGGCTTGATGGCCAAGGAAGGTGTGTTCATGTCATGGCCAAACAGCTATCAGCTTGTAAATCCTTCCACCAAATGCCGATGGCAGGCGGTAAGAGTGGAGAGATTCCTGGTCAGCCATGTAATGGAAAGAAATTTGAGCCTCTATCATCATTATCCATTGCTTCAGCCTATAACATGAATGTAACAGTGTGCGTTACCATGGCAACTCGGATTCCTTGGGCTGGGGTGGGGGCGGGGGCGGTGGGCGGCTGGTCCAGTTGGCTGGATCAAATTGGTGCCAACAGCATGAGGTTTGATGCCTGTTATGGCTGGGGTGGATTTGGGACCTATCTCCTTGCCCTCTCCAGGGTGGAGGTTGTGGCACTGTGGGTCAGACCGTAGAAAAAGAAGAATCTCTCTTCATTCTTACTATCAAAATGAATCACATCGCACTACTCTGCATAAAATTTCATCTGCTATGTGCCAATCCATTTCACCAGTCTGTCTATGTCCTCTTTGGAGCCAGTACCTATCCTCCTCACTCTTTGTTATGTTTCCGAGTTTTGTGTCATCTGCAAACTTTGAGATTATGCCATGCATACCCATGCATATCAATCAGAGCAGTGATTCCAACACTGGCCCGAGGCCTGGATACCACTTGAGTGGGAAAAGTAGCCATTCACCACAAGGGCTTTCTGCCCTTCAGTCAATTAGGTACCCACGCTGACAATTCTCTTTAATCCTATAGGTTTGAATTTTGTGAACACCTATCACGAGGTGCTTTATCAAACGGCGTTGACACTCACATCGCTGTCCTCTGGACTCTGTCCCATTGCCATCTCCTTTTAGCTTATACCACCATCCTTTTTTCACTTAACCACTCTTGCCTTCAACTTCATGGCAGACCTCTCATTTTGATCTTTCCTCTCTTTCCTGCTTTTTGTTGGCGCTTCACTGGCTGAAAGATTGTTCAGCTCTAACATCTCCTAGGCCAGGTGAAATGTCATGGACCTAACCGTTAACTTTGTTTTTCTCTCTCCGCAGAGGCCGCCTGACCTGCTGACGCACATTTTTAGCTCAGCTTTTCGGCATCTGCAGTACTTTGCTTTTTTTAAATATAAGATCCCATCTCCCCTGCTTCACTGAGTGAACCTGATGAATCCAATGAAACTGCGGCATGTGGATGTGAGTAACAGGCAGTAGGTTTAATGAGCTTATAATGAATGCATTTTTTAAAAAAAACTTTGAAGAAGAGTAACAGAAATAGCAATGGATTCTTCCAACGTGCAGCTTGCTATTATTTCACAACATTCTTTTGAGAAAATGAATAGCACAGGAAATTGACACTGAAACACAGGTGGTGCATAGAGTTTTGTGGAGGTGACGTGGGGCTCGGCTGTTGGCTGGAGAGCTGGTGCCACCCACCCATGTCGCCTCTTTCCGGGAAGGCTTGCCGCATCTTGTGTCACCTTGATGTTCAATGGCATTACCATCATTGAATCCCCAACTGTCAAAATCCTGGGGATTACCATTGACCAGAAACTGAACTGGACTAGCCATATAAATACTGTGGCTACAAGAGCAGGTCAGGGGATGGAATCCTGTGTTGGGTGACTCACCTCCTGACTCCCCAAAGCCTGTCCACCATCTACAAGGCACAAGTCAGGAGTGTGATGGAATACTCCCCACTTGCCTGAATGAGTGCATCTCCAACAACACTCACAACAGGACAAAGCAGCCCGCTTGATTGGCACCCCATCCACAAACATTCACTCCCTCCATCACTGACGCACAGTGGCAGCAGCTTATACCATGTACAAGATGCACTGCAGGAATTCACCAAGGCTCCTTAGACAGCACCATCCAAACCCACGACCACTACCGCCTAGAAGGACAAGGGCAGCAGATACATGGGCACACCACCAGCTGGAGGTTCCCTTCCAAGCCACTCACCATCCTGACTTGGAAATATATCGCTGTTCCTTCACTGTCGCTGGGTCAAAATCCTGGAACGCCCTCCCTAACAGCACTGTGGATGTACCTACACCACATGGACTGCAGCGGTTCAAGAGGGCAGCTCACCACCACCTTCTCAAGGGCAACTAGGGATGGGCAATAAATGCTGGGTCCAGCCAGTGACGCCCACATCCCCTGAAAAAAAAGCTCAGGCACTTAACAGGCCAGCTATGGGCCTTCCCCCAGGATCATGGGTGCTGGGGTGTGGAAGTCCCACCTGCCGATAGGCCGGCAGCTCGTCTGTACTCAGCAGTGTCACCGGGGCGGTGTTGACTGCTGCTGGTAAGACACCCAACTGAGGCCTCAGATTGAGGAGGGACCCAGGGCTGCTGGTGAGTGAGGGTGGGAGGAGGGCTGCAGGCTGAGGTTTGGGGTGGGGTTGGTGGGAGGGGGAGGTGAGGTTCAGCAACAAGAGCAGGGGGAGCCTTTCAGCACCCCTCCGGCCATACCCACTGCCTCCTTGATGCTGGGACCCTCGATCAGGCACTGAGTGTCCTTGAACGAGAGCAACCCCACCCCCCCGGCAGGAGCTGGGCTTTCTTGCCATGTACCCCACACGGCGAGCCCCTTATTCATGCTGGGTTAATAGCAGCAGTCGAGCAATCAGGCCCTTAGTTGCCCACTTAAGGGCCTCATTTGGCGATGGGGTAGGAAGGCTATCCATGGGCCTTCTCATCATGGACTTGAAAGGGGATGAAGGCCGGCAGGTGGCAGAGACCCCAGCCACCTGATTAAATGACCCCCCCACCCCCCACTACCAATCATGCCAAAGGGGAGGGCACAAGATTCTGCCCAGGCTGTCTTCTGTCTGGTCAGAGTTAGATCTGCAATCCCAGGCTGCTCCCTCTGAAGTTAGCCACTGGGTGTCATTGATAGCACATACTTATTCCATCGGTTTGCTGGGATAGGGATGCCTGAGATGCTGGATATGGAGACAGTTACAGGGCAGCAATGATGTAAAGATTGCAAATCAATCTTGAGCATGAAAAATGACACCAATAATTGGAAGTAAAGTGGAAGGGACCACTTGAGTGATGACCTGTTTCCCGTAAGAACCCCCAATGCAAAAAATAGACAATCAGAAGCTGCTGCTCACAATCAACTTCTTAGGGCTGTGGAGAATATCATTTATTATATTTAGTGCCCAGTGTTCTTAACACCGGACACCCCAAAGCCACCGACAAGGCACAAAATCAGTATGTATCGCCTATTGCCCATAAGAAGGTGGTGGTGAGCTGCCTTCTTGAGCTGCTGCAGTCCATGTGCTGTTAGGGCGGGGGTTCCAGGAATTTGATTCAGCGACAGTGAAGGAACGGCGATTTAGGGCAGAATCGTCCCAGGTTTGCAGCCAGTGCGGTAGCAGGCGTGAAAAAGTACCCTTTACCCACAGCCTGCAATGGCGGGTTTTTGTGCCGCATCGTTCCCCTTCCCGCCTCATAAGTTATGCAGTCACAGGAAACAGGCCGGATTGCTGGTGGGCAGCCTCCGATTTGCCTGTCACGCCGCTACTCCACCGCTTCTTCACTCCGGGAGCCATATTTAAACTGCAGCTGTGCGCACACTTCTCAAGGCTTGCAGCTCAGGACTGCTCCGATGGAGGCATGGCCCCAAAAGCCAAGAAGAGTGCAGCCCGCACCCCGCCCCCCCCCAACACCCCCGATTCAGTGACGCATCCCTGGAAAACCTTCTGGGCGCTGCGGAGGCCCACCATGATGTTCCCTACCTCTGCTCAGGCTTCAGGAGGCCCATCCACTCCGGTTTGGGAGCTGGTGCCTGTTGAGGTCACATGAGAGGTTGGCCATCCAGTGCAAAAGAAGGATGAATGATCTCATTTGTGCTGCCAGGGTAAGGCAACCATCTCATCACTCTCAACTCACCCACTCACAAGCCCATCACACATTCACTGGCGTCTGACTCACTGCCAGCTCAAAGGACATCACAGCTCACTCTATCTCACACACACACGCCCTCACATCTCCATCTGGCCTCACTTCCTCAGGAGATCACCTTCTCATCCCGTCCATGGCTCTACTCAGCACACTGGAATCCTTCTCATTTGGCTTGGCAAGTGCCTTGCTCACAATCTCTCTATCCTGTCGTTATGCAGGACAAGATCATGCACCATCAATGGGAGAGGTCCCAGACCAGGGGGTGGAGTGCTGGACATCAAGCTCACTCTGTTTGAGAGTCGTGTGTTGGAATTGGTCGGAGAGAACTTGGGCCAATTCTGTGGCACTGGTGAGGTTGGCAGCAAACATCCACGTGAGAATTCTGCACCACTTCATCCCTCTACTCTGAGTCCACTTTTCTGTGTTCAATGCTGCTGTCAAGTACTAATAATCTCCACTTTCCTTTCTAGGCACATCTGACAGATCGCCCTCAGGCAACTGTGACCCAAGCCCCAGTGCCTGGAGCACCTCAGATGAGGACCCTGACGTCAGCACCATTGAAGACCCATCACGGCGCTCACCCACACCCTCCACCAGCGCAGCGACACACACCTCAGTGGGACCAAGATGTAGAGCAGCCTCAGGATCAGTCTGGTGAGCACAGCACACAATCTGTTCCACAGCAGGCAGAGGCAGGGACATCTCAGATCGCCGGCACTTGGAGGACTGCTGGAGGTAAGGAATCTGCTGAGTCCGAGTCAGATGATGAACCTCTGAATTCGGTCCTCAATCAGTTGGGGGAGCTGCAAAGACAATCATGGGAACATCAGGGAGGGATGTCTGCTGCGCTCCTCAGATTACAAGGGATGATGGAGGAGTCCATCCACCTTCAGGCTGAGATGATAGCGCCTGCATGCTAACGTCCTGAGGTTAACACTGGTAGGATTGGTGCTACCATGGAGACATTGGTCCAGGACATTGGCCTTGCACTGCAGCGCGGGCTGAACTCCATCACTGAAGCCATGGTTGGCCTCCAATAGTGCCAATGAGAGAGGGGTGTGGGGCAGCTCAATCTCACTCCAGCTTCATCTTCTCCTCAAGGAGTCAGCAAGGACACCCCAAGGCCATCCAACTAGGATACTCTGAGAGTCTCTGGCCCACCTCTTCGTCTGAACCCATCATCTCCAGCTCCACAGGCCGAGGAGGGAGCAGCTGGTCCACAGCAGAATACCCAAAGCAGGCCGGGACCATCCAGATCTCGGCCCTCCAGAGAACACCTGCCGAGGATATAGGGGGAGCTCCAAGACATAGTGGCAGAGTAAGGAAGGTTAAGAAGATATATTGTAAGTAAACTCCCAAGAAAGTCTTGTTGCCCACGACTCCTTGTTATGCTGAATAATGTTTGTGTCACTCAATGTGAAACTTTGGTTTCTGCACAAGATAAAGGCAGGTGTCTCAGTCCAGGGCCTCTTCCCTGTGCATGTGTAACATTCAGGGCAAAGTGATGGTCCGGCCTCACACTCACTGGACACTTTACTGATGTCTACACCTCGACAGTGCTGGTCATTGCTGCTGGAATGTCATGGGCAGGTGTCAAAGATTTCTGTCATTCTCTCTGTGTGCTCTCAGCACCTTTAAGGTGGGACTGGCCCCATCCCTTTAGCATTTGTGACCAGTGACGCTGTGCTCCTGAAGGGCTCAGGTGTTGAAGCCTGCCAAAGGATCTGGTGCATTTAAAGTTTCATGGCTGCGTCTCTATGATATGACCCTGATCACAGAATGCAAGCAAGCTGCCCTCGGCCAGACAGGAGTCAGACATTCACAGAGGCAACGTGAAGATTTATGGAGTGTCCTCACTGCAAGTCGTCATCATCCTCCTAGAAATTGAACTGGGCTAGCCATATAAATACTGTGGCTACAAGAACAGGTCAGAGGTGAGGAATTGTGCGACGAGAAACCCACCTCCTGACTCCCCAAAGCCTGTCCACCATCTATAAGGCACAAGTCAGGAGTGTGATGGAATACTCCCCACTTGCCTGGCTGAATGCAGCTCCCACAACACTCACAAAGCTTGACACCGTCCAGGACAAAGCAGCCCAGCTTGACCGGCACCCCGTCCACAAACATTCACTCCCTTCACCAGCGGCACATGGCAGTCACAAAATCTTGTTACTATTAGGGCCTCCTCTGCATCTCCATAACAAGAGCCTGAGCACTGAGGGTATGTGTGCTGCCATCAGCCACACGGAAATCAAACGATGCAAGGTGAGGATGTCAGGACTGTCCTCACTGCATCTTGTCATCGACCATCTTGAATTTTGTGGCTATGCGGGCCTCACGGGCACACCTGCCTCGTCACCTCGTCACCTGCCTCGTCACCTGCCTTGTCACCTGCCTCGTCACCTCGTCACCTGCCTCGTCACCTGCCTCGTCACCTCGTCACCTGCCTCGCACACCTGCCAGTGCGATGACCTCATTGTCGGCATCCTCACCTTCGAGGACCTCATCACCCTCATTCCCTTTGACGTCCTCCTCATCAGAGAAGACATGCAACTCTTCCATCTCCTCCTCAGCCAGGTCTTCCCCCAGTTGCAGCTCCAGGTTGTGGAGCACGCAGCAAGCCATGATGATGCACGGCACCCTTGGGCGCAGTGCTCCACTAGGCCTGTCAAGGCACCAAGGCCTCATTTTCAATATGCCTATTGTTCCCTCCACCAAAGTCCGAGCTGCAGCATGAGCCTCGTTACATCATCTCTCTGCTGCACTTTGAACCCGCTGTGGGTAGTCCTTGTCCCCGAGGAGCCAACCCTGCAGTCTCTGTGGACCCTGGAAAATGTCAGGGATCTGGGACCTGCTAAGGATGTAGGAGTGGTGGAGGTAGGAGTCCCTGGGAATCACGCGTAGACCTGTAGGATGTGTTTGTGGTCGTTGCAGGCCAGCTGAACATTCAGCGAGTGGAAGCCCTTGCGGTTAGTGTAGTTGACTGCTTGTTGCCATGGAGATCTAAGCCCCACGTGAGTGCAGTTGATGGAACCCTGCACCTGTGGGAAACCAGAGATCTGCACAAATCCCAGCGCTCTTGCTCCCTGGCTTCCCTGATCCCTATTCCTGTCCCTTCACAAAGCTGGCATCCGTGACCACCTGGATGCACCTTTGGGAAGAGGCTTGTGAGATCCTGCACAGGTCACCTGTGAAGCCCTGGAAGGAGCCTGGGCATAAAAATTGACCACTTCCACAGCCAAGGGCAGTAGATGTCCTCCATGCCCATGTGGCACCAAATCCTGCAGCTGGGGGCAGATCTGACCGACCAGTTCCCTAGACGTGTGCAGTCTTTGGTGACACTGGTTCTCAGTCATCTGCAGTCAAGCGCCATCTGTAGATCCTGGGTCGAGGTGTCTACGAGTGACAGATCTCTGCGGACCTTCAGCTGCGTGTGCAGCAGGATCTACCGCGCCTTCATCTTGAGGGAGGTGCTCCTCCCTTTGCCGGTCCAGGTGCCTCTGTCACACTCTTCTTCTTCTTCTCTGCTCCCTGCAAGCCATGAGGAATGCCACTAAATCACCAGGCTCCATGATCCTGATGTTCTCCTCCTGCAGGATCAAAGAGAGCATGTGGGTTAGCAGAGGTGTACTAAGAACCTCTCTTGTTAAGTCTGAGAGCCCCTTCATGCATGCCGGAGAATGCTGGCCACCACTTGGATGGCCAGTGTGTATTGCACTCATTGGCTGTCCGAAGCCCCACCCACCTCTGCCCCACCCGACTTGACCGATTGGCAGTGGCTTCACCCACTGGACTGCAGGCGTGCTCTCAGCTCAGGCACAGGCATTCTCCTAACCCACACTGCAAGGCTGCACTGTTAGCTTGAACCATGAGGAATACTGGTCCAAACCTTAATAAAGACATTGCAAAGGGCTCTGAGCATCTCCAGCAGTGCTTGCGCCATGGCCCTTTCACAAGGGGATTGTACAACTTGCCCAGTCGTCCAATTGCTCTGCTGTCCCCTAAAACACGCATTAATTTGCAGTCTGTGCCCGAGGGGTGAAAGGTTCTAGAGCATTTGGTGGCACTTTCATATTTTTGCGATACTTCAGTCGGAGGAAGAGTTCAGCATCATGCCGAGGGCTTAAGGGTGTGAGACTGAGTCCTTTGCTGATTACTGCATCAGAGAGGGGAAGGTCAGAGGGCATGGTGAATACATGGCAAGGGCTGGGATTAGAAGACAGGATGGGGTCAGAGGGATGGGAAGGGGTGGAGGGTCCTGGATGGGCATTGGTATCAATGAGTTGTTGGAGCTTGAGTTCCTTAGCACCTGAAAGGAAGAGGAAAAGTTTCTTGTTAAGGCATCGGATGAGACGAAGAATAAAATGAGACTGGCACAAGGACAGCTTTGAGGTAGGATGATTCGGTGCTGCTGGAGGGAGAGGTCGAGAGTGTTCATATGGCGGCTCATGCCACTGAGTGTGGATCTCAGGATGCGGTGAGAACAGCAGTCCGAGGAGCGTTGTATGCCCCAGAGACACCTGTAATCTTAGGTGGATTCAAAACAAGAGGGATAGAACTTCAGTTGGAATCCACGTGGGGTAAGTCGGAGACAGAGACGGTCACTGAGGAAGGAAATATGGCTGTGAAAGTGAGTTTTAGTAAACACCTTGTCAAACACCAGGAGGGAAATGGAAAGCAATGAAGGTGAACAGGGCAAAGGAGACAAGTGGAAATCCTGTCGGAGAGAAGAGCAATACTTCTTCAAGGTAGGCATTCCTGGAAGAGAAGTGGCAGTCAATTAAACACTAAGATAAAAGCAAAATACAGCTGGAAAGCTGAAACAAAAACAGAAAATGCTGGAAAATCTCAGCAGGTCAGACAGCACCTGTGGAGAGAGAAACAGAGTTAATGTTTCATGTCCGTATGACCCTTCTTCAGAGCTGAAGAGAAGTGGAAATGTGATTAAATTGATACTGTTGAAAGGGGGTGGGGCAGGTGGAGCTGGATAGAAGGCCAGATATAGGTGGGGACGAAGGAGGGATTGACAAAGATGTCATGAACTAAAGGACAAAGGGAATGTTAATGGTAGTGGTTGGTGCTAAAAAAGGTGCTGATAGTGGCATAAAGGCAAGAAAGCAGAATGAGATAATAGCAGAACAAGGGTAGCATTGAATGAAGGAGCAACATGGAACAAGGTTATGCTTCAGTTACACAGGGCGTTGGTGAGACCACAGCTGGAATATTGTGTACAGTATTGGTCTCCTTGTCTAAGGAAGGATGTAACCTCAAAGCAGAGAGGTTTAATAGACTAATACCTAGAAAGGGCAAGTTGCCTTATGAGGAGAGGTTGGACAGGTTAGGCTTGTATCCACTGGAGTTTAGAAGAGTAAGAAGTGACTTGATTGAAACAGATAAGACCCTGAGGGGTCTTGACAGGGTGCATGTGGAAAGGATGTTTCCTCTTATGGGAGAATCTATAATTCGGGGTCACTGTTTCAAAATAAGGAGTCACCAATTTAGTACAGAGATGAGGAAAACCTTTGTCTCTCAGGGGGTTATGAGACTTTGGAACCCTCTTCCTCAAGAGGTGGTTGAGGCAGAGTCTTTGATTACCTTTAAGGCAGAGGTAGATAGATTATTGATTAGCAAAGGGGTGAAAGGTTATTGGGGGTAGGAATGAATGTGAATTTGAGGTTAAAATCAGATCAGCCATGACCTCATTGAATGGCAGAGAAGGCTCGAGGGGCCAAGTGGCCTACTCCTGCTCCTAGTTTGTAAGTTTGTATTCTTTTGCACTCCTGTGCTTGGGATGTTTTACTATTTTAAAGGTGCTGTATAAATACCAAGATGTTGTTCATTTCACCTGTTTCGGAAGGGGCATTCTCATGCTGGGATCCCTCACCGGAGGGAAGACTGCGCAATATAAAATGGGCGGACACCTGATAACCTGGAATCCTGCTCAGTTTGTGGTTGCTCCTGACCAAATCGCACCTTAATTCATCATGAAATTGGCATGAAATAGCTAACGACCATAAAGGAAATTGTCCATTGCTGCAGTAGGGGTGTCCTTCTGAACTTGGATCAGGATGGAGGATGTTTTTGCTCTAACTTATGAGACTCTGGAATGATTGGAAAACCTGTTAAATAAGAAAGACTTGCGTTCATGTAGCGTCGACTCCAGGACCCAGGGCAGACAATGGAGCCATTTTGAAGTGTATTCACTGTTGTAATGTAGGAAACACGGAAGTCCGTTGGTGCACAGCAAGCTCCCACAAACAGCAAGGTGGTAATGACTGGACAACCTGTGTTGGTGTTGTTCATTAACTGGTGAATGTTGGCGATGGGCGTCAAGGAGAACAACTTTTCTTTGAAAAAAGTGCTATGTGTAAGTTTTAGGTTCAGGAGTCACAGGTTACCCAAAAATGGGGGTGGAGCTCATAAGTGATTTTTAAAGTAATTTGTTATGCAGTTTAATAAGAAGCAACAGTTTGAATGTGATAGACAGAAAACAGACCTGTGACAGGTGAGAGTGACGTACCGGAGAACGGGCGAGCGGGTGTAGTGAATCTCTGCAGCTGGAAGTGGCAGTGTCCTAACTGTTTGTTTGCTGCGGCTTCCTTCTCCCATTGTTCTTTGTCTCTACAAGGTGTCTGAGGCTTTAGGAAGCTCTTTCTCGATCGTCTTCTGCTAGGTCAGGACTGGCCCCTTAACACCCCCAATGACGACTCATTAAAGTTCAAGAATGCAGCATACCACCACCTTCTCAAGGGCAACTAGGGATGGGCAATAAATGCTGGCCTAGCCAGCGAGGCTCAAAAAAATTAATATGCCTTACAGCTAGGGTCTGGTTGTTTACCCTACGTTGATCACTTGTTCAAATAGCTCTTGCAAATGACCAAAGGATGGGTACCCAAGACATCACCATCTTTCTGTCCATCACTGAGGTCATCTTTTAGTTTATCTCATGCTGGCTGCCATTTGTTAACCTATGCCAATCATATAGATAAGAGGGTGGGTGTCGCAAAACTCCCTGAAAGGATCATTCTCCTTGGCAATTTATCCTTGTTTTACCTCAGCCCTCTGACTGCTATGTGCTGTTTATGCATTCTTTTCCAGACAGAGAGAGGAGAAACAGCCTTCTGCTGGATAGCCTCATACTGTCTCTGCTATGACAATTCTATAATATTCTGAAAAGTGCCATTTCTTATATATGGGATCTTTCACATCTACCTGAGAGGGCTGACAGGGCCTCGATAAATACTTCATCCGAAAGACAACTCCTCCGAGACTACAGCATTCCCTCAGAACTGCACTTGTAGTGCCAGCCTGGATTATGAGGTCAGTTCTCTGGAGGGTGACTCAGAGGTGAGAGTGCTACACACTGAGCCATGGCTGACATATATTGCGGGGAGCAGTGGGGAGTTCTTAGCAGGAATGATGCCAGAGCTGAGAAATTATAACTATCAGAGAAGATTGAACAGGCTGGTGCTCCTTTCCCTGGAAAGGAGAGGGCTGAGGGGCAACCTCAGAGAGGACTTTGGAAGGGGAAGTATAGAGATGTTCCCACTTGCAGGGGAGACCAGAACTAAGGGGCCATAATAAAAGATTGTCACTAACAAATCCAATAAAGAATTCAGGAGAAATATCTTTACCCAGAGGGTGGTTAGACTGTGGAAGTCACTCCCACAAGGACTAGTTGGGAGGTAAATAGCATTGATGTACTGAAGGGGAAATAGAAAAACACATGGGAGGGAAAGGATATTCTGACAGGCTGAGATGAAGAGGGGGTGGCGGGTGTGGAACATGCATTTCAGCATGGATTAGTTGGGCTGAATGGCCCTGTTCATGTGTTGAACATTCTATATAATTATCTGTAACACTGACTTTGAGAAATTTTACAGTTGAAAGACAAAGTTTTACAGGAGGTGTTACCTAATTTGTCTTACAAAATGCCATAAGTACACACAGATGGAGAAACAGATGGCATTACGATTAACAACGTTTAATTCTATTTTACTGAAGTTTTCAAATGTCATGGAATCATCTGCCAGCTTCTGAGCTGAGCTGTCCCTGTGTCAGTAAACTAAGCTCAGCCTGGAGGCTGCCTGTGCTCCAGTTTATCCCCCAAACTGCAAACTCCCCAAATTTCCCAACGTCTGTGAGAAAACAAGAGGGTTTAAGTCTGTGACTTAAACAAGAAAATGCTGGATATGTGCAACCAGCCTGGCTGTATCCATTGGGATTGTTAATGGGCAGAATTTTACCAGGGGCCTTCAGAGGGATTCTTACCTGCTCTTGATCTTTTCATTGAGAACTGTCGGCATGACATCAGTCATCTCAATTTCTCTGCTTCTCTCGCCCCCTCTAACCTGTCTCTCTCTGAACTTGCTGCACTCTGTTGTCTCAGGTCCAACCCTGACATTGTCATCAAACCTGCTGACAAGGGTAGTGCTGTTGTTGTCTGGCGCACTGACCTCTACCTCGCAGAGGCTGAGCGTCAACTCGCAGACACTTCCTCCTACCTCCCCCTGGACCATGACTCCCACCACGAACATCAAGCCATTGTTTCCAGGGCTGTTACTGACCTCATCTCCTCTGGAGATCTTCCCTCCACAGCTTCCAACCTCACAATCTCCCAAACTCGGACGGCCCGCTTCTACCTCCTACCCAAAATCCACAACAGGACTGTCCCGGCAGACCGATCGTGTCAGCCTGTTCCTGCCCCACGGAACTAATTTCTTCCTATCTTGACTCCATTCTCTCTCCCCTTGTCCAGTCTCTTCCCATCTACATCCGTGATTCCTCTGACACCCTACATCATAACAATAATTTCCAGTTCCCTGGCCCCAACTGCCTCCTCTTCACCATGGACGTCCAATCCCTCTACACCTCCATCCCCCACTGTCTTCCTTGAACAGAGGCCCGAACAATCCCCATCCACCACTACTCTCCTCCATCTGGCTGAATTTGTTCTCACACTGAACAATTTCTCCTTAAACTCCTCTCACTTCCTCCAAATAAAAGGTGTGGCTATGGGTACCTGCATGGGCCCCAGCTATGCCTGTCTCTTTATGGGGTATGTGGAACATTCCTTGTTCCAGTCCTACTTCGGCCCCCTTCCACAACTCTTTCTCTAGTACATCGATGATTACTTCGGTGCAGCTTCATGCTCTCGTCGGGACTTGGAAAAATTTATTAATTTTGCTTCCAATCTCCACCCCTCCATCACTTTCACATGGTCCATCTCTGACAATTCCCTTCCCTTCCTTGACCCCTCTGTCTCAATTTCTGGTGATAGACTGTCCACCAATATTCATTACAAGCCTACCAACTCCCATAGCTACCTTGACTACAACTCCCCATACCCTGCTTCCTGTAAGGACACCATCCCATTCTTTCAGTTCCTTCGCCTCCGTCACATCTGTTCTGATGATGCTACCTTCAAAAACAGTTCCTCTGACATGTCTTCCTTCTTCCTTAACTGAGGTTTTCCACCCACTGTGGTTGACAGGGCCCTCAACCGTGTCTGGCCCATCACCCGTGCATCCACCCTCAAACCCTCCCAGAGTAATGATAGGGGACCCCTTGTCCTCAATTATCACCCCACCAGCCTCTGCATTCAAAGGATCATCCTCCGCCATATCTGCCAACTCCAGCGTGATGCTACCACCAAACACATCTTCCCTTCACCACCCCGGCAGCATTCTGCAGGGATCATTCCCTCCAGGACACCCTGGTCCACTCCTCCATCACCCCCTACACCTCAACCCACTCCCACAGCACTTTCCCATGCAACCTGCCCCTTTACTTCCCCCCTCCTCACCAACCAAGGGCCCAAACACTCCTTTCAAGTGAAGCAGCATTTCACTTGCAACTCTGTCAATTTAGTCTACTGCATTCACTGCTCCCAATGTGTTTTCCTCTATGTTGGAGAGTCCAAATGTAGACTGGGTGATCGCTTTGCAGAACACCTTCGGTCTGTCCGCAAGCATGACCCAGACCTCCCTGTCACTGGCCATTTCAACACACCACCCTGCTCTCATGCCCACATGTCCATCCTTGGCTTGCTGCATTGTTCCAGTGAAGCTCAACGCAAACTGGAGGAACAGCACCTCATCTTCCAACTAGGCACTTTACAGCCTCCCGGACTGAATATTGAGTTCAACAACTTTAGATCATGAAATCTCTCCTCCATCCGCACCCCCTTTCCGATCCCCCTTTTTCTAATAATTTATATATATATTTTTCTATTCCCACCTATTTCCATTATTTTTAAATGTATTTCCATCCATTGTTTTATCTCTACCTTTTAGCTTATTTCGATCCCTTCCCCCCACACCACCCCCCACGAGGGCTATCTGTTCCTTGCTCGTCCTGCTTTCTACCCTTAATGTCACCATTAGCATATTTCTTAGCTAATATCACCACCTTCAATGCCTCTTTGTCCTTTTGTCTATGACATCTTTTGGCAATCCCCATCTATCATTGGCCCACTATCCAGCTCTACTTGCCCCACCCTCCTTCAACCAGCTTATATTCCACCTCATTTCTATTTTTCCTTAGCTCTGATGAAGAGTCATATGGGCTCGAAACATTAACTGCATTTCTCTCTGCAAATGCTGTCAGACCTGCTGAGTTTTTCTAGGTATTTTTGCTTTTGTTTTGCCTTCAGAGGGAGGTTTGGGAATGAGAGAAGTGGGAAAAACTCTTGCAGGTTGACATTGGGTCAGGATTCTGAAGTGTCCCCCCTGGCCAGGTAAGAGGCTGCTGTTTTCTTTCTCAGTGAGTGCTTTCACTGCTTGACATATGATGGCCAACTCCTTGCAAGGCACTTCACCTTGCCTTGCACTTCACTCAGCTTCAGCTGCGCTCCCCTGCTGTCAGCCTTCACCTGGGACTGTGAATGAAGATGACCATGTGGGAGGGTAGGATTAGTAAGTTTGTGGATGACACAAAGATTGGTCGGGTGGTAAACCATGAGGCTGAGTGTCTTGGGCTACAAGGAAGATACAGATGAGATGGTCAAATGGGCAGATAAGTGGCAGATGGAATTTAACCCTGAAAAGTGTGAGGTGATACACTTTGGAAGGAGTAATTTGACAAGGAAGTATTCAATGAACAGCATGACACTAGGAAGTTCTGAGGGGCAAAGGGATCTTGGTTTGTGTGTCCATAGATCTCTGAAGGAAGAGGGGCATGTTAGTGGGGTGGTGAAAAAGGCATATGGGACACTTGCCTTTATCAATCGAGGCATAGATTACAAAAATAGGGAGTTGTATAGAACCTTGGTGAGGCCACAGCTGGAGTACTGTGTGCAGTTCTGGTTGTCACATTAAAGGAAGGATGTGGTTGCACTGGAGGGGGTGCAGAGGAGATTCACCAGGATGTTGCCTGGGTGAAACATTTAAGTTATGAAGAGAGGTTGGATAGACTTGGGTTGTTTTCGTTGGAGCAGAGAAGACTGAGGGGCGACCTGATCGAGGTGTACAAGATTATGAGGGGCATGGACAGGGTGGATAGGGAGCAGCTGTTCCCCTTAGTTGAAGGGTCAGTCACGAGGGGGTACAAGTTCAAGGTGAGGGGCAGGAGGTTTAGGGGGGATGTGAGGAAAAAAATATTTAGCCAGAGGGTGGTGACAGTCTGGAATGCACTGCCTGGGAGGGTGGTGGAGGCGGGTTGCCTCACATCCTTTAAAAAGTGCCTGGATGAGCACTTGGCACATCATAACATTCAAGGCTATGGGCCAAGTGCTGGTAAATGGGACTGGGTAGGTAGGTCAGGTGTTTCTCACGTGTCGGTGCAGACTCAATGGGCTGAAGGGCCTCTTCTGCACCTTGTGATTCTGTGATTCTGTGAAAAGCCACACCGCTGCCAGCTGCTCCAACATCAGCTGCAGCACTTGCTGCCTTCTCCTCAGTCACATTTCCCTTCACAGGGCAGAGGGGATGGACACTGAGATCCAGCTGGAGGCGAGATCCCCACCACCCTCCCAACACAGGGTCCACAGGGAGAGGGCCAGCTCTCTTGACACGTCTGAGCACTTGAGCCTCATGATCTCACAATAGGTCACCGCTTACATCCGCAGCCTCCCGGAAGCAGACCTCCATCCCAGTGGGGCAGGTGGGCTCACGTTACTAATAACTTCTTTTTTAAAACAATTTTGCAAAACTGGTTAACATACAATTAGTAACTTGGAAGTTTAACCATCTTCCCCTTTTATACAAAGCAGATACCTCAACAGCCATACACTCCCAGCCAAATACAAACCGGGGCAAAACAAACACGGTCTCTGCAGTATGTTGTTACATAGGCAAAAGTTCAAAAATGTCTTGGCACTGCTGATCTCGCAGAATTCTGGTCGCAGTAGACGTGGAAGGCCTTTCAGATGGGTCTTTGGTGAAAATCTGTCTTTGATAGCGTTTGCTTGTCACAACTTCGCAGACTTTCATAAATACTGATGAATTATTCTGATGAGAGGTTTCTGATAGCAGGTTAGCTCACTCTGGACTGCATTTAACACAAAGGGTGAGAGGGAGAGAGAGAGTGTTCCTTTTGCAGCCTGCTTTCAAGGCACACACACACACACACACTCTCTCTCTCTCTCTCTGTCTCTGAGTGCAAAAAGGATAAAATGTTCAGAGAATACTTCTCCCACGTTGAATGTTTTCAACCAACTCTCGATCGTCAGTAAAGTAATGGAAGGGGTCATCAACAGTGCTGCAAAGTGGCACTTGCTTAGCAATAACCTACTCACTGACACTCAGTTTGGGTTCTGCCAGGGCCATTCAGCTCCTGACCTCATTGCAGCCTTAGTTTAAACATGGACAAAAGAGCTGAACTTCTGAGGTGAGGTGAGAGTGACTGCCCTTGACTTCAAGGCAGTGTTTGACCGAGTGTGGCATCAAGGAGCCCTGGCAAAACTGGACTCAATGGGAATCAGGGGGAAAATGCTCCACTGGTTGGAGTCATACCTAGCACAAAGGAAGATGGTTGTGGTTGTTGGAGGTCAGTCATCTCAGTTTCAGGATATCACTGCAGGAGTTCCTCAGGGTAGTTCCAACCATCTTCAGCTGCTCCATCAATGATCTTCCTTCCATCATAAGGTCAGAAGTGGGGATGTTCACTGATGATTGCACAATGTTCAGCACCATTCGCGGCTCCTCAGATACTGAAGCAGTCCATGTCCAAATGCAGCAAGACCTGGACAATATCCTGGCTTGGGCTGACAGGTGACGAGTAACATTCGCATCACACAAGTGTTAGAAAATGACCATCTCCGACAAGAGAGAGTCTAACCATCACCCCTTGATGTTCAATGGCATTACCATCACTGAATCCCCCACTATCAACATCCTGGGGGTTCCATTGACCAGAAACTGAACTGGACTAGCCATATAAATACCATGGTTACAAGAGCAGGTCAGAGGCTAGGAATCCTGCAGCGAGTAACTCACTTCCTGACTCCCCAAACCCTGTCCACCATCTATAAGGCACAAGTCAGGAGTGTGATGGAATACTCCCCACTTGCCTGGATGAGTGCAACTCCCACAATACTCAAGAAGTTTGACACTATCCAGGACAAAGCAACCCACTTGATTGGCACCACATCCACAAATATTCACTCCCTCCACCACCGACGCACAATGACAGCAGTGTGTACCATCTACAAGATGCACTGCAGGGACTCACTAAGGCCCCTTAGACAGCACCTTTCAAACCCATGATCGCTACATGGAACATCGCCATCTGGAAGTTCTCTTCCAAGCCTCACACCATCCTGACCTCAAAATATATCGCCATTCCTTCACTGTCGCAGGGCCGGAATCCTGGAACTCCCTTCCTAACAGCACTGTAGGTATTCCTACACCACATGGACTAATGCGGCTCAAGAAGGCAGCTCACCACCACCTTCTCAAGGGCAATTAGGGATGGGCAATAAATATTGTCATAACCGGTGATGCCCACATCCCATAAATGAATAAAAAAAAACAGCCTCTAGCCTGGCAAAGACAGCTCTTCTTTAACTCAGATAAACATAGTAACTCTTCTCTCACCAGGTGTCCCCACTGGACATCTAGCTGTTGACCTGTGGTTTCCTGGAAAAAAAACAGCATATTCACAGACTGGAATTAAACTTGTAGACTTTTAAAGAAAACTCAGGAGGGAGAGTGTCCAAAATGAAATGTCCTTCCTTTTTTTAATTCATTCACGGCATGTGGGCTATTTCCCAAAGAGCGTGTTCCTCACATGTCTCCACATGTAATTTTCAATTGCGTTTCATTACAAAGCATACAGGATAAACATATACAACATATATAACAAATTCAGACGTGCTCTCACCCATTCTCACTCGCTCCTTATACAGAATCCTTGTATAGCTTCTGATGTTTTTGATTTCTACATTATTCTAATAAAAATTACATTCTGAATAACGCATCAGGAATTATATTTTTCCCAGCAGTATGGACAACCTTTAAGTTATAAGGCTGTAGCGGTAAACTCCAGTGGAACAGCCTGGTATTCTGAGTCTTAGGCCGGGATTTTCTGGCCCTGTTGTGGCAGGACTCACCGCAGGAGATTCGGCTGCCCAGCCTAAAGCCCATTGGCTTTCCCTGGGACCGGATGATCCCAGCAGCTGGTGGGGCCAGATAATCTCGCCCTTAAACTTTTCTACACAGGCCAAGGGATTAAGGTCAGTATATGTTAGGGCATTTTTACAGCCATGATGGACATACACCTTTAGAGCCAGTAATAATCCTAAGGTTTCCTTTTCTGTTGTAGAATATCGCTTTTCATGCCAATTTTACTTTTTCTATGCCTGATTCACCTTCTTGCAATAAGATAGCACCCATCCCCAAGTCACTGGCATTGATTGTCACCTTGAAGGGCTTAGTGAAGTTAGGGACAGATAATACCGGTTCATTAGTTAGAATTGCCTTCAGCTTCTCAAAAGCTGTCTGAATCATATTGCCTTTGCCTCCTTTTGCAATAAGTTTGTTAGTGGAGCAGCTGTTGTGCTGAAGTTTGGTACAAACTTGAGATAGAAGCTGCACATTCCCAAAAATCTAATGATTTCATGCACTCGTTTAGATTTAGGGGCAGGGAATTTCACCAAATCCTGTAGCTTCACTGCTCTTGACAATACCTGTCCTTGCCCAATGGCATGCCCTAGGTAGCTTACTCAAGCTTTTGCGAACTCACACTTGGAAAGGCTTATTATGAGATCTGCTGAATGTAATTGTTTAAACAGGGCTTCTGGTTGTTTTAAGTGACCTTTCCACATGTTGCTGCAAATCAATACATCACCCAGGCAAACCACCCAGTTCAGAACACTGGCTATAACTTGATTCATTAGTGTTTGGAAAGTGGCTGGAGTATTTCTTAGCCCGAATGGCATCACTCTGCATTGTTACAGCCCATTTGGTGTGATAAAAGCAGATATCTTCTTAGCTCACAATGTTTAGAGGTACTTGCCAGTATCCTTTCAACAAATCTATCTTTGTAAGGAATGTGGCACTGCCAACCCTGTCAATACAATCTTCTAAATGAGGGGTTGGGTAGGAGTCTGTTTTGGTTGCTGCATTAGCCTTTCTGTAAGCTATGCAAAATCTGGTTGACCTGTCAGTTTTCAGCACCAGCACTACAGGAGAATTCCAACTGCTTTAACTAGGTTCAGTTCGGCGATTTCTTAACGTGTTGGATTTCTGCTTTCACCTGAGCGTGTTTCTCCGGGCTTAAATGATTAGTGTGTTGTTTTATAGGAGAAGATTTCCTGACATCCACATCATGCATGGCAAAAGTTGTACAGCCTGGTTTATCCCTACAGATTCCTTTAAATTCTGTTAGTAACCTCACTAGATCTTCTCATTGTTCTATCTTTAAGTATGATTATATAGTGTCTAACTGTCTTAATATTTCAGTATTCACTAAATGGATAGTAAGACGCATAATTGATGAACTACATAAGTCTCTTTCTGCCTCACTCACACTTTCTCTTTCATCCTCCACTGCCCTTACTACCTGACACACCCGCTCCTCCTTATCCTCCTCCCTGCGATGGAATTGTTTCAACATATTGATGTGACACATCCGATTCTTTTTCCTACGATCTGTGGTGTCTATCAAATAATTTACTTTACCAATCTTCTTAATTACCTTGCTTTCAGAGGTTCCCCCTGTCAAGGCAATGACTCTTACACTTCATCCCTGGTTGAAATGTCCTGGTCTCAGTTTGCTTATCTGCCATGAATCTGTCTGTCAAACAGATCATTGGCCTATTCCTCTCCCTTTTAACCTTTAAAGTCCCCTTGTGAACCTCTTTTATTTCTGCGGGCTTGACTTTGGCCCTTTTAACTTCAAATGGCGCTGCAACTGGGCGTGGCATCTCTCTCATTGTCTAATGTCTTGGAACTCGGCTGCTCCCTGTTTAATTCTACAAAGTGCATATCTACTAACTCAATTACCGGGATATGCTCTTTGCCAGTTTTAAATTGCACCAGTCCCTCCTGGACCTCCGTTAACTCTACAGACCTAACCTTAGCCTTCTATAATTCAAGAAGCTGTTTCTTAACTAATCCAACCCTCACAGGTTCTATCACCCCCTTTTGGGCCTCTGAACACGCTTCGGCTCCCTGCACCTCTGCAGAATTTGACTGCTCATTCCCTGCCTCTTCGATTGCAAGTAGTCCTTGCCTAGCCACTCCAACCTTCACATGTTCTATTGTCCCCTTTAAGGCCTCTGAAGCATCCTTGGTTCCCTGTATTACTATAGAGCCCAGCAGGCGTCCCCCAACCCTTTCAGCTTCTTTTGATTCAAGTGGCTTCCCTGTGACCACTGGAGATGCTACCACTGGGTCAGTGCCGAGGTGCAGGTCAACCCTGTCCACAGGCAAACCTGGGATGATTCCTATGCTAACTGGTCCTGATACATGGTTGTACTTCAGGTGCACTTGGTATAAAGGGATGAGTAAGCGCCCTCCTTCAATATCCTTTACCAACTCCTTGGCACTTACTGCACTCTCTGGTGGAAAGGTCATACCTTTCCCCAGCGGTAAAGTTTGGCTGGTCCCTGTATCCCTTAATATAATTGTAGGTTTAGCTCTCTCAGTTGAGGGATAAGGGGCTATTTTCCCCCCCGACAAAAATTCTTTATAATTCTCGTGTAGCTCAGTCACCTCCCCTGAACTCACAGCAGTGTTCACACTCAGACTTACAGCTGTAGTTAATGCTACAGTTTGATCTGTGACTCTTTTTTCTCAATCATCTTTACGTACTCCAATAAGTCCCATCAATTTCCAGTGCAACTTCAAGCAATTTGTCTGAATGTGTCCCACCTTGTTCCAATGGAAACACTTAGGCCTTTAAATATCAACTCTACTCTGAGGGTCTTTCTTTCCAGTCTGAGTGTGAGTTCCCAGGATATTCCCAGCTGTCCCTCCTCTTCCATGCCTACTTGCCTTCCTTTCACCCTCGCACTTTCTATTCTTCTCGGGTTTGTGGGGGCAACGGAGAAAGGGTTTGGATTTATGGACCAGCTGATGATAGTCAGCCATCTCCGTTGCTTGTGTAGCTGAAGTGACCCTCTGACCTTCAATATGGGCTCTAACTACTGGAGGAAGTGAATTTTAAAAATCTTCCAGGAGGATTATTTCCCTAAGAGTTTCATACGTGGTATCTACCTTTAATGCTCATATCCAAGGGTCAAAATTACTTTGCGTTATCCTATCAAATTCAATATAGGTCTGCCCAGGCTGTTTCTTTATGTTTCAAAACTTTTGATTGTGTGCCTCAGGTACCAGCTCATATGCCCTTTTACTGTATCATAACCCATAGACACCTCTTCTGAAAGTAATGCATAAACTTCATGAGCTTTGCCAAGTAAACTACTTTGCAGGAGCAATGTCCAGTTTTCTTTTGACCATTTCATTTGCTTAGCTACTTTCTCAACCGAAAATAAAGAATGCCTCTACATCCCTTTTCTCGAACTTTGCTAGGGCTTGTACAAATTTAAATATCTCCCCACTGGGCTCTAGGTTGTGGGTAGTTTTTTTCTTCAGTAAAACTTCCCCCAGCACCTGGGCCTCTTTTTTTAATTCCAGCCTTTTAAGTTGGTATTTCCTTTCAGGTTCCTTTTCCCTTCCCTCCCTTGCTAACTTCTCTCTCTGGAGTTGTAGTTCAGATTCTTTTCATTCCTCTTTCTCTTTCCTCCAATTTGAGATTTTTCATCTCCCTTTCTCTTTTGATCTCAAGTTGCTTCACTTTCAACAGACGAACTCTGTGGCTCTGATACACCGATTTTGAGCGTCCCCTCTTTTAATTCTAAATGCTAGATAATTACTTTAATCATATCATCCTCATGAAACCCTGTTTTTATTCCTAAATTCAATTTTTTGTTTCATTCGTTCATGGAGATGGGGCATTTATTGCTCATCCCTAATCACAGTTGAGAATGGAACGGCTTGCTAGGTCAATTCAGAGTCAACCCCATTGCTGTGGGTCTGGAGTCACATGTGGGCCAGCAGGTTTCCTTCCTTCCATAAAGGACATTAGTGAACCAGATGAGCTTTTTATGACAAATGACAATGGTTTCAGGGCCCTTCATTAGACTTTTAATTCCAGGTTTTTAAAATTGAATTCAAATTCCACCATCTGCAGTGGTGAGATTCAAACCCGGGTGCCCCAGAGCATTACCCAGGGTCTCTGAGGTTACGCCACCACCTCCCATAGCTCTCTCTGTTTAGCTGTAGTTAAGGATTTCACACAATCCAGTGTTACATAAGCTACTCCCAGAAAAGTCTTAGCAACTTTCAGAATCATTTTAGTTTATTAATGTACAAGAAACTTGGTAGCTGTCATTTTATCTGTTACCAATTGATATTAATCTGCATTGAATCGCTCGTGGTCTACATTTCAAAATCCCACAAGCGACCACGATCTATGTTATGGGCAGTGATGGGAGGCGTGTGCGGTCAATTCCAGCCTTGTTTCTCCGCAGGTGGCAAAATAGATTAAATGTTTGATGCACTCACCAAAATGGCCAATTGTTTACCTTTGATACAGCTATACCCAGCATAGAAAGACTTTAACCAGGCTGCATTCAATAAACACAAACTAACTGATTTATTATAAAACAAGCTTCTTTTTAAAAACAAATTGCAAAACTGGTTAACAAACGCAAATATAAAACAGGGCGAAACAAACATGGTCTCTGCAGAGGCTGGAGTATGGGAACATTTTTAAAAGGATACAGTTCGAAAAGGCCTTGGTGCTGTTGATCTCACAGACTTCTGGTCATAGTAGATTTGGAAGCCCTTTCAGATGCATCTTTGGTGAAAAGCTGTCTTTGATAACTCTTGCTAGTCACAGCTTTGTAGACTTTGAAAAATACAGATGAGTTCTTCTGATAAGAAGTTTCTGATGGAAGGTTCTCACTCTCGTAATACAAAGGGTGGGTGGTGGTAGGGGGGGTGCGTAGAGAGAGAGAGAGAGAGTGTTCCTTTTGCAGCCTGCTTTCAAGCCATACACACTCTTTTTGACTCTGAATTCATAGACCATAAAATGTTTAGAGAATACTTCTCCCAGGCCAGATGTTTACAACAAATCAGCAAGTGTCTCTGGTCTGGAAAAGGCAGTTCCCCTTTAACTCAGATAAACAAAGTAACTCTTCACTCACATCTGGACATCTGGCTGTTGACCTGTGGCTTCTTGAAAAAAATGGCATATTCACAGTCCAGAATTAGACATGTAGGAAGGAATTATCCCAGATTTGCACAAAGTGTGTTAGGGGGCAGGAAAGGGTGTTTTACCCGCTGGCCGCAATGGCGGGTTTTTGCGTTGTCTCGTCCCATTCCTAGCGCTTCCCGCCTCATTATTAATGCATTCCTGGGGAGCATGCTGGATCACTGGTGGGGCGGTTCTCTGATTTGCCCACCCTTCCATCATCTCAGACCTTCAGCAATTGGGTGCCATATTCAAAGGGCGCCCCTGCACAGAGCTAGCACTCTCTGAGGGATCAGAAGCTGCAAAGTCATGGCTGCCAAAGAGACAAAACATACTGCCCCCAAATTTAACAACATCCCCCTCAGGTGCCTACTGGATGCAGTGGAGGCCCGCTGTAAATTCCTCCACCTCCACTCTGGGCAAAGACCAGCAAGCAAGGTCACCAATCCAGCATGGGAGGCACAGGCAGCAGTGGTCACTGCTAACGCCCCTGCAAAAGAGGACAGCCACCCAGTGCCAAAAGAGAATGAATGATCTCCGTTCTGCCAGGGTAAGTCAATCTTCTCATCACTCTCAGCTCAGACACTCACAAACCCATCACACATCCACAGGGATCTCACTCACTGCCTGTTCAAGGGACATCACCATTCGCTCTGGGAAGGTTTCCCTCTTACCATGAGCAACTCTGGTCTGACTCTGGTTACTTCAAAAATACTTTGTCCTGAATTTCACGCTTGGCATGCGTGTCAAGTCGATGGGCCCAGAAGCGGATGCGAAATGCGCTTTCGCCTGCGATCGGCCCCCAAGTGTAACTTCATGTTGGCTGGCCAATTAACGGCCAGCCAATGTGAAACGAGCCCTGAGAAAACCTCACTCCTGTCAAGGGTGGGGGGGCTGGAAGAAGGCAGACACCAACAAAAGTGGGGGTGCGGGTGGGCGCTTCTAGCGAGCTCCCTGAAGGCAGACAGCTGCTGCGGAGCTGCCTCAGGGAGATGCAGATTCAATGGCAAGAAAAAAAATGCACCAAACTCTGTCTGGCAGCAGAACTCAAAAAAACATCAGTCCCCAGATATCTCTTCTTATTACCTTTCACCCCGGACATTTCATTCTGCCCTTGGATGAGGTCGTGTTAAAACTGGGCTGCCCGCCTACCCATTTTGCCTATGTGATGAGCGTGAAATCGCATGGACAACTTAAAATCATGGACAATAGGGTTTTTAATGGCCTTAACAGGCCCTTTAATTGTCGGCGGGCGCAGATCCGACTCCCGCGCATGCCCGCCGACCTCAATATTGCTTACGTGTGCGATGACATCGGGATGCAAGCCTGACATCATTTTGCACAATTTCACGTGTATTCAGGTCAGGTGCACGTCCACCTGATCAACGTAAAATTCTGGCCTTTATTTACACCATCTACACTATACAAATGATGAACCACTAGATAGGCACGTCTCCCCTGGGTACAGACTGTACCATCTGTTCTACAGAGCACGTGACTACCTAATGTCACTGTTACATCATGATACACATCACTAACTCATTACCGTAACTATTAACCCATTACAGTACAGCGCCTGCGGGGAGAGGAATGAGTGGAGCTGAGGAATGCTGTGCAGGAGAATGTTGTGAAAGCCAGAGGCCAGGATTTTCCCCCCAGTGATTTTGGGGGCGGGGCCCGCTCGCCGAGGGGAAAATGACTTGGGAAGACGTCGGGAGGAACCCCTTTAAATCTTTAGGAAAGCGGGCGGACAGCGAAATCAGCTGTGCGCCCGCAGACCTGTCAATGGCCAATTGAGGCCGTTGACAGGCTAATTAAGATCACTAAAGGCCCTGCCCGGCCAACCTTAAGGCTGGCGGGCAGGCCAGGAGGCACATCGGGCTTCTGATAACACATGAAACCTCATCCACTGGCGGGATGAAGTCTCATGTCCGTTTTTAAAAAATTCAATAAAGTTTATGTGTTTCTTATTGACATGTCCCATCTCGTGTGACAATGCCACATGAGGGGGACAAGTTAATAATTTCAATATTTCTCTATTTTTTGACTTTTCTCACCTGTCAGTAAACTCCTTGAGACAGGACTTTGCCTCAGGGAGCAGTGCGGGAAAGAGCGCACTTTGACAGATGGGGAATCCCTCCCCCCACCTCCGCACAGGGAGCGCATAGCGCTTCCAGTCGGGCAGGCCTTAATTGGGACGCCCCCCCCACTCCAAATGGTGGCGAGGCCTATTTCAGTGGCAGGTGTCGGCCACCCGCCCGCCATCCGGGGGCAAAATTCTGCCCAGAGTGTGGGACTTGACACCTGTAAGTGTTATGCCACTCACCTGCCACTACTACCTGGGTTCCTGGGTCCTATTGGTGCACTGTCACGGAATCACAGAATTATTACCGCGCTGAAGTGGGCCATTCAGTCCATAAGACCATAAGACATAGGAGCAGAAATTAGGCCATTTGGCCCATCGAGTCTGCTCCACCATTCAATCAGGGCTGATAAGTTTCTCAACCCTATTCTCCTGCCTTCTCCCCATAACCTTTGATCCCCTTACCAATCAAGAACCTATCTCAGTCAGTCTTAAATACACTCAATGGCCTGGCCTCCACAGCCTTCTGTGGCATTGAATTCCATAGATTCACCACTCTCTGGCTAAAGAAGTTTCTCCTCATCTCTGTTCTAAAAGGTCTTCCCTTTACTCTGAGGCTGTGCCCTCGGGTCCTAGTCTCTCCTACTAATGCAAACATCTTCCACATGTCCACTCTATCCAGGCCTTTCAGTATTCTGTAAGTTTCAATCAGATCCCCCCTCATCCTTCTAAACTCCATTGAGTATAGACCCAGAGTCCTCAAATGTTCCTCATATGTTAAGCCTTTCATTCCTGGGATCGTTCTCGTGAACCTCCTCTGTACCCTCTCCAGGGCCAGAACATCCTTCCTGAGATACGGGGCCCAGAACTGCTCACAATATTCTAAATGTGGTCTGACCAGAGCCTTATAAAGCCTCAGCAGCACATCCCTGCTTTTATATTCTAGTCCTCTCGAAATAAATGCCAACATTGCATTTGCCTTCCTAACTACTGACTCAGCCTGCAAGTTAAACTAAAGAGAATCCTGGACTAGGACTCCCAAGTCCCTTTGCACTCCAGATTTCTGAATTCTCTCCCCATTTAGAAAATAGTCTATGCCTCTATTCTTCCTACCAAAGTGCATGACCTCACACTGCCCCACGTTGTATTCCATCTGCCACTTCTTTGCCCATTCTCTTAACCTGTCCAAATCCTTCTGCAGCCTCCCTGCCTCCTCAATACTACCTGTCCCTCCACCTATCTTTCTATCATCTGCAAACTTAGCCAGAATGCCCTCAGTTCCTTCATCTAGGTCATTAATGTATAAAGTGAAAAGTTGTGATCCCAACACTGACCCCTGTGGAACTCCACTAGTCACCGGCCGCCATCCTGAGAAGGACCCCCTTAACCCCACTCTCTGCCTCCTACCAGACAGCCAATCTTCTATCCATGCTAGTACCTTGCCTCTAACACCCTGGGCTCTTATCTTACTGAGCAGCCTCTTGTGAAGGTCAAAGGCCTTCTGGAAGTCCAAATAGATAACATCCATTGGCTCTCCTTTATGTCACCTACTCATTACATCCTCAAAGAATTCTAACAGATTTGTCAGGCATGACCTCCCCTTGGTGAAACCATGCTGACTTTGCCCTATTTTACCATGCACTTCCAAGTATTCTGAAATTTCATCCTTAATAATGGACTCTAAAATCTTACCAACCACCGAGGTCCAGCTAATTGGCCGATAATTTCCCGTCTTTTGCCTCACTCCCTTCTTAAACAGGGGGGTTACATTAGCAATTTTCCAGTCCTCTGGGACCCTCCCTGACTCCAGTGATTCCTGAAAGATCACCACTAACGCCTCCACTATCTCTTCAGCTATCTCCTTCAGAACTCTGGGGTGTAATCCATCTGGCCCAGGTGATTTATCCACCTTCAGACCTTTCAGTTTTCCTAGCACCTTCTCCTTGGTAATGGCCACCAAAGTCACCTCTGCCCCCCGACTCTCTTGAACTTTGCGGATGTTTCTCATGTCTTCTACCGTGAAGACTGACGCAAAGTACCTATTCAGTTCCTCCGCCATTTCTTTGTTCCTCACAACTACTTCTCCAGCAACATTTTCCCGCGGCCCAAAGTCCACTTTTGCCTCTCTCTTACCCTTTATATAATATAAAAAAACTCTTGCAATCTTCTTTTATATTACTGGCTAGTTTACCCTCATATTTAATCTTCTCCCTCCTTATTTCTTTTTTAGTTGTCTTCTGTTGGTCTTTGTAGGCTTCCCAATCCCCCAGTTTCCCACTGCTCTTCGCCACATTGTATGCTTTCTCTTTAGCTTTTATGCTGTCCCTGACTTCCCTTGTCAGCCATGGTTGCCTCGTCCTCCCTTTAGTATGCTTCTTCTTCCTAGGGATGAATATTTGCTTTGTCTCTCAAATTACTCCCAGAAACTCCTGCCATTGCTGTTCCACTGTCTTTCCTTTTAGGCTCATCTCCCAGTCAATTCTGGCCAGCTCCTCCCTCATGCCTCTGTAGTTGCCTTTATTCAACTATAATACCGTTACATCTGATTCCAGCTTTTTCCTCTCAAATTGCAGGGTAAATTCTATCATATTATGGTCACTTCCTCCAAAGGGTTCCTTCACCTTAAGCTCTCTTATCAAATCTGCCTCATTACACATCATTAAATCTAGAATTGCCTGTTCCCTAGTGGGCTCCACCACAAGCTGCTCCAAAAAGCCATCTCGTAGACATTCCACAAATTCCTTTTCTTGGGATCCACTACCAACCTGATTTTCCCAGTCTACCTGCATATTGAAATCCCCCATGATCACTGTAACCTTGCCTTTCTTACACGCCTTTTCTATCTCCTGGTGTATCTTGTGCCCCACATCCTGACTACTGTTCGGAGGCCTGTACATAACTCCCATTATGGTTTTTTTACCTTTTCGGTTCCTCAACTCTACCCACACAGATTCTACATCATCTGGCCCTACGTCATTTCTTGCTATCGATTTAATTTTGTTTCTTACTAACAAAGCAACCCCACCCTCTCTGCCAACCTGCCTATCTCTTCGATATGATGTATATCCTTGGATATTTAGCTCCCAGTCCTGATCCCCTTGCAGCCATGTCTCCGTGATGCCCACCACATCATACCTGCCAATTTCAATCTGCGCCACAAGCTCATTTACTTTATTTTGTGTACTGCGTGCATTCAGATACAACACCTTCAGTCCTGTATTTCATGTTTCTTTTTCTCATTGTCGTCCCTTTATCTGATGTGCTTGAAGTTAGATTCCTAGCCCTTTCCAAACACTCGGTCCTATTTTGTGTTCTGGAGACTTTAATAGCCTTTCCTGGGCTTTCCTTTCTTTTCAGTTTTTTCACAATTTTCCATGAAGTTGAATCCACCCCCCCACACGCTAACCTGCTGCTTTGTTTCCCAATCAACATACTTCTTGGAGTTTTACCCTTCCCTCCCCACCCTCCACTTTCTAGTTTAAAGTCCTGTTGACCACCCTATTTACCCTTTTCACTATAACATTGGTTCCAGATCGGTTCAAGTGGAGACTGTTCCAATGGTACAGGTCCCTCCTGTTCCAATACTGATGCCAGTGCCCCACAAAATGGAACCCCTCTTTCCCACACCACTCCTTTAGTCACATGTTTACTTCGCTTATTCTCGCGTCCTTATGCAATTTACACATGGCTCAGGTAGTTATCCAGAGATTATAACCCTTGAGGACCTGTTCTTTAATTTAGTTCCTAGTTCCTGATAATCCCCAAACAGGTCCTCTTTCCTAGTCTTACCTATGTTATTTGTCCTGACATGGACCACAATAACTGGATCCTCCCCCTCTCTCTCCAATATCCTTTCAAGCCGGTCAGAGATGTCCCTCACCCTGGCACCGGGTAGGCAACATACCATGCGGGACTCTCGATCCTGCTTACAAAGGAAGCTATCAATTCCCCTAATTATAGAATCCCCTACAAATACCACTTGTATTTTTGCTCCCCCCTCTTGAATGGCCTCCTGTGCCACGGTGCCGTGGTCAGCTGGCTCATCCTCCCTACAGCCCTGTTCCTCATCCACACAGGGAGCAAGTTCCTCGTACCTGTTGGACAAGGTCAAGAGCTGAGAGTCCTCTGTTCCTGAACACAGGATCCCTCTACCAGCCTCACTTGCAGTCACACCCTGCTGACCCTGACCACTGACCGGACTTGAGGTACTTAATCTACCAGGTGTGACCGCCTCCTGGAACAAAGTGTCCAGGTAACTCTCCCCCTCCCGGATGTGCCGCAGTGTCCGGAGCTCAGACTCCAGCTCATCAATTCTGAGCAGGAGTTGCTCCAGCAACCAACACTTGCTGCAGATGTGGTCACTGCAGCTTGCAATGGGATCTGCCAGCTCCCACATCATACAACTACAGCACATCACCTGCCCAGCCATCTCGACTTAGTTTATTACTTTATTAATTAGCTTTGCAGTGTTTTTTTTCAAATTTGGTGCAGATTTCCTACCAACCAATCAGGTCACAGCTTTCCTGTGATGTCACATTTTCAGTTTTGGCTTCAGTTACTCTGTGCCCACAGGTCACCGCTCTGGTGCTCCTCCCTCCAAGTCTGCTCCCAATCAGCTGCTTTTTCTTTAAAATCCACTTTCAGAGGAGTGTCCCTCGTAGATCTGGTGCACTCCTGAAGGCACTGCCTCTTCCTCTCTTTTTTTTTAGGTTTGAGGAGGAGGGAGGCATAAAAACACTACAGCAATGTAATGTTTGGGGATATTCCCTTCTTTGACGGTGGGTCCTCCTCGATCCCCTCCTGAGTCGCGGTGGCTGTGGTGACTTCTCCCAGAATGCTTCAGTCACTTCTCACCAGTGCCCTATGTTGGATGCTTTTCCTCCTGTTGAGTGCAAGAGTCCTTCTCCTCGATTCCCTCCTGAGTCACAGTGGCTGCGGTGACTTCTCCCAGAATGCTTCAGTCACTTCTCACCAGCGCCCCTTGTTGGATCCATTGTATCTGCACCGGCTCTCTGAATGAGCAATTCCCTCGGTATCACTCCCCCACCTTCTCTCCGTGACCCTGCACATTCCTCCTTTTCAGATAACAGACTAACTCCCTTTCGAATTCTGCGATTGAACCTGCCTCCACCACATTCTCAGGCAGTGCAATCCCGACCCCAAACACTCGCTGTGTGAAAAAGGTTTTTCTCACCTCACTTTTGCTTCTTTTGCCAATCACTTTAAATCTGTTCTCTCTCATTCTCGATCCTTTCACGAGTGGGAACAGTTTCTTCCTATCTACTCTGTCCAGACCCCTCATGATTTTGAATTCCTCGATCAAATCAAGAGGACCTAAAGTGCTACGCTCAGAACTGCAGGCAATACTCCATCTGAGGCTGAACTAGTGTCTTAAACAAGTTCAACATAACCTCCTTGCTCTTGTACTGTTTGCCTCTCTTAATAAATCCTTTATGCATTATTAACTGTGCTCTCAACTTGTCCTGTCACTTTCAATGAATTATGCACAGAAACACCCAGCTCCTGCTTTAAGTGTTATACACATTATTTGATATTGTTTCTCCATGTTCTTTCTACAAAAATGAATCATTTCACCTGTCTCCATTTTAGAAGGACTACAGTCCTGTTGCTCACTTCCTTGGCCACTTTCATTCATGCCTGTTTCATTGGATTGGCTGTTCTCCTCCTCCTGTCCTTGAAAGAGCTCACCAAATTTCAGTTCCTCAGAGTTAAGATGCACTGCAGCAGCTCTCCAAAGCTTCTTCAACAACAACTTCAAAAGCTGTAACCTCTACCACCTAGAAGGACAAGGGCAGCAGATACATGGGAACACCACCACTTAAAAATTCTCCTCAAAGTCACTCACCATCCTGACTTGGAATGATATCACCATTCCTTAATTGTCACTAGGTCAAGATCCTGGAAACCCCTTCCTAACAGCACTATGGGTGTACCTACACCAAATGGACTGCAGAGTTTCAAGAAACATAGAAACATTGAAAACAAGCCAATTCCACCATTCAATATGATCATGGCTGATCCTCTATCTCAATGCCATACTCCTGCTCTCTCCTCTTACACCTTGGTGCCTTTAGAGTATAGAAATCTATCTATTTCCTTTTTATACACATTCAGTGACTTGGCCTCCACAGCCTTCTGTGGTAGAGAATTCCACAGATTCACTGCCCTTTGAGTGAAGAAGTCAGATTTTATTACCTTGATTTTCTTCATGTATATCCTTGTCTGAAAAATTGTTCTGTGTTTTGGTCAGTTGGCTTTGTAACGTGTAAGAAACATGTCTTCATAATACTGAAGAAACTCTGAAACAAACTATTGAGAAATAGGAAGATAGGAACAGGAGGAGTCCATGCAGCTCCTTGGAGTTGTTCTGCCATTCAATTAAATCATTGCTGACCTGTATCCTAACTCCATTTACCAGAATTTTATGAATTAATGCATGGATGCAGGCATTGCTGGCTAAGCCAGCATATATTGCCCATCCCTAATTGCTTTTGAGAAGTTGCTGGTGACCCTGCAGACTGAATGGTGCAGGTACACCCAAAAGTGCTGTTAGATAGGGAGGTCCAGGATTTTGACTCAGCGAAGATGACGGGATTCTGACGTATTTCCGAGTTAGGCTGGCGTATAGCTTGGAGGGGAACTTCCAAGCTTCCAGATGGTGGTATTTCCATACACCTGGCTTCAAGGTGGTTGAGGTCATGGGTTTGGAAGGAATCTTCATTCCATAACCCTTAATAAAGCCCTTGCCTAAGTAAAAAATCTATCAGCCTCAGTTTTGAAATTTTCAATTAATAACCAGCCTCAACAGCTTTTTTGGGAGAGAGTTCAAGATTTCCACTACGCTTTGTGCAAAGAAGTGCCTCCTGAATGACTTAGCTATAATTTTAAAGTTGTGCTCCCTCATTCTAGACTCTCCCAGCAGAGTAAATAGTTTCTCCCTATCTAACCTACTAACTCCTTTAATTGTGCTGAACACCTCAGCTAGATCTCCCTTATCCTCAAAAGTAACCTCAATCGGCACACAGAATGTGGCAAATGTCACCTTTCGTGGTGTAAAAGGATCCTTCTGCAAAAAGGATCATGCTTACAGGCTGAAAGTGGTGTAGTGGTCATGTCACTGGGCTAGTAAACCAGAAGCCCAGGCTAATGCTCTGGGGGCGTGGGTTTAAATCCCACAAGCGTAGCTTGTAAAATTTAAGTTCAAGTAATAAATCTGAAATCAAACAGCTGGTGTCAGTATGGGTGACCATTGTTGATTGTCATAAACCCAAGGTAATGCTCTGGGTACCTGGGTTCGAATCCCATCATGGGAGATGGTGAAATTTGAATTCATAAAAAAAAAAATCTGGAATTAAGAGTCCAGTGATGACCTTGAAACCATTGCCGATTGTCATAAAAACCCATCTGGTTCACTAATGTCCTTTAGGGAAGGAAATGGGCTAACCTTACCTGGTCTGGCCTACATGTGGCTCTAGACCCACAGCAACGTGGTTGACTCTTAAAACGCCCTCTGAACAAGGGCAATTAGGGATGGCTAATAAATGTTGGCCTAGCCAGCGATGCCCACATCCCATGGACGAATAATAAAAACCAATCTGGTTTGCTAATGACCATTAGGGAACGAAATCAGCCGTCTGTGCCTGGCTTAATGTGACTCCAGATCCACACCAATGTGGTTGACTATTTTAACTGTCCTCTGAAATGGCCCAGTAAGCCACTCAGTTGTATCAAACCGTGGCAGAAAAGTTAGGTGTGCCTGCACCACATGGACTGCGGTGGTCCACGAAGGCAGCTCACCACCACCTTCTCAAGGGCAATTAGGAATGGGAAATAAATGCTGGCCCAGCCAGCGATGACCACATCCCGTGAAAGAAAAAATTTTAAAAACGGAGTAGACTGAATTGATTGCAATGGCCGATCTCTTCAGACACCCCCATGCAGATGTGACTAGGCCAACAGACTGGGACCAAATTTTGAGCGGGGGGTTGGGCAATGTTTTCCAGCTCATCCACTGCAACTATGTTGGAAAAGCCAGGGATTTTCCTGTGGGAAAAAAACTAGTGTGAGCTCGGAGGATACTGTGGACAGATTAGGAAATTCACTCCCTCGATTCCAGAAAAAAGACCTAACACATACCAGATGGCTGAGGGGCACTTGCGATACCTATTCTCCCCAAGTTTGAGCTCTCCTTTGGCCTTGAAATCCAGCGCAAGTGAGTTCCATTGCTGAACCCGAAGGTTACTCCAATTGGAACAGCTCCTATCGGCAATGTTATGCTGTTAGAAAAAGTATCTGCAACAAGGGGCCTCCCAAGGCAAAAAATACATCAGCAATTAACGTACCAAAGATAATCCAATAACAGCTCTTTGGAAGGAAGCAAACTTGCAGTGCAATATTCACTCAAACCTTTTGTGAATGAAAGGAGCTGGAGATTCCAACTCTGTCTATTTCAACCAGATGGACAAAGCTGGAAGAAATCTAAAGATTTCAGCATGGGGTCAATTTAGTTCCAATTAAGAGGTACCATGAGACTAGTGAACACTCTGCGTGAGACCATAAATGAAAGCATCTTTCATCACAATACCACTAAAATTTTTTGTGCTGGATCTCGGTCAAAGAAAATACTCAGATTACAAGTCTAGGTGTCCTGACCAATTGGCTTTAAATACACCTTATAACGTTGTTTAAGAAAACACAGCTGCTGCTTTCAATTATTCAGTTCATGTTCTACAATGGATCCTATTAATCATTGGCATGAGGGATGCTTCTGAATAAATCTTTAAAAATGTACCACGTGGCATGAGTCGTCCTCCAAGCTGGGGAAGTACTATGCTGTTAGAATGAAGAGAAATTTGCTGAGGCATTGGACAGGATTTTCTGGGTTGGGACCCTGATGTCGGGTTCAAATGCAGGCCCCTTCCTGCACCGCGTTGGAAGCTGCCACCCATCATTCACTTTGCCGGAATTGGCTAATTAACGTTAAAAGGTGAATTAAAAGCCAAGCGACCAGAACACATCGGTTTAATTAATGGCCAGAGGGTGTGCACGCCACCTAATTGAGGATGGTGGGAAGGCTCTCAAAGCCAGAGGGCCAAGTCGGAGGACCTCCCAGCATGGAAGGAGCTGCACCACCTCCTTCTCCAGAGCAATAAACGCCGGCCTAGCCAGTGACGCCCAAATCTCGGGAACAAATAAAGAAAAGTTAAAAAGTGGCCACAGCTACTGGGCCGCCACTGTGGTGGGGGAACCGCTGGGGCGGGGAGGGGATCCTGAAAGTGAGTCTAGAAGGCTGCCCCACACCCCCCCCAGTAGGGCATCAGAAAGCTGCCTTCTGGCTCCTGATTGCAGGGTGGGGAGGGGGCCTGCGGGACACGTAGAATTTTCCAGTCAGCCTCTGACCAACGGCTTAATACAAAAGCAAAGAGATTATGCCCTTCAGGGAAGGAAATCTTGCCATCCTTACCTGGTCTGGCCTACATGTGACTCCAGGCCCACAGCAATCTGGTTGACTCTTAAATAGCCCTCTGAACAAGGGCAATTAGGGATGGGCAATAAATGCTGGGCCCAGCCAGTGACTCACACATCCTGCGAACGAATTAAAAAAAAACATTATAAATCACTAGCTGGGTTTCAGCTGGAGCATTGTGTCCAATCCTGGACACTGCACTTTAGTTAGGATGTATAGGCCTCAGAGAGGGTGCAGAAAAGATTTATGAGTATGGCACCGGGGGTGATCAAGGGGCTTCAGTTACACGGAAACACTACAGAAGCTTGGATTGTTCTCCTTAGAGCTGTAAAGTTTAAGGCGCGACTGAATAGAGAACCCAAACTTTCAACGCATTTTCATAGATAGGGTGAAGCTGTTTCCATTTGCAGGAGTGTTGGTAACCAGAGGACACAGGTTTAAGACAATTGGCAAAGGAACCAGAAGAGTGATAAGGAGAAATTATGTTACACTTCGAGCTGTGATCTGTAATGCGTTGACTGAAAGATTGATGGAAAATTGAGTAACAGCTTTCAAAAGGGAATTGGATAAATACTTTGCAAAACTCTGGGGCTATGGGGAAAGAGTGTTGTGGGGGGTGGGGGTTGGGGGGAGGGGGGCTGGGTGGTGTGGGGGAGTGAGAATAATTGGAAAATTTGAATATTGCTGAAAAGAGAGACATGTTGCTGAAGTTTTTCATCTTTCACTCATCAAGACAAACACAAGAATGTCAAATTTCAAACATTCACGACAATTTATACCATTGGAGAAAAACGTGCTGATTGGCTGGCGAGTCGAATCTGATTGGCCAAAGCATTACCATGGAGAAAGCAATGGGGAAACTATAGGCTCCCCAAGCTCCCAGGTAATTCAAAAAAATTGGAAAAACTCCATCAAAGAGCCATGATTCAATGACTGCTTGCATATTCATAATTCCATTATTATCTTTCCTCTTCAGATGCAAAACTTATTCAATATAAAGTTTAATATATACTACATCAGTGTGTTAAAAAAGCTGTTCTGGTACAAATATTTCCAGGAAGATAGCAACTTTATCGAATGTTCCAGGAGCCAGGAATAATGAGCAGTACCATAGAATGGTTGGAAAATTGAAGATTACATGAAGTGTCTTGACGTGTAAATGCTTTCAATCAAAGTTGACTTGTCTTCACTCACTCAATATCTATTTTATCCAGATAATTTAGCAAGGCACTCAGACTTGCTGTGCACACAGAGGGCACTCAAACCTCCTTCACAAAATTAGATCATTAAAAATACACTTCTTTTCTGACATTATTCCAGGAAAATGTAAACTCACTCCCTAAATCCTATCCAAATGCTTTCTTATCCATCAATACCAATGAGTTAGTTTGCTGGCCTCTGTTTAAAATTGTATTAGAATGGTGTTCATTTGGAGGGCAGAGAGAATAAAATGTATTTTATTCAGACTTTATTCAGGTCAGAAAGCAAAGAATAGTAGTGATCGGCTGTTTGTTAGCCTGAGGGAGGTATATTGTCGTGTCCCGCAAAGGTCAGTGTTAGGACGCCCACTCTTTCAGATATCTCATAATGACCTGAACTTGAGAATATAGCAATGTTGCTTGTAAGCTGCGCGTTCAATCAGGAATGTATCATGCTCACCAGGCTGCTTGCACTGTTTCCCCTTTAAGATACTGCAAGTGCACGGCTGCTTAAAAAGATTTAAAGGTATGGCGCATTCAAAAGTGAACAGGCCCAGCACTGGTACCACATGAGGCAGAATTTCCATGCTTGCAGATGACACAAACCTTGTAATTAACAGGGAGGAGGGTAGTACCAGACTCCAGGATGGGTGAAATAGGCAGGCACGTGGCAGATAAATGCGAAGTGATGTATTTTGCACAGAAGAATGAGGATGTGCAGGGAAACATCAAATGGTACAAGTTTAAAGAGGCTCCAAAAATTGAGAACCTTGGGGTGTGTGTGCACAAGCCTTTGAAGGCACCAGGGCAAACCGTTCAAAAAGCAGACAGAATCCTTCGCTTTATAAATAGGCCCATTGAGTGCAAAAGCAAGGAAGTTATGCTGAACTATGAATCCCTGGTTACCTCACAGCTGGAGTACTGCATCGTGAACAATTCTGGGTGCCCATCTTTAGGCAAGATGTTATTGGCTTGAAGAGGGTGCAGAGGAGATTTACTGGAATGGTACCAGAGATGAAGGGCTTCACTTTTGGGGGAGATGGTGGTGTAGTGGCAATGTCCCTGGACCAGTAGGCCCAGGCTAATCCTCTAGGAACATGGGTTCAAATCCCACCCATCCTATCTGGTAGGAGTTAAATTAAATTAATAAATCTTTGGTATAAATTTAGTCCCAACTATGGAGAACATGAAACTATGATTGATTGTTGTAAAGGCCCACCTGGTTCACCGCTATCCTTTATGGAAGGAAATCAGCCATCGTTACTTGGTCTGGCCTACATGTGACTCCAGACCCACAACACTGTGGTTGACTCTTAACTGCCCTCTGAAAAGGCCTGGCAAGCCGCTTGGTTCAAAGGGGAATTAGGGATGGGCAACAAATGCTGGCCTTGCCAGCTACATCCACATCCCATGAAAGAATGAAAATGAACTTATGTGGAGAGCTCTGAAAAGCTAGGATTGTTCTGGTAGTACAGAACTTGAGTATTGCTGAAAAATGATGCTAGTCAAAGATTTTTGTCTTGCACTCATTGGGACATGAATACTAAATGTAAAAGGAACAAAAATTTATACTTCATAGAAGAGAGTGCTGATTGGTTGACCACATCTTCTCATGAAGTATAAATTGTTGTTCCCTTTACATTTTGTATTCTTGTGAATGTCCTGATGAGTGCAAGACAAAAATCTTTGACATGTGTCTTTTTTCAGCGATAATAGGATTGTTCTCTTTAGAGCATGGAAAATAAGGGGGAAATTTGACAGAATTATTAAAAATGAAAAGGGATTTTGATAGAGTAAATTGGAATAAATTACATCTACTGGTATGATGGTAACTGATTTAAGATAATTGATAAACCCTCCCCACTCCCCTCCCACTTTGGCACTTTGACACTGTGAAACGTTATGACTGGGAAGGAACTGCTTCAAAATTTGGTGAATGTGGAATTACTTGTAACTTTCAAAAGGAACTGAATGTACATTGTTATGATGTGGCAGATGATGTGTGCCAGATGGACAAAATCCATGAGGGAAACTTGGTCAGGCTATCACAATGGTTTTACAATTTGTATTTATTACGAGATGTGTGCCCTGAATTCAGAAGTAATGGGTCCACCAAGACCTTTAGAGATTTTAAAAATTAAGTTAAAATATTTATCACCAAGATAAAAGATTTCAAGCACATAGAAAAGACTACAATTGCAACTATAATAACACCTAAAATTCCTCATTAACCTGACCCTTCCCATTAAACTACCTTTAAGGCAATGGTCCACAATAGATTTGAGATTTAAAACAAACTCAGAAAGTTAACACAATACCCTGGACAGTGGAATTCCAAATGACTTTTCACCAGCTTCAGTTTCATTAGATGACAGACATATGCACAAATGCTGGAGGCTTCATTAAGGCTACTTCACATACGCCTGTTAGATCTTACATGAACTTCTGACACTTAAACTTTCATTCTTCTTTATGTATGTTTCTCTATTTTTAATGTGTAATTCTATTGTTCCAAATGTCTTTGAAACTGTACCTTCCTCATAATATAAAAACTTTCAAGTTGCACTATATATTGTCAGTAACCTTTGGGCAAAATAAACGCATTCCTTAGCCTTGCTTATCTGGCTAGTTGTAAAGAGACTAAGATCCCTTTGAAATCCAAATATCTCTTTATTTATCTGAAAATGCAAATTCCCTTCACAATTTACATGGTAAGCCAGCATCCATGTTTACTCATTAGAATGTCAAGCACCTAGCTTCTTTTGATGACTTAAAGCTTGCAGTCTACCGGATTGCAAAATGTAATTAACTTACGCACAGCCCCAACTATACTTAACACATAAAACTACTTCACAGTAAACCAGAAAAATATTATGAAAATATGTTAGTTCCATGACAACATTATGGGAAGAGCAAGGGAATGGGATTAATAGAATTACTCTTTGAGAGGGCTGACACAGGCACAATGGGCTGGATAGCCTCATTCTGTGCTAAGTCATTCTAAGATTATATGAACTGGGGCGTGAGGTACACACAGCTTGCACTGGTGCCAGGTTTGAGATTATTCCCATATCCTCTATCAGATATTCAGTTTAGAACTCCAGAACAGACATTAAGCCAAGTGACAGATGTTGGATGTGTAATATAGAAAGTAACAACATAGAGGCACATTTTATATCAGAGTCTGAGTTTGTGGGGGGGTGGGGGGGCTTTTGGCAACTTATCAACCATTGTTTCTGGGTAGAACTAAAACACATGCTAGTTGTTTGCTTTACAGTTGTGGCTGGAGGAGCAACTTCATGGCAATTGTTACCCAAATGATGGCTGAGCATTTCTCCAGTAGCAGCAGGAATGGAGATGGTAGAGTCAACTTGAGTGGAATCCATAATGAGGAGAGGGAGTAACAATCGGCAACTGCTGCTGAACGCTCGCTCAAGGTGAACAGTTGGCTACTGAATTGCTTAGGCAAATAGGAACCTACAAGGAATCACAATGCAATTACCACGGGAACATTTCATATACTGCAAACGTTGAGAAAAAACATCAGGGGCAACTGAGAGCAAGAACTGAAAGCATAAATCTCTCCCCAGACAGATGATAAGTGGTTTTCAGAGTCAATTTTGTGAATCATGTTCACAGATTTAAATGAGTGAGGCCTCAATGTGATGGTATTTGGCTCTCGTAACATACCCCCCAGAACTTCAGATGGGACTTTCTTTATTTCAGCAGCAAAGCAACGCTACACAGCTCAATTTTTTAAAGGAGCATCGCTGGAGGGCTGAAAGAGCTGTTCTAGTTTGCTGTCTATTGCACAACACAGCGATTGACAAAGGCTCCATATCAGAAGAGTCTGAGGTCCAATAGCAAGAGTGAGCAGCAAAATATTTACATAGAATTTTATAGCACATAAACAGGCCTTTCGGCCCAATAGGCCTATGCTGTAATTGTCTGGAAGTAGGATATTAGGCACTACAGTCTGACACTAAGGCCTGAATATTCCTGTTGGTGATTTGGGGGCGGGGCCCGCTCACCGACAGGTAAATGATGCAGGATGACATCAGGAGGAACCCCCAACGTCATCCTGGTCCATTTAAATATTTAGGAAAGCGGGCGGACGGTGAAACTAGCTTTCCGCCCGTCGACCTGTCAATGGCCAATTAAGGCCATTGACAGGGTAATTAAGATAATTAAAGGCCCTGCCCATCCAACTTTAAGGCTGGCGAACAGGCCAGGAGCCCCAGCAAGCTTCTGATAACACATGAAACCTCATCCACTGGCGGAATGAGGTTTCATGTCCGTTTTTAAAAACTCTAAAAAATTTTATGTGATATTTATTAACATGTCCCATCTCGTGTGACATTGTCACATGAGGGGGACATGTTAATAATTTTTTTATTTTTTAATTTTTTTAACTTTGTAACACTTTCACCAATCTCCCTGAGGCGGCACTTAGTCTCAGGGAGATGTGAGCACTCTGACAGTTGGGGAATCCCACCCCCGCCCCCCCCCGCACAGGCAGTGCATAGCGCTTCCCATCGTACAGCTCGCTGGGTGGGCCTTCATTGGCCCGCCAACTCAAAATGGCGGCGGGGCCTGTTTCGCTGGCGGAGTTCGGCTGGCCGCTTGCCGCACAAGGGCAAAATTCTGCCCTAACGTACAGGAGGTTGTAATAGGCCAGTCTTTTTTTTAAAAAAAAGGGCTTTCAAATGTTTGTATTCCTATGTATTCATTAACTTAGAAAAAATCTTCAGAATAGTTGAGTTAGAAACAGCTTTCCATTTCTGTATAATGTCGGGACAGTACGCCTCTCAAATCTACACCCATAGGGTCTCGGTGGAAGTGTCAAGTTAAAATCCATGTTCCACGTCGATGGATCATAAAAAGAAAGTCTTGGAACAGCAGCCAATTGGCACACAGCAAGAGCCCAGAAACCATAATTTGATAATGACCTAATACTCTCCGTTAGTGAAGTTGAATGAGGAAAAATATTGTCCAGGGCACTGGGGATAACTCCACAGATCTTACGTTTGAACAGACAAATTAGAAGCAGGAGTAGGCTATTCGGCCCCTCGAGCCTGCTCTGCCATTCAATAAGATCATGGTTGATCTGATTGTGGCCTCAACTCCACATTCCCGCCTACCCCCGATAACCTTTGACTCTCTTGTTCGTCAAGAGCCGTAAAATTATTCATTGACTCAGCCTCCACTGTCCTCTGGGGAAAAATGTTCCAAAGGTCCATAACCCTCTGAGAGAATTTCTTCTCTTCCCTGTCTTAAATGGGAGACCCCTTATTTTTTAAACTGTGTCCCCTAGTTCTAGTCTCTCCCACAAGGGGAAACATCCTTTCAACATCCACCCTATCAAGTCCCCTCAGAATTTTATATGTTTCAATAAGATTAGCTCTCAATCTTCTAAACTCCAATGGATACAGGCCCAACTTGTCCACCCTATCCTTGTAAGATAACCCGACACACCCCCATCCCAGGTATCAAAGTGAAATAAAAACAGAAAGTTCTAGAAAAATTCAGCAGGTCTGACAGAATCTGTGAATAAAGAAACAGACTTAACGTTTTGAGTCTGTACAACCCTTCTTCAGAGCTCTTGGTTGAGCACCGCTGATCTCACTGTCAGCACAGGACCGGTCCAGATCATCACCGACCAACTGGATATCTCCGTTTTCAAAGTCCGTGAGGGCCTTGAATTCAAGCATTCCTCCACCAGTCTGCGGCCTCTCCCTGTTGTTGTGTGCCAGCTTGACCTGCATGAATACAGATGGAGAAAGACCAAGCAGGATGTCTGCCGGGCCAGATGGATAAGTATGCCTGGCATGTGTGGATGATGAGTGGTCCCGCGGTTGGGGTGAGAACAATGAGGGTGAGTGTGAGAGAGTGAATGGTGATGTCCCTTGGACTGGCAGTGAGTGAGGGCCCTGTGGATGTGTGATGGGTTAGTGAGTGTGTGAACTGAGAGTGACATACCCTGCCTGAACGGAACAGATCATTCATCCTCTTGCGGCACTGGGTGGCTGTCCTTTTTTGAAGGGCGCTGACACTGACCACCACTGCCACCACCTCCCAAGCCGGATTAGTGAGGTTGCTGCCCCTCCTGCGGCCAAAGTGGGGGTAGAGGACATGCCGGTGGGACTCCATGGCATCCAAAAGGCATTCCAGTGACGTGTTGCTGAACAGGGGCGTGCTTCAGTCTTCTTGCCTCTCAGGGCCATATCTTCCCTGCATTAGTCGTGGTCTGGCAGCACTGAGATGTGTGCACTTGGCTGGACTTTAAAAATGGCTCACGGCATGATGAAGGGGCGAGGTGATGGTGGGCAGGCAGTGAGAGCCCTCTATGGAAACGGGGTGTTTACTGGGAATGTATAAATAACGTGGTGGGTTTGGGACAAACTGGCATGAAAACCCGCCATTGTGGCCAGCAGGTAAAACATCATTTTACCTGCCTGCTGCTGCACTTAGTGCAAATCTGGGGTGATTCCGCCTCTTATGTCTACTTCACAACTTACTTTCTTACCCATTTTTGGCATCAGCAAAGTTTGCAACCATAAATTTGGTCCCATCATTCAAGTCATTGGGATAAATTGTGAATAGTTGAAGCCCCATCACTGATCCCTGTGGCATTCTACACTTCATATTTTGCCAACATGAACATGACCCATTTATCCCTACTCTCTGCTTCCTGTTAGCCAATCAATTCCCTATCCATTCTGATATGTTACCCCTATACCATGACCTTTTATTTTGGATAGTAACCTTTGATTTGGTAAATGCCTTCTGGAAATCTAAGTGTAGACATCCACAGGTTCTCCTTTATCTATGTTGCTTGTTACTTCCATAAATAACTCCAATAAGTTAGTCAAACATGATTTTGCTTTCAAAACAACCATGTTGACTCTACTTGATTGCATGAGATTTTCTAAGTGCCTCGCTATAACCTCCTTAATAATAGATTCCAACAATTTCCCTACATGAGATGATAAGCTCACTGTAGTTTCCTGCTTTCTGACTCCATCGTTTCTTGAATAGAGGAGTCACATTTGCTTTTCTCTAATCTGATGGGACCTTGATCTCCAGAACTAAAGTCATCTCTTGCTATTGTACCATTGTCGTTCTTAATTAACTGAGATACCCCTCCACCTTTTCCTAGCTTCCTGTCCTTCCTAAATGTCATTTTTAAAAAATTCATTCACGGGATGTGGGTGCTGTGGGCTAGGCCAACATTTACTGCCCATCTCTAATTGCCCTTGTTAAGGTGGTGGTGCGATGCCTTCTTGAACCGCTGCAGTCCATGTGGTGTAGGTACACCCACTGTGCTGTTAGGGCGGGAGTTCCAGGATTTTGACCCAGTGACAGTGAAGGAACGGTAATGTATTTCCAAGTCAAAATGGCGAATGGCTTGTAGGAAAACTTCCCATGCATATGCTGCCCTTGCCCTTCTAGATGGCAGAGGTTGTGGGTTCGGAAGGTGCTGCCTAAGGAGCCCTGGTGAGTTCCTGCAGTGTACCTTGTAGATGGTATGCACTGCTGCCACTGTCCGTTGGTGGTGGAGGTAGTGAATGTCTGTGGATGGGGTGTCAATCAAGCAGGCTGCTTTGTCCTGGACAGTGTCAAGCTTCTTGAGTGTTGTGGGAGCTGCATTCATCCAGGCAAGTGGGGAGTATTCCATCACACTCCTGACTTGTGCCTTGTAGATGGTGGACAGGCTTTGGGGAGTCAGGAGGTGAGTTACTCATCACAGGATTCTTAGCCTCTGACCTGCCCTTGTAGCCACAGTATTTATATGGCTGGTCCAGTTCAGTTTCTGGTCAATGGTAACCCCCAGGATGTTGATAGTGGGGGATTCAGCGATGGTAATACCATTGAACATTAAGGGGCAATGGTTATGTGCTCTCTTGTTGGAGATAGTCATTGCCTAGCACGTGTATGGTCTGAATGTTACTCGTCAGCTCACGTCTGGATATAGTCCAGGTCTTGCTGCATTTGGACATGGACTGCTTCCGTATCTGAGGAGTGGCAAATGGTGCTTAACATTGTGCAATCATCAGCGAACATCCCTACTTCTGACCTTATGATGGAGGGAAGGTCATTGATGAAGCAGCTGAAGATGGTTGGGCCTAGGACACTACCCTGAGGAACTCCTGCAGTGATGTCCTAGAACTGTGATGATTGACCCCCAACAACCACAACCATCTTCCTTTGTGCTGGTAAGACTCCAACCAGTGGAGAGTTTTCCCCAGATTCCCACTGATTCCAGTTTTGCTAGGGCTCCTTGATGCCACACTCAGTCAAATGCTGCCTTGATGTCAAGGGCAGTCACTCTCACCTCACCTCAGGAGTTCAGCTCTTTTACCCATGTTTAAACCAAGACTGTAATGAGGTTAGGAGCTGAGAGGCCCTGGTGGAACCCAAACTGAGCATCAGTGAGCAGGTTGTTGGCTAATGCCGCTTGATGGGACTTCCACTACTTTACTGATGATGGAGGGTAGACTGATGGGGTGGTAATTGGCTGTGTTGGATTTGTCCTGCTTTTTGTATACAGGACATACCTGGGCAATGTTCCACATAGCCGGGTACGTGTCAGTGTTGCAGCTGTACTGAAACAGCTTGGCTAGGGGCGCAGCAAGTTCTGGAGCACAAGTCTTCCCATAATATTGTCAGGGCCCATAGCCTTTGCAGTATCCAGTGCCCTCAGCCGATTCTTGATATCATGGGTACCCTAAAACATTTAGGCCCAGACTTTGCCATCCTGTAACCAAGCCTCTGCAATGGCTATCAGATCATACATATTTAGTTTGTATTTATTTATTTCTGTTTGTGGCTCTTTGAAATAGTGCCATTGGATCTTTTACATCCACAAGAGAGGACAGATGGGGCCTTGGTTTAACATCTCACCTGAAAGGCAGAAGATTTGACATTGCTGTGTAGAATGATACAGCACAGGAGACTATTCAGCCCATCTCTGAAAGAGCCATTAAATTAGTTCGACTGTGTTGTCCTTTCCCACAGACCCTTCAAGCATTTATGGAATAGCCTTTTGAGTGTTATTCCTGAACCTGCTTTCACCTCCTCTTTAGGCTGTGTATTCAGTACACTTGCAGTACTGGCCACTGGAATGCCTAAGCCTCTGGAGCGAGACTTCAACCCACAAACATCTGACTCAGGGTGCTAAATAATGACTGAATAAGCTTATATAAAAAAGTGGGGATGCACAAGATGGAAAAGGCCAATTTGGTTCTTGTGTTTGGGCCCAGAGTTTAAAATCGGTGTACACACTTCCTGTTAACGCATAATTATCTTTTTCTGACTGAATGTTGCTCAGCTCCTTCTTAAAAATCATGGCATTTAGAAGCCTTGACAGGCCATTCTAAGCATCCAGCAACCAACTGTGTGAAGTGTTTTTTTTTAGTTCTTTCATGGGATGTGGGCATTGCTGTCAAGGCCGGCATTTTTTGCCCAACCCAGATTGCCCTTCAACTGAGTGGCTTGCTTAGCCATTTCAGAGGGCAGCTAAAAGAGTCAACCACATTGCTGGTACATGTACATGGCCAAGCAGGTAAGGATAGCAGGTTTCCTTCTACTAAAGTGAACCAATCAATGATAGTGGTCACCATAACTGGGAATAGTTTTACATCCCAGATTAATCAATTGCATTTAAATTCTATCAACTATCACGGTGGGATTTGAACCCATATCCCCAAAGTAGTCACCTGGGCCTTTGATTACGAGTTTGGTGACATTATCACTACACCACCATCTCTCTAACCTACACTGGATCTATGCACCCACCATTCCCCATTTCAGCTTGAGCCTACATACTCTATTGTAATTCTTGGTGAACAACTTCTGAGGGCTCAAATTGTTTGTCTCTTTAAGAATCCTGGTTACCTTAATAAAAAAGGACACAGGTTTCAGATAACTGGAGAATAAACAAACTCTGCTTCTGAGGCCTCTCTTGGTCTCTCAGGTACCTGATGCCAGCCATCAGAACTGTCAAATAGACACTCATTTGGTGAAAAATCAGTAAACTGTACAGACTCAGTATTATACTGTGATCTGTATTCTATTCATTGCGCTATACAGCCCAAGATTTGTCATATTTATGGTTGTCGCATGGTCTACAGTCTGATTGAGCCATCCACCCTTCAGTATCCTCAAAGCCTCACCCTATGCCGTGCCTGATAGACTAACACCAATTAACTTAGAATTGAGTCAGTGTTGCTTCCGGTTTGTGCTAGTTTAATCAGTGCAGTCTGTGTGAAATTGGTCTTATATAATGTAAGATAAAATTCCCAAATACCTTAAAAATAATTTTGTCTAAAGCTGACCACACCCCGAAAATTAGCCAATCAAAAGAACGAGGTTAACGATTTTTAAAAAATCATTTATGGGGTGCGGGCATCACTGGCTAGGCCAGCACTTATTACCCATCCCTAGTTGCCTTTGAGAAGTGATGAGCTGCCTTCTTGAACCGCTGCAGTCCATGTGGTGTAGGTACACCCACAGTGCTGTTAGGGAGGGAGTTCCAGGATTTTGACCCAGCAACAGTGAAGGAACGGTGATATATTTCCAAGTCAGGATGGTGAGCGACTTGGAGGGGAAGTTCCGCTGATTACTGTGGTTCAGGAAGGCTCTTCAAATTGAATACATTTTCTTGGGCGAACAGGCACTAGTATGTATGTTTTAAAAGTTTTTTTGCACATTAAAACAACATTTAATTGACTAGGAGGAAGTCATTAATGGATGTTGGAAGTGACTCTTGTTCCATGTTGTTTTGCAATTATAAGCACCAGAGTGTGCAGACATCAGTTGTAACAACCACAGAATCAGGCCTTTAATGAGCTCGTGGGCAGGATTTTGCCCTTGGCGGGAGTGCTAGACGGGGAAGGGCGAGGGCGATCGGGAAGCTGACTGTGACGGGCTCCGCACCGCGATTTCACGCTGGCGGGCCAACTAAGGCCCACCCTGCGTGGATTGCAAGTGGCAGCGCTCAGCACTGCCTGTGTGGGTAGGGGGGAGGAGGGAGACCTGGGCCTAGCGCATGCACGAGAAAGAGTGCTTCAATCCCCCTGAGGCACGGAGCTGCCTCAGGGAGATTGAAGCGCTGTGTAAAAAAAAAATGAAGAGAATAAAAAATTAATAAAACATGTCCCCTCATGTGTGACTCTGTCACATGAGCTGGGACATGTTTTAAGTTCAAAAATGAAGTTTTTATTTAATGTTCAGGAACACCTTAGGAAACCTCATCCAGCTCGTGGATGAGGTTTCCTAAAAACTGCAAAGGCCGCTTGGCCTTTTCGCCTGCCCGCCAACCATAAGGTTGGACGGGCAACGTAAATTTGAATTTAATTAGATTGTTAATGGCCTTACTGGGCCTTTTCATTATTGACGGGCGCGCAGCCGACTCTGGCACGTGCCCACCAAACGAAATATCGCGAGACTGCGTGTCATTTTACGCTCGGGCATGTCGGGCGTGTGCCCTCACCCTGAGCGTAATATTCTGCCCCATGTTACACAAACTCAATGTGATTACATAATTCTTTATTACTGACTTCATCATTCATCATAGGAGCTCAGGTACATCACACTCTATTGCCCAGATTTTCCAGTCTCCGGATATCTGGAGATTGGACGTACCCCGGAAAATGCGCAACAGGACCCCTTGGAAATCCCAACGAACTGACTCCGTGGGAATTGTCTGGGAAACCCGAACTTCCAATGGGCAATTCCCCTAGGACCCTACGATAAAGACTCCAAATCTGAGTTAGAGATGGGGGCTTCAGGCAGTTCCAACTTACCAGAGTGGTTACCCAGGAAATGTTAGACAGAAAGAAACCTAGTCTAACACCTGGTAACTATGCAACTGACCCCCACCCACTCACACGGACTCTCCCAACTAACTCCTATGATCCCCGAATACCCCCTGACCCATGACTCCTCTTGACCCGATCTGACTAGCACCAATCACCTAACTCGCCCGGCCCGAGCTAACTACCCCCCAAATCAACTACCCACCTACCTATCTCACCCAGCTCCCCACCTCACCCACCTGTCACTCAACTCGCCTGCTCCTCTACCCATCTGCCACCCTATACCCTTACTCAATCACCTTACCCACCCTAGCCCCTTACCCACTTACCTTACACACTCATTTTCTCTCTGTAGCTGTATTCAAAGTGGCTTTGGGACATTTAAACTCTTTGCTTACAGGATTACAGCAACCACTGCCATAAAAAGGGGGCATGACTTCCGTGTGAATTCTCTGTGCTGCTCCCTATGATCTTTGCTGCACTGGGTCGGATGTGAAGGATCCTTATCGGAAGATTTCCCAGAAATATCAGAGGAAGGTAAGTGTGAATTTTTTTGCCTGATCAGGGTCGGAAATAGGGTTTCCCCAATCCTGATCAGAAGATCTAGGCCTGTAATCCAATGTGACCACAACATGCTATGGTTTAATCAAAAACCTTATACCAACTCTAATTTTGATCTCTACATTTCGTGCATTCTCTCGCTAAATCAAAATACATTAAAAGACACATTAAAGTCACATTGAATTTAGCATCAAGGGCCAAAGATGATACACTTAGTTCACCTCAATATCTCCCAATCATCTTGTTACCATGGTTACATGGTCTGCTTAAGCTCTTCAATCACTTTATTACGATAAGCACTGTGATCAGAAAAACATTCCCAGACCCACAAGACATTAATGACTAATCTCCACAAATTCCTTTTGAAACTCTTCCTTGCCTTAGGCGGCTTCAGAAAGCATCCCTGTTCAGCAAAACTGATCCCACACACAGCACACGTCATTGAGCTTCACGAGCACAGTGAAAACCCACATTCCCATAGTGTACACGAAAGAAACTATTAACTATTAAAAAATCTGGAATTAAAAGTTTGATGCTAACGATGAAACCATCGCCGATTGACGTACATTCACCAGGGCCCTTAAGGGAAGGAAATCTCCCATCCGTACCTGGTCTGGCCTACATGTGCCTCCAGACCCACAGCAATGTGGTTGATGCTTAAATGCCCTCTGAACAAGGGCAATTAGGGACGGGCAATAAACGCTGGCCTAGCCAACGGCGTCCACATCCCATGAATGAATTAAAAAAAAAGCTCAGTTTATTTTTTTAAGTAGTTTTCAGTGAGATTAAATCAGGCAACACACAGTTGGAGAACTAGATTACAGTATTGCAACCGCAAATTTTTGATGATAATTCCATTTTCAGCTGTTTTATAAAACTGCAGCATGTAACAAACATACTAACATACAAGCAAGGAGCAGGAGTAGGCCATTCAGCCCCTCCAGCTTGCTCCACCATTTAATAAGATCGTGGCTGATCTGAAACCTGAAATCTGGATCCCGCCTACCGCCATTAACCTATCACCCCTTTGCTTACCAATAATCTATCCACCTCTGCCTTAAAAATATTCAAAGACTCCGCTTCCATCAGCTTTTCAGGAAGAGAATTCCAAAGACTCATGACTCCCTTAGTTCTAGATTCTCCCACAAGAGAAAACATCCTCTCTGCATCCACCCTGTCAATACCCCTCAGGATCTTATATGTTTCAGTCAAGTTGCCTCCTACTCTTCTAAACTCTGGTGGATACAAGCCTAGTCTGTCCGACCTTTCCTCAAAGACAATCCATTCCAGGTATTAGTCTGGTAAACGTTCTCTGAACTGCTTCCAATGCATTTACATTCTTCCTTAAATAAGGTGACCAATACTGTACACAGTACTCCAGATGTGGCCTCACCAATGCCCTTCCTACTTTTGTATCTATTCCCCTTGCAATAAATGATAACATTCTATTAGCTTTCCTAATTACTTGCTGTACCTGCACACTCGCCTTTTGTGATTCATGCACTAGGACGCCCAGATCCCTCTGAACCTCAGAGCTCTGCAATCTCTCACCATTTAGATAATATGCTTCTCTTTTATTCTTCCTGCCAAAATGGACTATTTCACATTTTCCCATATTAAACTCTTATCTGCCAGATCTTTGCCTACTCACTTAACCTATCTATGTCTGTTTGTAGCCTCCTTATGTCCTCTTCACAACTTACTTTCGTCCTATCTTTGTGTCATCAGCATATTTGGCAACCATACCTTTGGTCCTTTCATCTAAGTCATTTGTATAAATTGTAAACAGTTGAGGTCCCTGTGGCACACCACTCATTACATCTTACCATCCTGAAAAGACCCATTTATGTCTACTCTCTGCTTCCTGTTAGTCAACCAATCTTCTATCCATGCCAATATGATACCCCCTACACCATGAGCTTTTATTTTCTGCAATAACCTTTGATGTGGCACCTTATCAAATAGCTTTTGGAATCTAAATACAGTACATTTACCATTTCCACAGCACATGTTACTTCCTCAAAGAACTCCAATAAGTTGATTAAACACAATTTCCCTTTCACAAAACCATGTTGACTCTGCCTGATGACCTTGAACTTATCTAAGTGCTCTGTTATAGCTTTTTTAATAACAGCTTCTAACATTTTCCCTGTGACATGTTAAGCTAACTGACCTGTAGTTTCCAGTTTTCTGTCCCCCTCCCTTTTTGAATAATGAAGTTACATTTGCCATCTTCCTTTCTAATGGGACCTCTCCCGAATCGAGGGAGTTTTGGAAAATTAAAACCAATGCATCAATTATCTCACTTGCCACTTCTTTTAAGACCCTAGGATGAAGTCCATCAGGAGCTGGGTTCTTGTCAGCCCTCAGCTCCAACAATTTACTCAGTACCACTTCCCTGGTGACTGTAATTTTCCTGACTTCCTTCCCCACTTCCATTTCCTCGTTCATAGCTGCTTCTGGGATGTTACTTGTATCCTCTGTACTGAAAACTGATGCAAAATGCCGGTTCAATTCATCTGCCAGCTCCTTGTTTTCCATTATCGATTCTTCAGACTCACTTTCTCTAGGACAAATGCTCACTTTGTTAACTCTTTTCTTTTTAAAATATTTATAAAAGCTCTTACTATCTGTTTTTATATTTCTGGCTTGCTTCCTCTCATACCCTAATTTTTCCCTCCTTATTAATCTTTTCATCATTCTTTGCTGTTCCTTATATTCTGTGTAATCTTCCGGCCTTCAACCTATCTTTGCACAATTGTTGCTCTTAAGTACTTAAAAAAACATACTTTTTAATGAAAAGAAATCATATTCTGTTATCTCTGCTCATATGCACTGGTACATGGAAGGTTTGAAGTTGTGATTATGCAAATTTCTTTTAGTGGAAACTTGAACTGTATCTTAACCAGTGCAATCAAGAACACTTTTAATCCAATTTCCCGACTGTAGAAACTCTACCTCCTGATGTTTATTCTCTTCTCCCAATCTCAGCGCTTTTCACTTGCCAACACTAAATTTCATTGGTCATTTATCAGTTCAAGTTTCTAATCTATCAAGACAATTTTGCATCTGGTCAACCCACTCTTAGTTGTTTTCAACTCTTCCCAGAATTATGTCTTTTTCTTTGTTCTCAGGATATGTGATTTTGACAAAGGAACATAGGACACAGGAATATAGGACTTAGGAGCAGGAGTAGGCCATTCAGCCCTTTGAGCCTGCTCTGCCATTCAATAAGATCATAACTGATCTGGTTGTGGTTTCAACTCCACTTTCTTGTCTGTCCCCCCATAACCCTTGACTCCCTTGTCTATCAAAAATCTGTCTAACTCTGCCTTGAATAAATTCAATGACCCAGCCTCCACTGTTGCCTGGGGAAGAGAATACCACAACTAAGGACCCATTGAGGGAAAAAAAATTCTCCTCAACCCCGTTTTAAAAGGTAGACCTCTCATTCTTAAACTGTGCCCCCTGGTTCTAGTCTCTCCCACAAGTGGAAACATCCTCCCGTCATCCACCCTATCAAGTCCCCTCAGGAGAGATGGTGGCATAGTGGTAATGTTTCTGGACTGGTAATCTAGAGGGCCAGGCTGGGGATGTGAGTTCAAATCCCACCCTAGCAACTGGTGGAATTTAACTTCCATTAATAAATCTGGAATAAAAAGCTAGGCTTAGTGATGATGATGCTATCATTGATTGTCATAAAAACCCTTACCTGGTCTGGCAACGTGGTTGACTCTTAACTGCCCACTGAAATGGCCTAGCAAGCCATTCAGTTCAAGGGCAATTAGGGATGGGCAACAAATGCTGGTCTTGACAGTGATGCCCACATCCCATGAGAAGCAAAAAAAAAGATCACCGTCAATACCATGTTTGTTGGTCTGAGCTGATAATGGTGGAGGGGGAACTTCTTGAGTCTTTGTGGTAGTGGTCTCCTCCAAATGGAGCTAGCAAAGGAAGGTCAGAAAATGGACCCAGCAGCATTGAGGGAATTGTTAATGTATGTCCAAGTCATGATGTTGTGTGAATTGGGGATGAATCTGGAAGCAATGGCATTCCCCTCCCAAAATTGCTACTCTTGGCCTTACTTGTTGGTGGAAGTGCCACAGAATGGAGATGCACTTGAAGTAACCTTAGCGAGTTGCTGCAGTGTATTCTGTAAATCATACATCCTCTAGCCATCCATCATTGACAGAGGGTGTGGATGTTGAGTTCGGCAGGGGGGTTAATCAAGCAAAGGTGAGACACTCATAGTGAGGTAACATGATGCTGTTTCTGGTCAATATGCTGATAGTGGGGGACTTGGCAATGATGGCATCATTGAAGGTCACTAGGAGATGGTTGAATTTTCTCTTGGTCAAGGTGGTCATTGCCCGGTACATAAGTTATTTGAATGTTACCTGTCACTTTTCAACTCAAACTTCAATCTTACCTAGGTCCTGTTGTGGGCTGGTATGAACCACTTCATTATCACAAGAGTCTTCAATGATTGAAGCAGTGTGAAAGTGCCAGCGAGCAGACCATCTTCAAACCTTTATAATGCAGAGATCATTTATTCATTACCTGATGAGCTGTGAACAGAACTGAACATTGTGCAATCATCAGCAAGCATCTCCACTTCTGACCTCATGATGAAGGGAAGGCCATTTATTAATCAACCGAAGATAGCTAGGCTGAGCATGCTTTCTTGAGCAATGCGTCCTGTGGGCGTGATGAATAGCCCCTGACAATATTAGAAAATGCTGCCAGTTTTTGGCTCTGTAACCATGTCCAAATCATTGACATACAATGAGAATTTCAAAGCCTGTTCACGTATAGTGCAAGTGATTGATTGATCGTTCTGCTTATGGCAAGAATAAATGTATTTTTGGTATTTGTGTCCATGCAGGTAGCAACTAAGTTCTTCCATCTCATCTAAAATGCTTGGGTGTTATGTACATTCCCATATCTCTTATGTTGCAACTGTGGCCATCCAGGTTCAGCTTGAACCATTAGAACTCTTGTGATTTAATCACTTCTCTTCCTCAAAAGTCAGTGCAAGCAGAGTCTTTGAATGTTTTTAAGGCAGAGGGAGATAGATTCTTGATAAGCAAGAGGTTGAAAGGTTATTAGGGGTAGGCGGGAATGTGGAGTTGAGGTTACAATCGGATCAGCCATGACCTTATTGAATGGCGAGGGATTGAGTGGCTAATCCTGCTCCTGATTTGTATGTTCATATGTTCTGCTTTTCACCATATCACTGATCTTCCTTTTTGCCCTTTATTTGCCCTCTTCCCTTTCCCTGACTCTGTACTCACTTAAAAACTTTGAAAAAAATCATTCACGGGATGCGGGGTTTGCCGGCTGGGCCAGCATTTATTGCCCATCCCTAGTTGCCCTTGAGAAGGTAGTGGTGAGCTGCCTTCTTGAACCGCTGCAGCCCATGTGGTGTAGGTACACCTACAGTGCTGTTAGGAAGGGAGTTCCAGGATTTTGACCCAGCAACAGAGAAAGAACGGTGATATCTTTCCAAGTCAGGATGATGAGCAACTTGGAGGGGAATTTCCAGGTGGTGGTGTTCCCATCTATCTGCTGCCCCTGTCCTTCTGGATGGTAGTGGTTGTGGGTTTGGAAGCTGCTGTCCAAGGAGAATTGGTGAATTCCTGCAGTGAATCTTGCAGCTGGGACACACTGCTGCCTCTGTATGTCAGTAATGGAGGGACAGAATGTCTGTGGATGTGGTGCTAATCAAGCTTCTCAAGTGTTGTGGGAGCTGCACTGATCCAGGCAAGTGGGGAGTATTCCATCCCACTCCTGACTTGTGCCTTGTAGATGGTGGACAGGCTTTGCGGAGTCAGGGGTGAGTTACTCACTGCAGGATTCCTAGCCTCTGATCTGGTCTAGCCACAGTATTTGTATGGCTTGTCCACTTCAGTTTCTGGTCAATGGTAGCCCCAAGCTGTTGATAGTGGGGGATTCAGCAATGGTTATGCCATTGAATATCAAAGGATTAGATTCTCTCTAGTTGGAGATTGTCATTGTCTGGCACTTGTATGGCGTGAATGTTACTTGCCACTTGTAAGTCAGCCCAAGCCTGGATATTGTCCAGGTCTTGCTGCATTTGGACATGGACTGCTTCAGTAACTGAGGAATTGTGAATGTTGCAGAACATGATGGAAGGAAGGTCATTGATGAAGCAGCTGAAGGTGGTTGGGTCTAGGACACTACCCTGAGGAACTCTTGCAGTGATGTCCTGGATTGACCTCCAACAATCACAATCATCTTCCTTTGTGCTAGGTATGACTTCAGCCAGCAGAGAGTTTCCCCTGATTCCCACTGACTCCAGTTTTGCTAGGGCCACACTCAGTCAAATGCTTTCTTGATGTCAAGGGCAGTCACTCTCACCTCATCTCTGGAGTTCAGCTTTTTTGTCAGCTCTGATTGAACCAAGGCTGGAATGAGGTCAGGAGTTGAGTGACCCTGCAGAACCCAAACTGAGTGTCATTGAGCAGGTTATTGCTGAACAAGAGCCACTTGATAGCACTGTCGATGACCCCTTCCATCACTTTACTGATGATCGAGGGTATACTGATGGGGCGGTAATTGACCAGGGTGGATTTGTCTTGCTTGTCATGCACAGAACATACCTGGGCAATTTGCCACATAGCCGGGTAGATGCCAGTGTTTTAGTTGTACTCGAACAGCTTGGCTAGGGGCGCGGCAAGTTCTGGAGCACAAATCTTCAGTACTATTGTCGGAATATTGTCAATGTCCATACTCTTTGCAGTATCCAGTGCCTTCAGCCATTTCTTGATAACCCATAAAGTGAATCGAATTGGCTAAAGACTGGCATCTGGGGTTAAATCTCCAACTTCTGCAGTTCTGATGAAAGGTCATTATCCTGAGATATTAACACTGTTTGTCTCTCTTTGGACGCTGTCTGACCTGCTGAGTGTTTTGAGCATTCTCTGTTTTTTTTTTGAAATCATAGACCTTTCCCTCTTGTTCTTTCTCTCTGACGGGGGAGATTTGAGGAATTTGCAATTTTGGAATAAACTGGAGCACAAGCAGCCACCAGGTTGAGTTTAAAAGCAAAATGCTGCAGGTGCTGAAAATCTGAAATGAAAACAGAAGGTGCAGGTCTGGCAGCATCTGTGTACAGAGAAACAGAGGTAACGGATGGAATCGCCCCAGATTTGCACTAAGTAAGGTAGCGGGCGGGTAAAATGTCAGTTTAATTGTGCATTCCTGGGAAACACACCGTTTCCATGGCAGAAGCAGCTCATTCGCCCATCACACCATCACCCCACAGCTTCATCACCCCAGGCGCTTTATTTAAAGTGCAGCCTCTCAGTGCTTCCAGCCCACGACTGCTGCATGGAAGACCTGGCTCTGAAAGTGTTAGATCCTAGTCGCCAGTTTGTTGGATCCTGTTCGCACGCTTGTTAGAAGCGGTGGCCGATTTGGTACTGATGGTAGAGTTGAGTAGCAGACACTTCACAGCTAGAAACTCTGGGTAGAATCTTCCCTTTGGCGTGTGAGGGTGGGCCCCACAAGCCGACGCGTAAGATGACGCGGGGTGACATCGAGCGTGCGTTGTTCCGATCTTCAGTTCGGCGGGCGCGCACTGGAGTCGGCTGCGCACCCTCCAGACTGTCAAAGGCCTGTTAAGGCCATTAATGAACTAATTAAAATGCTTGTCAGGCCTGCCCGTCTAACCTTAAGGGTTGGCGGGAGGGGCAGGCGAAGGGCCCAGGCGGCCTTCGCATTTATCATGGGACCTCATCCACGGGCGGGACGAGGCTTCATGAAGGGTTTATCAATTCAGTAACATGTTTTATGAAAGTTTATAAACACGCCCTAGCTCGTGTGACAATGTCACACGTCTAAATAAGCTTTATTTTTTATTTTTCCCATCTTTATGGCTGAACTTAATCTCCCTGAGACACCGGAGCTGCCTCAGGGAGATTACTGCGCTCTTTCGTGCGCATGTGCGAAAGAACGCAGGCCCCGACTCTCCCTCCTCCCCCCTCCTCCGCCCGCACAGGTAGCGCAGAGCACTTCCAGGTGTGCATCATGCCAGGCGGGCCTTAATTGGCCTGCCAACATAAAATGGCAGTGCACAGCCCATCGCGGGTGGCGATCGTCTCCATGTCCGCCCATGCCCACCCCTGACTGGCCCATTCGACGGGGCGAAAATTCTCCCCTCTGTGTTTATTTGCAAAGGTACTCAGTAAGCCATTCTTCTTAAAGGCACATTGCACATCAAATTACCTCATCCCTCCCTCTTTAATCAGAAATACATTTTATACTTACGATAACAATTTTCTCAAAATAGTAAAACATTTACACTGTTGTGTCATTTACCAATTCAATCTTTCTGGGGGATTCTTTCTGTGCATAGAGCACCTCAGCATCTACAACTTCAGATGCCTTGTCAGGAACCTCCTTTTCCAGAGTTGCCTGAACATCAAGTGTTTTGGTGGGCGTCTGCAGATCTGTGTCTATAGACCCGAGATCTAGCTAGGTGCAGACCAATGATGGCTCGCTGTGTCTCTTCAGCAGCATGTGTGGGAGCCCTAGCCGCTCCTTCTTCCCGAAGGTGCTGCTCTTCCCTCTGTGCAGCCAAGCGCCTCTGTCGCTCTCTTCTCCATTGTCTCATCTCTCTGTAAGCCACAAGGCGTACAGCTAGTTCACCAGGCTTCATGGTCCTGATGTACTCCTGCAAGATGGAAGACAGAGACGCGTGGGTTAGCTTGGGTGCATTAAGAACCTCTCTTGGTTAAGCCTGAAGGCCCCTTACCACATCCCGGGGAGTGATGGCTAGAGATTAGTGCACTGCATGGCTGCCCAAAACTCTACCCTCCTCTACCTCACCGACCAATTGGCAGCAGCTTTGCCCATTGGACTGCATGCTGTGTGCCCTCAGCTCTGAGTCAGGCATGATCTTAACCCACGCTGCAAGGCTGCACTGTTATCTTGAACCATGGGGGAGACTGGTCCAAACCGGGATGATGACATTGTACAGGACTGTGAGCGCCTCCAGCAATGACTGCTCCATGGCCAGCTTTCGCAAGGAGATTGCTCAACGTGCCCAGTCGTTCAACTGTTCTGCAGTCCACTAAAATGCTCATTAGTTTGCATTTTGTGCCTGAGAGGTGAAAAGCTCTGGAGCACTTGGTGGTAATTTCAGGCCTCTGCTTTGCTTGGGTGGGCAGATAAGCTAGAGGCCCGACTCCAAGCATGTCAATGTGGCCACACCTAGACCATCTCAGTTGCTGAGGAATGGTCACTCTACACAAGGTCACTTCCCTCCCCTCACTCAGCACATGCTTTTTTACTACCTTCAACAGCAGGGCAGCCCCCGACCCCAAAGTTGCCTCAACAGCAGGGCAGTCCTTCCCCCTCCACGCCTCCAATGCACCTCAACCTTGAAGTCCGACAGTCAACCTGGGCAAGCGCTGCGCAGCATTGCTGTTTACTCGCCTCCGAGTTTTCCCGAGTTCCCCTCAAACTGCAGCCCGCCAAGTTCGCGCCTTGTATATGCTGTTGTGAAACACGTGGGCGTGATTGCACTCTGATGTTGACGGATGACCCTGAGTGGGGTTATGATTCCGGTGGATAATGGAATGCAGATACATTACAATGAGGTTTCTGACGGCGGCGAACCATCTCCCGCCAGCGATGTCGTGAAACTGATTTTTGGCCTTGTCACCATATTGTCCACTCAGGCGCTGAGCGTGCCCAACGCCAGTGGGTACGAATGATCCCACCCAACGTTTCTAGTCCGTATGACTCTTCGTCAGAGCTCTTTTAACTCTGTTTCGCTCTCCACAGATGCTGCCAGACCTGCTGAGTTTTTCCAGCATTTTCTGTTTTTATTCTATGTTGGGTTTAGTTTATTGACACAGGGATGGCTCAGCTCAGAAACTGGCAGATGATTCCATGACATTTGAAAATTTCTGTAAAATAGAATTAAACGTTATTAATCGCAATGCCATCTGTTGTTCCGTCTGTGTGTACTTATGGCATTTTTTAAAACAAATTAGATAGCACCTGCCTTTGCCCTTTTACTGGTATTAAATCTTATCTATTTCTCAATGTCTGTGTTACAGAGAATTACATAGCATGTTCAGCACGTTAACAGGTCATTTGGCTTAACTAGTCCATGCTGATATAAAAGCTCCACACTAGCCTCCCCTCACCCCTCTTCATCTTGCTCTATCAGAATAACCTTTTATTTATTTCTTCCTCATGTGTTTTTCTAGCGTTCCTTTAAATGCACCTATGATATTTGCTTCAACTCCCCATTTTGGTAGCGAGCTGTACGTTCCAACTGGGTTTAGATGTTTCTCCTGAATTCATTATTAGACGTATTATTGATTAGTGATTATCTTTGAGGGTTCTGGATAGACAGCCAGCGTGTGGCTCAAAATAACACCATGAGTTTCAGCACTCACTCTGGCTGAGGTAGGCTTGGGGCCTGCTTCCTCACCCTGTGTTGTAGCAAAATCACAGCATAAGCCACTGTTTGGCAACTCTCAGATAATCAAGGATGCTACCTGGAGAAGGAACTACCTTATATTTCTGAATTATAGTTTTGTGCCTCCCACCCCCCCAACCCCCGTTGGATCCTGATCACCAATTTGTTGGGACTTATAAGATCCGGCTTGCACACTTGTTTTGGGGTGGTCGAGTTGGTGCAATAGGCAGAGTAGGTCAGCAGACAGTTCTTAGGTGGAACACGTTCTGTTTATTTACAAAAGTATTCAGCAGTTACGCTTGTGTGCTTTCAACTCAAACCCTGTCTCTACACTACAGACTCTAACTATAGACTATTGACTACTAGGGGAGGCGGTGGCATGATGGTATTTTCACTGGACTAGTATTCTAGAGACACCGGGTAATGCTCTGGGGACCTGGGTTTGAATCCCACCATGGCAAATGTGAAAATTAAACTCAATAAAAATCTGGAATTAAGAGTCTGATGATGACCATGAAACCATTGACGTTAAAAACCCATTTGGTTCACTAATGCCCTTTAGGGAAGGAAATCTGTTGCCCTTACCTGGTCTGGCCTACATGTGACTCCAGACCCACAGCAATGTGGTTGACTCTTAAATTCCCTGTAGACAAGGGCAGTTAGGGATGGGCCATAAATGCTGGTCTAGCCAGTGATGTCCACAACCCATGAACAAATTAAAAAAAGACTACTGAGGTAATGTGCGCTACTCCTCTATTGGATACTAAGATCGTGCGATCTTCCATTATAACTTTCTTCTTAAAGGTACATTACACATCAGGTTACCACAATTGGATACATCGTCTCTCCATCTAGCCCATCAAATCCCTCATCATTTTAAAGACTTCCATCAGCTCACCTCTCAGCCTTCACTTTTCTAGAGAAAAAAGCCCCGGTCTGTTCAGTCTTTCCTGATAGGTATAAGCTCTTGTTCTGTTCATTTTATTTTGCACTTTCTCCACGCCGCTATATTCTTTTTATAATATGGAGACCTGAACAGTTCACAGTGCTCCAAGTGTGGTCTAATTAAAGCTCTTGACAGCTGGTTCGACATAACTTCTCAGCTTTTCAATTCTACTTTCTAGAAAGAACCCCTGTAAGCTCTTAGTATCACTGAAGTTGCAGATTTATTTTCCCAATTTATTTTTAATGCAAAAAAACTCTAATTTTTCCCACCTTGTTAGCTGTGTGTCATGCCTCACTGTAACCTTTGCCAAGTGGCTCAATTTATTTTACACGAGTTTCTGTGTCATTTTCAATTGAAGGTCTAGCTGTGAGACAGAAAGCATGTGCCAACAATTCTCTGCTGGAGACAATAGAATTGCAGAAGTATGTGATTAAAAAGTTACACACTGTTTTATAACTACCAATGTCTCCTGGGATACATTGTGTCTGTGCTTCAACTGTACCTTTCTTGTCTACCTGATTGTGCTGATAATTCACATCTTAAATGGAACAGGAAAACCATTTCCAGCTTTAATTGTTTTCTGTTAATTATTCCACGCAGACTTCTAAAAAAAAACCTTTATGAAGACAAATGACCAGACCACTTAATTAACGCGACACCTGGGGAATGAAACCCAAAAGAATTAAATACATTGTGGAAACTGGAAAATGCTTTCATCTCTTGGTTTATGGACCATGCATTATTGCCACTTATTTAAAGTTGTGAACCAGAAATGAAATTTGAACAACAGTTTATTTCCAAATTATTTTCTTGTAAGTTATGAAGTGAGGTTAAAGTTGTAGCTTAGATAATGTCGCTCTTCAGGTAGTGAAACATTGCATACAAGCAAACTTATTGCCTATCTCTAATTGCCTCCAAGTCATTATGTGGCAAACAATGAAGAGGCTAGTAATGAATTTCAGGAGGACATAGACAGAGGGCTGAACCAGGTTAACGCACGGCAGATGAAATTTAACATAGCGAAGTGCAATGATGCATTTTGCAGAAAAAAAATGAAGTGGTCCAATTGGTATCTTCCTGCAGTCTACAGCTTTCTATACAATGCTACACTTACGCGCCATCCACATAATATAATTAAGGAATTTTAATGCAGCTAAGGCCAGCATCATTGTTAAAGGTACTGGAACCTGGCCATTGTAACCATGACTGGTTCCTCTTGAGGGGAGTGTTATGACTGATGCAGTTGGTAAAGCGAAGTTAATAAAAAATCCCAGAGGGAAGCTTTAAACAACTGTCATAACCTATAATTTTAAGTATTATGTTTGAGATGCAACTCTAAATGCAAGAATCAGACCACCAGCTCTCAAGATTTTATATTAAACTAAAGGAAACATTTTATTAATTTACACAAGTTAAATATATACACATGGCTACAAATTACTACTGTCATAACTCTTAACAAATTCCAAAACTAATCTCCATTGAGGCAACAGTAGCCTATTGGCCAGAAATATGATGTCAGCGTGTGGGGGGCGGGCCCAACATGCCGACGTGTAAAATGATGTGCGATGATGTCAGGCGTGCGTCCTCGAAACCATGGCGATGTTTTGGAGGCGGGTCGTGCTTTGACTTCGGAGGCCATTAATTAACGGGCCAGTTAAGGCCCTCGAGGCGGCGATTGACTGCGATTTCTAGCAGCCTGTGTGATTTTCAGGGCACCGCATGGGCGCAATGGGCAGGCCACATTTTCAAAAGCCTCATCCACGGGTGGGATACGAGGGATGAGTGGGCTCGCTAATGCGAGTTGTTAGTGATTTACTTTTTAAACTTACTGCTGTTTGCTTTGACAGAAATAATGGGCTTCAAGTTCAGGGCTCTGGAGGAATCATAACACCTGGGGCCTTGCAGGTACCAGGCAGCTTTCCCTTAACCTGGGAATGGGGATTGTGCTCTCTACTGGAGGTGCCTCCTCCGAAGAGGAAGAGAGGGCCAGAAGGGGGAGGAGGCCAGGAGCGCATACTCAGCCTGCAGGGGAGCCACCTTTGGGAGGTCAGAGGCAGGCACAAGGAGTGCAGGGCCAATAGGAAGTGCAAGGCGGAATGGGACGCAGAAGATGCCACTATCCTGCTGCCAGGGTTTACATGCAACGATGCAGCTACCTCAATATATATGAGGTGCAATGCCGAAGGAAGCACCGTCTCTCAGGGGACACAGTGACATCCATCTCTGAGATCAGCTCCAACTGTGTGGGTGGACACTCCGTGCCAGTGGCGCTGAAGGTCACAGTTGCCCTCAACTTCTATGCCTCCGGCTCTTTCCAGGGTTTGGTGGGTGACCTTTATGGAGCCTCCCAGTCAGCTGTCCACTGTTGCTCTGTTCAGGTGTACATTGACTTTCTTTCATTACCTCTTGGATGAGGCCAGCCAGGCTGAGTGAGCCAGAGGCTTCGCAGCCATTGCTGGCTTCCCCCACATCCAGGGTGCTATAGACTGTACACATGTGGCCATCAAGGCACCAGCAGGTGTGCCCGGTGCCTTCATCAACAGGAAGGGCTTCCACTCCATGAACGTGCAGGTAGTGTGTGATCACAGGTTGCTGATTCTACAAGTCTGTGCAAGGTACCCAGGCAGCTCCCACGATGCCTACATCCTCAGACACTCCCAGGTGCCGGGGCTCTTCAGTGCTCCAGCCCGGCTGGATGGTTGGCTGCTGGGTGACAAGGTCTAACCCCTCAGAAGGTGGCTCATGACGACTCCCCGCCATCCAAGAACAGAAGCTGAGCAGCGTTACAATTGGAGACACGGCACCACAAGGGCTATGGTGGAGAGAACAATCGGTCTTCTCAAGATGCGCTTCTGATGCCTGGACCGCTCAGAGGGCGCACTCCAGTACCCCCCAGATCATGTATCACTGATAGTGGTTGCATGCTGCACTCTCCACAATCTGGCGCTGGAAAAGGGGGAACGCAGTGGAGGAAGAAGATGTTGACACAGCTGCTCTGGCAGCAGACGATGAGTCCAGAAGTGGGTCCGAGGCTGAGCATGCTCAGGAGAACACTGAGGGGATAGACGCTGACCCAGGCAACCTCTAGGGGGGCAGGGACACCCAGGAGGCTTTAATCCAACGTTCCTTCAGCTACCCCACCAAATATGAATCACTACCACATGCCAGGGCTGCAGGCTCCATACTCGATACCTGAGAGCAACATCTGCCTGGTTAGGAACATTAACTATGTGCCTTGTCAATAAAACTCAAAGACAAACAAGCCCCTCATAACATCATGTGTTCCCTTTCACCTTCAGAATGAACGAGGCACCCAGAGGCTTGCTGGGCACCAAAACATTTAATGATTGCATACAGAAATGAAAGGACATTAAAAGATGTTGAACTGTACACCTACTGAAGAGCTACTGATCGGGGGGAGGCAAAGGAAAACCACTAGTGATAAGGCCGTGGTGTGCCTAAGGTGACTTATGTTTATGTTTATGAGTGCTACACCTCGATGCTCCCTCCTCACTGGCACTATCATTGGAGCCAGCCTGCCCACTCTGCTGTCCTGTTGGCCTTGATGACCTTGGCGGGCATCCTCTGGCCTGTGGAGCCTGTGTTGGACCCGCCTGGGAGAGAGCGGCTAGTGGCACAGCTGACATCTCCCCAGTCTCTGTGGCCTGATCAGATGCCACGGTCACTGGCAGAGGGGCAGAGGAGCTGCTGCCCTCACCCAGAGTGCCCTGAGAGGAGCTCGCAGAGATGAAATGCAGCTTGTGCGCCAATGTGAGGTCACTTCGGACTCCCCTGCTCACTGTTGATGGACGGGCGCCTAGCTGGGATACTGGATCCCTCATCCATCTCCCACCCTGTCACTGACCACCTGAGGTCAATGCCGCTGTCAGGGCTTGCAAGTCTGAGTGCGTCCCCGGGAAGTCCTGATCGTTCTCCTGGAGGAGGCTCTCCACGAGAGTCGCCACACTCCCCATAGAGGAGGCATTGGGCTCGGCCATGAGGGTCAATGCATTGCTCATGTTCTGCATGGACTCCTTCATCACCGGCACCATGGCACACATTCCCTCATGTATCTCCACCAGATCCTCTCACACACCCACTGGACTTCCAGCATCTGCTGCCTCAGGGATGACTCCAAAGGCTCACCATCAGCCACTGACTGAGCATGTTCCTGCTCCCCCACAGTCCTCCGACTGCCAGCGCCCTGGGCACTCTCTGCCTCCGCCTGCATCTCAAGCGAGTGTGAAATGCCCTCACCGCTGTGCGTCGAGACTCTAGCCGATGATCTTATCCCCTCCGAGGTGCTGGTATCTGCGCTGGTGCCTACCTGGCTGAGAAGGTGTGACGCTGGTGAGTTTAATTGTTCTGGGCCCTCATGGGTCAGTGGTGGTCCCTCTGCCTCTTGAGTGTGGGCCTGCTCCGGACAGGCTGATTTATTTACTTAATTAGTACAAGTCGTGACACTTGTTAATGTGTATGCCTGGCACCCGGATCAGGATGCACTCCTCCTTCCATTGTCAATGGGCAACCCATGTTGAATGCTGAAATCAATATCCAGTCAATAGTGGAATGGTGGCACTGACAGACATTGTGACCTCAGGGCGCAGCACCCTTACCTCCCAGTGGCACCCCAACCTCACCGTGGCCGGTTGACCTGGGCGCATGGCGCATCTCCAACTCAAGGGCCTCCTGCTCGTACCCGGTGAGTATGACCAGCTGCTCCTGCCCTCTGCCAGTCCGCTCTCACTCGGCATTGTTACGCGCACTCACCTCCTGAAAGGATAGAGGAGCATCAATTAGTCCACCCTGTACCTGGACTGCCACTCCACATGCAGCGGGCACAGAAGGCAGCTCACCACCACCACCTCAGGGGTAACTGGGGATGGGCAGTAAATGCTGGCCCACCCAGCGAAGGCCACATGCTGTGGACGAGTCAATGTGCAGGCACATAATTCGGGGTTGGGGGAGGGAGGCAGGACTAACTGCTGTGCTGAGCGACCCTTCCCAACAGGGTACTCGCCCTGCCCTTCGCAAGAGGTCACTGAACCTCTTGCGGCACTGCACCCAGGTGTGTCTCACCACCTCGTGGGAGCTGACCCGCACTGCCACCTCCCCTCAGGCACATTTCATCATGTGGTGGTGGTGGGTGCAGGGGGGGGGGCTCCTCCTCTTGTCCCTTGGAACGAGGGTATCACGGCATGGTGCCACCTCCTCGAGGAGGGCAGCGAGGCGCTCATCCGAGAATCTCGGGGCAAGCGGCCCCGCTGACCTGCCCTCCTGCCTGGCCTGCTGTCCGAGGACGCTGTCCGACATTCTGCTCTGCGCCATGGGCCGCAGCCTCTAGCAGGCCGCCTGATCGCCATTGGACCTGGCGGTCATGTGACTCCCGCCGCCATCCGTCCCCTTCCAGCTGTCCTTGGGAGCCGCGATTCACGCCAGGGCGGGCCTTCACTGGCACCCCCCACCTAAAATGGTGGTGCGCAGCTGATCGCGGGTGACAACTGGCTTCGTGCCCGCCCGTGCCCGCTCTGGCACAGCTCGCCTGCCGCCTGAAAGATTCAGGCCACAGGCTTAACCAGACACCAGGCAAAGCACTTTCACCTTACGAATTCAAAGTGAGGTTTGTGTCACTTTGGTTCCTGTGGAGCCAGTTGGAGGATTGCCGCTGCCTTTTGCTCTCACGTTGCCTCTGGTCGGCACACCCGAAAACTACTGAAGTTATACCTACCAGCCCCATTGAATGCTAATTCTCATCGTATCAACAACCTCTGAATTAAACCTCTCTAACATTAAAACCCCTTTCACAGCAATTTTATTTGTAATATAAACATATTGCTTGGTAGCTGCTAGAAAGGCATCAATTTTCACCCCACTTCTTGAATACTCCATTCAAAAAATGCAAATACACGTTATCTCTCTCACATAACAAGACTAGTACACATCGAAGCAGCCAGACTAGCTGGCTTTAATCCAGTTAAGGCACACCCACAGACTAAACCTCTATTTTGAAAGAAAATTATTTTCCAAAATACTATCTACGTTAGTAGCTTCATGACAGGGAGGAATGGGTCATTCAAACCTTTCTCAACCTCAGAGCCAAGAGCTGTTACCTGGTTGCCTCGAAACAGCAGGAGGATTGTTTGAACTGATTGTGAGAGCTGATCATTCTCATCTGAGCTATTTTTCTGTGGAATGACTGTTTTGTTTCAACCAGCACGAGTGGATCATACTCGTCTGGACTATGCATCAAATAAACTGAGATGTTCACCACTGGACATCGGAACTGCAGGGACAACAGGAAATATGTTTGAGTTGAGTCATTACAAGAAGAAGAGCATATCAGAGTGTGGCTGCTACAGTCGGAAGAAGGGTCAGCACTGGTCACCTTGAATCAGGACCTACAATCAACACCAGACAGACCAGCCGCTTTGGGGATTGTGAGTGCTTTAGCTAAATTGTAGTGATACTGGTTTGAGGGTTTTGGAAGGCTTTGGGACAAAGGCATGGTGCTTTTGTCTGTATTTTGACAGATTTTAGCACATCGTAGTGACTTCATTTGGCTAAAGGGAGACAGTTGGTCAACTCACAGAAGGGCTCAGCGAGGAATTGAAGGTGCTCAGTTCAGCTAGCCGCAGGAGGATTTGAACTGGGGTATTTGCCTCAATTTTGGGGAACTTTTTGTACAAGGTCTGTTTATTTTTTGTGAGCTTGCTGCCTGTCAATCAAAGTCCAGGGTGTTTTGTACTGGGGAGGGGTGGGTGGGGGGTGGTTTTCTGTGTCATTTCAACATATCGTAGAGGTATCTGAACTAGGGATATCAGCGGGTAGAATAAAACAACACATTTATGGTTGAGCCAAGCCCTGTGCCTCAGTACTTTTGCTCTTTATAGATCCTCAGGTCCGAGAACTGTTTGTGAGGTGGGAATCTCTTACGCACTTCATTGTGACGGAGGCCAGCATTTTACCTTCAGGGTGGGGGTGCGTGCCTGACACGGCCGAATGTAATATGGATGCGCGATGACTGTGCATCCTGGCGTCATCGCGCACTGCCACAATATTTTGTTTGGCGGGCACCCGCCGGAGTTGGCTGTGGACCTGCCGGTAATTGAAAGGCCTATTAAGGCCATTAACCAGGTAATTAAGTTGCCTGTCCAGCCTGACGGTCAGTGGGGCAGGCGAACAGGCCAAGCGGCCTTTTGCATTTTTTTTTAGGAAACCTCATCCACGGGTGGGACGTGTTTCCCTAAAGCAAATACAAATTTAAAAAAAAACCCTCTTATTTTGAGGTTAAAAAACATGCCCCATCTCCGTGTGACACGGTCACCTGAGGGGACGTGATTCGTTACATTTGTATTGTATTTATTAAATTTTTTTTTTTAACGAAGCGCTTCAGTCTCCCCGAGGCGGCTCCATGCCACGGGGGTTTGAAGGGGTCTTTAAGGGGCATGCGTGAACTGTGCACCAGGCCCCGCTCTCCCTCCCCCACCCCCCATCCCCCCCTGTCCACACGGGCAGTGCTGCCGCTTGAGATTCACGCAGGCCGGGCCTTAAATTGGCCTGCCTGCTGAAATCGTGGAGCGGTGCCGATCGCGGGCGGCGACCGGCTTCCCGACCGCCCCCGCCTGACCCCCGCCTGACCCCACCTGACCCGCCGAGCCTGCCCGACAAGGGACATTTCTGGCCAGGATTGCAACGTGAACAGACCCGCTGTCTAATGCTTCTGTGAACGTGATTCTTCACGGCCACTCTAAGCAGGGGTGCTGAAGAACAAATCAACCATAAGCGGCTTATTAATTCCACAAAGCTGCTGTTACAAATTAATTCCTTGTGTTTCTCTGATGGAAACCACTCACCATATTGAAGTCATCCCTGGTTATTGTCACTTTTGGTTAATATGATTTTTGGTGACAAACTGAGACAGATCACAGTAAATCTTTGCAGCATCATCTACTTAAACCCACAGGAACAGAAGCAAGGCTTCTTTTCTTCTGCAAAAAGATTTAAATCTAGTTATCAGGGTCATCCTCTGGTACATTGCATTATGTATTACCTTTCTTTTAGCTATGCATAATTCATAATGTTGCTTAAAAACATCAGCATTGTAAATTAATGTAGCGGCATTAGCAAATAAATTTAAGCTTTTACCCTGTTACCCTGTGGATTTATTCTCAACATGCTTCACTGTCGGATTCACTCCGTTCAAAGCGTTGATATTATGCACATGGACGTAATACACTCCAGAAAGGCAAGAGTATCCACGACCAACCAATACCATGAGAATTGAACGCAGTTTACCTGAACGAGTTCTTAAGTGTGCATCATATCACAGGATCGAAATGACAGAATTGTTACTGTGCAACAGGAGGCCATTCAGCCCATCGTGTCTCCACTGACTCTCCAAATGAGCGTCATGACTTTGCCATTCTCCCGTTTTTTTCCCCCCCGTACCCTTGCACTCTCTTTCCATTCAAATAATCATTGAATGCCTCGGTGGAACCTGCCTCCACCATACTGCCAGGTAGTGCATTCCAGACCCAAACTGCTTGCTGTGTGAAAAAGTATTTTTCTCATGTCACACTTGCTCCTTTCGCAAATCACTTTAAATCTGTGCCCTCTCGTTCTTGATCCTTTTATGAGCGGGAACAGTTTCTCCCTCTCTACCCTGTCCAGCCCCCTCATGTTTTAAACACCTCTATCAAATCTCCTCTTAGCCTCCTCTCCAAGGGGAACAGTCCCAACCTCTCCAATTTATATCAGAACTCAAGTGTCTCAGCCCTGGAACCATTCTTGTAAACCTCTTCTGCACTCTCTCCAATGTGTTCAAATCCTTCCTATAGTGTGGCACCCAGAACTGTACACAATATTCCAGCTGAAATCTACCTAGTGTCTTATATAAGCTCAGCATAACCTCCCTGATCTTGTACTCTATTCCCCTATTAATAAAGCCTACGATACTGTCTGCTTTATTAACTGCTCTCTCCACCTGTCCTGCCACCATCAATGATCTATGCACATATACACCCAGTTCCCTCTACTCCTGCGCACCCTTAAGAACTGCACCCCTTATTTTATGTTATCTCTTCATGTTCCTCCTACCAAAAAGAATCATCGGAAACCTTTAATGGAATGATGGCTGGTTAACCTAAAATGCTTTACAGCCATGAGATAGATTAATGCAAAAAATATTTTCCATATGAAATATGAAATTGTACACCTAGAACCAGTTTAATTATGAATGAAGGTTTCCGATCTTTCTCGTGGATAAGAATCGGCCTTGTCAAAAAGGCTGAACTTTGCAACAGGAATAATGGTGGGGCCATCAGCGCTCATTCTTATTAAGGAATAAATCAGACAGCAACTTCCACACAAGTACCTGCACAGTTTAATTAGGAATTCTACAAATTTGCTACACTGGCATCTTGCTGAGAGACTCAGCATTCAAAAATAAGAAGGACATGAATTTTGTTTTATTCATTCATTGGATGTGGGTGTCACTGGCTAGGCCAGAACTTAGTGCTCATCCGTAATTGCCCTTGAGAAGGTGTTGGTGAGCTGCCTTCTTGAACTGCTGTAGTCCATGTGGTGTAGGTAACCCCTAGCTGTTAGGAAGGGAGTTCCAGGATTTTTGACCCAATGACAGTGAAGGAATGGTGATATATTTTCAAGTCAGGACGGTGAGTAACTTGGAGGAGAATTTCCAGGTGGTGGTGTTCCCATGTGTATACTGCCCCTGCCCTTCTAGATGACAGCAGTCGTGGGTTTGGAAGGTGCTGTCTAAGGAGGTGAGTTCCTGCAGTGCATCTTGTAGATGGCTCACACTGCTGCCACTGTCCGTTAGTAGTGTTTGTGAATAGGGTGCCAATCAAATGGGCTGCTTTGTTCTAGATGGTGTCAAGCTTCTTGGGTATTGTTGTTGAAGTCACAGCCTTCACCCACTAGATAGCCAGTAAAAATGCTGGAATAAATTAAAATGGGTTTATTCAGGTGTAAGGGAATTTTAACATCATAATAAGTCTCAATTACCTCTGGCACTGAGACTGTAATTTTACAAGTTTGGAATCTCATTCCTCTGGGATTTAATTGTCGTTGGATATTTAAAATAAAAATAAAATTAGTGCACCAACTGTTGAGTGGTTTAGCAACATCCCTTCCTGCCAGACAGAAACAGCTCGGGTCTCCTCCTCACTTGCAGTTACTTTTAAATTGCAGGTATGGTGATGAAATCAGGCCACAACTTAGGAACTTTAACTGCTAGAAGAGCTGTATGTTAGTAGATTAGTTACTTTATAAGCATTAGCTGTGGAAACACATTGTGGCAGAGACCGGACACCAAACATTGCCCCCACGTTGAAACAATGAAAGGTGGATGATCTGATTCTTGTGCAGGTTTACATTGAAAATTGACCCATTAATTATACAAAATGAAAAAAAAAATGTGCTTTACATTTAAAAAAAAATAGACCAAGTTAAAATAGAATTGAGTATTGCACACAGTTATTGAGAGATGTATGTAAATGCAGAAAATGCTAAGTTTAGATATTTACTTCACTGGTCTAGACCGATCGATGTGTAAATTATTGAGAAAGCAATTTATGTTAAAGCAAGTTTAAGGTTGGAGATGATATGGTGCCACATACTGTTTATCTGCCTGTATGTATGTTTTTTTTTTAATTATTCATTCACAGAATGTGGACATTCCTGGCAAAACCATCATTTATTGCCCATGCTTAATTTCCCTTGAGAACGTGATGGCAAGTCACCTCTTTGAGTGACTGAGAGGCTTCCTGGACCATTTCAGAAGGCAGTTAAGAGTCAACCCCACTTTTGACGATCTTGAAATGAGTTGAGCAACTCATTGTACTTAGTTGCTGTTAGGATTGCCCTTTTTAAAATGCATTCACTGGATCTGGAAAAGTTAACGAAAAGAAAAAAAAAACAACCAAAATATATATATATATATTTTAAGGCCAGAAATTTCGGGTCAGCGTGCAGGATGTGGGCCTCGTTTGCCGATGTGTAAAATGACGCGCGGTGATATCGGGTGTGTATCCCCACATCACCACGCATCATTCAAACCTTCAGCACTGGAGATGGCTGCGTACCCGCCGAACAGTCAAAGTCTTATTAAGGCCATTTAAAAACTAATTTAAGTAATTAACTGAGTTGCCCGTCCAACCTTAAGGTTGGCGGGGGTGGGGGGGGGGGGGGGGGGGGCAGGTGAAGAGCCCAGGTGGCGGGATGAGGTTTCATGAAGTGTTTATAGGTTGAATAAAACTCTTTATTACAGTTCATTGACAGGTCCCAGCTCATGTGACACTGTCACATGAGGGGACAGGTCTTAAAATTTTTAAGTTTTCTTTATTAAAATTTTTGACAATCAAACTAATCTCCCTGAGGCAGCTCCGTGCCTCAAGGAGATTGCTGCGCTCCTTCAAGCACATGCACAGGCCCTGACTCAGTCCCCCCCACCCCCCACCCGCACAGGGAGCGCTTAGCTTCCTAAATGTTGGATATACTGATGTACGATGCCAGTTTATTTCCCAGTCATGATTGAACACAGAGCAGTAAGTTTTGAACAATTTTCTGCTTGGTCAATTATCCTCTCCACAATGCAAACTATTGTATCATTGGTGTTTCAAAGAACTGTTCTTTGAAACCAAGAATAGCTCAAACCATGAAACGCTCAATGGTAAGTAGCTGATGCTTTTGCAATCAGTGAGGCAGTTAGGTGTGTGTGGAGTTAGTGGCATAGTGGTATTGTCATTAGACAGGTAATCTGGAAACCCAGAGATGATGCTCTGGGTTTGAATCCCACTATGTCAGACAGTGGAATTTGGATCCAATAAAAATCTGGAATTAGAAGTCTAATGACGACTGTGAAACCATTGCTGATTGTCATGAAAAGTCCATTTGGTTCACTAATGTTGATTCGGGAAGGAAATCTGCTATCCTTACCTGGTCTGGCCTACATGTGACTCTGAACACACACAACAATGTGGTTGACTCTTAAATGACCTCTGAACAAGGGCAATTGTTCCCATTAGTGAATATTTTTTTTAAAAAATACAATGGTATAATTATGAATTCCCTGTGAAAGCCAAGTCAAACAAGAGAGAGGAGTTAGAAACTTTTCTTCATGCAAAGCATGGTTGAAATGTGGAATTCTCTCCTGCAAAATACAGTAGGTGCTAGTTCAATCATTTGTTTTTTTTTTGGTTAACCAAGAGTATGAAGTGATATAGAGATCAAGTCAGGGAGCTAAATGACAGATCAGCCATGATTTAATTGAATGGCAGTGGAACAGACTCAAAGGCCTGAATGGCCAACTCCTTTTCCTATGACATACAGTAAAGGAGATCGCTTGGTACAGAGTAGAATATTGCTGAAAAGAGAGGGATGTTGCCAAAGCTTTTTGTCTTGCGCTCATCAGGAAAAACTCAAGAATGCCAAATTTCAAATGATCACAACAATTTAGACTACAGGAAAAAGGTGCTGATTGGTTGGTAATTTGACTCTGATTGGCCAAGGAGTTGCCTCTGCTTTCTTGGCCAATCAGAGTCGACTTGCCAACAAATCAGCATCCATTTCTCCTGTAATGAACATTGTGGTGATTGTTTGAAATTCGCCTTTCTTGAATTTGTCCCGATGAATGCAAGGTGAAAAGTTTTGACAACATGTATCTCTTTTCAGTAATAGTAAAGGAAGTTTTTCAGCTCGAAAGGAGCAGTAGATAATGGCTACTAGGAAATGAAGGGATGCGAAGGAAAGTGTTTCTCTCCAACACCATGAGAATCAGTTGTGTTTTTCTAGTTTCTGTAAGTAAGCTGTCAAATCTCCCCCAGGTCTCTGACTAAGCATTGCACTTTGGACCCTGATGATGTCCGGTAAGTTTCTAGGCTGCTCCCTTGTAAAACTAATTGGATTTGATGGTTGTCTGACTGTTGAATTCCTTTGAAAGTGTATTTAATTGTAGTGAGTGCTGGTGACATCATCAGAGCTATCTTGGGGATAAAGTGTGAGAGGAAATTACATACGTGGTTGATGTCATCTCTGAAACACTTGACACACGGCAATTAATTTTGGCCAACATTATTGCAGCTCCGAGCTGCCAGATTCAAAAGCTTCTCCAAGCCTGTTCGCTCCATGGATTTCGTTAGTGTTCAGTAAATAAAAGGTCAAGTAACCATTTCTGCTAACTAATTTGTCGAGACGATTCTAATGGCGAGACTAGTGTCTGTGTGTTCCCTTTGTGAATGTGCCACTGGAGGAGGGGCATGATGCAGGGGAAGCTTCTGCCTGTCATTGGTATGACCCCGCCTCCAAAGCTGCCTGAATTTCCGGCCCTGATATCATTGGAATGCTCCTGTTAGGCTCCAGTCACTTCAGCTCCACAACCCTCCAAGATGTCTGTGCTCCCCCAATTCTGGCCTCTCACATATCCCCACTTATTATTGCCTTACCATGCCTTCAAGCTGCCTAGACCCTAAGCTCTGGAATTCTCTCCCTAAATGAATCTGCCTCTCTACCTCACTTATGTTCTTTAAGACACTCATTAAATCCTGCTCCTTTGACCAAGTTTCTGGGCACCTGCATTACTATTTCCTTATGCAGTTCAGTGTCAGATTGTTGCCTGATAAAACTGCTTTGAAAGGCCCAGGACTGCTTTACATTTTGCTGTTAGTGTTACATAGGGGCAAATTTGTGATACAAGAAACTTTAGGGGGCAAAAGACTGATGCTGTGATAGAAGCAAGGATTGACATCACATCCACAAACATTCACTCCCTCCACCACCGACGCACAGTAGCAGCAGTGTGTACCATCTACAAGATGCACAGCAGGGACTCACCAAGACTCCTCGGACAGCACCTTCCAAACCCACAATCACTACCATCTAGAAGGACAAGGGCAGCACCTAGATGGAAACACCACCACCTGGAGGTTCCCCTCCAAGCCACTCACCATCCTGACTTGGAAATATATCACCTTTCCTTCACTGCCGCGTGTCAGAGTCCTGGAACTCCCTCCCTAACAGCACTATGGGTGTACCTACACCACATGGACTGCAGTGGTTTAAGAAGGCAGCTCACCATCACCTTCTCGAGGACAGTTAGGGATTGGCAATAAATACTGGCCTAGCCAGAGATGTCCACATCTCTGTTCCCAGGAAAAGAAGACGCACAGGTTACTTTTGTCTTTTTGCCTCGTGCTCAGAATTCTTGGACAGGACAGGCAGAGAATACAAAAGAGGTCATCATCCTCTTTCAATGTATGATGGAAGTTGGATGCCCCAGTCTAATGCTCAGCCGTTTATGTGCAGTGTTCCAAGGCTGAAGTAAGCCAGAGGCCAATCTCCATTGTATAAATTTCACTTGCATTCACCTGTCAATAAATGGGCATTAGATTCTGTGATAAATTTGGTGTACTGGACAGTTTTCCTACTTGAAACAGTTTACTTCATTTACAGAGCTCTTGAAGAAGGTACATGCTTGAAGCAGGTTCATGACTAGAAAGCTCCATCCCTAAGATTAACCGCGCTTAGGGCTGTTTCATCAATACAATCACATTACCCCAAAACCATAGGAAAGGTTTTACTTACAATCACTACATCCCTCCCACTTTAATTTTTTTTTACATTTCTGATTTACAAGAATATCTTAATCCATAACATATACATATACACAGGTCCTGCGATCATAGATTAAATCTCAGAGGTGGTTTTCTAACTCAGTTAGAGAGACATAGCTCTACAACTTGAGATTCTTCCACTGGGTTGATCTGATCAGGAACTGCAGCATCAGGGATATCCTTAGACAATGGCAGTTCAGAATTATTTAATTCAATAGAGACATCAGGTATGTATATTCTAGGTCAATCTGTCACCTCAAGGATTTGACATCAATTACAGGGGGAGTAACTGGTCATTGGAATGTCTCTCTACTCCTTAGATGGTCCACATGTTTCCGAACAATCCGGTCTTCCACTTCTACTTGGTATGACAAAGGACCAGTTTCAGGGACCTTTGTACTCGGAACCCAACGAGGTCCATTTCCAAAACTTTGCATGTAAACTGTCTCTCCCACTGTAAATATTTGAGCTTTGCTATGAATATCATGATTCAGCTTTTGACTACTCTGGTTCTTCTCTACCTTCCCCTCTAAGTTTGGAAATACCAGATTTGACCTTGTACAAAGGCAACGTTTCATCAGTAATTCAGACGGTGTTGAACCCATAGTTTCATGAGGAGTCATGCGATAGTTGAGAAGAAAATATGACATTCGTGTTAGTAAAAATCCTTCAGATAACTTCCTCGTTCCTGTTTTGAAGGTTTGCCCTGCTCTTTCTGCTAACCCACTGGATGAGGGATGATATGGTGCTGTCTTAATATGTTTAATTCCATCTAAACAAGTGATTCTCTGGAATTCCATACTAGTGAAGGCAGAACCGTTATCCGAAACAATGGGTTCTGGGAGGCCATGCGCACTAAAACATTGGTGCAGCTTTTCAATAGTTGCACATAATGTCGGTGATGTCACTTCATACACATCCATCCACTTAGCGCGTCAATGATCAATAAAAACATGGTACCTGAAAATGTGAAAATGGGCCTATATCATCTATATGTAGTCTTAACCCAGGGTCGACCAGGCCACTCCCACGGATGCCTTGGAGCTGAAACAGGAAACTTCTGCTGTTACTGGCACTGGAGACAGAGTTTGACCATTTTTTCTATATCTCTGTCTATACGGGGCCACAGGAGATAGCTTTGTGCAAGCGTCTTCATCTCCGCTATGCCTGGATGCACACTGTGAATCTCTGTCATGTGTGGTTCTCTTCTTTGCGAAGGGAGGATGACTCTTGCTAACCACAACAAGATTCCAACTTGACAAATTAACTCAGATTTATGGGCATAGAATGGTCTTATCTCTTCAAAGACTGGAGCATTTAACCATCCTTGTACACCTGGTCTCAAACTTTTGATAACATTGGATGCCTGTTTGTCTAATTCATTATTTGCTTCACACAGACCGGTGAATAGTGCAGGAAATTCAACACAAGTACAGCTTCTCGTGGCATGTGAGATGCTATCTGGCAAAGGGAGATGACTGAGGGCGTCTGCATTTGCAATATGCACACCCGGACGCTGCATAAAGACATACTCATACGCTGATAAAATCAAAGCCATCATTGAATTCTGGCTGAGGCTATCAGAGAAATTGCTCTATCTTCACTAGATAAACCCATTAGTGGCTTGTGATCTGTCACTATGGTGAAATGTCGACCATGCAAGTATTGATGAAATTTCTTTACTCCAAATGTTATGGAGAAACCTTCTTTTTCAAGTTGTGAAGTAACCCTTCTTGGCTGCAGAGAGAGTTCTGGAGACATAGCCGACCTTTTGTGTTTGATTTCTGTCTTTTCTTCTGTTTGCCACAGAGTTTTGTCTTGTCCTTTATTTTGATTTCACAGTCAGTCAAATTTCTCTAAGTGGCATAATTCTGCATCCAGCTTCTCCTTTAGAGCTTAAGGCTTGGCCTTAAATAACTGGGGTGTTGCCTCCGAATCTACATTTTTCTTTGCTTGTAGGCTTTTTATCTTTCCCAATTTGTCAAAAATATGCCGACGTATTTCCTTAACAGCTCAGAGATTCCTTCTGTTCTAACTTGAAAAATCTCTGACCAGTTGAGTGTAATTTTTTGTAACCAGTCTCAGCCCAGAAGACTAGGTCCTTCACCTGTTACAATGGTCACTGAGAGCGGGGCTGTCTGTTGTCTGTAGTACAGGTAGAATGGCAATGCCTTTTACCTGTATTGCCCCCCACCAACACCCCCCCCCCCCCCGCCCCCACCACCCCAGTTGATGTCATCAACAGAGCCATGGTTTGTTCCAGATTCAGTGGCTGGGTACTTTCACTGCGGTATTTAAATGTCTGTTCTCCCACCACTGTGGTTGATGCTCCTGTGTCTACTTCCATGACTAGATGTTTCCCATTCACTTGAAGGGTGACGGTGACTGGTTCAGTTTTTACCGCTTTGACATTGTATAGGGAATAGATATCGGCATCGGCAGCTTCTGGTTCATTTATATTGTGCACTTCAATTGTCTTGGTCTGCTGCCTGATTGGCTGTCTCAATTTCGCCCAGCATTGCTTTATAACATGCCCTTTTTTGTACAGCAGTGGCATTCTGCCTCCTTAAATCTGTAGGTTTCCGGTACATGGTTACACCCACACCGGTAACACTTTATTTCTGAATCGATGAAGGGATGCTTCCAGGACACCTTTTCATTTTTCGAGCAGTAGAGATTGTCTCCCGTTTTGCTGCTGTCCCTCTGGTTTTCGCACCAAACCCGGCAGCACGTTCCCACCCCAACCGAAGAGCAGCACCATCTTGCACACTTTGCACAGCCTGTGAGTCCCTCGCAGCACTCTCCATCGCTCGTGCTGTTTCCATGGTGCGCTACAAATAGATATTAACTTCAGCGAGTGTACGGCGCTGAATGGTGTCATTGTGTTCGCCGCAAGCCAAACGATCTCGCAACATGTCATTGAGTGCATCTCGTAGTGCTCAGTCAACTTTTTTTTAACTTCACAACGTAAGTTGTGATTGAGTCTCTTGGGGGCTTTTACTCTGGCGTTGAACTTAAATCTCTGCATTATTACCGATGGCTTCGGCTAAAAATCTAACTTCCCCTAGTCTACCGGCTGGTTGGAAGATTTAGAATTGGGCGCGTTCGGGGCTGCCACACCACAGATGGAGTTATATGTTTTGCTCTCAAGGACACTTAAAAGGATGGCTTTCTGCTTTTCCTCCACTGTTATATCATTCGCCGCAGAATGAAAACCTATGTACTGGCTGCAGTCTTTCATGGACAAGTCATAAGGGTTGATTCTGCCAAAGAGTGGCATGACTGGTGAGTTTACCTTTCTTTCTTTCCTTAAGAACTAATGTACTCACATTCACGAGGACGAGGTGCAGTATTGGACCTATTTCACCCTCATCGCCAGTTGTAATAAACTTGATGTACCAGACAGGTTTCTTACTTGAAACAGTTACGCTATTTACAGACCTCTTAAAGGAGCTACATGCTTGAACCAGGTCCACAACTAGAAAGCTCCTAAGATTATCCATGTTTAGGGCTGATTCATCAATACAATCATGTGACCCCTAAAACAGTAGGAAAGCTTTTACTTACAATCGCAACACATTCATAGTCAAAGGGCCTGCCCACTAGGCAATGGAAGTGATAGAAGGTGATATATTTGTCTTTATTCTGTCATGGGATGTAGGCATCATTGGCTAGGCCAGCATTTATTGCCCATCCCTAATTACCCTTGAGAAGGTGGTGGTGATCCACCTTCTTGAACCGCTGCAGTCCATGTGGTGTAGGTACACCCACAGTGCTGTTAGGGAGGGAGTTCCAGGATTTTGACACAGTGACAGTGAAGGAATAGCAATATATTTCCAAGTCAGGATGGTGAGTGACTTGGAGGGGAACTTCCAGGTGGTGGTGTTCCCATGTGCCTGCTGCCCTTGTCCTTCAAGGTGATAGAGGCCATGGGTTTGGAAGGTGCTGTCTAAGGAGCCTTGGTGAGTAGCTGCTTTGCATCTTGTAGTTAGCGTCAGTGGTGTAGGAAGTGAATGTTGAAGATGGCAGATGGGGTGCCAATCAAGCGGGCTACTTTGTCTTGGATGGTGTCAAGCTTCTTGAGTTGGAGCTGCACTCAGCCAGGCAAGTGGAGAGTATTCCATCACACTCCTGACTTGTGCCTTGTAGATGGTGGATAGGTTTTGTGGAGTCAGGAGGTGAGTTACTCGCTGCAGGATTCCTAGCCTCTGACCTGATGTTATAGCCACAGTATTTAAAGGAACATAGGACTTAGGATCAGGAGTACGTCTTTCAGCCCATTGCGTTTGCTCCGCCATTCAATAAGATCATGGCTGATCTGGTCTCAAATCCACTTTCCTGTCTGACCACCATAACCTTTGACTCCCTTGACTCTCAATATTATGTCTAACTCTGCCTTGAATAAATTCAATGACCCAGCCTCCACTGCTTTCTGGGGAAGAGAATTCCACAGAATAACGACCCTTTGAAAGAAAAAAATTCTCCTCATATCCATCTTAAACGGTAGACCACTTATTCTTAAACGCTGTCCCCTAGTACTTGTTCTCCCCCAACCCCGCTCAAATGGAAACATCCCCCCAGTATCCACCCTATCAAGTCCCCTCAGGGACTTATATGTTTCAATCGGATCATGTCTCATTCTTTTAAACTCCAATGGGTAAAGGTGCAACCTGTTCAACCTTTCTTCTTAAGATAAGCCCCTGATCCCTGGAATGAGTCGAGTGAACATTTTCTGAACTGCTTCTAACACAATTATATCCTTTTTCAAATAAGGAGACCAAAACTGTACACAGTTCTCCAGATGTGGTCTCACTAAGGCCCTGTACAGCTGCAGTAAAACTTCCCCACTTTTATATTCCATCCCTCTTGCAATAAACACCAACATTCTATTTGCCTTCCTAATCACTTGCTGTACCTTAATACTAACTTTACCTGATTCACGTACCAGAACACCCAGATGCTTCTATACCTCAGAGTTCTGAAGTCTCTCTCTATTTAAATACCATACTGCTTTTCTATTCTTCCTGCCAAAGTGGACAAGTTCACATTTTCCAACATTGTACTCCATCGGCCAAATCTTTGCCCATTCACTTAACCAATCTATATCCCTTTGCAGATTTTCTATGTCCACTTGACAGCTTACTTTCCTACCTATCTTGATGTCATTGGCAAATTTAGCTATCATACATTCGCTCCCTTCATCCAAGTTATTGATATACATTGTAAATAGTAGCGGACCGGGCACTGATCCCTGTGGCACTCTACTTGTTACAACTTGCCAATGCAAAAAATGCATTTTTCCATACTTCTTGCTTTTTGCTAGCCAACTAATCCTTTATCCATGCTAATATGTTGCCCCCTACACCATGTGCTCTTATCCTGTGTTTTTAAATGCCTTTTGGAAATCCAAGTACACCACATTTACAGGTTCCCCTTTATCTACCTTGCTTGTTACTTCCTCAAAAAACTCTAATACATTTGCTAAACACAAATTTCTTCTCACAAACCCATGTTGACTCTGCCTGATTAAATTATGATTTTCTAAACATCCTGCTACAACCTCCTTAATAATCGATTGCAGCAATTTCGCTATGATAGATGTTAGGCTGACTGGCTTGTAGTTTCGTGCTTTCTGTCTCTTTCCTTGAATAAAGGTATTACCTTAGATATTTTCCAATCCACTGGGACCCTTCCAGAATCTAAGGATTTTGGCAGATTATCACCAATACATCTATTTTGTTTGCAGCCATTTCTTTTAAGACCCTTGGTTGCATGTCACCTGATCAAGAAGCTTGACACCGTGTATGACAAAGCAGCCCCCTTAAGTGGCACCCCATCCACAAACATTCACCCCCTCCACCACCAGTGGCAGCAGTGTGTGCCATCTACAAGATGCACTGCAGGAATTCACCAAGGCTCCTTCAACAGCACCTTCTAAACCCAAGACCACAATCATCTAGAAAGACAAGGGCAGCAGATACATGGGAACAGCACCACCTAGAAGTTCCCCTCCAAGCCACTCACCATCCTGATTTGGAAATATATCGCTGTTCCTTCACTGTCGCTGCGTCAAAAACTGGAACTCCCTTCCTAACAGCACTGTGGGCGTACCTGCAGCACATGGACTGCAGCAGTTCAAGAAGGCAGCTCACCACCACCTTCTCAAGGGCAACTAGGGATGGGCAATAAAAATTCTGGCCAGGCCGATGAAGATCACATCCCGTGAATGAATAATAAAAAAATAAATAAACCCTGGGGACTTGTCAGTTTTTAGGTCTAATAGTTTACCCTGCACTTTTTCCCTGGTGATGGTGATTATTTTAAGTTCCTCCCTCCCATTTACCTCTTGATTTTCAAGTATCTTTGGGAGGTTTTCTAAGTCTTCTACAGTGAAGACAGACATAAAATACCTGTTCAACACCTCTGTCATTTCCTTATTTTCCATTATCAATTCACTAGGCGGAATTTTCGTTATCGCTGGCGCCGGGTGTGTTTGGTGGTATGAATGGACAATATAGCCAGAACAAAAACAAAAACAGAATTACCTGGAAAAACTCAGCAGGTCTGGCAGCATCGGCGGAGAAGAAAAGAGTTGACGTTTCGAGTCCTCATGACCCTTCGACAGAATTTGAGTTCGAGTCCAAGAAAGAGTCAGAAAAATAGCCAGAAATTGGTTTCACAACACGGTGAAACCCATTTGCAATCACCCCCTCAGCCCATCAATGGTGGATCCCAACATCGGACATCGGGAGCCTCATTGTAATACATCTGCATATCATTATCAGGCCGGCCCACTGAAATCATCCCCCTGCCCCGCTGGATCGTACACCCACAACAGCATGTATAAGGTGTGCACATGCCAGGCTGCACTTTGAGGGGAACTCGGAGGTGAGCACACAGTGACATTGTGCAGCGCTCGTCCAGGACGCCTGTTTGATCTCAAGGTTGAGGCGTGTTTGAGGCATGGGGGCAAGAGCTGCCCTGTGGCTGAGGTGACTTGGGGGTGGGGGCAAGGGCTGCTCTGCTGTTGATGGTAGTGCACAAGCACGCATGGGTAGGGAGGAGGGAAGCAGCCACACATCAGGGAAACCTTGTATAAAGTAACCATTCCTCTACAGCTTGAGACAGTTCAGACGCAGCCACATTGACATGCGTGGAGTCAGGCCTCCAGCTCATCTGCCCACTCAAGCAATGCAGAGGCATGAAAGTGTCACCAAGTGCTCCAGATCTTTTCATCCCTTGGGTACAGACTGCAAACTAATGAGCGTTTTAGTGGACTGCAGAATAGTTGGATGACTGGACACGTTGTACAATCTCCTCGCTAAAGCTGGCCATGGAGCAGTCACTGGCTGAGGTGCTCACAGCCCCTGCCAATGTCATCATCCCAGTTTGGACTGGGTTCCCCCATGGCTCAATCTAACAGTGCAGCGGATTAGGAGAATGCCTGCGCCTGAGCTGAGAGCACAGCATGCAGTCCAGTGGCCGAAGCTGCTGCCAAGTGGTCAGGTGGACCGGGGCGGAGGTGGGTGGGGTTTCGGGCAGCCGTGCAGTGCACTAAACCCTGGCCATCCAAGTGGTGGCCAGCACTCTCTGGGATGCATTAAAGGGCCTTCACACGTAACCAAGAGAGGTCCTCAGTATCCTCAAGCTCATCCATGTGTCTCCCTCTTTCATCCTGCAGGAGTATATCAGGAACATGGAGCCTGGTGAACTAGCTGTATGCCTCATGGCGTATAGAGAGCAGAGATGAAAGAGAAGAGAGGACGGAAGTGTTTGGCTGCACAGAGGGTGGAGCAGGACCATCAGGGAAAAGGGGCAGCTGCGGCTCCTGTGCATACTGCTGGAGAGCCACAGTGAGCCGTTGTTGTTCAGCAGGGTCTAGAGACGTTGCCTTTCATTCCTGTAGATGACCGAGAACCGGTGTCCATGGAGACTGCGCATATCTAGGGAACTGGTCAGTCACACCTGCCATTTACTGCAGGATTTGGTGCCACGGGGACATGGTGTGCATCCACTGCCACTGGCTGTGAAAGTGACCATGGTGCTTAATTTTTACACTAGTGGCTCCTTTAAGGGCTCCACAGGTGACCTCTGTGGGATATCACAAGTCTCCACCAAAAAAATGCATACATGAAGTCATGGATGCCACCTTCACGAGACCACACAACTTTGTGCATTTTGCATGGAACCAAGTGAGCGATTGGTCTTGCATAGATCTTGGGTTTCCCACTTATGCAGGGTGCGGTCAACTGCATTCATGTGGCGCTCAGATCTCCGTCGCAGTAAGCAGTCAACTATGTTAACTGCAGGGTTTCCATTCACTGAATGTACTGCTAGTGTGCGACCACCACAAATGCATCCTGCAGGTCTGTGCACGGTTTCCAGGGAGTGTTTATGACTCCTACATTCTCAGTCAGTCACAGATCCCTGACGTCTTCCAGGATGCACAGAGGCTGAAGGGTTGGGTCCTAGCGGACAGGGGCAGGGGACATGGTTGACGACATCTGTGCAGCGATCTCAGACTGCAGCAGAGCGAAGGCATAATGAGGCTCGTGCTGCAACTCGCAACTTGGTGGAGGAAACCACTGGGATGCTGAAAATGAGGTTCCCTCAGACGGGGGAGGCCCTGGGTTGTGGATTCTCTTGGCTGTTTCCCAGATGTGCCTGTGAAAGCAAGGAGAGATAATTAGTGCATGGCAGTGGCCTATGATACAGGACAGATCACTTACAGCATTATTGTCTGATGGATGTTGCGCTGCTGGATCCTCACTGGGTACAGCAGCGCCGACCTCACCGTCAGCACAGGATCGGTCCAGATCCTCACAGGACAGCTGGATGGCTCTGTTTTCAAAGTCCGTGAGGACCTTGATTTCAGGCATCCTTCCACCTGTAAGGGACCTCTATCTGTTCTCATGTGCCAGCTCGTCCTGCATGAATAGAGATGGGGAGAATGTAAGTGGGACACCCGCCGGGGCAGATGATAAGTGTGCCTGGTACGTGTGGGTGGTGAGTGGTCCCATGGACAGGATGAGGACAATGAAGGCATGTGTGAGAAAGTGGATGGTGATAACCCTTGAATTGGCAGTGAGTGAGGGCCCTGCGGATGTGTGATGAGTTTGTGGGTATGTGAGTCGAGAGTGATGAGAAGAGTAACTTAGCCTGGCAGAAGGGAAGAGATCATTCATCATCTTGTGGCACTGGGTAACTGTCCTGATTTGCATTGGCACTGATCACCGCTGCCACCAATTCCCAAGCCAGATTGGTAATGCCGCTGCCCCTCCTGTGGCTAGAGGAATGGTACAGGACATCATGAAGGGCCTCCACTGCGTCCAAAAGGCGCTCGAGGGATGCCTCATTGAACTTGGGCCTACAATCTTTTTTGCCTCTCGGGGCCATTCTGCCTTCTGTGCAGCAGTCTGCTCCCAGACTCACTCACTAGCTTTACACACTCTTCTCCTATTTAACTGCTTGTAGAAACCCTTATTATCTGCTCTTACATTACCAGATAGCTTTCTTTCATACTCTGCTTTCATCCTCTTTGTATTTTTTCATCATTCTTGCTGGTTCTTAAAGTGCGACCAATCTTTTGACCTACCACGAATCTTTGCAGATCTGTACAGTGTTCCTTTCAATTTGATACTATCCTTAACTTTACTAGGATACATCCTTCTCAAAAAGTCTTTCTTTCTTACTGGGATAAATCTTTGCTGAGAGTTATTAACTATCTCCTTAAAAGTCTGCCACTACATCTCTTCCGTGTTACATTTTAACCTAATTTCTCAATTCATTTTAGCTATATCTGCTTTCATCCTCTTATAATTACCTTTATTCATGTTTAGAACATTAGTCTTAGACTCATATGTCTCCCTTTCAAACTGATCCATGAAATCCTAGCATGTTATGCTCCCTGTTGCCTAGAGGCTGCTTTATTATGAGGTTATTGAATGATCCTGCCTTATCGCACGTTACCAGGTTGGCTCAAGAATGTACTTCTCTATGAAATTATCCTGAATATATTTTGTGAATTCATATTCTAGGTTACCTTTGCCAATCTGATTCACCCAATCTACATATAGATTGCTATTGCAGTACTTATCTTCCACGCCCATTTATATCTTCCTGTATGTCCTGTCCTACCATGTAAGTACAGTTAGGGAGCCTATAAACTACTCCCACAAGTGTCCTAATACATTTACTATTTCTTATCTCTACCAAAACTGCTTCTATGTCTTGTTCTTTTGAGTTAAGGCCATCTCTCACTACTGTACTAGTGACATCCTTCATTAACAGAGCTACCCAACCAGCTTTTCCTAGCTTCCTACCTTTTCAAAATGTCAAACACCCTTCAATGTTTAGGTCCCAGCCTTGGTTACCTTGCAACCATGTCTCTGTAATGGCTATTAGTTCGTACATATCCTCCTCCTATCTATGTCATTGGTACCAAATTGGCCATGACTGTTGGATCCTCTCCTTCCCACAGCAAGTTCCTCTCCAACCCTGAGCAGATGTCCCAAACCCTGGCACTGGGCAGGCAACACAGCTATCTGGACTCGCTCTCGGCTGTAGAGAACTGTGTCTATTGCCCTGGCTGTAATGTCCCATATTACTACTAGATTCCTATTAACTCACACCACTTGAATGACTTCCTGTACGATGCAGAGCTTAGGTATGATCTATTGGTTGCTTAGCTCTGTCTATCACTTGCTGTTTATGTTGTTTGGCAGGTAAGTAGTCCTGTGTTGTAGCTTCACCAGGTTGACACCTCATTTATTGGTGTGCCTGGTGCTGCTCCTGGCATGCTCTCCTGTACTCTTCATTGAGCCATGGTTGATGCCCTGGCTTGATGGTAATTGTAGAGCGGGGGATATGCTAAGCCATTGTACATACTTTCTCATTCTTTAGTTCTCAAATCGCGTCACCTCACATGTCCCCCTCCCATCTCCATCCTCCCCATTACCTTGAGCAATGTTTTGAGCTATTAGTGCTGAAGCATTCTGAAGGTGCACATTAGAAGTAAATATAGCATAGATACAGAGCCTCTGGCTCAATGGGTCCATCCTTCTATAATAAATGAAAAGCAAAATACTGCCAACGCTGGATATCTGAAATAAAAACAGAAAATGCTGGAAAAACTCAGCAGGTCTGGCAGCATCTGTGGACAGAGAAACAGAGTTAATGTTGCGAGTCTGTATGACTCTTCTTCAGAGGTCCATTCTTCCATTTGTGTCCCGCACCAGCCTTCTCCCACCAATTTTCATCCAACTCATCAGCATATGCTTCTATTGCTTTCTCATTCATATATTTATTTACCTTTCCTTTAAATGTGTCGATGCTATTCGCCTTTAATGACTCCACCTGGTGGCAAGTTTCACATTCTCACCGTGAGGTAAAAAGGTTTCTCCTGAATTCCCTATTGGATTAATTGGTGACTATCTTATATTGATAGCCCCTAGTAGATCCAGGGGCAAGAGAAACCAATGGTTTGTGTACAGGTGAAGCAGGGAGAATCAGTGGTAGGTAGTGAAGTGGTAAAACAATTCACCCAAGGAAGTTCCAAAGGGCAGGTTATAGAAATGTTTAAAGATTTTGTGTGTGAAGAGGAAGTCTTTCCATGTGTACAGGGTGGAGCAAGCAAAGATGTTAAAATTTTTAAAGACACAGGGCTAGTCAGTCCTTAATGATATGGGATAGTGTTATTTGTTGTCCAGAGGAAGTATTGCAGGAAAGACTGTTAATAAGTGGAATTCATGGAGATACTAAACATATTCCATTGTGGAAGGTAAATCAAAAAGTAAGTTGAAAACAGGTGAGGTGATTGTTGGAGTAGTGGAAAACTTGCCAATTGCAATGGTTCAATTTATCTTATGTAATGATATAGCTGGGTCACATATGTTGGTGATGCTTACTGTAGTCAAGCAGCCTGTGGAGATGCATTCAACAGAGATATTGCAGAAAGAGCATCCTGGATTGTTTCTAGATTGTATGGTTATAAGATCACAAACTCACAGATTGAAACAGGAGGAAGAGGAATCTAAATGGCAGGGAAAGAATGCTGACATCCGATTAGCTGGATCTGTCTTTGAAAAGATTGTGCAGGAAGAGAAGGTGGAAGAGAATGAGGTGAAAGTGTTTAACTCAGTGAAATTGGTAGAGTTATAGCAAAAGGATTCATGAATCAAAAAGATAGCAGCGTGTATTCCTGAATATTATTGCCTTAAAGATAATATGTTAATGAGGAAATGGAGACCGTCTCTTATTCCAGCAGATGAGAAGTAGATGCTAGTGCATCAAATAATTATACCGTCTGGATACAGAAATGAGATATTGAGAATAGCTCATGAAATTCCAATAGCTAGACATTTAGGAATTAGGAAAACTCAGGTGAAAATACAAAAACATTTCTACTGGCCTGGACTGCATAAAGATGTAGTCAAATTCTGTAGAAGTTGTCACACATTTCAGGCGACAGGAAAACCTCAAGCAGTAATTAAACGTGCATCTCTATAGAGTCATAGAGGTCTACAGCACAGAAAAAGGCGCTTTGGCCCATTAGGTCTGCACCGTTCAAACAAGTACCTAACTATTCTAATCCCATTTTCCAGCACCAGGCCCATTGCCTTGTAAGCCATGGCATCGCAAGTGCGCATCCAAATACTTCTTAAATGTTATCAGGGTTTCTGCCTCTACCCCTTTCAGGCAGTGAGTTCCAGATTCCCACCACCCTCTGGGTGAAAAATTTCTTTCTCATATCCCCTCTAAACCTCCTGCCCCTTGCCTTAAATCTATACCCCCTGGTTATTGATCCCTCCACCAAGGGGAAAAGTTGCTTCCTGTCTACCCTATCTATGTCCCTCATAATTTTATACACCTCAATCATGTCCCCCCTCAATCTCATCTGCTACAGGGAAAATCACTCTAGTCTATCCAATCCCTTCTGATAATTAAAACTCTCCAGCCCAGGCAACATCCTGGTAAATCTCCTCTGCACTCTCTCTGGTGCATCACATCCTTCCTATAATGTGGATTCCAGATCTGCATGCAATACTGTGGCCTAAGCAGCATTTTATACAGTTCCAGCGTAACCTGCCTGGTCTTATATTCTATGCCTCGGCTAATAAAGGCAAGTATCCCATATGCCTTTTGAACCATCTTATCTACCTGTCCCATTATGTTAAGGGGCCAGTGGACATGTACACCAACGTCCCTCTGATCCTCGATACTTCCCAGGGTCCTACCATTCGTTGTATATTCCTGTGCCTTATAGAACCCTACCTATGTCTTCTGGCTCCACACACAAGTTACCGCAATGGTCTTAATGGGCCCTACTCTTTCCTTAGTTATCCTCTTACTCTTAACGTACTTGTAAAATAACTTTGAATTTTCTTTTATTTTACCTGCCAATGTGTTTTCATGCCCCCTTTTTGCTCTCCTAATTTCCTTTTTATGTTCTCCCCTACACATTCTATACTTCTCTAGAGCTTCCGCTGTTTTGAGCCCTCGGTATCTGCCATAAGCCTCCCTTTTTCTCCTTATCCAATCCTGTATATCCCTCAACATCCCGGGTTCTCTAGATTTGTCGGTCCCACCCTATGTCTTTACTGGAATATGTTTGGCCCTATATTCTCCCTATTTCCTTCTTGAATAGGTCCCACTGCTCTGACGCAGATTTACCTAAAAGTAACTGCTCCTAGTCCACTCTGGCCAAATCATATCTGATCTTATTAAAATCGGCCTTCCCCCAATTTAGAACTCTGATTTCTGGCCCATCCTTGCCTTTTTCCATAGCAACGTTAAATCTAACAGAGTTATGATCACTATCTGCAAAATGCTCCCCCAGTGATAACTCTACCACTTGCCTAGCTTCATTCCCTAAAATTAAGTCCAGGACCGCCCTCTCTCTTGTAGGACCTTCGATGTACTGGCTTCAAAAGCTCTCCTGGATGCATTTTAAGAATTCTGTTCCCTCTAACCCTATCAAATTATGACTAACTCAGTTAATGTTGGGGAAGTTGAAATCCTCCACTATTACTACCCTATTATTTTTACACTTTTCTGATATTTGCCTACATATTCGTTCTTCTATTTCTCCCTGACTGTTTGGGGGCCTATAGTACACTCCCAGCAATGTGTTTGCTCCTTTTTTGTTTCTCAGTTCTACCCATATGGCTTCATTTGAGGCGCCTTCTAAAGATGTCATGTCCCCTTACTGCTGTAATTGATTCCTTAATCAATATTGCGATACCCCCTCCTCTTTTACCTCCTTTCCTATCTCACCCGAAGACCCTATATCCTAGAGTATTGAGCAGCCAGTCCTGCCCCTCTCTCAACCATGTCTCTGTGACAGCAATGACCTCATACTTCCATGTGTTAATTTGTGCCCTCAACTCATCTGCCTTATTCGTCAGACTCCTTGCATTAAAATAAATACCATCCAACCTTGTCAAACTCTGTTGTGCCTTAACTGGCCTATAATTTTTATGCCTTCGTGGCTCACTTGCTCTCTCTTCTAATTTTGGCTGTGCATCTCCCCCTCCTCCTCTCAGGATCCCATCCCCCTGTCAAGTTAGTTTAAACCTTCCCTAACAGCACTAGCAAACCTCCCTGCAAGGATTCTGGTTCAGGTGCAACCCTTGTACAGGTCCCATCACCCCCACCAATGGTCCCAATGTCCCAGAAATCTAAAGCCCTCCCTCCTGCACCATCTCTCCAGCCACGCATTCATCTGGACTAACCTCCTATTTCTATACTCACTAGCGCGGGGCACCAGAAGTAATCCAGAGATTATTACCTTTGAGGTCCTGTTTTTAAACCTGTTTCCTAGCTCCCTAAATTCTGCTTGCAGGACCTCACCCCTCTTTCGACCTACATCATTGGTACCAATATGTACCACGATCTCTGTCTGTTTTCCCTCCCAATTTAGAATGTCTTGCAGCTGTTCAGTGACATCCTTGACTCTGGCATCAGGGAGGCAACATACCATCCTGGAGTCACATCTACGGCCATAGAAACACCTGTCTGTTCCCCTTACTGTCGATTTCTCCTACCAATATTGCTCTTGCACTTTTTTTCCTCCCCCCCCCTCCCTGTGCAGCTGAGCCACTCACCGTGCCATGAGCGTGACTGCACTCCCCAGAGGAACCGTCACTCTCACCGTTTTCCAACACAGAAAAACGGTTCTCAAGCGAGATGCACCCTGGGGATTTCCTGACTACCTGCCTGACACCTTTCTTCTGACTGATGGTCACCCATTCCCTCTATGTCTGCACTTGCTTAATCTGTGGGGTGATCATGTCTAAAAACGTGCTATCCATAAAACTCTCAGCCTCACGGATGCACCTCAGTGTCTCCAGCTGCTGCTCAAGTTCCAAAACTCGGAGCTCAAGTAGCTGCAGCTGGTGGCACTTCCTGCACACATGGTCGGTCAGAGTGCAAGGAGCATCTAGGACTTCCCACATGTTGCAGGTGGTACATAACATGGGACTGAGCTGCCCTGCCGTGCCTCTAGTTGAAAAAACCCCTTACTCTATGTTAAATACAGTAAAAAAAAAGTTAAATTATTTATGTACTTTAAGTAAAAACTAGAACCTTTACATTTCCTTAACTTAATATATTTTAAACTGGAGAAAAACAGGAGAAAAAAACTGGAGAAAAACACTTACTCTCTACTCACCAATCAGCTCATCTTTGTACTGGCGTCACTGTTCGAAGTGACTGCTTCAGCATGACGCTAACTGCAAAGCACTCTTCCCAGACTGCTGCACCGCAACGCTAACTGCAGGACACTCTTCCCGGGCTGCTTCACCACGATGCTGACTGCAGGATGCTCTTCCCAGATTTTCTGTGCCCCCCGGCGTCAGGTGTGTTTGGTAGTGTGAGCGAACAATATGGCACAATTTGTTTCATGATGGTGTGAAACCAGTGCGTGACCGTCTGCTCAGCCTGCCAACGGCGAGCTGCATTTCCCACCATTGAACATTGGGAATCTCATTGTAATACATTAGCATATCATTATAAGGCCAGCCTGCCGGACCCATTCCCCCTGCTTCCCGCGGGATCATCTGCCCATGTTGCCGGGAAAACACATCAACGTGTTTCATAAGTGATGTGCACTTGGTGAGCTGCACTTCACTTGGGACTTCATGATTTGTTTGCCTGCCTTGCTTCAGCCAGCACTCACAGTCATCAGCGCCAGGCTTCACAGACAGCACCACTTCACTTTTAGGGGGTCTCACGGGTAGGTCTCTACCTAATAGACCAGCCATCGGGTGGGGAGGGGGTGGGGGTTGTGTGGGCGGGGGAGGCAATGGCATAGTGGTATTGTCACTGGACTAGTAATTCAGAAACCCAGGGCAATGCTCTGGGGATATGAGTTCGAATCCCACCACAGCAGATGGTGGAATTTGAATTCAATAAAAATCTGGAATTAAAAGTCTAATGATGACCATGAAACCATTGTTGATTGATATTAAAAACACATCTGATTCACTAATGCCCTTTAGGGAAGGAAATCTTCTGTCCTTACCTGCTCTGGCCTACATGTGACTCCAGACCCACAGCAATGTGGCTGACTCTTAAATGCCCCCAGGAACAAGGGCAACTAGGGATGGGCAATAAATGCAGGCCTAGCCAGTGACGTCCACATCCCATGAACAAATATAAAAAAATTGTGGGTGGCTTTTCAATGGCTGCAGGGCAAGGTCTTGCTTGAGGAAGGGGGAGAAGTGGCTTCAGGCAAGGGAAGAGGCTGTAGGACGAGAGCTGTACTGGGGAAGGAGAGTATCCCAGGGTCTGTGGGAGGCATGTGTTGACCTGTGCAAGTGGCCTCAAGATGGTGAGGGCTGAGGAGGCAGTCCCCAGAGGAGATGAGGCCAGATGTGAGGGTATGTGTGTGAGAATGGGTGGTGATGTCCCTTGAGCTGGCAGTGAGTGAGATGCCAGTGAATGTGTGATGGGCTTGAGTGTGTGAGTTTAGAGTGATGAGATGGTTGCCATACCCTGGCTGCATGGATGAGATCGTTCATCTTCTATCTGCATTGGATGGCCATTCTCTTCTGAGCAACGCTGGCACTGATCACTGCTGTCACTGCCTACCATACTGGACTGGTGATGCTGCTGCCTGTTCTGTGACCAGAGCTGGGGAGAGGACATTGCAGCGGGTCTCCATGGTATCCAAATGGCATTCCAGTGACTTGTCATTAAACCTGGGGGCTGCAGTCTTTTTGCCTTTCATGGACATCTCCCCTGCAGTAGTTGTGGGCTGGAAGCACTGAGATGTGTGCGCGTGGCTGGACTTTAAATATGGTGCCCAGCGTGATGAAGTGGTGAGGTGTTGGCTTGGCAGATGAACGAGTGCAAATCTGGGACAATTCCACCCTAGGTCTGGTGTTAGCGTTGCAGCATTTCGAGGTTTATGTTGCAAACAATCCTTTAGAAAATAATTGTTTATACAGACCACAATCCTTTAAAGTTTCTGGACAAATTTCGACACTGAAGTGTAAGACCATTCAGATGGAGTTTACTACTGTAACCATTTAATTTATAGATTATACATGTGGCCGGATGAGAGAATTTAATTGCGGAAATGTTGTCAAGAGCTTAAAGTTCAAAGGAGATTGGACATTTGAAACATGGGCACTGAACTGAAACGACCTCTGTTTATACAAAGAATTTGTATATATTATGTTAATGCAGGTACCTGGTAGTGTAGTAGTTTTGTGCATACATGGATAAGTAAGTATTGTAAGTAATGTAAGATGGGTTGAGAAAATGAAACCGTCTTCTAAAATTATGGTGGTTCATTCTTCCATAAGGATGGGGGTTGTCAAGGAACTATCACATTTTTCCTAATATTACTGTGGGATACTTTAAAGCAGGCTTATGGTTTTGTGTGTGTGTGTGTGTATGTGTGTGTGTGTGTGGGTGTGTGTGTATGTGTGTTTATGTGTGTGTGTGTGGGTGTGTGTGTGTGGGTGTATGTGTGGGTGTGTTTGTGTGGGTGGGTGTTTGTGTGGGGCTAATTTAATTAAACTAGAGATGATTAGATTGCAAGATTTAAATTATCAAAGAAGTTAGATGTACAACAGGCATTTGAAATGGAGATGAGTAAACTAGGGTGATGTCTCAGCAGGGACGGTGTGAAGGAAATTTGCATTTTTAGATAAATGGAGAAACATTTGATTTTCAAAGGGACGTGGAAAATGTTTACAACTGGCGAGGTAATTAAGGCAAGGTTATTACATTGATTTTTCCCAAAAGTGCTGGCCACAATGACAACATGAAAGGTTGTTATATTCTAGGGAAAGTAACTCCTTAGGACAAGTGGAAGCAATGGGACTTACAAATCAAAAGGGATAAATTATATTTAAAGGACGGAAGGCTGTGTGAGGTGTAGCCATGAGAGATCTTGAAGGTGACTGTGTGATACAGACTTGGGGGGAAAACCTGCTAGCCACCCTGAAGAGGTGTGCTGTTCCAATAACTGAAGTTTTGGTAAAAGCCTTTGGTAGTCTATTGTCCAGTGGGTGCTTCTGGTAAAATTGTTGGATGACTTTACATATTTGAAATCTATTTGAACTGTTGCCTTGAAGGGAGTGCATAGTTGGGAGTCTGGTTAAGTCTTGGGAACTGTTATAACTGTGTAACTGTAACCTTGTGTGTTTAAGTTTGTTCTTCTTTTGTTAATGAATGTTTTAATTTAATCTTTAAAATCTCTCAGGGTGGTAGTGAACTCATTACTTCTGACTTCAGTGCACAAGCCTTCTTGTAATAAATACAAATTGCAAAATCATCGTGATAGCGTGGCCAAGTTTCCCGTGTGGATTTTTTTTGTTTTTATTCATTCACAGGATGTGGGCTTCGCTGGCCTGGCCAGAATTTATTGCCCATCCCTAGATGCCCTTGAAAAAGGTGGTGGTGAACTGCCTTCTTGAACCGCTGCAGTACCTGTGGTGTAGGTACACCACAGTGTTGTAAGGGAGGGAGTCCCAGGATTTTGACCCAGTGACAGTGAAGGAATGATGATACATTTCTAAGTCAGAATGCTGAGTGAACTGGGGGGGATGTTCCAGGTGATGGTGTTCCCATCTATCTGCTGCCCTTGTCCTTCTAGATGGTAGTGGACATGGTTTTTGAAGGTGCTATCGAAGGAGCCTTGGTGAGTTTCTGCAGTGCACCTTGTAGATGGTACGCACTGTTGCTACTGTGTGTCAGTGGTGGAGGGAATGATTGTTTGTGGATGTGGTTCCAATCAAGTGGGCTGCTTTGTCCTGGATGGTGTCATGGGGAGCTGCACTCATCCAGTCAAAGGGGGAGTATTCCATCACACTCCTGACTTCTGCCTTACAGTAGGTGGACAGGGTTTGGGCAGTCAGGAGGTGGGTTACTCATCACACAATCCCTAGCCTCTAACCTGCTTGTCAAATGCCATCTGCCATATCATAACACCTCCATGGCTTCATCCCTTCCTATCTCTGAAACTTCTTCCAGCCCTATGACTTTCTGAGATATCTGTGCTCCTCCAATTCTGGTCTCTTTGGCATCCACTACTGGTAGCCATGACCTTGGTCCTAAGCTCTGGAATTCCTTCATTAAACCTCTCCACTTTGCCAACCTACCTCTTTTACCATCTGCCCTAAGATCTCCAAGAAGGAATGAGTGAATGAGTCACGTTTATATAACATCTATCACAACTTCAAGTGATCCCAAAGCACTTTACATGCTAATGAAATATTTTTTGAAGTGTGGTTATTGTTAGAATGCCAATTTGTGCACAGCAATATCTCACAAACAGCAAAGTGATGGTGACCAGATACTTTATTTTAGTGATGTTGGTTGATGGATAAATAATGGCTGGCAAAGTATGTGGAACTTTTCTGAACAAAGATGTGATGATTGAAATATGAACAGATCAATGATTGGCTGGTGTGTACATGAGGATGCGAGGGCAATAAAGCTTAAAACCAAGATGGGAAAAATAGCAAAAAAAAAAGATATAAAAACAAAATATGAACAGATTGCAGTTGATGCCAGCATCCTTGCTAACAACAGGACACGCTAAAGTTCAGTAGGTGGCGGCTAGCTGACACGCTGAATAGGAATATGTGTTGATAACCTTGTGTTGTGGTCTGTGAAGGGTGAACAGTTGAAAATCACATGCAGAGTACCATATGCTGAGAGAATAAAATGTTTTATTCCTGCTATTCTTGGGCAGAGGGTTACGTCGAACAGTAACACCAAAAGTGTAACATGTCCTGCTTAGCAACCTTGCCTCCTCTGTCCAATTATTATGTCACTCAAAAACATACAGGGCTACTTGGACCTAATAACTAAAAGGTAGCTTTGTTCTAACCTGACTGGAAAGAATTACCGCACTGATACTTGTACATTAATAGCCTGTTCCTTTATACTCACCCACATTAACCTGAATTGGATTTAGACTCATGACAAATCGATACAGACTTGAACCAATAAACAGTTTGAATACTTATGGTGGATGAATGAACAACAAGCAGTGCAACCAGGGAAATATACATTTTGCTGCAACCCTTAATAATTAGAAAAAATTGGCCCAGGTCATCCAGTCCCAAAAGCAGTGACTGCAGAGATGTTCACTGCTGATGAATGTCTCGATGGCATCAGAGGTTCTGGGGAACCGATTCACACCTGAACCCTGAACTTTCCAAGGACCAGAAATGCCGGGTGAGAGCCCATACTGATGGTTCTCTTGGGACTTGCAAACATGTAATGCTGGGCTGTTTGCCCCATGGTGAAGCTGTTAATTCACACTGGTTTCATGAAAGCTGTTCCTCCCAGGAATAAAAAATGCTCAGGATTGTAGATCGAAGATAATCAGGTAAAGTGTTGAAGCAGTTCAGCAACGACAGCAATACCGAGACCATTCAACCACCCTCCCCCAACACTGACACGGCTCACCCACCCTCACCGCACCCCCGACACTGCTCACACACCCTCCCCACACACCCGACACTGCTCACCCACCCTCACCGCACCCCCGACACTGCTCACCCACACTCCCCACACCCTCGACACTGCTCACCCACCCTCACCGCACCCCCGACACGGCTCACCCACCCTCCCCACACCCCCGACACTGCTCACCCACCCTCCCCACACCTCCGACACTGCTCACCCACCCTCCCCACACCCCCCGACACTGCTCACCCACCCTCCCCACACCCCCGACACTGCTCACCCACACTCCCCACACCCTCGACACTGCTCACCCACCCACCCCCACACCCCCGACACTGCTCACCCACCCTCACCGCACCCCCGACACGGCTCACCCACCCTCCCAACACCCCCGACACTGCTCACCCACCCTCCCCACACCTCCGAGACTGCTCACCCACCCACCCCCACACCCCCGACACTGCTCACCCACCCTCCCCACAACCCCGACACTGCTCACCCACCCTCCCCACACCCCCCGACACTGCTCACCCACCCTCCCCACACCCCCGACACTGCTCACCCACCCTCCCCTCACCCCCGACACTGCTCACATAGACTCCCCACCCCGACACTTCTCACCCACCCTCCCCACAGCCCCGACAAATCTCACCCACCCTCCCCACACCCCCGACACAGCTCACCCACCCTCCCCACACCCTCGACACTGCTCACCCTCCCACCCCATACCCCCGACACTGCTCACCCACCCTCCCCACACCCCCGACACTGATCACCCACCCTCCCCACACCCCCGACACTGCTCACCCACCCTCCCCTCACCCTCGACACTGCTCACCCACCCTCCCCGCACCCACGGCACTGCTCAACCACCCTCCCCTCACCCCCGACACTGCTCACATAGACTCCCCACCCCGACACTGCTCACCCACCCTCCCCACAGCCCCGACAAATCTCACCCACCCTCCCCACACCCCCGACACAGCTCACCCACCCTCCCCACACCCTCGACACTGCTCACCCTCCCACCCCACAACCCCGACACTGCTCACCCACCCTCCCCACACCCCCGACACTGCTCACCCACCCTCCCCACACCCCCGACACTGCTCACCCACCCTCCCCACACCCCCGAAACAGCTCACCTACCCTCCCCACACCCCCGACACTGCTCACCCACCCTCCCCTCACCCTCGACACTGCTCACCCACTCTCCCCGCACCCACGGCACTGCTCAACCACCCTCCACACACCCGACACTGCTCACCCACCCTCCCCACACTCCCGACACTGCTCACCCACTCTCCCCACAACCCCGACACTGCTCACCCACCCTCCTCAAACCCCCAACACTGCTCACCCACCCTCCCCACACACCCGACACTGCTCACATAGACTCCCCTCCCCGACACTGTTCACCCACCCTCCCCACACACCCGACACTGCTCACATAGACTCCCCTCCCTGACACTGCTCACTCACCCTCCCCACACCCTCGACACTGCTCACCTACCCTCCCCACACCACCGACACTGCTGACCCACCCTCCACACACCCCCCACACTTCTCACCCACCCACCCCCACACCCGTGACAATGCTCACCCAAACTCCCCACCCCCCGACACTTCTCACCCACCCTCCCCACACCCCCGACACTGCTCACCCACCCTCCCCACACCCTCGTCACTGCTCACCCACCCTCCCCACACCCCCGACACTGCTCACCCACCCTCCCCACACCCTCGACACTGCTCACCCACCCTCCCCACACCCTCGTCACTGCTCACCCACCCTCCCCACACTCCCGACACTGCTCACCCACCCTCCCCACACCCCTGACACTGCTCACCCACCCTCCCCACACCCTCGACACTGCTCACCCACCCTCCCCACACCCTCGACACTGCTCACATAGACTCCCCTGCCCGACACTGCTCACCCACCCTCCCCACACCCCCGACACTGCTCACCCACTCACCCCCACACCACTGACACTGCTCACCCACCCTCCCCACACCCCCGACACTTCTCACCCAACCCTCCCCACACACCCGACACTGCTCACCCACCCTCCCCACACCCCCGACACTGCTCACCTACCCTCCCCACACCCCCGACACTGCTCACCCACTCTCCCCACACCCCCGACACTGCTCACCCACCCTCCCCACACCCTCGTCACTGCACACCCACCCTCCCCACACCCCCGAAACTGCTCACCCACCCACCCCAAACCCCCGACACTCCTCACCCACCCTCCCCACACCCCCGACACTCCTCACCCACCCTCCCCACACCCCCCAACACTCCTCACCCACCCTCCTCACACCCTCGACACTGCTCACCCACCCTCCCCACACCCCCGAAACTGCTCACCCACCCTCCCCACACCCTCGACACTGCTCACCCACCCTCCCCTCACACTGACACTGCTCAACCACCCTCCCCACACCCCCGACACTGCTCACCCACCCTCCTCACACCCTCGACACTGCTCACCCACCCTCCCCGCACACCCGACACTGCTCACCTACCCTCCCCACACCCCCGAAACTGCTCACCCACCCTCCCCACACCCTCGACACTGCTCACCCACCCTCCCCACACCCTCGTCACTGCTCACCCACCCTCCCCACACCCCCGACACTGCTCACCCACCCTCCCCACACCCCTGACACTGCTCACCCACCCTCCCCACACCCTCGACACTGCTCACCCACCCTCCCCACACCCTCGACACTGCTCACATAGACTCCCCTGCCCGACACTGCTCACCCACCCTCCCCACACCCCCGACACTGCTCACCCACTCACCCCCACACCACTGACACTGCTCACCCACCCTCCCCACACCCCCGACACTTCTCACCCAACCCTCCCCACACACCCGACACTGCTCACCCACCCTCCCCACACCCCCGACACTGCTCACCTACCCTCCCCACACCCCCAACACTGCTCACCCACTCTCCCCACACCCCCGACACTGATCACCCACCCTCCCCACACCCTCGTCACTGCACACCCACCCTCCCCACACCCCCGAAACTGCTCACCCACCCACCCCAAACCCCCGACACTCCTCACCCACCCTCCCCACACCCCCGACACTCCTCACCCACCCTCCCCACACACCCCAACACTCCTCACCCACCCTCCTCACACCCTCGACACTGCTCACCCACCCTCCCCACACCCCCGAAACTGCTCACCCACCATCCCCACACCCTCGACACTGCTCACCCACCCTCCCCTCACACTGACACTGCTCACCCACCCTCCCCACACCCCCGACACTGCTCACCCACCCTCCTCACACCCTCGACACTGCTCACCCACCCTCCCCGCACACCCGACACTGCTCACCTACCCTCCCCACACCCCCGAAACTGCTCACCCACCCACCCCAAACCCCCGACACTCCTCACCCACCCTCCCCACACCCTCGACACTGCTCACCCACCCTCCCCACACCCCCGACAATGCTCACCCACCCTCCCCACACCCTCGACACTGCTCACCCACCCTCCCCTCACACTGACACTGCTCACCCACACTCCCCACACCCCCGACACTGCTCACCCACGCTCCTCACACCCTCGACACTGCTCACCCACACTCCCCGCACACCCGACACTGCTCACCCACCCTCCCCACACCCCCGACACTGCTCACCCACCCACCCCACACTCCCGACACTGCACACCCACCCTCTCCAAACCCCCGACACTGCTCACCCACCCTCCCCACACCCTCGACACTGCTCACCCACCCTCCCCACACCCCCGACACTGCTCACCCACACTCCCCACACCCTCGACACTGCTCACCCACCCTCCCCACACCCCCGACACTGCTCACCCACCCTCCCCTCACCCTCGACACTGCTCACCCTCCCACCCAACACCCCCGACACAGCTCACCTACCCTCCCCACACCCCCGACACTGCTCACCCACCCTCCCCTCACCCTCGACACTGCTCACCCACCCTCCCCGCACCCACGGCACTGCTCAACCACCCTCCCCTCACCCCCGACACTGCTCACATAGACTCCCCACCCCGACACTGCTCACCCACCCTCCCCACAGCCCCGACAAATCTCACCCACCCTCCCCACACCCCCGACACAGCTCACCCACCCTCCCCACACCCTCGACACTGCTCACCCTCCCACCCCACAACCCCGACACTGCTCACCCACCCTCCCCACACCCCCGACACTGCTCACCCACCCTCCCCACACCCCCGACACTGCTCACCCACCCTCCCCACACCCCCGAAACAGCTCACCTACCCTCCCCACACCCCCGACACTGCTCACCCACCCTCCCCTCACCCTCGACACTGCTCACCCACTCTCCCCGCACCCACGGCACTGCTCAACCACCCTCCACACACCCGACACTGCTCACCCACCCTCCCCACACTCCCGACACTGCTCACCCACTCTCCCCACAACCCCGACACTGCTCACCCACCCTCCTCAAACCCCCAACACTGCTCACCCACCCTCCCCACACACCCGACACTGCTCACATAGACTCCCCTCCCCGACACTGTTCACCCACCCTCCCCACACACCCGACACTGCTCACATAGACTCCCCTCCCTGACACTGCTCACTCACCCTCCCCACACCCTCGACACTGCTCACCTACCCTCCCCACACCACCGACACTGCTGACCCACCCTCCACACACCCCCCACACTTCTCACCCACCCACCCCCACACCCGTGACAATGCTCACCCAAACTCCCCACCCCCCGACACTTCTCACCCACCCTCCCCACACCCCCGACACTGCTCACCCACCCTCCCCACACCCTCGTCACTGCTCACCCACCCTCCCCACACCCCCGACACTGCTCACCCACCCTCCCCACACCCTCGACACTGCTCACCCACCCTCCCCACACCCTCGTCACTGCTCACCCACCCTCCCCACACTCCCGACACTGCTCACCCACCCTCCCCACACCCCTGACACTGCTCACCCACCCTCCCCACACCCTCGACACTGCTCACCCACCCTCCCCACACCCTCGACACTGCTCACATAGACTCCCCTGCCCGACACTGCTCACCCACCCTCCCCACACCCCCGACACTGCTCACCCACTCACCCCCACACCACTGACACTGCTCACCCACCCTCCCCACACCCCCGACACTTCTCACCCAACCCTCCCCACACACCCGACACTGCTCACCCACCCTCCCCACACCCCCGACACTGCTCACCTACCCTCCCCACACCCCCGACACTGCTCACCCACTCTCCCCACACCCCCGACACTGCTCACCCACCCTCCCCACACCCTCGTCACTGCACACCCACCCTCCCCACACCCCCGAAACTGCTCACCCACCCACCCCAAACCCCCGACACTCCTCACCCACCCTCCCCACACCCCCGACACTCCTCACCCACCCTCCCCACACCCCCCAACACTCCTCACCCACCCTCCTCACACCCTCGACACTGCTCACCCACCCTCCCCACACCCCCGAAACTGCTCACCCACCCTCCCCACACCCTCGACACTGCTCACCCACCCTCCCCTCACACTGACACTGCTCAACCACCCTCCCCACACCCCCGACACTGCTCACCCACCCTCCTCACACCCTCGACACTGCTCACCCACCCTCCCCGCACACCCGACACTGCTCACCTACCCTCCCCACACCCCCGAAACTGCTCACCCACCCTCCCCACACCCTCGACACTGCTCACCCACCCTCCCCACACCCTCGTCACTGCTCACCCACCCTCCCCACACCCCCGACACTGCTCACCCACCCTCCCCACACCCCTGACACTGCTCACCCACCCTCCCCACACCCTCGACACTGCTCACCCACCCTCCCCACACCCTCGACACTGCTCACATAGACTCCCCTGCCCGACACTGCTCACCCACCCTCCCCACACCCCCGACACTGCTCACCCACTCACCCCCACACCACTGACACTGCTCACCCACCCTCCCCACACCCCCGACACTTCTCACCCAACCCTCCCCACACACCCGACACTGCTCACCTACCCTCCCCACACCCCCAACACTGCTCACCCACTCTCCCCACACCCCCGACACTGATCACCCACCCTCCCCACACCCTCGTCACTGCACACCCACCCTCCCCACACCCCCGAAACTGCTCACCCACCCACCCCAAACCCCCGACACTCCTCACCCACCCTCCCCACACCCCCGACACTCCTCACCCACCCTCCCCACACACCCCAACACTCCTCACCCACCCTCCTCACACCCTCGACACTGCTCACCCACCCTCCCCACACCCCCGAAACTGCTCACCCACCCTCCCCACACCCTCGACACTGCTCACCCACCCTCCCCTCACACTGACACTGCTCACCCACCCTCCCCACACCCCCGACACTGCTCACCCACCCTCCTCACACCCTCGACACTGCTCACCCACCCTCCCCGCACACCCGACACTGCTCACCTACCCTCCCCACACCCCCGAAACTGCTCACCCACCCACCCCAAACCCCCGACACTCCTCACCCACCCTCCCCACACCCTCGACACTGCTCACCCACCCTCCCCTCACACTGACACTGCTCACCCACCCTCCCCACACCCCCGACACTGCTCACCCACGCTCCTCACACCCTCGACACTGCTCACCCACACTCCCCGCACACCCGACACTGCTCACCCACCCTCCCCACACCCCCGACACTGCTCACCCACCCACCCCACACTCCCGACACTGCACACCCACCCTCTCCAAACCCCCGACACTGCTCACCCACCCTCCCCACACCCTCGACACTGCTCACCCACCCTCCCCACACCCCCGACACTGCTCACCCACACTCCCCACACCCTCGACACTGCTCACCCACCCTCCCCGCACCCCCGACACTGCTCACACACCCTCCCCGCACCCCCGACACTGCTCACCCACCCTCCCAACACCCCCCGACACTGCTCACCCACCCTCCCCACACCCTCGATACTGCTCACCCATCCTCCCCACACCCCCGACACTGCTCACCCACCCTCCCCTCACACTGACACTGCTCACCCACCCTCCCCACACCCCCGACACTGCTCACCCACCCTCCCCGCACCACCGACACTGCTCACCTACCCTGCCCACACCCTCGACACTGCTCACCTACCCTCCCCGCACCCCCGACACTTCTCACCCACCCTCCCCGCATCCACGACACTGCTCACCCACCCTCCCCTCACACTGACACTGCTCACCCACCCTCCCCACACCCCCGACATTGCTCACTCACCCTCCACACACCCGACACTGCTCACCCACCCTCCCCACACCCTCGACACTGCTCACCCACCCACCCCCACACCCCCGACACTGCTCACCCACCCTCACCACACCCCCGACACGGCTCACCCACCCTCCCCACACCCTCGACACTGCTCACCCACCCACCCCCACACCCCCGACACTGCTCACCCACCCACCCCCACACCCCCGACACTGCTCACCCACCCTCACCACACCCCCGACACGGCTCACCCACCCTCCCCACACCCCCGACACTGCTCACCCACCCACCCCCACACCCCCGACACTGCTCACCCACCCTCCCCACACCCCCCGACACTGCTCACCCACCCTCCCCACACCCCCGACACTGCTCACCCACCCTCCCCTCACCCCCGACACTGCTCACATAGACTCCCCACCCCGACACTGCTCACCCACCCTCCCCACAGCCCCGACAAATCTCACCCACCCTCCCCACACCCCCGACACAGCTCACCCACCCTCCCCACACCCTCGACACTGCTCACCCTCCCACCCCATACCCCCGACACTGCTCACCCACCCTCCCCACACCCCCGACACTGCTCACCCACCCTCCCCACACCCCCGACACTGCTCACCCACCCTCCCCACACCCCCGAAACAGCTCACCCACCCTCCCCACACCCCCGACACTGCTCACCCACCCTCCCCTCACCCTCGACACTGCTCACCCTCCCACCCAACACCCCCGACACAGCTCACCTACCCTCCCCACACCCCCGACACTGCTCACCCACCCTCCCCTCATCCTCGACACTGCTCACCCACCCTCCCCGCACCCACGGCACTGCTCAACCACCCTCCCCTCACCCCCGACACTGCTCACATAGACTCCCCACCCCGACACTGCTCACCCACCCTCCCCACAGCCCCGACAAATCTCACCCACCCTCCCCACACCCCCGACACAGCTCACCCACCCTCCCCACACCCTCGACACTGCTCACCCTCCCACCCCACAACCCCGACACTGCTCACCCACCCTCCCCACACCCCCGACACTGCTCACCCACCCTCCCCACACCCCCGACACTGCTCACCCACCCTCCCCACACCCCCGAAACAGCTCACCTACCCTCCCCACACCCCCGACACTGCTCACCCACCCTCCCCTCACCCTCGACACTGCTCACCCACTCTCCCCGCACCCACGGCACTGCTCAACCACCCTCCACACACCCGACACTGCTCACCCACCCTCCCCACACTCCCGACACTGCTCACCCACTCTCCCCACAAACCCGACACTGCTCACCAACCCTCCTCAAACCCCCAACACTGCTCACCCACCCTCCCCACACACCCGACACTGCTCACATAGACTCCCCTCCCCGACACTGTTCACCCACCCTCCCCACACACCCGACACTGCTCACATAGACTCCCCTCCCTGACACTGCTCACTCACCCTCCCCACACCCTCGACACTGCTCACCTACCCTCCCCACACCACCGACACTGCTGACCCACCCTCCACACACCCCCCACACTTCTCACCCACCCACCCCCACACCCGTGACAATGCTCACCCAAACTCCCCACCCCCCGACACTTCTCACCCACCCTCCCCACACCCCCGACACTGCTCACCCACCCTCCCCACACCCTCGTCACTGCTCACCCACCCTCCCCACACCCCCGACACTGCTCACCCACCCTCCCCACACCCTCGACACTGCTCACCCACCCTCCCCACACCCTCGTCACTGCTCACCCACCCTCCCCACAGCCCCGACACTGCTCACCCACCCTCCCCACACCCCTGACACTGCTCACCCACCCTCCCCACACCCTCGACACTGCTCACCCACCCTCCCCACACCCTCGACACTGCTCACATAGACTCCCCTGCCCGACACTGCTCACCCACCCTCCCCACACCCCCGACACTGCTCACCCACTCACCCCCACACCACTGACACTGCTCACCCACCCTCCCCACACCCCCGACACTTCTCACCCAACCCTCCCCACACACCCGACACTGCTCACCCACCCTCCCCACACCCCCGACACTGCTCACCTACCCTCCCCACACCCCCGACACTGCTCACCCACTCTCCCCACACCCCCGACACTGCTCACCAACCCTCCCCACACCCTCGTCACTGCACACCCACCCTCCCCACACCCCCGAAACTGCTCACCCACCCACCCCAAACCCCCGACACTCCTCACCCACCCTCCCCACACCCCCGACACTCCTCACCCACCCTCCCCACACCCCCCAACACTCCTCACCCACCCTCCTCACACCCTCGACACTGCTCACCCACCCTCCCCACACCCCCGAAACTGCTCACCCACCCTCCCCACACCCTCGACACTGCTCACCCACCCTCCCCTCACACTGACACTGCTCAACCACCCTCCCCACACCCCCGACACTGCTCACCCACCCTCCTCACACCCTCGACACTGCTCACCCACCCTCCCCGCACACCCGACACTGCTCACCTACCCTCCCCACACCCCCGAAACTGCTCACCCACCCTCCCCACACCCTCGACACTGCTCACCCACCCTCCCCACACCCTCGTCACTGCTCACCCACCCTCCCCACACCCCCGACACTGCTCACCCACCCTCCCCACACCCCTGACACTGCTCACCCACCCTCCCCACACCCTCGACACTGCTCACCCACCCTCCCCACACCCTCGACACTGCTCACATAGACTCCCCTGCCCGACACTGCTCACCCACCCTCCCCACACCCCCGACACTGCTCACCCACTCACCCCCACACCACTGACACTGCTCACCCACCCTCCCCACACCCCCGACACTTCTCACCCAACCCTCCCCACACACCCGACACTGCTCACCCACCCTCCCCACACCCCCGACACTGCTCACCTACCCTCCCCACACCCCCAACACTGCTCACCCACTCTCCCCACACCCCCGACACTGCTCACCCACCCTCCCCACACCCTCGTCACTGCACACCCACCCTCCCCACACCCCCGAAACTGCTCACCCACCCACCCCAAACCCCCGACACTCCTCACCCACCCTCCCCACACCCCCGACACTCCTCACCCACCCTCCCCACACACCCCAACACTCCTCACCCACCCTCCTCACACCCTCGACACTGCTCACCCACCCTCCCCACACCCCCGAAACTGCTCACCCACCCTCCCCACACCCTCGACACTGCTCACCCACCCTCCCCTCACACTGACACTGCTCACCCACCCTCCCCACACCCCCGACACTGCTCACCCACCCTCCTCACACCCTCGACACTGCTCACCCACCCTCCCCGCACACCCGACACTGCTCACCTACCCTCCCCACACCCCCGAAACTGCTCACCCACCCACCCCAAACCCCCGACACTCCTCACCCACCCTCCCCACACCCTCGACACTGCTCACCCACCCTCCCCACACCCCCGACAATGCTCACCCACCCTCCCCACACCCTCGACACTGCTCACCCACCCTCCCCTCACACTGACACTGCTCACCCACCCTCCCCACACCCCCGACACTGCTCACCCACGCTCCTCACACCCTCGACACTGCTCACCCACACTCCCCGCACACCCGACACTGCTCACCCACCCTCCCCACACCCCCGACACTGCTCACCCACCCACCCCACACTCCCGACACTGCACACCCACCCTCTCCAAACCCCCGACACTGCTCACCCACCCTCCCCACACCCTCGACACTGCTCACCCACCCTCCCCACACCCCCGACACTGCTCACCCACACTCCCCACACCCTCGACACTGCTCACCCACCCTCCCCGCACCCCCGACACTGCTCACACACCCTCCCCGCACCCCCGACACTGCTCACCCACCCTCCCAACACCCCCCCGACACTGCTCACCCACCCTCCCCACACCCTCGATACTGCTCACCCATCCTCCCCACACCCCCGACACTGCTCACCCACCCTCCCCTCACACTGACACTGCTCACCCACCCTCCCCACACCCCCGACACTGCTCACCCACCCTCCCCGCACCACCGACACTGCTCACCTACCCTGCCCACACCCTCGACACTGCTCACCTACCCTCCCCGCACCCCCGACACTTCTCACCCACCCTCCCCGCATCCACGACACTGCTCACCCACCCTCCCCTCACACTGACACTGCTCACCCACCCTCCCCACACCCCCGACATTGCTCACTCACCCTCCACACACCCGACACTGCTCACCCACCCTCCCCACACCCCCGACACTGCTCACCCACCCTCCCCACACCCTCGACACTGCTCACCCACCCTCCCCACACCTCCGACATTGCTCACTCACCCTCCACACACCCGACACTGCTCACCCACCCTCCCAACACCCCCCAACACTGCTCACCCACCCTCCCCGCACCCACGACACTGCTCACCCACCCTCCCCGCACCCACGACACTGCTCACCCACCCTCCCCACACCTCCGACATTGCTCACTCACCCTCCACACACCCGACACTGCTCTCCACCTTCCCCGAACCAACGACACTGCTCACCCACCCTCCCCACGCCCCCGACACTGCTAACCCACCCTCCCCACGCCCCCGACAATGCTCACCCTCCCTCCCGACACCCCCCGACACTGCTCACCCACCCTCCCCGCACCCCCCGACACTGCTCACCCACCCTCCCCTCACACTGACACTGCTCACCCACCCTCCCCGAACCACCGACACTGCTCACCCACCCTCCCCGAACCACCGACACTGCTCACCCACCCTCCCCACGCCCCCGACACTGCTAACCCACCCTCCCCACGCCCCCGACACTGCTCACCCACCCTCCCCGCACCCCCCGACACTGCTCACCCTCCCTCCCCGCACCCCCCGACACTGCTCACCCATCCTCCCCGCACGCCCCACACTACTCACCCAGCCCCCGCATACCCCTGACACTGCTCACCCAGACTCCCCTCCTCTACACTGCTCACCCACCTTCCCTACACCCCGACAATGCTCCCCCACCCTCCCCACTCCCCAACACTTCTTACCCAGACTCTCCACACCCCCGACACTGCTCACCCCCCCTCTCCACACCCCGAAACTGCTCACCCACCCTCCCCACACCCCCGACACTGCTCACCCACTCACCCCCACACCACTGACACTGCTCACCCACCCTCCCCACACCCCCGACACTTCTCACCCAACCCTCCCCACACACCCGACACTGCTCACCCACCCTCCCCACACCCCCGACACTGCTCACCTACCCTCCCCACACCCCCAACACTGCTCACCCACTCTCCCCACGCCCCCGACACTGCTCACCCACCCTCCCCACACCCTCGTCACTGCACACCCACCCTCCCCACACCCCCGAAACTGCTCACCCACCCACCCCAAACCCCCGACACTCCTCACCCACCCTCCCCACACCCCCGACACTCCTCACCCACCCTCCCCACACCCCCCAAAACTCCTCACCCACCCTCCTCACACCCTCGACACTGCTCACCCACCCTCCCCACACCCCCGAAACTGCTCACCCACCCTCCCCACACCCTCGACACTGCTCACCCCACCCTCCCCTCACACTGACACTGCTCACCCACCCTCCCCACACCCCCGACACTGCTCACCCACCCTCCTCACACCCTCGACACTGCTCACCCACCCTCCCCGCACACCCGACACTGCTCACCTACCCTCCCCACACCCCCGAAACTGCTCACCCACCCACCCCAAACCCCCGACACTCCTCACCCACCCTCCCCACACCCCCGACACTCCTCACCCACCCTCCCCACACCCCCCAACACTCCTCACCCACCCTCCCCACACCCTCGACACTGCTCACCCACCCTCCCCACACCCCCGACAATGCTCACCCACGCTCCTCACACCCTCGACACTGCTCACCCACCCTCCCCGCACACCCGACACTGCTCACCCACCCTCCCCACACCCCCGACACTGCTCACCCACCCACCCCACACTCCCGACACTGCACACCCACCCTCTCCAAACCCCCGACACTGCTCACCCACACTCCCCGCACCCCCGACACTGCTCACACACCCTCCCCGCACCCCCGACACTGCTCACCCACCCTCCCAACACCCCCCCGACACTGCTCACCCACCCTCCCCACACCCTCGACACTGCTCACCCATCCTCCCCGCACCCCCGACACTGCTCACACACCCTCCCCGCACCACCGACACTGCTCACCTACCCTCCCCACACCCTCGACACTGCTCACCTACCCTCCCCGCACCCCCGACACTTCTCACCCACCCTCCCCGCATCCACGACACTGCTCACCCACCCTCCCCTCACACTGACACTGCTCACCCACCCTCCCCACACCCCCGACATTGCTCACTCACCCTCCACACACCCGACACTGCTCACCCACCCTCCCCACACCCCCGACACTGCTCACCCACCCTCCCCACACCCTCGACACTGCTCACCCACCCTCCCCACACCTCCGACATTGCTCACTCACCCTCCACACACCCGACACTGCTCACCCACCCTCCCAACACCCCCCAACACTGCTCACCCACCCTCCCCGCACCCACGACACTGCTCACCCACCCTCCCCGCACCCACGACACTGCTCACCCACCCTCCCCACACCTCCGACATTGCTCACTCACCCTCCACACACCCGACACTGCTCTCCACCTTCCCCGAACCAACGACACTGCTCACCCACCCTCCCCACGCCCCCGACACTGCTCACCCACCCTCCCCGCACCCCCCGACACTGCTCACCCTCCCTCCCCGCACCCCCCGACACTGCTCACCCTCCCTCCCCGCACCCCCCCGACACTGCTCACCCATCCTCCCCGCACGCCCCACACTACTCACCCAGCCCCCGCATACCCCTGACACTGCTCACCCAGACTCCCCTCCTCTACACTGCTCACCCACCTTCCCTACACCCCGACAATGCTCCCCCACCCTCCCCACTCCCCAACACTTCTTACCCAGACTCTCCACACCCCCGACACTGCTCACCCCCCCTCTCCACACCCCGAAACTGCTCACCCACCCTCCCCACACCCCCGACACTGCTCACCCACCCTCCCCTCACCCTCGACACTGCTCACCCACCCTCTCCACACACCCGACACTGCTCACCCACCCTCCCCACACCCCCGACACTGCACACCCTCCCTCCCCACACCCTCAACACTGCTCACCCACCCTCCCCACACCCCCGACACTGCTCACCCACCCTCCCCACGCCCCCGACATTGCTCACCCACCCTCCACACACCCGACACTGCTCACCCACCCTCCCAACACCCCCCGACACTGCTCACCCACCCTCCCCGCACCCACGACACTGCTCACCCACCCTCCCCGCACCCACGACACTGCTCACCCACCCTCCCCACACCTCCGACATTGCTCACTCACCCTCCACACACCCGACACTGCTCTCCACCTTCCCCGAACCACCGACACTGCTCACCCACCCTCCCCGAACCACCGACACTGCTCACCCACCCTCCCCACGCCCCCGACACTGCTCACCCTCCCTCCCCGCACCCCCCGACACTGCTCACCCACCCTCCCCGCACCCCCCGACACTGCTCACCCACCCTCCCCTCACACTGACACTGCTCACCCACCCTCCCCGAACCACCGACACTGCTCACCCACCCTCCCCGAACCACCGACACTGCTCACCCACCCTCCCCACGCCCCCGACACTGCTAACCCACCCTCCACACGCCCCCGACACTGCTCACCCACCCTCCCCGCACCCCCCGACACTGCTCACCCTCCCTCCCCGCACCCCCCGACACTGCTCACCCTCCCTCCCCGCACCCCCCGACACTGCTCACCCACCCTACCCAAACCCCCGACACTGCTCACCCATCCTCCCCGCACGCCCCACACTACTCACCCAGCCCCCGCATACCCCTGACACTGCTCACCCAGACTCCCCTCCTCGACACTGCTCACCCACCCTCCCTACACCCCGACAATGCTCCCCCACCCTCCCCACTCCCCAACACTTCTTACCCAGACTCTCCACACACCCGACACTGCTCACCCACCCTCTCCACACCCCGAAACTGCTCACCCACCCTCCCCACACCCCCGACACTGCTCACCCACCCTCCCCTCACCCTCGACACTGCTCACCCACCCTCTCCACACACCCGACACTGCTCACCCACCCTCCCCACACCCCCGACACTGCACACCCTCCCTCCCCACACCCTCAACACTGCTCACCCACCCTCCCCACACCCCCGACACTGCTCACCCACCCTCCCCACACCCCCGACACTGCTCACCTACCCTCCCCACAACCTCGACACTGTTCACCCACCCTCCCCACACCCCCGACACTGCTCACCTACCCTCCCCACACCCTCGACACTGCTCACCCACCCTCCCCACACCCCCGACACTGCTCATCCACTCTCCCCACACCCTGGGCACTAGATAATTTAAACCAATATTTTGCCTCGTTCTTCATTGCTGAGGACACCATAAACATCCCAAAAATATCAGATAAACAAGGAGCTAATCAGAGGTAAAGTCTTGTGATAGTCTCTATCATGAGGGACAAAGTTTTTGACAAACTAATAGGACTAAAGGCTGACATGTCACCAGGACCTGTTGGTCTGCATCCAAGTGTTTTAAAGGAAGTGGCTGCAGAGATAGTGGAGGATTGGTTGAAATATTCCAGAACTCACTGGATTCTGGGAAAGTCCTGGCAGTTTGGAAAACTGCTGATGTGATGCTCGTGTTCAAAAGGGAGGGAGGCCAAAAGCAGGAAACTATGGGCCAGTCAACCAAACATCTGTCATTGGGAAAATGCTAGAGTCCATTATTAAGGAAGAAATAGCAGGACATTTAGAAAAGCTTAACACAATCAAACAAAGCCAACAAGTTTTGTGAAAGGGAAATCATGTTTGACAAATTTGCTAGAGTTCTTTGAGGATAAAACAAGCGGAGTTGATAATGGGGAACTGGTAGATGTAGTGTATTTGGATTTCCAGAAGGCATTTGATAAGGTGCTACATAAAAGGTTATTACACAAGATAGGAGCTCATGGTAACAGGGGTAATGTATTGGCATGGATTGAGGATTGGTTAGAAGACAGAAAGTCAGGATTAATGGGTCTTTTTCAGGTTGGAAAGACATAACTAGTGGAGTGTCACAAGGATCAGTCCTGGGTCTTCAATTATTTACTATCTATATTAATGACTTGAAGGAGGGGGCATAGTGTAATGTATGCAAATTTGCTGATGATACAAAAATAGGTGGGAGTGCATTTTGTGATGAGGACATACGGAATCTGCAAGGGGATATAGACAGGTTGAGCGAGTGGGCAAAAACTTGGCAGATGTGAGGTCATACACTTTGCTAGGAAGAATCAAAAGGCAGGATATTATTTAAATGTAGCGAGACTCCAAAAAAGTGCAGCACAGAGGGATCTGGGTGTTCTTGTGCATGAAACACAAAAAGTTAGCATGCAGGTGCAGCAAGTAATTAAGAAGGCAAATGGGATTTTGGCCTGTGTTGCTAGAGGGTTGGAGTTTTAAAGTAGGGAAGTTTTGTTACAACCGTTGATGAGGCTGCACCTGGGGTACTGTGTACAGTTTGATCCCAGTATTTTAGAAAGGACATATTGGCATCGGGGGCAGTTCAACAGAGATTCACTAGGCTGATTCCTGGGATGAAGGGGTTGACTTATCAAGAATGACTAAACAGGTTAGGAATTTATTCATTAGAGTTTAGAAGAATGAGGGGCGATCTTATTGAAACGTACAAGATTCTGAGGGGGCTTGACAGGGTAGATGTTGAGAAGATGTTTCCACGAGTGGGGGAATCTCGAACTAGGGAACATAGTTACAGAATAAGGGGACACTCACTCAAAACCGAGATTTGAAGGAATTTCTTCTCTCAGAGGGCAGTGAATGTCTGGAATTCTCTACCCCAGAGAGTTGTGGAGGCTAGATCACTGAAAGTATTTAAAGAGGAGGTAAATAGGTTTTTGAAATATCAGAGAGTCAAGGGCTATGGGGAGCTGGCACAAAAGAAGAGTTGAGGCCTAGGGCAGGTCAGCCATGATCTTATTGAATAGCAGGACAGGCTTGAGGGGCCAAATGGCCTACTCTTGCTCCTGTTTCTTATGTTCTTATGCCTCCTGGGGAACAAGCTGAGGGCGGGCCTGGTAGGAGGGAATGGTGAGAATGAGAGAGGGCAGAGTGTGTTGTTAGGGTGGGAGGGTGAGGGTGCAATGGTATCGATAGAATGGGATGGCGAGGGTGACTGGTAGGGACTCGGAGGCAGAAAGGTTGGGAAGGAGGAGGTCGGGGAAGTCAATGTGGATGGGGGTGGGATTTTTGGGAAAGTAGGGAACATACACGTTCACCTGGACATCTCTGAAAGAAAAGAGTTGTGGCTGATAGGGGATATTGGGGAGGTGGAAAGTGGTGTCAGGGGCCTCAACAGTGATGGGGGAAAGGACATGAATGACTGGTGGAGGGGAAAGGACGTGGGAGCTAAAGACAAATGTTACACGTACCATGCTTCCAAAATCGGAAGTGAGCAAAGCCTTGTGTTGGGTGAGATCAGGCGCTGTACGAGAGTGTGATCAGTGGGTGGGTGGAGATGCAGGTTGGCTCAGATGGACAACTGAAAGAGAACCCCATCAGGCAGGACATTGAGCTGAGTGTGATGGATGAAGGGTCCGCGTGTGTGGGAGAGAGTGCTTGCACGAGGCTCCGAATGACCCTGTCACACACACACAATTCTCCCTCCAGAATCACCAATGGGCTGGCTGCATGTAGCTGAACTGCTAGTGGAGGAGGGGGTGGGGTGTAATGGAAGGACTCGCAAAGCCTGTCAATGAGACTGAAAGACACCGTTACACATTATTCAGTGAAAGTGAATATATTTTCAGATTGCAAAGTGACAAAATGTGTTCACCCGTGCATCCAATTTTGATCAGAATTTCTTAAATTTTCTAGGCCTAGCGTTCTAGGTGCTGCCCCGAGAACCACAGCAGGGGTGGAGACAGCCTGTGCAGTTGGTTGGCCCTGTTGCCTCTGATGACTTTGTCATTGGTCCTCTGGTGAGCCAAGGCCTTGGGGGCCCTGGATTACTTTGGCTGTCCTCTAGTGGGCCAGCTGCTCCCCCTGCAGTGACAGAGGATGAGGTTGAAGGGGTCACAGGCAAATTGGGTCTTGGAGGGAGCAGACAGCCTCTGAGATTCTTGAGTGGATGACCCAGAGGCGTCCAACTGCCACTTCTCCCTTCAGGTACCTAAAGGCCCTGGCCTGACTCCCTGAGAGGAAGAGGCACCTGGAGGGATGTTGAGGTACCCCATTTCCCTCTCCTGCTGCCACTCTAGGAACTCACCCATGGCTCCTGTGATGGAGTGCAGATCTGCACACATCTTTACAGTCTGCTGGACCAGGGTCTCCATGACATCTGAATCCTTCCCATGGACACCTCCAAACACACATGTGTGGGCACCACTTCATCAGAGGTGGACACACTCCTCCGACTCGCGTGCTACTCTGTTGAGGGCTTCAAACAACTCTGCACGATGCTCCCCCGACTTCTGCTGACTCTCCGGGATGAGTTGGAAGGCCTAATCCAGAGGTTCGTCATATGACTCGGACCTCACAGATGCCTCTTCCCCAGCAGTCCTCCGAATGCCTGGGAGCTTGGCCGAAACTGCCTCCTCCTGGTCTGGACATGTGTCCATGTGGTGACCACCAGATTGTGAACCCGAGCCTGCTCTAGATCTAGATCCCACCGAGGTGAGTGTCTCTGCGCTGGTGCAGGGTGTGGGTAAGCGCTGTGATGGGTCTTCCAGGCTGCTTATTTCCAGCTCTTCAATGGAGGAGGTGTCCTCTTGGCTGGAGGTGAGGATGTGGATGGAGCTGAGGGACTGGCTGTCTGAGGGTGTCGGTCACTTGGCAGAGCTCCCTGTGAACCAAAGTAGAGATAATGAGTGCATGGCAGCAGAGTCAAAAGCAGGAGAGAGAGAGACACTCACAGTTGCGTTGAGAGAGGGATGAAGTGGTGCAGGATCCTCACGTGGGTGTTACCGCTGACCTCACTGTCACCACAGGCACGGTCCCTGTCCTCACCAGTCAGCACGATGGCTCACTCCTCAAAGTGAGTGAGGGGCCTAATGTGGGTCACTCCACCCCCCGGTCTGGGACCTCTCCCTGCTGATGTGAGCCAGCTTCTCCTGCATGAAAACAGATGGAGAGAGTGTGAGCAGGACACATGGCACTGAGGGGAATGTTTGTGTGGTGAGCGGACACATGGAGGGGATGAGGACATGAGCTCCAGAGGACGTCACTGCCAGCCTCTACCACGTCCAAATGTCGTACCCGGGAGGCATCGCTGAATCGTGGGTGGCGGTGGGGCGGGGGGGTTGGGGGGGGTGTTGGTGTTGCAGTCTTCTTGTCTTTCGGGGCCGAGCCTTCTGTGCCCGGGGGGGCTGGGAGCACTGAGAGGTGTGCGTGCGGCTGGACTTTAAACATTGCGCCCAGTGTGAGGAAGCAGAGAGGTGATGGCGTAGCAGGGGAGTGAGAGCCCGCCCGCCGTCGAAACGATGTATTTCCCGGGAATGCGCGATTGACGAGGGCGGGACCGGGACGATACAGCGTGAAAAACTGGCATTGCTGCCGGCGGGTGGAGCGTTCTTTTCCCCGCCCGCACTTACTGCAAACCTGGGACGATGCCAACCTCGGGATGAGGAGCTGGGGGTGCAGCCAGGATAGGCAGCTGCATGTCCGCGCGTCTAATATTTATGAATGTCACCCCGAAAGGGGTAGCCGCGCATTCAGGTGAGCACCCACGCAGCTTGCTTTTACCCGACCAGCTGGCAGTGCTGTGCCACTACAAGGGCTGCACTGCGTTTGGGGTGAGGTGGCAGGGGAGGGTGTGGGGGGGTTGGTGGCGTGTGGGAGTGGGGGATGCAAGGCAACACGGTCTGATGGTAGCGCACAGGCACTTGTAGAAGGGTAGTGGGCAGGGAAGCGGCCACGCATTAGGGAAACCGTGTATAAAGTGACCATTTCTCCGCAGCTGAGACGGTTCAGACACAGCCACGTTGACATGCGTGGAGTCGGGCCTCTGGCTTATCTGCCCACTCGAGCAAGGCAGAGGCCTGAAAATGCCACTAAGTGCTCTTGGACATTGCACCCCTTGGGCACAGTGGCAAATTAATGAGCATTTTAGGGGGCTGCAGAACGATTGGACGACTGAGAAAGTTGTACAATCTCCTTGCTAAAGCAGGCTGTGGAGCAGTCACTGGTGGAGGTGCTCACAGCCCCTTGCATTGTCATCATCCCAGTTTGGACCACTCTCCCCCATGGTTCAAGCTAACAGCGCAGCCTTGCAGTGCAGGTTAGGAGAACGCCTGTGCCTGAGCTGAGAACACAGCCTGCAGTCCAGTGGTTGAAGCTGTCGCCAATTGGTCAGGGGGAGTGGGGTGGAGGTGCGGTGGGGGGGTGTCGGAGAGGAGAGTGTGAGAGGAGGACCCTGAGCCAGGCAGTCAGCAGCACATAGAGGAGAGCAGACGAACTATAAAAACGGCACAAGAGGTGGCGAGAGTTCGAGAGCAGAGGTGACTGAGGGAGTTTGGTGAGGAGGGAGGAGGTGCTCCTTTCATTTTTTAACTTTCCTCAGAAAGAAGATTGGCAGGTCTTGGTAAGTAGGGCCTGGTGAATAAATGAGAAAATTGAAATGTTTTTAAACAAGGTGCTATAATTGGATTTAACTGAGAAGCACCAGGAATAAGGGAAATGTAGGGCCAATTTAATGAAGCAATATAATGAAGCAAAATAGAATAAAGTTAACGTGAGGGAAGTAGAGTTAAGACATGTCAGGGCAGCTCAGTCAAGTGGAATGCGTGTCCTGTAATATGTGCGAATGTTCTGTAATATGGATGTTACCGGTGTCCTGGCTGACCACATGTGCAGGGAGTGCTGCCAGCTGCAGAGACTTCAGCTCAGGGTTTCAGAGCTCGAGTGGCGGCTGGAGTCATTGTGGCGCATCCACGAGACTGAGAGCTACGTGGGTAGCACGTTCAGAGAGGTGGTCACACCGCAGTTTAAGGGCCAGGAGACAGAGGGGGAATGGGTGACCACCAGGCAGTCAAGAGAAGTAGGCAGGCAGTGCAGGAGCTCCCTGGGGTCCCGCTCACAAACTGGTTTTCAGTTTTGGAAGCTGGTGAGGGCGCTGGTTCCTCAGAGGAGCGCAGTCAGAGCCAAGTTTGTGGCATCATGAGCGGCTCAGCTGTACAAGGAGGGGAGGAAGAAGAAAGGAAGAGCTATAGTGATAGGGGATTCATTAGTTAGGGGAACAGACAGGCGTTTCTGCGGCCTTAGACATGACTCCAGGCTGGTGTGTTGCCTCCCTGATGCCAGGGTCAAGGATGTTACGGAGTGGCTGCAGGACATTGGAGACATTGGAGAGAATGCAGAAGTTTACATGATTGGTTCCAGGGATGAGAAACTTCAGTTATGAGGATAGTTTGGAGAGGTTGGGCCTGTTCTCCTTGGAGAGAAGAAGGCTAAGAGGAGATTAGATAGAGATGATCAAAATCATGTGGGGTCTAGACAGAGTAGATAGGTAGAAGCTGTTCCTGCTTGTAAAAGGATCAAGATCGAGAGGGCACAGATTTAAAGTGACATGCAAAACAAGCAAATCTGACTTGAGAAGAAACTTTTTCACACATCGAGTGGTTCGAGTCTGGAATGCACTATCTGGAAGTGTGGTGGAGGCAGGTTCGACCAAGGTATTCAAGAGGGCATTAGGTGATTATTTGAATAAAAACAATGCGCAGCGTTACAGGGAAAAGGCAGAGCAATGGCACTAGGTCATAATGTTCATTTGGACAGGTGGTGCAGACACGATTGGCTGAATGGCCTCCTTCTGTGCCATTATTAGTTTTGATTCTGTGGGTTATGGGCTGCCATGCAGCGCACTACGCTCTGGCCATACAAGTGGTGACCCAGCACTCACCGGCATGCATTAAAGAGCCTTGAGATGGAGCTGGAGCTGTACATGTAACCAGTATCGGCCCCTAGGAGAACAACGCTAACCCACGTGTCTCTTCTCTTCCATCCTGCAGGAGGAGCACATCAGGAGCATGGAGCCTGGTGGCCTATCAGTATGCCTCATGGCTTACAGGGAGCGGAGATGGAAGGCGAAGAGAGTGACCAAGGCACCTGGCTGGGGAAAGGGGCAAGCAGCACCCTCGAGATGAAGGGGTGGCTGGGGTCCCGCACAGGGCGCTGGAAAGCCACAGCGAGCCATCGCTTGTTGGCGCCAAACAAGTCCTAGCGTCTACAGACAGTGCATGTCATTCATGCAGGTGTTCTCATGTGCCAGCTCGTCCTGCATGAACAGAGATGGGGAGAATGTAAGTGGGACACCTGCCAGGCCAGATGATAAGTATGCCTGGCACGTGTGGGTGGTGAGTGGTCCCATGGACGGGATGAGGACAATGAAGGCGTGTGTGAGAAAGTGGATGGTGATGACCCTTGAGCTGGCAGTGAGTGAGGGCCCTGCGGATGTGTGATGAGTTTGTGGGTATGTGAGTCGAGAGTGATGAGAAGAGTAACTTAGCCTGGCAGAAGGGAAGAGATCATTCATCATCTCGCGGCACCGGGTAACTGTCCTGATTTGCATTGGCACTGATCACTGCTGCCACCAATTCCCAAGCCGGATTGGTAATGCCGCTGCCCCTCCTGTGGCTAGAGGAATGGTACAGGACATCATGAAGGGCCTCCATTGTGTCCAAAAGGCGCTCGAGGGATGCCTCATTGAACTTGGGCCTACAATCTTTTTTGCCTCTCGGGGCCATTCTGCCTTCTGTGCAGCAGTCTGCTCCCAGACTCACTCACTAGCTTTACACACTCTTCTCCTATTTAACTGCTTGTAGAAACCCTTACTATCTGCTCTTACATTACCAGATAGCTTTCTTTCATACTCTGCTTTCATCCTCTTTGTATTTTTTCATCATTCTTGCTGGTTCTTAAAGTGCGACCAATCTTTTGACCTACCACGAATCTTTGCAGATCTGTACAGTGTTCCTTTCAATTTGATACTACCCTTAACTTTACTAGGATACAGCCTTCTCAAAGAGTTTTTCTTTCTCACTGGGTTAAGTCTTTGCTGAGAGTTATTAACTATCTCCTTAAAAGTCTGCCACTACATCTCTTCCATGTTACCTTTTAACCTAATTTCCCAATTCATTTTAGCTATATCTGCTTTCATCCTCTTATAATTACCTTTATTCACGTTTCTCATCCTTGTTTTCTAATCCCTCCATGGCCTTCCTCTATCTCTGTAATCTCTACCAGGGAAGAGGCCCTGGACTGAGACACTGCCTTTATCTCATGCAGGGGCCAAGGTTTCACATCTGAGTGACACAAACACTGCTCATCAGACCAAGGAGCCATGGGCAAGGGGAGTTTATTTACAATTGTGAACATTATGTACCAGTGATTAACACCCATGCCTACGTGGTGAAATTGCATTTCCTTAACCTTCCTAACCCTGCTGCTACGTCTCGATTCTCCCCCAGCATCCACAGCGGAGGTGGAGGCAGCCTGCTGACTACTACACCCTCTCTGTGATGACCTTGACGGGTGTCCTCTGGAAGGCCGAGGCTTGGAGGGCCCAGCCTGCTTTTGGAGTCTTGCTGTGTAGCTGCGGCACCCCCCTCGGCCTGTGGAGCTGGAGATGCTGGGGTCACAGGAAGAGTGGATTTGGATGGGCCAAACACTCCCTGAGTCACCTGGGTGGATGGCCCTGGGGTGTGCACCTGCTGATCCTCTTCCCTATGGCTGCCCGAGGGCCCCTGGCTGACTCTTTGAGGATAAGGGGTAGCTGGAGTGAGATCGAACTGCCCTGCTCCCCTCTTGTGTTGACACTGTTGGAAGCCAACTATGACATCAGCAATAAGGTTCAGCCCAGGTTGCAGTGCAGCACTGATGTCCTGCACCAAGGTCTCCAAGGCGGCTGCCATCCTGCCAATGTTGACCTCGGTGTGTTGCGATGCCGGCGCTATCACCTCAGCCTGAAGACAGACGGACTCCTCCATCATGCTTTGCAATCTGAGGAGTGCAGCGGCCATCCCTTCCTGATGTTCCCAAGCTTGCCTTCGCAGCTCCAGCTGTATGACCGAGTCTAGAGGCTCCTCATCTGAGGCGGACTCAGCAGATTCCGGGCCTCCAGCAGTCCTCTGAGCGCAGGAGACCTGGGAAGTCCTCGCCTCCACCTGCTGTGGATCAGAAAGTGCAATGTGCTCACCAGATTGGGATCCCGAGGCTACTCTAGAACTAGGCCCCACCGAGATGTGTGTCTCCGAGCTGGTGGAGGGTGCAGGTGAGCGCTCTGATGGGTATGTGCAAATCTGGGGCGATTACGCCCAATGTTTTTCACCAACACAAATGCAACGAACAATTAAAGACACTGTGAAAAACAGTTAAAAACATTCCTTACAAAAAATCAGGTCAGTCAGCCATCTTTCAGCCACTTTGGACATAGTTTGAATCCTAGCTTAGCCCAGATTCCCTTTCTCCTTGAGACAGAGACACTTCAAAATCTGAGACAACCATCTTTCTTTCATCATTTTCTCATAATGTGGGTTTGATTATCCATGCTTTGCTGATAAGGTGGAAACAAAATTGGCTCTTTCTTTACCATATTATTGACACATTCCCCTGGTACAGTTTTGTAGTTTGTGGAGGAGGCGATGGGCAATAAATGCCGGCCTAGCCAGCGATGCCCACATCCTGTAAATGAATTTAAGAAAAGTTACTGTCTGTAACCTTATGTATGAGCTGTAATCTAAGATTTATGTGTTGACTGCAGTTATTTCATTATATGTGGATATTGTAACATAAGGAATAGATCAGAACCACAGTATAGAGTACGGCAGTGGAATGTTCCGGGGGCCTCCTTACCTTGCAGGAATCTTGCAAACTGCAGGATTTGAGATATAGGGCGGGATTTTCCGCACCCTCCTGCCGCTGGGATCTTGCGGTCCGGCCGCAAGTCAGTGAGCTTGTGGCTGGGGCACCGCCTCGCCCACCGGCAGGACCGGCCCTCAAAGGGGCCGGAAAATCCCGGTCATAGGCCCGAACTTCAAAGGGGAGGTCAAGTGGCATTTAGAGCAGGACTTTTAACAGGTTCGTTCACCATTTATCGAGCGACCTTGGTTTGCTCCATTTTATTGGTAGTCAAAGGGGTAATGCTAAAGGTATTTATTCCCATTACAAACTGGCAATCAGCAGGTCACATTGGAGATACATGGGCCTATACAGGTGAAAAATGCACTTGGTAATATTGTTACGTTCTTACAGCTGACAACAAAAATCACGCTTCTTGCTCCTTGGAAAGTACCTCATATTTAGACCATAAGACCAAAAGACATAGGAGCAGAAATTAGGCCATTCGGCCCATCGAGTCTGCTCCACCATTCAATCATGGCTGATAAGTTTCTCAACCCCATTCTCCCGCCTTCTCCCTGTAACCTTTGATCCCCTTACCAATCAAGAACCTATCTATCTCAGTCTTAAATACACTCAATGACCTGGCCTTCACAGCCTTCTGTGGCAATGAATTCCATAGATTCACCACTCTCTGGCTAAAGAAGTTTCTCCTCATCTCAGTTTTAAAAGGTCTTCCCTTTACTCTGAGGCTGTGCCCTCAGGTCCTAGTCTCTCCTACTAATGGAAACATCTTCCCCACGTCCACTCTATCCAGGCCTTTCAGTATTCTGTAAGTTTCAATCAGATCCCCACTTCAACCTTCTAAACTTCATCAAGTATAGACCCAGAGTCCTCATGTTAAGCCTTTCATTCCTGGGATCATTCTCGTGAACCTCCTCTGGACCCTCTCCAGGGCCAAAACATCCTTCCTGAGATACGGGGCCCAAAACTGCTCACAATATTCTAAATGTGGTTTGACCAGAGCCTTATAAAGCCTTAGCAGCACATCCCTGCTTTTATATTCTAGTCCTCTCGAAATAAATGCCAACATTGCATTTGCCTTCCTAACTACCGACTCAAGTCCGAGAACCATTATTGAATCATTCTTGTGAGGCACTGACGAGAATAATTTTCCACAACACTGACTTCTTAAAATGATGTAACCTTTCAAAAATTATACGACCAGCACTCATGGCAGCTGAAGTACTTTTCGAGTGGGAGGAATGGAAGGGCAGGAAGCGAGACATGCCAGTCTAGTTTCCTGCACAAATTAGTGACTCATTATGAAGCAACATTGGCAGGATCCTGGGCAAATATTCTTTACTCAGCCATTGAACTGGGAAATGCTATAAAAGGATGAAAAATAAACAAGCGCTGTGGTCAATCATGATGTAGGGTCTGGCATAGATCTGTTGGAAGGTTGTGCCTACAAGTTCCACCCCAGGGATTTTGAGGACTTAATCTAGGGTGACAGACCCAATGTAATTCCTTCTCCTCCAGGTACCATGCCCTAAGAGGTCGTTAGTTACAAAGGACTTCCATTGGATTGGTCCATGATGATGCTTGGTAAAGTAATGCAGTGGTTTGCTGTTGCCTTCTGCAGTATGGCTGATCGGGAAACTGCCCCACTCTTACCACCTGCCATCAGGCACATCGGAAGGACTTACAGGCTGATAATCAACCTGCTTGGCCACATTATGAACACACCTTCCATGGCCATCAAGTCCTGGAGTGGGACTTGAACCCGGAGCGTTTGACCCAGAGGTAGGGGTGTGACCTCCCCTCAAATGTCATTGCTGCCCCAAATTACAATGTGAGATAATTTGAAGTTTATGCAGTGTGCAAGGAGGGAGATTTGGCCAGGAGACCATTGCAATAATCAAGTCCAGAGGTTACAAGGGAAGGGATGAGGGTTTCACCAGCAGGTGAGCTAAGGTGGGGTGGAGTTGAAAGAAGTACAGAAATAGAAGTAAGTGGTCTTCGTGATGGATGTTGCGATTGGGTAGGAGTCTCAGCTGAGGATAAAATAAGATGGGAGATCTTGAACAATCTGGTTCAGCCTCAGACAGTGGCCAGGATTAAGGATGGAGTCCGTAGCAAGGGAGCGAGGTTTGTGGTGGGGCCTGAAGGCATTGGCTTCAGTCTTCCCAATATTTAATTGGAGAAAATTTCTTGCTCATCCAGTACTGAATTGTGGATAAGTAACCTGAAAAATCACAGGCAGTAGAGGCGGTGGTGAGATAGAGCTTGTCTCCAGCATATATGTAGAATTGATGTGCTTTTTTTTGGATGATAACTCCAAGAGGAAGCAAGGAGCTGAGAAATAGGAAGGGCCCAGGGATAGATCCTTGAGGCAGGGGAAGGGGGGGAGGTGGTGGGGTGCACACCAGAGGTAATGGTGCAGAAGCAGGAAGAGAAGCCATTGAAAAGAAAGGGAAGGAAAAATGACTTGCATTTATGTAGCTACTTTCATGACCACTGGATGTCCCAAGACACTTTACAACCAATGAAATACATTTTCACGTGTAGTCACCGTTGTATCATCGGAAACACAACAGCCAATTCGTGCATAGGAAGCTCTCACAAAGAGCAATGTGTTGATGAGCAGATAATCTGCTTTTGTGATATTGATTGAGGGATAAGTATTCACCAAGACATCAGGGATAACTTCCCTGCTCTTCTTCGAATCTTTCACATCCACCTCAGAGGACAGACACGGCCTCCGTTTAATGTCCCACCTCCAACAGTGTAGCACTCCATCACTGCCAGACTGTAGCATCACCCTGAATTTTTGTGCTCTTGAGGTCCAGAAGGAAAAAAAAAACAATTATTTCCCAGTTTTACTGGTGTTCCATTTTAAGGGATACAAGACCAGTTTGGACCAGTTTGCCTATTTTCCAGTTTCACTGTTTCTTCCTTCTGGGGTGGCGGGGGGGATTTGTACCCACAACCACTGACTCATCAAGCCACTCAGTTCAAGGGCAATTAGGGATGGGCAACAAATTCTGGCCTTGTCAGCGACGCCCACATCCCATCAAAAGAATTTTAAAAATGAAGATCAGGTGTTAAAAAAACATGAATGGGTCTTCACAAGGCTGATTCCTTGTTTCATGTGTCCTCTGAATTGTTAATAACTAGTCTGACATTAAAGTAGTATCGATGATTAAATACATCACATGGCAAACTGTATTCATGCCATTGAATACTGCCAATCTCTGAAAGAACGAGCCACTTCATTTGGGATGAGGTTGAATGAAAGGTAATGATACAAGATAAAAGAACCTTGCAAGTGTTCCAAGTTTATTATTGAGGTTGGAAAGTAGACCAACACAGATATGCAGAAATGGGTCAGTGAGCCTTTGTACACTGTTCCGAATGCAAGAATTTCACAGCAAGTCATTACCAACTGAGTGTCTTCAGTTTTTCATCCTGAAATTATGTATTCACAGGGCTTCTAGTTTAAGTTTAAATGTGACAATTGTGAATTCAAAATAATTGAAAAGGGGAATTTATGATTTAATTAAATTGCTTTAATGATTTAAAATAAATGAAGGAAAATTTGTGGATCCAGATCTCTGGTATTACCTAATTGGTGGTTTGAAGTGACAGCGTTTCAAAAGTACTTAATTGGCTGTAAAGCACTTTGGGATGTCCTAAGGTCATGAAATGTGCAATATAAAGTCTTTTTCCTTTGCAATAATTGGTAAGGCAGAAGTGATTAACTTTTCATCCTATCGATTAATAAATCCAGAATACCCAGGTCTAAGTAAAGCGAGTGGGTCTAGATCTTATGTCGTGCTTTTTGAATTCATTCATGGGATGGGGCATCGCTGGCTAGGCTGGCATTACTGCCCTTTCCTAATTGCCCTTGAGAACTGAGTGGCTTGCTAGGCCATTTCAGAGGGCATCGAAGAGTCAACCACGTTGCGGTGGGTCTGGAGTCATGTGTAGGCCAGACCAGGTAAGAACGGCAGATTTCCCTCCCTAAATGACATGAGTGAACCAGATAGTTTTTTTTGTAACAATCAGCAATGGTTTCATGGTCATCATCAGACTTTTAATTCTAGATGTTTTTGGCACTGTGAATGGGAGTGCCTGAAGATTGAACCTGAATATATATAAGTAGTGGTGTGATGGTAGAGGTTCCGATTTTCTTTCCACTGCATGTCTGACCAGAAGTCTCTCCCACTCTTACCGCTAGCTATTGGCATGTCAGGAGGATTTACGGACTCAACCTGTTTGATTGCATTATGAACGCACCTTCCTTGGCCATCAAGCCTTGGGATGGGAGTCGGACTTGGAGCTTCTGACTCAGAGGCAGGGACCACTACCCACTGGACCACAAGACCTCCCAGAGTGAGTAGAATTGTGTCATAAAATTAAACATTCATGTAATAATCACACAAATTATTCCAGATATCAAAGTAGATAGACACTGAAAAATTGCCGATTCAGATCTCTACAGCATTGCATTATAACTATACACAAATATCATCATTCAGGGGACATTGTTGTAATTATGGTTTTATTTAGTGTGTAAAGTACCGTTAAGGGTAATACTTGTTAGGCAAGGTAGTGACCAATAGGAGAGTAGTGTGGGCAACCTTAGCAGTCGGTGTCGAGATAGAATTGGAGTTGAAATCGCTCGTGTAGTTGCTGCTGAGTACATTGTAAATAAACTTAAAGTTTCCACCCAGTAGGTGTCTGCAGATCAACTCTATCATTAAGAGTACAGCTTGACCACCCTACACCAGATACAATGAAAAGTATATTCCCTCTGCCAGTTTAAAGTTCGTGAACATTGCAGCAGTGCATCAATGAAATAATTCTTTCCCCACTTTAACATGTTCTGAACTCTCAATGAAGCAAACATTGACTTAAGGCTTGAACACTGGTTTTAAGTCTTTTTGTCCCTGCTCACTTCCCTGGAGAGAAGCTTATTAACTGTGTTCACTGACCCACATTGGCTCCTGGTGCAGCATTGCTTCAAATTTAAAATTCTCAGCCTGATGTTCAGTCATGCCCACGACTTCGACCCTCCCTACCTCAGGAGCCCCCTGCAACTCAGCCACCCTTTGATATCTCCCTGTTTCTCTATTCTGGCCTTTTGAGCGTTCCTTTCACCATGACCACCTTCATGAAAGCATGAAGGTGTTCATGCTTCAGATGCCAGGGTCCTGAGCTCTAGAAATTTATCCCTGAGCCTCTCCACTTCTATTGGCTCCTTTAAGCTGCTCCTTAAAATCTACGTCTTTAACCAAGCTTTTTGTCACTCTTCCTAATATCTCTTTCCATGTCTCAGTGTCAGGTTTTGTTTGATAACATTCCTGTAAAGCGCCACGTAATGTTTTACCACGTTGAAGGTGCTATATAAATGCAAGCTGTTGTTGCTGATGGGGAAACGCTGGATGGAAGTGTTCAGCCCCAAGAACAGCAGGTTTAATGGCAGGTGGATGGCGGGGGCAGGGGAGGGGCAATGCAGCGGGAGCCGAAAAATCGGTTTCCCACCAGTGTGAAATGACGAGGGGAACGTGTGTTCCTGCCTGTCATGGCGGCTCACCACTCCTACCAGAGGCTGGATTGAAACAGGTTTGCATCCCCGTTGATCAGATGCAGAGCAAACCCAGACTGGAATTGATGCCCCCTGTGTAATGATCCACATCGCTAGTGGAATATCATGCCGATCAGGAACACGTCCTGACCACAGGAGCGTGCACACTCCCGCACATGTCAGTGCTCACCTGGAAGGAGGCCGAGGGCAGAAGGTGGAGATCAGAAGGTGGAAGCCTCCAGTGACATAGACTCTGGAACACCACGTGCAGCAGTGGCTGGATGGAGCATCAACCATGTGAATCCTCTAGCTGCAGATTCTTCTAAGGGGTGGATCCCTCTAGCTGCAGATTCTTCCAAGGGGTGGATCACTCCACCTGCAGATTCTTCCAGGAGGTGGATCCCTCTAGCTGCAGGTTCTTCCAGGAGGTGGATCCTCTAGCTGCAGATTCTTCCAGGAGGTGGATCCTCTAGCTGCAGATTCTTCCAGGAGGCGGATCCTCTAGCTGCAGATTTTTCTAGGAAGTGGATCCCTCTAGCTGCAGATTATGCTAGGAGGTGGATCCCTCTAGCTGCAGAATCTTCCAGGAGGTGGATCCTCTAGCTGCAGATTCTTCTCAGAAGTGGATCCCTCTAGCTGCAGATTCTCCCAGAGGTGGATCCCTCTAGCTGTAGATTCTTCCAGGAGGTGGATCCCTCTAGCTGCAGATTCTTCCAGGAGGCAGATCCCTTTGGCTGCAGATTCTTCTGAGAGGTAGTTCCCTCTAGCTGCAGATTCTTCCAGGAGGTGGATCCCTCTAGCTGCAGATTCTTCCAGGAGGTGGACCCTCTAGCTGCAGATTCTTCCGAAAGGTTGATCCCTCTAGCTGCAGATTCTTCCAGGAGGAGGATCCTATAGCTGCATATTCTTCCAGGAGGTGGATCCCTCTAGCTGCAGATTTTTCCTCTGGTGAATCCTCTAGCTGCAGATTCTTCCAGGAGATGAATCGACCAGCTGCAGATTCTTCCAGGAGGTGGATCCTCAAGCTGCAGATTCTTCCAGGAGGTGGATCCTCTAGCTACAAATTCTTCTTGGTGGCCGGTCCTCTAGCTGCAGATTCTTCCAGGAGGTGGACCCTCTAGCTGCAGATTCTTCCAGGAGGTGGATCCTCTAGCTGCAGATTCTTCTCGGAAGTGGATCCCTCTAGCTGCAGATTCTTCTAGGAGGTGGATCGTCTAGCTGCAGATTCTTCCAGGAGGTGGATCCCTCTAGCTGCAGATTCTTCCAGGAGGAGGATCCCTCTAGCTACAGATTCTTCTAGGAGGAGGATCCCTCTAGCTACAGATCCTTCCAGGAGGTGGATCCTCTAGCTGCAGATTCTTCCAGGAGGAGGATCCCTCTATCTGCAGATTCTCCTAGGAGGTGGAACCTCTTGCTGCAGTTTCTTCCAGGAGGTGAATCCTCTAGCTGCAGAATGTTCCAGGTGGTGGATCCTTCTAGCTGCAGATTCTTTTAGGAGGTAGTTCCTCCAGCTGCAGAAGCTTCCTGGAGGTGGATCCTCTTGCTGCAGATTCTTCTGGGAGGTGGATCCCTCTAGCTGCAGATTCTTTTAGGAGGCAGATCTGCAGATTCTTCCAGGAGGAGGATCCCTCTAGCTGCAGATTCTTCCAGGATGTGGATCCTCAAGCTGCAGATACTTCCAGGAGGTGGATCCCTCTAGCAGCAGATTATTTCAGGAGGCAGATTCTCTTGCTGCAGAAGCTTCCTGGAGGTGGATCCTCTAGCTGCAGATTCTTCTAGTAGGTGGATCGTCTAGCTGCAGAAGGTTCCTGGAGGTGGATCCTCTAGCTGCAGATTCTTCTAGGAGGTGGATCCCTCCAGCTGCAGATTCTTCCAGGAGGTGAATCCTATAGCTGCAGATTCTTCCAGGAGGTGGATCATCTAGCTGCAGATTCTTCTAGGAGGTGGATCATCTAACTGCAGATTCTTCCAGGAGGTGGATCCCTCTAGCTGCAGATTCTTCCAGGAGGAGGATCCCTCTAGCTACAGATTCTTCTAGGAGGAGGATCCCTCTAGCTACAGATTCTTCCAGGAGGTGGATCCTCTAGCTGCAGATTCTTCCAGGAGGAGGATGCCTCTAGCTGCAGATTCTCCTAGGAGGTGGAACCTCTTGCTGCAGATTCTTCTGGGAGGTGGATCCCTCTAGCTGCAAATTCTTTTAGGAGGCAGATCCCTCTAGCTGCAGATTCCTCCAGGTGGTGGATCCCTCTAGCTGCAGATTCTTCTGGGAGGTGGATCCCTCTAGCTGCAAATTCTTTTAGGAGGCAGATTCCTCCAGCTGCAGATTCCTCCAGGATGTGGATCCCTCTAGTACAAATTCTTCTGGGAGGTGGATCCCTCTAGCTGCAGATTCTTCCAGGAGGAGGATCCCTCTAGCTGCAGATTATTCCAGGAGGCAGATTCTCTAAGCTGCAGATTCTTCCTGTAGGTGGATCCTCTAGCTGCAGAAGCTTCCTGGGGGTGGATCATCTAGCTGCAGATTCTTCTAGGAGGTGGATCCTTCCAGCTGCAGATTCTTCTAGGAGGCAGATCCCTCCAGCTGCAGATTTTTCTAGGAGGTGAATCCTATAGCTGCAGATTCTTCCAGGAGGTGGATCCCTCCATCTGCAAATTCTTCCAGGAGGTGGATCCCTCTAGCTGCAGATTCTTCCAGGAGGTGGATCCCTTTAGCTTCAGTTTCTTCCAGGTGGTAGATCCACTAGCTGCAGATTCTTCTAGGAGGTGGATCCTCTAGCTGCAGAAGCTTCCTGGAGGTGGATCCTCTAGCTACAGTTTCTTCCAGGAGGTGGATCCTCTAGCCGCAGAATCTGCCTGGAGGTGGATCCTCTAGCTGCAGAATTTTCTAGGAGGTGGATCCTCTAGCTGCAGAATGTTCCAGGTGGTCGATCCCTCTAGCTGCAGATTCTTTTAGGAGGTGGATCCTCCAATTGCAGAAGCTTCCAGGAGGTGGATCCTCTCGCTGCAGATTCTTCTGGGAGGTGGATCCCTCTAGATGCAGATTCTTCTAGGAGGCAGATCCCTTTAGCTGCAGATTCTTCCAGGAGGTGGATCCTCTAGCTGCAGAAGCTTCCTGGAGGTGGATCATCTAGCTGCAGATTCTTCTAGTAGGTGAATTCTCTAGCTGCAGATTCTTCCAGGAGGCAGATCCCCCTAGCTGCAGATTCTTCCTGGAGGTGAATCCTATAGCTGCAGGTTCTTCCAGGATGTGGATCCCTCTAGCTGCAGGTTCTTCCAGGAGGTGGATCCTCTAGATGCAGATTCTTCCAGGAGGTGGATCCCTCTAGCTGCAGATTCTTCCAGGAGGAGGATTCCTCTAGCTGCAGATTCTTTCAGTAGAGGGATCCCTCTAGCTGCAGGTTCTTCCAGGAGTAGGATCCTCTGGCTGCAGATTCTTCCAGTAGAGGGATCCCTCTAGCTGCAGGTTCTTCCTGGAGGTGGATCCTCTAGCTGCAGATTCTTCCAGTAGAGGGATCCCTCTAGCTACAGTTTTTTCCATGAGGTGGATCCTCTAGCTGCAGATTCTTCCAGGAGAGGGATCTCTCTAGCTGCAGATTCTTCCAGGAGCTGGATCCTCTAGCTGCAGATTATTCCAGTAGAGGGATCCCTCGAGCTGCAGATTCTCCCAGGATGTGGATCCTCTAGCTACAGATTCTTCCAGGAGCTGGATCCTCTAGCTGCAGGTGGACAGCTGTGGGAGATGGTCTATGCTGGCGGGAATGGATTAGATGGGGGGGTGGGGGAATGAATAAAGTGGTGGGGCTAATGTGGAAGTCTGGTGGGGGGTGGCGTGCGTCATAGGGGATGCTGTGGGAGTCATGGGCTGGGTGAGGCGGTATGGAGCACAACGGTGGGGAGGGCCATAATGGAGTGTGTTGTGCAGGTGTGAACGGGAATTCAGGGGGGTGAGGAAGGTGAAAGGGGTTCAGATGGAGGGGTCTATAGTGTCCACTGATGAGTCCTGGGGGCATACTGAGGGAATTGGTGATAGGAAGGGATGGTGAGGCTTAATGGGGGCGTTGTAGATGGTAAGGTTTGAAGGTGAGTGTTCAGCGATGACAGGTGTAGGACTGCTGAGGGTGTTGGGGGGAATACTAAAGTAAAAGTGATTCGGGGGTTTGGGAAAATGACGGGGGCAGGTTCCTGGGGAAGGTAGGCGACATGGGCATTCACCTGCACAGGATGGGGGGTGATGAGGCTGGGTTGATGGTAATCATGGGAAGGTGATATGTTACATCTGGGGACTTATTGTTATTCGGGTTAGGGTGTGAGTCACGGCAGGAGGGGTAAAGGTATTTGACTGGACATTAAATGTTAAAAGAACCATGGTCACTCGCAACAATGAGGAGGCTCGTGGTGGAGGCCTTGAAATGCTCCACGGGAGTTGGGTCATTGGGAGTATGCGGAGATGCAGACCATCTCAACCAGACAACAGGAGGGGAACCCCAGCATGTAGTACTGATAACGCTAGGGTGTTGGGACAGATCAGAGGGTGAAGGGCAAAGGTCCACTGCGCGCGGGAGACATCATGCACACGGCTCACAAATGTTTTTGCCTCTCTGCACATGTCTGATTCTGGGAGACATAGGCCTAGCCTAGGGTGTCTCTCGGAAGGTGGGAATGGGTGGGGGTGATACACACAGGCTTAATGTCTATGAATCACACACAAACCACATCAGACCTCATTAAAGTACAAGTGTGCCCCAAAAGTGTCATAAGATTAACAATCATAGTTCACCCAGGCAACCACATGTGACATCAAAACTTCCTCATGGTGCTCCCCTGGCATTAGCAGCAAGGCTGGAGGCAGCCATCTGACCAGTTGGCCCTGTTGTCTTGGATGACCTTGGTGACCGTCATTTGGAGGCCTGAGGGCTGGAGGGTCCTGACTTACTTTGTCTGTCCTGCTATGGGGCAGCTGCTCCCTCTGTGGTCACAGGGGACGAGACTGAAGGGACACAGGCAAGGGAGATTCTGAAGAGTGGGACACCCTGAGAGAATCCTGAATGGAGGTCCCAGGGGTGTCCAACAGCTGCTCCCCCTCCCTATGGCTGCCCGAGGGCCCTTTGCCTGACTCCTTAAGGGGAAAGCGTGTATGGAGGGATATTGAGGTGCCCCATCCCCCTCTCGTGTAGCCACTGTAAAAGCTCACCCATGGCTTCAGAGACAGAGTGCAGGTCTGTGCACATCTCTGGCTGAAACTAGGCATTCTGCTAAACCAGGTTGTCCCTGGCACCTGCCACAGTGCCCAAGGAGACCTCGATGTGGGCATATGTCGGCACCACTTCATCAGCTAGCAAGCGTCGGAGTCCTCCGTCTCAGCTGCCACTCTGTTGAGGGCCTGAGCACCTCTGCCTGATGTTCCCCCGCCTCTCGCAGCTTCCCCAGCATCTCGTGCACGGCCCATCCCAGAGGCTCGTCATCCGACTTGGACGTCACAGATGCCTCTTCCCCGGCTGTCCTCCGAGTGCTGGTGAGCTTGGCTGACCCTGCCTCCTCCTGCTGTGGACACACGCCTGTGTGGTAACCACCAGAATGTGACCACCTGCCTGAACTACATCGAGTACCCACCGAGGTGTGTGTCACTGGGCTGGGGGAGGGTGCGGGTGATTGCTGTGATGCCTCTACAGGTCCACTTTCTTCCTCCTCCCCAATGTCCTCGGTCCTCGGTGGGCTGGAGGAAGAGCTGGACAGGGTCTCCTCTTCTTCCCTTCCCCTCTCTCTGCTGGATTCTGTAAGTGGGATAGGAGAGAGTGAGCGACTGTATGAGCTGCATCCAACATGGAAGAACGCATGACCCTTAGGTTTCTATGTGACTACCTTTTGTATGGATCCTTACTGGATGAAGGCCACCCACTGACCTCTCCATCTCCGCAGGCTCGGTTTGGTCCCTCCCCGGCCAGCTGGACTGCCCACTCTTTGAAGGCAGAGAGGTTTTTGATGTCAGGCCAGCCCCCTCTCCTGTTGTTCCTCAACTTTTCCTGTGCAAAGAGAGGTGGGATTGAGAGCAGTTGGGTTTCATGTGTCTTTATCATGTTTCCAGCCTTACAAATAACCCATTGGATTGTCCGCCATGTGATTGATGCACTGCAGGTTGTCCACAAGGTTCTGGGCCAGCAGCCTCCAGAGCGGTCAGCCCATACAGATAGAAGGATAAGCCTCACAGGGGCATGTCATTAGTGGTGCTTGTTGGTGCCCATAACACCTAACCCCCTTTCACCCCCTCCCTCCTAGGCAGCAGCTGAGCTCTCTATGAGGAAGGGTCAGGGGCCTGCAGTGGCCTCCCCACCTGCAGACTAGGTGGGCTACAGTGGGGCTATGAGGCATCACCTTATCACGTTGAGTGATTCTTTTATGCATGGGCCGCATGGATGGTGCCCTTACCACTGAGGCCCATGTCCCCTCTAGCATTCAGTGAGGCGATTGTGAGCAGTTTTTTTTTATTCGTTCATGGGATGTTGGAGTTGCTGGCTAGCATTTATTCTCCATCTTAATAATAATAATAAAAACAAAAAAACTGCGGATGCTGGAAATCCAAAACAAAAACAGAATTATCTGGAAAAACTCAGCAGGTCTGGCAGCATCGGCGGAGAAGAAAAGAGTTGATGTTTCGAGTCCTCATGACCCTTCGACAGAACTTGAGTTCGAGTCCAGGACTCGAACTCAAGTTCTGTCGAAGGGTCATGAGGACTCGAAACGTCAACTCTTTTCTTCTCCGCCGATGCTGCCAGACCTGCTGAGTTTTTCCAGGTAATTCTGTTTTTGTTTTTTATTTATTCTCCATCCCCTAATTGCCCTTGAGGAGGTGGTGGTGAGCTGAGGGCTCACTTACCCTGGCAGAGTGGATGACGTCATTCATCTGTTTCTTGCGCTGTGGGGCTGTCCTCCGGTGGACGGCCTGGGCACCGACCACCCTGGCGACTCCCTCCCACGCAGGATTGAGCAGATGTCCCAGCCTCCTCCTTCCGTCCTCCAGGTACAGGACACCCCCCCTGCTGGCCTCCATTGCATTGAGTGGCCCTTTCGAGCGTAGAGTCACTGAACGTGGGGGCTGGAGCTCCCTGTGATCGGTGGGCCATCTCCTCCTTCGGGGGTGGGCACGGAAGAAGTTGATGTCCGGGTGCCTTTTAAATATGGCGCCTGGATGTGATGGCAGGGCACATGACACCCAGCCCGCTCTGCCATGCGATATGCCAGGAAAACCCCGGCTGCATAATTAATTAGGCCAGCATGTGTGGATTCCCTCTGGTCTCCGAGGTTGGGGGGGGTGTTCCCTATCCCGCTGCAGGACTTGGGCTCAGAATGGAAAATTCCGGCCCCCTCCCCCACCCCCACCTTTCTCAACTTCCGACTTCCAATTTGCACAAACTTTCTTAACTCGTGTCTTGTTTTTAAACAGCCCTATGTTTTATTGTTCATTTGCATTTTCTCTCTTGAATACCGCCAGCATCTTTATTATGTCAAAAATCCAGCCTCTCAATCCATTTTGGAGATTTTATTGTTGTATTTCCTGCTGGTTTTTTTTGTGTGTGTGTGTGTGTGTGTCTGTGTGTGTGTTCACCGTCTTTATCTGACAGAAAAGTTGAAGAAAACTGTAATTAGAAAGTTAAGTTTAAAACACCCTGAAAGACAATAAACAGAGGGAGGGAATAATAGATTGAGAGGAAATAATTGAATGTGATTGTGACTAAATCCACAAGGTGAATTGATTTTAAGTAAAAGCAACAAATGAAGTCTATGGTTAGAACATGAGCAGGGTAAAACACACCAAAATTGTGGACTTATTTGCAAAAAGCCATAGAAATTACAGCACAGAAGAAGGCCGCTTGGCTCACTTTGCCAGGGCTAGCTCTTTAATGAGAAATGCTTCTCAAATTCCCTTTCCTCGTTCTCTTCCCTTGTTCTCCTGAGATCTCCGTGACTGAAGTATTTATCCCAATTCCATTTTAGATGATTATCGTAGAGCATTGTTGAAACCAATGTCAAAAGATATCAGGAAAATATAACCCAGGCTCTCCACTTGAATCATCAGTTATTCCCAATTGCACTGAATCTATATCCATCCCAAATACTTAGAAGGTTCTGTAGGAAATCATCAAACTGATCGTTGACTTTGATTTTGCATTCTTAATTGGGGTGCATGGCAAACAATGTGAAAAATTTATAGATTAATAGATTAATATTTCAGTTGACATTTGAGCTGATGCTGCTACTCTCAGACTGACAATTTCCCCAGAAATCATGATAAACTTTCAGATTGGGCCCACATTACTTAGCATGAAAATTTGTAAATGCCCCTAATGAAGATGAAACACCCCAGAGTCAAAATATGCTTGTTTTCAATACATTGAAAGTGAAATCCCACAGATGCTGGAAATGTGAAATGCAAACAATGATGGAAATACTCAGCAGATCATTCAACATCTGTAGAGAGCGAGACAGAGGTATCGGGCAGCATCTTAATTATGTTAGGAAATAGAAATAGCTTAAGTAAGTTAGAGTGGTATTTGTGGGTATTAGGAATGAGATTTAGCTTTAATATTTAAGTTTGATTTGTATTTCCGTATATGTGTGTTAAGAAAAGGTCAAGTTGAGTTCTAGTTTCACTTTAAAGGGTGCCTGCATTTCTAATGAGAGTTTACGACTGTAAGAAAAGTTAAGCAAACACAAGAGTAGAAAAATGGGCTGTTGCCTAGCAACAGGGGTCCAGAGAGGCAGGTCCCTCTCACAGACACATACAGAAGAAACTTGAAATAGCAATTTTTGAGTTCAGTTTTGAAGATAGCTCCTAGGCAGAAGCAGCCTAGAAAGGGCAGATTGCCAGTCCCAAGCTAAAGTTCATTGAAAGTAGCTGCCAGAGAGAGACTGGAGTAAAAGGGGTTAGATAGCAAGTCCCAAGCTAAAGAAGAAAGCCCCAAAAATTCCAGGGGAGTGAAACAGGAGAAGGCCCCAAGAAGACCTCATAGTCAAAGGAAGGACAGGAACCTGGAAAAGGTCCTGTTCTGTGGAAGTGGAAGTACGGAGCAGAGAGAAAAGCTCCTAGCTTCAAACCTAAAGAGATAAAGGCTTGTGAGAAGCCAGAAGGTGCAAAGAGACAGCTGAAGGTCGGTAATCTTTGCTGTGGGCATGTGAAGCAGTGCTGTACTGTTGGTGGCTGAGACAGTGAGAGAGTGAGCGTGGAAGAAAGCTTCAATGCATGTGGTGATCCAGGGGGGAGAAACATTGGAAGGAGCATTCGAAACCCTGGAGGTGAAGGAGTAGGAGAGAAAGCATCGGTTTGGGAGAAGATTCAAAAGCAAGTTCTTGAAAAGTGGAGATTGTAAACCCTCATGTGAAAGACAGAGTTCCATGAGATTGATTGGCTCATGGTGTGACAGGCGTCTGGGGGAAACTGGGGAGAGATCCATAGCATCTGTCACTTGGTTTCAGAGTGTGGTGTGTCTGACCACAGGTCACCAGTTGGTTTACATGGACCATACTTACTGTGAACATTAGGGTATAAGATAGCTTTTGTAACTTGTGTTATCCTTACAAACCTGTATATATCTGTAAAGGTATAGTTGGGGGTGAGGGAGTATTGTAATATAATTAATCTTTTCTTCTTTAATAAATGTTTTATGCTTTTTTTAAAAGCTCATGAGCTGATTCCGGTGACTCTGTTCAATAGTCCTTCTCCATGTATCTAAACAAACAAATACAAGTTAGGATGTATCAAGCTGGGTTCCACTCTGGGATCAGGCTTGTCCAGGGGTAACCTCAGCTGGGGATCATAATAATTGCCAAAGGGAAACAATTTGAGTGTGGAAAGGGAGTTAACTCCTCAAAAATGACATCCAAGCAGAATGATCCTGCCCACTTCCTGGTTTCACTGGGGTGGGATTGGAGGCAGGAAGCTGTTCCCATGCAACTGTTGGGAAATGCAGTTAAATATTACAATACGTACTTAACTGAAGATTCACTCCAATGTTCTGACTTTAATAGCCAGGACATCTGTTTCTTGGGCTCTCCTGGGTCACTGAGGTGATTGCACAGCAAGAAGAGCTTCTCCAGAGAAACTGACAAGCTAGGGAGGCTTTGATCAGTTACACTGAGGAGCTCTAGCCATGGCCAGGTAAGAGGCTGCTGTTCACAGTGCTTCTTCTCTCAGACAGTGCTATCACTGCTTGACATTCTTGACTTCTTAGAAGGCACTTCATCTTGTCTAACGCAGTCCTCACCCTCAGCTGCACGTCCCTGCTGCTAGCCTACATCATGGCATGGGAGCAGCTTATGCTGCTCCACATTCCACCCCTGATGAGGGGTAAGAGGAGATGCAACAAAGACTAGGACCAAAACAAGCTGCGTTCTCCTTAGCCGCAAGCCCCCTCCGCAGTGCAGAGGGGGTGGATAAAGAGATACAGCTGGAAGGAAGCTGAAGGAAGGACAGGAATCTGGAAAAGGTCCTGTTCTGTGGAAGTGGAAGTACGAAGCAGAGAGAAAAGCTCCTAGCTTCAAACTTAAAGAGATAAAGGCTTGTGAGAAGCCAGAAGGTGCAAAGTTGGGTTCCACCCTGGGATCAGGCTTATCCAGGGGTAACCTCAGCTGGGATCATAACAGTATTTTTAATGAGGCTTCACAACTCTTGAATTGAAGAGACAGGTTAGCAAGGGGTTAATAGTTTAAGGAAGTTAAAACAAAAACATCAAGTGGAAAGAACTGTTCTGTTGGCTAGCAACTGGGAATCAGAGAATACAAGGACAGACAAGAAAAGCAGTTATTAGTTTCGGTTGGTATGGGTATACCACAGAGTAAAGACATAAAAGGTCTCACTTTCTCTGGCTGGATATAATGCCAGGCTGTTAAGGAACTCGTGTATTATGCTAAAGTTAATGTAATAGTGAATTTAGAATGAGTCTGTCAGGGTATTGCTAGGATAAAAGTGATAGCATGAGTTTGAATCTTTTTTTTTTGGTGTCTGTGTCGAAATCTTTCCAACGTTTTTGTTGTCTAGTGTAATATAGGCAATGTTTCTTGTTTAGTAAAAGTTTTATATTTTCGTTGAAAAGTTAGCAGCAGATTCCTGTGAATCTATTTCAGTTAGTATCCTCCATAGTTTAAAAAAATTAGAAAAAATTATGGTCTATCAAGCCAGGCTCCATTCTGGATTCTGACTTGTCCAGTAATAACATCAGCCTAGATCATGATCCTACAAAGATATATAGACAGGTTAAGTGAGTGGGCAAAAAGGATGCAGATGTAGTATAACGTGGGGAATTGTGAGGTTATTCACTTTGGTAGTAAGAATAGAAAAGCAGAATATTTTTTAAAAGGTGTGAAACTTCTAAAGGCTGATGTTCAGAAGGAATTGAGTGTACTCTTAAAAGTGACACTGAAAGTTAACATCCAGCTACAGATGGCAATTAATAAAGCAAATGGCATGTTGACCTATTTTGCAAGGGGATTGGAGTACAAGAATAAGGAAGTCTTGCTAAAATTGTATAGGGTCTTTTGAAGACCACACCTGGAATACTGCATGCAATGTTGGTCTCCCATACCTAGGGAATGATATACTTGCATTGGAAGCAAGCATGCATATTGAGACAATCCAGTTCTACTGAAAGAAATTTACACTTGTCCTTATTATGCATGCTTGAATGGAAACCCAGAATCATAAAAGGATTTTCTCAGCAGGGCTTCTGTTTTAACAATGGGGAGAACTGTTGACTTTAATTGATAGATATCTTTAAGTGGCTATGATAAATTGTTCTTTCTTTGATCTCTTTGGTCAATGTCTCAATGTGTATTCGCACAAGGTGTGAAATTTTTGAAACCTCTGCTTTTGATACTTTAATGGACTGTTTGATTGATGCTTTCATACAGTTGTAAGGACAACAGTTTTTTTTTTCAGGAGAAGATTTGTGAATGGGTGTTTTATTTTCTGACCAGCTCCACACATGCCATTGTTACAATAGGGTTCATTGATTTTGTATGTGGTATATTCAGGGTGAATATTAATGCATGTGCCATGAATTTGCATGGAGGTTATGAGTGGCCATTGGATGTGGGTGGGAGCATGATTTGGCATTGAATTGGCATTGAGTTGGCATGGAGGTTCAAAGGGGCCATTGGGGGGTTGGGTTGGGGGCATGAGTTGGCATGGGCAAGATCTTTTGAACTTCCCTTTCAAAAGGGTTCCAAATCTAGACCATGGTTCACAACTCCTCAGAGGGGCTGTGAGCCACGGGACGTTCAAAAGCTGAACTGACTCCACGAAAATTGTGAGAGGCTAGCAGATGGCCAGGTAGGTAGCACAGGTTGTGGGCTCGCTAGTCACATCCTTATTCTGTGCCAGAGAAATTTGGGGGCACTGTATACGGGGTGGGGATCCCAGAATTGGTAGTCACCCACTCAACATTTTAAATAGTTCCAGAATCATTCCAACTCTGTGAAAACCCAGGCCTCTATCTCTGTAATCCCCTGCAGCCCTACAACGCTCTGAGATCTCTGTGCTCTTCCAATTCTGGTCTCGTGCATGTCCCTGATTTTAATTGCTTCACCATTGGCGTCTAGGCCCTAAAGCTCTCTGTTTCTCCACCTCTCTCACTTCCTTTAAGACTTTCCCTAAAACATATGCCTTTGACCTAAGTTTTAGTCCAAATACCTCCTTATTTGGTTAAGAGTCAGATTGTGTTTGACAACACTCTTGTGAAGCACCTTGGGCTGTTTTTCTACATTAAAGGTGCTATAAAAGTGCAAACATTTGTTGCTGCTATTCTGTAAAACATGAATTGACACACTAGCACTCAACACCTGATGAAGAATGTGATGTTATATTACCCTCAGGAATAAGAGATGTCAACAGGAAGAGTTGACAAATGAGAATGGAAGAACATCTTCAATATACATGAACTTCTTTATTTGTTGATTGAACTAGTGTTGCTGAAAACTTTATATGTTGAACTTTTTAACATGAAAACTGAATATTTAGTTTAACACTGTGAAACAGCCAGCCTGTGCACACTAATTTGCCCAATACAATTATAAGATTGGTGCTTCAATTGATTTTGAAACCAATTCCAATAATGGGTAAACTGATTGAAATAAAACAAAACAAAAATGGCTTCTCCTGGGTCCAAATGGTCAAGTAATTTTCCCCATTTAAAACCTTCAGAGCGGAAAGTATTAAAGCCCACCGGAATTTCATGGGTTGAAAAATGCATGAGGAGGGCACTTATAGTGATGAAGGAGCAGAATGGTTAAATTGGGCTATGTCATTTGTTGGATACTTTGTGACCTCCTAACCAAGTGTGCTGACCACCGTATTGGATAAGGACAAACAAGAGCCACCACTAAACCATGCCTGAAGCAGACATTAGCCCACTTTCACATGCAAATAAGGGTCTAAAACCTACTTCAAGTCCTCACTCCAACATTGGCTTGCCAAACGCTGAAAAGCACAATGAAAATCATCTGTAAAAGTTGCGTAAGTAAAGTACTTACCACAATCACTGTCCCAATCACTGCCTTTCCTAGTTCCAAGAATCAGACCCCCGTTGCTCCGATCTTCATGCATCCTGACCCAAAGTCACTACCCTCGCTCCCACCTCACCCCCAACAGCCTGTGATCCCAACTCCAATTCTCTGCTTTTTGTCCCTTAGCCAGTTTTGTATCTTTGCAGCCCATGTCCCTTTAATCCCATGGGCTTTAACTTTGCTAACATGTTTATTACACACACTTTGTAAAATTCCTTTTGAAAGTCCATGTGCACAACATCGACCACATTACCCTCATCAGCCCTCTTTCTTAGTTCATCAAAGTGGCAAACTGGTTGTCATGTAGTGTGGAGAATGTGGCAGTCAATGTGTACACATCAAGGTCCCACAAACATGAAGCTAATAATGACGAGGTAATTGGCTATGGTGATATTCATTGGCTGAACACTGGATAGACCTCCACTACTCTTCTTCAAAATAACATCATAGGATCTTTTACATCCACAAGGGTCTTGCTTTAACGTCTCATTTGGAAAATAGCGCTTTGTCAGTCCGGGGCTAGGGTATCAGCCTGGATTTTGTGCTCAAGTGTGGAATGGATTGTGCCACTGCTCACTTCCTTTGATACTAATGAGGCATCAATGGAACAATAAAGCTGAAATATAGCTGTAATGCAATTAAATATTCAACTGGCATTGTTTGAAAGCATTTTATGATGACGAATAAGACAGCTGTGATATTGAAAACATCTGGTTAGCTTTGGTATAGTCAAGGCAAAGAGTAGAAGCAAAATCTTGTCTTGTTCTGTTAAAATAATATTTTTACACTGGGCTCAAATGAATGAAAATTGTCAAATTAGGATAAAAGATTTCCTCATTTCTCTGTATGTGAAACAGAAATGCGCCAATATTAATTACATGTAAGGTTAATTTTATGTGTTTGTACTTAAAACGCTGGACAGAATTCCCTGTTTTTTAACGTGAGAGAGGCAGCGGGCAGGTACTGTAGTGCGTATTCCGCTGCTCGGAATGACAGGAAATTGCGCCCGATTCCACACGTGGAAGCTCATTAATTATTCACAGGCGAGTAGCTCTCTGAATCACATGGCGTGTCGGGAACTAATCCGTCCGCCCTGCCGTTACCGGGCAGGGTCAAAGGTCCGAGCGCCCAACGTAAACACCACACAAGCGCGTACATCTCTCTCTCTCCGGCTCACCTGTCTCCAGGAGACCCACTGTGAACCAGAAGAAGAAGGCAGCACTCCGCTTCAGCCACGATGCTCCCCTAGGTTTCGATAAGAGGAGCGTGGGCGCATAGGGATGTGCTCTGTCTCAGGGATGGCTCCTGAAAGCATGCCAGCCTCAGCTCTCCGGCCTGGGAGGCCATCGCACATGACGTCAGCGTGGCTGGCCACACTGCACTCAAAAAGCCATCCAGTGCAGGAAGGAGATGAATGATCTCACCCACTCCGCCAGGGTAAGTTATCCTTCAGCTCCCTCCAGTACCAAACTCTCATTATACCATCATGTACTTAAAGGGCTACTCTCTTCAGGGATCTCACACAGCCATTAGCGGGGCACACATATCACCACTGATTGTCTCTCAGAAGCTTTCACATCACCACCATCCCATCTATCATGCTCGGCACACTCCATCCTCTGTCCCTTCTTGGGAGGGCTCACCACACACACACACACGCACACACACACACACACACACACACACATATCTTTCCCAAACTCTGCTCCATCCCTTCTCATCACGTGCCTTTCTTTAGTCTTCATCCAGCGCAAGCTTGTCTACAACAGGTGAGAGAGATCCTAGATCAGGGGGAGGGACAGCCAGCATTGTATCCCTCACTCAGTTCGAGGAAGATGCCACCGGGATCGCTAGGGAGGACAGGGATTGCTCCTGTGGGGAAGGGGAGATTAGATTGTCCCAGCAACCTAGTATGGATCACACCCCCATCAGTTCATCACATTCTGACAATCACAGTGAGTGACATGCAGCCTTCTAATCCATATGCTCATCAACTAAAACTTTATTCTCTCTCATATAGGCACCAGGAGGTCGAGGCCCACAAGGCTGGCCAACATAAGTCCCAGACCCCAAACCGAAGAGGAGGCTGAGGGAGAACCGTCACAGCGCTCACCTGCATCCTCCACCAGCACAGAGACATGTGCCTAGGAGGGGCATGTCTCTAGAACAGGCTCGGGCTCTCCTGGAGAATACCCCACTGACACCCCCCCACAGCAATTGGAGGCAGCGACAGCCCAGGTCTCCAGCACTTGAAGGACTGCTGGAGACCTGCCACCCGCTCTGTCTGAGTCAGGTGATGAGCATCTGGAAGCAGCTGTCAATTCAATGCTGGAGATGCAACAACAGGTGGCGGCGGAACATCTGGCAGAGATTCGGCAGCCACTAGTAGACCAGAGTGAAGGATAGAGGAGCCCGTCAGCCTTCTGTCTGATGCCGTGGCTCCAACATGCAAGCGCCTCGAGGTCACCATGGGAAGGTTGGTGACCACCATGGACATCTTGGTCCAGCAGGTTTTGCTGGATTTGCACTTGGCCCTGGACTCCATGGCCACACACCCTGGTGGGTACCATCAATGTGTAGGCAAGAGGGGGAATGAGGCACCTTGACCTCCCTCCAGGTGTACCATCTCCTGCAGGAGTCAGGGTGGGGCCATTGGGCACCCACAGGGAGGAAGCACGTTAGCTGGTTATCCCGGGGGCCTCCACTCAGGGCACTACAGGGGTGTCCAGTCCCTCTGTCTGTGATCCTATCCACTACAGCAGCTCAAGCCGATGAGGGTGCAACTGCCCCTGAGCAGGAGACCCTCATCAGACCAGAGCCCTCCAGGCCTTGGGTCACCACATGACATCTGGCAAGGTCATTACAGATATCAGGACATAGCACTCAGCAGGTTGTCTTCGCCTCTGCTCTGGATGTCGGGGCTGCACACAAGTATAGCAGTAGGGTTAGGAAAGTTAAGAAATATAGAAATCACCTTTGGGTGACAGGTATGCTACCACTGTAAAAATATTGCACTTTTGCAAATAGATTAGATGTTTATGTGAATATCTTGGTCAACTGAAAGCATTGCAGTTATGTACATTTGAATTCTCTTATTTCGAGGTTTAACCGTCCTCCCACTCAGTGATGGCTTCCCTCTGTGAGATTCACATTCAGGTGATATCAAACTCACTGAAAATAGTTTCTGCACCTTTGTGTGATGTCAGGGTGATGTGTTAAAATCTTTACTGGAAGCGTGTGATTAAAGCATTTGTAACCCTTCTTCCTGATGATACACCATTGTGTGAGGGCAACTCAGCAGCCTTGAGGGATTAACGGCAACTGTATCTGCTGGTGCCAAAGGACAAGACCTAGATGGGAGGAGGAGATCTCCAGCCATGTCCTCATCTTACTGGCCACTATACTTTCTCATTAATATGACAACGACTGCATCAAGACAGTCTTCACAGTGTCCTCACAGTTGAGTGGACCCTCACTTCCCAAGGCAAGTGCATACAGGGAGCACTGCTGACTTTCTTCGAGATCATGGCCTGGTGAATCATGAGGCTAGAAGCTGCAAGTGTGATTGCTGATCTAGCTCTCGATGTGATTGGTTCAACATTCCTTCCAATGAAATGGAATAGCATTCAGGGCCAGGAGAAATGTGGCCATCTTCCCTTGCCTTCGCTCTATTCCTCCTGGAATCAGGTAGCAATTAAAGTGCTTCCTCAATGATGTCGTCATGTTCAAACTGACCCTCATCACCCTCTTGAGTTTCCTGGTCCTCCTGATCTTCATCCTCCAAGGAGCTCTCATCCTCCTCCATTTCACCCTCTGGCAAGGGATCACCTGTTTACAGTGCCAGATTATGAAGGGCACCTCACACAGCGATGATGTGGGACACCCTATCGGCAGTGGACTGTACTGCGCCACCTGAGCAGTCCAAACACCTGTAGATCAAAATGCCAATGGTCTGTTTGATTAGGGACTGTGTGGAGCTATGAGCTGCGATGTACCTCTCCTCTGCACCAGCATCATCAGGCAGTGTTTCAGTGGGTACACTTTATCCCCAAGCAGCCATCTCTGCCGATGTTCAGGCCCTTTGAAAATCTGAGGCACCTGGGAGTAACTCAGGATGTATGAGTCATGGCAACTCCCTGGAACAAATGTGCAGGATGTGCTTCCTATGATCACACACCAGTTGAACATTGATGGAATGAAAGCCTTTATGAGTGATAAACATTAGGGGCTGCTGCCATGGAGCCCTTGAAGCCACATGGGTGCAGTCGATTGCAGCCTACAGTCTTCCCAGAACAAAAAAAACCAGTAAAAACTGGGAAATAAGGATACTGTTCCAAACTGGTCTTGTGTACCTTAAAATGGAACACCAGCAGAAACTGGGAAATAAGAGTATTGGTCCGAACTGTTTTTTCCTTCTAGGTTGACACTCTTGGGAAGCCGGAGATAGCTGCAAAGCTGGTGAATCTCACAGTCTGGCTATCTTCAACAAGAGAAAACCTCACATAGTGATGTGCCTTGCTGTAGAGGGCATCCGTGACCTGCTAGCTACATCTATGTGTTGCTGACTATGAGATGCCACACAGGTCCCCTGTGGATTCCTGGAATGACCTGCAGGCAAAGAAATTGAACATAGCGGTCACCTTTAAAGTCACTGGCAGGAGATAGCCTCCCACTCCACGGGGCACTAGGTCTTCACAAAGAATGTGGCAGATGTGATCTACCTGAGCTTGGGACAAGCGCGGACACGCGTGGCATTGTCTCTCACCCTTCTGTAAAAAGGAGAGTCTTCTTCAGTATACCCTAGGTCTGGTGAGTCAACTCCATTGTCTGGGTCTATCCTCCTGAACCTCATGTTCTTACTATGGCTCCCCTTGACCCTGGACCTCAGGTGGGGCCTCCTCCTGAAGCTTTGCTTGGTGTTGCCTCTCTCTCCTTCTTCTTGTCCATTGAACTAGAATCATTAAAAAGGCAGCATTGAGCCTTCGATGCATAATTGTTTTATCTTTCTCTCTGTAATGACAGATTGAACAGATTAATGATTAACGGGTGAACATAGTGATGCTCACAATCTGTAACCAATAGCAACTGTAATGCTTTCTAGTGGTTTCTGCCCAACTAGTTTTGTTGCTGATGCAGCTTTGTATCTGAGGTGCTAACAGACACATCGAGGTGACCAAGATCCCATCCCTGAGACTTAACACCTGAACCCCACAGAGCTTGGAGAAGGTTTGAAAGACATGTGCTCAGTGCTCTAATCTCTGATCTGGCAGACTAATTAACAATAAGTTGCTCATGGTTAATGACTGGATGCCCTTTGGCCGGTTATGAATGCCAATTCTGGAAAGCACACGACAGCCTTCCATTGATGCGATGACATATATGCTACACCTGTGCCTTTTTAATGGTTGCCTGCATTCCCAAATTTCACATTGCTATGTGTTAATATTGAAATGAAGCGACTGATGTTAAGACAGAGACTCCCACATATCCCTGTTACAGTGCAGAAAAAGACATGGGTTCCAGTGGCCATCTTCTGAACTAGGTCTTCCTTTCCCTCCACTCAGACTCCAGCTTACTGTTGTGGCACCTGCAGAAAGGGCTCCCTAGTCCAGCAGTGGGCTCCTCCCACACTGCCTCACACCCCTCCCATTCAGATTTGCTTCCAATTTTGATTTATAACTGTTCCATAACTTTGATAGTGCAAGATACTGTTTCTGTGCTATCACTTAGAGATCAACATCAACACTCTCTCTCACTGTCCACGTCTCAGAAGTCTACCTGGAACCTCACGATGTGAAGGTAGAGTTCCCACAGCCTCCCCCACTAATACTGAATCCCATAGTTGTTGAATTCGACATTCCTACCCTCCCCTCGAGCCCATCACTACTGACGTGCCCATGCCCCATGTGGATATCTACCCTCCCCACCTAGAGGTTCTGTGCACGTTCACTGCTCCCCTACCCCTGAGGAAAGCTTCAAACCACCCCTCCCCCCCACAACTTTATTACGTTTTCCCCAAAAACAGGCTTCCCATCCATCTGCAGCCCATTAAAGGGACAGACAAGCCCATGGACAGCGACTGTGAAAACACCCTGCATCCCAAACTGTTCATTATTTTAATTGAGCACACAGCCTTTGCCCCACCCTGGAGAGGGAGTACACCAGGTTCACCATGAGTAGTCCTGCAGCATGGTCCACTGCACCTCAACTGTCTGATTCTTCACCGTGAGGTCTACAGAGCCCCATGACTGTCTATACTCTCTGACTCCTGACTGCAAACCCCAGACCAAGGGCTTTGACTTTCACTGAATTCCCCATTGCCCTCATAACTGAAGATTATACTGTCTCCCATCCCATGAGTTTCCATGAAACCCATTCCGCTTGTGCCACACTAACACATACCACCCATTTCCTATTACAGAGTCAGCGTTCATCACCTCCCATTCATACATGTGGTACCCCAATCACCCCCTTGATTGTCAGGGTTTCAGTTTCCCTTGTCGGGCTCCAGCTCCTAACCCCTCTGTCTCCCCTCTGCCTGTCACTGTTCCCCCTCCTCCTCCGCCCCCTTGCAAAGCCTTTCTGACCCTCTGCATTCCATCATGCACCCTCCCCACAAATGCCCCTTTGCCCCCCTCATGTATTCCCCCTCACTCCCAACCCCTTTGCAAAGCCTTCCTGCCCCTTGTGCACCCCCCTCGAACCCCTTGCACGATAAAAATGCTGGTCTCTGAATGTTCAGCCCTGTCTGAGTGCCGCTGTACAGTGGCGTCCTTCAGGACAACAGTGGCATCCACCTGGAGCAGACCACACTTACACCTGACCCTGGTCACAATACTGGTCTGCGTCTGAACGTTGAGCCCTGTCTGAGTACCACTACACAGCGGTGTCCTTGTGACTACAGAGGCAGTCACAGGGAGCAGACCAACCCTACAGCCCCAGCAGTGTGGCACTCCACATTGGCATATATATACCCATTGCAGTTTAGAAGAATGAGAGGTGATCTTATTGAAACATATAAGATCCTGAGGAGACTAGATAGGGTAGATACCGTGAGGGAGATACACTTGTGGGAGGGACTAGAACCAAGGGACACAGTTTGAGAATAAGGGGTCTACCGTTTAAGATGGAGAGCAGGAGAAATTCATTCTCCCAAAGGGTCGTTAGCATGTGGAATTTTCTTCCCCAAAAACCAGCAGAGGCTCAGTCATTGATTTTATTCAACGCAGAGTTAAACAGATTTTTGATGGACAAGGGAGTCAAGGGTTATGGGTGGCAGACAGAAGAGTGGAGCAGAGACCACAACCAGATCAGCCATGATCTCATTGAATGGTGGAGCAGGCTCGAAAAAAATCATGAATTGGTAATGAGTGCAAATGGTGTTCACGCCACTAGTCAGGGGGATACGCAGCTCGCCATTAACTTGCCATCGGGAGGACTGCTAACTATTCTACGTCGGCGTTTTTTCCTATTTTTTTGGCCCCCACTAGGTTCTCCGTTGCACCTGAGATGAAACCTGCTGCGGACAGGATGGGAAAATCCTGCCCCTTAACTCTGTTCTCCTCTTCACAGATACTGTCCGACCTGCTGAGTATTTACAGCGTTTTCTGTTTTTATTTCAGGTTTCCAGTATTTTGCTTTTTGCATTATTCACTTAATATGAATCTTGCGTGGTCAATAATTAGAAATTAATAAAAAAGAAAGAGGAACCCTGGCAGGGTTGAAGCTATTTCTCTCAATTATAACGCAAGTTGTAATGGGGGGAGGGAAAAGAAAATGTCAATAAAATGTTCACTAAGAGATTGTTTGCTGACAGCTGTGCATCTGGAGATTTATCTATTGTGCCAATAATGCTTCATAATGCTGTGACTTCATGACATGGAGACATCCATCTTGGGTTGCCATTCAACAAAAGAATTGCGTGACCATCAAGTTGCAGCCTCAACACAGGGGGAAATAATGAACAACAGGGTACAAACACCCAAAGCCAGCTGTGCAGAAGGAGCCCTCGCTCGGGGAAGCATGCAGCTCTCCAGCAATGGCAGAGAATGGACAGCACAATGTTTCGGATAATATTCACCGTGCCCAGGACAGCGAGATTCATTAATGCCTATTAAACATACAGCTCTTAAGAAACCCGTGGCTCAGTGAAACATTTGCTTGTACTGTCGAGGAGTGTGGTAGAAGGTGGTAATTACAGCCTAATGATCAGGGAACAAATTAAATTGTTCAATTATATTGCTCTGAGTAACAGTGGCGCACAGTTAGCAATGAAAATAATCTAAAAGAGGAGGCGAGGGAGTGCTCATGTTGACATATGGTGCAACAGAGAATTTGTTATTTGAATAATTTACGGTTGTGAAGCCCAAACTATGAATAAATCTTATTAGCTAGGAAACATATACAAATGTTCAATTATAGGACAGTTTCCTTGCAAGTAATGTCATAGACGCTTCCAACCTGTCAAGGAGGCAGGATCTATTTGTGGTGCATTAATCAGTCACAAAGAATGTAACAACTGTATTGGAGTTCACCATGAGCATCATTATTAATGCGCAAATCGACCAGCGAGTTCAGTCTAAGAAGCGATAAGGGATGGAATCTTGGGGAAGTGACGGGGGTCTTGGTTGCCAGATGGAGAGCCGGCAGTTGCTCCGAGTTACCTCTTTTCAGGAGACCCCACCACATCTTGTTCCACTCAGGTACTTGACACGCCAATGGCTGGTCTTGTCCCATGACCAAGGTCGCAGGGGTCTGGAGTCCTGTCATCTGATAACTGCCCATCAATCAGAGGGCAGAAGCTTTATTGAAAGGCAGGCCCAATGGGGTGGAGATGGCTGCTGCCAATACAACACTCACCTGAGGCCTAACAGGCGAGTGATGGCAGAGGGGTGTCATGGGGTGGGGATCATGGGCATGGAGAATACTGCAGTACTGGGGAATCTTGGTGTCCTTGTTCAAGAATAGTAAAAAACAAAGTAGCATGATGATACAGCGAGTAATCAGGAAGGCAAATGGAATGTTGTTGGCCTTTATTGCAAGGGGGATGGAGTATAAAAGTAGGGAAGTCTTGCTACAGCTGGACAGGGCATTGGTGAGACCACACGTAGAGAGCTGTGTACAGTTTTGGTCTCCTTAATTAAGGTGGGATATACTTCCATTGGAAGCAGTTCAGAGAATGTTCGCTCAGCTGATTCCTGGGTCGAGAGGTTGCCCCACAAGGAAAGTTTGATCAGGTTGGGCCCATACTCATTGGAGTTTAGAAGAATGAGAGGTGATCTTATTGAAACATTTAAGATTTTGAGGGGGCTCAACAGGGTCAATGCTGAGAGGATGTTTCGCCTTATGGGAATCTAGAACTAGGGGGCACAGTTTAAAAATAAGGGGTATCCCATTTAAGACAGAGGAATTACCTCTCTCAGAGGGTTGTTCATCTTTGGAATTCTTTTTCACAGTGAGCAATGAGGCTGGGTCATTGAATATATTCAAGCCTGAGTTAGACAGGTTTTTAAACACAAAGGAATGAAGGGTTATGGGGTAAACAGGAAAGTGGAGTTAAAGCCACAATCAGACCAGCTATGATCTTATTGAATTATGGAGCAAGCATGATGGGTTGAATGGCCTCCTCCTACTGCTTATTTACTCATGATCTTACAAACTCAACTCACCTGCATTGGGTATGTTATAGACAGTCCAGAAGTTTGTTTGCAGGATCTGGGTGTTGCTGGCAAAGCCCTTGAACTGTATGGTTTGCTGGGTCATTTCAGAGTCAACCACATTGCTGTAAATCTGGAGTCATGTGGCAGCCAGACCAGGTAAGGACAGCAGATTTCCTTCCCTAAAGGGCGTTAGTGAACCAGATGGCTTTTTACAACAACAGTTGTCATGGTCGCCATTTCTGAGACTAGTATTATATCCCAGGTTTCTTACGAACTGAATTTGAATCCCACCAGCTGCATCCCATGGTGGGATTTGAACCCATGCCCACAGAGCATTAGCCTGAGTCACTGGATTACTAAGCTATCAACATCATCACTACGTGACTGTTTCCCCTTGCTACCTTATGTCACTGAATGAGCCTATTCGAGAATGCTGCCATGTTCTAATAATGTAAAAAACAAAAAACTGCGGATGCTGGAAATCCAAAACAAAAACAGAATTACCTGGAAAAACTCAGCAGGTCTGTAACTTGGACATGGGGCTGCTGGGCAGTAATTGTCTGTAATAAAATCTAGATAGAGAGCATTACAATGAGGCTTTGTTGGAAAGCTTTTACTGGAGTGAAAGATCTCCCGAGGTTTATTCATGCTTCAGAACAATAGTGCGCTGATAATGTAGATTGCTGTCCTGGGAGACTTCAGTATTACTTTAAAATCTCAACTCGTGATAAGCATTAATGAATTTGGTGCACTTTTGGAGATGAGTAAAACCCTTGGGGCTCAGTTGCTTGGAGTCATCTAGCATGTTGGTGTCTCTTGAACAAAACTACAGCTGTACATATTTTGCTCTGGCTGCCATGGCAATTAAAAACAACAGCAAGATCTCAAATATAGAACAGAAAATGCTGTAAACACATGACAGGTCCACTAACATTCACAAAGAAGAAAAAAAAAACAGGTTTCAGACCAAATTAATGATTTTGCACTGTTATAATATGTTGAATTCTATGGTTATTCATTATTCTACCATCCAGAACGACAAGGGCAGCAGATAGATGGGAACACCACTACCTGGAAGTTCCCCTCCAAGTCACTCACTGTCCTGACTTGGAAATATATCGCCGTTCCTTCACTGTTGCTGGGTCAAAATCCTGGAACTCCCTCGCTAACAGCACTGTGGGTGTACCTACACCATATGGACTGCAGCGGTTCAAGAAGGCAGCTCACCACCACCACCTTCTCAAGGACAATTAGGGATGGGCAAAAAATGCTGGCCCAGCCAGTGAAGCCCACATCCCAGGAATGAATAATAAAAAAAAAATCTATATCCATTAAATGATGGGTGCCATGCATATTTTAAAGCCTTTAGTTGATCTTCCTTGGTGTTGTACAGGGGGAGGTCAAAGCCAACTGTAGTCTTCAGTTTATGGACAGTGAATCAATGGGGTGAGGCCTGGAGATGACTGCAAGGATGAATGCCAGAAGAGTCTTGGGGAGTAAGTGGAATTAGATTAGAGGTTATGGGAACGATGATGATAGCAGTGGTTTCAAAGCTTGGAAAAGGGGAGAGTGAAGCAGTTTTGGAGACTTGGGCATAGGATTGGGGTTGGGTTAGGGCAGGGCAAGTGTGGGGAGAAAATTATGATTAATGGAGAGTGACTGAACATGCTGGGCTGCTACAAGCATGCAGAGCCTTACCTGAGATGCCGTGGGGTGAAGGGAGGGCACAAAGGGAGGTGGAGGGACAGTGACAGCATAAGTGAGATGCGAGGGCAGGGGGAGTGTGCATACAGGGTTAGGATGAAGAAGAGAAGGGTTTGAGGGTTTGGGGTGTTGCAGAGATTGGAAAACCAGAGGGTCACTGAACTCATTAAAAATTTCCCATTGGGATTCTCTACCCCAGAACGTTGTGGCTGGGATAGATAGATTTTTGGTCTCTCAAGGAATCAAGGGAGATGGGAGCATGCAGGAAAATGGAGCTGAGGCAGGATATCAGCCATGATTGTATTGAATGGAGAGATGGGCTCGAGGGGCTATATGGTTTACTTATATTTCTTATGTTCTTATGTTGATGGAACTGAAGCCACCAACAGCTTGGAAGGCTTATGGACAAGGATCACTGGGCAACCCCAATGGCTGGTTTGGAACAGTTTGGAACTGGTGAGTTAGTAAAGCATATCCATAGGTACAAAGGAACATAGGACTTAGAGGCAGGAGAATGCCATTCAGCTCTTCGAGCCTGCTCCACCACTCAATGAGATCATGGCTGATCTGGTTGTGGTCTCTGCTCCACTCTTCTGTCTGCCACCCATAACCCTTGACTCCCTTGTCCATCAAAAATCTGTCCAACTCTGCGTTGAATAAAATCAATGACTGAGCCTCTGCTGGTTCCTGGGGAAGAGAATTCCACATGCTAACGACCCTTTGGGAGAATGAATTTCTCCTGCTCTCCATCTTAAACGGTAGACCCCTTATTCTCAAACTGTGTCCCTTGGCTCTAGTCCCTCCCACAAGTGTATCTCCCTCATGGTATCTACCCTATCTAGTCCCCTCAGGATCTTATATGTTTCAATAAGATCACCTCTCATTCTTCTAAACTGCAATGGGTATATATGCCCAACCTGTCCAACCCTTCTTCATAAAATAAGCCCCTCATCCCAGGAATGAGTCCAGTGAACCCTGTCTGAACGGCTTCCAGCACAACGATATTGTTTTGCAAATAAGGAGGCCAAAACTGAATACAATATTCTTGATGTGGTCTCACCAGGGCCCTGTACAGCTGCAGTAAAACTTCCCTCCTTTTATATTCCATTCCCCTTCCGATAAGAGCCAACATTTTATTTACCATCGTCATCACTTTCATCACTAACTTCTTGTGATTCATGTCCCAGGACACCCAGATCCCTCTGCATCACTGAGACCTGCAATCAAATATCTGGGCCCACATAAGGCCTGAGGTGGCATTCCCTTCCCTCATACCCTGGCTGAAGCTGTCTCACTCCGTGTAGATGGAGTTTAACTTTTCTTTTAAACTCGATGGCCCCGTCTCAGTTCTCTAATTAATTAACAAAGGGATGATATTTTTTCTTCCCTTAAAAAGCTGCAGTTTTCAAACCTGGCCGTTCGTAGAGGTGAGGTTACAATTGAAGTGTCACTAACTACAATTCAATTGATTCTGTTGACACTTCCTGATACTCTGTTCCATTCACAGCTTGGGTCTTGAATATCCAGCCTGGGATGAATGTGACATGCATCAGCTGAGCAAGGTAGGAGATTGCCTTTTTTTAACATTGACATTTAATCAGTTTTTTTTTCTTGACAACACAGAAAATGAGTTTTAGCTGCACCATGTAATCATCCATCCATCTTTATCTGCCTATGTCTAGGGGGAATATTGCACAAAAAAGGATGAAAAGCCAATAATGGCCATCAGATTAAGAAAATAATAAAAGCGTTTCCTATATCCCTCCCAACACAACAGCTGGAAGGCTAAGAGGGAGAGAGAATAAGAGAAAGAGACAAAGAAAGAGAGAGAAAGAAAGACACATATAGAGAAAGAGAGAAATTAAAAAATATAAATATAGAGAGAGAGAGAAAGGGGGATGAAGAAAAAGATAAAGACAAAGGTCGACAGAGAAAAAAAGCAAGAGAGAAAGAAAAAGAGAAAGATAGAGATAGACAGAAAATGAGGGAGAAAGAAGAGATAGCGATAGGTAGAAAGAGAAAGAGATAGAGAAAAGGGAACTTGTATTTAGATGGACACCTTCCGTGACCTCAGCATGTCCCAAAGTGCCCTAATGTCAATGAAGTAGGTTTGGATTGTAGTCATTGTTGTAATGCAGGAAATGTATGAGATAGATCAGTAGATATTACTGAAGCACATCATTATGTTTGCAGAAAGGGGCGTGAGAGGGATTTGCAGGACATATTGAATCTCAACATTTTTCAGTTTGCTTCAATGTATAAGCAATCACAAAGCAGCGAAACGATGCTCACAGCAATTTTCAAATCACAAAGGGCAGGATTTTTGGGATGTTGGCTGGGTCCGGAGGGCGGGCCCTGGGAGCTGCTGGGAAACGGTCACCCCCCAACCCCCCCACCCCGCCCCGGGATCGGCATCACCCCCGACTGCGATTTCACACTGGCTGGCGGCTGATTGGCTGAGAGGCTCAGCGCTGCCGAGGCCCGGGGCGGGGGGGTGGTGGGAGGAAGGCGAGTGTGAAAGTCTGAGCGCGGGCGCGGGTGGGAGGTCACACTGGACGCTCCCTGCAGGCAGGGAGCTGCCTCGGACAGCTGAAGAATTGTAAACTCAAAAATAAAGATTTTGGAAACTGGGAAAAAAATTGTCCCCACATAGGGACTCACTCACGTGAACGGAAACACAGTAAAAATGGCGTCAAAACATTTTTAAAAAAAAAAATTAACGTCGTAAAACCTCATCCCCGCCCCGTGGACGAGGGTCCCTCAAAAATGCAGAGGCCGCCCGGCCGATTCCCCCGCCCGCCAACCTCGAGCGAATAAAAACAGTTCATTAATACTTGACCGGCCTTAATTGGCCTCTTAATTGTCGGCGGGCGCACTGCCCAATCTCGCCGACGGAAATACCGCGCGAGTGCGTGATGGTGGGACCCTCGCCCCGACGTCACGGTCCACGATTTCACGATCGGGCGCGCGTCCGTGCACCGAGCGGAAAATCCTGCCCAAAGACCAGTCGTTGCTCTTCGCGTTAAGAATTAGACACTGATTAATGCGGAGATGCACGTGCTCTGGACTGGTCGCTGGACAAGTCTGGTTTTTTTTTGCACACAACGTGACCTCTGCCGCTGACCGGGAAGGCACCAGGAGCAGTTGCACGTCCGCACTCGCACTCGCACGCTGGCGCACTGCGACCATCTGACCCTGACGCGTTCCTGTTCAGCAGTAGGGGGCGTCAGGGGTGCATGCGCGGCTGCAGAGCGTCAAAGCCCGCTGCAGATGGGGGCTCTATTATTGGGGAGAAACTTGCAGGATTCGCACTGCGTCGCAGGTAAACAAAAGGGAAGTAAAGGCTCCCGAAGCCAGTTGGGAAGGCTTTGTGGAGGCAATCCCTGGCTAGCTCAGTGGGTAGTCAGTGGGGCTTTTCAGCCAAGAGTCATGGTCTGAATAAAGCGCTGCGGGCCTGACTAATGAGGGCCGAGTGAGACTTCCACCCCGCACTGGGGCGGAGGTCCCGCCCTCCGGAGCTACCGGCCAGACCGATTGGCCGGCAGCTCCATCAGCCCCCGGCAGTGCCAGGAAGATGCCAGTGGCCGCGCCGGGAATGCAGAAGGACGCAAAGGATGGGGACCCCTGGATCCCCAGAGCAGGTAAGTCCTGGGTTTTGGGCCGGGAGGTTTTGGGTATGTTAGGGAGAGGGGCGGTGTGTCGGGGGAAGGGAGGGTTTAAGGGAGGGTGCCATGAGAAGGAATGAGGGATTTTGACCCTACGGACGGGAAAGGGCAGCCCCCAAAGTGTGACCACCCTTCCCTTTGCGCTCTTTAAACATTTAAATTAAAAAATCAGGCTTCCCACTCTCGCCCTGCTGCTCACACTGACTGTTTAAGGGTGTGGGCAGTGTATTAACAGGGACAATTGGCTTGTTAACAATTCCAATGGACCCTTAATTATTCACTTAAGTATAGCAGACCGGCTGCTGAATTTGGCGCTCGCTCACCCTCTGTGTGATGGGAGTGAGCTCAGGGGTGAGCGGGAAGGTGATGGGGTGGGTGTTTACCCTAATTTATGTGCTGCCTTCCCCCCACCCACCCACCGCCACTGCCCCCCCACCAACCCTGCCGGAAATGCACCCGCCAGAGGCATATAAAATTCAGCCCATGGCCTTATACCCTATATTAAATGATGATTTAAAAAATTTAATATTGTTTATTTATTATTTAGGTACTGAAGAATACACTGATTTGTATCAAATGGAATAAATCCACTTGATCGCTTCTGCAAAAACTCTTATTTAAATAGAAATACCTTGATGCATTTCTGAAAGGAATTTTAATAATAATAAGTGACAAATGAAGAGAACATGTTGTGAACAGTCAATCCTAACGTGATTACCTTTTAATTTATCCCTTAACGCCAGGTTTCGGTTTGAATTTCAAAACTTAATTTAGGATGCCTGTCTAGTTCCAAATGATAAACTCACAGACTGGGGTGGGGGGGACAGCCGATGGTGTAGTGGTATAGTTGCTGGGCTGGTAATCCAAAAGCCCAATGTGGTGCTTTGGGGACCCAGGTTCAAATCCTTCCACAGCAGATGCTGGAATTTAAATTCAATAAAAATCCAGAATTAAAAGTCTAATAATGAGCATGAAATGGTTGTTGTAAAAACCCATCTGGTTCACTAATGCCCTTTAGGGAAGAAAATCTGCTGGCCTGCTTGAATCTTACATGCCCTCTGACACAGCCCATCACACCATGATAAAATCAACCCTGCAAGGTCCTCCTTACTAACATCTGGGGGCTCCCAAAAGGGGAGCTGTCTCATAGCCTAGTCAAGAAACAACCTGCCAGAATCATCCCCATGGAATCATATCTTGCAAACAGTGTTCCACCATCCCCAGGCCCAGGCCCAGCAGAGGTGGCATACAGTCTGTGGTGTTGCCCTGGGAGTCCTCAACATTGATGCCAGACCTCATGAAGATTCATGGCATCAGCCCAAACATGGGCAAGGAAACGTCCTGCTGATTATCACATCCTGCCCTCCCTCAGCTGATGAATCAGTGCTCCTGCATGTTGAACATCACCTGGAGGAAGCACTGAGGGTGCAGAATGCACTCTGGGTGGGGACTTCAATGTCCATCGCCAACTAGTGGTTCAGTTGCACCAGTACTGACCGAGCTGGCCAAGTCCTAAAGGAGACAACTGCCAGACTGGGCCTGTGGCAGGTGGTTAGGATCCAATAAGAGGGAAAAACATAGACCTCATCCTCACCGACCTGCCTGCTGCAGATGCATCTGTCCATGACAGTATCGGTATCGGTAGGAGTGACCACCGCACTGTCCTTGTAGAGACAAAGTCCCGCCTTCACATTGAGGATAACCTCCATCATGTGTGTGGCACTACCACTGTACTAAATGGAATAGATTTCGAACAGATCTAGCAACTCAAGACTGGGCAACCATGAGGCGCTGTGGGCCATCATCAGCAGCAGAATTGTACTCGAACGCAATCTGTAACCTTATGGCCCAGCTTATCCCCCACTCTACCATTAACATCAAGCCAGGGGATCAACCCTGGTTCAATGAAGACTGCAGGAGGGCATGGCAGGAGCAGCACCAAAATGAGGTGTCAACCTGGTGAAGTTATAAAACAGGACTACTTGTGTGCCAAACAGCATAAGCAGCAAGTGATAGATGGAGCTAAGCAATCCCACAACCAATGGACCAGATCTAAGCTCTGCAGTCCTGCCACATCCAGTCATGAATGCTGTTGGACAATTAAACAACTCACTGGAGGAGGAGGCTCCACAAATATCCCTATCGCTGATGATGAAGGAGCCCAGCACGACAGTGCAAAAGATAAGGCTGAAGCATTTGTGACAATCATCAGCCAGAAGTGCTGAGTGGATGATGCATCTCATCCTCCTCCGGAGGTCCCCAGCATCACAGATGCCAGTCTTCAGCCAATTTGATTCACTTCATGTGACATCAAGTAACAGCTGAAGGCACTGGATACTGCAAAGGCTATGGGCCCTGACAATATTCCAGCAATAGAGCTGAAGACTTGTGCTCCAGAACTTGCCGTGCCCCTAGCCAAACTGTTCCAGCACAGCGACAATACTGGCATCAACCCGGCTATGGGGAAAATTGCCCAGGTATGTCCTGTACTCAAAAAGCAGGACAAATCCAACCCGGCCAATTACTACCCCATCAGTCTACTCTCCATCACCTGTAATGCAATGGAAGGGGTCATCAACAGTGCTATCAAGCGGCACTTGCTTAGCAATAACCTGCTCACTGACTCCCAGTTTGGACTCCGTGGGGGCCACTCAGCTCCTGACCTCATTACAGCCTTGGTTCAAACATGGCTGAACTCTTGAGATGAGGTGAGAGTGACTGGTCTTGACATCAAGGCCACATTTGACAGAGTGTGATGTCAAGGAGCCCTAGCAAAACTGGAGTCAATGGGAATCAGGGGGCAAACTCTCCACTGGTTGGTGTCATTCCTAGCACAAAGGAAGATGGTTGTGGTCATTGGAGTTCAGTATCTCAACTCCAGGACATCACTGCTGGAGTTCCTCAGGGTAGTGTCCTCGGCCCAACAATCTTCAGCTGCTTCATCAATGACCTTCCTTTCATCATAAGGTCAGAAGTGGGGATGTTCACTGATGATTGCACAATGTTCAGCACCATTCGCAACTCCTCAGTTACTGAAGCAGTCCATGTCCAAATGCAGTAAGCCTTGGACAATATCCAGGCTTGGGCTGACAAGTGGCAAGTAACATTCGCACCACACAAATGTCAGGCAATGACCATCTCCAACAAGAGAGAATCTAGCCATCGCCCCTTGATATTCAATGGCATTACCATCACTGAATCCCCCACTGTCAACATCCTGGGGGTTACCATTGACCAGAAACTGAACTGGACTAGCAATATAAATACTGTGGCTACAAGAGCAGGTCAGAGGCTAGGAATAGTGCAACGAGTACCTCACCTCCTGACTCCCCAAAACCTGTCCACCATCTACAAGGCACAGGTCAAGAGTGTGATGGAATACTCCCCACTTGCCTGGATGAGTGCAGCTCCCACAACACTCAAGAAGCTTGACACTGTCCAGGACAAAGCAGCCCACTAGATTGGCACCACATCTAAAAACATTTATTCCCTCCACCACCAACGGACAGTAGCAGTACCATCTACAAGATGCACTGCAGGAATTCGCCAAGGCACCTTCGACAACACCTTCCAAACCCATGACCACTGAGATCTAGAAGGACAAGGGCAGCAGATAGATGGGAACACCACCACCTGGAAGTTCCCCTCCAAGTCACACACCATCCTGACTTGGAAATATATCACCGTTCCTTCACTGTCGCTAACAGCATTTTCGATGTACCTACACCTCAAGGACTGCCGCGGTTCAAGAAGGCAGCTCACCACCACCTTCTCAAAGGCAGCTAGGGGTGGGCAATAAATGCTGGCCCAGCCAGTGAAGCCCACATCCCATGAATGAATAAAAAAGAAGAAAAAAGAAGACTGATTGACTGGCCTGGGTTGTTGCTTCTGAGATGGCTGGGCAGCATTGGGAAATCTCCCGCTTCTTTGCACTTGACTTGGGGAACGGTGCCCTGAATGGTGGGATCTATGATCTGTCCCAGAGTCTCTGGACCAAGATCGAAGGTCACCACAGGGGCTGCTGGCTAAAAACTCCGCCTTGGTTCTCTGGTACTTCTAACCCCCCTCACCCACTCCCCATGCTCATACATGCCAACTCATGCCAACAATTGCTCCCCACCCATTTCCATGGCCTAAAATAACCCCATGCCAATTTAATGATTACTCATGCCAACTCATGGCCCAACCACCCAGCATCTTATTCCCTACATTCTCCATGCCAACTCACTCAGTATCCACTGTTGGTAGACAGCAGGAGCCAGGCTGAGGATAACTTCATTATATACTATACCTTCATTGTACAAAGATACACTCTCATTAATGAAAGCCCATTCAGTTTATTTAAATCCCCACAAGTACTTAATCCCATATAAAAGCAAACATTTATATTCATAATCCCACATCAAAGACAGCTAATCCTTTGAGCTAAAAATCAAACTCTGAGCTTGCAACCTCTCACTGAGATAATGATAGGATGTGGAAAGCAGTCAATAATGCTATAATGATAGTACTTAGGTTTATGTCAACAAACAGCTGTGGAAACTGTTAGAACATATTTTTTTTTCCATCTCAGTCACATGCAAGCTATTTATTTGTAATTTTTAAAGGGATTTAAGTAACTTGAAAGCTTGACAATTCTACATAACTATCCTCCCTTCAAGAGTATTTATGTCTACTCCAAAAGTCATAACTCCTACACTATGGGATAAGGCTCTTGCTCCAGCCAAAATGAGGTCTGTTTGAACCCAGCACTGAGTTCACATAGCACTGCTGAGCTCAGGTCATCACTTCCTGCACCACCGCCCACCCCCCCCCCCTCCGAATCCCCATGGCAAAAATGTTTTTCACCAGATGTGGGGGTGGGACCTTTGGTTCCTGGGTATATTTGCCAATTTTGATACACCACAGAGTCTCCATGACTCCCTAAAAATCCTGGCCACTGTGACTGACACTGTTATCCCAGATTTGCACTAAGTGTGGTAGTGGGTGTGTAAAATGATGTTTTACCTGCCGGCCGCAATGGTGGCTTTTCATGCTGTATCATCCCAAACTTGCCGCATTAATTAAGCATTCTTGGGAAACACGGGGCAGAATTTTCTGTTTGGTGGGGAGGGGGAGCAGGAGCTGTGTGGGTGGGCGTGGATCTGATCACCTCCGTGATTGGGTCTGTGCCACCATTTTACGCGGGCAGGCCAATTAAGGCCTGTCCAGCGTATTTCCCAACTCCCGAGGATAGCGGGAGTGTGCAGGCAGCGGGCGTACACAGACCACTGGGTCCAATGGCGACCTGGCAGTCTGTTTAAAAGAAGGCCTGGCAGCCTTTTGTAGGCTGCTCACAATGGCCAGTACTAGGCCGCAGCAGAGGGGTTCGGGTGAGCAGGCCAGGCTGGAGGGTAAGCCAGTGGGGGGGCCAGTGCACCCCTCGTTTCAGTGATGACTGCCTTGCTGCCCTTCTCAAGGAGGCGGGAGCACAGCAGGAGGTGTTGGTCCTCCAGGATGGAAGGAGGAGGCCCTCCCACATGACAAAACGTGCCTGGGAGGAGGTGGTGAGCTCCCGCAACGTGGTGCGGCATACCTGGATCCAGTGCTGCAAGCACTTCAATGATTTGTTGTGCTCTGGCAGGGTGAGTACCATGTTGGCATTGGGCATTTAACCAAGCAAGTAGCCTTACCCTCTGCGGAACCCCCCCTAGTCTCTGTGTCGTCACTGCAATGAATCATTGACAGCATTTTTCCTTTGCTGGGTGGGAAAGCAGATAGTGCCTATGCTGAGGTCAGCCTGAGTGGGTCATGAGGAGATGAGATTTCCCCCACAGCATGTATTGATCTGAGTCCCACATGACTGGTTTGGGAGCAACCTGGAGGAGCTGCACCTAGGCGCGGACTCAGAACTCCAGGACATGCCCTAGTCAGGGTGATGAGATGGTGGAAAGGGAGCTTTAAACTGGCGTGACAACGACCAGTCTGCTGCCCTCTATGCTGCACGTGCTGGTACCTCCTTGCTACGGGAGGAAATACCGTGTGGTTCCTAATGTGATGTACACAGCATGTGTCCAAGGGGGCAGTGGAGGGTGGGGAGCAGGCCTAGCATCTTTGTCTGAGTGATTGGCTGCAGCGGGGTGAGGAGGCACTGGAGGCCTGACATGTCCCACTCTGGTTGGGGTGGGCGAACAGAGCCCATTTGAAATTTGCCCTAATGAATGCTCTTCTCTCTTTTTCAGGGGCATGCACAGAACGTGGCTGAGTGTGTGAGGACTGGAGGCAGCCAGGCACAGATCTTCATACTAAACCGCTTTGAGCAGGAGGCCCTTGAACTGGAGAGGCACCATGCATCCAGGACTATGGGCGTCAGTGAGGCTGGGGTGCCACATCCAGGTATTTATGCCCAACAATGAGGTCAGCATTGTCCTCCCAACAGCCATAGCACAGATGATTGTTTAATTAGTTATTGTTGCAACATTGCTGGACCATTGGTTACGGAAGGTTGAGTGCATAATGAGCTGGAGGGACGGGGATGCACTTTGACATTGTCTCCACGTTAACTGATCCACTGCGCTTGTTCTTCCTTTCAGCATCATCGGAGCAGGGCCGGGAGGAGGAACAGCAGAAGTCCCCTCTCACACCTGAGGGGCCTGAAGTCTCACCAGTGTCACACCATTTCTGCGAGGCAGGCACCAGCGCAGATACTAGCACCTCGGTGGGAATTCGAATAGCGGCTAGTGTCCCAGGGCACAGCGGTGAGGGCACTTCACAGTCTCTGGAGGAGCTGGCAGAGACAGAGAGTGCCCATGGTGCCAGCAGTTGGAGGACTGCAGGGGACCAGGCACATGCTCAGTCGGTGCCTGATGATGTACCTCTGGAGTCGTCCGCGACGCAGCAGCTGCAGGAAATGCGGCCAGGTGTGCGGGAGCATCTGGGGGAGATACATGAGGCTATGCTCGGCTTGGTCTCCATGGTGGAGGAGTCTACACGGACGCTCGCCGAAGCAATGAACCACATGTCCGAGCGCCAAGTCGCCAAGTGGCGACTCGTGGAGACACATCAGGGCTTCCTGGGGAGCACTCTGACCAGCAAGTCCTCACACCAGCATTGACCTCAGCTGGTCAGTGCCAGTGTGGGAGATGGTGTGGGCATCAAGCTTCCCAGCTCATTGCCCATCTTCCATGGTGAGCAGGGAGGTCTGAAGTAACCTTACGAAGGCTCAGCTGCTGCCTGTTGTATCTGCAGGCTCCACTCAGGGCGCTCCGGATGAGGGCGGCAGCTCCTCCGCCCCGCTCCCAGTGACCACTGCGTCTGATGAGGCTGTGACAACTGGGGAGATGCCAGCTGTGGAACTGGCAGCTCCCTCCCAGGTGGGGCCAGCACAGGCTCCACGGGCCAGAGGACGGCCGCCAAGGTAATCGAGGCCAACAGGACAGCAGAGCCAGCAGGCTGTCTCAGATACCACTCCCAGCGAGGGGGCAGCACCAAGACGTGGCACCCGGAAATGTAAACATGAGGCTCCTTAGGCACACCACGGGTTTATCACTGGTGCTTTTGTGTTGGCCCAAGATGAGGACCTTATTAGTTCTTTTTGACTGTTAACACTATTGTTTTCTCTTATGATAAGTTCTTTTGCTTCAGACGTTAAACGCAGATGTGTGACCATGGCTGAGGATGCCTCGTTTCTTCTGCATGTGTATGATTGACAAAAGTGTAATGAGTGATTTGCTGGACATTCAGCTTCATTTACAAGGCCCTTAGTTAGTACTGCTGACCCGGCAGATTTTGCACTTAGGTGATGAGTATTGAGTCAGAACCCCAAGCTTGTCTTGATGATCCATCTATGTTGTGCTAGCTGAAGGTTCATTGGATTAAAGCCTCCTGGGTTTCCCTGCCTCCCTGCAGTAGTCCCAGGTCAGCATCTCCCCCCCTCAACATTTCCCTGTGCATGCTCATCCTTGGACTCACTGCTGGACTCATCATGTGCAGCCGCAGCCACTGTGTCGACATCTTCATCGTCCACTGCGTCCCCCCTTTCCAGTGCAAGATTGTGGAGAGCGCAGCATGCAACCACTATCACTGAGACACGATCTGGGGGGTACTGCAGTCTGCCCCCGAACAGTCTGGGCATCGGAAGTGTATCTTGAGAAGACCGATGGCTCTCTCCATCACAGCCCTTGTGGTGCCCTGGCTCCTGTTGTCCCGCTGCTCAGCTTCTGTTCTTGGATGGCGGAGAGGCGGCATGAGCCACCTTCTGAGGGGATAGCCCTTGTCACCCAGCAGCCATCCATCCAGCCGAGCTGGAGCACTGAAGAGCCCCGGCATCTGGGAGTGTCTGAGGATGTAGGTGTCATGGGAGCTGCCTGGGTACCTTGCACAGACTTGTAGAATCAGCATCCTGTGGTCACACACTATCTGCACGTTCATGGAGTGGGAGCCCTTCCTGTTGACGAAGGCACCGGGCTCACCTGCTGGCGCCTTGATGGCTACATGTGTACAGTCTATTGTACCCTGGACACGGGGGAAGCCAGCAATGGCCGTGAAGCCTCTGGCTCGCTGTGTCTGGCTGGCCTGGTCCCAAAGGTAGTGGGTGAAGGTCAATGCCCATCGGAACAGAGTGTCTGTAACCTGCTTGACACAAGTGCATACAGCTGATTGGAAGACAATGCAAAGATCACCCACCGAGCTCTGGAAGGAGCCAGAAGCAAAGAAGTTGAGGGCAGCTGTGACCCTCAGAGCCACTGGCATGGGGTGTCCACCCACACAGTTAGCGGAGAGCTCAGGCCCAATCATCTGACAGATATGGTTGACTGTCTCCCTTGAGAGATGGAGCCTCATTTGGCACTGCACCTCAGACATATTGAGGTAGCTGCTTTGCTGCCTGTAAACCCTGGCAGCAGGATAGTGGTGTCTTCTGCAGACCCTTCTGCCTTGGACAACCTCTTGGCCCTGCACCCCATGTGCCTGCGCCTGTCCTCCCAAAGGTGGCTCCCCTGGAGGTTGAATGTGCACCCCTGACCTCCTCCACCTTCTAGCCCTCCTTTCCTCTTCCTTAGAGGAGCTGCCTCCAGTGGGAGAGTTTAGCTCCCATACCCAGGCTAAGAGAAGGCTTCCTGAACCCTGCAGGCCCAGAAAAGATTCTTCACTGCTGAATGCTGACCTGAGGGTTAAGAGTCCAGAAGAAACAGCTGGTATGTGTTCTGAAGTACTGCAGATCACACAGGCAAGTTTGAAAAGCTTTCAACAATAAATACCTCACAGAGCAGATTCACAATCCCACTGAGCCCTCTAATCCCACCCGTGGATGAGGTTAATATAAATGCCTCCTACCCGCCTGCCTGTTGTGCTCGTGCGCCGGCCTGAAGATTGCATGGCCACTGAAAAATCAGTGTTGATTGAACAGTAAAGGGTTTTAAGTGGCCATTTAATTAATGGTGGGCGCCCGCCCAGCGAAATATCGTGATGGCGCGTGGTGACGCGGGGCCCCCATGTCAAACGGAAGCTTCTCCCTGCTGTTTCCATGGCGGGCGGGCTTCCATTCACCTGCCACACCATCACCTGGCTGGGCACCATGTTTAAAGTCCAGCCACGTACACACTTCTCCGTGCTTCCAGCCCACGACTTCTGCAGGAAGACATGGCCCTGAAAAGGCAAATAGACTGCAGTCCCCAGGTTCAATTATAAGACCATAAGACATAGGAGCAGAAATTAGGCCATTCGGCCCATCGAGTCTGCTCCACCATTCAATCATGGCTGATATGTTTCTCAACCCCATTCTCCCGCCTTCTCCCTGTAACCTTTGATCCCCTTACCAGTCAAGAACCTATCTATCTCGGTCTTAAATACACTCAGTGACCTGGCCTCCACAGCCTTCTGTGGCAATGAATTCCATAGATTCACCACTCTCTGGCTAAAGAAGTTTCTCCTCATCTCTGTTCTAAAAGGTCTTCCCTTTACTCTGAGGCTGTGCCCTCAGGTCCTAGTCTCTCCTACTAATGGAAACATCTTCCCCACGTCCATTCTATCCAGGCCCTTCAGTATTCTGTAATTTTCAATCAGATCCCCCCCACATCCTTCTAAACTCCATCGAGTATAGACCCAGAGTCCTCAAACCTTCCTCATATGTTAAGCCTTTCATTCCTGGGATCATTCTCGTGAACCTCCTCTGGACCCTCTCCAGGGCAAGCACATCCTTCCTGAGATACGGGGCCCAAAATTGCTCACAATATTCTAAATGTGGTCTGACCAGAGCCTCATAAAGCCTTAGCAGCACATCCCTGCTTTTATATTCTAGTCCTCTCAAAATAAATGCCAACATTGCATTTGCCTTCCTAACTACCAACTCAACCTGCAAGTTAACCTTAGGAGAATCCTGGACTAGGACTCCCAAGTCCCTTTGACTCCAGATTTCTGAATTCTCTCCCCATTTAGAAAATAGTCTATGCCTCTATTCTTCCTAGCAAAGTGCATGACCTCACACTTCCCCACGTTGTATTCCATCTGCCACTTCTTTGCCCATTCTCCTAACTTGTCCAAATCCTTCTGCAGCCTCCCTGCCTCCTCAATACTACCTGTCCCTCCACCTATCTTTGTATCATCTGCAAATGTGGCCAGAATGCCCTCAGTTCCTTCAACTAGATCATTAATGTATAAAGTGAAAAGTTGTGGTCCCAACACTGACCCCTGCGGAACTCCACTAGTCACCGGCTGCGATCCTGAGAAGGACCCCCTTATCCCCACTCTCTGCCTCCTGCCAGACAGCCAATCTTCTATCCATGCTAGTACCTTGCCTCTAACACCATGGGCTCTTATCTTACTGAGCAGCCTCCTGTGCAGCACCTTGTGGAAGTCCAAGCAGATAACATCCATTGGCTCTCCTTTGTCTAACCTACTCGTTACCTCCTCAAACAATTCTAACAGCTTTGTCAGGCATGACCTCCCTTTGATGGAACCATGCTGACTTTGCCCGATTTTACCATGCACTTCCGATATTCTGAAATCTCATCCTTAATAATGGACTCTAAAATCTTACCAAAGACCGAGGTCAGGCTAATCGGCCTGTAATTTCCTGTCTTTTGCCTCACTCCCTTCTTAAACAGGGGCGTTACATTAGCAATTTTCCAGTCCTCTGGGACCCTCCCTGACTCCAGTGATTCCTGAAAGATCACCACTAACGCCTCCACTATCTCTTCAGCTATCTCCTTCAGAACTCTGGGGTGTAATCCATCTGGTCCAGGTGATTGATCCACATTCAGACCTTTCAGTTTTCCTAGCACCTTCTCCTTGGTAATGGCCACCATACTCACTTCTGCCTCCCGACTCTCTTGAACTTCGGGGATGTTACTCGTGTCTTCCACTGTGAAGACTGGCGCAAAGTACCTATTCAGTTCCTCCGCCATTTCTTTGTTCCCCACTAATACTTCCCCAGCGTCATTTTCCAGTGGCCCAGTGTCCACGTTTTCCTCTCTCTTACCCTTTATATATCTAAAAATTCTCTTGCAATCTTCTTTTATATTACTGGCTAGTTTACCCTCATATTTAATCTTCTCCCTCCTTATTTCTTTTTTAGTTGTCCTCTGTTGGTCTTCGTAGGCTTCCCAATCTCCTGGTTTCCCACTGCTCTTCGCCACATTGTATGCTTTCTCTTTAGCTTTTATGCTGTCCCTGACTTCCCTTGTCAGCCATGGTTGCCTCATCCTCCCTTTAGTATGCTTCTTCTTCCTAGGGATGAATTTTTGCTGTGTCTCCCAAATTACTCCCAGAAATTCCTGCCATTGCTGTTCCACTGTCTTTCCTGCTAGGCTCATCTCCCAGTCAATTCTGGCCAGCTCCTCCCTCATGCCTTTATTCAACTGTAATACTGCTACATCTGATTCCAGCTTTTTCCTCTCAAATTGCAGGGTAAATTCTATCATATTATGGTCACTTCCTCCTAAGGGTTCCTTCACTTTAAGGTCACTTATCAAATCTGCCTCATTACACATCACTAAATCTAGAATTGCCTGTTCCCTAGTGGCTCCACCACAAATTGCTCCAAAAAGCCATCTCGTAGACATTCCTCAAATTCCTTTTCTTGGGATTCACTACCAAACTGATTTTCCCAGTCTACCTGCATACTGAAATCCCCCATGATCACTGTAACCTTGCCTTTCTTATACATCTTTTCTATCTCCTGCTGTATGTTGTGCCCCACATCCTGACTACTGTTCGGAGGCCTGTACATAACTCCCATTATGGTATTTTTACATTTGCGGTTCCTCAATTCTACCCACACAGATTCTATATCATCTGACCCTACGTCATTTCTTGCTATCGATTTAATTTCATTTCTTACTAACACAGCAACCTCACCCCCTCTGCCAACCTGCCTATCTTTTCAATAGGATGTATATCCTTGGATATTTAACTCCCAGTCCTGATCCCCTTGCAGCCATGTCTCCGTGATGCCCACCACATCATACCTGCCAATTTCAATCTGCGCCACAAGCTCAGTTACCTTATTTCATATAATGCGTGCATTCAGATACACCTTCAGTCCTTTATTTCACATTTCTTTTCTCATTGTCGTCCCTTTATCTGATGTGCTTGAAGTTAGATTCCTAGCCCTTTCCAAACACTCTGTCCTATTTTGTGTTCTGGGGAGTTTAATAGCCTCTCCTGGGCTCTCCTTTCTTTTCAGTTTCTTTCATAATTTTCCATGAGGTTGAATCCACCCCCCCACACGCTAACCTGCTGCTTTGTTTCCCAATTGACATACTTCTTGGAGTTTTACCCTTCCCTTCCCCCGCACTTTCTAGTTTAAAGTCTTGTTGACCACCCTATTTACCCTTTTCGCTAGAACATTGGTCCCAGATTGGTTCAGATGGAGACTGTCCCAATGGTACAGGTCCCTCCTGTTCCAATACTGATGCCAGTGCCCCACAAAATGGAACCCCTCTTTCCCGCACCACTCCTTTAGTCACGTGTTTACTTCCCTTATTCCTGCATCCTTATGCCAATTTGCATGTGGCTCGGGTAGTAATCCGGAGATTATAACCCTTGAGGACCTGTTCTTTAATTTAGTTCCTAGTTCCTGATAATCCCCAAACAGGTCCTCTTTCCTAGTCTTACCTATGTTATTTGTCCTGACATGGACCACGACAACCGGATCCTCCGCCTCCTTCTCCAATATCCTTTCAAGCCGGTCAGAGATGTCCCTCACCCTGGCACCGGGTAGGCAACATACCATGCGGGACTCTCGATCCTGCTTACAAAGGATGCTATCAATTCCCCTAATTATAGAATCCCCTACAACTACCACTTGTATTTTTGCTCCTCCCTCTTGAATGGCCTCCTGTGCCACGGTGCCGTGGTCAGCTAGCTCATCCTTCCTACAGCCCTATTCCTCATCCACTCAGGGAGCAAGTACCTCGTACCTGTTGGACAAGATCAAGAGCTGAGGCTCCTCTGTTCCTGAACACAGGATCCCTCTACCTGCCTCACTTGCAGTCACACCCTGCTGACCCTGACCACTGATAGAATTTGAGGTACTTAATCTACCAGGTGTGACCGCCTCCTGAAACAAAGTGTCCAGGTAACTCTCCCGGATGTGCCGCAGTGTCCGGATCTTGGACTCCAGCTCATCAATTCTGAGCAGGAGTTCCTCCAGCAACCAACACTTGCTGCAGATGTGGTCACTGTGGCTCGCAATGGGATCTGACAGCACCCACATCATACAGCTACAGCACATCACCTACCCAGGCATCTAATTTATTAATTAGCTTTGCAGTGTTTTTTTTTTCAAATTTGGTGCAGATTTCCTACCAACCAATCAGGTCACAGCTTTCCTGTGATGTCACTTTTTCAGTTTTGGCTTCAGTTACTCTGTGCCCCAAGGTCTCCGCTCCGGTGCTCCTCCCTCTGAGTCTGCTCCCTGGAGACAAGGCTGTGAATCCCCGAGGTAAGCTAGATTTATGCTCACCGTTCCGGTACTCCTCCCTCTGGGTCTGCTCCCAGGAATTACTCACCAATCAGCTGCTTTTTCTTTAAAATCCACTTTCAGAAGAGTGTCCCTCGCAGGTCTGGTGTACTCGAAGGCACTGCCTCTTCCTCTCTTTCTTTTAGGTTTGAGGAGGAGGGAGGGAGGGATGGAAACACTACAGCAATCTAATGGTTGGGGCTATTCCGTTCTTTGACAGTGGGTCCTCCTTGATTCCCTCCTGAGTCACCATGTCTGTGGTGACTTCTCCCAGAATGCTTCAGTTTTGATGCAGGAGAAGCTGGCTCACATCAGCAGGAAGAGGTCTCAGACCGGGGATGGAGTGGCCTACATTAGGCCCCCCACTCACTTTGAGGAGCGTACCATCACGCTGACTGGTGAGGACGTGCACAGTGCCTGTGGTGGCGGTGAGGTCAGCGGCGAAAACCCTTACGAGGATCCTGCACCACAACGTCCCTCTCTCAACGCAAATGTGAGTGTCTGTCTCTCCTGCTTTTGACTCTGCTGCCACACACTAATTATCTCTGTTTTGGTTCACAGGGAGCTCTGCCTAGCGACCGACACCCTCAGACAGCCAATCCCTCACCATCCACATCCTCACCTCCAGCCAAGAGGACAGCTCCTCCATTGAAGAGCTGGAAATAAGCAGCCTGGAAGACCTGTCACAGCGCTTACCCACACCCTCCACCAGCGCAGAGACACACACACCTCGGGGGGACCTAGATCTAGAGCAGCCTTGGGTTCACAATCTGGTGGTCAACGCATGGACATGTGTCCGCAGCAGGAGGAGGCAGGATCAGCAGAGCTCCCCTACACTCGGAGGACTATTGGGGATCAGGCATCTGTGAGGACCGAGTCAGGTGATGAACCTCTAGTTTTGGCCTTCCAACTCATCCTGGAGAGTCAACAGAAGGCGGAGAACTTCACACAGAGCTGTTAGAAGCCCTCAGCAGAGTGTCATGTGAGTCAGAGGAGTGCGTCCGCCTGCTCTCTGATGAGAGCTATGTGTGGATGGCCGACATCATGGACACCCTGGTCCATCAGAATACAGAGATGCGCACAGACCTGCATTCCATCAAGGGAGCCATGGGTGAGTTCTTGCAGTGGCGATGTAAGAGGGAAATGGGGCACCTCAACGTGGAGATACTAAATGAATACTTCTCATCAGTATTCACCAAAGAGAAGGACTTAGTGGTCAATTTGTCCAGGGAAGAGTGTGTAGATAGCCTGGATCATGTTGAGATCAAAAAAGAGGAGGTATTAGGCGTCTTGAAGAATATTAAGGTAGATAAGTCCCCAGGGCCAGATGGGATCTACTGCAGAGTACCAAGGGAGGCAAGGGAGGAGATTGCTGGGGCCTTGACAAAAATCTTTGTATCCTCACTGGCTATGGGTCCCAGAGGACTGGAGAATGGCCAATGTTGTTCCATTGTTATAGAAGGGTAGCAGGGATAATCCAGGAAATTACAGGCCGGTGAGCCTTACGTCAGTGGTTGGAAATTATTGGAGAAGATTCTGCGTGACAGGATTTACTACCATTTGGAAGCAAATGGGTGTATTAGTGAGAAGCAGCATGGTTTTGTGAAGGGGAGGTCATGTCTCACTAACTTGATTGAGTTTTTCAAGGAAGTGACAAAGATGATCGATGATGGAAGAGCAGTGGATGTTATATACATGGATTTCAGTAAGGCCTTTGACAAGGTCCCTCATGGCAGACTGGTACAGAAGGTAAAATCGCACGGGATCAGAGGTGAGCTGGCAAGATGGATACAGAATTGGCTTGGTCATAGAAGACAGAGGGTAGCAGTGGAAGGGTGCTTTTCTGAATGGAGATCTGTGACTAGTGGAGTTCCACAGGGATCAGCGCTGGGACCTTTGCTGTTTGTGGTATACATAAATGATTTGGAGGAAAATGTAATTAGTAAGTTTGCAGACGACACTAAGGTTGGAGGATTTGCAGATAGTGAAGAGGATTGTCAAAGGATACAACGGGATATAGATCGGTTGGAGACATGGGCGGAGAAATGGCACATGGAGTTTAATTCGGACAAATGTGAGGTTATGCATTTTGGAAGGTCTAATACAGGCAGGGATTATACAATAAATGGCAGAACCCTTAAGTGCATCGACGGATAGCGGGATCTGGGTGTACAGGTCCACAGGTCACTGAAAGTGGCAACACAGGTGGATAAGGTAGTCAGGAAGCCATATGGCATGCTTGCCTTCATCGGGAGGGGTATTGAGTATAAAAGCTGGGAAGTCATGCTACAGCTGTATAGAGCCTTGTTTAGGCCACAGTTGGAATATTGCATGCAATTCTGGTCGCCACATTACCAGAAGGATATGGAGGCGTTGGAGTGGGTGCAGAGGAGGTTTACCAGGATGCTGCCTGGTCTGGAGGTTATTAGCTATGAGGAGAGATTGAAGAAACTCAGATTGTTCTCACCAGAGTGACGGAGATTGAGGGGCGACTTGATAACAAAATTATGAATGGCATGGACAGATTAGATAGTCAGAAGCTTTTTCCCAGGGTGGAAGAGTCAATTACGAGGGGATATAGATTTAAGGTGAGAGGAGAAAACTATAGAGGAGATGTGCGGGGCAAGTTTTTTACACAGAGGGTAGTGAGTGTCTGGAATTCGCTGCCAGAGGAGGTGGTGGAAGCAGGTACGATAGTGATGTTTAAGAGGCAGCTTGACAAATACATAAATAGGATGGGAACAGAGGGATACGGACACCGGAAGTGCAAAATGTTTTAGTTGACTGGCAATATGATCGGCACAGGCTTGGAGGGCCAAAGGGCCTGTTCCAGTGCTGTACTTTTCTTTGTTCTTTGTTCTTTGTCCCTCCAGGTGCTCCTTCCCCTCCAGGAGTCAGGCTGGGGCCCTTGGGCACCTGTAGGGAGGAGGATCGACAGCTGGACACCCCTGGGTCATCCACTCAGGAATCTCAGAGGATGTCCTCTCTCTCCGAGTCCTCTTTGCCTGTGAGCCCCTGAACCTTTGCCTCTGTCACTGCAGACGGAGCAGCTGGACAATGAATGATTCTGGAGGGAGAAGTGTGTGGGAGGGGCAGGGCTTCTTGGAGCCTCGTGCAAGCGCTCTCTCCAACGCACGCCGATCCTTCATATATCACACTCACCTCGATGTCCTGAGCATTCTGAATGCTGCCTGCTGGGATTCACTTTCAGTTGTCTACCTGAGCTGACCTGCATCTCCGCCCACCCACTGATCACACTCCCATACAGCACCTGATCTCGCCCATCATGGCTCTCGTTTCACTTTCCATTTGGACGGCATGGTCTGGATTCAGCTTTTCCCCCCTTCCCCCGATCTTTTCCCTTCCCACAATCCCGCAGTCACCTATTTCCTTCCCCCATCTCAGTTGACCCCCCTCCTGGCATCACCTTCCATATCTTCTCCGTGACCTCTCAGCCACAACCCTTTTCCTCCGGGGATGACCAGGTGACAAAAATCCCAACCCCATCCACATTCACCTCCCTGACCTCCTCCTTCTCACCCCCAGGGTCCGTGTCTACCTCCGAGTCCTCACCAACCACCATCGCTGTCCATTCTACCGCTAGCGTCGAACCCTCACTCTCACCCCCTATTGCCCCGCTCTGCCTGAGGTCATTCTCACCATTCCCTCATGCCACACCCACCCTCTGACCCATCAGACCCCTCCTTTGCACGTTCACCTGGACATCCCCTCCTCTAGACTCATTTTCCCTCGAACGTCTTCCCCCCACAATGGACACCTTCCCCAGGAATTCCTTCCCCACAATGGACCCCTTCCCCTGGAATTCCTTCCCCACAATGGACCCCTTCCCCTGGAACCCCTCCCCTTTCCGGACCCCTTCCACCCCGGAACCCCTTCCCCCCCAAGGAATCCCTTCCCCCGGCCCAGTCCTCCCACCCCCAAGAAACCCCCCCGCTTAGTCCCTCCCCCTTCCTGACGCCCTCAGACGCCCTTACTTCTTCCGCCACCCTCAGTCCTTCCCCCCTCCCAACGCCCTACCTCTTCCTCCAGTGTCACTTCCTCCCTCACTCTTACTCCTTCCCTCTTCCTGACTCCTTCCTCCACCCTTCCTTCTCCCTTTGCCCTTATTCCCTCCCCTCTCCGCGCTCTTTCCTCCCCCTGGGCTCCTTCCCCTCTTTGCACTCCTTCCCCACTCTGAAATCCTTCCCTTACATCTTCCACCCACCCCACCCCCCCTCTTCCGCCTATCCCCCCAGCTGCCATCCTCTTTCCCATTATCCCCTCCTTCCCCTGTACTCCCTGCCAGCCTCGCCCCCGACATCTTCATTCCCCCCTACCGACCTCACCCACCCCCGAGGCCTCTTCCTCTCCCAGTCGACCCTTGGCCTTCCTCTCCCGCGGCCCTCGACCATCATCGGTTGTGAGCATCAAGGGTGATTTCCAATGGCGGGGCCATGTCCATGAGAACCCACCCAGCAGGCCGTGGATGTTCCTCCGGGATCCCGCTACGGTCAGGGCTCCGGCACCTTCTGCTCCTTGCAGCTCCACGACGTGAGCAAGGCCTTGGCGGTGAGTCCTGACTTCTGCACGACCGGCTCGTCAAGGCGTGTCTGACACCCGAGTGTTTTCCCCGGCGAGGCGGGCGGTGAATCCAGCGGGGGTGGGATGATTCCGACAGCCTGGCCTTCTGGTGATTTGCCGCGCTGCATGACGATGAGGTCCCCGACGTCCGATGGATGTTGTGAACGCGGCCCGATCGCGAACTGCTTTCGCGACGTCGCGGAACCCGATCTTGGGCCTTCCCGGCGTATTGCCCGCTCACGCCGCCGAACACGCCCGGCACATGGCGGGTGTGGATAATCCCGGCCTGTACCTGCGCGTGTGCAGGAAGTGCTCCCCCTAGTGTCGTGGCGCAGACGAACGTGGCCTTTCACAGAAGATGGAACTCGAGAGCTGAAAGAAACCTTGGACGACATGTTGGCACCAACCTTACGTTCAGTTGATTATAGTCGGGCACTGAGGTTATTGCGGTTGGATTTTGTAGCTTACTCGCTGAAAAGAAACCGTATAAATATACCCTCAAATGGTGGAATTTACCCCCCTGGTGGGTGTGGGTTACAGATCCATGTGGAATCTTCAAAGCTTTGTAGAATCTAACCATAGGGGCCTTATTTTGAACGTTGCTGGTCACATCGCTGCCAGGTCCCAGTCTTCTCATTACCTCACAAGGATGTCTCAAGCCTCCCCTGGCCCAGGCCTCCTGCCTCGCCAAATGCCCCCCACCCCACCACCCCCCCTCCCCCACTCCGAATGTGGAGCTACCGAACCCCTCCACCCAAATAAAGGGGTAGCTGGTATAAAAGCAAAATACTGCGGATGCCGGAAATCTGAAACAAAAACAAAAACAGCTGGGGAAACCTCAGCAGGTTGGACAGCGTCTGCGGAGGGGAACACGGTTAACGTTTCGAGTCCGTGTGTCCCTTCAAAAAAACGTCAGATGTCGACCCTCTGTGGAATAAGGGCAGAAAAAGCTTAAAACGCTCAGCAGGTCTGGCGGTACGCGGGGAGAGGGGCAAACACAGTTGACGGGCAGGGTTTTCTGGCCCTGCCCGCTTGCCCGGTCCCACCGAAAGACTCCCCGCCTCCTCCCCCGGTGGGGGGGACCCGCCATGACGGAGGTGGTGGGGGGTGCCCGGAAAATCCCTGCCAACGTTTCAGGTCAACTCCATCAGGATTGGAGGAAGTGAGAGATGCACCAGGCGTTAGGTGAGCACAGGGGTGTGGAAAGGTGGGAAGAAAAGTACCAAAGGGAAGGTCCGTGATGGGGTGAAAGCGGGTTCTTCAGCAAAGCTAGCTTTTTTAATAAGGCTGATGTTCAGTCCCCCGCCTGAACCTTTAAGAAATGTTCAACGTTTAAGAAGTATTTAAGTATTTAGATGAGCGCTTGAAACGCCATAGCATACAGGTCTATGGACCAAGTGCTGGAAAATGGGATTAGAATAGATAGGGAAAAGCAACACACTGCAGATGCTGGAAATCTAGAACATAAACAAAAATACCCGGAAAAACTCAGCAGATCTGACAGCATCTGCAGAGAAGGACACAGTTGACGTTTCGAGTCTGTATGACCCTTCTTCAGAACCAAGACATATAGAAATGAGATTTCATCTCGAAAGGTCAGCTGTATCCCTCTCCGCAGATGCTGTCAGACCTGCTGAGTTTTTCTAGGTATGTTAGAATAGATAGGTGCTTGATGGCTGGCATGGACACGATGGGCCGAAGGGCCTGTTTCTGTGCTGTATAAACCTATGACTATGACTCTAACATAACATGATTTAAAATCACTGAAAGTTACTTTAAAAAGAAAACTATACCAAATCGTCGAATAGTTTCATTGGCGTACACTAGTCAGTTTTTTTAGGTGAAGTAAATATTTTTTGATATGAAAAATCTTTTAAGCTGTGTGTACTAGTGTCTGTGCAGCTAAGAAAATGAGCACAATTTGAAGGCCTTCCTCAAACCAGCCCTGTTGGCCAGATCAATGGCCTATAGTGTTGTACCCAGGAGGGACCCTGAGTAGGGAGGTTATGTTGGAGTTGTATAGAACCTTAGTGAGGCCACAGCTGGAGTACTGTGTGCAGTTCTGGTCGCCACATTATAGGAAGGATGGGATTGCACTGGCGGGGGTGCAGAGGAGATTCACCAGGATGTTGCCTGGGATGAAACATTTAAGTTATGAAGAGAGGCTGGATAGACTTGGGGTGTTTTCGTTGGAACAGAGAAGACTGAGGGGTGACCTGATCGAGGTGTACAAGATTATGAGGGACATGGACAGGGTGGATAGGGAGCAGCTGTTCCCCTTAGTTGAAGGGTCAGTCACAAAGGGACACAAGTTCAAGGTGAGGGGCAGGAGGTTTAGGGGGGATGTGAGGAAAAACTTTTTTACCCGGGGGTTGTGATGGTCTGGAATGCGCTGCCTGGGAGGGTGGTGGAGGCAGGTTGACTCCCATCCTTTAAAAAGTACCTGGATGAGCACTTGGCACATCCTAACATTCAAGGCTATGGGCCAAGTGCTGGTAAATGGGATTAGGTGGGTAGGTCAGGTGTTTCTCACGTGTCGGTGCAGACTCGATGGGCTGAAGGGCCTCTTCTGCACTGTATGACTCTGTGATTGAAATATGCGTTGGGGGCCATCCAGGAAGCCCCCACATCTTGATTGCACAGCAATTGCTCTGCAAGTTCAAACTTCCATTGGGAAATCATCCTGCACTGGGAACTCTCCGATACCCTGATTTAAATCGTGGACTGTCTTACCATTAATTTGAAGAGCCCTCCTATCTCAGTTTAAAATCTCCCAAAGTTATTTGTCTGTATTAGTGTTGTATGAATTAGCTTTTGACAATAGCAACTTCCTTTCTCATTGCATAAAAATTAATGAACTAGACAAAAATCCATGCAATTCAAAGTCTAAAGTCAATTTATGATTGAAGCAACCTTGAGCTCAAATATTTTCCCTTTGAGACAATGAGAGGTAATTTTGGCATGTGATAGCAGACTGGCATTGACTTTGATGGAAATTGAAATAGCGAGAGAGGTAAAACAAACTGCTGTCTCGACATTACCTATTTTACAACATCTCTCAGTTTTTACGATCTCTGTAGGAATTGATAACTTTTAAAGAGGAATCCAAACTTCCAGTTGGCAGCTAAAAGAATGACATATGAAGATTTCACCTTTTAAAATGTTTACTGTAACAAATGATGGAAAAAAGAAACACCAGTGACTAAACACTACTTTCTTTTTGTAGGCAACTGGTATGTTAAGCTACAGAAATAAACAAAATCAAAATACTGCAGATGCCGGAGATCCGAAATTAAAAACAGAAAGTGCTGGAAAAATTCAGCAAGTCTGGCAGCATCTGTAGAGCGAGAAACAGAGTTAATGTTTCGAGTTGAGTCTGACTCTTCTTCAGAACTGGAGGGAGGCAGAAATGTGATGGGGTTTATGCTGTTGAAAAAGGGGTGGGAGCGAAGGGTCACATGGAACAGAAGGGAAGATCAAGGATGGGTTAGAGGGTGGGAGAGATTAAATGACAAAGAAGTAAACAGTTTGTTTTTCTTATCACACTACTCAGTCTCCACAGAATGACAGATCTTATCACAAACAGCTCACAGTTGCTCCCAGGTTTCAATGGGTTACATCATTTTTACTTTTCCAGCTGGGTAACATTTAATCCCACTTAAGGATGAGGGTTATATTGTAGTTTGCTTCCTTTAGCTTCAAACTAGGCAAATCTTCCAGCCTCCTTTATCTTCTCACAAACTTGGTCTTCCACCTTAGGTGAACTCCCGTCTGCATTCTGCATGGTGAATGATATAGTCAGTATTTGCTCTGCTTAGGGTGCAGGCCTGGCTAATTAAATCTCTTGCTCTCTACCTCTCAGTTGGCTACAGACCACATAAGACAAAACTGCAACCGTTACCTGTTTGTGTTATTCCTGGGCTTATAGGGAAGCCTGTAACATGAGCTCAAAATGGCTTCCTCTACCCTCTTTCCCATTGTAATGGGAAACACATTAGCTTTGTATCTAAATAGAAATGTTAATTAGTTATCCTTGATCCCAACTTCATTTCAACTTAGAAGTAAATGGATAGTTTATAGCATCACTATTTACATTTCACTACCTATAACACCTTTCTGGGACTTTGTGAGACCCAGACCTACTCATTGGAGACTTAGAATCTGTTGCCATTGTCCTCAAGTGCAAATACTTTTTCAACTCTCTTAGTAAAACAACCCGAGTCCCTTTGATCTCTAACATCAAACAACAGGCTTACTGTCAGACAGATTTCAGCACAGTTCACAAGTTCCGTTCATCCACTTTACATTTAAAGCCACAGTTCCAAACCGTAAAAATTTTATAAACCAAAAAATACAGCCCTAAAACCTAACAATCTTCTAAACCTCAGAATTGTGAACACAGTTAAAATCTACCTGTTAAGACTATTTTAATGGGATGAACGTCAGAGGTTATTCAAAGTTTTCAACCCCTGGAGAGAATTTTCTTCATTATTTCCAAACAGATGCATCTGTTAGCTAAAATGTCACTGAGATAACCGAGTGTGTTCTTTTCTTATTCCCCAGTGATGGATGTTCAAAATAAAAAGAGGCAACCTGTTTTCTTTGTGATTAATAATTGTGCTGAACACGGTCAAAAGAACAATCACGCTTCATAATATCACAGTGCAGCTGTTTTTATGTTTATTTAGGACCCTTGAGAGGGAGGCAATTGTCAGTTCCTTTTTGTGCATATTAGGCAATCTGCTCTTGGTTATGCAGTTTCAAGGCTATGAGTAAGTGTTTTCTGGGAAGTAGGGAACGTAATAAAACCTGGAAAAGCTTTCTTTTTTATAATTATTTCATGGGATGTGGGCATTGCTGGCAAACAAGCATTCATTACCTATCCCTATACAACTGAGCGATTGGCTAGGCCACTTCAAAGGACATTAAGATTCAACCACATTTCTATGGATGTGGAGTCACGTATAGGTCAATTGACCAAGGACAACAGATTTCCTTCCTTGGAAAAGTCATTAGTGAATCAGATGGGTTTTGAGAATGATAGTATTATGGTCATACTTATATCCGAACATACAAGTTAGAAGCAGGAGTAGATCATTCAGCCCCTCGAGTCTGCTCCACCATTACTGATAATAGCCTTTTTAAAATTCCAGATTTATTTAATTATTTGGGTTTAAGTTCCCGCTTTTCAGTGGTGGGACTTGAATTGGCATGGGGAAGTGGTGGCGTAATGGTTTTGTCACTGGACTGGTGATCCAGAGGCCCAGGGTAATGAGGACGCAGGGTCAAATCCCACCAAGGCAGAAGGTGAAATTTTATATCGAATAAAAATTTGGAATTAATAGTCTAATGATGATCATAAAACCATTGTTTTTGTTTCAGATTTCCAGCATCCACAGTATTTTGCTTTTATGAAACCATTGTCGTTTGTTGTAAAAACCCATCTGATTCACCAGTGTCATTTGGGGAAGGACATCTGCCACCCTTACCCGGTCTGGCCTACATTTGACTCCAGACCCACAGCAATGTGGTTGACTCTTAAATGGCCTAGCAAGCCACTCAGTTCTATCAAACTGCTAAAAAGCCAATGAAAACGAATGGAACCAAACGGATGAGCCGGTATTGACTGAGGAAACGGAAACGACCTGTCGACCCTGCACAGTCCTCATTACTAACATTACCAAAACTGGGGAGAGATGTCTCACAGACTAGTCCAGCAACAGCCTGACATAGTCATCCTCACATCTTACAGATAATGTCCCAGACACCACCATCACCCTCCTTGGGTATGTCTTGCCCCACCGGCAGGACAGACCCCACAGAGGTGGCGGTACAGTGGTATACAGTCGGGAGAGAGTTGGCCTGGGAGTTCTCATCATTGACCAAGGCCCCCATAAAGTCTCATGGCATCAGGTCGAACATGGGCAAGGAAACCTCCTGCTGATTACCACGTACCACTCGCCCTCAGTTTGGTGAATCGGTGCTCCTCCATGTTGAACACCACTTGGAGGAAGCACAGAGAGTGGTAAGGGTGCAGAAAGTACTGTGGGTGGGGGACTTCAATGTCTATCACCAAGAGTGGCTCTGGAGCACCACTGCTGACCGAACTGGCTGAATCCTAAATGACAAAGCTGCTAGACTGAGTCTGCAGCAGATGGTGAGGAAACCAGCAAGAGGGAGAAACATACTTGACCTCATCCTCACCAACCTGCCTGTTGCAGATGCATCTGTCCATGACAGTTTCGGTAGGAGTGACCACCGCACAGTCATTGTGGAGATAAATTCCTGTCTTTACATTGAAGATACGCTCCATCGTGTTGTGTGGCACTACCACTGTACTAAATGAGATAGATTTCGAAAGGTTCTAGCAACTTAAGACTGGGCATCCATGAGGTGCTGTGGACCATCAGCAGCAGCAGAATTGTACTCAGCCACAATCTGTAATCTTATGGCCCTGCATATCCCCCACTTTACCATTACCATCAAGCCAGGGGATCAACCCTGGTTCAATGAAGAGTGCAGGAGGGTATGGCAGGAGCAGCACCAGGCATACCTAAAAATGAGGTGTCAACCTGGTGAAGCTGCAACACAGGACTACTTGCGTGCCAAACAGCATGAGTAGCAAGTGATAGACAGAGCTAAGCAATTTCACAAACAACAGAACAGATCGAAGCTCTGCAGTCCTGCCATATCCAGTTGTGAATGGTGGTGGACATTACAACAACTCACTAGCGGTGGAGGCTCCATCGATTTCCCCATTCTCGATGATGGAGGTGCCCAGCACATTAGTACAAAAGATAAGGCTGAAGCATTCCAAGCAATCTTCAGCCAGAAGTACCAAGTGGATGATCCATCTCAGCCTCCTCCTGAGGTCTCTAGCATCATAGATGTCAGGCTTCAGCCAATTCAATTCACTCCACATGATATCAAGAAAAGGTTGAAGGCATTGGATACTGCAAAGTTAATTGGCCTTGACAATAGTACTGAAGACTTGTGCTCCAGGACTTGCCACACACCCAGCCAAGTTGTTCGAGTACAGCTCCAATACTGGCATCTACCTGGCTATGTGGGACATTGCCCAGGCATGTCCTGTACACAAAAATCAGGACAATTCCAACCCAGCCAATTACCGCCCCATCAGTCTAGTCTTGATCATTAGCAAAGTGATGGAAGGAGTCATCAACATTGCTATCAAGTGGCACTTGCTTAGCAATATCCTGCTCATTGATGCCCAGTTTGATTTCTGCCAGGGCCACTAAACTCCTGACCTCATTACAGCCTTGGTTCAAACATGGACAAAAGAGCTGAACTCCAGAGGTGAGGTGAGAGTGACTGCCCTTGACATCAAGGCAGCATTTGACCGAGTGTGGCATCAAGGAGCCCTAGCAAAACTGGAATCAATGGGAATCAGGGGGAAAACGTTCCACTGGTTAGAGTCATACCCAGCACAAAGGAAGATGGTTGTGGTTATTGGAGATCAGTCATCTCAGCTCCAGAACATCACTCAGGGTAGTGTCCTCAGCCCAACCATCTTCAGCTGCTTTATCAATGACCTTCCTTCCATCATAAGGTCAGAAGTGTGTAATTTCGCTAATGATTGCACAATGTTCAACACCATTTGCGACTCCTCAGATACTGAAGCAGTCCATGTCCAAATGCAGCAAGTGCTGGACAATATCCAGGCTTGGGCTGACAAGCGGCAAGTAATATACGAGCCACACAATTGACAGGCAATAACCATCTCCAACAAGAGAGAATCTAACCATCGCCCTTTGACATTCAATGGCATTACCATCACTGAATCCCCCACTATCAACATCCTGGGTGTTACCATTGACCAGAAACTGAACTGGACTAATTATATAAGTACTGTGGCTACAAGACCAGGTCAGAAGCTAGGAATCCTGTGGCGAGTAACTCACTTCCTGACTCCCCAAAGCCTGTCTGCCATCTACAAGGCACAAGACAGGAGTGTGATGGAATTCTCTCCATGTGCCTGGGTGAGTGCACCTCCCACAACACTCAAGAAGCTTGACACCATCCAAGACAAAGCAGCCTGCCTGATTGGCACCACATTCACAAACATTCACTCCCCCCACCACCAAAGCACAGTGGCAGTGGTGTGTACCATCCAGAAGAATCACTGCAAAACCTCACCAAGGCTCCTTAGACAGCACCTTCCAAACCCACGACTGCTACCATCTAGAAGGACAAGGGCAGCAGGTACAAGGGAACACCACTACCTGGAAGTTCCCCTTTAAGCCACTCACCATCCTGACTTGGAAATATATTGCCGTTCCTTCACTATCATTGGTTCAAAATCCTGGAGCTGAGATGACTGACCTCCAACAACCACAGCCATCTTCCTTTGTGCTAGGTACGACTCTAAATCGTGGAATGTTTTCCCCCGATTCCCATTGATTCCAGTTTTGCTAGGGCTCCTTGATGCCGCACTCAGTCAAATGCTGCCTTGATGTCAAGGGCAGTCACTCTCACCTCACCTCTGGACTTCAGCTCTTTTGTCCATGTTTGAACCAAGGCTGTAATGAGGTCAGAAGCTGAGTGGCCCTGGCGAAACCCAAACTAAGCTTCAGTGAGCAGGTTATTCCTACACCACATGGATTGCAGTGGTTAAAGAAGGTAGCGCACCATCACCTTCTCAAGGGCAATTAGGGATGGGCAATAAATGCTGTCTGAGCCAACGATGCCACATCCCTTAAATGAATAAAGGAAAATCTCTAATTCATTAGTCCGGGCCTCTGGGTTGGTAAACCCCTCACATAGCAATTATTTTATCATACCTCTCCTTGGAAAGATGGTAGTGAAAAAATATTCTCGGGAGCAAGTATTGTCTTGGTCGGCTCCTAGGATAGTAACCCATGGTATTTTCCTTATTCAGTGCAGGTAGGTAAATTAACTTGTTCTCTTCACATCCCACAGTCACATAAATAAATGTGTGTGTATAACATGGAGGAAGTGGGGTGACTCAGTATAAAAAAAGAATGCTCCACTGGAAAAGGTCAAATCCCATATTAGCCACAGCACCTTGGGTAGCACCCTTGCCTATTAGTCAGACAATTCTGTGTTCAAACTCCACTCCGGACATTTGGAACAGAATCTACTACCCCAGTGCCAGTGCTGGGGGAATGCTGCACTGTCAGGCCTGCTCTCTTTCAGATGGAATGTTAAACAAAAGCTCCAGCTGTCCTCTCAGCAGATGTAAAAGATCCTATGCAGTATTTTGAAGAAGAGCAGGGGAAGTTCTCCCAGCGATCTGACCAATATTTATCTCTCAACGAATAAACTAAAAGCAAACAGATTATCTGATAATTTAACGCATTGGTCTTTGTGGGACAACAGTGAATACGCTTCAAAAGTATTTTTCAATGGATTTAAAGTGCTCTGGGGAATCCTGAGATCATGCTTAGTGCCATATAAATACACATCTTTTTCTCTCTCTCACGGTTCTTCTATGCCCTTGTGAGGAAGGTAAGGACAAAGTGATAAAAGGATTAATTCCAGGTGAGTGAGCACAGAGCTGGCCTGTGTCCTAGTCCCACAACCCAGAGCTCCCCGCCCTTGGGAGTCTCAACTATAGTATTCCTGAGTGAGGGTAGAAGCAGTGAAGAGAATAGTGGGAAAAATACATTTTTGCAAATGTAAGACACACGCGTGCTTCAATAAACATAGACTACATCAATAAACAACCTGTCTTTAAAAATTATTCACTTCAATACAGGGGAAAATAGACAGGCAGCTGATCCAATTCTGTCACGATCATACATTACAAGGTCTGAATGTTTTGGTTATCTTGCCCTCTTTGCTGCCCTCTTTGAAGGGGAGGTGTATATAAAGTTAGTTCAATCATGGCTACCAGCAGCTGAGCGTCTTACTCAGTACAGCACACAACAGAAAGATGGGATGCAATTCTCTTTTACATTTCGCTTGAGAAATTAAGGACTAAAGAACATTGTGACGTGCTTTTTGAAACTCCTAATGTTGTTTTTTGGGACGTTTGAGCAATTTGAAGGATTGCTGTATGTGTGTGTGTGCACATTGTGTTCAGGTACACAGTGAGTTAACATGGCACGTAATTGACAAAAAAAAATGGCACTGAAACCATATTTGGGGACAATGGGAGAGTTCAGCCCTAACAAAAAGGCCTGGTGTAATTATGTACGAAGGTTACACATTTGGCTGAAAGGGAATAAAATTGGACACGATGGGGACAGATGCTCTTGGGGTGCTGTCTAACCAATATTGCTCTGTGAGACTGCAGTACTATAGACTATTCTGTAACTAATGAGATTCTGGACCTGTATTATGGCTTGACTGAGAATGAAATTGCACTGAGAATTATGTTTCATTGAAAGAAGCAGTTGCCAAGTGAGACTATTGCAGATTACATTCTGGAATTAAAGAAACTCTCACATCACTGCGGGTATGGTCAACCTAGAAATCAACCTTAGAGGCATGTTTATAGGAAACCTAAAGAACAATAAAGTCCAGGCCAAGCTTTAGAGAAAAGGCATTAAGCTGATATGGAAAGAAGCCTGTGATGAGGCCACAACCCTGGAAATGGCAGAAAGAGACAGTTGCAAATTGCAAGGGAGTTATTTTTCTGAGCTGAGAGGAGAGATCCACTGGATTTCAATGAGATCCCAGCCAAAGCAGCCAAGTTCACAGTCTCAGAGTCATAAATTTAGATGCTATGTGTTGTCATGGTAGCCACCAACAATTAAATGCCGAATTAAAGTACTATGCCTGTGGGGAAAGTCAGTCTTATCCAGACGTCAAGTAGCAGTAGAGGAAACAGTCCAAGTTGTGGTAAAGCTCCAGGTTGCATCTATGCACCAGGTTGAGATCATGGTAGATCTAAAGCTAGTTCAGGGGTCTGGAAGTCCTCGAATGCACATATGACAGATGTGGACACAGCAGCTGATGTTATTGAGCAAGAAGATCAAGAGTTGAACTCAGGAAAAGAGCAAAAATAACAGCACACTGGAAGGTGAGAGTAACAGGGCTGAAGATATAATTCCAATGTCCACAATAATATTGAAAGTCGGAGACTCACAACTTGCTTTCATCGTTGATACAGCTACAGCCTTGTCCGCCATCTCAGAAGGAGAGTATAAGAAGCCCTTAAGTTGCATTCTCTTACGCAAAACTGGTGTGAAACTGACTAGTTGAACCTAGAACAGTATGCCAATGTTATGAGAAGTTAGTGTTTGGGTGGAATATGATGATACATCCAATTTTCTGCCATTTGTGGTAATAGGAAGGAACAAAGTCTTCCTGATGGGAAGTAATTGGCTTAAGTGGTTAAGCTGGGCTGAGTTATTTACAGCAGGGTTCAATAAGACTGTGTCTATCGTTGGGAAAGTGCTAATAGAGCACAAAGTGGTCTTTGAGCAAGGAGCTCTCCCAAATGATAAACTTAATCATCGGTATGATATTAAATATCTTAAGGCTGCAGATCAAGCTAATGTGGACATTCCTTCGGGATTTACTGAGAACACGGAATCATTTTTAGCCACTGAATTACACGTGAATTGCTTTTCATACACAAATGATGTGCCAGTGCCTATTGGAGAAATTAGCGATGGAACACGCAAGGAGCGCTGCTCAGTAAAGAGCTCAATTATGTCATGGATGGCTGGAGTAAACACTCTGATGATGAGAAATTGCAAGAGTATTTCACATGTAGGAATGAATCGAGTGTAAATCAAGGCTGTCTCCTATGGAGTTTAAGAGGCATTATTCTGCCAAGGCTCAGAGACAGATTGTCAGAGGAACTTCATCAAGAGCACACAGAGATAGTCCGCTTTAAGGCAGTAGCAAGAAGCTATTTTTGGTATTCAAAGGTAGACAGAGATATTGAAAAGTTGTGAAGTGTGTCTCAGAATGAGAAATGATCCAACAAAGGTTCCTTTCATGGTCAAACATAAGAAAACCATGGGATTTCTTTGAAGTGGAAGGGCAAAAGTACCTTGTTTTTTTGGTCGATAATTAGAGCAAATAATAAATGTTGAGTCTAGGCCCAGCGTCACAAGTGACAAAACTACTGAGGCTTTGTGAAATTAGTTTGCAATTTATGGGCTGCCAGAGGTGTTGGTGTCAGATAATTATCCACAGTTTATGTCAGAAGAGTTTGAAATATTTCTGAGTGAGAAAGGAATCAAGCACATTCGAATATCACCATAACACCCAGCATCGAAGAGTACTTCAGAAAGAAGCGTACAGATTGTGAAGATGTCTTTGCAGAAGTATTTGCTAGGTGACAAGTTAGGCAGTAATTTTCATGTTTCCAGATTGTCTTCAACACAGGCTAGACAATTTTCTGTAGAATAACCCCAACTACAGTAGGTTGCTCACCTTATGGGTTAGTGCTCAAACAGGACAAGGTTTAATTTGCGTAAGCCTGATGTCAATAACAAAGTAAGAGAAAGGCAAGATAAAGTGAAGTTGAGTCATGATACACCACGCATGAAACTTAGAGAGTGCTTGTTTGAATGTCGTTCCTCAGGGCAATGCCTTGACCAACCAGGGTCAAGCTGTTTGGTTTAAATTTCAAGCAATGCTGGGCAGTTAGCTGTCAGTCACCATGACTGGTGCATTCTCCATGGCAACACCACCAGCCAACCAATCAGCAGGCTATTCAGATCCTTAAGAAGTTGTTGTTTTCCCCTTATATTGGTATTTTTGTGAGGTGTCCAGAAGAGTGCAAGATGAAAAGCTTAGATATGTCTCTTTTTTCAACAACACTTAAGTTCTGTACTACCAAATGACTATTTATTATTTTTACGTGGGGTGGGAGTGTAGTACATTGCAAGATCTGAGCATTTTGTTATATTGCCCTCTCTGCTGCCCTTTCAGTTGGGGATGTGAAAATAAAATTAATTCGAGAATGTCTGCCTGCAGCTGAGCACGTTACTCTTACTCAGTGCAATAGACAACAGTCACTTTCCCACCAAGAGGTTCTGTTAAAATTACTCTCTCTATGCAATTAAAATTGCATTATATCTAGTGGATTTTTGTGAATGTGATTTGTTTGCTATATATGTGACAGCTGGTAAACTGATAGTGAAAGAGCACAGTTAATATGTTTGTAGACAGGAGCAGGGTTGATACAGTTAAAAGTAATATCCTGTAACATTAATAACATTGCCCATCTCCACACTGCTTCAGCTCATCTGTTGCTCTCTGAAACTCTAATATATTCCTTTGTTATCTATAGATTCTGCTCTTCTAATGCTGGCCACCATCCTATCACCCTCCATAGACTTGAGCTCATCTAAAACTCTACTCTATTCTTTGCTCATGCCAAGACCTCTTTCAACAACCACCCCCTGTACTTACTTTTTAAAAATTATTCATTCATGGGATGTGGGCTTCGCTGGCTGGGCCAGCATTTATTGCTCATCCCTAATTGCCCTTGAGAAGGTGGTGGTGAGCTGCTGTCTTGAACCGCTGCAGTTCATGTGGTGCAGGTACACCCACAGTGCTGTTAGGGAGGGAGTTCCAGGATTTTGACCCAGCAACAGTGAAGGAACGGTGATATATTTCCAAGTCAGGATGGTGAGTGACTTGGAGGGGAGCTTCCAAGATGGGTGTTCCCATCTATCTGATATCCTTGTCCTTCTAGATGGTAGTGGTCGTGTGTTTGGAAGGTGCTGTTGAAGGAGCCTTGGTGAATTCCTGCAATGCATCTTGTAGATGGTACACACTGCTGCTACTGTGCATTGATGGTGGAGGGAGTGAATGTTTTTGGATGTGGTGCCAACCAAGTGACTGCTTTGTTCTGGATAGTGTCAAACTTCTTGAGTGTTGTGGGAGCTGCACTCATCCAGGCAAGTGGGATGTATTCCATCACACTTGTGCCTTGTAGATGGTGGACAGGTGAATTACTTGTTGCTCTATTCCTAGCCTCTGACCTGCTCTTGTAGTCACAGTTTTTATATGGCTGGTCCAGTTCAGTTTCTGGTCAATGGTAACCCCCAGGAGGTTGATATTGGGGGATTCAGTGATGGTAATTCCATTGACCATCCAGGGGCGATGGTTGTATTCTCTCTTGTTGGAGATGGTCATTAACTGACACTTATGTCATGTGAATGTTACTTGCCACTTGTCAGCCCAAGCCTGGATATTGTGCAAATCTTGCTGCATTTGGACATGGACTGCTTCAGTATCTGAGGAGTTGTGAATGGTGCTGAACATCATGCGATCATCAGTGAACATCCCCACACCTGACCTTATGATGGAAAGAAGGTCATTGATGAAGAAGCTGAAGATGGTTGGGCCCAGGACACTACCCTGAGGAACTCTGCAGTGATGTCCTGGAGCTGAGATGACTGACCTCCAACAACCACAACCATCTTCCTTTGTGCTAGGTATGACTCCAACCAGCGGAGAGTTTTCCCCCGATTCTCATTGACCCCAGTTTTGCTAGGGCTCCTTGATACCACACTCAGTCAAATGCTGCCTTGATGTCAAGGACAGTTGCTCTTACCTCACCTCAGGAGTTCAGCCCTTTTGTCCATGTTTAAACCAAGTCTATAATGAGGCCCGGGGCTGAGTGGCCCTGGCGGAACCCAAACTGGGCGTCAGTGAGCAGGTTATTGCCAAGCAAGTGCCTCTTGATAACACTGTCGATGACCCTTTCCATTACTTTGCTGATGATTGAGGTAGACTGATGGTGCGGTAATTGACCAGGTTGGAATTGTCCTGCTTTTTGTGTTCAGGACATACCTAGGCAATGTCCCACATAGCTGGGTAGATGCCAGTGTTGTAGCTGTACTGCAACAGTTTGGCTAGGGGCGCAGCAAGTTCTGGAGCAGAAGTCTTCAGTACTATTGCCAGTATATTGTCAGAGCCCATAGACTTTGCAGTATCCAATGCCTTCAGTTGTTTCTTGATATCACGTGGAGTGAATTGAACTGGCTGAAAACGGGCATCAGTGATGCTAGGGATCTCCAGAGGAGGCCGAGATGGATCATCCACTCGGCACTTCTGGCTGAAGATTGTAGCAAATGCTTCAGCCTCATCTTTTGCACTGATGTGCTGGGCCCCTACATCATTGAAGATGGGGATATTTGTGGAGCCTCCTCCACCAGTGAGTTGTTTAATTGTCCACCACCATTCACGACTGGATGCGGCAGGACTGCAGAGCTCAGATCCGACCCGTTGGTTGTGGGATCGCTTAGCCCTGTCTATCATTTGCTGCTTATGCTGTTTGGCACACAAGTAGTCCTGTTTTGTAGCTTCACCAGGTTGACACCTCATTTTTAGGTATGCCTGGTGCTGCTCCTGGCAAGCCCCCCTGCACTCTTCATTGAACCAGGGTTGATCCCCTGGCTTGATGGTAATGGTAAAGTGGGGGATATGCTGGGCCATGAGGTTACAGATTGTGGCTGAGTACAATTCTGCTGCTGCTGATGGCCCACAGCGCCTCACGTATGTCCAGTCTTAAGTTGCTAGATCAATTTGAAATCTATCCCGTTTAGTGCCACACAACATGATGGAGGGTATCCTCAATGTGAAGGCTGGACTCCACAATGACTGTGCAGTGGTCACTCCTACTGATACTGTCATGGACAGATGCATCTGCAGCAGGGAGGTTGTTGAGGATGAGGTCAAGTATGTTTTTCCCTCTTGTTGGTTTCCTCAGCACCTGCGGCAGACTCAGTCTAGCAGCTACGTCCTTTAGGACTCAGCCAGCAGTAGTGCTACCAAGCCACTCTTGATGATGGACATTGAAATCCCCCACCCAGAGTACATTCTGCAGCCTTGCCACCCTGGTGTTCAACATGGAGGAGCACTGATTCATCAGCTGAGGGAGGGCTTTACTTGGTAATTAGCAGGAGGTTTTGTTCCCCATGTTTGACCTGATGCCATGAGACTTCATCGGATCTAGAATCGATGTTGCAGACTCCCAGAGGAACTCCCTCCGGACTGTATGCCACTGTGCCGCTACCTGTGTTGGGTTGTCCTGCCGGTGGGACAGGACATACCCAGGGATGGCGATGGTGGTGTCTGGGACATTATCCGTATGGTCTGGTTCCGTGAGGGTGACTACATTAGACTGTTGTTTGACTAGTCTGTGAGACAGCTCTCCCGATTTTGGCACTAGCCCCCAGATGTTGGTAAAGAGGACTTTGCAGGATTGACAGGGCTGAGTTTGCCATTGTCGCTTCCGGTGCCTAGGTTGATGCCAGGTGGTCCGTCTGGTTTTCATTCCTTTTTTGTGGTTTGTTACAACTGAGTGGCTAGCGTTCTGTTGAAGGGTCATGAGGACTCAAAACGTCAACTCTTTTCTTCTCCGCCGATGCTGCCAGACCTGCTGAGTTTTTCCAGGTAATTCTGTTTTTGTTGTGAGTGGCTAGCTGGGCCATTTCAGAGAACATTTAAGAGTTAACCACACTGCTGTGGGTCTGGAGTCACATGTAAGCCAGACCAGTTAAGGATGGCAAATTTCCTTTCCTAAAGGACATTAGTGAACCAGATGGGTTTTTAGAATAATCGATAATGGTTTCATGGTCATCATTAGAATTTTGAATTCAAACCCCAACCTCTGCCATGGCAGGATTTGAACCCAGTTCCCCAAAGCTTTACCCTGCATCTCTGGATCACTAGTCCAGTGGCAATAATACTACACCATTGCTTCCCCTACATTGGCTCGAGGTCTGGCAGTGCCTCGATTTTATAATTCCCATCATTGTTTCCAAACCTCTAAGTGGGCTTGTCCCCCCACCCCCCCACCCCATCTTTGTAATCTCCTCCACCCCTGCAGTCCTTTGAGATAAGAATATAAGAATAAGTGCAACAGTAAGCCATTCAGCTCCTTGGGCCTGCTTCACCAATCTAAAAGATCATGGCTGATCTGATTGAGGCGTAACCTCCACTTTTCTGCCTGGCCTCCATAATTTTTGACTCGTAGATCAAATATCCATTGAATAGCCTTGAATATATTGAAGTACCCACCTCAGCTGCCTCGCTGGGCAAGAGATTTCCAAAGACCAGCGACCCTCAGAGGGAAGAAATTCCTCCTCCTCTCCATCTTAAATGGGAGGCCCATGGAGTGCTGCTTTGGGCTGCAGTAGAGTGCTTAAGTTGGAGTTTGGTGACTGAGGGAATTTAAGGGTTAATTTATAAGACCATAAGACATAGGAGTAGCAATTAGGCCATTTGGCCCATCGAGTCTGCTCCGCCATTCAATCATGGCTGATAAGTTTCTCAACCCCATTCTCCTGCCTTCTCCCCGTAACCTTTGATCCCCTTACCTGTCAAGAACCTATCTATCTCGGTCTTAAATACACTCAATGACCTGGCCTCCACAGCCTTCTGTGACAATGAATTCCATAGATTCACCACTCTCTGACTAAAGAAGTTTCTCCTCATCTCTGTTCTAAAAGGTCTTCCCTTTACTCTGAGGCTGTGCCCTCGGGTCCTAGTCTCTCCTACTAATGGAAACATCTTCCCCACGTCCACTCTATCCAGGCCTTTCAGTATTTTGTAAGTTTCAATCAGATCCCCCCTCAACCTTCTAAACTCCATCGAGTATAGACCAATTTCTATTTAAAGTCTAGTCTTTCTTTAATTTAGTAATTAACTAAAAGTTGCTGTTTGGGTTGGAAGAAAGTGAGTTTTAGTCCAGCTTTAAAAAGGATTTATACAGGCTCTGCTTGCAGCTACAACTAGTTAAACAGATAACTGGCTTAAACAGGTTATCAGAGGCTAGATTCAGAAAGTATAAAAACAGGCCACCTTACAGTGCTGACTTTGTCTGCATTGGAGTGCTGCTTTGGGTTGCAATAGAGTGTTTAAGTTGGAGTTTGGTGACTGAGGGAATTTAAGGGAATGAGGTGATCCTTTGAGTACCGTGAGTACAGTTGAGTAAGTATTTATTACTTTTATCGCTGAAAGTTTTTAAGTTCTTATTTCGTGGTTCATCATTTGTAAGGGCTATATTCTGTAACAACGAGGAGCAGGGAAGCGGGTCCCTAGAATAATTGATATTATTTGATATTGAGTATCATCCAAAAGGTTTAATTTAATTTAAAGGGGTAAGTCATGGCGGGAGAGCTGAAAGCCGTGGTGTGCTCCTCCTGCTCTGTGTGGGAAGCCAGGGCCAGCATGTGTGCGGCAAGTGTCTCCAGCTGCAGCTCCTGGAAGCCTGGGTTTCGGAGCTGGAGCAGTGGCTGGGGACACTGTGGAATATCCGTGATGTGGACAGTATTGTGGATAGCACGTATAGCGAGGCGGTCACACCGCAGGCTAAGAGTCCACAGGCAGGAAGGGAATGGGTGACCATCAGGCAGAGCAAGAGGACTAGGCAGGCAGTGCAGGAATGTGGCTCTTCCCCTGAAAAACAGATATACCGCTTTGGATACTGTTGGGGGGGAATGGCCTCTCAGGGGAAAGCAGCAACAGCCACATTCGTTGCACCACGGTTGGCTCTGCTGCACAGGGGAGGAATAAAAAGTATGGGAATGCAATAGTTATAGGGGATTCAATTGTAAAGAGAATAGATAAGTGTTCCTGTGGCCACAAACGAGGCTCCAGGATGCTATGTTGCCTCCCTGGTGCTAGGGCCAAGGATGTCTCAGAGCGGCTACAGGACTTTCTGAAGGGGGAGGGTGAACAGCCAGTGGTCGTGGTACACATTGGTACAAACGACATAGGTAAAAAAAAGGATGAGGTCCTAAAAGCAGAATATAGGGAGTTAGGAAGTAAGTTGAAAAGTAGAACCTCAAAGGTAGTGATCTCAGGAATACTGCCAGTGCCACATGCTAGTCAGAGTAGAAATAGCAGGATATATCAAATGAATATGTGGCTGAAGAGATGGTGTGAGGGGGAGGGTTTTAGATTCCTGGGACATTGGGACCGGTTCTAGGGGAGTTGGGACCACTACAAACTGGACGGGTTACACCTGGGCAGGACTGGGACTGATGACCAACGGAGAATATTTGCTAGACTGGTTGGGGAGGGTTTAAACTAAAATGGCAGGGGGATGGGAATCTATGCAAGGAGTCAGAGGAGGGGGAATCCAGGACAAGAACAAAAGACAGAAAGGGGAATAAGAAAAGCGATAGGCAGAGAAATCAAGGGCAAGAATCAAACAGGTCCTCAGTGAAAAGTAATGGGAATGGGACAAGTAAAAAGACAAGCCTTAAGGCTTTGTGCCTTAATGCGAGGAGCATTCGCAATAAAGTGGATGAATTAACTGTGCAAATAGATGTAAACAGGTGTGATATAGTTGGGATTATAGAGACATGGCTGCAGGGTGACCAGGGATAGGGAACTGAACATCCAGGGGTATTCAGTATTTAGGAAGGACAGACAAAAAGGAAAAGGTGGTGGAGTTGCATTGCTGGTTAAAGAGGAAATTAATGCAATAGTGAGGAAATTAGCTCCGATGATGCGGAATCTGTATGGGTAGAGCTGAGAAACACTAAGGAGCAAAAAACGTTAGTGGGGGTTGTATATAGACTCCCAAACTGTAGTGGTGATGTTGGGAATGGCATTAAACAGGAAATTAGAGGTGCATGCAATAAAAGAACAAATGTAATTATGGGTGACTTTAATCTGCATATAGATTGGGCAAATCAAATTAGTAGCAATACCGTAGAGGAGGAATTCCTGGAGTGTACACGGGATGGTTTTCTGGACCAATACATTGAGGAACCAACAAGTGAACAGGGCATTCTAGACTGGGTATTGTGTAATGAGAAAGGAATAATTGACAACCTAGTTGTGCGAGGTCCCTTGGGGATGAGCGACCATGATATGATAGAATTCTTCATCAAGATGGAGGGTGACATAGTTGATTCTGAAACTAGAGTCCTGAAACTTAATAAAGGAAACTACGATAGTATGAGGTGCAAGTTGACTATGATGGATTGGGAAACGTTACTTAAAGGGATGATGGTGGATAGTCAATGGCAAACGTTCAAAGAGCGCATGGGTGAACTGCAACAATTGTTTATTCCTGTCTGGCGTAAAAGTAAAACAGGAAAGGTGGCCAAACCATGGCTTACAAGGGAAATTAGAGACAGTATTAGATCCAAGGAAGAGGCAGATAAATTGGCCAGAAAAAACAACAGACCTGAGGATTGGGAGCAGTTTAGAATTCAGCAAAGGAGGACCAAGGGACTGATTAAGAAGGGGAAAATAGAATACGAGAGTAAGCTTGCGGGGAACATAAAAATTGACTGTAAAGGTTTCCATAGGTATGTGAAGAGGAAAAAATTGGTGAAGACAAATGTAGGACCCTAACAGTCAGAAACAGGGGAATTTATAATGGAGAACAGAGAAATGGCTGACCAACTAAATACAAACTTTGGTTTTGTCTTCACAAAGGGGGACACAAATAACATACCAGAAATGTTGGGGAACACATGGTTTAGAGAGAGGGAGGAACGGAAAGAAATCAGTATTAGTAGGGAAATGGTGTTGGAGAAATTGATGGGTTTGAAGGCCGATAAATCCCCAGGGCCTGATAATCTACATCCCAGAGTACTTAAGGAAGTAGCCCTAGAAATAGTGGATGCATTGGTGGTCATCTTCCGAGATTCTATAGACTCTGGAACAGTTCCTACAGATTGGAGGGTAGCTAATGTAACCCCACTATTTAAAAAGGGAGGTAGAGAGAAAACAGGAAATTATAGACCAGTCAGCCTGACGTTGGTAATAAGGAGAATTCTACAGTCCATTATAAAAGACTTAATAGCTGAGCACTTGGAAAACAGTGGCAGAATCGGACAGAGTCAGCATGGATTTATGAAAGGGAAATCATGCTAATAAATCTCCTGGAATTTTTCGAGGATGTAACTAGTAGAGTTAATGAGGGGGAGCCAGTGGATGTGGTTTATTTGCATTTTCAGAAGGCTTTTGACAAAATCCCACATAAGAGATTAGCTTGTAAAATTAAAGCGCATGGGATTGGGGGTAGTGTACTGAGATAGATAGAAAACTGGTTGGCAGACAGGAAACAAAGAGCAGGAGTAAACGAGTTTTTTTCTGAATTTTTTCTGCAGGCAATGACTAGTGGGGTACCACACGGATAGGTTCTGGGAACCCAGCTATACTCAATATATATTAATGATTTAGATGAGGGAACTAAAGGTAATATCTCCATATTTGCAGATGACACAAATCTGGGTGGGACTGAGATGTGAAGGGGATGCAGAGATGCTTCAGTGTGATTTGGACAAGCTGAGTGAGTGGGCAAATACATGGCAGATGCAATATAATGTGGATAAATGTGAGGTTAGCCACTTTGGTAGCAAAAACAAGAAGGCAGATTATTACCTGAATGGCTTTAAATTGAGAGAGGGGAATGTGCAATGTGACCTGGGTGTCCTCGTACACCAGTCGCTGAAGGTAAGCATGCAGGTGCAGCAGGTGGTAAAGAAGGTAAATGGTCTTCATAGCGAGAGGATTTGAGTACAGGAACAGGGGTGTCTTCCTACAGTTATACAGGGCCTTGGTGAGACCACACCCGGAATATTGTGTGCCGTTTTGGTCTCCTTATCTGAGGAAGAATGTTCTTGCTATAGAGGGAGTGCAGCGAAGGTTTACCAGACTGATTCCTGGGATGGCGGGACTGACATATGAGGAGAGATTGAGTCATTTAGGATTATATTCGCTGGAGTTCAGAAGAATGATGGGGGATCTCATAGAAACCTATAAAATTCTAACAGGACTAGACAGGGTAGATGCAGGAAGGATGTTCCCAATGGTGGGGGAGTCCAGAACCAGGGGTCACAGTCTGAGGATATGGGGTAGACCATTTAGGACTGGGATGAGGAGAAATTTCTTCACCCAGAGAGTGGTGAGCCTGTGGAACTCGTTACCACAGAAAGTAGTTGAAGCCAAAACATTGTATGTTTTCAAGAAAGAGTTAGATAGCTCTTGGGGTGAAAGGAATCAAAGGATATGGGGAGAAAGCAGGAGCAGGCTATTGAGTTGGATCATCAGCTGTGATCATAATGAATGAAGGAGCAGGCGTGAAGGGCCGAATGGCCTACTCCTGCTCTTATTTTCTTTGTTAAGTTGTGCATCTTAGTTCTTGACTTCCCCACAAGGGGAAGACCCTCCCAGGAACTACCCTTCAAGTCCCCTCAGAAAATCTCATTCTTCTAAACTCTAATAAGTATTTCCCCAAACTGTTCAACCTATCCTCACAAGACAACCCTTCATCCCATGAATCAGCCAAGTGAATCTCGCCTGACTGCCTCCAGTGCAAGCAAGTCCCTCCTTAAGTAAGGTGACTATGACTGGTCTTACCAATGCCCTGTATCTCTGTGCTCCTCCAATTATGGACTCTTATTTATTCTAGATTTTAATCTCTCCACTAAGTAATGCAACTTTATCAAATTCACAAACATGATTGTTTCTTTATTTTACTTATTTTAAGCATACAGAAAAATAATTAATATTGGTACACCATGTCTTCTTACGCTATTCAGCTCAACAGCTCCCTTAAGAGAGCAAAGAAGAGTACTGTACTCATTTAGCTCCAAACACCTTCAGTGGTCTGGGAATATGCAACACGCGACAGTCACAAACCAAGCTGTCAGACTGAATCACTGACAAAGATGCTGAATAAAATAAGCCTGGTATAATAGGAGGAAGATACAGCTCATTGCATCAGGTATGCAAAACAAAAACAGCATAAAAACCTTTGATTATGGTCAGGAACCACTCGTATGAGAAAATGTTACTGTGAATATAATCTGCATCACTTAGAATGTCCACGTTTACATACAGGCAGTTGCTTGTATTGCCCAAAGAGTGATAACCATTTGCATTCACATCAATTACAAAGTTGCCAGTTATAATGTTCTAAATGCTTGGTTTGTTTCAGGCAGAAACAGGTGCTCACTCACTAGTTTGCACACTGCAGTTGGGACCTACAATATTCTTCTTATATCCTTGTAAGAATCTATCAGTTGGGGGCCCGTGAGCCTCCTCCACCATTCAATAGGAGTATGCCTGATCTTCTATCACAACTTCACTTTCTCGTTCGTTCCCCGATGCGCCTTGAGTCCAAAAATCTATCGATCCCAATCTTCAGTGTGCCCATCGACTGAGCATCCACAGCTCTCTGGGACAGGGAATTCCAAAGATTCATAACCCTCTGAGTGAAAATATCTATCTTCATCTCTGAAACCGAACTGGACTAGCCGTATCGATACTGTGGCTACAAGTGCAGGTCAGAGACTAGGAATCCTATGATGAGTAACTCACCTCCTGGCTCCCCAAAGCCTGTCCACCATCTACAAGACACAAGTCAGGAGTGTGATGGAATGCTCCCCACTTGCCTGGAGGAGTGCAGCTCCCACAACACTCAAGAAGCTGAACACCGTCCAAGACAAAGCAGCTTGCTTGACTGACACCAACCTAATCCACAAACGTTTGCTCCCTTCATCACCGACACACAGTAGCAGCAGTGTGTACCATCTACAAGATGCACTGCAGGAATTCAGCAAGGCTCCTTAGACAGCACCTTCCAAACGCATGACCACTACTGCATAGAAAGACAAGGGCAGCAGACACATGGGAACACCACCACCTGGAAGTTCCCCTCCAAGTCACTCACAATCCTGACTTGGAAATATATTGACATTCCTCCTCTGTTGCTGGGTCAAATCCTGGAACTCTCTCCCTAACAGCATTGTGGGTGTACCTACACTACATGGATTGCAGTGGCTCAAGAAGGCAGCAGCTCACCACCACCTACTCAAGGGCAATTAGGGATGGGCAAGAAATGCTGGTCTTGCCAGAGATGCTCACATCCCATATTAAAAAAAAAGCCCCAAATGGCCAACCCCTGACCCTGGGGCTGTGTCCTAAACTCTCCAGCCAAGGGAAACAGCCTCTTAGCGTCTATCCTGTCCAGCCCTCTCAGAATCTTATATGTTTCAATGAAAAGCTTGTGAATCACATAAGTTTTCAGAGTCATGAACAACAGGTTACGTTGAACTCCTATCAGCCCCTGGATCAAAGACATTTGCAGTGGGCTAGCCAAACAATTTATCAAATCACCATCATGGGTTTGGGACCACAGAGCCCAGGGTCCTGGGTCAGATTGCGGGTTAACAAAGTGTGTGGTGATTAAGTAGTCTCATGGGAAAGCCTGCCAATCACAGAGATCTGATCATATTTAGATCATTCCTCTTTTCTGATCTATTCACATTTATATAGCACCTTTCACATTGGGATGACCCAATGCACTTTACAGCCAATAAACTACTTTTGAAGTGTAGTCCCTGTTGTAATGTAGGAAATACAGCAGCCATTTTATGCATGGCAAGCTCCCACAAACAGCAAGGAGAGAAATGACCAGACAACCTGCTTTTGTGATGTTAATTGAAGGATAGATCTTGACCAGGACACCAGGGGTAAGCCCCCTGGTCCTCCTGGATACATTGCCAAGGGATCTTTTATACCCACCAGAGAAGACAGGTGTGCCAATGGACAGCCTTCAAACTCAGAGGCAAGAGTTGTTTTTTAATTCATTCATGGGGTGAGGCCAGCATTGTTTGCCCATCCCTAATTGCCCTTGAGAAAAGTGGTACAAACTGAGACATGGCTGACAAACCACACCATGTCCATGTTGCTTCATCGGAGCATTAGCAAAGAAAATTTGACACCAAACCTTATAAAGTGATATTAGGAGGGATGACCAAAATCTTGGATTTAAAGGAGGATCATAAAGAAAAACCAGTAGAGACACACAAGGTTTAAGAAGGGAATTCCAGTGCTTAGAGCTCAGGCAGCTGAAGACACGGTTACTGATGGTGCAATTAAAATCTGGGGTTAGGCTGGAATTGGAGGAGTGCAGAGATCTTGCTGTGTTGCGGGGCTGAAGGAGGTTCTAGGGATAGGGCGGGCTGAGCTCTGTGAAGCATTGGAAACTCACTAATTCGCAGAATTCAACTCTATTCCTTCTACAATTCTGAAATGCAGATATATAACTAGAGAAAAATGTTCCAAAGGCCACATCCTCAACACAGGAGACTGTGGTCTCAGAGGGACTGAATTACAAGACAGCAAGTGCATTGAGTGGTATTATAATAAAATGTGGTGTTGGAGCTACAGCAGTTTAGTCATACCTTAACAGGTCACTGCCCCCAGGTCTCTGCTGCCTAATCTGCACAGTATGCGATATGAAAGTTGATTTGAAATACTGTTGGCCCTGCAGCAGTGAAGGATATACTTGCATTGGAAGCAGATCAGAGAAGGTTCACTAGGCTGATTCCTGGGATGTAGGGGCTGTCTTATGAGGAAGCTCGAGCAGGTTGGGCCTATGATCCTTGGAGTTTAGGAGAAAAAGAGGTGATCTTATTGAAACATATCCGATTCTGAGGGGGGCTTGACAGAGTAGATGTTGAGAGGATATTTCCTCTCACGAGGGAATCTAGAGCTATGGGGCAGAGTTTAAGGATAAGGAATCTCCCATTTAAAATGGAGAGAAGAAGGGATTTCAGAGAAGAAAAATCTCTGGAATCCTCTTCCCCAGAGAGCAGTGGAAGCTGGGTGATTGGATATATTCGAGGCTGAGTTAGCCTGATTTTTGATCTACAAGGGAGTCAAAGGTCATGAGGGGCAGGCAAGAAAGTGGTGCTAAGGCCATAGGCAGATCAGTCATGATCCTATTGAATGGTGGAGCAGGTTCGATGGGCCAGATGGCCTGCTCCTGCTCCTATTTCTTCTGATCTTATGCCTTGGGCAATGCAAACTGACTCAGGATTTTTAATCTTGTTATCTGTCACCTTACACCAACCTGCATTTACAGCTGGCAAATAACGTTAGAACCAAAGTGCTCTTACAAGTGGTGGGACTGTATTTTCCAAACGGCATAAAATATGAATTCTTTTAAATCTCAGTCAACAAAATTACCTCATCCTTAAGACATTGGGCTCCTGGGTGCTTAAAAAGGGAAGAGGATGGCATAGTGGTAATGTCACTGGACTAGTAATCCAGATGCCCGTGCTAATTCTGCGGGGACATTGGTTCAAATCAACACCAGGGCAGCTGGTGGAGTTTAAATTCGATTGCTAGGTCTGGAATTGGTGCCCTGAAACTATCATTGGTTGTTGTAAAAACCCATCTGGTTCGCAAATGTCTTTTAGGGAAGGCAATCTGCCGTCCTCACCAAATCTGGCCTAGGTGTGACTCCAGACCCACAGCAATCTGGTTGACACTGAAATGGCCGAGCAAGCTGCTCAGTTCAAAGGGTAATTATGGCTGAGCAACTTGCTGGCCTTGCCAGTGATACCCACATCCCATGAAAGAATAACGTCAGATTCCACTTTCAGGTGATATTTGGCAGGGGCAGATTTGGCACAAGGGCTGGTTTAATTGTTACTGGCTTCTAGGATACTTTCTGAGATCAATCTTATTCCAATGATTTGGACAGGATCATTTGGCTGATGATCCTGCCTCATGAAGGGGAGGGGCCAGGTGCAGGGCAGGGGAAAATAACTGCTCTGGACCTCAGGACCTACAGTATTGGGGCAGCATGGGTCTCCTGGGGGTCAGAAGCATAGTTGAAGAGCAGGCCAATAGTTTAAGAAATTTTAAATGATCCTTTTAAAAATGCAATCACTGGGCCAGGATTTTTAGGATGGCAGAGTTCCCATCACCATCACCACCAATACTGTCTGACCTGCAGCCATTTAACTCTCCAACGGGCTTTAATTGACTAGAGATGGGAGCTCTGCCCCTCAATGGGGAGTAAGTGCCACCTCAGAGAGCCGGGTGTCAGCCTGATTGGCTAGCAGCTCTCTAGTCCCAGGAGCTCCAGAAGCTGCAGCGGACATGACTGGGACTGCAAACAGCCCCCAGAGTCCAAGTCCCGGGAGTCCAGGGCCATGTAAGTGTGGAGGGGTCTCAGGATGGGGAGGGAGGTGAGGCCAGCGGGATGGGCAGAGAGGGTGGTGGGGGTGGTGGGGAGAGGTCAGTTGGGGGGGTGGTGGTGGCACAGGAAGCTCCTGCAAGGGGCAGAGGTTGGGGTGGGGGGATGGGGGGACTGTCCTTTTGGTGAGGGGGTGCCCAGTGTTGAAAGTGGGCTGCTGAGTGAAGTGTGCCACCCCTCCTTCCCACTCGAGGCCTGAGCGGGGTCACTTTCAGGGCTTCCCTCCTGCCCCTGAACTCCTCCCACCAGCCTGAAAATTGGACTGGGCAGGAAGCGGCCTTTAAGTGGTCATTAATTGGCTACTGAAGGATCTCGATTGATAGTCCAGTGGGATGGCCACCTGAGAAATTTAACGGAAGCCCCCCCACCCCCACCGCCGGCAGGGGAACGTAAAATTCTGATGACAGCTCAGAGAATGACGCAGTACAGACGGAGGCCATTTGGTCCATTGTGGCTGTGCCAGCTCTTTGAAAGAGCAATCAAGTTAGTGCCACTCCTCAGCCCTTCCCCTGCAGCCCTGAAGAATTTCCCCTTTTATTATTTATCAAATTCCATATTTAATCTGCTTTAGCCACCCTTTCGTCATTGCATGGTAACAACTCATTGCCAAATACCTTAAATCTGTATCCTTTGGTTACTGCCACTGGAAACAGTTTCTCCTTAATTCCTCTCCTGAAACTCTTCAATCAATCACCCTCTGCAACCCTGGCCAATACTTGTTTCCAAACCAAAATCACTAAAATAGATTACCTGGTCATTATCACATTGCTGTTTGTGGGAGCTTGCTGCGTGCAAGATGTGTGCTGCATTCTGTACATTACAACAGTGACTGCACTTTAAAAATACTTCATTTGCTTTAAGCGCTTTGGGATGTTCTGGTCTTGAGAAAGATGCAAGATCTTTCCTTTGTTTGTGCATTTTCTGGTGTAAGCAGGGACTGCGTTTAAAACAATCATGCTCGTTCAGAGCCACAGTGTGGAAGCGTGAGATTTGAATTTAAAACAATCATGCTCGTTCAGAGCCACAGTGTGGAAGCGTGAGATTTGAATCACACTGATCGTTTTGCCAGGATTTTCTGTCCCCGACACCGGCGAACACCATTGCACGCGGGATGGGGAAGTTTGGAGAGCCGTTGACTTTTAGCAGCTCTCCAAATTTTGCCGCCCCACCCGTGACATTGCCCACAGTGTCGGGGCCAGAAGATCCTGCCCTTTGTTGTACAATATCAGCGGGAGGCGATGGCGTAGTGGTATTGTCAGTGACCCAGGGTGTTGCTCCAGGCACCGGGGTTTAAATCCCACCACAACAAATGGTGGAATTTGAATGCAATAAAAAAATCAGGAATTAAAATTCTGATGATGACCATGAAACCATTGTCGATTGTTGTAAAAACCCATCTGGTTCACTAATGCCTTTTAGGGAAGGAAATCTCTCGTCCTTACCTGGTCTGGTCTACATGTGACTCTAGACCCACAGCAATGTGGTTGACTCTTAAACGGCTGAGCAAGTCACTCAGTTATAACAAACCACTACAAAGACACAAAAAAGAAATGAAACCAGACAGACCATCCAGCATCAACCTGGGAACCAGAAACGACAATGTCAATCGCAGCCCTGTTGACCCTGCAAAGTCCTCCATACAAACATCTTGAGGCTAGTGCCAAAGCTGGGGAGAGCTGTCTCACAGACAAACCAAACAACAGCCTGACATAGTCATCCTCACAGACTCATATCTTACAGATAATGTCCCAGACATCATCGTCACCATCCCTGGGTATGTCGTGTTCCAGGCCCAGAAGAGGTGGAGGCACAGTGGTACACAGTTGGGAGGGAGTTGCCCTGGGAGTTGCCCTGGGAGCCCTCAACATCAACTCTGGACCCCATGAAGTCTCATGGCATCAGGTCAAACAAGGGCAAGGAATCCTCCTGCTGATTGTCACGTACCGCCCGCCCTCAGCTGATGAATCAGTGCTCCTCCATGTTGAACACCACTTGGAGGAAGTACTGAGGGTGGCAAGGGCGCAGAATGTTCTCTGGGGGTGGAGGGACTTCAATGTCTATCGCAAAGAGTGACTTAGTAGCACCACTACTGACCGAGCTGGCCAAGTCCTAAAGGAGATAACTGAAGACTGGGTCTGCAGCAGGTGGTGGGGGAACCAACAAGAGGGAAAAATATGCTTGACCTCATCCTCACCAACCTACCTGCCGCAGATGCTTCTGCCCATGACAGTGTGAGTAGGAGTGACCACTGCACAGTCATTGTGGAGATGAAGTCTGCCTTCACATTGAGGATACCCTCCATCGTGTTGTGTGGCACTATCACTGTACTAAACGGTATAGATTTCGAACAGATGTAGCAACTCAAGACTGGGCATCCACGAGGCAATGTAGACCATCAGCGGCAGCAGAATTGTACTCGAACACAATCTGTAACCTCATGGCCCAGCATATCCCCCACTCTACCATTACCATCAAGCCAGGAGATCAACCCTGGTTCAATGAAGAGTACAGGAGGGCATGCCAGGAGCAGCACCAGGCATACCTAAAAATGAGGTGTCAGCCTGGTGAAGCTATAACACAGGACTACTTGTGTGCCAAACAGCATAAGCAGCAAGTGATGGAAAGGGCTAAGCGATCCCACAACTAACGGATCAGATCTAAGCTCTGCAGTCCTGCCACATCCAGTTGTGAATGGTGGAGGACAGTTAAACAACTCACTGGAGGATATCCCCATCCTCAATGATGGAGGAGCCCAGCCCATCAGTGCAAAAGATGAGGCATTTACTACAAACTTCAACCAGAAGTACCGAGTGGATGATCCATCTCGGTGTCCTCCAGAGGTCCCCAGCATCACAGATGCCAGTCTTCACCAATTCGATTCACTCCACATAATATCAAGAAACAGCTGAAGGCACTGGATACTGCAAAGGCTATGGGCCCTGATGATATTCTGGCAATAGGACTGAAGACTTGTGCTCCAGAACTTGCCGCACCCCTAGCCAAACTGTTCCTGTATAGCTACGACAGTGGCATCTACCCGGCTATGGGGAAAATTGACCAGGTATGTCCTGTACACAAAAATCAGGACAAATCCAACCCGGCCAATTATCGCCCCACCAAGTCTACTCTCCATCATCAGTAAAGTAATGGAAGGTGTCATCAACAGTGCTATCAAGCAGCACTTACTTAGCAATAACCTGCTCACTGACGCCCAGTTTGATTTCCGCCAGGGCCACTCAACTCCTGACCTCATTACAGCCTTGGTTCAAACATGGACAAAAGAGCTGAACTCCCTGGGTGAGGTGAGAGTGACTGCCCTTGACATCAAGGCAGCATTTGACCGACTGTGGCATCAAGGAACCCTAGCAAAAGTGGAGTCAATGGTAATCGGGTGAAAACTCTCCGCTGGTTGGAGTCATATCTAGCACAAAAGAAGATGGTTGTACTTGTTGGAGGTCAGTCATCTCAGCTCCAAGACATCAGCAAAGAGGTTCCTCAGGGTAGTGTCTTTGGCCCAACCATCTTCAGCTGCTTCATCAATGACCTTCCTCCTATCATAAAGTCAGAAGTGGGGATACTTGCTGATGATTGCACGATGTTCAGCACCATTCGCGTCTCCTCAGATACTGAAGCAGTCCATGTCCAAATGCAGCAAGACCTGGACAATATCCAGGCTTGGGTTGACAAGTGGCAAGTAACATTTGTGCCACACAAGTGTCAGGCATTGATCACCTCCAACAAGAGAGAATCCAATCATTGCCCCTTGACGTCCAATGGCATTACAATCACTGAATCCCCCACTATCAACATACTGCGGGTTACCATTGACCAGAAACTGAACTGGACTAGCCATATAAATATCGAGGCTGCAAGAGCAGGTCACAGGCTAGCAATAGTGCGACGAGTAACCCACCTCCTGACTCCCCAAAGACTGTCCACCATCTACAAGACACAAGTCAGGAATCTGATGGAATACTCCCCACTTGCCTGGATGAGTGCAGCTTCCACAACACTCAAAGAAGCTTGACACTGTCCAGGACAAAGCAGCCCACTAGATTGGCACCACATCCACAAACATTCACTCTCTCCACCACTGGCACACAGGAGCAGCAATGTGTACCATCTACAAGGTGCACTGCAGGGATCACCAAGGCTCCTTAGACAGTACGTTCCCAATCCATGACCATTACCATCTAGAAGGACAAAGGCCGCAGAAAAATTGGAACACGACTCCCTGGAAGTTCCCCTCCAAGTCACTCAACATCCTGACTTGGAAATATATCGCCGTTCCTTCACTGTTATTGGGTCAAAATCCTGGAATTCCCTCCCTAACAGCACTGTGGGTATACCTACACCACATGGACTGCAGCGGTTCAGGAAGGCAGCTCACCATCACCTTCTCAAGGGCAACTAGGGATGGGCAATAAATGCTGGCCCAGCTAGTGAAGCCAACATCCCTTGAATGAATAAAAAAAATCTATTTGTCCATTCCATCTCATTGATGTTCTCGAATTTGAATATGTCGGTGTAGAACTAACTTTCATCGGAGCGGCGTATATATAAATGACTTTCATAGCTCTTGATAGCATCACAAAGCCAAAGAATAATATTACTGTCACAACCAAACAAAATATTTGCAGAACCTTTTCTTCAGTGTTGCATTATTTTGTCAATCTTGATTTATGATCCCTGTACATACTCTATCCCTCTCCCTGGCAACTGGCTGAAGTTGAACCAGACTATTTGCAAGCTTGGTGTCATATTTGACCTCGGGATGAGCTTCTGACCATATAGCATGCCATCACTAAGACTGCCTATTTCCACCTCTGTAACTTGACTCGACTAACCCCGTCGCAGCTCTGCTGAGCCGTGCCTCTGAGTACCTCCAGGCTTCACTATTCAAATACACCCCTGGCTGGCCTCCCACATTCTAGCCTCTGTACATTTGAGTTATCCAAAACTCTGCCATCCATTGTCCTAGCGTGCACCAAGTCCGATGCATCCATCGCCCCCGCGAACAGTAACCTATGTTGGCTTCTGGTTGTCTTGATTTTTAAATTTTCATCTTTGTTATTAAATCCCTGGATGGCCTCACCCCTCCCTATCTCCATAATCTCCTCCAGCCTCACAACCCTCTGAAATATCTGCACTCCTCCAATTCTGGCTCCTTGACCGCCCTCGGATTTAGGGATGGGTAAGAAACATTGGCCTTGTCAGCGATGCTCACAACTCATGAAAGAATAATAATAAAAAAAAATCATTCCACTATTGGTGGCTGTGCCTTCAGCTGCCGAGGCCTTCAAACAACAGGAGCTAATTCTGCAGTATCAAAGAAATTTGCACCTCGTTATCTCTGAAGAGATGCTAACGCCCTGGTGAGTAGCAGAAACCAAATTCAAAAGGAACTATACAAAGGCCATCTACATTTCCTAAGCCAGGCCTGGCCAACAGAGACTGCTAGTCTGTTAGAACAAAGGACCCTGCACCTCTCCTTTCACATTCTTCATGGTGAAACATTGACAATATCAAGGGTTCAGACGAAGAATCATCCTTTGTCAAAGCAAAAGTGGAGAAGTGGGATTCATGGCACATAACCCCCACCTTAGCTGGGAGAACCAGTTACCCTGTCTTGCTGTATTGCCATACAGCCTACCATTTTCTATCTGGCAAGCAGCAGCTCTGGAAGAAGGGCTCTGTCCAGATTTGAATACCTTGCTCCCCACCTATACTGTTTCTATTGGAATTTCTGAAATTCTATTTCATTGCCTGCAAGATTAATTTATCTCTATGTGCCTAGCCCACCATGGAGGTTATCTCCACTGGAAAAGTGAATCATCCAGCATTTATTTTCCTCCTACCAACCCCTGTGAAGGAATTCACCATTGGACTTTTGAGTTTGGACTCTGGGCCCACGTGGAACAATAAGTTTTTGCTATGTGGTCTTTGTCCTCTATCTCTCTTCCACTGTTTGAATGCACCGGGGCCTATGGAGCGACACCCCTCTCCCTTGTTTTGAGTTCGTGCGGATAAAGTACCCCTCTGAGACTACCCATCTCAAGTTTGCTGTGGGGTTATTAATAAAAATTGGATCATACCAAAACTGAAGGGGTGGGAAATACCCCACCACCTATAAAGGGGAAAATCAAAATCAAAGCACATTTCTGTTTTCGAACGGGTGGTAAGGGGAGAAATCAGGGTGGTTTAAATTAAACCCCCTCCTGTCCATAACAACACTCTAAAGGTGACAACAAAGCTTAGAAGTTTCTAAAGATTGGAGCATTAACAACAATGTGCATTAAATACTCCTTTAACATAGTAAAGCACTCCAAGGCAGTTTTACACAATTTACACACTTGGAAGATTTAATGCATTAATTTGGAAATTTCAATATATTTCTCCCTCCTAGCATATCCAATATTTTTCAAATTCATTTGTAAGATGCGACTGTTGCTGATAAGGCCAGTATTTATAGCCCATCCTTAATTGCCCTTGAGAAGGTGGTGGTTCTTCATGAACATAAGTGACTGGCTTGCTAGGCCATTTCAGAGGGCAGCTCAGATTCACGTGTAGGCCAGACTGTGGCAGATTACCTTCCCTAAAGGGACATTCATGAACCAGATTGTTCTTCTACAATAATCTGGTAGTTTAATAGGGCTGGATTTAACGGGGTCATGGGGACCTTGCCACTGGCCGGAGAGCCACCTGGAGCCCCAACGTTATCTCCTTTAGGGAAAGCCCGCCAGATTAAGTCAGGCATTTAACTGGACAGCAGAGGGCCTTCATCAGGACCAAGGACCCTCAGGGAAGGGCGTAAGTGCCACCTGCTGAGAGCTGCTGGCCAATCTGAGACCAGCAGCTGCACTGGCGAGGTGGTGGCTGCTGCCGATACAACTCCCAGCTGAGACGTAGGGTCATTGCTGGATCCCAGGCTACAGGTGAGTGATGGCGGGAAGGGGTTGCTGGGTGAGGGTTGTGAAGAGTTGAAGTCGTGTCGGCAGCAATGGGAAGGGGAGAGGGGGGGATCGCCTGGAAGAGAAGACTCTCATTGGGCCCCCCCTTCCTGATCTTAGGAACCCTGTAATCTGCTACTACAATGGTTTGCTATGGATTCTTCCCTTCTCAAGTCTCATCTCCATGGCAATGTGAATCACGTGGCCACGTATCCAGGTAGAAATGCTAATTGTCCATCCTCTAGACCCCAAACCCCATTCTATCTTGGAATTACATAGAGACTTGGAGACTAACAGTCCACCTACAAAATTGTATTTTGCAGTCAACACAACTGGTCTCACCATTGTACACAGTGATGAACACCTAGCACCTTCTTCCCTGTAAGATAATCGATGGAAATGTCCATGCCTGCTGGTGTCAGGTGTGTTCGGTGATGTGAGCAGACAAGAAGGTGAGAAGGCCAAAAATCGGTTTCGCGACATCGTGAAATCAGTTTGCAATCGTCCACTCAGCCTGTCAATGGTGGGCTGTATTTCCTGCCATTGGACGTTGGGGACCTCATTGTAATATATCGCTATAAGGATAGCTCACCGGACTCGTCCCACCCAGCTGCATCATCCACCCACCTTTTTCACAACAGCATATATAAGTTGTGCACTTGGCAGGCTGCATTTTGAGGGGAACTCAGAGATGAGTACCATTGTGGACCGCTCACGAGGGTCGCCTGCTGGACTTCAAAGTTGAGATGTTTTGTGGGGTGTGGGGTGTGGGGTTCTAATGACTGCCCTGCGGTTGAAGGTAGTGCACAAGCCTGTGTGGACTCGGTGGGGGTGATGGGTGAGGGAAGTGGCCACGCATTAGGGATGCCTTGTATAAGGTGACCATTCCTCTGCAGCTGAGACAGTTCAGACGCAGCCACATGACATACGTGGAGTCGGGCTTCTAGCTTATCTGCCCCATTCAAGCAGCGCAGAGGCATCAAAGTGCCACCAAGCACTCCGGAGCTTTTCATCAGTTGGGCACAGACTGCAAACTGATGATCATTTTAGTGGACTGCAGAACAGTTGGACGACTGGGCACGTTGTACAATCTCCGCGCGAAAGCTGGCCATGGAGCAGTCTCTGGCAGAGGAGCTCGCAACCCCTGGCAATGTCATCATCCCAGTTTGGACCAGTCTCCTCCATGGTTCAAGCTAACAGCGCAGCCTGGCAGAGTGGGTTTCCTGTGCCTGAGCTGAGAGCACAGCATGTAGCCCAATGGGCAAAGCTGCTGCCAATCATTCGGGTGCAATGGGGCGGAGGTGGGTGGGGTTTCGGGCAGCCGTGCAGCGCACTAACCTCTGGCCATCCAAGTGGTGGCCAGCACTGTCCTGGAATCATTAAGGAGTCTGCACACTTAACCAGGACATGTTCTTAGTACACCCATGATAATCCACATGTCTCTCTTTCATCCTGCAGCAGGAGTACATCAGGATCATGGAGCCTGCTGAACTAACTGTATGCCTTGTGGCTTACAGAGAGAGAAGGTGACGGAGTAGAGAGCAACACTGGTGCCTGGCTGCGCAGAGGGAGGAGCAGCGGCCTCAGGAAGAAGGGGTAGCTGGTGCTCCTGCAAATGCCGCTGAAGAGCCACAGCGAGCCATTGCTGTTTGGCACCTAGCTAGACCCAAGGTCTATAGACGCTGTCTTTCATTCCTCCAGATGGCTGAGAACCAGTGCCACTGAAGACAGTGCGTGTCTAGGGAACTGGTCGGTCACATCTGCCAGGTACTGCAGGATTTGGTGCCACTGGGACATGAAGGGCAACCACTGCCAGTGGCCATGAAAGTGACAGCAGTGCCCAATTTTTATGCCAATGGCTCCTTCCAGGGCTCCACAGGTGACTTCTGTGGGGTATCATAAGCCTCCACCCACAAATGCATCCATGAGGTCACAGATGCCACCTTTGCGAGGGCACACTACTTTGTGCACTTTGCCCGGGACCAAAGAGTCAGGATGCAAGAGTGATTGGATTTACCCAGATCTCAGGTTTCCCACAGGTGCAGGGTGCCATTGACTCCACTCACGTGGCGCTTGGATCTCCGTCGCAACAAGCGGTCAACTATTTCAACCCACAATGTTCAGCTGGTGTGCGACCACCACAAACACATCCTGCAGGTCTGCGCACAGTTCCCAGGGAGTGTCCATGACAACTACATTTTCAGTCGGTGTCAGATCCTTGACATTTTCCAGGGTCCATAGAGGCTGAAGTGATGGCTTCTCAGGGACAAGGATGTGGCTGATGAGACCCTTGCAACTCGCACCTTGGTGGAGCAAACCATCGGGATGCTGAAAATGAGGTTCTGGTGCCTGGACCAGTCTGGTGGAGACCTACAATATAGTCCACAGAGGATATCACACATCGTCGTCGCCTGCAGTGCCCTTTACAACCTAGTGCTGCAAAGGCAAGAGGAGCTGGATGTCTCTTCCAAAGAGGAGGGCATTAATGATGATGAGGGTGAGGAGGTCCTTGAAGACAACAAAGATGGGGATGAGGCCCTCTCACTGGCCAAACAAGACAGATGCACTAGGGAGGCCCTCATAGCTGCTAGATTTGTGAAGAATGATGACGACATTCAGTGAGGGTGACCCCATAGATCCTCACATTGCATCTGTGAACATATGTCTCCATTCTGGCTTATGGCTGCGCACATACCCGCTGCGAGAATGCTCTTGTCATGGAGACGCAATGGAGGACCTAATAGTCACTCGATTGCTGGAGGCTGATGACGACATGCAGTGAGGGCACTCCATACGTCTTCACATGGCCTCTGAGAATATCTGACTTCTGTGTTCGCGGCCGGGTGTCCCTGGAGAGGGAGCACGCGGTTTCTGCCGGCACTCTCGAGGCCTTCCATGCTCGGTGGGCACTGCGTGGACTGGGGTGTTTTATTGACCCCCTTAAACACATTTTGATTTAAAGTTTGTAAGGTTCCTTTAAACTTTGTTCTTAGTTCTATAGCTGACCTGACTTAGGGGCTGTGCTTGATTTGTCCTTCATTTTGTTAATTAAGTTTAATTGTTTTAATTCTAAAAGAGTTACACCTTCTTAATCGACCCCTTAAGCACATGTTGGTTTTGTTAGGGGGAAGAAAGTATGTAAGAATTCATGGTAAGGGAGAATTTATTGAAAAGGAATGAATTATTTCAAATCTCCAGGCAACCAGGGCTACCAAGCACATTGGCAGTTAAAGGTTACCAGATGAACCTTGCACAGCCTTAGGGCCTGAAAACAATAGAAAGGCCTTGGGAGCCGGACTGCAGTCAGAGCATTGGCAATAACAACTAAGTTTAAGTGTGCTCTTGAACAGATAGGGGAAGAACAGATGTCCTAGTTTAGGTAGGAGGGTAGGTCTCTGCCTGGGTGAAAAATAGAGACATATGATGCATGTACCTGTTACCAGAGATGTCTGTTTAACGTAAACCTATATGTTGACGAGATCAGAATCTGGAAACTGTTCTTGTACGTGACCAATAATGTATAAATATGCTGAACACTTGTAATTTAGCAGAGTGCTATCTCAAGCTGCATTGAGATGGTTCTCCCCTTGCAATTGCTCGAATAAACGATCGTGACCTGTAACTGAGACTCCTGTGGCCCTTTTGTCAAAGTGACCACAACAGTTTGATGTTTGTAAGTTTTCTTTAAAATTTGTCTTTTGTTTTACAGTTACCCTAATTTAGGGGCTGTGTTTATTTTATCCCTCATTTTGTTAATTTAATTTATTTGGTGGACTCCAAAAGAGTTACATCTTCTTAATCTTAACCCTGCTGCTACATCTTGGTGCTTCCTGGCCATCTACAGTGGAGGTGGAGGCGACATGCTGACTGCTACGCCCTGTCTGTGATGAACTTGGGCAGAAGTCCTCTGGAAACCTGGAGGTCCCCGGCCTGCTTTCAGGGTTCTGCCATGTGGCAGTGACAGCCTCCTCAGCTTGTGGAGCTGGAGCTGCTGAAGTCACAGGACGAGGGGATTCGGATGAGCCAGACACTCCCAGAGTCACCTGGATGGATGGCCTTGGGGGATATACCTGCTGATCCTCCTCCCTATGGGTGCCGAAGGACCCCTGGCTGACTCCTTGAGGAGGAGGGGTAGCTGAAATGAAATCAGGCTTTCCCACACCCCTCTCATGTACACACTGCTGGAGGCAAACTATGGCATTAGTGACGTTCTGGACCAAGGTCACCATGGTGGCCACCATCCTGCTAGTGCTGACCACGGTGCGTTGGCCGGCGCTATCACCTCAGTCTGAAGATGGACAGATTCCTCCATCGTGCCTTGCAATCTAAGGAGTGCAGCGGACATCCCCTTCCTGATGTTCCCGAGCTTGCCTTTGCAGCTCCAGCAACTGAGGTATGACCCAGTCCAGAGGCTCCTCATCTGACTCAGATTCAGCAAACTTCTGGCCTCCAGCAGTCCTCCGAGTGCTGGACACCAGGGAACTCCCTGCCAATGCCAGGTGTGGATCAGACAGTGCAATGTGCTCACCAAATTGTGACCCCGAGGCTACTCTAAAGCTAGGTCCCACCGATGTGTGTGTCTCTGCGTTGGTGGAGAGTGTGGGTGAGCACTGTGATGGATCATTAATGAAGGTGCCTCTGGATTCCTTTTCAGAGGTTTCTTCGAGGCTTGATTGGAGGCCCTGGGTCATGGACTCTATCGGCTGTTTGGCAGATGTGCCTGCAAAAGCAAGGAGAGATAATTAGTGCATGGCAGTGGCCTGTGAAATAGGACACATCACTCTCAGCACGGTTGTCTGGTGGATGTTGTGCTGCTGGATGCTCACTTGGTAGATCACCGTCGACCTCACTGTCAGCACAGGATCATCCAGATCCTCATCGATCAGCCGAATGTCTCTGTGTTCAAAGCCCGTGAGGACCTTGATTTCAGGCATCCCTCCACCGGCCTGTGACCTCTCCCTCTTGTTGTGTGTCAGCTTGTCCTGCATGTATAGAGATGGAGAGAATGTAAACAGGACGCCTGTCAGGCCAGATGATAAGTATGCCTGGCATGTGTGGGTGGCGAATGATCCAATGGACGGGGTGAAGACAATGAAGGTGTGAGTGAGAGAGTGAATGGCGATGTCCTTTGAACTGGCAGTGAGTGAGATCCCTGTGGGTATGTGATGTGTTTGTGAGTGGGTGAGTTGAGAGTGATGAGAAGAGTAACTTACCCTGGCAGATTGGAGGAGATCAGTCATCCTCTAGTGGCACCGGGTGGCTGTCCACTTTGGCAGGGTGTTGGCGCTGACCACCGCTGCCACTGCCTCCCTAGCCGGATTGGTGATGTTGCTGCCCACCCTGTGGCCGGAGCAGGGGTAGAGGACGTCACGGCCAGCCTCCACTGCGTCCAAAAGGCACATGAGGGACACATCATTGAACCTTGGGGGCTGCAGTTTTTTTACCTTTCAGGGCCACGTCTCCTTTGCGGCGGTGGTGGGCTGGGATCACTGAGAGGTGTGTGCGAGCGGACTTTAAATATGGCGCCTGGTGCGATGAAGTGGCGAGACAACCGTGTGATGGGTGAATGAGAACCCGCCGGCTTTGGGTGCATATTGCCATGAAGAGTCAGTTACGAGGGGGCATAAGTTCAAGGTGAGGGGCAGGAGGTTTAGGGGCGATGTGAGGAAAAACCTTTTTTACTCAGAGGGTGGTGACGGTCTGGAATGTGCTGCCTGGGAGGGTGGTGGAGGCGGGTTGCCTCACATCCTTTAAAAAGTACCTGGATGAGCACTTGGCACGTCATAACTTTCAAGGCTATGGGCCAAGTGCTGGTAATTGGGATTAGGTAGGTAGGTCAGGTGTTTCTCACGTGTTGGTGCAGACTTGATGGGCCGATGGGCCTCTTCTGCACCGTGTGATTCTGTGATTCTGTGAGATGGCGTGTTTCCTGGGGATGCTTAATTAACGCAGCAGGTTTGGGACAATACGACATGAAAAGCCACGGGTAAAGTGTCATTTTACCCACCCGCTAACACACTTAGTGCGATCTGGGGTGGTTCCACCCAATGTCTCTCCCCCCAGCCCCCACTTGTAACATTTAACAAACAAGCTACTCAGGCTTGGTGTTTGGCAGAATCTCGAGCAGGTCACATGACCCTTTCACTGCTCCTATTTACCTTAAATTGAAGTGACCCTCTCAAACCACAACAGTCTTATAAACTTTGTATTAGTCATAGTTTACTATGCTAAAATTGTTATATATTTGCAAATTGTTGTTAGCTTTTTATCAGTGCTATCAAACTCGCACAGTCCACTCTCCTTCATTCGAAGTTGATTTACTGAAATATTAGAATATTTTTCAAACATATCGCAATTATGATTTTTAGCATTCTTTCATAGGGTGTGAACATTTCTGGCAAGGTGAGCATTTGTTGCCTATCCTTCAACTTCACACAAACTGAACAGCTTGCTAGGCCACTCAGAAGTTAGTTAAGACCCCATTGCTGTGGGTCTGAAGTCATGTAGGCCAGACCAGGTAAGTATTGCAGATATCCCCCCCAACTACAGTAGTGAACCAGATGGTTTTTTACAACAATTGGTGATGGCTGTCATGGTCACCGTTACTGAAACTAGCTTTATATTCCAGACTTATTAATTGAATTTAAGCCCCACCAGTCATGAGATATGAGCCCGTGAACTTTTTTTTATTTTGGGTATTTACAATATTGGACAATTTAATTTTTTTCCCTGTAAAATACAATTTTGTATTATCCTGAGTAAATGATAAAGGTAAATATAGGGGATTTCACACTGGACTCCAGTCTGTTGCCTCACTAAATGGGGCTAGTTTGCTGATATGCCTCTTAGGGTCAATTCTGTGACCAACAGTCAGCCATAGTGACACAGTTCCGGTCTGCATTCTGCGAGACGCACATAGAAACACTGGAGAAAATGCAATGTTCTGCACCCAGGAGTGAAACTTTTCAAATTTCTCTATGAAGAGAGCTTCATTAAATGCTAAACAGGTTAGATAGGGATAGACAAAGCGAAAAAGATTATGCTTGGTTGGGATTCCAAACCTATGGGCTATAAATATAAGATTGTCACCAATAAGACCAACAAGGAATTTCGGAGAAACTTAACCAGGTAATGGTTAGATCGTGGAACTCACTACCACACGGAGTGGTTGAGGCAAATAGCAAGACCAAGGGGAAATTAGATAAGTGCATGAGGGAGAAAGAAATAGAACGATCTGCTGATAGAGCTAAGCAAAAAGGGAAGGGAGGAAGCTGTGTGGATCGTGAACAGTTGGACCAACTGGCCTGTTTCTGTGCTGTAAATTCTATGCCGTCCTATTAAACTTTGGAATGGGTTAAACCTGTAATGGTAATTTACAGTAAGCTTGCAAGTGATAATCATATTTTCAATTTGTTTCACAATAATTTAAGTGATGTTTTCATATTCATCCTCCGATCTGAAACCAGCATTTTGATTAATTTCTCATTTCTGGTGGCCCCTATGCACCATTTCCTCGAAGCCATATAAATTTGGACTTTTAGGAATTGGTGCAGTTAAACTGCATTGTAATTATTCATTATTCCCTGGGAAAAGAGGTATTACCTAACATCCAGTCTTTCCTACTCTCATATAGTTTAAACTCATGTCCTCTAGTCCTCCAGTTGTTAAACTTGAATACACTATCAATAGGGACGCTATTATATCTGTAATTACAAATTGTGATAGATAGTACCATCCTAACTCTCATCGCCATAGGGTACATTGCGCTAAATTAGCTTTCCTAGTAGGAGATCTGCCTATAATAGTAAACCAGCAGTTAATGAATAGATTGTTACCATTAATTCCCGCTGTTCTGATTATGTGACTATCATCTCAAATATGTAAATTCAGGCTCTTTCTTTCTATGTTGTAGCAAATTTCCACTGTTGCTAAAGCATTTGTTTGCTGAAAGGAAAGAATTAGCTCCTACATTCTCCCCAGTTGGCTCAGGAGGTCATATGGATATGAACTTTTTGAAATTTGTGTCTTAAACTGTGTGGCTGTTCGTCAGAAACCAAAGTGCTCTTTCTTGTAACAAATCAATGGGTTGTATTACCCAAACATACAAAATCACCGGCAGCAAGAGACCAGCTGGCCCAATAGACTTGCCCCTGCACCATGATAGCCAGAGCATTGTGACCCTCCCCCCCCGCACAGCCGCGTAATCTGGCGATTATTTGGACTGTTTGGTTGAGGAAGATCTCAGGTTGTGGCGTTAGTGCCTCTGAGTGGCCAGCAGTTCAGACTTTGGCCACCCCCATCACTACCCATGGTCTTTGATCCCTCACCCCAGGGAAAGGCACACCACTAGCCTAACTTGTTAAGTGCCTGAGTTTATTTATTCTTCCACGGGATGTGGATGTTTTAGGCAAGGTTTGCATTTGTTACCCATTGCCCTTGAACTGAATGGCTTGCTAGGCCATTTCAGAGGCCAGTTAAGCATCAACCACATTACTGTTGGTCTGAAGTCACATGTAGTCCAGACTCAGTAAGGTTTGCAGATTTCTTTCCCTTCCCTAAATGGCATTCGTGAACCAGACTTACAACAATCAATAGATAAAAACAAAAAAACTGCGGATGCTGGAAATCCAAAACAAAAACAGAATTACCTGGAAAAACTCAGCAGGTCTGGCAGCATCGGCGGAGAAGAAAAGAGTTGACGTTTCGAGTCCTCATGACCCTTCGACAGAACTTGAGTTCGAGTCCAGGAAAGAGCTGAAATATAAGCTGGTTTAAGGTGTGTGTGTGGGGGGCAGAGAGATAGAGAGACAGAGAGGTGGAGAACACCTGCGGTCTGTCCGCAAGAATGACCCAAACCTCCCTGTCGCTTGCCATTTTAACACTCCACCCTGCTCTCTTGCCCACATGTCTGTCCTTGGCTTGCTGCATTGTTCCAGTGAAGCCCAACGCAAACTGGAGGAACAACACCTCATCTTCCGACTAGGGACTTTACAGCCTTCCGGACTGAATATTGAATTCAACAACTTTAGGTCGTGAGCTCCCTCCCCCATCCCCACCCCCTTTCTGTTTCCCCCTTCCTTTTTTTTCCCAATAAATTATAAAGATTTTCCTTTTCCCACCTATTTCCATTATAAAAAAAAAACCACTAGAGCTATACCTTGAGTGCCCTACCATCCATTCTTAATTAGCACATTCGTTTAGATAATATCACCAACTTTAACTTTAACACCTATGTGTTCTATTGTACTATTGTCGTTGACATCTTTTGATGATCTGCTTCTATCACTGCTTGTTTGTCCCTACAACCACACCCCCCCCCTCCACCTCTCTGTCTCTCTATCTCTCCGCCCCCCCCACACACACACCTTAAACCAGCTTATATTTCAGCTCTTTCCTGGACTCGAACTCAAGTTCTGTCGAAGGGTCATGAGGACTCGAAACGTCAACTCTTTTCTTCTCCGCCGATGCTGCCAGACCTGCTGAGTTTTTCCAGGTAATTCTGTTTTTGTTTTACAACAATCAATGATAGTTGTTATGGTCAATCTTACTGAGATTAACTTTCTATTCGGGGTTTATTAATTGATTTAAATTCCACCAGCTGCTGTGGTGGGAGCTGAACCCATGTCACCAGAGCACTCGTTGGGCCTCTGGATTACTCGTCCAGCAACATTACCACTACGCCAACATCTCCCCTGGGATGGCACCTGATGCAAAAAGGGGGGACACGGGGATCTTGCAGGCTCCCGAGTCATGTCTGAGACCCTCGTTGCCTCCATAAGATTCCCCCGGGTGGTCTGGCTTAGGATAATGTTTCGTCCTCTAGCCCCATTTGAAATCCAAGCTGACTGAGCACCGAACTGAAGCTTAGCCTTCGGAGCCTCGACGAGTCTGACCCAACTCAATGTGGAATATTTCACGACTTGATGCGAGCTGTTTCTTGCCTTCTGTGTCCACATTAACGGGCCGCCCCCCCGTGATCGTTCCCCGACTGGTGGGCCAGTTAAGGCCTGCCAGGCGTGAACAGCAGCTCTCCCATGGTCGGGAAGGGGGGCGGGCGGGAGCTTATTGGCCGCCAGGTCCAATGGCAGTCAGGCCCTGGAAGGCTGCTGGCGAGGAAGGCCTCTTCTGTGTTGTCAGCAGGAGATTAATCATTATGGATTTAAACGCAGCTGCAGACGCCAGGCTGGCGGTGGGGGGGGGGGGGCGGTGGGGTGGGGTTGGGGGGGGGTGGGGGGCAGGTCGGGTGGGTACTTGCCCCCCCCCCCACCCTGGTTTTCTGATGAGTGCCTCGCGGTCCACCTGGAGGAGGTGGCTGCCAGGAGGGACACCCTTGTCCTCCCCAGGGATGGGAGGAGGAGGCCACTGCACCTTACAAAAAGAGCTTGGGAGCAGGTGGCAGTGCTGGTCAGCTACGATTTTGTGTGGCGCACCTGGCTCCAGTGCCATAAGAGGTTTAACCACCCGCTACGCTTGGGGAGGGCGAGTACCATGTTGCCATGGATCAGTGTGGTGAAGTGTTAACCTGTACCCCACCGTGGAGCTCAGGGGTATTAGAGTCTGAGTGCCAACTGTCAATGATGGCAGAGTTGGCCAAAGGGGTGAACCCTGGCTGCTTGGACTGAGTGCCTTGCGGCTCGAGGGCCACAACTCGGACGTGCCCTGTTAGTTGCTGCTCAGGCAGGGTTGGCCAAGCTGCAATGGCGCTGCAGGTAGAGAGGGGGCTAAGCAACTCTCCTTTGTCCTTTCAGGAGAGGATGGCTCATAATAGCAGTGAAAGGTCATGGACTGGCAGAGGCCCCGCTAACCTCCTAACACTAACCAGATATGAGCAGGACGCCTTGGGGCTGGAGAGGCGCCATGCACCTTGGTCAACCGGCTGCAGAGAGGCTGGGGTGTCAAACAAAAGTAAGAGTGCAGTGCACAGAGATGAGAGTGTTGTATGGAGCAAACATTCTTGTTTAGTCATGGCACGCATACCCTCATACCAGCACTGCCATTGATGGGAGCCTCAAAACTGGATTCTCGATTGATCATTGAAAAACGAAAGCACTATGATGCAGATCTCCATTGTCTCATCAAGGTGCCTAACATGCACAGTGACAGTGTGATGACTTAAACTAAAGACATGTCATTGTTCTCCCTTAGATTTTCCACCATACACCCAATTGCAGGACCCCGAAGACCCACCCCTGACACCAGAGGACCACCAGGTTCCACATGCACCTGCGTCACACCCGCTCTCTGAACCAGGCACCAGCGCAGATACCAGCACCTCAGTGGACATTAGATCATTGGCTAGAATGTTGGTGCACAGCGGTGAGAGCACTTCACACTGGCTTGAGGTGCAGTCAGGGGCCGAGAGTGCCCAGGGTGCCGGCAGTTGGAGGACTGCTGGAGGTCAGAATGGTTCTAGGTCGAAGGCTGATGATGAGCCTCTGGAGTCGTCCATTAGGTGGCAGATCCTGGATGTCCAGCGAGAGGTGCAGGAGGGTCTAGCAGGGACCCATGAGGGTATGCGTGCCATGATTCCGTTATGGAGGAGTCCATATGGAGCATGAGCACTGCGTTGACCCTCATGGCCGAGCGCACTGCCTCCTCCATTGAGGGAATGGTGACTCTCATGGAGAGGCAGCACCAGGAACAGAATCAGGGGTCCCTGGGGTTGCGCTTTGAACAGGAAATTGCTCTCACACAGGAAATGACCTCAGGAGGTCAGTGCCAGTGTGGGAGTTGGATGAGACACCCAGTATCCCAGTTAGGTGCCCGTCCATCACTGGTGAGCAGGAAGGTCCAGAGCGACCTCACATTAGCACACGAGCTGCTTGTTGTTTCTGCGGGCTCCTCTCAGGGCGCTCTGGATGACGGCAGCAGCTCCTCCGCCCCTCGCCAGGGATCGTAGCACCTGAGGTGGTGGGGACTGGGTAGATGCCAGCCGTTGCAGTGGCTGCTCCCTCCCAGGCGGGGCCAGCACAGGCTCCACTGGCCAGAGGACGACCGCCAAGGTCATCAAGGCCAAAAAGACACCAGAGTCAGCAGGCTGTCTCCAATGCCAGTGCCAGTGAGGGGGGAGAACCTAGATATAACACTCGCAAACATAAGTTTAAGGCACTATGAGCACAAGAGGGACAGGTTATGTTGATCTTCTGTTGTCCAATGTTTTGTTTATTTTAACTGGTCTAGGGTTGAAGACCAGAGATGGTACTGTTCATTTGTTTTGACTGTCAACATGAGATAAATTTTCTTTTGGCATAATGGTCTGAGTGTGCTTCAGCCTTATTAGTTACTGTGCTGCAGGGTACGCCAGTATGTAATGCTGGATGTGGGTTGCTTGAAACATTATTGTGCCACTGAATGGACTTTGGGGTCAAAGGAAAGGGTCATTTCAGACTACCGGGGTGGAATCGGCACCCCTGGCATGAGGTGGTAGCACTTATTTGGCAGCCTAGCTGAAGGAGTGTTGGATCAAAGCGTCCCTGGTGTCCCTGCCTTCCTGGAGGTTACCGAGGTCTGCCTCCATACCCTCAGTGTTCTCCTCACCGTACTCCTCTTCTGACTCACTAATGGGCTCCTACACTGTGGCCTGTGCAGATGTGTCAACACCCTCTCCCTCCAATGGGTCCCATCTTGCCAGTGCCAGATTGTGGAGAGCGCAGCATGCGACCACTGTCAGTGACACCTGCTCTGGGGGGTATTGTAGTTCTCCCTGTGAATGCTCCACCTGAACGGTCCAGGCATTGGAAGTGAATCATCAGAAGGCCTATGGTTCTCTCTATCACTGCCCTTGTGGAGGCATGGCTCCTGTTATACCATTGCTCTGCCTCTGTTCTTGGGTGGCAGAGAGGCGTTGTAAGCCACCTTTTCAAGGGATAGTCCTTGTTACCCAGTAGCCATCCATCCAGTTGGGCTGGAGCACTGAAGAGCCTCAGCACCTGGGAGTGCCTCAGGATGTAAGTGTCATGGGAGCTGCCTGGGTACCTTGCACAGACTTACAGTATCTGCATCCTGTGATCACACACTATCTTCAGGCTCATGGAGTGGAAGCCCGTCCTGTTGACGAAGGCACCCGGCTGACCCGTTGGCGTCTTAATGGCCCACATGTGGAACCCAGCAATCACTGAGAAGCCTCTGACTCACTCAGCTTGGCTGGCCTCGTCCATATGGAAATGAATGAAAGTCAATACCCACCTGAACAGAGCGTCTGTCACCAGTTTGACACAACTGTGGACAGCTGATTGGGACACTCAACACAGATCCCCCACTGAGCCCTGGAAAGAACCGGAGGCACAGAAGTTGAGAGCCACTATGACCTTCAGAGTTACTGGCATGGGGTGTCCACCATACAGCCAGAGGTGATCTCAGGTTTAATCATCTGACAAATGGAGGTCAGTCTCCCTGGAGAGACAAAGCTTCCTTTGACATTGCACCTCGGACATATTGAGGTAGCTGCATCGCTGCCTGTAAACCCTGGCAGCCAGATAGTGACATCTTCTGCGGCTCCATTCGCCTTGGACTTCCTGCTGGCCCTGCGCCCCTTCTGCCTGCACCTCTCCTCCCACAGGTCGCTCCCCTGGAAACTGCACTGGGACACCTGGCCTCCTCTACCTTCTGCCCCTCTCTCCCTCCTCAAAGGAAGTGCCACTGACGCAGGGCACAATCCGCATTACCAGGGTAAGGGAAGGCTGTCTGATACCTGGAAAGTTCGCGCGGGTAAAATTCTCCAGGGGCCTTGAAGACACCAAGGAGACCTGAAATGAGGCCTGGAAGTACTTCCCTGGAAATGAAGTCCCGAACAAAGCTGAAGCTGTCATATACCAATAAGTCACCAGCAGCAAACTATCTACCAAACTCCTCACTACTCACACTGGCAATGCCGCTGACCCTTTATGAAATGACCGTGGATGAGGATTTTGAAATTGTTGGCTGGCCGCCTGCCCATTTGTCTGTGCTACAAGCGCAAAATCGGACGGGCAACGAAAAATCAGTGTCAATTGGACTTTTTAATAACCTTAACTGGCCTCTTAATGAATGGTGGTTGGGCTCCGGCACCCACACGCACCCACCGACCGGAATATCGCATGAGTGTGCAATGACCTCAGGATGCTCGCCCGATGTCAGCACGCGCTATTTTATGCTTGACCATGTTGGGCACACGCCTGCACACCGAGCAAAAAATTCTGCCCATGGATCTAATTTTTAGACTCCGTCCCCTAGTCATAGAAACAGAGAAAAATAGGAGTAGGAGTAGGTCATTCGGCCCTTCGAGCCTGCTCCACCATTCAAGATGACCACCTCTGATCGTCTATGTCAACGCCACACTCCCACTCTCTCCCCATAGCCCTCGATGCCTTTAGAGTCTAGAAATCTATCTACTTTCTTCTTAAATATATTCGGTAACTTGGCCTCCACAGCCCCTTGTGGTAGAGAATTCCATAGGTTCACCACCCTCTGAGTGAAGAAGTGTCTCCTCATCTCAGTCCTGAATGGCCCACCCTGTGACCCCTTGTTCTGTACGCTCCCCTCCCACCAGCCAGAGGGAACATCATCCCTGCATCCAGTCTGTCCAGCCTTGTCAGGATTTTTTTACATTTCAGTGAGATCCCCTCTCATTCTTCTAAACACCAGTGAATACAGGCCTAGTCGACCCAATCTCTCCTCATACAACAACCCTGCCATCCCAGGAATCAGTCTGGTGAACTATTGCTGCACTCCCTCTATGGCAAGTTTATCTTATCTTAGGTAAGGTGACCAAAACAGCACACAATACTTCAGCTGTGATCTCACCAGGGCCCTGTACAGCTGGAGTAAGACGTCCTTGCTCCTGTACTCAAGTTCTCTCACAATGAATCAACATATCATTTGCTTTCATAACCGCTTGCTGCACCTGCAGGCTTGTTTTCAGTGATTGGTGTACAAGGATACCCAGGTCCCTTTGTACATCAAAATTTCCCAATCTCTTACCATTCAAATAATACTCTGCCAGTCCTAGACTCCCCAACCCGCAGAAATGGTTTCTCTCTAACTTACCCTACCTCTTCCTCTAAATATCTTCTAAACTTTAATAAAATTGCCCCTCAACCCTCTAAATTCCAGGGAATGTGATGCTACTTTGTTTAAGCATGGAGCAGCAAGAGGTGAGAGTTGGAGTTCGGAGATTTGATGCGAGTTAGGATATGGGCAGCGGCATATTGAATAAAATGAGGCGAATTTTAAATTTGAGGCACTGGGGATATAATTTAAATCAGTGGGGATTATGGTTAAGTGGGACTTGGTGCCAAAATTGAGGCCAAAATTTGGATCAGGTAGGATATTAAGATTGTGAATATTCTCACTCAATCAGAGACAGTAGCTGGGAAGGAGAATGGAATCAGTGGCAAATGTGTCATGGAGCTTGGGGTGGGGGTAAAAATCAATGGTTGTGGTTTTCCCGGTGTTTAACTGGAGGGAAGAGTGGCTCGTCCAGGAGAACATTTCGGGCACATACTTAGATTTCTGCTCCAAAATTCCCAGGCCATGGGCTCCTATTGTTGGGGTTTCATGGTGTTTCAACTTACACTGGATCTGTCACAGATATGGGTTACTTGCCCTCTGATATCTAAATCCTAAGTCCACCCACCTGCCTTGGCTTCATATTCCTTTGCAGTCTTGATAAACCTCAGATGGTGTTGGCAGCTGGGAGACAGACTACAATCATATAACTTTAAGTGTCAATCTTTTAGCGGGATTTTCTGGCCCTGACACTGGGGGGTGGGGGGCATCATTGTGGGCGGGTGGGGGGTGGGGGTTGCTGGGGGTTATTTGGAGACCTGTTAAAAATCAACGGCGGCCAAATTTGCAAGTCCTGCCTGCGCTGATACGATCGGTAGCGGGGCTGGAAAATCCCGTCCTATGTCTCTTCTGGCGTATGTTCTTCTGTGACTTCTCTCAGCTCTGAGGGAGAGTTTATAGCTGAAGCAACAACTTGCATTTTCATAGCACCATTAACACAGCAAAGCATCCCAAGCCGCTTGGCAGGAGCATTGTCAAACAACACTTGATGCCGTACCACATAAGGAGGTATTAGGGTAGACAGCAAAAAAACCCTTGGTCAAAGGTGGGTTTTCAGGGACATCTTAAAGGAGGTGAGGGGGGAAGAAGAGAAACATACAGAAACACCAGCTGCCTTGCGTTTTTTTCAACAGATGCTGCCTGACATGTTCAGTCTCTCCAGGCTTATTTTTCTATTTTATCTCAGGTTTTCCACATCTGCAGTTTTTTTTTATTGGATCAACCTTTAATTTTTTTTTTAATTCTTTCATGGGATGTGGACGCCCCTGGCAGGGCCAGCATTTGTTGCCCATCCCTAATTGCCCTTGGACTGAGTGGCTGGCTCGGCCATTTCAGAGGGCAGTTAAGGGTCAACCACATGGCTGTGGATTTGGAGTGGCGTGTAGGCAGACTGAGTAAGGACGGTAGGTTTCCTTCCCTAATGGAAATAGTGAACTGTTTGAGTTTTTACAATGATCAATGAGCGTTGACCTGGTCCTCATTACTAGGGCTAGCATCATGCGTGCTTCAATCACAGAAAATGGTTCATCTTCCCTTGGAGGAATGCTGGGGATCAGGCTTCTGTGAGGTGCGAGTCAGATGACGAGCCTCTGGATTAGGCCTTCCAACTCATCCTGGAGAGTCAGCAGAAGGCGGGGGAACGTCACACAGAGCTGTTGGAAACCCTCAACAGAATGGCACGGGAATCAGAGGAGTGTGTCCGCCTGCTCTATGATGAAGTGATGCCCACATGTGTGTGTGTATGGAGGTCTCCATGGGCAGGATGGCAGACACCATGAAGACCCTGGTCTAACAGAGCACAGGGATGTGTGCAGACCTGCACTCCATCACGGGAGCCATGGGTGAGTTCTTGCAGCAGCAACGCTAGAGGGAAATGGGGCACCTCAACATCCCCCCAGGTGCTCCTTCCCCACAAGAAGTCAGGCCGGGGAACTCGGGCACCCGAAGGGAGGAGGAGCAGCAGCTGGACACCCCTGGGTCATCCACTCAGGAATCTCGGAGGCTGCCCTCTCTCTCTGAGCCCTCTTTACCTGTGAGTCCCTCAACCTTGTCCTCTGTCACTGCAGAGGGAGCAGCTGGCCAATGAGTGATTCTGGAGGGAGAAGTGTGTGTGTGTGTGGCAGGGCCTTTCAGAGCCTCGTGCAAGCTCTCTCTCACGCACGTGGAGCCTTCGTCCATCACATTCACCTCAATGTCCTGAGCATTTTGAATGCTGCCTGCTGGGATTCGCTTTCAATTGTCCATCTGAACTGACCTGCATCTCCACCCACCCACTGTTCACACTCCCATGCAGCACCTGATCTCGCCTACCACAACTCTCGTTTCACTTTCCATTTAGACAGCATGGTCTGGATTTGATGTTTCATGCACTCCCTCATCTGTTCCCCTTCTCCAGTCACCTTTTTCCTTTCCCCCATCACTGTCGACCCCCCCGGCATCACTTTCCACCTCCCCTCCGTGATCTGTCAGCTACAAGCCTGTTCCTCAGGGGAAGTCCAGGTGAATGTGCATGTTCCCTTCCTTCCTGAAAATCCCACCCCATCCACATTCACCTCCCCAACCTCATCCTTCCCAACCCCTTGTTCCCTCCCGACTCTTTCCTCCAGCCTTGCTTCTTCTCCAGTCTTACTCCTTCCCCCTTCCTGACTCCTTCAGCCAACTTTACTTTTATCTCCAGTCTTACTCATCCCCACACTCTGCATTTCTTCCTCCCCCGGACATCCTCCCCTCTCCTCACACCTTACTCCGCCCGGATTCCCTGACTCCTCCGCACTCCATTCCGCCTCTGAAGATCTTCCCTTACACCATCCACCCCCTTACATCTACCTCCCCAGTTATCATCTTCTCCCCTGTTACCCTCACCTGCCCCCAAACTGCCTCCCCGCTCCCAACCCCTTCCCAAAACCTTCATTCCTCCCCTCCCAACCTCACCCTACCCTGACACCTCTTCCTCTCCCAGTCGATCCAAGACCTTCCTCTCCCACCCACCGGTACACCTTCCACCCCTAAACACAGTTGGACCTTCCTCTCCACCTCCTGACCATCATCCATTGTGAACAGACCCTCAATGGTGTCTTTCCACCTGCTGTGAGCTGCTTTGCGGCAGAGCCATGTCCATGAGAATCCACCCAACATGCCATGGACGTTACTCCAGGATCCCCTTGCTGTCGAGCTCCAGCATCTTCCGCTCCTCGGAGGGTCCTTGACGTGAGCAAAGCCCTGGCAGTAAATCCCAACTCCTGCACATCACACTTGTCAAGAGTCACAAGTGTCACTTGTGCAACCACGCCGATGTGGACAGATGGTCCAGCAGGGGATGATGATTCCGACAGGCTGGCCTTCTAATGATATGCAGATGGTATTACAATGAGGTTCCCGATGTCTGAAAGGGGGGGAATGCGGCCCACCATCGATGGGCTGAGGGGATAATCGCAAACTGGTTTCACAAACCAGTTTCTGGCCTTCTCACCATAGTGTCCGCTCTCACCGCTAAACATGCTGGGTGCCAGCGGGTGCGGAAAGTTGTGCCCCAACTGTGTACTCTGGATGCCATTTCAAGGTCTGAATGGTCTTTCCCTTTCCCTTTGAACCATTGATTTTTAACCTTTGGCAGAATTCTTCTATTTTTATTTATTTTATCAGTGTGTGTGTGTGTGTATGTGACATAGGATATTTTAAAAGGCCTTGATATTTCATACTGTATGTTAATAAGCTTTGCCTTTCTATCCCACAAGACTGTTTTTATAATAAACCAATGCATGCTGTTGTTTATTGAAGAAACCAGGTCATTGAGTGGTCATTCTGAGATTAATAGGGAAAGCTGGAAACATAATTTAAACATATGTTTTGACCTGTGGATTAGTGGGACTAGAGTCAGACAGTGCTCCCATCCCGGTCACAACACTAGCTTTATATTCCACATTTATTATTTGAATTTAAATCCCACCTTTGTGAATTTGAACCCATGCCCCCAAAACATTCGGCTGCAAACATGGCTTTACCAGAGCAGGAACATGACCAGTAACCACCATCACCCCACGTGTTATAGACTTGTGACTGCATTCTGACTTTCTTTTAACTGTAATCAGCATTTTGGGTCGCTTTCCCTCTTCAAAGAGCTGACTGAACTTGAGTTTAGAATTGAATTTTTTTTTATTCAAAGGATTTTCTTTGCGCTGTCTTTTTGATTTACCCAGTAGTGAGTGGGACGCAGTCTTGAAGAAAAGGGGGTCAGAGATGGATCCTTTGGGAATTACGCATTATATGGAATTAACAGAACAGAAAAAGGCCATTCAGCCCAAATGGTCCATGCTGTGCTTATGCTCCACACAAGCCTCCTCCCTTTCACCCTATGAGAAAAACCTTTCTCCCTCAAGTGTTTATCTAGCTTCACCTTCAATGCATTTGTCTTACTTACCTCTACTACCCCCTGTGATAGTGAATTCCACTTTCTCATCACTCTCTGGGTAAAAAGGTTTCTCCTAAATTTCTTGTTGGACTGATTGATATACTTACATTTATGACCCTGAGTTTTGCACTCCCCACAGGTGAAAATCTTTTCCTCATACCTACACTTTCATAATCTTGGAGAGCTTGATTAAATCACCTGTAGGAGGATAAGCTATTGGTCGAGATGCTCTGTGTACATTTGGAGAGGTATGAATAGAACAGTCACAGTGCAGTTCCAAAGGTACGGACAACCCTTCTGACCTACATGGCTAAAGGTTCAGCCTCAAGGACATTCAATACATGCAAAAAACAAACACATTAAAAAAAATCCATAATTAAAGAGGAACTAAGGATCTAGTGAAAATGAGGGATTTAAGGATATTCATTTTCATAAACAAATAGTACTGAAGAAGTGATGTTGGAAACGGTGGCGTAGTGCCAATGTAACTTGGCTAGTAATCCAGGTGCCCAGTCTTATGCTCTGGGGATATGGGTTCAAATCCCACTATGGCAATTGGTTAAATTTAAATTGAATTATCAAAAAGCCTAGAATACAAAGTTAGTCTCAGTAATGGTGACCATTACAACAATCATTGATTGTTCTAAAAACCCATTTGGTTCACTGGTGCACTTTAGGGAAGGGGAGGAAATCTTCTGTCATTACCCGGTCTGGTCTGCATGAGATTCCAAGACCCACAGCAATGTGGTTGGCTCTCAGTAGCCCTCTGAAATGGCCTAGCAAGCCACTCAGTTCAAGGGCAATTGGGGATGGGCAACAAATGCTGGCCTTGTTAGACATGTCCGCATACCATGAAAGAATTAAAAAAAAGGAACTAAGGCTAACAAAACCCCCTGGGCCTCATGGCCTGCAACCAAATGTTTTGAAAGAGGTGGCTACAGAGATAGCAGCTGCGTTGTTTTTTTTTTATCTTCCAGAGTTCTCTAGATTCTAGAATGGTCCCCATGGATGGAAGGTAGCAGTTGTAACCCCACTGTTACAGACAGGAGAGGAGACAGAAACTGAAGCCCCAGATCCCTTCCCTTCTGTCCATATATGTATGAAACGGTAGATGTGTGTGTTTCTAAACTTCCATTATTGTGTGGTCAATTTAAAGCAGACTTTTGCAGGCTTAAACAAAGAGGGTTATTTATTTACACGCTCATCCCAAAAGATTTAAACTATGTCAGTCATAAACCACACTTTCAAGAAAGATCCTATTAAAGAAGATTGTGCATTTCTACAGCTATTAAACTAAGAATAGTTAACAGTTCACGTTTCTTTATGAGCCCAGTGATGAAGGAAGCTTTGTCCCACTCTTGAGTTGTAGTTCCGATAAAATCAGATTGCTGGGGGTCGAATATTAGGATTATTTTGAAGAGAAGCATGTTCAGCAGGTCATGAAGTGATAGACTCCTGGCTGTTTTTTCAGGAGGTCCAATTTCCTTACAGGTGAACCTGGAGCTTTAGAATCAGGCTGGGAGGCTTTTTAAACAGACCTTTAAGCCTCTTGGTTCTTAAAAGACAAAGCTGGCACAGCCTTTTTCTACAGTTGGTGTTTTGTTGGTGTTATTCTGCAGACTGCCCCCAGATCTCTTCTGAGTTTCGGGAGCAAAGGATTTCAGTATCAGAAACCCAGTTTCAGTCGCATGGTCAATGGCCACTGATATACAACAGAAGGTGATCTTTCACACTTAACTTATGGATAACAGGTCACATCAGCTTTCCTTTGTTACTTTGCAAACATGGAGACTTGGAGCCCATTGACTCTATGCTTTGGAGTAAGCTTTGAACAAGGGCAGGAGTGTATTCTACAAAGCAATGCTGTCTAGGCATGGCCAGTCAAGCGAGAGACCCGCACCCCATACAGTTCAATTTGGAACTTTCTGGAAGCTTGATAGTCTGGATTGAAGTTGCTAAGGTCATCTGACCCTCTTGGCAGACATCTTAATGTTCATTTTTTATACAAATAAAGGCAGTTCCAGAGGTCCATATGAGCACAGCCCATGTGTAAATTTAGCAATATGACACTGGACATGGCACCCACTATTCCAGAAAAGATGGAGTGAGAAAATGTGGAACTACAGGAGAGTTAGCCTGACATCAAGAGTAGGGGAAATGCTAGAATCTATTATTAGGGACGTGATAACAGGGAAATTAGAAACTCATAATAGGATTTGGAAAAATCAACACAGGTTTATGAAAGGGAAATCATATTTGATAATTCAATTGGACCCTTTTGAGGATGTAGTCAGTAAGTTGGGGAAAACACCAGTGAATGTAATACATTTGGATATCCAAAAATGGTTGCATCTGAAGTTATTACATAAAGTAAGGGGTTATGGGATTGGGGGTAAGTTATTAGCTTGGGTTTTTTTCTCTATTCTTTCATGGGATGTGGGCATTACTGGCAGGGCCAGCATTGGATGCCAGTCCCACACAGCCCTTGAACTGAGTGGCTTGCTAGGCCATTTCAGAGGGCAGTTATGAGTCAGCCACATTGCTTGGATCTGGAGTCATATGTGGGCCAGACCAGGTAAGGATGGCAGATTTCCTTCCCTAAAGGGCATTAGTGAGCCAAATGGTTATTATGACAAATGCGAGGGACTAAGATCTCACACTGTATATTTTTATAAAATATATAAAGATATGCTCACTGATATTTCTAAACTTTTAAAACTGAACAAAGACCTTTAAAATGGCTGAACTTGTATCTGTCTGTGAATCCTGAGCAAAAGAAGCCACTTGGAAATTTCAGGAAAACTCACACCTCATTATCTCTGAGGAGCCACTAATGACCACCTGTGGACTGTACTGCCCATCTTCAAAGAGAATTGTACAAAGACCATCTACATTTAATAAGCCAGACTGGCCAGAAGGAGATAGATCGTCTGCTAAGACAAATGCCCCAAAACCTTCCTTTCAATTCCTAATGGCTGAGACATTTAATAATCTTTGAAATTCAGACGATGGATACACATCCTTTGGTGAAATCCTGGTGGAGAGGTGGGAGTCAGCAAAATGAGCTTCTGGCTTGTGGAACAAGTAATTTTTCCTTACTGAACTGCATAAGTCAGTCAGCTGTTTACCATCCAACTAGCAGCCCCACAGACAAGGAACGCTGCTCAGGTGGAATATGTGTACCCCATCTACACTCTTCTGCTGGAAATTCTGTACCAGCACTTACAATACTGATTCATCTTTGCATGTCTGCCTCATTGTGTGAAGTCAACACCACCGGGAAAATGAATTATCCAACATTGGCTTTCAGCCCACCGACCTCGGAGAAGGAATACCTCAGTGGACTTTGATTCTGGACTCTGGAACCCATATGAAACAAAATTTATTTTCTCTGTGGTCTCTATACTGTAGTTTTTCTTTTTTCTATCCCTCCCTTGAATACATGACTGCGAAGGGGATGTTGCAAACCCTCTTTTTGCATTTTGAGTTTTTGCAAATAAACTAACCCTTTGAGTACATCCATCTTGAGTTTGCTATGGGGCCATTAATAGAAAATTGCACAAAAACTGAGGGGTTGGGGGAAGTATGCCGCTGCTTATAAAGGGCGAAACCGTTCAAAACACCTTTCTGTCTATGGAGGGTGGTGAGAGAAGAAATTAACGCTGTTTAAATTAACCCCCTCCTGTCTGTAACTCAATCAATGATAGTTTCATGGCCACCATTACTGAGACTAATTTTATACCTCAAATTTATTAATTGAATTCAAATTCCACCAGGTGCTGTGGGAGGAGTTAACTCCAGGTTCCCCGATCATTAGCCTGGGGTCTCGGGATTACTAGTCCAGCAATGTTGCCACTGCCTCCCCCTTAGATTGCTTAACAAACAGGAAACAAAGAATTGGAATAAATTGGTCAAACTGAAGATGCGCCACCGATGTTTGGACCGCTCAGGTGTCGCTCTGCAACACTCTCCACAGAGGGTGTCCCACATCCTTGTGCTCTGTTGCACCCTTCACAACCTGGTGCTTCAAAAAGGGGCCGGAGGGAGACATGGAGGAGGCTGAGAGCTCCTTGGTTGATGAAGAGCAGAAACCTGAAGAGGGAGCTAAGGGTCAGGTTCCACATGAGGATGATCATTGAAGAAACACGGCACAGAAGACGTGCCCATGCCACACTGATAGCCACAAGATTTCTCTCATTTAGTGCTTCTATAATGACGCTGCATTTATCCTTGGCCACATTTATACTACTTACTAAGATAACATCGCTGGACAATTGCTGAACACTATTGTTATTAAAGTACTTCTTATCCACAGTGTCATTTCAATGTTACTAATACCAATTCATTCCCAGTTGCAAAGAATTGCATCATTATTCTTCTAGCACAGAATATGACTTGAATACACAGCTTGTATTGCTGAACAATGCCATTGTCAAAGCTTAGATTTAATTACAGAAGGTAGCAGTCACAGTTGCAGGGTAACCTAACATCTGGCTTGCTTTCAATACATTCAGTTAATGCTCTTTGTAGTTAATTTTCACCTTGATTCGTTTGTCCTCTTCATTGTTAATTTCAATTGAACAATAATTATGATTCAAGGTGCTCTGGTTGATGAGAATTTTGGGGACAGATGGACATTGCAATTCAAACAATACCCGGCAGTGACAGATTGATAATGGCAGGTGACCTAAATGGACATTTCAGGATTCGAGGTTTTCCATGGTGAACACCATAGAACGTAGAACCATAGAACACTACAGCACAGAAAAACAGGCTATTCGGCCCTTCTAGTCTGTGCCGAAATATTATTCTGCTAGTCCCATTGACCTGCACCTAGTCCATAACCCTCCAGACCTCTCCTGTCCATGTATCTAGCTAATTTATTCTTAAAACTTAAGAGTGAACCTGCATTTACCTTGTCAGATGGTAGCTCATTCCACACTCTCACCACTCTCTGAGTGAAGAAGTTCCCCCTAATGTTCCCCCTAAACCTTTCCTCTTTCACCCTAAAGCCATGTCCTCTCGTGTTTATCTCTCCTGAACTAAGTGGAAAGAGCCTACTCACATTTACTCTGTTTATACCCCTCATAATTTTGTAAACTTCTATCATACCTCCTCTCATTCTTCTACGCTCCAAGGAATAAAGTCCTAACCTGTTTAAGCTTTCTCTGTAACACAACTCCTGAAGACCCGGCACCATCTCCGTTTTGGAGAAAGAACATGAAGAAGGAGCCAAGAAGGAGTTTGCCCTGTCACTCCAACTGGTAATATGAAACACCCGGTACCAAAAACACCCAAACCACCTTATAGCCTACAGGAGGGGTGGTAGAGAAACACAGCTGAACTACATCATGGTTGGAAAAGAACATGCAAAGGAAGCAAAGAATTGCAAAGTCCTCCCAAGAAAGGCACTGACCACCCAACATAGAGTGCTGATGGCAGAGCTGATTGCAAAGAGAACAAAATGCAGCAGGCAAGCGGTAGCCAGAACATCAGATGGTGGAAACTCAAAGATCCAAAAGCAAAAGAGGAATTCAGAGAGAAAATGGAGACACGGCTAAGAAAAATAGAAGTGACGACAGACACCTTGGAAGGCTGGTGGAACTCGGTGATCGGCTTGATTAGGAGAACCGGTGAAGGAGCGTGTGATAGATCATCAGGGAGGAGAAAGGCTGGAAAAGAAGCTTGGTGGTGGACTGAAAACACAGAAAGCGCAGTAAAAGAAAAGTAAGCGTTAAAGAAGTAGAAACAGTCAGGGCTCAAAGAAGATAAAGAACTGCAGGAAAAGGCAGAAAGTAACGCAAAGCGAGTGATTGCTAGAGAAAGATTCTCAGCCATGGAAGAAATATACGGAAACCTTGCCACCTAAGAGGGACAAAAATATATCTTCAGAATAAAAGCTGCTAGAGATGGACTAACAAAAGATGTGAGAAAAAGGACAAAATCAAACTGAGATGGGGCCAATAATTTAACTAATTTATGAATGAAGAAAACTCAAGAACAAAGACACAACTGGTAGCTGCAAATCATGGAATGACAACTAGATCAATCTGGAAGAAATCTGAGCAGCATTGAAAGGAGTGAAAAACGGCAGAGCAGTGGGAGCTGATGAAATGCCAGTGGAGGTATGGACCCGCTTAGGTGGATATGGGGTCTAAGTCCTGAACTAGCAACTCAGTTGTGTATGATAAGAGGGAAAAACCCAAGGACATGGAGACAAAGCATTCTGATGCCAATATTTAAAGGAAAGGGAGACATTCAAGGTTACAAAAACTACTGAGGAATTAAACTCCCACCACACCTTCAAGATATGGAAGCGTTATGGACTAGAGACTGAAGAAAATAATGGAAATCCATGAATTTGATTTTATGAGAAAGAAGCACCACTGATGCCATTTTTGTTTTGAGACCAAGTGATGGAGAAACATTGAGAAGGCCAATGCAGCATGGAGATTGTATTTTTCAATCTAGAGAAAGCTTATGACTGGGAGCCTATTGAGGAAATCTGGAGATGTGTTAGAACCCATGGAGACCCTGAGAAATATGTACAAGGCATGCCAGACAAGAGGAAGAATCAGCTTGGGGGATAGAGAGAATTTCAAAGTCAAAGTTAGATTGCATCAAGGGTCGATTCCCCAAAGCCTCTCCACCATTTACAAGGCACAAGTCAGGAGTGTGATGGAATATTGCCCACTTGCCTGGATGAGCGCAGCTCCAGCAACACTCAAGAAGCTTGACACCATCCAGGATGAAGCAGCCACTTGATTGGTACCCCCATCCACCATCTTAAATATTCACTCCCTTCACCACTGACATACGGTGGCAGCAGCATGTACCATTTACAAGACGCATTGCAGCAGCTCACCAAGCCTCCTCCCACACACTTTCCAATCCTGTGAACTCTAGTGCCTAGAAGGACAAGAGCAACAGATGCATGGGAACATAACCACCTGCAGGGTCCCCTCCAAGCCACGCACCATCCTGACTTGGAAATATATCACCGTCCCTTCACTGTTGCTGGGTCAAAATCCTGGAACTCCCTCCCTAACAGCATTTTGGGTGTATCTATACCACATGACCTGCAGCGGTTCAAGAAGGCAGCTCACCACCACCTTCTCAATTAAAGATGGGCAATAAATCCAGGCCTTAGCAACGATGCACACATCCTGAGAATGAATAAGTAAAAAAAAACAAGTACTCCATTTGCAATAAAGCACTTTGGGATACCCTGAAGTTTGTAAAAAACTATAAATGAAGCTCTTTTTTAACACCTCCAATATGAAGCTAGCATCGGCACAGAATGGATAGTCTGAATGGCCTCCACCTTTGCTGAGATTTCTATGATGTTGTACACTCAACTTTGGGAAGAATTCCTGTGCTTCTGGTGTAGGATCCTGTTTGAAATGTTAAATTCTCTTTCTTTGTCAGATGCTGCATTTCCCGCATTCTTTGCTTGGAATTGGCTTTCTCTAAGCAACTGGCATTGGCAGGAGGGAAGCAGCAGGAGTGAGAATTGTGCAATCCAAATCCCATAGCCCACGGAGCACAAAATCAATCCAGAATCATAATAACTAACTGCCTGTGGTGTTAGTTAACTCCACTCATCCCGCACTGTACACAGCTGAGAGAGGATTTATTATGAAATTTAATCGTACGATCACACAACACAAAAGGAGGCATTTCATAGAAATGTAGACACATAGAAACATTTTGGTCCATCTGTACTGTGCTGACTCTTTGAAAGGCCTATCCAATTAGTCCTACTCACCCATTCTTTCCTCATGTCTCTGCAGATTTCTCTTTCTTTTTAAAAGAGAATTATTAGAGGATGTTGACATTTGGTTCCTCTAAGTATTGGCTCAGTGATAAGACTTTTGTCTCTGGGAGTCAGAGGGTTGCAGATTCCGGTCCAGAGACTCGAGCATGGAGCCTAGGCTGATGCTCCAGTGCAGTATCGAGATTTCAATGATGAAGTAATGCCACATCTGCTCTCTTAGGTGGACTTAATAGATCCCAGGGTAACATTTCAAAGAAGTGGGGACGTTCGCTGATGACTGCAGCATTTAGTGCCATTCACAACTCCTCAGATAGCGAAGTAGCCCATGTCCATATGCAACAAGAACTGGACAATATCCAAGCTTGGGCTGACATGTGGCAAATAATATTTGCACCACACAAGTGTCAGGCAATGACCATCTCCAACAAGAGGGAATCTAACCAGCACCCCTTGATGTGCAATGGCATTACCATCACTGAATCTCCCACTATCATCATCCTCGGTGTCACCATTGACCAGAAACTGAACTGGACCAGCCATATAAATACTGTGGCTACAAGGGCAGGTCAGAGGCTAGGAATCCTGCTGTGAGTAACTCACCTCCTGAATTCCCAAAGCCTGTCCAGCATCTACAAGGCACAAGTCAGGAATGTGATGGAATACACTCCACTTGCCTGGATGAGTGCAGCTCCAACAACACTCAAGAAGCTCAACACCATCCAGGACAAAGCAGGCTGCTTGATCGGTAACCCTATCCACCACCTTCAACATTCACTTGCTCTGCCACTGACACACAGTAGCAGCAGTGTTTACCATCTACAAGATGCACTGCAGCAACTCGCCAAAGGCTCCTTCGACAGCACCTTTCAAAATCGCGGCATCTACCATTTAGAAGGACAAGGATAGCAGGTATTTGGGAACACCACCACCTGCAAGTTCCCCTCCAAGCCTCTGACTTGGAAATATATCACCGTTCCTTCACTGTCGCTGGGTCAAAATCCTGCAACTCCTTTCCTAACATCTCTGTGGGTGTACCTACACCAGACGGACTGCAATGGTGCAAGAATTGCCTTCCCAAGGGCAATCAGGGATGGAAAATGATGCCCATTTCCCACGAATGAATGAAAAAGAATGTTCTCCCTGGAGATCCTGCCCATTATGTACCCCTCAACCATCTTCACTAAAAACAGTCATTATCACATTGCTGGGTATGGGATCTTGCTGTGTGTGAATTGGCTGCAGCGTTTCCTGCATTACATCAGTGCATACACTTTAAAAGCAGTTCATTATCTGTAAAGTGCTTTGGGATGTCTTGAGGTCATGGAAGGCACTATATAATTGCAAGCCTTTCTTTCTAAATGAGCCTTACAAATTACTTTATTGGACTTCACTACTTTCTTCCTCAGACGAAAATGTGACTATCAGAATTGCCTCTCTGTGTTGCTTGTTATGGGGCTGCTGGTGTTCCTGCATGAATCATTTGGCATTTTGCAACATGCTAAATTAGTCTGTATCTTGAGGAGAAAGCAAGATTGGGGCTTCAGTATAAAACAGCAAAAGTGAGGTGGAACGTACGTGCTTTTCCTGCAGAATCTTATTGACCCCTGGCATTGATTGCAGGTACGTGCAATGAGTACAGATTTACTGCAGGCCTAAAAGCAGGGAGCTGTGACATGATTCTGTGATTGGAGCTGTCCAGTAACACTCTCGTCTCCTGGAGTTTAATTGCTGGGCTTTTTGGGTCTGAAACAAATTCCCAGAACTTTTTTTTTCCCTAAATTGGCCACAACTTTCCTTTTGTTTATTTCTTTGGCCTACCGTAGGAGATCTCATGTGATTTGGCGGCGGATCGAGGGTTGGTGAGGTTGATGGTGAAAGTTGGCCACACTGTATCCGGATGAGATGGGCCAGATTGAACAACTGATCTTGTCCTGCTCTTTGCTGAGTGTTTGTATGTTGCATCTGTCAAATTTAGGAACAGTTTTGGAATCAAATCCAGGCATGTTTTTCCTTTACGTTACAGGCAGTTTGACTTGCCTCCCAAATTCTTGTTCGAAAAGCGACGAACGATATCACATGACCAAAAACGACTCATTGCCAATGAACCTGGCGATTTGGTTTAGCTTGCAAGTGCAAAACGGAAGGGCTGAATTTTCAGGCCCATCGTGGTCAAGAACAGAGTTGGACGGAACCCAAAAATGACAAGGCCGAACGCCTTGTTTTCCTAATCCCGTTTCCATCATCGGCTACTTAAGGCTTGTTAAGAGCGTTGTTCACTCGGGACTAAGGAAGCTGATGGGGATTTTTCCATCGGCCTCCGGTTTCCCGACGTGATGTTGGGTTGAGGAGAGCGGGGTAGTTCAATTGGCTGAAGCCAGGCACTCAGCAGGAAGTTGGATGCCGCAGTACCCAAGGCAGGCCTAAAGGCCTAAAGGCCTGCCTGGGCGGGGTGCAGCCAATTGCTGTCCTGTAGCGGGGCTCCCACCGACAGCGGTGGCCTGGCTACTTTCTCTATATTTTAATTAAAATTTTCAATAAAAGTGGCTGACAGCTGGGGTACCTTCATGTTGTAGCGCCCTCTCAATTATTCATATTTGCTGTTGCTTGGTGCACTTCTGAAGCTTGGAAGCCTCTCCAGCCTCGATAGCCCACCTTCCATCCTTAATTGGACAGGGAATCTGTCGCCATGGCAATTAAGGGAGGGGGGTGGGCGGTGAGTGGGCAACAGACGAAATTCCAGCAAATAACTGTTTCCCTTCCCACCCTCCAGGAAAGTTGGTTTTATATTCTTTCATGGGATGTGAGTGTCACTGGCAAGGCCAGCATTTTTGTCCATCCCTAATAGTCCTTGAATTGTATTGCTTGCTGAGGTCATTGATGTGGGTCTGGAGTCACATGGGGGCCAGGCCAGGTAAGGATGGCAGATGGAGGGGGAGCAGTTTATATGCCCTATAGGCAGGTACTTGGCCGGAGAGTGTGGGGGAAGCAGGGCTCGTGGGGCAGTGCTCCATTCAGGCCTAGAGACCCTCTCTACTTGTCTGCCTGCCTGAGTGCAAGAGCAAGGCCACACTGCAGCGCACAACTCATTCCACAACCCCCCTCCCCCCCCCACTGACTTTGGTGGCTAGACTTCTGAATTTATTTTTTAATTAAAGGTTTGAAAAAGTTAAAGAGGAAGGGTACCTCCATTTTGAAGCACCATCTCTCACTTACCCTGCATGACAGCCTGCTGATCTTTGCAAGCTGGGTGACCTCTGATTGGCCCTCCGGCTGTGAGAGCCAGCCCCCTTCCCTTAACTGGACCGGGGACCTGTCTTTATGCCAATTAACTGGGCACCCCCAGGAAAATCCGAAGTTGTGGCCATTTCCACAACTCCTCGCCCCCCCCCCCTCCCCAAACCCTCAAGTTTGAGACAATCCTGATTTCTGCTTCTCACAACCCTTCCCCCTGGGGCAGGAGAGGGGGGGGCGGTGGGGAGGGGGGGGGGGTTGCAGGGAGTGTGGGGGGAAATCCAGCCCAATCTGTTCCAGTGCTGATTGTTGAGGGAGACATATTGGACAGGACACTGGGGAGAACACCCCTGCTCTTCTTTGTAAGACTGCCATGGAATCTTTTATGTCCCACTGAAAGCGCAGGCTGGAATCTTCGTTTAGCGTCTGGTCTGAGAGGTGTACATTGAATTCATTCTGCCTGGTGGGAACTGCTGCTGTTTGAACCTTTATCCCTCACACATATGTGCACGACTAGGCTCTCAGTAATTAATATGGGAGTGTTTAGAGATTGTAGATGGGAATACTGCCTCCAAGCATAAAACCCCAGACCCACAGCAATGTGTTGACTCTTAACTGCTCTCCAATATGGCCTAGCTAGCCCATTCAGTTCAAGGGCAATTAGGGATGGGTAATAAATACGGCCCTTGCCAGCGACGCCCACATCCCATGAAAGAATAAAGAAAAAGCATTAAATTAACCCTGGGTAGAATTAAGAAGTGTCCAGGGCATCCAAAGAACTCACTGGGCATTATATTAAATACCATGGGATACCACAGTACACTCCAACTCCGAGTGGAAGAAAACACCACTCACCAGGTGACACTCTCCTTCTGTCTGGAGTCAGATAAAGCCCCACCCAGCACTCCCTCACCAAAATCTGATTTATGATGAGACTTTAGCAATGCAGCCACAACATTCTGGCAGCTGTTTCAGTTGTGGCATAAATCCATCAAATACCCAACTGATTGACACAGCAACTGTTAAAATGCAGGCATTATTTTTACACTTTGTTGTTTCAGTATTGAATGTCGTTCGTGCCGCATAACAGCTGGAGGCCCCAAATTATGCAGCATTCATCAGCTATTAACGTTTCAGGCCATGGTCCTGTTCTCGTAACTGGTAAACGTTAGAAATGTCATAGGTTTTAAAACAGTACAGAGGCAGGGAAAAGAATGGGGATGGGTGTTGGTGGGGGGGAGAAAAGGAAGGCATGTGATAAGGTGGAGGATGTTGTTTTTATAATGATATAAAGGAAACTAATCACTCACAAGGGATTGGGTAAACCCATTGTGGGTTCATTTATTGGGACTAGGCACATGGGAACATATTTACAAAGGTACAAAAGGTCAAGGCTTCAGATTTGCAGAGCTGTGTGTGCATGCTCTGCTGAAAAGCAACGGTGAAACCAAACTGGATCGCATGACTTCCTTTCTAGCGATGTCATGCTCCTATCTCTTAAAGGCATATTGCAACAGAGGGCAGTGAAATGAAATGACAGAAGCGATGCTTGTGCAGGGCAAAAGGAGCTGGTAATGGGAGAAGCAAAGATGTAAAGGATGTCTCTAAAGAGAGTCTGAAAAAAGCAGAATCATCACCAACAACTGCCAACCAAATGAAAAAGGTGTTAACTGATGTTATGGTCTGAAATTATTGAACTCATTGCTGAACCCAGAATAATGCATTGTGCCTAATTGAAAGGTGCTGTGCTGTTCCCTGAGTTTGCCTTCAGTTTCATTGGAGGGGGTGATGGTGGGATAGTGGACTAGTAATGTAGAGGCACAGTCTAATTATCTGGGGGCATGGGTTCAAAACCCACCATGGTAGCTGTTGGAATTTAGATTCACTGGGTCTGTACCCATTGGAGTTTAGAAAAATTAAAGGTAATCTTATTGAAACATATAAGATCCTGAAGGCCCTTAATAGGGTGGATACCAGGAGGATGTTTCCTCTTGTGGGGGAGACTAGAACTTGGGAACACAGTTTAACAATAAAAAGTCTCTCTTTTAAAACTAAGATGAGGAGGATTTCTTTTTCTCAGAGGGTTGTTACCATGTGTAATTCTCTTTCCCAAGAAACTTTGGAGGCTGGGTCATTGAATTTATTCCAGGCTCAGTTAGATAGATTTTTGATAGACAAGGGAGTCAAGGGTTATTGGTGGCACAGGAAAGGAGTTGAGACCACAACCAGATCAGCCGTGATCTTATCGAATGGCATTGGAACAGCCCTGAAGGGCCGAATGGCCTCCTCCTGCTCCTAACTCCTATGTTCCTATGAACCGTGTAGCAGGCTGCGGACAGAGATACCAGAGTGGGAGTGGTGTGTAGAATTTATAATGATAGGCAACTGGAATCTTGGGGGTCACTCTTATGAACTGAAGAGAAGTGTTCCACAAAGTGGTCAGCCAATCTGTGGTTTTTAAAAAATTACTCATGGGATGTAGACATCACTGGCTGAGCCAGCAGTGGTTGTCCACCCCTAATTGCCCTTGGGAAGGTGGAGGCCAATAGCCCAGGTTTTTGATCCAGCGATAGTGAAGGAACACCGACATATTTCCAAGTCAGGATGGTGTGCGACTTGGAGGGGAACTTGCAGGTGGTGGCATTGCTCTGAGCCTGTTGTCCCTGTCCTTCTAGATGGTAGGGGTTTCAGGTTTGAAAGGTGCTGATGAAGGGTGCCTGGCCAGTTTTTGCAGTGCATCTTGTAGATGGTAAACACTGCTGCCACTGTACACTGGTGGTGGAAGAAATGAATATTTAAGGTGGTGGATGGAGTGCCAATCAAGCAACCTGCTTAGCACTCAAATGGTGTTGAACCTCTTGAGTGATGCTAGAGCTGTACTCATCCGGGCAAGTGGGGAGTATTCCATCACACTCCTGACTTATGCCTTGTAGATGGTGGACAGGCTTTGGGGAGTCAGAAGGGGAGTTACTTTCCACAGAATTCCCAGCTTCTGACCTGCTCTTGTAGCCACTGTGTTTACACTGTAGTTCAGTTCAGTTTCTGGTCAGTGGTAACCCCAAGATGTAGATGGTGGGGGTTTCAACCATGCTAATTCCACTGAATGTCAAGAAGGGTTTCAGCAGCACTGGGAGCCAGCTGGTATTGTGGGGATAGAAGTAAGTGGACTTTGTGATGGAGAGGATTGGGGGTTGGAAACTCAACTCAGGCTCACATAGGATGGGGAGGTTGTGAACAGCCTAGTTTAACCTGAGACAATGGCCAGGAAGGGAAATGGAGTCATTCGGAGGCAATAGAGTTTGTGCTGGTGTCTGTACCATAAAAGGTGCCAATTTCTAGGCTGTGTTTGAAGGAGTGAAACGAGTGAGTGTGCAACTTCAGGAGTGATTTTCTTCTCACCCTGTGCTCTAGTGAATACAGAGAGAGCAACAAGTGCATAGTGGCAAGGCCCAGCAGTAGTAGATGAATGGCAAGACAATGCAGCCCCAACTTTCCAGTCTGTGTGTTTAACTGAGAGAGTTAAGGAAAAACCGAAGAGAAAGGGAAGCTGTGTGTGGCCTCCAATGTGGCCAATCTCCTTTCCCTGCCAGTGATCATTCCTCCATTGGGGCTTGGATGCGTACAGAGGTGTCATCTCCTCCTGTTCTTGTGCCCCTCCTTGTGTTGTGTGCCATCTTCTCTTGCAAGAAGAGTGGAGGTTGTCTAGTATGTATCCTGCTGAAGGGTTTATGAAGATAGGTGAGGCAGCATGAATTATATTGAATATACAGGATAGAAACAGGCCAGTCAACCCAACTAGTCTCATGCCAAAGTTTATGCTCCACTCAAGCCTCCTCAGATGCTTCCTCATCTAAATCTAACAGCATAATCTATTCTCCTTCCTCATATTTACTCTTAAAATTCCTCTAGACCATTCCTTTGGTAGTTCCACATTTTCCCCACTCTCTAAGTAAAGAGTTTGCTTCTGAATTCCCTATTGGCGTTCTCAGTGGCTATCCTATATAGATGGCAGACAGTTTTGCTCTTCCTCAAAGAAGGCAAAGAAGCAGCAAGTGTCATAAAAAATTGGGAAGTATCGTGTTGATGGTGGTAAGGGGTCTTGAGAGCAGACATGTTAGCAAATCGGAGCTGCTGTGATTAGGGCAGAGGCTTGGGTAGCTGGGGAGGGTGGGTTTGATAATGTCAGTGCTAAATTTGGACCTCATTGGGCAGTGCAGAGAGAGAGAGAGAGATGTGAAGTTATGTTTTATCTTGAGAGCCCTGGTGAGGTCATTATATTTGGCACTGACTCATTCGGCCACGTCTCTCCAGCTTGCTTGGGGTTGACTCATCACCCAACAGAAGGGAAAAGACCCTCCTTCATGTTTTAACTAATTCCATGAGCACATGAATGGCTGGATCAGAGAATTTTGGAATCCCTGGCCAAAGTCATGCTGCATGCTGCTGCAGAACATCATATTGCCCTGACTGCCATTGAAAAGTGCACCTCCCCTTTAAGGGGCTGAAAACTGTCTGTAGGTAGCAGACACTCTGTCAGTTAGCCTATTGTCCCAATTGGTGAGGCACCCCTGAGGTGAGTGGGTTTGAGCTGTTATTTGGGGAGATGGTGGTGCAGTGGTAATTCACTGGGCTAGTAATCCAAAGACTCTGGAGCTGTGGGTTCAAGTCCACCATGGCAGCTGGTGGAAGTATAATGCTAGTTTCAGTAATGGTTACTATGAAGCTATCGTCAAATTTGTAAAAGCCCATCTGGTTCACCAATGCCCTTTAGGGAAGGAAATCTGTTATCCTTACCTGGTCTGGCCTACATGTGACTCCAGACCCACAGAAATGTAGTTGACTCTTAACCTCCTTCTGAAATGGCCTAGCAAGCCACTTGGTTCAAGGGCAATTAAGGATGGGCATCAAATGCTGGCCTTGCCAATGATGTCCACATCCCATGAAAGGAAAAAGAATAATGGAGCCCAGCCATGAAAATAGTTTCAGCATCTACACAATGTGCTCTCCATTTAACAATAAACCCCAATTGATTTATCATTATCCTCTCAAAGGCAGAGAAACAGATTGTGAAATCTTGCCTTTCTCAAAGGGCTTCACTAATATGAAATGAGAAAATAAGAATTGACAGAGACAAGAGAGATGGTATAGACATAAATTGAATCATTGAAAAAATGCAATTAGGACCAGTAGCTCAGCGGTTTAATTACTAGACTAGTTAACAACCTGGACTAATAATTGAGAGAACATGAGTCAGAATCCCACCATAGTAGTTTGAGAATTTGAACTCAATCTGGAAATAAAAATTGATTGTGAAGTTGTTCTAAAAAGCAAGTTCGTCCTTTAGGGAAGGATACCTCTTGTTCTTAGATGGCCTGGCCTATATGTGACTCTACACCAACATGGTTGAGCCTTCACTGACCTCTTAAGTCACTTATTTGAACAAGGCTCAGCAGCATGTTTTCGGAGCCACAAGGGTTGGGCAATACATAGCAGCATTGCTAGTGATGCTCATGACCTGCAAATGAAAACAGAAATGAGGGAAGAGTGTGGTCAAAGTCTGAATGAGGTTGTTAGTACACTGGGGCAAAAGAACAAACAAGACAAGAACGAGGAAGGAGGAGCAAAAAAAGAATAAAACTATGTTCTTAGAAATTGAACCTTATTCGTTATGAAAACAGTCGTTTGGCAGTACAGAACTTGAGTGTTGCTGAAAAAAGAGATATGCTGTCAAAGCTTTTTGTCTGGCACTCGTCAGGACAGCTCACAAGATAAACCAACAGTGAAGGGAACAGCGACTTATACTGCATGAGAAAAGAATTGGTTAGCGAGTGGACCCTGACTGGTAGAGGCATTGCCATGGAGAATACAACAGAGAACTGTTAACTGCCAAGATTTTGTTCAAATTCAAAGCAGGCAGGTTGACTTTGATTGGTCAAGGCAGTGCTCTGGGGGATGAACCAGGGAATAACTATCCCCAGGCTTTTGTTTAGTTGGAAAAGGTGCAATGCATGGACATGAGCCTTCTGCTTGCAATGGACAGGGCTGTGTATGTGAATATATATGGCTTCTAACATGTGTAAGTAAGCCACACTCCAAACCCAGCAGAAGAGATAGTACATAGGTAATGTCACTGAGCTAGTAATCTAGAAGCCCAGGCTAATCCTCTGGGGACAGGGGTTCAAATCCCATCATGGCAGTAGGTAGAATTTAAATTCAATTAATGAACCTGGAATTGAAATCTATTCCCAGTAATGGTGACCATGAAACTATTACTGATTGTTGTAAAAACCCATCTGATTCACTAATGTCCTTTAGGGAAGGGACTCTACCATCCTTACCTGGTCTGGCCTACATGTGACTCCAGACTCACGGCAATGTGGTTGACTCTTAACTGCCCTCTGAAATAGTCAAGCAAGCCACTCAGTTCAAGGGCAATTAGAGATGGGCAAATGCTGGCCTTGAAAATAATGCTGACATCCCATAAAAGAATACAATTTAAAAAGGGATAATTTTAAATTGGTTTTCAGTGCAATTCTTAGCACAATCAGGGTTATTTAGCAAGTGTTGTCCAATCACGAAATCACATCTTAAGTTTGGACACCATGTTTTGAGTTTTGCAGACACGGGCTGGTTGGGTACGGTCAGTATTTTGCCTGTTGCGAAGGGATGTGCTATTTGATATGATCTGCCAATTGTTGGGGCATATGTCCTACAAAAGCTGGCATCACACCGTCACTGAAATTCATATACCACATTACTCAGTTGCGTGATAGGCAAAATGTCTTTTTGGCTTGACGGCAGCATCTTGTTAATGGTGGGCACCACCCTCATGTAGCCACTGCATAGTAACAGCGTGAAATAGCTAGCTTCACCTGTTGCTCAAACTCTTGAGGCACCTCACCCTTCCAGGGTAATCTGAAGTAAACTGAGCATTTTTCAGGGCTGAAAATGGTGGCGTTAGTCCCATTTATGAATTTGCATGATATACAACATGCAATGATTTGACCAGGGTAGCCATTGTCCTGAAGGATGGCTTTGATATGCCCTATTTCAGCATCAAGCTTTCACAGTGAGCTTGGGCCCATTTACGAGGTTGCTGATAAGGCCAATCTTATGGCACATGGAACTATAGGAAACCCAATGTCTATATTGACCAGTGAAGGCTGGCTTGCAATAGACAGTAACAGAGAACCCCTTGGGAGATTTTTGCCTATCGCATAAATTACCTTGCCAGGCATGTAGCCCATACGTCCCAATGACAGGCAGATCATATCAAACAGCATGGCCCTTCGGCTGTTTGCAATAGGCAGAGTACTGACCGTACTCAACCAACCTGTGCTTGCAAAACTCAGAGCATAATGTCTAAAGTTAGATGTAATTCCACAAATGGACAGCACTTTCTGAACAATCCCAAGTATTCTAAGAATTACGAAAATAACCAATTTAAGATTACCAGTCGGCTTGCCATGTAGCTCACTCGCTTACACTTGCTAAGGAGCTACATATATTCATACATGGGACCTGTTGCCTGCAGTCAAAAGGAACATTTCCAGGCATTGTGCCATTTTTGGCAAAAAAAGCCTGGTGGACAATAGTTCCCTGGTGCATTCTCCATAGCATCACCTCGACCAATCAGAGTTAGCTTGCCAACTAATCAGCACCCTTTGCTCATGCAGTATAAACTGTTGCTCTCTTTGGAATTTAGTATTCTTGAACCTGCCCTGATGATTGCAAGATGCAAATCCTCGACAGCACGTCTGTTTTTTTCCGAAATACTCAAGCTCTGTACCACCAAGTGACTAAAATCATATTGTTTTTATGATTATTTTTATAGCTGAAGTTTATTACCATCATTGTTAAAGTCTTTTGACGTGTCAGGCAGATAAATGTGTGGACTTCATACAAATTCACCTTATCTCCAGACTCCCCAGTGATCAATCTTCCTTCAATCATCTCCATGGCAACTTGAGTGAAGTCAGTGATATTTCAGCGTATGTCCATCACCAGAGGCGTGGTTCCACAAGATGTCAGTTGACTGAAAGCTTGACCTCTATGGAAGGAACAAACTAAAAGCAAAGTGAGGTGTTTTATAGTTTACTGAAAAGAAAAGATCAAGCTGTCTAATGAAATGTCAAAACAGCTACCCCGAAAGATAAAATCCATAATCCGAATATGAATTAAGCCCGATACTTGTTGCATGCTAATGCAGCAATTCGGCACTTGCACCATGTATCTTCTTCTTGTAACTGGACTTTGTCTGAAAAGAGCTGGTGATTCTGCAGCTGCAGAAACCCTCATTCAAGCCTTTGTTACTTCCAGATTTGACGATTCCAATGGTCCCTTCATTGACCGGCTCCATGTTTCATCCTCTGTAAACTTGAGGTCATCCAAAATTCTGCAGCTCTTCTCAGCTGATTCACGCAGAGTTCAGTTCACTCATCATCCCTGTCCACCTGCCAGTCCAGCAATGCTGACCTATCAGCTCTGTGCTCGCTGACCTACATTGGCTCCTGGTCAGACATGCCTCAAATTTAAAGTACTTATCCTTGAATGCAAATGCCTCCGTAGCCTTATTCCTCCCTCCGGCTGTTCAGAGTGAAGAAGGGTCAAAAGGACTCGAAAAGTTAACTCTGTTTTTTTCTCTCTCCACAGATGCTGATAGACCTGCTGAGTTTTTCCAGCATTTTCTGTTTTTGTTTCAGACATCTCTATCCTCTTTCATTTCCACCCTCTTGTGCTTCCCCCAATTTCCATCGCCCCAATATTTGTGGCTGTGCTTTGCCGAAGGTGCTATATGAATGCAAATCATTGTTCTAGTTTAATAAAGTGTCACACAACAGATGCCAGCAAAGTTCAAGGGGCAGTGACAGCATGGCTGCAAACTGGCTAAGAGATGGACCCGTGCCTTCAGGGTTAAAGGCACTATATAAATGCTTTTGCTTATGTGATGGATCCCTGTCAGCAGCTTTGTCTGATCATCTAAAAGCTGTGAAATAAAGTTCTTGTAATTTTCATTGAAACGTGACAGCTACAGTAAGTCATGTCAGTGAAAATATACTGTTGGTGTGTGATAATCAGGGGATGCTGATATCTTCTGGCCACTTACCTGTGCAACCAAAACATCATGTGGGATTCTGTCAGTGTTAAAATAACGCTAAAATAAAACAATTCAAAGTATTTTGCTTGAGAGTAAAACGGTATTCACAATTTCGCAACTTTCACATAGTGAAACAACCTGAAAGATCTCTTTTTATACAGGATTAATTCCAAAATACAAAATTGAAATCTGCTTTCAAAGGGAAGCAAGGTAGGTACATGATGGAGACAGGAATAGAAGGATATACTGATAGAGTGAAGTGGGGGAGGTGGGGGGACGGGCAGGACGAGGCTGTGTGCATCATTGATGCTGTTACACACAAAACTGGCTAGGTCAAAATTGTCTGTTTCTGCACCGTAGACTTAATGCAACTTGAGTGAGCCATTTTGGAGCCAAGCATTCATTGACTACTTATGTACGTCGTAATAACAGTAATTTTGTGTACTGACATCAGTGGACCTGCTCCTTCCTTCTGCGCTTGTGTTCCAGGTTGAGAAACTGCCAATGTAATATTGAGGTTTTCCTTTATCTGAAGTCTACAATTTATCACTTTACCAGCATTTCTAAGAGTAAAATCCATAAATGCTCAGACTTGGAACCCTCTACGGGGGAATGGAACGGAACGTTATTAGAAATTATTCGTATGAGTAGACTTCACTGGTGCTGAAGAATTTCCACCCACCCCCCCACCTCCCTGTTCCCCCCACCTGCCACTTTGTTGAGTTGATCCTGTGGGCTTTGCAAAATTAGTGCAAGCAAGAGCTGAAATGTTAATATATTCCATGAAATGCCCTGATGGAAAGCAGCAGTAAGAAAGGAGGTTCTGCCAAATATGTTGGGAGTAAATTGTTGCCATCTGGTAGAGAGAAATCATTATGCCAAGCCATTAAGAACTAATAAATCACAATGGCCTGGAGAGATCCAGGGGATAATATTTTTAGGAGACTATCAATCTTTAGTCAGGTAGATGGTAAGAGATTCATTCAAAACATTACAATATTTGATTTTAACATGGCTATACCGCAGTCGTTTAAATTCAGGGTGATACATTATTTAAGGCTGTTTTATTTGAAATGTCTGAAGTTTACCACATGTCTGGCTGAAAAGCCATGGATTAACTTCAAGTTGCACTTTATCATTGGTCCTGATGCATGAGGATGAGTCATTACTTTCCTGTTTGTGAATGATGAAGCTTTCTCATTACTTTGTGAAAATGCCACATGTTACAGGCCCTCACTGGAAGATTTGTATCATACTTCTTCCCAGTGTACATTGCCTCACTGTTAAAAAACACAATTCATTGATTGTCACACTTTGTTTCATTATTTGGATTTAAAACAAAATTATGCACCTTTCTGCCTGGGTGCAAGCATCGATGCCAGGCACTGGAAAATAAGCTTTTTAATCCAGAACTTAGCTTAGGCAATGACTACAGAAAGTTTCCTAATTCCACTGCTATTTTTTTTTTGAAAGCCACCCTGAGAACTTACTGTACGGACCACTTGCCATCAAGCATAAGCCTAGTACATTAGCCGCACTGAATGATTGCATAATATTGCAACTTTACACACTTTGACTACTGCTGACTTAGGACGTTTTAGGGCCTTGAGTGCTGCACATGGTTGTTAACTCAAAGCCTTCTAGGTAACTGCAGCAGGAAGCTGATTAGACAATCTGGCCATTAGAAGGAGCTGAAAGGACATACTTGCTTGGTAAGTGCCTGCGCTTATAAAATTCTGTGTGAAATACATCAAAAAAAAGAGAAGTCTGAGATCAAAGCTATGCCAATCTTTCCAGGCTGCCTACTTTGTCATATATTCAAAATCCTACCTCTCATCTTGTGGCTTCAAGGAAAATTCTTGATTATGAGCTGAATGCATGTAATAATTGGATCACTTAGTTCTTCAGGTAATGCAGTTTCCCCTGTATTTGCTCTGAACAAGTATGCTTTACACTCGGAAGAGTTGTTAGTATGTTCCTTGGTGTGGTGGTTTGAAAAGGATTTGATTCCTCATTTTCTGAATTGATGAGAATTCAACAGCTTTGTTAATGCTTCAGAGAATCATAACCATACAACATATTCAAATAAACCAATAACAGCTTGCATTTGCGTAGCACCTATAACACAGCAAGATGTTCCAAAGTGCTTCACAGGAATGTTACCAAGCAAAACCTGACACCAACATATCAGAGCAGACGACCAAAATCTTGGTAGCCTTTACAGAGCATCTTAAAGGAGGAGAGGTGGAGAGATTTAGTGGGAAAATTCCAGAGCCTAGGCCCCAGGCATGGCGTCCAACACTGGAGCAATTGAAATCAGTAGACACGAAAAGCCAAAGTTGAAGGAGTGCAGGGAACTCAGAGCATGGTGGGGCTTGAGGAGGTTACAGTGAAAAGGAGGGGTAAGGCCACAGAAGGATTTGAAAATAGGAATGAGAATTTTAAAATCAAGGCATTGTCAGTACCAATGAACCTCAGCAAGCGCAGGGGTGATAGGTGAATGGGGCCCGATGTGTGTTAGGACATTAGCAGCAGAGTTATGGATGGCCAACTATAAAAAGCCTTGAGTCAGTAAGTAGACTGAAGGCCTATGTGGGGTCTAATGGTACTTGTGAGGAGTGCTGGAGCCCAGAGGCCCTACTTGGCGGGAGCATTTCTTCTCAACGGTGAAGTTGAAAGAGCAATTTCGATTTGTTTTTCCAAAAGATTGAAACTCAATTTGAATTGCTGACTTCCTTCTCCCTGACTGCGATCTGAACCTTTCATTTTCAAATTCTGAGTAAGGGACTGAACAACGTTTGGGGTCAAAGGTAATTTCTTTCTGTAAAGGAACTTGAACAATGGTCGTTCCTTGAAGCAGCTTTAATCTGTTTATGGAAATTGAAGTTTAATAAAGATTTTATAAGCCATTGCTACAATGCTGCACTAAGTGTGTAGGGCACGAGGTGACTGATGATGTGGAATGAAATGTGGATGAATCAGAGAAGGTAGCTGATGGTGTGGGTACCTACTGGACCTGAAAGGATAAATGATACTTTGGACCCAATTTGTTTGTCTCCCTCCGCATCCATTTCTGTCATACCCTGACAAACCACTCCAAAAATTTCCACCACCTAGCATCATATGCTAGGACTTCCAGTTTGCCATCCATGGCTCAGCTGCTAGCACTCTCATCTCTAGATCAGTAGATTGTGCGTTCATGTCCCACTCTAGGACTTGAGCACTAAAGTCTAAGCTGACACTCCCAGTGCAGTACTGAGGGGTGCTACACTGTTGGATGAGATGTTAGAGCTCTCAGGTGGAGTAAAACATCTCATGGTGCGACTTAAAAGAAGAGTAGAACAGTTCTTCCTGGTGTTTTGGCCAATATTTGTCCCTCAATCAATACCACTAAAGACAGATGATCACATTTTGTTTGTTTGTGGGAGCTTGCTGTGTGTGATTGACTGCTAACTTTCCTGCATTACAGCAGTGTTATACTTCAAAAAGTACTTTGTTGCAGTATAGCACTTTGAGATGTCCTAAAGGCACTATATAAATGCAAGTTTCAGTGTAATACCCTGGCAATCCAAGGTCCCCTCACTAAGATTTTTCCTTCAATATAATAGATCTATGATTCCCCCTCCCAACACTCACTAACCCACACCCACCTACCCACCCAACAATGGCACTTCCCAAAATTTCATGATCCTAGACCTTCCTTAATTCTTCTTGAATGTAAGCTCTTCATTTTCACTGACCTGAATCCAGAGATCCCAGATTCCAGACTCCCTCCGAGTTCCCAGGACTGCTTCCAAGTGCCACCAGGCTTAAGGCAAGCCTGCCGGTACATGCTGATCCAACACTGAGTACAACAACAGTTTCAGATTTACCCAGTTACTTTGCTTTCAAATCCCATGAATCTTTATATTTTTAAAAAATGTGCATGTTTATTAATTCCCTTATGTAAATCCATCTTAATTATATCCAGTGAATGCTGCTTGTCCGTTAATTTAGTTATGTCTTCAAATAACTCCAGGAAATCACTGAGCTCCTTCAAACATGTAGGTTGACCATCCCTTATGGCCTCTGTGCATTTTACATGAATATTGATGATCTTGTAGAATGCTCTCGCCTACTTTGATCGTGGCTTTGGTGAAGCAAACTGATCTATAGCTTTCAATTTCAAGGTCTCGTTCCTTTTTATTTTCAGCATTAAGAAAACATTCATTATTGTGCAGTCTTCAGCTTCAACCTCCTGTAGTTGGGGAGTTGTGTTAACTACACATGAGGGAATACATTAACTATATTAATGCATTATGTAACAGATTCCACTTCTCACTACTGTCTGGATGAAACCTTTCGGTTGTACTTTCATGCTTTCTAACACTCCCCTTTGGCTTTAACTCACTTGTGTGAGAAAATGTGAGGTACTTATCAGTTTACAATGCCACTTGCAAAAACCTGTCAGGCTCACGAACCTCCACCTCCATGTAACATTAGAGACTGTTAGCTAGCGATTCAGCTGCAATCAAAATCCCTATGCCATTTATTATTAATTGTGAGGATTTTTGCTAGGTCTTTGAAAGTAACTAATGATACACTTTCCCTTAGCTTTTACAATCTAGACCATGACTACTGATGCAATCCATACTGCTCGACTAGAAATCACTGTCCAAGTACTTCTACTACATGAAAGCACTCCAATAGCACTTCATTGATTGTACACTAGGATGTCTTAAGGTTGTGAAAGGTGCCATATAAATGCAAATCTTTTTCTTTCCTTTGTAACGCAAGGGTCCGTTCTACCCCTACCCACTTAAATGGGCAGATAAAAATGCCACGGTTATTTATCCACCCAGGAGTTGACAGGAGCTGCCATTTTCAGCTTTTCACTTGCTCATTTGAGAGACCTTGTACTGATCACAGAAAGTTGACATGCAGATACAACCAGCAATTAGGAAGGCAAATCGTATGTTAGATTTTAGGGCAATTAAAGGAGTTGTATTGGGCTTCGGTGAGACCACATCTGATTGACATCACTCCAGCATAATGGTGAGTCAGGCACTCAAATATCATTCTAGCCCCGGCCTGCAGAAGAATTGGACCTCCTGCTATACTGAGCATCTGCCAAAGTGAGGTACATGGACTTCTGCAAAGGTTGTTGTGGGGCACTGGCTGGTGGGGACATCTCTGGTGCAGCCTGACCTACCTGGTGTTTCTCCATTGAACTTCCACCAAAAAGCTGAGTTGGAGGGATTTGCCCTCTTGAGCCCATTGATGGCAGTAATAGTGTTGCTGGTAGGAAGCAGGAAGGGAGCAACAAAACATGAATGGAAGGAATGGAAAAAGGTGAAGATTTAGCTAGGGATGAGAGGATTGAAAGTAGGGAAGGAAGGGTTTGATGAACAAATCAACATCAGTCTCCTGGCAAAGAAGAGCAGGAAGTAAAAGAGCTGAGAGATCTACGCAAGAACGGCAGGGCAGGTTGAGGAAGTCCTTAAAAAGGCAAATTGGACCCCGGGCCTCATAAATAGAAGTATGGAGTACAAAAGCAAAAGACCTTTATAAAACGCTAGTTCATCCTTAACTGGAATATTGCACTCAATTCAGGAGCCACACTTCGGGAAAGATGTAAAGGCCTTAGAGAGGGTACAGAGAAGCTTTATGAGAATGGTTCCAGCAATAAGGCACTTCAGTTATGTGGATTGTTTCTCTTAAGGAGAAGGTTGAGAAGAGATTTGATAGAGGTGTTCAAGATCATGAAAGAGAGAGTATTCAGAAAGAAACTGTTCCCATTGGTGGAATGGTCAAGAATCAGAGGACAAATTTAAGGTGAATGGCAAAGAATCAAAGAAGACCAATGAGGAAATACTTTTTTACACAGCGAGTGATTACAATCTGGACTGCACTGCCTGAGAGGGTGGTGGAGGCAGAGTCAATCGAGGTTTTGAAAGTGAACTGGATAAATGACTGAAGAGAAATAAAAATGCGGGGCTAAGGGGAAAGGGTGGGGGAGTGGGACCAGCTAAATTGCTGTTGCAAAAACCCAGCATGGACATGACAGGCTGAAATTTTGTGGGGGGATAGTGGCGTAATGGTAATGTCTCTGGACTCATAATCTCTGAATTTGGGTTTAAATCCCACCACAGCAGCTGGTGGAATTTGAATTTAATTAATAAATCTAGAATTGAACACTAGTTTCAGTGATGGCGACTGTGAAACTGTCATCAATTGTCACAAAAACCCATCTGGCTCACTAATCATTGCCTGATCTGGCCTCACAGTGACTCCAGACCCACAGCAATGTGTGGTTGACTCTTAACTGCCCTCTAAAATGGCTCTGGTAGCCACTCAGTTCGAGGGCAATTATGGATGGGCCTTGATACACACACATCCCATGAAAGAGCAAATAAAATTAAAGAATGGCCTCCTTCTGTGCTGTAATGATGATATGATTCTACAAACAATGAGCCAGAGATTAGGCAGTTGAGTGTTCGAGGGTGCAATAATCAGTAATGTGAAGAACGTTCTTCCAGCAGTCAACAAAAAAGCATGTGGGATCAGAAAAGATAGGGCCATATGCATATAAGGAAGTCAATGATTGACAGCAGAGCATTGGAGAGGCCAAGGGAGTTGGCGAGGACAATGAGTTTGCATATGGGGAGGAGGCCTAACATAGAGGGAGAATCTTAGGCAGCAAATTTGGTGTTGAGCAAACTAGAAAATTTGATGTGGAGATTGGAATACTGAGGATGAGAAGCTGTTCCGTGCAGATGCTGAAGAGGAGGTATTTCAGAAAGAAATTCCGGGTCAGAATTTGGAGGTAGGGTGGTTGGTAGACAATAATGTTTCTTGAGGAGAAGGAAGAGGGTGAGATATGTAAAGAGGGGGGAAGGTGCCAGGGGAGCAGAGAGGAGGCTGTGAGTTTTTGATAAGAACTTTGTGATTTTTTTCTGGTCATGAAGACAGTTGTATATATTATTTCCTATGTTATAATATGGATGGTATCATTGACATTTAAAGCCAGATCACTTGACACATGCATACATTGAGTTCAGGGAGCAGGTTATAGGTCACTAGTATCTTACCATCACGGTTCCGTTCTGGTCATTGGCTTTCTTCCTACATTGTGGAGGAGTCCTTGGCGTCATCAATGAAGCAGTAACTTGCTTCTGATATGTTGCTTTCTATCCTCTTGGATTTCTGTCAGCACGGTTTCCTGCTCAATTCCTATTCACTTCCAATAACAACAATAACAACTTGCACTTAAATAGCCCACTAATGTAGTGAAACGTTCCAAGGTACTGCACAGGGGCATTATTTAACAACGTTGGACACTGAATCACATAAGGAGATATCAGGATGAGTGACCAAAAGCTTGGTCAAGAAGGTAGGTTTTAAGGGTCCCACTAAGTGAAGAGGTAGAGAGATGGCGAGGTTAAAGCAGGGGGTTCTAAAGCTTAGGACCTTGACATCTAAAGGCATGGTGGTCAATGGTGGAGCAATGGGAATCAGATATGTGCAAGAAGCCAGGATTAGAGAGGCAGAGATATCTTGAACTGTTGTAGGGCCGGTGGAGATTTCAGAGATAGGGAGGGGTGAGACCATGTAGAAAACAAAGATGAGTATTACAGCAAAATGTTAACTTTGGACTCCTGGACTTCAATGACCATTGCTTCCCCTGCCATGCTAGCTGCTGCCAGGTGTGTTTCTGTTTATGGCACTGACCTACTCCAGCTAAAACAGTTAAATTATGAAGACAAGTTGCATGGGGTAGGCTGGTATTTTCTTGAGAATATGACAATAAAGTTGATCTAATTGAGGTACTTAATATGATTAAAGGAATTGGCAGTGTAGATAGAGAGAAACTACTTCCCCTGGAGGGGTAAATCCAGATTAAGGGGGCCTAAACTTAAAATTAGAGTCAGACCATTTAGGGGTGATATCAGGAAAGATTGCTTCACATAAAGGGTGATGGAAGTATAGAATTCTCCCTCAGAGAGGTGTTGAGCTGGGGGGTTGGGGGATCAATTGAAAATTTCAAAACTGAGATTGATTGATTTTTGTTAAACAAGGGTATTAAAGGATAAAGAACCATGACATTAAGATGCAGGCCAGCTATGATCTATCTGAAATGTGAAATGGGCTCGAGGGGCTGACTGGCATCCTCCTGTTCCTATGCTCCTAACCCCTTTAAGAAGACTCTATACCTTGATGATGCACCAGGACTCTACTATCTTCACTTCCTGACCCTGTGTCTTCCAGTCAGGCCATCCCTCAGCTCAGATTCCTGACTCATCCCAAGATCTCACCCTTCTTCCCCATCCGCAACACTCCCTCCACTCACGACAGCAACCACCCTCCCATATGTGGCAAGGAGAGACTATGTTCAAATCAGTTAACCCCTGTGACTTCCATTAGAGTGAGCACCAAGGCAAAATAGCCCAGAACAGTCTCACGCTGTCACACTTGCAGTGTTGCGACCACATCCTTCCAAATTCCGGGACAAATTTCCATTACGTGCCCCCCTTTTTACAGGCTGGCTGATTGCACTCGACATGTGATGATATGGAATGCACTCAGTTGTGATCCAGACATGCTACAGCCAGGCTTTTAATGAACATGTCAAAATCAGGTATTGAGTTTGGATACGTTTGCTGCGGGGTTGCCAGAGGCGTTTGCTTTAATACAGTGCATAGCTGCATCTGATATCTTGGGATGCTCAGTAGCAGGGTAGTTATTTAAATGATGGCAGCCAAGAAAACTACTTGCAAACCTTCCACTTGTTAAACTTCTCACTGAATAAAGTGAGATATTTCATGTGACTCTCATGGTTAACTTTCATTCCATTATATGAAAATTTTACAATGCCACATTGGATTAATGTCCTAGAGTTGTGGGAGTTTAGAGAACAAGGGTTGTTCTGATGCAGTTGTATCTAAAGGTGATGAATTCTCATCCTCAAACATGGCTTGGCAGCAGCAATTTATTCGGTTGTGTAAACCCAATTTGTCGCAATGAGTGAGGTAAACGTTGTTAAATTTGTATCTACGTTTTCTGCAGCTGACCTTTTTACCTGTGCAGTGTAAAAATATCTCCATTTTCTATAAGTCTGAGTGACTCCGAATGGAGGTCAGCAGAATTCTTTCTAGAGCAACAACTTTACAGAAATTTCTAACATATTGAAACACTCCAAGGCACTTCACAGCAACAGTATGAGACAAAATTAGACACAACTTCACATAACATGATACAAGGACAGTTGGCCAAAGGTTTAATCAAAGAGATAGGTTTAAGGACCATCTTAAAGGAGGGGAGAGAAGCGGAGAGGTTTAAAGAGGAACTTCCAGAGATTGGAGATCAGGCAGCTGAAGGCACGGACACCAATGGTGGAACAATTACAATTGGGAGAGACAAGAGGGCACTGATCTATCAGCTAGAGACTAGAGGCTTTACCTGGTTTGCTTTATCATCCAGGTACTATATAGTATATGGGTGGTGGGGTGAAGTGGATGGTCCAGCTGGGAGGGAGCAGAAGAGAGGCAATGAGTCTGAATGGGAGGGAGCGGGGGAGAGGCAGTGAGTCTGGCTGGGAGAGAGTGAGTGAGAGGCAGTGGATCGGGCTGGGAGGGAGTGGAGGAGAAGCAGTAAGTCTGAATGGGAGTGAGCGGGGGAGAGGCAGTGAGTCTGGCTGGGAGAGAGTGAGTGAGAGGCAGTGAGACTGTCTGGGAGGGAGCGGGTGAGAGGCAGTGAGACTGTCTGGGAGAGAGTGAGTGAGAGGCAGTGAGTCTGTCTGGGAGGGAGTGGGGGAGAGGCAGTGAGTCTGGCTGGGAGAGAGTGAGTGAGAGGCAGTGAGTCTGTCTGGGAGGGAGTGGGGGAGAGGCAGTGAGTCTGGCTGGGAGAGAGTGAGTGAGAGGCAGTGGATCGGGCTGGGAGGGAGTGGAGGAGAAGCAGTAAGTCTGAATGGGAGTGAGCGGGGGAGAGGCAGTGAGTCTGGCTGGGAGAGAGTGAGTGAGAGGCAGTGAGACTGTCTGGGAGGGAGCGGGGGAGAGGCAGTGAGACTGTCTGGGAGAGAGTGAGTGAGAGGCAGTGAGTCTGTCTGGGAGGGAGTGGGGGAGAGGCAGTGAGTCTGGCTGGGAGAGAGTGAGTGAGAGGCAGTGAGTCTGTCTGGGAGGGAGTGGGGGAGAGGCAGTGAGTCTGGCTGGGAGAGAGTGAGTGAGAGGCAGTGAGACTGTCTGGGAGGGAGCAGGGGAGAGAGAGTGAGTCTGGCTGGGAGGGAGCGGGGGAGAGGCAGTGAGTCTGTCTGGGAGGGAGCGGGGGAGAGGCAGTGAGTCCGTCTGGGAGGGAGCGGGGGAGAGGCAGTGAGTCTGGCTGGGAGAGAGTGAGTGAGAGGCAGTGGATCGGGCTGGGAGGGAGCGGGGGAGAGGCAGTGAGTCTGTCTGGGAGAGTGTGGGGGAGAGGCAGTGATTCTGTTTGGGAGAGTGTGGGGGAGAGGCAGTGAGTCTGTCTGGGAGAGTGTGGGGGAGAGGCAGTGAGTCTGTCTGGGAGTGAGCGGGGGAGAGGCAGTGAGTCTAGCTGGGAGGGAGCGGGGGAGACGCAGTGAGTCTGGCTGGGAGGGAGCGAAGGAGGGGCAGTGAGTCTGGCTGAGAGGGAGCGGGGGAGAGGCAGTGAGTCTGTCTGGGAGGGAGTGTGGGAGACGCAGTGAGTCTGGCTGGGAGGGAGCGGGGGAGAGGCAGTGAGTCTGGCTGGGAGGGAGCGGGGGAGAGGCAGTGAGACTGTCTGGGAGAGTGTGGGGGAGAGGCAGTGAGACTGTCTGGGAGAGTCTGGGGGAGAGGCAGTGAGACTGTCTGGGAGGGAGCGGGGGAGAGGCAGTGAGTCTGTCTGGGAGAGAGTGGGGTAGAGGCAGTGAGTCTGTCTGGGAGAGAGCGGGGGAGAGGCAGTGAGTCTGGCTGGGAGGGAGCGGGGGAGAGGCAGTGAGTCTGTCTGGGAGAGTATGGGGGAGAGGCAGTGAGACTGTCTGGGAGGGAGCGGGGGAGAGGCAGTGAGTCTGTCTGGGAGGGAGCGGGGGAGAGGCAGTGAGTCTGTCTGGGAGAGAGTGGGGTAGAGGCAGTGAGTCTGTCTGGGAGAGTGTGGGGGAGAGGCAGTGAGTCTGTCTGGGAGGGAGTGGGGTAGAGGCAGTGAGTCTGTTTGGGAGAGTGTGGGGGAGAGGCAGTGAGTCTGTCTGGGAGGGAGTGGGGTAGAGGCAGTGAGTCTGTCTGGGAGAGTGTGGGGTAGAGGCAGTGAGTCTGTCTGGGAGGGAGCGGGGGAGAGGCAGTGAGTCTGTCTAGGAGGGAGCGGGGTAGAGGCAGTGAGTCTGTCTGGGAGTGAGCGGGGGAGAGGCAGTGAGTCTGTCTGGGAGGGAGCGGGGGAAAGGCAGTGATTCTGTCTGGGAGGGAGCGGGGGAGAGGCAGTGAGTCTGGCTGGGAGGGAGCAGGGGAGAGGCAGTGAGTCTGTCTGGGAGGGAGCAGGGGAGAGGCAGTGAGTCTGTCTGGGAGGGAGCAGGGGAGAGGCAGTGAGTCTGTCTGGGAGAGTGTGGGGGAGAGGCAGTGAGTCTGTCTGGGAGAGTGTGGGGGAGAGGCAGTGAGTCTGTCTGGGAGGGAGCGGGGGAGAGGCAGTGAGTCTGTCTGGGAGGGAGCGGGGAGGAGGCAGTGAGTCTGTCTGGGAGAGAGTGGGGTAGAGGCAGTGAGTCTGTCTGGGAGAGTGTGGGGGAGAGGCAGTGAGTCTGTCTGGGAGGGAGCGGGGGAGAGGCAGTGAGTCTGTCTGGGAGGGAGCGGGGGAGAGGCAGTGAGTCTGTCTGGGAGAGTGTGGGGGAGAGGCAGTGAGTCTGTCTGGGAGGGAGCAGGGGAGAGGCAGTGATTCTGTCTGGGAGGGAGTGGGGTAGAGGCAGTGAGTCTGTCTGGGAGGGAGCGGGGTAGAGGCAGTGAGTCTGTCTGGGAGAGTGTGGGGGAGAGGCAGTGAGTCTGTCTGGGAGGGAGCGGGGGAGAGGCAGTGAGTCTGTCTGGGAGAGTGTGGGGGAGAGGCAGTGAGTCTGTCTGGGAGTGAGTGGGGGAGAGGCAGTGAGTCTGTCTGGGAGTGAGTGGGGGAGAGGCAGTGAGTCTGTCTGGGAGTGAGCGGGGGAGAGGCAGTGAGTCTGTCTGGGAGGGAGCGGGGGAGAGGCAGTGAGTCTGTCTGGGAGAGAGTGGGGGAGAGGCAGTGAGTCTGGCTGGGAGGGAGTGGGGTAGAGGCAGTGAGTCTGTCTGGGAGAGTGTGGGGGAGAGGCAGTGAGTCTGTCTGGGAGGGAGCAGGGGAGAGGCAGTGAGTCTGTCTGGGAGTGTGTGGGGTAGAGGCAGTGAGTCTGTCTGGGAGAGTGTGGGGGAGAGGCAGTGAGTCTGTCTGGGAGGGAGCAGGGGAGAGGCAGTGAGTCTGTCTGGGAGAGTGTGCGGGAGAGGCAGTGAGTCTGTCTGGGAGTGAGCGGGGGTGAGGTGGTGAGACTGACTGGGAGGGAGCGAAGGAGGGGCAGTGAGTCTGGCTGAGAGGGAGTGTGGGAGACGCAGTGAGTCTGGCTGGCAGGGAGCGGGGGAGAGGTGGTGAGACTGACTGGGAGGGAGCGAAGGAGGGGCAGTGAGTCTGGCTGAGAGGGAGTGTGGGAGACGCAGTGAGTCTGGCTGGCAGGGAGCGGGGGAGAGGTGGTGAGTCTGTCTGGGAGGGAGTGGGGGAGAGGCAGTGAGTCTGTCTGGGAGGGAGCGGGGAGGAGGCAGTGAGTCTGTCTGGGAGGGAGCGGGGGAGAGGCAGTGAGTCTGTCTGGGAGAGTGTGGGGGAGACGCAGTGAGTCTGTCTGGGAGGGAGCGGGGAGGAGGCAGTGAGTCTGTCTGGGAGGGAGCGGGGGAGAGGCAGTGAGTCTGGCTGAGAGGGAGCGCGGGAGAGGCAGTGAGTCTGTCTGGGAGGGAGCGGGGGAGAGGCAGTGAGTCTGTCTGGGAGGGAGCGGGGGAGAGGCAGTGAGTCTGTCTGGGAGAGTGTGGGGGAGAGGCAGTGAGTCTGTCTGGGAGGGAGCGGGGGAGAGGCAGTGAGTCTGTCTGGGAGGGAGCGGGGAGGAGGCAGTGAGTCTGTCTGGGAGGGAGCGGGGGAGAGGCAGTGAGTCTGTCTGGGAGAGTGTGGGGGAGAGGCAGTGAGTCTGTCTGGGAGAGTGTGGGGGAGAGGCAGTGAGTCTGTCTGGGAGGGAGCGGGGGAGAGGCAGTGAGTCTGTCTGGGAGAGTGTGGGGGAGAGGCAGTGAGTCTGGCTGAGAGGGAGCGGGGAAGAGGCAGTGAGTCTGGCTGAGAGAGAGCGAGGTAGAGGCAGTGAGTCTGGCTGGGAGGGAGCGAAGGAGGGGCAGTGAGTCTGGCTGGGAGGGAGTGTGGGAGACGCAGTGAGTCTGGTTGGCAGGGAGCGGGGGAGAGGTAGTGAGACTGACTGGGAGGGAGCGAAGGAGGGGCAGTGAGTCTGTCTGGGAGAGTGTGGGGGAGAGGCAGTGAGTCTGTCTGGGAGAGTGTGGGGGAGAGGCAGTGAGTCTGTCTGGGAGTGAGCGGGGTAGAGGCAGTGAGTCTGTCTGGGAGGGAGCGGGGGAGAGGCAGTGATTCTGGCTGGGAGGGAGCGGGGGAGAGGCAGTGATTCTGGCTGGGAGAGTGTGGGGGAGAGGCAGTGTGTCTGTCTGGGAGGGTGTGGGGTAGAGGCAGTGAGTCTGGCTGGGAGAGTGTGGGGGAGAGGCAGTGATTCTGTCTGGGAGGGAGCAGGGGACAGGCAGTGAGTCTGTCTGGGAGGGTGTGGGGTAGAGGCAGTGAGTCTGGCTGGGAGAGTGTGGGGGAGAGGCAGTGAGTCTGTCTGGGAGAGTGTGGGGGAGAGGCAGTGAGTCTGTCTGGGAGTGAGTGGGGGAGAGGCAGTGAGTCTGTCTGGGAGTGAGCGGGGGAGAGGCAGTGAGTCTGTCTGGGAGTGAGCGGGGGAGAGGCAGTGAGTCTGTCTGGGAGGGAGCGGGGGAGAGGCAGTGAGTCTGTCTGGGAGGGAGCGGGGGAGAGGCAGTGAGTCTGTCTGGGAGAGTGTGGGGGAGAGGCAGTGAGTCTGTCTGGGAGGGAGCGGGGGAGAGGCAGTGAGTCTGTCTGGGAGGGAGCGGGGGAGAGGCAGTGAGTCTGTCTGGGAGAGTGTGGGGGAGAGGCAGTGAGTCTGTCTGGGAGAGTGTGGGGGAGAGGCAGTGAGTCTGTCTGGGAGTGAGTGGGGGAGGAGGCAGTGAGTCTAGCTGGGAGTGAGTGGGGTAGAGGCAGTGAGTCTGTCTGGGAGGGAGCGGGGGAGAGGCAGTGAGTCTGTCTGGGAGGGAGCGGGGGAGAGGCAGTGAGTCTGTCTGGGAGGGAGCGGGGGAGAGGCAGTGATTCTGGCTGGGAGTGAGTGGGGGAGACGCAGTGAGTCTGGCTGGGAGGGAGCGAAGGAGGGGCAGTGAGTCTGGCTGAGAGGGAGTGTGGGAGACGCAGTGAGTCTGTCTGGGAGGGAGCAGGGGAGAGGCAGTGAGACTGCCTGGGAGGGAGCGGGGGAGAGGCAGTGAGTCTGTCTGGGAGGGAGCGGGGGAGAGGCAGTGATTCTGTCTGGGAGAGAGCGGGGGAGAGGCAGTGAGTCTGGCTGGGAGGGAGCGGGGGAGAGGCAGTGAGTCTGTCTGGGAGGGAGCGGGGGAGAGGCAGTGAGTCTGTCTGGGAGGGAGCGGGGGAGAGGCAGTGAGTCTGTCTGGGAGTGAGCGGGGGAGAGGCAGTGATTCTGTCTGGGAGGGAGTGGGGTAGAGGCAGTGATTCTGTCTGGGAGGGAGCAGGGGAGAGGCAGTGAGTCTGTCTGGGAGGGAGCGGGGTAGAGGCAGTGAGTCTGTCTGGGAGGGAGCAGGGGAGAGGCAGTGAGTCTGGCTGGGAGAGTGTGGGGGAGAGGCAGTGAGTCTGTCTGGGAGGGAGCGGGGGTGAGGCAGTGAGTCTGTCTGGGAGAGTGTGGGGGAGAGGCAGTGAGTCTGTCTGGGAGAGTGTGGGGGAGAGGCAGTGAGTCTGTCTGGGAGGGAGCGGGGAGGAGGCAGTGAGTCTGTCTGGGAGGGAGCGGGGGAGAGGCAGTGAGTCTGTCTGGGAGGGAGCGGGGGAGAGGCAGTGAGTCTGTCTGGGAGATTGTGGGGGAGAGGCAGTGAGTCTGTCTGGGAGTGAGTGGGGGAGAGGCAGTGAGTCTGTCTGGGAGTGAGCGGGGGAGAGGCAGTGAGTCTGTCTGGGAGGGAGCGGGGGAGAGGCAGTGAGTCTGTCTGGGAGAGAGTGGGGGAGAGGCAGTGAGTCTGGCTGGGAGGGAGTGGGGTAGAGGCAGTGAGTCTGTCTGGGAGAGTGTGGGGGAGAGGCAGTGAGTCTGTGTGGGAGGGAGCGGGGGAGAGGCAGTGAGTCTGTCTGGGAGAGTGTGGTGGAGAGGCAGTGAGTCTGTCTGGGAGAGTGTGGGGGAGAGGCAGTGAGTCTGGCTGGGAGGGAGTGGGGTAGAGGCAGTGAGTCTGTCTGGGAGAGTGTGGGGGAGAGGCAGTGAGTCTGTCTGGGAGTGAGCGGGGGAGAGGCAGTGAGTCTGGCTGGGAGAGAGCGGGGAGGAGGCAGTGAGTCTGGCTGGGAGGGAGCGGGGTAGAGGCAGTGAGTCTGTCTGGGAGGGAGCGGGGGAGAGGCAGTGATTCTGTTTGGGAGAGTGTGGGGGAGAGGCAGTGAGTCTGTCTGGGAGGGAGCAGGGGAGAGGCAGTGAGTCTGTCTGGGAGGGAGCAGGGGAGAGGCAGTGAGTCTGTCTGGGAGTGAGCGGGGTAGAGGCAGTGAGTCTGTCTGGGAGGGAGCGGGGGAGAGGCAGTGATTCTGGCTGGGAGGGAGCGGGGGAGAGGCAGTGATTCTGTTTGGGAGAGTGTGGGGGAGAGGCAGTGAGTCTGTCTGGGAGTGAGCGGGGTAGAGGCAGTGAGTCTGTCTGGGAGGGAGCGGGGGAGAGGCAGTGAGTCTGTCTGGGAGTGAGCGGGGTAGAGGCAGTGAGTCTGTCTGGGAGGGAGCGGGGGAGAGGCAGTGAGTCTGGTTGGGAGGGAGTGGGGGAGAGGCAGTGAGTCTGTCTGGGAGAGTGTGCGGGAGAGGCAGTGAGTCTGTCTGGGAGGGAGCGGGGGAGAGGCAGTGAGTCTGTCTGGGAGAGTGTGCGGGAGAGGCAGTGAGTCTGTCTGGGAGGGAGTGGGGGAGAGGCAGTGAGTCTGTCTGGGAGAGTGTGCGGGAGAGGCAGTGAGTCTGTCTGGGAGGGAGCGGGGGAGAGGTGGTGAGACTGACTGGGAGGGAGCGAAGGAGGGGCAGTGAGTCTGGCTGAGAGGGAGTGTGGGAGACGCAGTGAGTCTGGCTGGCAGGGAGCGGGGGAGAGTTGGTGAGTCTGTCTGGGAGGGAGTGGGGGAGAGGCAGTGAGTCTGTCTGGGAGGGAGCGGGGAGGAGGCAGTGAGTCTGTCTGGGAGGGAGCGGGGGAGAGGCAGTGAGTCTGTCTGGGAGGGAGCGGGGGAGAGGCAGTGAGTCTGTCTGGGAGAGTGTGGGGGAGACGCAGTGAGTCTGTCTGGGAGGGAGCGGGGAGGAGGCAGTGAGTCTGGCTGAGAGGGAGCGCGGGAGAGGCAGTGAGTCTGTCTGGGAGGGAGCGGGGGAGAGGCAGTGAGTCTGTCTGGGAGGGAGCGGGGAGGAGGCAGTGAGTCTGTCTGGGAGGGAGCGGGGGAGAGGCAGTGAGTCTGTCTGGGAGGGAGCGGGGTAGAGGCAGTGAGTCTGTCTGGGAGGGAGCAGGGGAGAGGCAGTGAGTCTGGCTGGGAGGGAGTGTGGGAGACGCAGTGATTCTGTCTGGGAGAGTGTGGGGGAGAGGCAGTGAGTCTGTCTGGGAGGGAGCGGGGTAGAGGCAGTGAGTCTGTCTGGGAGGGAGCGGGGGAGAGGCAGTGATTCTGGCTGGGAGGGAGCGGGGGAGAGGCAGTGAGTCTGTCTGGGAGGGAGCGGGGGAGAGGCAGTGAGTCTGTCTGGGAGGGTGTGGGGTAGAGGCAGTGAGTCTGGCTGGGAGAGTGTGGGGGAGAGGCAGTGATTCTGTCTGGGAGGGAGCAGGGGAGAGGCAGTGAGTCTGTCTGGGAGGGTGTGGGGTAGAGGCAGTGAGTCTGTCTGGGAGAGTGTGGGGGAGAGGCAGTGAGTCTGTCTGGGAGGGAGCAGGGGAGAGGCAGTGAGTCTGTCTGGGAGAGTGTGGGGGAGAGGCAGTGAGTCTGTCTGGGAGTGAGTGGGGGAGAGGCAGTGAGTCTGTCTGGGAGTGAGCGGGGGAGAGGCAGTGAGTCTGTCTGGGAGTGAGCGGGGGAGAGGCAGTGAGTCTGTCTGGGAGGGAGCGGGGGAGAGGCAGTGAGTCTGTCTGGGAGGGAGCGGGGTAGAGGCAGTGAGTCTGTCTGGGAGAGTGTGGGGGAGAGGCAGTGAGTCTGTCTGGGAGTGAGTGGGGGAGGAGGCAGTGAGTCTGTCTGGGAGAGTGTGGGGGAGAGGCAGTGAGTCTGTCTGGGAGAGTGTGGGGGAGAGGCAGTGAGTCTGTCTGGGAGTGAGTGGGGGAGAGGCAGTGAGTCTGTCTGGGAGTGAGTGGGGTAGAGGCAGTGAGTCTGTCTGGGAGGGAGCGGGGGAGAGGCAGTGAGTCTGTCTGGGAGGGTGTGGGGTAGAGGCAGTGAGTCTGTCTGGGAGGGAGCGGGGGAGAGGCAGTGATTTTGTCTGGGAGGGAGCAGGGGGAGAGGCAGTGAGTCTGTCTGGGAGGGAGCGGGGGAGAGGCAGTGAGTCTGTCTGGGAGGGAGCGGGGGAGAGGCAGTGATTCTGGCTGGGAGGGAGCGGGGGAGAGGCAGTGAGTCTGTCTGGGAGAGTGTGGGGTAGAGGCAGTGAGTCTGTCTGGGAGGGAGTGGGGTAGAGGCAGTGAGTCTAGCTGGGAGTGAGTGGGGGAGGAGGCAGTGAGTCTGTCTGGGAGGGAGCGGGGGAGAGGCAGTGAGTCTGTCTGGGAGGGAGCGGGGGAGAGGCAGTGAGTCTGTCTGGGAGGGAGCGGGGGAAAGGCAGTGAGTCTGGCTGCGAGGGAGCAGGGGAGAGGCAGTGATTCTGGCTGGGAGGGAGCAGGGGAGAGGCAGTGAGTCTGTCTGGGAGGGAGCGGGGGAGAGGCAGTGAGTCTGTCTGGGAGGGAGCGGGGGAGAGGCAGTGAGTCTGGCTGCGAGGGAGCAGGGGAGAGGCAGTGATTCTGGCTGGGAGTGAGTGGGGTAGAGGCAGTGAGTCTGGTTGGGAGGGAGCGGGGGAGAGGCAGTGAGTCTGGCTGGCAGGGAGCGGGGGAGAGGTGGTGAGACTGACTGGGAGGGAGCGAAGGAGGGGCAGTGAGTCTGGCTGAGAGGGAGTGTGGGAGACGCAGTGAGTCTGGCTGGCAGGGAGCGGGGGAGAGGTGGTGAGACTGACTGGGATGGAGCGAAGGAGGGGCAGTGAGTCTGGCTCAGAGGGAGTGTGGGAGACGCAGTGAGTCTGGCTGGCAGGGAGCGGGGGAGAGGTGGTGAGACTGACTGGGAGGGAGCGAAGGAGGGGCAGTGAGTCTGTCTGGGAGGGAGTGTGGGAGACGCAGTGAGTCTGGTTGGCAGGGAGCGGGGGAGAGGTGGTGAGACTGACTGGGAGGGAGCGAAGGAGGGGCAGTGAGTCTGGCTGAGAGGGAGTGTGGGAGACGCAGTGAGTCTGGCTGGCAGGGAGCGGGGGAGAGGTGGTGAGACTGACTGGGAGGGAGCGAAGGAGGGGCAGTGAGTCTGGCTGAGAGGGAGTGTGGGAGACGCAGTGAGTCTGGCTGGCAGGGAGCGGGGGAGAGGTGGTGAGACTGACTGGGAGGGAGCGGGGGAGAGGCAGTGAATCTGGCTGGGAGACTGCATTGGGGAGACAGTATTGGTGAGGCACTGAACAAAAACAGAATTACCTGGAAAATCTCAGCAGGTCTGGCAGCATCGACGGAGAAGAAAAGAGTTGACGTTTCGAGTCCTCGTGACCCTTCGACAGAACTTGAGTGAGTCCAAGAAAGAGGTGAGATATAAGCTGGTTTAAGGTGTGTGGTGGGTGTGGGGGTGGGGGTAGAGAGAGAGAGATAGAGGGAGAAGTGGAGGGGGGTGGTGTGTTTGTAGGGACAAACAAGCAGTGATAGAAGCAGATCATCAAAAGATGTCACAGACAACAGAACGAAAGAACACATAGCTGTTAAAAGTTGGTGATATTATCTAAACAAATGTGCTAATTAAGAATGGATGGTAGGGCACTCAAGGTATAGCTCTAGTTGGGGGGGAGCATAAAAGATTTAAAAATATTTAAAAATAATGGAAATAGGTGGGAAAAGAAAAATCTATATATTTTATTGGAAAAAAACAAAAGGATGGGAGAAACAGAAAGGGGGTGGGGATGGAGGAGGGAGTTCAAGACCTAAAGTTGTTGAATTCAATATTCAGTCCGGAAGGCTGTAAAGTGCCTAGTCGGAAGATGAGGTGCTGTTCCTCCAGTTTGCGTTGGGCTTCACTGGAACAATGCAGCAAGCCAAGGACAGACATGTGGGCAAGAGAGCAGGGTGGAGTGTTAAAATGGCAAGCGACAGGGAGGTTTGGGTCATTCTTGCGGACAGACCGCAGGTGTTCTGCAAAGCGGTCGCCCAGTTTACGTTTGGTCTCTCCAATATAGAGGAGACCACATTGGGAGCAACGAATGCAGTAGACTAAGTTGGGGGAAATGCAAGTGAAATGCTGCTTCACTTGAAAGGAGTGTTTGGGCCCTTGGACGGTGAGGAGAGAGGAAGTGAAGGGGCAGGTGTTGCATCTTTTGCGTGGACATGGGGTGGTGCCATAGGAGGGGGTTGAGGAGTAGGGGGTGATGGAGGAGTGGACCAGGGTGTCCCGGAGGGAACGATCCCTACGGAACGCCGACAGGGGGGGTGAAGGGAAGATGTGTTTGGTGGTGACATCATGCTGGAGTTGGCGGAAATGGCGGAGGATGATCCTTTGAATGCGGAGGCTGGTGGGGTGATAAGTGAGGACAAGGGGGACCCTATCATGTTTCTGGGAGGGAGGAGAAGGCGTGAGGGCGGATGCGCGGGAGATGGGCCGGACACGGTTGAGGGCCCTGTCAACGACTGTGGGTGGAAAACCTCAGTTAAGGAAGAAGGAGGACATGTCAGAGGAACGGTTTTTGAAGGTAGCATCATCAGGACAGATGCGATGGAGGCAAAGGAACTAAGAGAAAGGGATGGAGTCCTTACAGGAAGTGGGGTGTGAGGAGCTGTAGTCGAGGTAGCTGTGGGAGTTGGTAGGCTTGTAATGAATATTAGTGGACAGTCTATCACCAGAGATTGAGACAGAGAGGTCAAGGAAGGGAAGGGAAGTGTCAGAGATGGACCACGTGAAAATGATGGAGGGGTGGAGATTGGAAGCAAAATTAATACATTTTTCCAAGTCCCGATGAGAGCATGAAGCAGCACCAAAGTAATCATCGATGTACCAGAGAAAGAGTTGTGGAAGGGGGCCTGAGTAGGACTGGAACAAGGAATGTTCCACGTACCCCATAAAGAGACAGGCATAGCTGGGGCCCATGCGGGTACCCATAGCCACCTTTTATTTGGAGGAAGTGAGAGGAGTTGAAGGAGAAATTGTTCAGCGTGAGAACAAGTTCAGCCAGACGGAGGAGAGTAGTGGTGGATGGGGATGGTTCGGGCCTCTGTTCGAGGAAGAAGCTAAGTGCCCTCAGACCATCCTGGTGGGGGATGGAGGTGTAGAGGGATTGGACATCCATGGTGAAGAGGAAGCGGTTGGGGCCAGGGAACTGGAAATTTATGATGTGACGTAAGGTGTCCGAGGAATCACGGATGTAGGTGGGAAGGGACGCAGTGAGTCTGTCTGGGAGTGAGTGGGGGGAGAGGCAGTGAGTCTGTCTGGGAGTGAGTGGGGGGAGAGGCAGTGAGTCTGGCTGGGAGGGAGCGAGTGAGAAGCAGTGATTCTGGCTGGGAGAGAGTGAGAGGCAATAAGTCTGGCTGGGAGGGAGCAGGGGAGAGAGAGTGAGTCTGTCTGGGAGTGAGTGGGGGAGAGGCAGTGAGTCTGTCTGGGAGGGAGTGGGGTAGAGACAGTGAGTCTGTCTGGGAGGGAGTGGGGTAGAGACAGTGAGTCTGTCTGGGAGGGAGCGGGGGAGAGGCAGTGAGTCTGTCTGGGAGGGAGCGGGGAGGAGGCAGTGAGTCTGTCTGGGAGGGAGCGGGGGAGAGGCAGTGAGTCTGTCTGGGAGAGTGTGGGGGAGAGGCAGTGAGTCTGTCTGGGAGGGAGCGGGGTAGAGGCAGTGATTCTGTCTGGGAGAGTGTGGGGGAGAGGCAGTGAGTCTGTCTGGGAGAGTGTGGGGGAGAGGCAGTGAGTCTGTCTGGGAGTGAGTGGGGTAGAGGCAGTGAGTCTGTCTGGGAGTGAGCGGGGGAGAGGCAGTGATTCTGTCTGGGAGTGAGCGGGGGAGAGGCAGTGATTCTGTCTGGGAGTGAGCGGGGGAGAGGCAGTGATTCTGTCTGGGAGTGAGCGGGGGAGAGGCAGTGATTCTGGCTGGGAGAGAGTGGGGTAGAGGCAGTGAGTCTGTCTGGGAGGGAGCGGGGAGGAGGCAGTGAGTCTGTCTGGGAGGGAGCGGGGGAGAGGCAGTGATTCTGTTTGGAAGAGTGTTGGGGAGAGGCAGTGAGTCTGTCTGGGAGGGAGCGGGGGAGAGGCAGTGATTCTGTCTGGGAGGGAGCGGGGAGGAGGCAGTGAGTCTGTCTGGGAGGGAGCAGGGGAGAGGCAGTGAGTCTGTCTGGGAGGGAGCGGGGAGGAGGCAGTGAGTCTGTCTGGGAGGGAGCGGGGGAGAGGCAGTGAGTCTGTCTGGGAGTGAGCGGGGGAGAGGCAGTGAGTCTGGCTGGGAGGGAGCGGGGGAGAGGCAGTGAGTCTGTCTGGGAGGGAGCGGGGAGGAGGCAGTGAGTCTGTCTGGGAGAGAGCGGGGGAGAGGCAGTGAGTCTGTCTGGGAGGGAGCGGGGAGGAGGCAGTGAGTCTGGCTGGGAGGGAGCGGGGGAGAGGCAGTGAGTCTGTCTGGGAGAGTGCGGGGTAGAGGCAGTGAGTCTGTCTGGGAGGGAGCGGGGGAGAGGCAGTGAGTCTGTCTGGGAGTGAGCGGGGGAGAGGCAGTGAGTCTGTCTGGGAGGGAGCGGGGGAGAGGCAGTGAGTCTGTCTGGGAGAGTGTGGGGGAGAGGCAGTGAGTCTGTCTGGGAGGGAGCGGGGGAGAGGCAGTGAGTCTGTCTGGGAGGGAGCGGGGGAGAGGCAGTGAGTCTGTCTGGGAGGGAGCGGGGAGGAGGCAGTGAGTCTGTCTGGGAGAGTGTGGGGGAGAGGCAGTGAGTCTGTCTGGGAGGGAGCGGGGAGGAGGCAGTGAGTCTGTCTGGGAGAGTGTGGGGGAGAGGCAGTGAGTCTGTCTGGGAGTGAGTGGGGTAGAGGCAGTGAGTCTGTCTGGGAGTGAGCGGGGGAGAGGCAGTGAGTCTGGCTGGGAGGGAGCGGGGAGGAGGCAGTGATTCTGTCTGGGAGGGAGCGGGGGAGCGGCAGTGAGTCTGTCTGGGAGGGAGCAGGGGAGCGGCAGTGAGTCTGTCTGGGAGAGTGTGGGGGAGAGGCAGTGAGTCTGTCTGGGAGGGAGCGGGGGAGCGGCAGTGAGTCTGTCTGGGAGGGTGTGGGGTAGAGGCAGTGAGTCTGTCTGGGAGAGTGTGGGGGAGGGGCAGTGAGTCTGTCTGGGAGTGAGCGGGGGAGAGGCAGTGAGTCTGTCTGGGAGGGTGTGGGGGAGAGGCAGTGAGTCTGTTTGGGAGAGTGTGGGGGAGAGGCAGTGAGTCTGTCTGGGAGTGAGCGGGGTAGAGGCAGTGAGTCTGTCTGGGAGTGAGCAGGATAGAGGCAGTGATTCTGTCTGGGAGGGAGCGGGGGAGAGGCAGTGAGTCTGTCTGGGAGGGAGCGGGGGAGAGGCAGTGATTCTGTCTGGGAGAGTGTGGGGGAGAGGCAGTGAGACTGTCTGGGAGGGAGCGGGGGAGAGGCAGTGAGTCTGTCTGGGAGAGTGTGGGGGAGAGGCAGTGAGTCTGTCTGGGAGGGAGCGGGGGAGAGGCAGTGAGTCTGTCTGGGAGGGAGCGGGGGAGAGGCAGTGAGTCTGTCTGGGAGGGAGCGGGGGTGAGGCAGTGAGTCTGTCTGGGAGGGAGCTGGGAGGAGGCAGTGAGTCTGTCTGGGAGGGAGCGGGGGAGAGGCAGTGAGTCTGTCTGGGAGTGAGCGGGGGAGAGGCAGTGATTCTGTCTGGGAGGGAGCGGGGGAGAGGCAGTGAGTCTGTCTGGGAGGGAGCAGGGGAGGGGCAGTGAGTCTGTCTGGGAGGGAGCAGGGGAGAGGCAGTGAGTCTGTCTGGGAGGGAGCAGGGGAGAGGCAGTGAGTCTGTCTGGGAGGGAGCGGGGGAGAGGCAGTGAGTCTGTCTGGGAGGGAGCAGGGGAGAGGCAGTGAGTCTGTATGGGAGGGAGCAGGGGAGAGGCAGTGAGTCTGTCTGGGAGGGAGCAGGGGAGAGGCAGTGAGTCTGTCTGGGAGGGAGCGGGGGAGAGGCAGTGAGTCTGTCTGGGAGTGAGCGGGGGAGAGGCAGTGAGTCTGTCTGGGAGGGAGCGGGGGAGAGGCAGTAAGTCTGTCTGGGAGAGTGTGGGGGAGAGGCAGTGAGTCTGTCTGGGAGTGAGTGGGGTAGAGGCAGTGAGTCTGTCTGGGAGTGAGCGGGGGAGAGGCAGTGAGTCTGGCTGGGAGGGAGCGGGGGAAAGGCAGTGATTCTGTTTGGGAGAGTGTGGGGGAGAGGCAGTGATTCTGTCTGGGAGGGAGCGGGGGAGAGGCAGTGAGTCTGTCTGGGAGGGAGCAGGGGAGAGGCAGTGAGTCTGTCTGGGAGGGAGCGGGGGAGAGGCAGTGAGTCTGTCTGGGAGTGAGCGGGGGAGAGGCAGTGAGTCTGTCTGGGAGGGAGCGGGGGAGAGGCAGTAAGTCTGTCTGGGAGAGTGTGGGGGAGAGGCAGTGAGTCTGTCTGGGAGTGAGTGGGGTAGAGGCAGTGAGTCTGTCTGGGAGTGAGTGGGGTAGAGGCAGTGAGTCTGTCTGGGAGTGAGTGGGGTAGAGGCAGTGAGTCTGTCTGGGAGTGAGCGGGGGAGAGGCAGTGAGTCTGTCTGGGAGTGTGTGGGGGAGAGGCAGTGAGTCTGTCTGGGAGGGAGCGGGGGAGAGGCAGTGAGTCTGTCTGGGAGTGAGCGGGGGAGAGGCAGTGATTCTGTCTGGGAGAGTGTGGGGGAGAGGCAGTGAGTCTGTGTGGGAGGGAGCGGGGGAGAGGCAGTGAGTCTGTCTGGGAGAGAGTGGGGTAGAGGCAGTGAGTCTGTCTGGGAGAGAGTGGGGAGGAGGCAGTAAGTCTGTCTGGGAGGGAGCGGGGGAGAGGCAGTGATTCTGTTTGGGAGAGTGTGGGGGAGAGGCAGTGAGTCTGTCTGGGAGGGAGCTGGGTAGAGGCAGTGATTCTGTCTGGGAGAGTGTGGGGGAGAGGCAGTGAGTCTGTCTGGGAGGGAGCGGAAGAGAGGCAGTGATTCTGTCTGGGAGGGAGCGGGGGAGAGGCAGTGAGTCTGTCTGGGAGGGAGCGGGGGAGAGGCAGTGAGTCTGTCTGGGAGGGAGCGGGGGAGAGGCAGTGAGTCTGTCTGGGAGTGAGTGGGGTAGAGGCAGTGAGTCTGTCTGGGAGGGAGCGGGGGAGAGGCAGTGAGTCTGTCTGGGAGTGAGTGGGGTAGAGGCAGTGAGTCTGTCTGGGAGGGAGCGGGGGAGAGGCAGTGAGTCTGTCTGGGAGTGAGTGGGGGAGAGGCAGTGAGTCTGTCTGGGAGGGAGCGGGGGAGAGGCAGTGAGTCTGTCTGGGAGGGAGCGGGGGAGAGGCAGTGAGTCTGTCTGGGAGGGAGCGGGGGAGAGGCAGTGAGTCTGTCTGGGAGAGTGTGGGGGAGAGGCAGTGATTCTGTCTGGGAGGGAGCAGGGGAGAGGCAGTGAGTCTGTCTGGGAGGGAGCGGGGTAGAGGCAGTGATTCTGTCTGGGAGAGTGTGGGGGAGAGGCAGTGATTCTGTCTGGGAGAGTGTGGGGGAGAGGCAGTGATTCTGTCTGGGAGGGAGCAGGGGAGAGGCAGTGATTCTGTTTGGGAGAGTGTGGGGTAGAGGCAGTGAGTCTGTCTGGGAGGGAGCGGAGGAGAGGCAGTGAGTCTGTCTGGGAGGGAGCGGGGGAGAGGCAGTGAGTCTGTCTGGGAGAGTGTGGGGGAGAGGCAGTGAGTCTGTCTGGGAGAGTGTGGGGGAGAGGCAGTGATTCTGTCTGGGAGGGAGCGGGGGAGAGGCAGTGAGTCTGTCTGGGAGGGAGCGGGGGAGAGGCAGTGAGTCTGTCTGGGAGGGAGCGGGGGAGAGGCAGTGAGTCTGTCTGGGAGAGTGTGGGGGAGAGGCAGTGAGTGTGTTTGGGAGAGTGTGGGGGAGAGGCAGTGAGTCTGTCTGGGAGGGAGCAGGGGAGAGGCAGTGAGTCTGTCTGGGAGGGAGCGGGGGAGAGGCAGTGAGTCTGTCTGGGAGGGAGCGGGGGAGAGGCAGTGAGTCTGTCTGGGAGTGAGTGGGGTAGAGGCAGTGAGTCTGTCTGGGAGGGAGCGGGGGAGAGGCAGTGAGTCTGTCTGGGAGAGTGTGGGGGAGAGGCAGTGATTCTGTCTGGGAGGGAGCGGGGTAGAGGCAGTGATTCTGTCTGGGAGAGTGTGGGGGAGAGGCAGTGAGTCTGTCTGGGAGGGAGCGGGGGAGAGGCAGTGAGTCTGTCTGGGAGGGAGCGGAGGAGAGGCAGTGAGTCTGTCTGGGAGGGAGCGGGGGAGAGGCAGTGAGTCTGTCTGGGAGTGAGTGGGGGAGAGGCAGTGATTCTGTTTGGGAGGGAGCGGGGAGGAGGCAGTGAGTCTGTCTGGGAGGGAGCGGGGAGGAGGCAGTGAGTCTGTCTGGGAGGGAGCGGGGGAGAGGCAGTGAGTCTGTCTGGGAGTGAGCGGGGGAGAGGCAGTGAGTCTGGCTGGGAGGGAGCGGGGGAGAGGCAGTGAGTCTGTCTGGGAGGGAGCGGGGAGGAGGCAGTGAGTCTGTCTGGGAGGGAGCGGGGGAGGAGGCAGTGAGTCTGTCTGGGAGAGTGCGGGGTAGAGGCAGTGAGTCTGTCTGGGAGGGAGCGGGGGAGAGGCAGTGAGTCTGTCTGGGAGTGAGCGGGGGAGAGGCAGTGAGTCTGTCTGGGAGGGAGCGGGGGAGAGGCAGTGAGTCTGTCTGGGAGAGTGTGGGGGAGAGGCAGTGAGTCTGTCTGGGAGGGAGCGGGGGAGAGGCAGTGAGTCTGTCTGGGAGGGAGCGGGGAGGAGGCAGTGAGTCTGTCTGGGAGAGTGTGGGGGAGAGGCAGTGAGTCTGTCTGGGAGGGAGCGGGGAGGAGGCAGTGAGTCTGTCTGGGAGAGTGTGGGGGAGAGGCAGTGAGTCTGTCTGGGAGTGAGTGGGGTAGAGGCAGTGAGTCTGTCTGGGAGTGAGCGGGGGAGAGGCAGTGAGTCTGGCTGGGAGGGAGCGGGGAGGAGGCAGTGATTCTGTCTGGGAGGGAGCAGGGGAGCGGCAGTGAGTCTGTCTGGGAGGGAGCAGGGGAGCGGCAGTGAGTCTGTCTGGGAGGGAGCAGGGGAGCGGCAGTGAGTCTGTCTGGGAGGGTGTGGGGTAGAGGCAGTGAGTCTGTCTGGGAGAGTGTGGGGGAGGGGCAGTGAGTCTGTCTGGGAGTGAGCGGGGGAGAGGCAGTGAGTCTGTCTGGGAGGGTGTGGGGGAGAGGCAGTGAGTCTGTTTGGGAGAGTGTGGGGGAGAGGCAGTGAGTCTGTCTGGGAGTGAGCGGGGTAGAGGCAGTGAGTCTGTCTGGGAGGGAGCAGGATAGAGGCAGTGAGTCTGTCTGGGAGGGAGCGGGGTAGAGGCAGTGAGTCTGTCTGGGAGGGAGCGGGGGAGAGGCAGTGATTCTGTCTGGGAGAGTGTGGGGGAGAGGCAGTGAGACTGTCTGGGAGGGAGCGGGGGAGAGGCAGTGAGTCTGTCTGGGAGAGTGTGGGGGAGAGGCAGTGAGTCTGTCTGGGAGGGAGCGGGGGAGAGGCAGTGAGTCTGTCTGGGAGGGAGCGGGGGAGAGGCAGTGAGTCTGTCTGGGAGGGAGCGGGGGTGAGGCAGTGAGTCTGTCTGGGAGGGAGCTGGGAGGAGGCAGTGAGTCTGTCTGGGAGGGAGCGGGGGAGAGGCAGTGAGTCTGTCTGGGAGTGAGCGGGGGAGAGGCAGTGATTCTGTCTGGGAGGGAGCGGGGGAGAGGCAGTGAGTCTGTCTGGGAGGGAGCAGGGGAGAGGCAGTGAGTCTGTCTGGGAGGGAGCAGGGGAGAGGCAGTGAGTCTGTCTGGGAGGGAGCAGGGGAGAGGCAGTGATTCTGTCTGGGAGGGAGCGGGGGAGAGGCAGTGAGTCTGTCTGGGAGGGAGCAGGGGAGAGGCAGTGAGTCTGTATGGGAGGGAGCAGGGGAGAGGCAGTGAGTCTGTCTGGGAGGGAGCAGGGGAGAGGCAGTGAGTCTGTCTGGGAGGGAGCGGGGGAGAGGCAGTGAGTCTGTCTGGGAGTGAGCGGGGGAGAGGCAGTGAGTCTGTCTGGGAGGGAGCGGGGGAGAGGCAGTAAGTCTGTCTGGGAGAGTGTGGGGGAGAGGCAGTGAGTCTGTCTGGGAGTGAGTGGGGTAGAGGCAGTGAGTCTGTCTGGGAGTGAGCGGGGGAGAGGCAGTGAGTCTGGCTGGGAGGGAGCGGGGGAAAGGCAGTGATTCTGTTTGGGAGAGTGTGGGGGAGAGGCAGTGATTCTGTCTGGGAGGGAGCGGGGGAGAGGCAGTGAGTCTGTCTGGGAGGGAGCAGGGGAGAGGCAGTGAGTCTGTCTGGGAGAGAGTGGGGTAGAGGCAGTGATTCTGACTCGGAGTGAGTGGGGGAGAGGCAGTGATTCTGTCTGGGAGAGTGTGGGGGAGAGGCAGTGAGTCTGTCTGGGAGGCAGCGGGGGAGAGGCAGTGAGTCTGTCTGGGAGGGAGCGGAGGAGAGGCAGTGATTCTGTCTGGGAGGGAGCGGGGGAGAGGCAGTGAGTCTGTCTGGGAGAGTGTGGGGGAGAGGCAGTGATTCTGTTTGGGAGAGTGTGGGGGAGAGGCAGTGAGTCTGTCTGGGAGGGAGCGGGGAGGAGGCAGTGAGTCTGTCTGGGAGAGTGTGGGGGAGAGGCAGTGAGTCTGTCTGGGAGAGTGTGGGGGAGAGGCAGTGAGTCTGTCTGGGAGAGTGTGGGGGAGAGGCAGTGAGTCTGTCTGGGAGAGTGTGGGGGAGAGGCAGTGATTCTGTTTGGGAGAGTGTGGGGGAGAGGCAGTGAGTCTGTCTGGGAGAGTGTGGGGGAGAGGCAGTGAGTCTGTCTGGGAGGGAGTGGGGGAGAGGCAGTGAGTCTGTCTGGGAGAGAGTGGGGTAGAGGCAGTGAGTCTGTCTGGGAGGGAGCGGGGGAGAGGCAGTGAGTCTGTCTGGGAGGGAGCGGGGGAGAGGCAGTGAGTCTGTCTGGGAGGGAGCGGGGGAGAGGCAGTGAGACTGCCTGGGAGAGTGTGGGGGAGAGGCAGTGAGTCTGTCTGGGAGGGAGCGGGGGAGAGGCAGTGAGTCTGTCTGGGAGGGAGCGGGGTAGAGGCAGTGAGTCTGTCTGGGAGGGAGCGGGGGAGAGGCAGTGAGTCTGTCTGGGAGGGAGCGGGGGAGAGGCAGTGAGTCTGTCTGGGAGTGAGTGGGGGAGAGGCAGTGATTCTGTCTGGGAGGGAGCAGGGGAGAGGCAGTGATTCTGGCTGGGAGAGTGTGGGGGAGAGGCAGTGAGTCTGTCTGGGAGGGAGCGGGGGAGAGGCAGTGAGTCTGTCTGGGAGGGAGCGGGGGAGAGGCAGTGAGTCTGTCTGGGAGAGAGTGGGGTAGAGGCAGTGAGTCTGTCTGGGAGAGAGCGGGGGAGAGGCAGTGAGTCTGTCTGGGAGAGAGTGGGGTAGAGGCAGTGAGTCTGTCTGGGAGAGAGCGGGGGAGAGGCAGTGAGTCTGTCTGGGAGGGAGCGGGGGAAAGGCAGTGATTCTGTTTGGGAGAGTGTGGGGGAGAGGCAGTGAGTCTGTCTGGGAGGGAGCGGGGGAGAGGCAGTGAGTCTGTCTGGGAGAGAGTGGGGTAGAGGCAGTGAGTCTGTCTGGGAGAGTGTGGGGGAGAGGCAGTGAGTCTGTCTGGGAGGGAGCGGGGGAGAGGCAGTGATTCTGGCTGGGAGAGTGTGGGGGAGAGGCAGTGAGTCTGTCTGGGAGGGAGCGGGGAGGAGGCAGTGAGTCTGTCTGGGAGAGAGTGAGTGAGAGGCAGTGAGTCTGTCTGGGAGAGTGTGGGGGAGAGGCAGTGAGTCTGTCTGGGAGGGAGCGGGGGAGAGGCAGTGAGTCTGTCTGGGAGGGAGCGAGGGAGAGGCAGTGATTCTGTCTGGGAGGGAGCGGAGGAGAGGCAGTGAGACTGTCTGGGAGGGAGCGGGGGAGAGGCAGTGATTCTGTCTGGGAGGGAGCGGGGGAGAGGCAGTGAGTCTGTCTGGGAGGGAGCAGGGGAGAGGCAGTGAGTCTGTCTGGGAGGGAGCGGGGGAGAGGCAGTGAGTCTGTCTGGGAGGGAGCGGGGGAGAGGCAGTGAGTCTGTCTGGGAGGGAGCGGGGAGGAGGCAGTGAGTCTGTCTGGGAGGGAGCGGGGGAGAGGCAGTGATTCTGTTTGGGAGAGTGTGGGGGAGACGCAGTGAGTCTGTCTGGGAGAGTGTGGGGGAGAGGCAGTGAGTCTGTCTGGGAGGGAGCGGGGGAGAGGCAGTGATTCTGTCTGGGAGAGAGTGGGGAGGAGGCAGTAATTCTGTCTGGGAGAGTGTGGGGGAGAGGCAGTGAGTCTGTCTGGGAGTGAGTGGGGTAGAGGCAGTGAGTCTGTCTGGGAGTGAGTGGGGGAGAGGCAGTGAGCCTGTCTGGGAGTGAGTGGGGTAGAGGCAGTGAGTCTGTCTGGGAGTGAGTGGGGTAGAGGCAGTGAGTCTGTCTGGGAGTGAGTGGGGGAGAGGCAGTGAGTCTGTCTGGGAGGGAGCGGGGAGGAGGCAGTGAGTCTGTCTGGGAGAGTGTGGGGTAGAGGCAGTGAGTCTGTCTGGGAGGGAGCGGGGGAGAGGCAGTGAGTCTGTCTGGGAGGGAGCGGGGTAGAGGCAGTGAGTCTGTCTGGGAGGGAGCGGGGGAGAGGCAGTGAGTCTGTCTGGGAGGGAGCGGGGTAGAGGCAGTGATTCTGTCTGGGAGGGAGCGGGGTAGAGGCAGTGAGTCTGTCTGGGAGAGTGTGGGGGAGAGGCAGTGAGTCTGTCTGGGAGAGTGTGGGGGAGAGGCAGTGAGTCTGTCTGGGAGGGAGCAGGGGAGAGGCAGTGAGTCTGTCTGGGAGAGTGTGGGGGAGAGGCAGTGAGTCTGTCTGGGAGGGAGCGGGGTAGAGGCAGTGAGTCTGTCTGGGAGGGAGCAGGGGAGAGGCAGTGAGTCTGTCTGGGAGTGAGTGGGGTAGAGGCAGTGAGTCTGTCTGGGAGTGAGCGGGGGAGAGGCAGTGAGTCTGTCTGGGAGGGAGTGGGTTAGAGGCAGTGAGTCTGTCTGGGAGTGAGTGGGGGAGAGGCAGTGAGTCTGTCTGGGAGAGTGTGGGGGAGAGGCAGTGAGTCTGTCTGGGAGGGAGCGGAGGAGAGGCAGTGATTCTGTCTGGGAGGGAGCGGGGGAGAGGCAGTGAGTCTGTCTGGGAGAGTGTGCGGGAGAGGCAGTGAGTCTGTCTGGGAGGGAGCGGGGGAGAGGCAGTGAGTCTGTCTGGGAGGGAGCGGGGTAGAGTCAGTGAGTCTGTCTGGGAGGGAGCGGGGTAGAGGCAGTGAGTCTGTCTGGGAGGGAGCGGGGTAGAGGCAGTGAGTCTGTCTGGGAGGGAGCGGAGGAGAGGCAGTGATTCTGTCTGGGAGGGAGCAGGGGAGAGGCAGTGAGTCTGTCTGGGAGGGAGCGGGGGAGAGGCAGTGAGTCTGTCTGGGAGGGAGCGGGGGAGAGGCAGTGAGTCTGTCTGGGAGGGAGCGGGGGAGAGGCAGTGAGTCTGTCTGGGAGGGAGCGGGGGAGAGGCAGTGAGTCTGTCTGGGAGGGAGCGGGGGAGAGGCAGTGAGTCTGTCTGGGAGGGAGCGGGGGAGAGGCAGTGAGTCTGTCTGGGAGAGTGTGGGGGAGAGGCAGTGATTCTGTCTGGGAGAGTGTGGGGGAGAGGCAGTGAGTCTGTCTGGGAGGGAGCGGGGTAGAGGCAGTGAGTCTGTCTGGGAGAGTGTGGGGGAGAGGCAGTGAGTCTGTCTGGGAGAGTGAGGGGGAGAGGCAGTGAGTCTGTCTGGGAGGGAGTGGGGTAGAGGCAGTGAGTCTGTCTGGGAGTGAGTGGGGGAGAGGCAGTGAGTCTGTCTGGGAGTGAGTGGGGTAGAGGCAGTGAGTCTGTCTGGGAGAGTGTGGGGTAGAGGCAGTGAGTCTGTCTGGGAGTGAGTGGGGGAGAGGCAGTGAGTCTGTCTGGGAGGGAGCGGGGGAGAGGCAGTGAGTCTGTCTGGGAGAGTGTGGGGGTAGAGGCAGTGAGTCTGTCTGGGAGGGAGCGGGGGAGAGGCAGTGAGTCTGTCTGGGAGGGAGCGGGGTAGAGGCAGTGAGTCTGTCTGGGAGGGAGCGGGGGGAGAGGCAGTGAGTCTGTCTGGGAGGGAGCGGGGGAGAGGCAGTGATTCTGTCTGGGAGGGAGCGGGGGAGAGGCAGTGAGTCTGTCTGGGAGAGTGTGGGGGAGAGGCAGTGAGTCTGTCTGGGAGAGAGTGGGGGAGAGGCAGTGAGTCTGTCTGGGAGGGAGCAGGGGAGAGGCAGTGAGTCTGTCTGGGAGAGAGTGGGGGAGAGGCAGTGAGTCTGTCTGGGAGGGAGCGGGGGAGAGGCAGTGAGTCTGTCTGGGAGGGAGCGGGGGAGAGGCAGTGAGTCTGTCTGGGAGGGAGTGGGGTAGAGGCAGTGAGTCTGTCTGGGAGTGAGCGGGGGAGAGGCAGTGAGTCTGTCTGGGAGGGAGTGGGGGAGAGGCAGTGAGTCTGTCTGGGAGGGAGCGGGGGAGAGGCAGTGAGTCTGTCTGGGAGGGAGTGGGGAGAGGCAGTGAGTCTGTCTGGGAGGGAGCGGGGGAGAGGCAGTGAGTCTGTCTGGGAGGGAGCGGGGGAGAGGCAGTGAGTCTGTCTGGGAGGGAGCGGGGAGAGGCAGTGAGTCTGTCTGGGAGAGAGTGGGGAGAGGCAGTGAGTCTGTCTGGGAGAGTGTGGGGGAGAGGCAGTGAGTCTGTCTGGGAGGGAGCGGGGGAGAGGCAGTGAGTCTGTCTGGGAGGGAGCGGGGAGAGGCAGTGAGTCTGTCTGGGAGGGAGCGGGGGAGAGGCAGTGAGTCTGTCTGGGAGAGTGTGGGGGAGAGGCAGTGAGACTGTCTGGGAGGGAGCGGGGGAGAGGCAGTGATTCTGTCTGGGAGGGAGCGGGGGAGAGGCAGTGAGTCTGTCTGGGAGGGAGCAGGGGAGAGGCAGTGAGTCTGTCTGGGAGAGAGCGGGGGAGAGGCAGTGATTCTGTCTGGGAGTGAGCGGGGGAGAGGCAGTGAGTCTGTCTGGGAGGGAGCGGGGTAGAGGCAGTGAGTCTGTCTGGGAGTGAGCGGGGGAGAGGCAGTGAGTCTGTCTGGGAGAGTGTGGGGGAGAGGCAGTGAGTCTGTCTGGGAGGGAGCGGGGGAGAGGCAGTGAGTCTGTCTGGGAGGGAGCGGGGAGGAGGCAGTAAGTCTGTCTGGGAGGGAGCGGGGGAGAGGCAGTGATTCTGTCTGGGAGAGTGTGGGGGAGAGGCAGTGAGTCTGTCTGGGAGGGAGCGGGGGAGAGGCAGTGAGTCTGTCTGGGAGGGAGCGGGGAGGAGGCAGTAAGTCTGTCTGGGAGGGAGCGGGGGAGAGGCAGTGAGTCTGTCTGGGAGAGAGTGGGGTAGAGGCAGTGAGTCTGTCTGGGAGTGAGTGGGGGAGAGGCAGTGAGTCTGTCTGGGAGTGAGTGGGGGAGAGGCAGTGATTCTGTCTGGGAGGGAGCGGGGAGAGGCAGTGAGTCTGTCTGGGAGTGAGTGGGGGAGAGGCAGTGAGTCTGTCTGGGAGTGAGTGGGGGAGAGGCAGTGAGTCTGTCTGGGAGTGAGCGGGGGAGAGGCAGTGAGTCTGTCTGGGAGGGAGCGGGGGAGAGGCAGTGAGTCTGTCTGGGAGGGAGCGGGGGAGAGGCAGTGAGTCTGTCTGGGAGGAGAGGGGGGAGAGGCAGTGAGTCTGTCTGGGAGGGAGCGGGGGAGAGGCAGTGAGTCTGTCTGGGAGGGAGCGGGGGAGAGGCAGTGAGTCTGTCTGGGAGAGTGTGGGGAGAGGCAGTGAGTCTGTCTGGGAGGAGAGCGGGGGAGAGGCAGTGAGTCTGTCTGGGAGGAGTGGGGGAGAGGCAGTGAGTCTGTCTGGGAGAGTGTGGGGGAGAGGCAGTGAGTCTGTCTGGGAGGGAGCGGGGAGAGGCAGTGAGTCTGTCTGGGAGGGAGAGGGGGAGAGGCAGTGAGTCTGTCTGGGAGTGAGCGGGGGAGAGGCAGTGAGTCTGTCTGGGGAGGGAGCGGGGTAGAGGCAGTGAGTCTGTCTGGGAGTGAGTGGGGGAGAGGCAGTGAGTCTGTCTGGGAGGAGAGGGGGAGAGGCAGTGAGTCTGTCTGGGAGGAGTGGGGGAGAGGCAGTGAGTCTGTCTGGGAGGAGTGTGGGGGAGAGGCAGTGAGTCTGTCTGGGAGGGAGCGGGGGAGAGGCAGTGAGTCTGTCTGGGAGGGAGCGGGGGAGAGGCAGTGAGTCTGTCTGGGAGGGAGCGGGGGAGAGGCAGTGAGTCTGTCTGGGAGGGAGCGGGGAGAGGCAGTGATTCTGTCTGGGAGGGAGCGGGGGAGAGGCAGTGAGTCTGTCTGGGAGGGAGCGTGGGTAGAGGCAGTGAGTCTGTCTGGGAGTGAGTGGGGGAGAGGCAGTGAGTCTGTCTGGGAGGGAGCGGGGGAGAGGCAGTGAGTCTGGCTGGGAGTGAGTGGGGAGAGGCAGTGAGTCTGTCTGGGAGGGAGCGGGGGAGAGGCAGTGAGTCTGTCTGGGAGGGAGCGGGGGAGAGGCAGTGAGTCTGTCTGGGAGGGAGCGGGGGAGAGGCAGTGAGTCTGTCTGGGAGTGAGCGGGGAGAGGCAGTGAGTCTGTCTGGGAGGGAGCGGGGGAGAGGCAGTGAGTCTGTCTGGGAGTGAGCGGGGTAGAGGCAGTGAGTCTGTCTGGGAGGTGAGCGGGGGAGAGGCAGTGAGTCTGTCTGGGAGGAGCGGGGGTAGAGGCAGTGAGTCTGTCTGGGAGAGAGTGGGGAGAGGCAGTGAGTCTGTCTGGGAGGAGCGGGGGAGAGGCAGTGAGTCTGTCTGGGAGAGTGTGGGGGAGAGGCAGTGAGTCTGTCTGGGAGGGAGCGGGGTAGAGGCAGTGAGTCTGTCTGGGAGGGAGCGGGGTAGAGGCAGTGAGTCTGTCTGGGAGAGTGTGGGGGAGAGGCAGTGAGTCTGTCTGGGAGGGAGCGGGGGAGAGGCAGTGATTCTGGCTGGGAGGGAGCGGGGGAGAGGCAGTGAGTCTGTCTGGGAGAGTGTGGGGGAGAGGCAGTGAGTCTGTCTGGGAGAGAGCGGGGGAGAGGCAGTGAGTCTGTCTGGGAGGGAGCGGGGAGGAGGCAGTAAGTCTGTCTGGGAGGGAGCGGGGGAGAGGCAGTGAGTCTGTCTGGGAGGGAGCGGGGGAGAGGCAGTGAGTCTGTCTGGGAGGGAGCAGGGGAGAGGCAGTGAGTCTGTCTGGGAGAGTGTGGGGGAGAGGCAGTGAGTCTCTCTGGGAGTGAGCGGGGGAGAGGCAGTGATTCTGTCTGGGAGGGAGTGGGGGAGAGGCAGTGAGTCTGTCTGGGAGAGTGTGGGGGAGAGGCAGTGAGTCTGTCTGGGAGGGAGCGGGGGAGAGGCAGTGATTCTGGCTGGGAGGGAGCGGGGGAGAGGCAGTGAGTCTGTCTGGGAGGGAGCGGAGGAGAGGCAGTGAGTCTGTCTGGGAGAGAGCGGGGGAGAGGCAGTGAGTCTGTCTGGGAGTGAGCGGGGGAGAGGCAGTGATTCTGTCTGGGAGAGTGTGGGGGAGAGGCAGTGAGTCTGTCTGGGAGGGAGCGGGGAGGAGGCAGTGAGTCTGTCTGGGAGAGTGTGGGGGAGAGGCAGTGAGTCTGTCTGGGAGGGAGCGGGGAGGAGGCAGTGAGTCTGTCTGGGAGGGAGCGGGGTAGAGGCAGTGATTCTGTCTGGGAGAGTGTGGGGGAGAGGCAGTGATTCTGTCTGGGAGAGTGTGGGGGAGAGGCAGTGAGTCTGTCTGGGAGTGAGTGGGGTAGAGGCAGTGAGTCTGTCTGGGAGTGAGTGGGAGAGAGGCAGTGATTCTGTCTGGGAGGGAGCAGGGGAGCGGCAGTGAGTCTGTCTGGGAGTGAGCGGGGGAGAGGCAGTGAGTCTGTCTGGGAGGGAGCGGGGGAGAGGCAGTGAGTCTGTCTGGGAGGGAGCGGGGGAGAGGCAGTGATTCTGTCTGGGAGGGAGCGGGGGAGAGGCAGTGATTCTGTTTGGGAGAGTGTGGGGGAGAGGCAGTGAGTCTGTCTGGGAGTGAGCGGGGGAGAGGCAGTGAGTCTGTCTGGTAGGTTGTGGGGGAGAGGCAGTGAGTCTGTTTGGGAGAGTGTGGGGGAGAGGCAGTGAGTCTGTCTGGGAGTGAGCGGGGGAGAGGCAGTGAGTCTGTCTGGGAGAGTGTGGGGGAGAGGCAGTGAGTCTGTCTGGGAGAGTGTGGGGGAGAGGCAGTGAGTCTGTCTGGGAGGGAGCGGGGAGGAGGCAGTGAGTCTGTCTGGGAGAGTGTGGGGGAGAGGCAGTGAGTCTGTTTGGGAGAGTGTGGGGGAGAGGCAGTGAGTCTGTCTGGGAGTGAGTGGGGTAGAGGCAGTGAGTCTGTCTGGGAGTGAGTGGGGGAGAGGCAGTGAGTCTGTCTGGGAGGGAGCGAAGGAGGGGCAGTGAGTCTGTCTGCGAGAGTGTGGGGGAGAGGCAGTGAGTCTGTCTGGGAGAGTGTGGGGGAGAGGCAGTGAGTCTGTCTGGGAGTGAGCGGGGTAGAGGCAGTGAGTCTGGCTGGGAGGGAGCGGGGGAGAGGCAGTGAGTCTGTCTGGGAGGGAGCGGGGAGGAGGCAGTGAGTCTGTCTGGGAGGGAGCGGGGGAGAGGCAGTGAGTCTGGCTGGGAGGGAGCGGGGGAGAGGCAGTGAGTCTGTCTGGGAGGGAGCGGGGGAGAGGCAGTGAGTCTGTCTGGGAGAGTGTGGGGGAGAGGCAGTGATTCTGTCTGGGAGGGAGCGGGGGAGAGGCAGTGAGTCTGTCTGGGAGGGAGCGGGGGAGAGGCAGTGATTCTGTCTGGGAGAGTGTGGGGGAGAGGCAGTGAGTCTGTCTGGGAGGGAGCGGGGGAGAGGCAGTGAGTCTGTCTGGGAGAGTGTGGGGGAGAGGCAGTGAGTCTGTCTGGGAGGGAGCGGGGGAGAGGCAGTGAGTCTGTCTGGGAGGGAGCGGGGGAGAGGCAGTGAGTCTGTCTGGGAGTGAGCGGGGGAGAGGCAGTGATTCTGTCTGGGAGGGAGCGGGGGAGAGGCAGTGAGTCTGTCTGGGAGGGAGCAGGGGAGAGGCAGTGAGTCTGTCTGGGAGGGAGCAGGGGAGAGGCAGTGAGTCTGTCTGGGAGGGAGCAGGGGAGAGGCAGTGAGTCTGTCTGGGAGGGAGCGGGGGAGAGGCAGTGAGTCTGTCTGGGAGGGAGCAGGGGAGAGGCAGTGAGTCTGTCTGGGAGGGAGCAGGGGAGAGGCAGTGAGTCTGTCTGGGAGGGAGCAGGGGAGAGGCAGTGAGTCTGTCTGGGAGGGAGCGGGGGAGAGGCAGTGAGTCTGTCTGGGAGTGAGCGGGGGAGAGGCAGTGAGTCTGTCTGGGAGGGAGCGGGGGAGAGGCAGTAAGTCTGTCTGGGAGAGTGTGGGGGAGAGGCAGTGAGTCTGTCTGGGAGTGAGTGGGGTAGAGGCAGTGAGTCTGTCTGGGAGTGAGCGGGGGAGAGGCAGTGAGTCTGGCTGGGAGGGAGCGGGGGAAAGGCAGTGATTCTGTTTGGGAGAGTGTGGGGGAGAGGCAGTGAGTCTGTCTGGGAGAGTGTGGGGTAGAGGCAGTGATTCTGTCTGGGAGTGAGTGGGGTTGAGGCAGTGAGTCTGTCTGGGAGTGAGTGGGGTAGAGGCAGTGAGTCTGTCTGGGAGTGAGTGGGGTAGAGGCAGTGAGTCTGTCTGGGAGGGAGCGGGGGAGAGGCAGTGAGTCTGTCTGGGAGGGAGCGGGGGAGAGGCAGTGAGTCTGTCTGGGAGGGAGCGGGGGAGAGGCAGTGAGTCTGTCTGGGAGGGAGCTGGGTAGAGGCAGTGATTCTGTCTGGGAGAGTGTGGGGGAGAGGCAGTGAGTCTGTCTGGGAGAGTGTGGGGGAGAGGCAGTGAGTCTGTCTGGGAGGGCACGGGGGAGAGGCAGTGATTCTGGCTGGGAGAGAGTGGGGTAGAGGCAGTGATTCTGTCTCGGAGTGAGTGGGGGAGAGGCAGTGATTCTGGCTGGGAGAGAGTGGGGGAGAGGCAGTGATTCTGTCTGGGAGGGAGCGGGGGAGAGGCAGTGATTCTGTCTGGGAGAGTGTGGGGGAGAGGCAGTGAGTCTGTCTGGGAGGGAGCGGGGGAGAGGCAGTGAGTCTGTCTGGGAGTGAGTGGGGGAGAGGCAGTGAGTCTGTCTGGGAGGGAGCAGGGGAGAGGCAGTGAGTCTGTCTGGGAGAGTGTGGGGGAGAGGCAGTGAGTCTCTCTGGGAGTGAGCGGGGGAGAGGCAGTGATTCTGTCTGGGAGGGAGTGGGGGAGAGGCAGTGAGTCTGTCTGGGAGAGTGTGGGGTAGAGGCAGTGAGTCTGTCTGGGAGGGAGCGGGGGAGAGGCAGTGAGTCTGTCTGGGAGTGAGCGGGGGAGAGGCAGTGATTCTGTCTGGGAGAGTGTGGGGGAGAGGCAGTGAGTCTGTCTGGGAGGGAGCGGGGAGGAGGCAGTGAGTCTGTCTGGGAGAGTGTGGGGGAGAGGCAGTGAGTCTGTCTGGGAGGGAGCGGGGAGGAGGCAGTGAGTCTGTCTGGGAGGGAGCGGGGTAGAGGCAGTGATTCTGTCTGGGAGAGTGTGGGGGAGAGGCAGTGAGTCTGTCTGGGAGTGAGTGGGGTAGAGGCAGTGAGTCTGTCTGGGAGTGAGTGGGAGAGAGGCAGTGATTCTGTCTGGGAGGGAGCAGGGGAGCGGCAGTGAGTCTGTCTGGGAGTGAGCGGGGGAGAGGCAGTGAGTCTGTCTGGGAGGGAGCGGGGGAGAGGCAGTGAGTCTGTCTGGGAGGGAGCGGGGGAGAGGCAGTGATTCTGTTTGGGAGAGTGTGGGGTAGAGGCAGTGAGTCTGTCTGGGAGGGAGCGGGGAGGAGGCAGTGAGTCTGTCTGGGAGTGAGCGGGGGAGAGGCAGTGAGTCTGTCTGGTAGGGTGTGGGGGAGAGGCAGTGAGTCTGTTTGGGAGAGTGTGGGGGAGAGGCAGTGAGTCTGTCTGGGAGTGAGCGGGGGAGAGGCAGTGAGTCTGTCTGGGTGGGTGTGGGGGAGAGGCAGTGAGTCTGTTTGGGAGAGTGTGGGGGAGAGGCAGTGAGTCTGTCTGGGAGTGAGTGGGGTAGAGGCAGTGAGTCTGTCTGGGAGTGAGTGGGGGAGAGGCAGTGAGTCTGTCTGGGAGGGAGCGAAGGAGGGGCAGTGAGTCTGTCTGCGAGAGTGTGGGGGAGAGGCAGTGAGTCTGTCTGGGAGAGTGTGGGGGAGAGGCAGTGAGTCTGTCTGGGAGTGAGCAGGATAGAGGCAGTGATTCTGTCTGGGAGGGAGCGGGGGAGAGGCAGTGAGTCTGTCTGGGAGGGAGCGGGGGAGAGGCAGTGATTCTGTCTGGGAGAGTGTGGGGGAGAGGCAGTGAGTCTGTCTGGGAGGGAGCGGGGGAGAGGCAGTGAGTCTGTCTGGGAGAGTGTGGGGGAGAGGCAGTGAGTCTGTCTGGGAGGGAGCGGGGGAGAGGCAGTGAGTCTGTCTGGGAGGGAGCGGGGGAGAGGCAGTGAGTCTGTCTGGGAGGGAGCGGGGGAGAGGCAGTGATTCTGTCTGGGAGGGAGCGGGGGAGAGGCAGTGAGTCTGTCTGGGAGGGAGCAGGGGAGAGGCAGTGAGTCTGTCTGGGAGGGAGCAGGGGAGAGGCAGTGAGTCTGTCTGGGAGGGAGCAGGGGAGAGGCAGTGAGTCTGTCTGGGAGGGAGCGGGGGAGAGGCAGTGAGTCTGTCTGGGAGGGAGCAGGGGAGAGGCAGTGAGTCTGTCTGGGAGGGAGCAGGGGAGAGGCAGTGAGTCTGTCTGGGAGGGAGCAGGGGAGAGGCAGTGAGTCTGTCTGGGAGGGAGCGGGGGAGAGGCAGTGAGTCTGTCTGGGAGTGAGCGGGGGAGAGGCAGTGAGTCTGTCTGGGAGGGAGCGGGGGAGAGGCAGTAAGTCTGTCTGGGAGAGTGTGGGGGAGAGGCAGTGAGTCTGTCTGGGAGTGAGTGGGGTAGAGGCAGTGAGTCTGTCTGGGAGTGAGCGGGGGAGAGGCAGTGAGTCTGGCTGGGAGGGAGCGGGGGAAAGGCAGTGATTCTGTTTGGGAGAGTGTGGGGGAGAGGCAGTGATTCTGTCTGGGAGTGAGTGGGGTTGAGGCAGTGAGTCTGTCTGGGAGTGAGTGGGGTAGAGGCAGTGAGTCTGTCTGGGAGTGAGTGGGGTAGAGGCAGTGAGTCTGTCTGGGAGGGAGCGGGGGAGAGGCAGTGAGTCTGTCTGGGAGGGAGCGGGGGAGAGGCAGTGAGTCTGTCTGGGAGGGAGCTGGGTAGAGGCAGTGATTCTGTCTGGGAGAGTGTGGGGGAGAGGCAGTGAGTCTGTCTGGGAGAGTGTGGGGGAGAGGCAGTGAGTCTGTCTGGGAGGGAGCGGGGGAGAGGCAGTGAGTCTGTCTGGGAGTGAGTGGGGTAGAGGCAGTGAGTCTGTCTGGGAGGGCACGGGGGAGAGGCAGTGATTCTGGCTGGGAGAGAGTGGGGTAGAGGCAGTGAGTCTGTCTCGGAGTGAGTGGGGGAGAGGCAGTGATTCTGGCTGGGAGAGAGTGGGGGAGAGGCAGTGATTCTGTCTGGGAGGGAGCGGGGGAGAGGCAGTGATTCTGTCTGGGAGGGAGCGGGGGAGAGGCAGTGAGTCTGTCTGGGAGGGAGCGGGGGAGAGGCAGTAAGTCTGTCTGGGAGTGAGTGGGGGAGAGGCAGTGAGTCTGTCTGGGAGTGAGCGGGGGAGAGGCAGTGAGTCTGTCTGGGAGTCAGCGGGGAGGAGGCAGTGATTCTGGCTGGGAGGGAGCAGGGGAGAGGCAGTGATTCTGTCTGGGAGAGTGTGGGGTAGAGGCAGTGAGTCTGTCTGGGAGTGAGTGGGGGAGAGGCAGTGAGTCTGTCTGGGAGTGAGTGGTGGAGAGGCAGTGAGTCTGTCTGGGAGAGTGTGGGGGAGAGGCAGTGAGTCTGTCTGGGAGTGAGTGGGGGAGAGGCAGTGAGTCTGTCTGGGAGGGAGCGGGGGAGAGGCAGTGAGTCTGGCTGGGAGGGAGCAGGGGAGAGGCAGTGAGTCTGTCTGGGAGGGAGCAGGGGAGAGGCAGTGAGTCTGTCTGGGAGGGAGCAGGGGAGAGGCAGTGAGTCTGTCTGGGAGGGAGCGGGGGAGAGGCAGTGAGTCTGTCTGGGAGTGAGCGGGGGAGAGGCAGTGAGTCTGTCTGGGAGGGAGCGGGGGAGAGGCAGTAAGTCTGTCTGGGAGAGTGTGGGGGAGAGGCAGTGAGTCTGTCTGGGAGTGAGTGGGGTAGAGGCAGTGAGTCTGTCTGGGAGTGAGCGGGGGAGAGGCAGTGAGTCTGTCTGGGAGGGAGCGGGGGAGAGGCAGTGAGTCTGTCTGGGAGAGAGTGGGGGAGAGGCAGTGAGTCTGTCTGGGAGGGAGCGGGGTAGAGGCAGTGAGTCTGTCTGGGAGGGAGCGGGGAGGAGGCAGTAAGTCTGTCTGGGAGGGAGCGGGGGAGAGGCAGTGAGTCTGTCTGGGAGTGAGTGGGGTAGAGGCAGTGAGTCTGTCTGGGAGTGAGCGGGGGAGAGGCAGTGAGTCTGTCTGGGAGGGAGCGGGGTAGAGGCAGTGAGTCTGTCTGGGAGGGAGCGGGGAGGAGGCAGTAAGTCTGTCTGGGAGGGAGCGGGGGAAAGGCAGTGATTCTGTTTGCGAGAGTGTGGGGGAGAGGCAGTGAGTCTGTCTGGGAGTGTGTGGGGGAGAGGCAGTGATTCTGTCTGGGAGAGAGTGGGGAGGAGGCAGTAATTCTGTCTGGGAGAGTGTGGGGGAGAGGCAGTGAGTCTGTCTGGGAGGGAGCGGGGGAGAGGCAGTGAGTCTGTCTGGGAGTGAGCGGGGGAGAGGCAGTGAGTCTGTCTGGGAGGGAGCGGGGGAGAGGCAGTGAGTCTGTCTGGGAGGGAGCGGGGGAGAGGCAGTGAGTCTGTCTGGGAGGGAGCGGGGTAGAGGCAGTGATTCTGTTTGGGAGAGAGTGGGGTAGAGGCAGTGATTCTGTCTGGGAGGGAGCAGGGGAGAGGCAGTGATTCTGTTTGGGAGAGTGTGGGGGAGAGGCAGTGAGTCTGTCTGGGAGAGTGTGGGGGAGAGGCAGTGAGTCTGTCTGGGAGGGAGCGGAGGAGAGGCAGTGAGTCTGTCTGGGAGGGAGCGGGGGAGAGGCAGTGAGTCTGTCTGGGAGGGAGCGGGGGAGAGGCAGTGAGTCTGTCTGGGAGGGAGCGGGGGAGAGGCAGTGAGTCTGTCTGGGAGGGAGCGGGGGAGAGGCAGTGAGTCTGTCTGGGAGTGTGTGGGGTAGAGGCAGTGAGTCTGTCTGGGAGGGAGCGGGGGAGAGGCAGTGAGACTGTCTGGGAGGGAGCGGGGGAGAGGCAGTGATTCTGGCTGGGAGAGAGTGGGGGAGAGGCAGTGAGTCTGTCTGGGAGGGAGCGGGGGAGAGGCAGTGAGTCTGTCTGGGAGGGAGCGGAGGAGAGGCAGTGAGTCTGTCTGGGAGAGTGTGGGGGAGAGGCAGTGATTCTGTCTGGGAGGGAGCGGGGGAGAGGCAGTGAGTCTGTCTGGGAGAGTGTGGGGGAGAGGCAGTGATTCTGTCTGGGAGAGTGTGGGGGAGAGGCAGTGATTCTGTCTGGGAGTGAGCGGGGGAGAGGCAGTGAGTCTGTCTGGGAGAGTGTGGGGTAGAGGCAGTGAGTCTGTCTGGGAGGGAGCGGGGGAGAGGCAGTGAGTCTGTCTGGGAGGCAGCGGGGGAGAGGCAGTGAGTCTGTCTGGGAGGGAGCGGGGTAGAGGCAGTGATTCTGTCTGGGAGAGTGTGGGGGAGAGGCAGTGAGTCTGTCTGGGAGGCAGCGGGGGAGAGGCAGTGAGTCTGTCTGGGAGGGAGTGGAGGAGAGGCAGTGATTCTGTCTGGGAGGGAGCGGGGGAGAGGCAGTGAGTCTGTCTGGGAGAGTGTGGGGGAGAGGCAGTGATTCTGTTTGGGAGAGTGTGGGGGAGAGGCAGTGAGTCTGTCTGGGAGAGTGTGGGGGAGAGGCAGTGAGTCTGTCTGGGAGTGAGTGGGGTAGAGGCATTGAGTCTGTCTGGGAGTGAGTGGGGGAGAGGCAGTGAGTCTGTCTGGGAGTGAGCGGGGGAGAGGCAGTGAGTCTGTCTGGGAGTCAGCGGGGAGGAGGCAGTGATTCTGGCTGGGAGGGAGCAGGGGAGAGGCAGTGAATCTGGCTGGGAGAGAGTGGGGTAGAGGCAGTGAGTCTGTCTGGGAGAGAGTGGGGGAGAGGCAGTGATTCTGTCTGGGAGGGAGCGGGGGAGAGGCAGTGAGTCTGTCTGGGAGTGAGCGGGGGAGAGGCAGTGAGTCTGTCTGGGAGGGAGCGGGGGAGAGGCAGTAAGTCTGTCTGGGAGAGTGTGGGGGAGAGGCAGTGAGTCTGTCTGGGAGTGAGTGGGGTAGAGGCAGTGAGTCTGTCTGGGAGTGAGCGGGGGAGAGGCAGTGAGTCTGGCTGGGAGGGAGCGGGGGATAGGCAGTGATTCTGTTTGGGAGAGTGTGGGGGAGAGGCAGTGATTCTGTCTGGGAGTGAGTGGGGTAGAGGCAGTGAGTCTGTCTGGGAGTGAGTGGGGTAGAGGCAGTGAGTCTGTCTGGGAGTGAGTGGGGTAGAGGCAGTGAGTCTGTCTGGGAGGGAGCGGGGGAGAGGCAGTGAGTCTGTCTGGGAGAGAGTGGGGTAGAGGCAGTGAGTCTGTCTGGGAGAGAGTGGGGAGGAGGCAGTAAGTCTGTCTGGGAGGGAGCGGGGGAGAGGCAGTGATTCTGTTTGGGAGAGTGTGGGGGAGAGGCAGTGAGTCTGTCTGGGAGGGAGCTGGGTAGAGGCAGTGATTCTGTCTGGGAGAGTGTGGGGGAGAGGCAGTGAGTCTGTCTGGGAGAGTGTGGGGGAGAGGCAGTGAGTCTGTCTGGGAGGGAGCGGGGGAGAGGCAGTGAGTCTGTCTGGGAGTGAGTGGGGTAGAGGCAGTGAGTCTGTCTGGGAGGGCACGGGGGAGAGGCAGTGATTCTGGCTGGGAGAGAGTGGGGTAGAGGCAGTGATTCTGTCTCGGAGTGAGTGGGGGAGAGGCAGTGATTCTGGCTGGGAGAGAGTGGGGGAGAGGCAGTGATTCTGTCTGGGAGGGAGCGGGGGAGAGGCAGTGATTCTGTCTGGGAGAGTGTGGGGGAGAGGCAGTGAGTCTGTCTGGGAGGGAGCGGGGGAGAGGCAGTGAGTCTGTCTGGGAGTGAGTGGGGGAGAGGCAGTGAGTCTGTCTGGGAGTGAGCGGGGGAGAGGCAGTGAGTCTGTCTGGGAGTCAGCGGGGAGGAGGCAGTGATTCTGGCTGGGAGGGAGCAGGGGAGAGGCAGTGATTCTGTCTGGGAGAGTGTGGGGTAGAGGCAGTGAGTCTGTCTGGGAGTGAGTGGGGGAGAGGCAGTGAGTCTGTCTGGGAGTGAGTGGGGGAGAGGCAGTGAGTCTGTCTGGGAGAGTGTGGGGGAGAGGCAGTGAGTCTGTCTGGGAGTGAGTGGGGGAGAGGCAGTGAGTCTGTCTGGGAGGGAGCGGGGGAGAGGCAGTGAGTCTGGCTGGGAGGGAGCAGGGGAGATGCAGTGAGTCTGTCTGGGAGGGAGCAGGGGAGAGGCAGTGAGTCTGTCTGGGAGGGAGCAGGGGAGAGGCAGTGAGTCTGTCTGGGAGGGAGCGGGGGAGAGGCAGTGAGTCTGTCTGGGAGTGAGCGGGGGAGAGGCAGTGAGTCTGTCTGGGAGGGAGCGGGGGAGAGGCAGTAAGTCTGTCTGGGAGAGTGTGGGGGAGAGGCAGTGAGTCTGTCTGGGAGTGAGTGGGGTAGAGGCAGTGAGTCTGTCTGGGAGTGAGCGGGGGAGAGGCAGTGAGTCTGTCTGGGAGGGAGCGGGGTAGAGGCAGTGAGTCTGTCTGGGAGGGAGCGGGGGAGAGGCAGTGAGTCTGTCTGGGAGAGAGTGGGGGAGAGGCAGTGAGTCTGTCTGGGAGGGAGCGGGGGAGAGGCAGTGAGTCTGTCTGGGAGGGAGCGGGGAGGAGGCAGTAAGTCTGTCTGGGAGGGAGCGGGGGAAAGGCAGTGATTCTGTTTGCGAGAGTGTGGGGGAGAGGCAGTGAGTCTGTCTGGGAGTGTGTGGGGGAGAGGCAGTGAGTCTGTCTGGGAGAGTGTGGGGGAGAGGCCGTGATTCTGTCTGGGAGAGAGTGGGGAGGAGGCAGTAATTCTGTCTGGGAGAGTGTGGGGGAGAGGCAGTGAGTCTGTCTGGGAGGGAGCGGGGGAGAGGCAGTGAGTCTGTCTGGGAGTGAGCGGGGGAGAGGCAGTGAGTCTGTCTGGGAGGGAGCGGGGGAGAGGCAGTGAGTCTGTCTGGGAGGGAGCGGGGGAGAGGCAGTGAGTCTGTCTGGGAGGGAGCGGGGTAGAGGCAGTGATTCTGTTTGGGAGAGAGTGGGGTAGAGGCAGTGATTCTGTTTGGGAGAGAGTGGGGTAGAGGCAGTGATTCTGTCTGGGAGAGTGTGGGGGAGAGGCAGTGAGTCTGTCTGGGAGTGAGCGGGGGAGAGGCAGTGAGTCTGTCTGGGAGGGAGCGGGGGAGAGGCAGTGATTCTGGCTGGGAGAGAGTGGGGGAGAGGCAGTGATTCTGTCTGGGAGGGAGCGGGGTAGAGGCAGTGATTCTGTCTGGGAGAGTGTGGGGGAGAGGCAGTGAGTCTGTCTGGGAGGGAGCGGGGGAGAGGCAGTGAGTCTGTCTGGGAGGGAGCGGAGGAGAGGCAGTGAGTCTGTCTGGGAGGGAGCGGGGGAGAGGCAGTGAGTCTGTCTGGGAGGGAGCGGAGGAGAGGCAGTGAGTCTGTCTGGGAGAGTGTGGGGGAGAGGCAGTGATTCTGTCTGGGAGGGAGCGGGGGAGAGGCAGTGAGTCTGTCTGGGAGAGTGTGGGGGAGAGGCAGTGATTCTGTCTGGGAGAGTGTGGGGGAGAGGCAGTGATTCTGTCTGGGAGTGAGCGGGGGAGAGGCAGTGAGTCTGTCTGGGAGAGTGTGGGGTAGAGGCAGTGAGTCTGTCTGGGAGGGAGCGGGGGAGAGGCAGTGAGTCTGTCTGGGAGGCAGCGGGGGAGAGGCAGTGAGTCTGTCTGGGAGGGAGCGGGGTAGAGGCAGTGATTCTGTCTGGGAGAGTGTGGGGGAGAGGCAGTGAGTCTGTCTGGGAGGCAGCGGGGGAGAGGCAGTGAGTCTGTCTGGGAGGGAGTGGAGGAGAGGCAGTGATTCTGTCTGGGAGGGAGCGGGGGAGAGGCAGTGAGTCTGTCTGGGAGAGTGTGGGGGAGAGGCAGTGATTCTGTTTGGGAGAGTGTGGGGGAGAGGCAGTGAGTCTGTCTGGGAGAGTGTGGGGGAGAGGCAGTGAGTCTGTCTGGGAGTGAGTGGGGTAGAGGCAGTGAGTCTGTCTGGGAGTGAGTGGGGGAGAGGCAGTGAGTCTGTCTGGGAGTGAGCGGGGGAGAGGCAGTGAGTCTGTCTGGGAGTCAGCGGGGAGGAGGCAGTGATTCTGGCTGGGAGGGAGCAGGGGAGAGGCAGTGATTCTGGCTGGGAGAGAGTGGGGTAGAGGCAGTGAGTCTGTCTGGGAGAGAGTGGGGGAGAGGCAGTGATTCTGTCTGGGAGGGAGCGGGGGAGAGGCAGTGAGTCTGTCTGGGAGTGAGCGGGGGAGAGGCAGTGAGTCTGTCTGGGAGGGAGCGGGGGAGAGGCAGTGAGTCTGTCTGGGAGAGTGTGGGGGAGAGGCAGTGAGTCTGTCTGGGAGTGAGTGGGGTAGAGGCAGTGAGTCTGTCTGGGAGTGAGCGGGGGAGAGGCAGTGAGTCTGGCTGGGAGGGAGCGGGGGAAAGGCAGTGATTCTGTTTGGGAGAGTGTGGGGGAGAGGCAGTGATTCTGTCTGGGAGTGAGTGGGGTAGAGGCAGTGAGTCTGTCTGGGAGTGAGTGGGGTAGAGGCAGTGAGTCTGGCTGGGAGAGAGTGGGGTAGAGGCAGTGAGTCTGTCTGGGAGGGAGCGGGGGAGAGGCAGTGAGTCTGTCTGGGAGGGAGTGGGGTAGAGGCAGTGAGTCTGTCTGGGAGAGTGTGGGGAGGAGGCAGTAAGTCTGTCTGGGAGGGAGCGGGGGAGAGGCAGTGATTCTGTTTGGGAGAGTGTGGGGGAGAGGCAGTGAGTCTGTCTGGGAGGGAGCTGGGTAGAGGCAGTGATTCTGTCTGGGAGAGTGTGGGGGAGAGGCAGTGAGTCTGTCTGGGAGAGTGTGGGGGAGAGGCAGTGAGTCTGTCTGGGAGGGAGCGGGGGAGAGGCAGTGAGTCTGTCTGGGAGTGAGTGGGGTAGAGGCAGTGAGTCTGTCTGGGAGGGCACGGGGGAGAGGCAGTGATTCTGGCTGGGAGAGAGTGGGGTAGAGGCAGTGATTCTGTCTCGGAGTGAGTGGGGGAGAGGCAGTGATTCTGGCTGGGAGAGAGTGGGGGAGAGGCAGTGATTCTGTCTGGGAGGGAGCGGGGGAGAGGCAGTGATTCTGTCTGGGAGAGTGTGGGGGAGAGGCAGTGAGTCTGTCTGGGAGGGAGCGGGGGAGAGGCAGTGAGTCTGTCTGGGAGTGAGTGGGGGAGAGGCAGTGAGTCTGTCTGGGAGTGAGCGGGGGAGAGGCAGTGAGTCTGTCTGGGAGTCAGCGGGGAGGAGGCAGTGATTCTGGCTGGGAGGGAGCAGGGGAGAGGCAGTGATTCTGTCTGGGAGAGTGTGGGGTAGAGGCAGTGAGTCTGTCTGGGAGTGAGTGGGGGAGAGGCAGTGAGTCTGTCTGGGAGTGAGTGGGGGAGAGGCAGTGAGTCTGTCTGGGAGAGTGTGGGGGAGAGGCAGTGAGTCTGTCTGGGAGTGAGTGGGGGAGAGGCAGTGAGTCTGTCTGGGAGGGAGCGGGGGAGAGGCAGTGAGTCTGGCTGGGAGGGAGCAGGGGAGAGGCAGTGAGTCTGTCTGGGAGGGAGCAGGGGAGAGGCAGTGAGTCTGTCTGGGAGGGAGCAGGGGAGAGGCAGTGAGTCTGTCTGGGAGGGAGCGGGGGAGAGGCAGTGAGTCTGTCTGGGAGGGAGCGGGGGAGAGGCAGTAAGTCTGTCTGGGAGAGTGTGGGGGAGAGGCAGTGAGTCTGTCTGGGAGTGAGTGGGGTAGAGGCAGTGAGTCTGTCTGGGAGTGAGCGGGGGAGAGGCAGTGAGTCTGTCTGGGAGGGAGCGGGGTAGAGGCAGTGAGTCTGTCTGGGAGGGAGCGGGGGAGAGGCAGTGAGTCTGTCTGGGAGAGAGTGGGGGAGAGGCAGTGAGTCTGTCTGGGAGGGAGCGGGGTAGAGGCAGTGAGTCTGTCTGGGAGGGAGCGGGGAGGAGGCAGTAAGTCTGTCTGGGAGGGAGCGGGGGAAAGGCAGTGATTCTGTTTGCGAGAGTGTGGGGGAGAGGCAGTGAGTCTGTCTGGGAGTGTGTGGGGGAGAGGCAGTGAGTCTGTCTGGGAGAGTGTGGGGGAGAGGCAGTGATTCTGTCTGGGAGAGAGTGGGGAGGAGGCAGTAATTCTGTCTGGGAGAGTGTGGGGGAGAGGCAGTGAGTCTGGCTGGGAGGGAGCGGGGGAAAGGCAGTGATTCTGTTTGCGAGAGTGTGGGGGAGAGGCAGTGAGTCTGTCTGGGAGTGTGTGGGGTAGAGGCAGTGAGTCTGTCTGGGAGGGAGCGGGGGAGAGGCAGTGAGTCTGTCTGGGAGGGAGCGGGGGAGAGGCAGTGAGTCTGTCTGGGAGTGAGCGGGGGAGAGGCAGTGAGTCTGTCTGGGAGGGAGCGGGGGAGAGGCAGTGAGTCTGTCTGGGAGGGAGCGGGGGAGAGGCAGTGAGTCTGTCTGGGAGGGAGCGGGGTAGAGGCAGTGATTCTGTTTGGGAGAGAGTGGGGTAGAGGCAGTGATTCTGTTTGGGAGAGAGTGGGGTAGAGGCAGTGATTCTGTCTGGGAGAGTGTGGGGGAGAGGCAGTGAGTCTGTCTGGGAGGGAGCGGGGGAGAGGCAGTGAGTCTGTCTGGGAGGGAGCGGAGGAGAGGCAGTGAGTCTGTCTGGGAGGGAGCGGGGGAGAGGCAGTGAGTCTGTCTGGGAGGGAGCGGAGGAGAGGCAGTGAGTCTGTCTGGGAGAGTGTGGGGGAGAGGCAGTGATTCTGTCTGGGAGGGAGCGGGGGAGAGGCAGTGAGTCTGTCTGGGAGAGTGTGGGGGAGAGGCAGTGATTCTGTCTGGGAGAGTGTGGGGGAGAGGCAGTGATTCTGTCTGGGAGTGAGCGGGGGAGAGGCAGTGAGTCTGTCTGGGAGAGTGTGGGGTAGAGGCAGTGAGTCTGTCTGGGAGGGAGCGGGGGAGAGGCAGTGAGTCTGTCTGGGAGGCAGCGGGGGAGAGGCAGTGAGTCTGTCTGGGAGGGAGCGGGGTAGAGGCAGTGATTCTGTCTGGGAGAGTGTGGGGGAGAGGCAGTGAGTCTGTCTGGGAGGCAGCGGGGGAGAGGCAGTGAGTCTGTCTGGGAGGGAGTGGAGGAGAGGCAGTGATTCTGTCTGGGAGGGAGCGGGGGAGAGGCAGTGATTCTGTCTGGGAGGGAGTGGAGGAGAGGCAGTGATTCTGTCTGGGAGAGTGTGGGGGAGAGGCAGTGATTCTGTTTGGGAGAGTGTGGGGGAGAGGCAGTGAGTCTGTCTGGGAGAGTGTGGGGGAGAGGCAGTGAGTCTGTCTGGGAGTGAGTGGGGTAGAGGCAGTGAGTCTGTCTGGGAGTGAGTGGGGGAGAGGCAGTGAGTCTGTCTGGGAGTGAGCGGGGGAGAGGCAGTGAGTCTGTCTGGGAGTCAGCGGGGAGGAGGCAGTGATTCTGGCTGGGAGGGAGCAGGGGAGAGGCAGTGAATCTGGCTGGGAGAGAGTGGGGTAGAGGCAGTGAGTCTGTCTGGGAGAGAGTGGGGGAGAGGCAGTGATTCTGTCTGGGAGGGAGCAGGGGAGAGGCAGTGAGTCTGTCTGGGAGAGTGTGGGGGAGAGGCAGTGAGTCTGTCTGGGAGGGAGCGGGGGAGAGGCAGTGAGTCTGTCTGGGAGGGAGCGGGGGAGAGGCAGTGAGTCTGTCTGGGAGGGAGCAGGGGAGAGGCAGTGAGTCTGGCTGGGAGAGAGTGGGGTAGAGGCAGTGAGTCTGTCTGGGAGGGAGCGGGGGAAAGGCAGTGATTCTGTTTGGGAGAGTGTGGGGGAGAGGCAGTGAGTCTGTCTGGGAGGGAGCGGGGGAGAGGCAGTGAGTCTGTCTGGGAGGGAGCGGGGGAGAGGCAGTGAGTCTGTCTGGGAGGGAGCGGGGGAGAGGCAGTGAGTCTGTCTGGGAGTGAGTGGGGTAGAGGCAGTGAGTCTGTCTGGGAGTGAGCGGAGGAGAGGCAGTGAGTCTGTCTGGGAGAGTGTGGGGGAGAGGCAGTGAGTCTGTCTGGGAGGGAGTGGGGTAGAGGCAGTGAGTCTGTCTGGGAGAGTGTGGGGGAGAGGCAGTGATTCTGTCTGGGAGGGAGCGGGGGAGAGGCAGTGAGTCTGTCTGGGAGGGAGCGGGGGAGAGGCAGTGATTCTGGCTGGGAGAGTGTGGGGGAGAGGCAGTGATTCTGTCTGGGAGGGAGCGGGGAGGAGGCAGTGAGTCTGTCTGGGAGAGAGTGAGTGAGAGGCAGTGAGTCTGTCTGGGAGAGTGTGGGGGAGAGGCAGTGAGTCTGTCTGGGAGGGAGCGGGGGAGAGGCAGTGAGTCTGTCTGGGAGTGAGCGGGGGAGAGGCAGTGAGTCTGTCTGGGAGGGAGCGGGGGAGAGGCAGTGATTCTGTCTGGGAGGGAGCGGGGGAGAGGCAGTGTGTCTGTCTGGGAGGGAGCGGGGGAGAGGCAGTGAGTCTGTCTGGGAGAGAGCGGGGGAGAGGCAGTGATTCTGTCTGGGAGTGAGCGGGGGAGAGGCAGTGAGTCTGTCTGGGAGGGAGCGGGGGAGAGGCAGTGAGTCTGTCTGGGAGGGAGCAGGGGAGAGGCAGTGAGTCTGTCTGGGAGGGAGCGGGGGAGAGGCAGTGAGTCTGTCTGGGAGAGTGTGGGGGAGAGGCAGTGAGTCTGTCTGGGAGGGAGCAGGGGAGAGGCAGTGAGTCTGTCTGGGAGGGAGCGGGGTAGAGGCAGTGAGTCTGTCTGGGAGTGAGCGGGGGAGAGGCAGTGAGTCTGTCTGGGAGAGTGTGGGGGAGAGGCAGTGAGTCTGTCTGGGAGGGAGCAGGGGAGAGGCAGTGAGTCTGTCTGGGAGGGAGCGGGGTAGAGGCAGTGAGTCTGTCTGGGAGTGAGCGGGGGAGAGGCAGTGAGTCTGTCTGGGAGAGTGTGGGGGAGAGGCAGTGAGTCTGTCTGGGAGGGAGCGGGGGAGAGGCAGTGATTCTGGCTGGGAGAGAGTGGGGTAGAGGCAGTGAGTCTGTCTGGGAGAGAGTGGGGTAGAGTCAGTGAGTCTGTCTGGGAGGGAGCGGGGGAGAGGCAGTGAGTCTGTCTGGGAGGGAGCGGGGGAGAGGCAGTGAGTCTGTCTGGGAGAGTGTGGGGGAGAGGCAGTGAGTCTGTCTGGGAGAGTGTGGGGGAGAGGCAGTGAGTCTGTCTGGGAGTGAGTGGGGTAGAGGCAGTGAGTCTGTCTGGGAGTGAGTGGGGTAGAGGCAGTGAGTCTGGCTGGGAGAGAGTGAGTGAGAGGCAGTGGATCGGGCTGGGAGGGAGCGGGGGAGAGGCAGTGAGTCTGTCTGGGAGGGAGCGGGGGAGAGGCAGTGAGTCTGTCTGGGAGGGAGCGGGGGAGAGGCAGTGAGTCTGTCTGGGAGGGAGCGGGGGAGAGGCAGTGAGTCTGTCTGGGAGGGAGCGGGGGAAAGGCCGTGCGTCTGTCTGGGAGGGAGTGGGGAAAAGTGGTGAGTCCAGCGAGGGAGGAAGCAGTGAGTCCGCTTGGAGGATTCCTGCAAATTACAATGCTCTCCAGATGAGTGATGACTACAAACGGCGTGGTGATGTTTAGCGTGATAACGTCATTAGGATGAAGGTGCTCATGTGAGAATTAATCCTGGGACGGGCAACTTTGCTGATGTGTCCTGATGATGTTGGAGATTACTCAGCGCATCTGCAGCACATCTGGCTGCGCTGCGATGCATACTGCTAATGTCTCCTAGCCTTCAGAAAATCAAAGTGACACCGGCAATCTTTCCTCAGGCCTTTTGCTCTCAGTGGGGAATTCTCTCAGTCAAGAGTTTTCCATTAACTGCAGGAACCAAATTATCATCTCTCTGCAGTACTTCAAACCAGCTAATGCTGTATCGATTGAGATCACATCAAAAACCAGGTGCCCGGTCCTCCTCACACTGGGTTGCTTTAGGTGCAATGGAGTAATTCCTAACCTGAGAAACACCTGTTGTGGTAAAGAAAGTAAACAAGTCCGAGAAAAAGAGAAACCAAGAATATGCACAAAAGAAATACTTACGAAGGAAACATTGCAGTGAGAAACAATCCAAGTGGAGAGAATCTACGTGACTCCAAGGCACCCATACCGGAAGGAATAAAATAGTTCTGTTTTCTGCAGTCCCTGAGTCGAATTATTTATTTTTACAGCAACAGGTCAAATCATGATTCATTCTAGTTAAGACATGGAATCCTTAGCTTTATAAATAGAGGCGTGGAGGGTGAAGGGGGTCGATATTATGGAACCCTTTGGGCAGGAATCGTGGCGTGTGGGGTGACTGAATTAGGTGGCAGCTGAAATTTGGCTTCCCCATGACAGGCTGAGATACTGAGATTAAGTCAGCGGTGTGTGGCATGTCCGGCTTCTTGCTGTCCTGTGTTCATATTTGTAATGCATTTCCACGCCATGAGTACTTGTTAGCGTAAAATGTTTTAAAATGACCTCCGACCTTCAAGATAAAGTCAGCAGCGGGCGCGAATCTCGCGGCACCCAGTTCACATTTGTTTAAAGGAGGCGTGCACCTGTTGGCTTTGTGCAGTTGTGTATGAGGTCAGCGGTTTCCCTTGTTGAACACCGAGACACAAGGGAGGGGAGCGAGGGAACGGCAGCTTATATGGAAGCTCAGGACCGGCAAGGGGGAGGAGGAGGGGGAGGGGGCATGGAGGAGTGGAAGTGGGAAGGGCCTGACATCCTGGGTGTGGTGGTGACAGTCAGTCAAGGAAATGAGGGACTGAAAGGGCAGTGTCAGTACTGTTCATATGTGTAGAATACTGAAAGGCCTGGATAGAGTGGACGTGGGGAAGATGTTTCCATTAGTAGGACAGACTAGGACCCGAGGGCACAGCCTCAGAGTAAAGGGAAGACCTTTTAGAACAGGGATGAGGAGAAACTTCTTTAGCCAGAGAGTGGTGAATCTATGGAATTCATTGCCACAGAAGGCTGTGGAGGCCAGGTCATTGAGTGTATTTAAGTCTGAGATAGATAGTTTCTTGATTGGTAAGGGGATAAAAGGTTACGGGGTGAAGGCGGGAGAATGGGTTTGAGAAACTTATTAGCCATGACTGAATGGCGGAGCAAACTCGATGGGCCGAATGGCCTAATTTCTGCTCCTATGTCTTATGGTCTTATGGTCTTATGGACTTATGGTGTGTCCAGTTCAGGGCATTGGTTGGCAGAGTCCTTAAGAAATTAAGTAATGGAATCCTTAGCTTTACAAATAGAGGCATGGAGGGCGAAGGGGTTGACATTATGGAGCCTACAAGAGCAGGAATCGTGGCGTGTGGGGTGACTGAATTTAGGCGGCAGTTGAAATTTTGATTTCCCAATGACTGGTTGAGATGCAGCGATTAAGTCGCTTTCGGCATGTCAGGATTCATGCTGTTCCGTGTTCGTAATTGTACCGCATTTCCATGCCGTGCATAATCGTTGCCGTAAAATGTTTTAAAACGACCTCCGACCTTCAAGTTAAAGTCATCAACATTCCAATTATCCCTGCCGAGAGTGATCGAGGACAATGTCCTTCCTTATGCATAGGAGGGAGGGACAGCTGAGCCCGCAAATTCAGCCACGTCCCACAGAGCGGGGAGGGCAACACTGGACACCAACATGACCATTCAGTAAAGGGTGTGCAAATAAAAAAAAAACATTGCTTTTTCCACAATAAAGAAATGTCCCTAACTCCCCTGTAACCATCAATGCGTGCCACCCATGAGGGGGTGCCAGTACATTTAGCTCTTTGTCTAAGCTGATCTCAACAAATAACAATGATGCGCACGTGAATAAAAGTGAAACCAATGTAATATTTACAAGTGCAATTTAAGTGTGAAGAAACACCCATGCCACCTTTGAGCTCTCAATAAGCCTGATGTTAAGGGCAATGGGGTTGGGCAGGAAAGTTGCGGCCATGGTGAAGAGCCTACTGGGAGGTTTTTTTTAATAGCCCGCCTGGACCTGCTGCATTGTCAGCTTTTTAAAAATTCATTCATGTATTGTGGGCATCGCTGGCTAGGCCAGCACTTTTTTGCCCATCCCTTGTTCAGAGGGCAGCTAAGAGTCAACCACATTGCTGTGGGTCTGGAGTCACAAGTAGGCCAGACTAGATAAGGGCAGCAGATTTCTTTCCCTAGGGGACATTAGTGAACCAGATAGGTTTTTACAACAATGGTCATCATTTAGACTTTTACTTCCAGGCTTTTATTGAATTCAAATTCCACCATCTGCTGTGGCGGGATTTGAACCCAGGTCCCCAGTGCATTACCCTGGGTCTCTGGATTATTAGTCTGACAGCACTGAAAAGTTTTTCCCCACTTCATTATCACATGTGTCTCCTGTGCAGCCCACCAGCACTTTAAATTTTAATTATGATCATGTGGGAACCGACAAAAAGCAAAGGGCCGAAGGGGCACCCACTTCCTGTCCCGCTGTTGGGAATGGTGCGCCACCGTTAAAATTCTGCCCACAGAGTACAAAAGCAAGAAAATTATGCTCATCCTTTATAAATCAGTAGTTAGGCTTTTGATGGAATATTATGCCGAATTCTGGGCACTGCACTTTAAGAAGGTGTCTGAGGGGATTTTCCAGAACGGTGTTGGGGATGAGGGATTTCCGTTACATGGGGGAGGGTTTTCCCTCGGGCGAGCGCAGTGGGCGGCCCTGGGATTGGCCGGGCAACGGTCCGCTGCCCACGATCGGGCCCTGACCGCGATTTCACGCTATGTTTCAGGACTGCAACATTGTATATATCTCTCATCCTGTTCCAGTGGACATGTCTTTCAAACTGCAGCCATTGTAACTTTAATCCACAGTCCAACAGAAAATGAAAAGATATGTTCCTTACAACAGTCCAACAAAAATGAACAGATACGTTCCTTACTCTATCATAAGGTCAGAAATGGGGATGTTCACTGATGATTGCATAATGTCCAGCACCATTTGTCATACCTCAGTTACTGAAGCAGTCCATGTCCAAATGCAATGGCTAATATTCAGGCTTGGGCTGCCAAATGGCAAGTAACATTCGCACCACACAAGTGCCAGGTAATGACCATCTCCAACAAGAGAGAATCTAACCATCACCCCTTGATATTCAATGGCATTACCATCACTGAATACTCCACTATCTACATCCTGGGATTGACCGGAAACTGAACTGGGCTAGCTATATAAGTACTGGGCTACAAGAGCAGATCAGAGGTTGGGAATTCTGCAGAGAGTACTCAAGGAGCACCTGCAGGTACTCAATTCCAGCATGTAGAGCAACTTAGAAGCAGAGTCCTGTTCAATTTCTGGTCAATCCTAGATTGTTGATAGGGGATTCAGTGATGGTAATGCCATTGAATGTCAAGAGTTTATGGTTAGATTCTCTCTTGTAGGAGATAGTCATTGCAGAGAGTAACTCACCTCCTGATGCCCCAAAGCCATCTACATGGTACAAGTCAGGAGATGACGGAATACTTCCCACTTGCCTGGCTGAATGCAGCTCAAACAACACTCAAGAAGCTTGACACTATCCAGGACAAAGCAGCCCATCTGATTGATACCCTTTCCACATAAACGCTCACTCCCTCCACCACCGACGAACAGTGGCAGCAGTGTGTACCATCCACAAAATGCACTGCAGAGACTCACTAAGGCCCCTTAGGCAACACCTTCCAAACCCATTACTGCTACCATCAAGAAGGACAGCAGATAGTTGGGAACACCACCAGCTGGAAATTCCCCTCCAAGTCACTCATTATCCTGACTTGGAAATATATCACCGTTCCTTCACTGTAGCTGAGTCCAAATCCTGCAGCTCCCTCCCTAAAACTGTAGGCCTACCTACACCCATGGACTGCAGCAGTTCAAGAAGGCAGCTCACCACCACCTCCTCAAAGGCAATAAGGGTTGGGCAATGAATGCTGGCCCAGCCAGTGAAGCCCATATCCTGGAAATGAATTTAAAAAATTGATAGCGAAGGGAGGCAGCAGCCTTTTTGCAGCCCAGAACCAGTCCATAGCCAAAGTTGCTCCACATGCTTGAATTGACTACCTGCAGGTGCTCCTTGAGTCTGCCTGAAAAGCAGTGTAAAATTCATTAATTTTGCAGATTAGCGTTGAGACTAAATGCAAAACCTGGACACCAATTCAAGCACTCCATCATTTTTCCTTTCTACCTTCAACCATTGACTGTTAATCTTTGGCAGGATTCTTCTATTTTTATTTATTTTTGGTGAGTGTGTGTTTGACTGAGGGCATCTCGAAAGAGTAGCTGGTACACTTCCATATTTCATACCGTGGCTAGAGGGCATTTAAAGGTCAAGCACATTGCTGTAGGTCTGAAGCCACATGTAGGCCAGACCAGGTAAGGACAGCAGATTTCCTTCCCTAAAGGGCATTGGTGAATCAGATGGGTTTTTACTACAATCAACAATGGTTTCATGGTCATCATTAGACTTTTAATTCCAGATTTTAAAAAAAATTGAATTCAAATTCATGGTGGATTCAAACCTGGGTACCCAGAGCATTCCTTTGGATTTCTGGTCCAGCGAATATACTACTACACCATCGCCTCCCTTCTTGAGTTTCTTCTGCTGTTGTTTAATTCTGCTGTTCAAGACAGTCTTCATTTCTTCATGCTGCTCAAGCGTTGTGTACTCCTTTTTCATTTGATCTTGAAGGACAATCAGCTGCTCCTTCAACTGTTTATTTTCTTGTTTATCTCTTGCCAAGTCACACTGTGCTTCAGTGCATTGCTTTGTTGATACTGATATCACCACCTTTACTGCTGATGAAGTAAGATGCAGCATCCTTTTGTAGCTCCTCATTTTTCTCCAGGGCTACGTATTGATTCTTCAAGAATCTCTCAGGGTTGCAACTTCCTTGAAAGCCTTTTCTGCTTGCTGTTGTGCCTAGTTGTACAACTGGTTAAGTTTTCCAAACTCCCATTTTGATTTGCCAACTGTGGAAATGAAGGCCATTATTTCCTTTTGGTGCCTTTCTGTCATCTCTGAAATTTGTTTGTTCAGATCTTGAATAGTTTGGTTCATTGAAGACTTCAGTTTATCATGTGTTTTCAAAGGTATATGCTCAGCTTGAATCTTGTGCTTCAAATTTCCCAGTTCAGTTTTCATACAAACATTTTCCTGTGGAATAGTTTCATTTTCATTTTGCAGGTTTTGTATCTTTTGGGTTACCTCAGATAGCTTTTCTTCATTCACAGCCATCTACTTGCTCCACGCTGCCACCTGCTGTGCAGTTTGGGTTCTAAGTCTGCATTTTCAAAGAGCTCTATTTTAAGCCTTTCAGCTGCTTCTCAGCCTCTTCTTTCTTCTGCACTAAACACTTTGGCTCATGCACTTCATTATGCTGACATGGTCAGCAACCATCTTGTGATTTGCTTGAGTAATCTGTCCCTCGGTTGGGGTTTTCTGTCTCTTTCGCCTGGGGTCTTCTGCCTGCCTTGCTCTGGGGTCTTCTGTCTCCCTCAGCCTGGGATCTTCTGTCTCCCTCGGCCTGGGTCTTCTATCTCCCTCGGCCTAGGGTCTTCTGTCTCCCTCGGCCTGGGTCTTCTATCTCCCTCAGCCTGGGGTCTTCTGTCTGCCTCATTCTGGGGTCTTTTGTTTCCCTTGCTCTGGCGTCATTTGTATCCCTCACTCAGGGGTTTACTATCTCCCTCACTCTGGGGTTTTTTGTATCACCCGCTCAGGGGTCTCCTTGCCCCTACGGTGCTTTACTAGGGGTGTTCTGGACCTTCTTTTAAGGTCTGCATACTCCACAACTTGGAGATTAAAATATTTGTCAAAGGCTTTTAATGTCTAACCAAATGAGGTTGAGGATTCAATTATACCTTGTCTTAGGATTACTTCATCCGCAAATTCAGCAAACAAGTATAAAAACATATTAACCTGTACTTCTTCTGATTTCTTATTTAACCCTGATGTACTCCTGTAATCTAAAAATATTATTCACCAAGACTTCCAATCTTGGGTCTGATTAGCTCTTGTCTCAGCCAAAGCTGGTCTGCTAGTTTCAATTTTCTACCCATGATCATTAAAATTTTTTTTTGTAGATGCTGCTTTAAATGGCATTGCCATTTTAAGAATGTCTGTGCAGGAACTGTTTTGTCCTCTCTTCAACGTAGCTCTGCGGTTGCCTAGTTGTTTTCTATGCTCTTCTCACACTTCTCGGTAGGCTCCTGCTTTGATCACAGGCCTTTTTTTTACAGTTATGAATTGTTAACGCTACAAGAACTTCTGTTTAACAAGAAGCCAGGGACTCAACGGAAAGGGAATTTTTTTTTAAACTGCAGGAATTTTTAAAAAAAGCATTTTCTTCCTTCGTTGCAGCATGTCCAGCTGGTGTTGTGGCACCGATTGTAGACCCACGATGCAGCTTCCTTCTAGCTGCACTCTGGACGTGCTAATCCTGAGACTGCCACCTGTTTTACAAGATAAGTGCAGCTTTCTGTTTGCAGTTTTCTCACCATCCTTGTGATGTCTCTCAGAGTTTGCCTTTGCTCATGCTTGCGTTTCATCTACACTGTGGATTCCTCTTTGCAGCGCAGTCTTCTTGTCTCTCCTTTCATTTCCTTCATTTATTTTTTTTTTTAAATTGCTCAGCCTTTTTTTGCGATCTGGCCAGGTTCCTCAATGTGGATCTTTTCGACCAGGTAAAGCAATGGACCTCCACACGGTCTGGTGGAGTCCTTCTGCCTCCACGTCTACAATGGAGCTTTCTATTTAGGCAAAGGGGGAGGTGGTGGTGTAGTGGTATTGTCACTGGACTAGTATTCTAGAGACCCAGGGTAATTTTCTGGGGACCTGGGTTCGAATCCCACCACAGCAGATGATGAAATTTGAATTCAATAAAAATCTGGAATTAAAGGTCTGATAATGACCATGAAACCATTGCCAATTGCCAGAGAAAGTATCTCCCATGGGCAGGTGTAGTATAAGGGTCTTTGGCAGAGCAAGGGTTAATTTGGGACAGGAGAATAGGACCACCCACATAGTGATGCAGAGAGTCACATGATAACAGACTGTCTGTGGAGTAGAGTCTGGAAGGACCCAGCATGTAGACAGCACTCATCTGGTTCACTAATGTCCTTTTGGGAAGAAAATCTGCTGTCCTTACCTGGCCTAGCCTACATGTGACTCCAGGCCCACAGCAATGTTGTTGATTCTTAAGTGCCCCCACAAGGGCATTTAGGGATGGATAATAAATGCTGGCCTAGCCAGTGGTGCCCACATCCCATGAACGAATAAAAAAAAACTCCAACAATGCCTTTAATTTTGGTGCACTTCTCTCAGGTCAGGCTTCAGTTTCTTTAACCTTTTGTACCCTGGAATTCCGGGTCCTTCTCCAACTACTTTGAAGTTTCATTCGTTCAGCTGGCACCATGTTGTAAAGGTTGTTTGGTGTTTCACTGGTTATTGTTAACCCATAGCTATGTACATAATCCAAAATAGTGCCACGCATGGGTGCTGTCTACATGCTGGCTCCTTCCAGACTCTGCTCCACAGACAGTCATGTGACTCTCTACATCACTATGTGGGTGGTCCTGTTCTCCAGTCCCAAATTAACCCTTGCTCTGCCGAAGACCCTTATACTACACCTGCCCGTGGGAGATGCCACGCCATAAAAAGGACATTGGCACACTGGAGAAGGCACAAAGATGATTTACAAGGAAAATACCAGGGCTGAGAGGAAAAACCTTTCAAGAGAGGTTTAATAGAGCGTGCTCTCTTTTCTCTAGAAAAAGAAAGCTGAGGGGTGAAATTAGAGGGGAGTGTAAGGTTATGAAAGGGTTTGATAGGGTAGACATGGAGAAAATGTTTCCACTTGTGGGGAGCCCAGAAATAGGGGCCATAAATGTAAGAGAGTCATGAAACTTTCTTATCCAGAGAATACTGCGAATGATGCCACAAGGATGCATTTAAGGGGAAGCTAGATAGGCACATGAGAGAGAAAGGAACAGACGTTTATGCGGATTGGGTGAGATGAAGAGAGGTGGCAGAGGGCTCATGTGGAACATAAACACTAGCATGGACCAGTTGGGCTGAATGGCCTGTTTCTGCGTTGTAAATTGTACATAACTCTATCTCATTTCTCACCTCTTTCCGTGCTTCTTTTTGAACCCTTTTCATCCAATTCGTTTTCTTCTGGGACATTCTGGATGCATTTCCAAACATCTGGAAGTGGGTTCTTCCAGTTTCCAATGATGCTTTCTGGAGGAGACCAGAAAATCATCAAACTAATCCCTCTTACAGAGGGTGTTATGAGACAGCAAGTGGTAAATGCTCAGCTGCCCAAATCCCAGAGGGAAACTTGAAACAACTGCTACAACTGTTCTGCAATTTGTATTTTTCTTTCGAGATGCATGCTTTGAATTCCATAATTAAAAGTCCTTATTAGGGCTTAGAGGTTTTTTTTTAACAAAACTAAATTAAACATGTATTAATAAAATAAATAATTTTAAGCACATACGAGTCTACAAATTACTACTATGATAACTCCTAGCTCCCCTAATTAGTCCGACTCCCAGTTATACCTTTGTTAAGGTAACGGTAAAAACAAAATAGATTTTATCAGACCCAGACAAAGCACACAATACCCTGGACATGGATGTTAATAGTGAATTCTCTTAGCTTCGGTTCCCATAGGCCGCTGCTTGGTACATAGAGGCTGGAGGCTTTTCACAATTGTTAGATCTTAGAATGCCTTCCTCTTACATGTAACCTCACCTCCTTTATACATGTTTCTCCGTTGAATGCATATTTCATTGTTTCAATATGTCTTTGGACTCTACCTTTCTAATAATAAAAATATTTCATAGCACTAACTTTATCAATAAGCTTTGGGAAAAATAAACACACTGGCTTCTTCCGGCTCCCCTCTCTTTTGAAATTTAAACTACTCTGGTTTATCTCAAATGCAAATTTTCCTTTGCACCTCACATTCTAAAACTTCAGTCATGTTTACTTATTTAACGTTTCAAACCTAGCTTCCCTTCTGATATACCAAAGCCTTTAGACCACCTGTCTTTAATTCAATTAAGTCACACACACACAAAAACACACACACACACACACACACACAAACGTGTGCGTAAACACTCACACATTCACACACACACAAGCACAGACAATCCAGATCCCACTATTCCTGCTTTACAATAAATCCTCATAACATTTTGAAAATTATTATATTTTCATGACAAGGGTAAATGGCATGTGGCTGTGAATGTTTTTGTATGCAGCAGATATTGGAAGTATCTTAAAACAAAGAAATATTGGTGTTACAGAGGTAGGGCTTTATTCAAACACAAAGACATTTAAAAAAGTGAAAGCCAGTGACTTTCTTTTTTCCATTTTAAGTAATTTATCAATCTCTTTGTGGCACTGCTTCTCCTACAGAAAGCGATTGGATGTCAAATATAAAAGGGGAACACATGAATGTTTTGTTTCAAAGGTCTAATGGCTTCTGAAGAACCTATTGGAATGAAAATCTTAAATGCTTCTGCCAATCATCCAAAACAGCGACTGTCAATCAAAACATTATCAGAGTCAGTAAACTTTCACCAGTACACTTAATACATATCACTGATCAACTGTCAATCAACCCTGCAGCATGTGCTCTCCAGGCACTTCAATGCAGATTGTGGAGAAATATTTTACTCATCAGACAGCATATCATTTTCAAAAATTCCTGAAACTAAAATGTAAATTGTAGAGCACCAAAAGTTTTAGGAATTGGTTGCGGCAACGTAATGTTTCAATCATCGGATTAGTAACTCTCCAGCATAGAGCCTAAGCATTTAAGGTAACTGAGAAAAGAACCAGACGGGGAGAATTTTATTTGATGCAGTGAGTCGCTCCAAACAGGAGCTCACTGCCTGAGAGCGTGGTCGAAGCTGTTTTAATCATAATTTCCAAAAGGAGAGTTGGCTAAATATTTGCAAAGGAGGAAAAAGATTGCGGAGCTGTGGGGAATACGGCTGAGAAGTGGGAATAACTGGATAGCTCTCCAAAGAGCTGGCAATGGCACAATGGGCCAAATGGCCTCCTTCTGTGCTGGATAATTCTAAGATTCTCTACGGAGCTGAATTCCACAGGCTTCCCATGGGAGGGGAAGCTGGCAGCTGCACCTGTAAATGAGGGCACCGTGCCATCGGCAGCATGTTCACTGCCAGTCAGCCCTGCTCACCCCCCCCCCCCCACCCCCCTCATATGGACCAGTTGATGCCCTTACGTAGGCAAATAATGCCAAGTTAAGGGCCTCCTCTCACTGTCGCTTCCATTTAACCAGCAGCGGGCGAGGCCTGCGCTCAACCTGTAGCCTGGTAGGTTTAATCCTGTGGGCTGCTGGTCAATGAAAGGGGGGAGGGGGGCAGGCTTGCCTCCTTTCTGGGCTCCCTATGCCAAGTAGAGGCCCCCACACAGTTTTGCCCCCCCCCTCCTGCATCCCCCCATGCCCCTTGCCCTGTCTAACTTCCCCCCCCACCCCCCGACCCTCCCGACCCCCAACTCCCTGTCCCTTGCTGGGGCCCTGCTAACCTGAGCCCGGTGAGATCCCAGGTTTACCAGGGTTTGAGGGCCGTCCATGGTTCACCTTCCTCCTGGGCCTCCTGCAATACCGACAGCGGCCACCGATCGTGCTGTAGCGCAGATTGTGCTGGTCTCTGATTGTCCGGCAGCTCCATCCGGCGGGATCGTTTCCTGGAGATGGATAGAAGTTCCGACTCGTGCAGATTAAAGTGCCACCACCCAAAAAATTAAAGTGAGGCGAGCCGGCTAAGTGGCGGTGGGCTCGGCCCCACGCTGGGGCACAGAGAGCCCACCCTCAGCAGACAATCTAGCCCCGTGATCCCAGAAAACAATTGGGCATTCATGATTTCAACTCCCACCAAGTTGTGAGATTCGATTCAATAAATCTGTCAATCATTGATATTGATGGAAAGAAAAACTCGCATTTATATATTGATTTTCAAAATGTCAGGATGTCCAGCACGCTTTACAGCCATTTAAGTGTAGTTACTGTAGTTAGGAACTGTGGCAGCCATTTTGCAACAAGGTAAGGTCCCACAAATTGAATTGTGATAATGACAATAGAATCATCAATTGGTCATCGCACAGCCAGAGGCCATTCGGCCCTTTGCGCCCAAGTCTGCGCTCTGCATCAGCAACTCAGCGAGTCCCACTCTCCCGCTCCTTCCCTATAGCCCTGCAATTTTTTTTTTTCTGTTCAGGTGATTCAAAAGTTCCTTTTGAAAACCACAATTGAATCCGCTTCCACTAAATTCCCAGGCAGTGCATTCCAAATACTAACCACGACCTGCATTCAAAAAAAGAATTCTTCATGTTGCCTTTGATTGTTTTGCCAATTACTTTAAATGGGTGTCACCTGCCCCTTGGCCCTTGCGTCAATGGGAACAGTTTCTCCCTATCTACTCTGGCCCAATCTCTCATGATTTTGAACACCTCCATCAAATATGCTTTTTTTAACTTCGGGTTCTTGGGATGAGCTGTTGCAGGCTAGGCCAGCATTTATTGCCATCCCTGAATCTTAACCTTCTCCTTTCAATGGGGAACAATCCCAGCTTTTTTTTCATTCATCTAGGGGATGTGGGCTTTGCTGGCTGGGCCAGCATTTATTGCCCATCCCCAATTGCCCTTGAAAAGGTGGTGGTGAGCTGCCTTCTTGCACTGCTGTGGCCCATGTGATATTAGGAAGGGAGTTCCAAGATTTTGGCCAAGCAACAGTGAAGGAACAGCAATATTTTTCCAAGTCAGTATGGTGAGTGACTTGGAGGGGAACTTCCAGGTGGTGATGTTCCCATGTGTCTGCTGCCCTTGTTCTTCTAGATGATAGTGGTCATGGGTCTGGAAGGTGCTGTCGAAGCCTTGGTGAACTCCTGCAGTGCATCTTGTAGATGGTACACACTGCTGCTACTGTGTGTCGGTAGTGGAATGAGTGAATGTTTGTTGATGTAGTGCCAATCAAGCGGGCTGCTTTGTCCTGGACGGTGTCAAACTTTTTGAGTGTTGTGGGAGTTGCACTTATCCAAGCAAATGGAGAGTATTCCATTGCACTCCTGACTTGTGCCTTATAGATGGTGGACAAGCTTTCGGGAGTCAGGAGGTGAATTACTCATTGCATGATTCCTAGACTCTGACCTGCTCTTGTAATCAGAGTATTTATATGGCTAATCCAGTTCAGTTTCTAGTCAATGGTAACCCACAGGATGCTGATAGTGGGGCATTCAGTGATGGTTATGCCATTGAAATCAAGGGGCGATGGTTGGAGACTCTTTTGTTGGGGATGGTCATTGCCTGACACTTGTGTGGTGCGAATGTTACTTGTTACTTGTCAGCCCAAGCCTGGATGTTATCCAGGTCTTGCTGCATTTGGACATGGACTGCTTCAGTATCTGAGGAGTTGCGAATGGTGCTGAACATTGTGTAATCATCAGTGAACATCCCCACTTCTGACCTGGTGATGGAAGGAAGGTCATTGATGAAGCAGCTGAAGATGGTTGGGCTGAGGACACTACACCTGCAGTGATGTCCTGGAGCTGAGATGACTGACCCCCAACAACCACAACCATCTTCCCTTTGTGCTAGGTATGACTCCAACCAACGGAGTGTTTTCCCCTGATTCCCATTGACTCCAGTTTTGCTAGGGCTCCTTGATGCCACAATTGGTCAAATGCTGCCTTGATGTCAAGGGCAGTCACTCTCACCTCACCTCAAGGCTTCTCCAATCTATCCATGTAACTGAAGTTCCTCATCTCTGGAACCATTCTCCTAAATCTTTTATCTCTAATGCCTTCACATCTTTTCTAAAATGTAGTGCCCAGATTGGACGCAATACTCCAGTTGAGGCTGAACCAGTGTTTTATAAGGTTTCCCAATAACTTCCTTAATTTTGCACTCTATGGGCAAGATTTTTACCCTGGCGGGTGGATGTACGCCTGGGCCGCTCGAGGATAAGATGGCACGCATTGACGTCGGGCAAGTGTCCTCACGTCAATGCGCAGTCGCGCAATATTTCGGGGTGCGCTTGGTAATCGCAGCGTGCCCGCCGGCATTTAAAAGGTCTGTTAAGGAAATTAAAGTCTGAATTAACTGACATTCTCGCTGCCCATCCAACCTCACGGTTGGCGGGCGGGGCAGGCGAAAAGGCCAAGCGGCCTTTTGCACTTTTTCGGAAACCTCATCCACGGGCGGGTTGAGGTTTCCTAAAGGAAATAAAAATAGAATAAAAAACTTTAAATTGAATTAATAACACGTCCCTGCTCATGTGACAGACGGAGACACATGAGGGGGACATGTTTTATAATATTTTTCATTTCTTTATTATTTTTTAACCAAACCCTTCATGGCCCTGAAGCAGCTCTGGGCCTCAGGGCGATTCTCAAGTGCGCACTCGCATGCACGCATGAAGATTGTGCTCGCCCCACTCGGCCTCTTCCCCTAGCCCCGCACAGACAGCGCTGAACACTGCCACTCGCGTTCCATGCTGGGCGGGCCTTCATTGGCCGCGAACGTGAAATCACCCTCCGGCTTTGATCGCGGGCGGTGGTCAGCTTCCAGACTTCCCCCTGCCAAGCCCACCCAAGGGCTAAATTCTGCCCTATGTCCCTATTTATAAAGCCCAGGAATCCATATGCTTTATGAACAACTTTTCCAACCTGCCCTGCCACCCTCAATGATTTGGGCACATATACCACCAGCTCCCTCTGCTCCTGCCCCCCACCCCCCCTTTAAAATTGGACATTTTGTTTAATTTGCCCTTTCTTCATTCTTCCTCCAAAAATCTAATACTTCACACTTTTCCACTTAAATTTCATCTGCCATGGACTGTCTGTCCATTCCACCATCTGTCTCGGACCTCTTGAACTTTATCATTACTGTCCTCATAGTTTACATTACTTCTAAGTCTTGTGTCATCTGCAAATTGTGCCCTGAATACCCAAGTCTAGGCTGTTAATATAGCTCGAGAAAAGCTGTGTTCCCAACACCGACCCCTGGGGAATCCCACTGTATACTTTCCTCCAGTCTGAATAAACGGCTGTTCACCACTACTCTTTGTTTCCTGTCACTCAGCCAACTTCCTATCCGAGCTGCCCCTCTCCCCTTCATTTCATGGACCTTAACTTTGCTGACAAGCCCATTATGTGGAACTTTATCATATGCCTGTTGGAAGTCCATGTATACAACATCAACCATGTTACCCTCATCAGCCCTCCCTGTTACCTCATCAAAAACTCAAATAAGTTAGTTAAACACGATTTTCCCTTAACAAATCTGTGCTGGCTTTCCTCAATTAATCCACTTTTGTCCAAATGACTTTTAGTTTTGTCACGAATTATCATTTCTAATAGCTTTTCCATCACCAAAGTTAAACTGACTGATGTGTATTTGCTGAGATTATCTTTACACCCCTTTTTGAACAAGAGTGTAACATTTGCAATTCTCCAGTCCTTTATGGTGGTGGGATGAAGCTTTTAATTTGGCCTTATATATGGCCACATGTGGTGGGGGGGGTTTGGAGGTGGAGATGGGGGTAGGGGTGGGGGCAGCACTGGCCAGCAGAGGGAACAGCACCGATGGCACAGTGGTCTAATTCACAGGTCCACCCTCCTGTTTTTCCTCCCACAGGAAACCTGTAAAACTCAGCTCTGAGAATCTTAGAATTATCCAGCACAGAAGAAGGCCATTTGGCCCATTGTGCCATTGCCATCTCTTTGACAAATTATCTAATCATCCTGTATCCATGGAAGATTGAAAGATTACGGCCAGTTTCACTGCAATTTGCACCCTTCCCTCATAATCCTCGGACACATCTCATCTGATCTTGCGACTTATCAACTTTAATTAGAGCCAGCCTATCAAATACCACCTCTTTCTCAATTTTTAGCTTCTCTAGCGTCTGAACAGCCTCCTCTTTCACAATGATTTTGATAGCATCTTCTTTCTTGTGTTACGAGGATGTGTTTTTTTTTAAAAGATACCATTTTTAATTCTTTTTCTGGTTAGATTTAAAAAAGACAATAAACTGTAGCCCTGTTAAGACATTTGAGAACTGCCAGCCAGCCAGTCAGAATATACAACTTGCATTCCTCCCAAGTGGGATGAAAAGGAAACAGACATCTAAAACCCTCTGAGGACTGTGGAAGAGCCCATCTCCTGTTGGCTTTCATACTAACCTGAAACTCTTCAAAGGCTTCTGAGATGAGACATCAAAATGCAATTACCTGCCCTAAAAAACAATGACTACAGCATCTATGGTAGGGTAGATGGTGGTGTTGTTGGATTAGTACTCCAGTGACACTAGGCTAATACTCTGGGAGCATGGGTTCAAATCCCACTGTAGCAACAGGTGGAATTTAAGTTCAGTTAATAAACCTGGGATATAAGTCTAGTTTCAGTAATGGTACCCATGAAACCATCACTGATTGTTGTACAAACCCATCTGGTTCACTACTGCCCTTCAGGGAAGAAAACCTGCCATCCTTTCCTGGTTTGCTCTATGTGTGACTGTATAGCAATGTGGCTGACTCTTAACTGCCCTCTGAAATGACTTAGACAAGTCAGTTGAATGGGCAACAAATACTAGCCTTGCCAGCAACTCCCATTTCCCATGAAAACAAATTTTTTAAAAATCAGTTCTTCTGAAATATACAGCCAGCAGGAGACGGTTTCTTTCTCTCTCTCTCTTGAAAATATTGCGTCCGGATTTACAAAGTAACCATCCTGAGAAAATAAATCTGGAAATCTGTTCCATACAGCTACACCCAGAGAAACAACCAAACAAAATGCCCACAATGGGAAACCACCGCATCGAGGGCAATTAACCAAATAGTCCTTCGATTGCTAATCTTCTTCACAAACTGTAAAACATCTTTAAGCCTATCCACTTATTCTACCAACTATTCTATTGTGTGTGTGGGCCCAAGGAATGTTTGTGAAGTATGAACAGTGGTTGCGATCCACATAATCTTTTTTGAAATTCGGGAAGTAGCATATTCCAATGTTCGCCATGGGCAAAGTACAGACCCTACCTAACCAGCCTGTACTTGCAAAACTCAAACCACAGTGTCCAACATTAGATGTGATTCCACGATTGGACAACATTTTCTAAATAATCCTCAGTGCGCTAAGAGTTACACTGACAATCAATTTAAGATTGTCAGTAGGCCTCGCAGTGTGGCACTTTTACTCATACAGGAAGCTACATATATTAATACACAGGGCCCTGTTCTTTGCTGACAGAAAGAACCTGTACACACATTGTGCCTATTTCAGCTAAACAAGCTAAGTGACAGCCATTCCCTGGTTCATTCCCCAAGGCAACGTCTTGACCAATCAGAGTCAAGCAGTCTGGCTTAAACTCCAAACAATGCTTTGCAGTTAACTGTCGGGTGTTATCAACTAGTGCATTCTCCATGGCAACACCTCTACGAATCAGATTCCACTTACCAACCGATCAGCACTCTCTTCTCATACAATATAAATATGTTGTTTCCCCTGACATTGGTATTTTCTTGGGAATTGTCCTGATGAGTGCGAGGCAAAAATCTTCAACAATCTCCTCTTTAAAGGTAGGCATTGGTCCATTGTAGTTTGTCCCATTAAAATATAGAGATAATGATCCAGGTTTTCTGGTCTCTGGATCACTGGAGACCGGATGTATGACTCAGGGTGAGTGGTCAAGATCGTGGCCCCCGTGTGAATTGCTTAGGAATTTTGAACTTCTGATGAGTAATTCCCCTGCTTCCCGGGACCCCCAGCAAATGTCTCCTTCGCTGAGTTAGAGTCAGAGATTTTGGACAGTTCTGAGGTACTGAATAGTTACCCAGAAAGTGTTATATAAATTGAAACCAAGTCTAACATCTGGGCGGCTACAAAACTGATTCCCCAATCACTCACACTGACCTCCCAACTGCACCCCAACCCCGCCCCGCTGGCTACCAACCTGACGACTCCCCAGATCACACCTCCCAACCACCCAACTGCCCCTGACTTCCCTCGACCCTACTTGACCGGGCTACCCCGACCACCTGACTACTCCCCCCGAACTGACCCGGCCCCCCTTCCCGACCACGCTATGCCCTGACCGCCCGACTACCCCTCCTGACCCCCCATGACGGACCCCTTCCTTTAAAATGACAAACTGCAAAACTTTCTCTCGGATCGGTTGGCCAGACAGCAGCCTACGGCCGTCCCCCGCAACACCCCCTCCCCTTCCCCAGGCCATCACCACAATAAAAATCACATCCATCTGGGCAGTTTCTCCTGAGGCTGGTGGGAATTTTCCTGACTTCTGCTACCCGCTTCGAAGATGAAAATCCAGCCCTTGGTTTCACAGAGGTTAGTGCCTTCACTTCGGAGTGGGAAGATCATTAAGTCATCTCGTGCTCCATAAGACTTGAGCACACACTCTAGGCTGATGCAGCATTTGTAAGAATATAGCCTTTTGAAGGTGCTCAGAGGGAGCAGTTAGCGTAAGGCTTCAATTACTCTAGGCTTTTTTTTTTTGAGAACTGCTGTTCCCCAAAATCCTCTACTTTTGCGCTGTCAGGATCACACATAAACAGGGGAACCCTTGTCATCGTCAGAAATAATTGTTATTGTTAGAAGGCTGGGAAAAACAGTAAGAGATTTGAAGCTGTCTGCAGCATTAACACTTACCTCTGTCTCTCCCTGGACATGGGAATGCACTGTGATCTTTTGCAATTTGTTGAAACATAATTAAATGTAATTCCTTTTTATTATTTTTCAGTACTAGAATTGGCTAGGTTGCAGTTTAATATTAAGCTTTCAAGCGTACAATTTTATTATTTTAGTTTCATGTCTCCTCCGTTAGAATTAGGAAAGTATTAACCCTGTGTTTTAATTATAGTTTGAAATCTTGGCGTCTTCAAGATCCATAGGGTGTGTGGAAACAGAAATTGAGAACAGAAGAGACTTGTGATAAGGCCTTGAAGCAAATAATGGAGGCACAACGTTTGCACCTGCACACACAGTTTGCTGTGCCCAAGATTTGGCAGATTTTTCTGTAGTTCTGTTTTTTGGGGTATATCTTAGGGGCATTGAGTCATTCTCAGTGCAGAAAGGTCAAGGAGGTCACAAGACATGTATGTGAGCCAGATATACAAGGAATGGGCATGACCTCTATTTAAAGTACAACAAGAGGTAACATAATTCTCACTTGCACTTTGGAAACCACCTACTTTCATGCTATATTGTATCAATTCTTGCTCATGCTGAATAAAGCCATTTGGTGTGGAACCAATATGGTGTGAGTCTCGAGCAGCTGGACAGGATGAGTTGCCAACACACTGAGAGGGTGCTGCGCTGTCAGAGGCGCCATTATTTGGATGGAACGTTAAACCGCAGCCCTGTCTGCCACCTCGGGTGGGCGTGAAAGATCCTGTGGCAGTTATTTTGAACATGGCCTTCTATTGACTAGCAATGGTTTGGTAATAGTGGATTATCCCACCCTTTTGGCAATGCTTAAGGACATTTCTTTGATTGGTTTTAACTGGGGTTGCTAACCATTCAGGACTGCCCCAGAGGCTACAAGAAATAAAGAATAAACCCCAGCTGAGGAGTGGGTGCCACAAAACAATTGTGCTTTATTTCAAAAAAATTCTTTCAAACCTTTTTGTGTATTGATTATAAAAATAACATTATTTAAAGAGTACTTCATCCAGCGTGGTTGTTTGACTGAGATTCAAGAATCATCCAATTGGGTAATGGAGAGGAAGCTGAGTTTCCAATTGGCTGCAGGAAAGAGGGTGGACATTGCCACAGAAGGCTGTGGAGGACAGGCCATTGAGTGTATTTAAGACCGAGATGGATAGGTTCTTGATTGGTAAGGGGATCAAAGGTTACGGGGAGAAGGCGGGAGAATGGGGTTGAGAAACTTATCAGCCATGATTGAATGGCGGAGCAGACTTGATGGGCCCAATGACCTAATTTCTGCTCCTATGTCTTATGGCCTTATGGACATGTTGAGTGACCAATGGCAATAGCAGGGGGTTGGGTGGTTGGCAAAGGGCAGGCGTATGATGTCACCTCCAGGAATATGTCCAGGCCGAGTTGGGAACCTAAATTTTAATACTTTGTTGCCACTCAAGTATGAGCGAAAATATTCAACGTTTGGAAGAAGTAGCTGAAAATGTGTGATTTTCAATGTCAGCCTCCCTTTTCAACTTTGGCACAATTTGAAGCCAATTAACCAGCCAGCACCTGTACCTTGCATGGATGTGCCAATTATATCGAGTTGCTAATCAAAATATCATTTCACACTTGCCGTAATAAATATGCAGCTGGTGCTGGCATTTGTTTGAAAGTCAAAGGAATGATTTAACTTTTATTTAAACAGCTGGCTGCCAAGACATTTTAATCTGAGTACTGCTCTCCATTCCAGGGTTTTATTGTCACTGTTAGTTTCAATCTTCCTGAGGTCATTTGAGATGAACTAAAGCTCAGATTCTTTTTTTTTATTCATTCATGGAATATGAGCATTACTGGCTGGGCCAGCATTTATTGCCCACCCCGAATTGCCTTTGAGAAGGTGGTGGGGAGCTGCCTTCTTAAACTGCTGCAGACCATGAGATAGGTAAACCCACAGTGCTGTTAGGGAGGGAGTTCAACCAATTTTGACCCAGCGACGGTGAAGGAATGGCGATATGTTTCCAAGTCAGGATGGGGAGTGGATTGGAGGGGGTGGTGTTCCCATGCTTCTGCTGCCTTTATCTTTCTCATTGGTACATGGGGAAGATGGGTTGCAGTAGCTGTGGCTGTTCTCCTTGGATAAGATTAGTAGGAGGTTTGGGAGGGATGCTCCAAAATGATAAGAGGTCTCAACAGAGTCGATAGGGAGAAACTGTTCCCTTTGGCAGAAATATCGGGAACTACAGGACACTAAGAAGCAACGGTGAAATGAGGAAAAACTTATTTGTGCAGAGACTGGTTGGGATCTGGAATGCACTGCCTGAGAATGTGCTGGAGGCAGGTTCAATTAAGGCATTCAAAAGAGAACTGGATAATTATCCAGGGTTGCAGGCAAAGGCAGGGGAGTGGGACTAGGTGAATTACTCTTATGCTGGGACAGACACAATGGGCCAAGTAGCCTCCTTCTGTGCTGTAACCATTCTACGATTCTATGATGGATTCTATCATGGATTTAGAAGCTGCTGTTGGAGGAGCCTTGGTGAGTTGCTGCAGTGCATCTTGTAGATGCTGAACACTGTTGCCATTGTGTGCTGGTGGTGGAGGGAGTGAATGTTTAACGGGTGTCCATCATGTGAGCTTCTTTGTCCCGGATGGTGTTGAGCTTCTGGAGTGTTGTTGGAGTTTCATTCATCCAAGCAAGTGGAGAATGTTCCATTCCTTTCCTGACTCATGCCTTGTAGATGGTGGAGAGGCTCTGGGGAGTCAGGACCTGAGTTGCTTTGAGTTGCTTGTCACAGGGCCTCTCTCATGCTCTTGTAGCCACAGTATTTATATGGCTAGTCCAGTTAAGTTTTTGGTTGTGTTTGATAGCACTGACGACAACACCTTCCATCACTTTGCTATTGATTGAGAGTAGGATGATGGGGAGGTAATTGACTGGGTTAGATTTGGCACACATTTTGGGAACAGGACATTCCTGGGAAATTTTCCACATTGTCAGGTGGATGCCAGTATTTAGCTGTACTGGAATAGCTTGATTAAGGTTGCAGCTAGTTCTGGAACACTAGTCTTCAGCACTACAGCCAGCAAGTTAATGGGCTCCATAGCCTTTGCTGTGTCCAATGTGTTCTGCTGTTTCTTGGTGTCATGTGTAGTGAATTGAATTGGCTGCAAACTGGCATCAATGATGCTGAACCTGATTTGGACCATCACTTCTGGCTGAAGATGGGTACAAATCCTTCAGTCTTGTTTTTGAAGCGCTGGTCCCCCCATCACTGAGGATGGGGATGTCTTTGGAACCTTCTCCTCCTTAGTTGCAAAATTGTCGACTAACATTCCTGACTGGATGCAGCAGGACTGCTGAGCTTTGCTTGGATCCGATGATTATGGGATGGCTTAGCTCTGTCTATCACATATAGCCCTGTGTTAGCTTCACCAGGCTGGCCCTTCGTTTTTAGGTATGCCCCTGGCATGCCCTCCTGCAGTCCGAGTGAACCAGATTTGGTGATATTGTGGTGATGGTGTAAAGCAGAAAATATTATGAATGAAAGAAGGTCCTAGAGATTTGCAAATCCTTGTATTTGACCTTAAATTATTTTGCATTTATTTTGTATCTATTCTAAAATTTGGAGCAACAATTATAAAGTGCTTTAATGTAACATAAGGTCATAAGAAATGGAAACAGAAGTAGGCCATTCGGCCCCTTGAGCCTGCTCTGCAATTTGATAAGATCATGGCTGATCTGAGTGTGGCCTTAACTCCACTTTCCTGGCTGCACCCCCCAACCACAACCCCCATCCCGCCTTGAAGATCAATAACTTGCCAAACGCAACCTTGAATATATTCAATGGCCCAGCCTCCACTGATCTCTAGGGAACAGAATATCAGACACCAACAACCCTCTGAGAGAAGAAATGTTTCCTCCTCTCCATCATTAAATCTCTAGAACATTCTTTCACTCATAATATTTTCTAAATAAGCAGAAATGCTTTCTGTTACCTTTGTACCACTAGTTAAGAACTATCTCTTTTCAATGATTTCTTTGAATGCAATAGTCTCCGGAGCCTTTTAATTGTTGGTAGTATTTTAAGTTGGATCATAATGCCATTGGAATTAGCAGATTGACTGGGACAAAAACAAAAAACGCTGGAAAAACTCAGCAGGTCTGATAGCATCTGTGGAGAGGAAGACAGAGTTAACGTTTCGAGTCCGTATGACGCTTCTTCAGAGCTAAAGAGAAGAGATTGACTGGGACCTTCATTAAGTTCCCTTACAAGGGTCATTTTGTACCCTAAGTGAAATCAGAATCTCCAGAGAAAAACACATGGGCCAGAATTTTCCGTTTGGCGGGCGGGTAGCCGATTGCTGCCGCCGAAACGGGCCACGCCGCCATTTTCTGTGGGTGGGCCAATTAAGGCCCGGCCAGCGGGTTAGCGATTCCCGTGGAGAACGGGAAAATAACCGCGGGGACGGGCGGCCTCAGACTGTCGGTCCCAATGGGTAACCAGCAGCCTGTATAAAGAGTGGCCAGGCAGCCTGCTTGAGGCAATGCACCATGGCCACTCGGGGAGCGAGGGAGGGAGCTGTGTAAGCACAAGAGCATGAGCAGGAGGAGGAGGGCAGGCTGCAGGAGAGGCCAACGAGGGGGCCACTGTACCCCCTGATTCTCTGATGCTGCCTTGCTGTCCTCCTGCAAGAGGTGAGCATCCATCAGCATGTGTTGTATCTGGAGGATAGAAGGAGGAGGAGGGCCCCCCTATGTCACCAGGTAGGAGAGGGAGGAGGTGGGGGACGCTGTCAGCATGCATGATGATGTGCGGTGCACTGGCACCCAGTGCAGGAAACAATTCAATGATTTGCTGTGGTCTGGAAGGGTGAATAATAGCCAAGTGGTTATGGTACTGGGTTTGTAACCCCAAGATCAAGAGTTCAAATCTCATAATGGTAAACTATGAAACAATGTAACTTCATCTGAAACAGATGGAAATGGGTTTGTACTTGAAAGAGTTACCATGTTGGTCTTGGCCATTTGACCCATAAGGCAGCCTTAGCCTTTGACCCCCCCACCATGTCTTGCTGTCATTACGGAAATGGGCATTTGACACATGCTGGGTGGGCAAACGGGTACTGACCATGCTTACACCAGCCTTAGTGGTTGAGGAGAAGATGGGTTCTCCCCGCAGCATATGTTGGTGTTTGTGGCATTTGAATAGTCCGGGGGCAACCTGCAGGGGGGGCAGCTAGACACATACTCAGAACTCCAACTCTTATTGATGGTGATGAGATGATGGAAGGGGAGCCTCAAGGTGTCATGGCCAAGAGCCATCTGCTGCCCTTGGCACCGCACCTAGTTGCGCCTCCTTGCCATGGGCGCTAAGACCCGTGTGTTATTCAAAGTGATGGACGCCGAATGTCTCCAAGGTGTCCGTTGGGGGAGGGGGTTGGGAGCAGCCGTACTATCTTCTGGGGACTGATCACCAGTAGTTTGGCCAGGAGCCGCTGGGGCCTCAGATGGGCCACTGTGATTGGGGTGCGGCGTGCACGTGCAGAGTACATGAGCGATCAGCCCCAATAAACCCTCTTCTCTATTCTGCAGGCAAAAAGTCAACACAATCTGCGGGAGCACCAGAGGACTGGGAGTGAGCACGTCCTGCTCCAGCGCCTCATGACATTTGAGTTTAGGCCATGGAGCTGGGGAGGAGGCAGGAGGCCATGGTGGACGGGGGCAGCGAGGCTGGGGTCCAGCGGCCAGGGATTTGAGGTCAACAGTCCCATCCACTCTGTCTGCCCACCATCCAAACCACTGATGGTTGCTGCAATCGTTAATGCTGCAACACCGCTTATTCACAGACTGAGACACTCTGACGTGTGGGTCATACACAAAGGTCCCTCGTCCCCTTGAGGATTTGCGACTCCACCACCTTCCAAAGTTACCTTACCCCATTTGTGACCCCTGTCCCCATGTCTAACATGCCATGGCATCACTGCTGCACAGCCAAAGACGTTTTGCATCTTAGGGGGTTTGGGACATCCAGCACCCTTTCAGCCAGTGCGCCCCACATTACTCTGTCCAAAAGGACCTCAGCACCTCAGCTGAGAGCCTCATGGCACTCAACTTAAATAAATGCCACCACGTTACTCATCCTTGTGCCAAGGGGCAATGTTGCCTTCTGCCCACCCGTTCTATGCCCCTCCTAATGGTATTGTTGACCTGGGGTCACCGGTTACAGTTATTGGCTTAGTACAAAGAGGAGAAGAGTCGATTCTCTCTTAACTCTCAATTCACTTTATTCATTTCGTTAGATCATATACATATAGCTTATACGTCTGGTTAGATACAGACATGCAGTTTGCATCAGGTTATAGAGTTTTATACCCAAACTAGGATTTAAACGCACACCCACTAGGTTTCTCTGACACTCCCTGAGTGGTCACAGAATATAAAGGCTAATACCTGAAAAGAAGAGCTGACACTGGCCAGGCGTTCCGTTCTCTCTTTGTTTCGATGTCGTCTCTACATTGCTGACGTAGGTTCCTCCGCTTCCACGATGGTTGGTCTCCGGAGTCTTCACTGGCTCCACTCCCGAGATTCCATTCTTATTCTGAGTCTTTTCTCTTCAAGCAGTGCTGTCTCTCTCCCGTTGGTTTGACTTGCTCGCCTAGTCCATGTCTTTTCCTTATTGGCTCTGTCCCAAGGACTTAGTTAGCATTACCTCATTACTCCTTTTCTAAATAAGGACTTGTATCTTATCACATTTCCCTTGTCTTTCACGAAACTTAGCTAATTCAAACCAGTTCCAGCCAGCTTAGGCCAGCGACTGAACTCAGGTTGCTACAGTTCAAAAGTTGTTTTTGCCTATGTGTCAGCTGTTCGGAATAAACTCAGTAATTTCTGCAGCCCCTTGCCAACAGTATGAAGGTCAATAATGTGACCTCTCAATCTCCTGTGATCCACGGCAAATGTCACAAGTGTTTGTGATGTTTCCTCAGCCTTGCAACTCTCCAGGCCAATGTGCATCCAGGTCAGGTACCTCTGCACTCTCCCCACTCCGATGGTACATGACATGCCATGTGGCATTCCTGAGGCCATCTGACCAGCCTGTCTGTATGTGCGTTTAATGGCGGGGGCTCCTCTTGATTCTTTTCCATCCCACCAATGTTCGTCTCCTTAGGGTCTTGAAAGGTAAGCGACTTATGAGGTTGGGGGAGGGGTGGAAAGGGATGAAAGGTTGAACTGACTGTACGCTAACTGATGCACTGTCCTTGTTTTTAATTTCAGCATCACCATCAGAGTGACCTGCACCTCGACCCCGCGGCCCCCTCCTCCACACCTGAGGGCCAAGACATGTAACTTGCGGCACATCATTTCAGCCAGCCAGGCACTAGCGCAGACACACACACCTCGGTGGGGACTTTACCGTCGGCTAGTGGAGAGGGCACATCACGATCGCTGGAGGAGATGGTAGGGACTGAGAGTGCCGATGGTGCCAGCAGCCGGAGGGCTGCAGGGGGCAAGGCACATGCTGAGTCCGGCACTGATGACGTGCCTCTGGAGTTGTCACCAATGCAGCAGCTGCAGGACAGGCGGCAGGAAGTGCGTTTTCATCTGGCAGGGTTGCATGAGTGAATGGTTCAGTTGGTCTCTGCGATGGAGGAGTCCAGGCAGAGTGCACATGAAGGCATTAACCTCAGAGCAGAGCTTCAGGCTTCCTCCACTGGGAGATTGGCGACTCTCATAGACAGGGGGTTCAATCGGATAGAAACTCTTCTGATTGAGTTACACTCTGACCTGCAAGCCCTCACAGTGGTACTGGCCACGGGTGGTCATTCCCAATGTGGGAGATGTTGTGGCGCCGGCACTTGGTGCCCATGCACCTGCGGTGAGCAGGGAGGTCCAATGTGACCTCACATCGGCGCAACAGTTGCCTGTCGTTGCTGTGAGCTCCTCTGTGCGCTCCGGATGAGGGCAGCAGCTCTTCCTTCCCTGTGCCAGTCAACGTTGCTTCCATTGAGGCTGCAACAACTGGGGAGGTGCCAGTTCTGGAACTGGTCACTCCCTCCCAGGCGGGGCCAGCACAGGCTCCACGGGCCAGAGGACACCTGCCAAGGTCATCGAAGCCAACAGGACAGCACAGTCAGCAGGCTGGCTCAAGTACCACTCCGAGCAATGGGGCGGCACCAAGACATAGCACCTGGAAATGTAAGCATTAGGCACATTAGGCACTCAATGGGTGTGTCACTGGTGATTTTGTGTTGGCCTTAGAATAGAGAACAAAATTCTTCTCATTGGAATGGAGGAGTCTGTGTTATTTATTTGGACATAATAAAGTCCACCTTTGTAACTATGGCTGAGGGTCTTTAGTTTGTGGTGCATTTTTTTTTTTCACAGACATCTCATGAGTGTTTGAGTGGACATTGATGTTTCTGGTACTAAACCCTTGGTTGCAGCTGATGAGGTGGAAGATGTAGCACCTAAGTGCCACATGTGGAAGCGCCAGGCAATGCTGTCCTGCTGATCCATGTGTGTGGAGCTAGCTGAAGGTTCTTTGGATTAAAGTGTCCCGGGTGTCCCTTCTTGGTATAGTAGCGGGTCGGCGTGCTGCCCCTCATCATCGCCCTGTGCTTCCTCACCCTCTGAGCCACTGCTGGGTTCATCCTGTGCAGCCTCATCCACTGTGTGAAGGTATTCATCATTGACTGCATCTCCCCTTTCCAGCGCAAGATTGTGCAGAGCGCAGCATACTACCACCATCACAGAGACGTGATCTGGGGGTTCTGGAGTGTGCCCCGAGTGGTCCAGGCAATGGAAGCACATCTTGAGAAGACCAATGGTTCTCTCCACTACAGCCCTTGTGGTGCCCTGGCTCCTATTGTAGCGCTGCTCAGCTTCCGTTCTTGGATGGTGGAGAGGCGTCATGAGTTCTGAGAAGGTCTTGTTACCCAGCAGCCATCCATCCAGCCGGGCTGGAGCACTGAAGAGCCCGGCACCTGGGAGTGTCTAGAGGATGTAAGCATCGTGGGAGCTGCCTGGGTACCTTGCACAGACTTGTAGAATCAGCTTCCTGTGGTCACACACTATCTGCACGTTCATGGACTGGAAGCCCTTGCTGTTGATGAAGGCACCGGGCACACCTGCTGGCACCTTTATGGCCACATGTGTACAGTCTATTGCACCCTGGACGCGGGGGAATGCAGCAATGGCCGCAAAGCCTCTGGCTCACTGTATCTGACTTGCCTGGTCACAGCGGAAGTGGATGAAGGTCAATACCCGTCTGAACAGAGCGTCTGTAACCTGCTTGACACAAGTGTGGACAGCTGATTGGAGACATCGCAAAGATCACCCACCGAGCCCTGGAAGGAGCCAGAGGCTTAGAAGTGGAGGGCAACTGTGAGCTTCAGAGCCATTGGCATGGGGTGTCCACCCACACAGTTAGGGGAGATCTCAGGGCCAATCATTGGACAGATATAGTTGACTGTCTCCCTTGAGAGACAGAGCCTCCTTCAGCACTGCACCTCAGACATATTGAGGTAGCTGCTTTGCTGCCTGTATACCCTGGCAGCCGGATAGTGGTGTCTTCTGCAGACCCTTGCACCTTGGACAACCTCTTGGCCCTGCGCCCCTTGTGCCTGCGCCTGTCCTCCCAACGGTGGATTCCCCTGGAGGCTGATTGTCCACTCCTGGCCTCCTTCTTATTCTATCCCTCCCTTCCTCCTCAGAGGAGCTGCCTCCAGTGGAGATGTCAGAACCCATACCCAGGCCAAATGGAAGCCTCCAGAAAGCGGCAGGCCTGATAAAGTTAACTGTCTGCAAACTGCTTTCAAAGTACACAAAAAGCTCTTGGAAATCGATGTGAGCTGCCAACAATCACACAGGCAACTTTAAGACACTTTTATCAATTATAACTTTGTGGAAAACAGGGACAACTCCTCTGAGTCCACAAATCCGACCATGAACAACCCCTCTGAGCCCACATGTCCCACCACTGGATGAGTTTTATTAAAAAATCTCCTACCCGCCTGCTCGTTGGGCCTGTGCGCCGACCCGAAGTTCACACGGGGCCCTTCAAAATCCTCGACAATTGGCAGTTTCAGGGCCTTAACGAGGACTTCAATCAATGGCGGGCGAGGGTCCCGCTGCTGAGCGTGCCCGCCGACTGGAATATCGCGATGCCCTGTGTTGATGGCGGGACGCTCGCGTGACATTTTAAGCGCTGTCATGTGGGCCCCACCACCCGCAGGTCAGCCGGAAAATCTGCCCGTGTTACGGGCATCTAATGACTTGTCCTCATGCCCTTCAGCTCAAAATATTTTTGCCCTCAAAGTTTCTGACAACATGAGCTGACAACCTTGCACTTAGGGGCAATAGGACATCTTGTATCTGAATGAAAAGGGCAGCCGGACCGGTTATCTCCTTAATCGGTGAGCTTGAAGGATTGAGAAATAAGTAGTGAAAGAACAGGGAAGGGTGTGTAAATTACAGTGGGTGAATTTTGCATCAAGTACAGAGAGAAATGAAGAGAAGGAAAAAAGACTGGGTTAAGAGAGGGGGGAGAAAGAGGCAAAAAGGAAATATGAAAATAAATTCAAAATGTTGGCTGCGACATTTTTAAAAATCTCCAAGAACAAAATTAAAATCTGAAGGAATGTGAGTCTAAATTTGTCATGGTGAATTTTCAGTGCCAGAGATGTTGGTTGGTGGTGTAGGCACACCCACAGCGCTGTTAGGGAGTTTCAGAGTTTTGACCCAGTGACAGTGTAGGAGCAGCGATTTTGTTCCAGTTGGGAGATTCTGTGCCCACCATCATCGGGCATGTTTTGTGGCGTGAGCAGACAAATGGCGCAATCGATTTCATGATGGCGTGAAACCAGTTTGCGATCATTCACTCAGCCTGCCAATGGCTGGCCAGCCTACTGGATTTGATCCCCCCCACCACAGTGTTGGTTCGTCTGCCCATGTTGGCAATGTGTTTCACTGCAGCACATAAGTGACAGGCACCTGGCGAGCTGCACTTTGCTCAGGACTTCAAGGTTTGGTTTGCCTACCTTGCTTCAGTCAGTGCTCACAGTCATCAGCGCCAGGCTTCACAGAGAGCACCACATCACTTTTAGTGGGTTTCACGGGTAAGTCTCTACCTACCAGATCAGCCGTATGTGGGTAGCTTTTCAATGGATGCAGGGCAAAGTCTTGCTTGGGGAAGGGGGAGAAGTGGCCTCGGGTAAGGGAAGAGGGTGTAGGACGAGTGTAATACTAGGGAAGGAGGGTATCCCAGGGTGTGTGCGGGGACACATGTTGATCTGTAAAAGTGTACTTAAGATGATGAGGGCTGAGGACTCAGTCTCCAGAGGAGATGAGGCCAGATCGAGATGTGAGGGTGTGTGTGTGAGAATGGGTGGTGATGACCCTTGAGCAGGCAGTGAGTGAGCTGCCAGTGAATGTGTGAAGAGCTTGTGAGTGTGTGAGTTTAGAGTGATGAGATGGTTGCCTTACCCTGGCTGCACGGATGAGATAATGAGTAATAATATTACCCTCTATCTGCACTGGATGGCCATCCTCTTCTGTGTAGCATTGGCGCTGATCACCACTGCCACTGCCTACCAAGCTGGACTGGTAATGTAGCTGCCCCTCCTGCGACCAGAGCGGGGTTAGAGGACATCACAGCGGGCCTCCACTGCGTCCAAAAGGTGCCTGAGTTCTGCAGTCTTCCTGTCTTTCGGGGCCATGTCTTCTTTGCTGCCGCCCTGGGCTGGAAGCATTGAGTTTGGCTGTACTTTAAATGTGGTGCCTGGTGTGATGAAACAGCAAGATGGTGGCCTGGCGGGTGAAGAAGAGCCCGCCCACCATGAAGCGGTGTGTCTCCTGGGAACACATAAGTAATGTTTTGGGCTTGGGATGATACGGCATGAAAGCCCGCCATCGCTAAAACGTTGTTTTACCTGCCCGCTACCGCACTTAGTGCAAACCTGGGATGAATCTGTCCTCCAAGTCAGGATGGCTCGTGGCTTGGAGGGTGTCATGTTATTATAATGGTATAATCCTTGGGCTTATTTACTGTACATGACACGAGGCGCTAATCGCTCTTTAGCGCTTGGGTAAACACGTTGTGGGTTCATTTATTAAGACTAGGCAAACGAAAACTGTTATACGTATGTATCAAGACTGAAGACATCAGAGTTGTGTGTGTGTGCACTGCTCAAAGCAAAAGTGAAACTAAGACTGGATGATAGGACACATTTTCCTTCTAGTGATGTCATGCTGATATCCCTTAAAGGCTTATTATAACGTCCCTCATTCTTTTTAAAGCTACTTTCCCCTGTTCCAAATATGGATAGAAATTCACAATACATGTTCATGTTTAGGCACCATCATGTAAGTGCACAGGACTGATGAATCTATGAGTCTCTATAGTGTAAAGGTAATCTGCTGGTACACCCTGATCTTGTGATGGTAACCCTGTCTAGAGGTTTCTATGATTGCTCACAGCGATCTGTGGGATTGTCATTCTTGGATGTTGTGCCTGGTTGTATTTGGGATCTTGTCCTGGATGCAGTAGGACTATACGGTGGTTGAAGAGCTGGAATGGATCTGATTTGTCCTCAGTCATGCCTCACCGTAACACCTTTGTGTGTAAGGACTTGGTAGGACCTTGGCTCTGAACAAATCCTTGTCACCTCAGCTGGTTGCCACGTACCTTCTATGGGATCCCGGATGTGAAGTTATTGTCCCAACTGTAAGCCTAGCGATACTGTACCTGCCCTTTTTTATCGTGCACATTGGTAATCTTCTGTTGCAGGTTTAAAAGTTGCTCTCTAGTTTCTGTGAGAGTAGAATGGGTAAGAATAGGTAAATTATTACCCACTGGTTTGCCAAACAAGAGCTCTGCTGGTGATGGAATAGTTGCACTTAAAGGTGTTGCTCTCAGGTGTATTGTAATGTGTAGACTTTGCTTGGCCTGTCTACATTTGAGAATTAGGGATTTCACCATATGAATCATGTGTTCAGCTAGGCCATTACATCTAGGGTAATGAGGAGAAGAAGTAGTGTGACCGATATTCTACTTCTCACACATATCCTAAAATTGCTTTCCAATAAATTGTGGACTGTTATCTGTGATGATCTCTCTAGGCACACAAAATAAACTGAAAGTAGCAATTGTTGAATAATGGCGAACTTGGTTAAGTAGTCACAATGACAAGAGTCAGTGCCATGACATGAAAGAGGTTGGACGCAGTTTGGGATCAAAGATGTGTAGGAACTTCATGGGGACTCAATCATGCTTTGTGCTGACTTGCTGTTAACATGCTTCACACTTTTTAACGACTACTTCAATGTCATTGTCCGTACCTGTCTTTGTTGTGCGGCTTCTCAGCCAATCCATGCCCATGTGTGAGTGATGAAGTTGTTGAAGAATATCAGGTCGCAAAGACTCCAATATTATGACCTGCCTGCTTTTAAAAATGACGCCCATGGAGATGTCTAGCTCATCCTGATAAGGCCAAAATCGTCTCAAATGGTTTTCCACAATTTCTGCTTAATGTGTCCAATGTAATGAGAAAGTTGCAGGCTTGTATCTAGTCTCACAGTTGTAACCTTTAATTTTTATCAGGTATTGCAATCTTGGTGGTGCCAATGGTTTTCACCAAATCATTTCCAGTGTCTATCACTAATCTTTTGTCAGATAGATAGGTTTGAAAATGCATGATTTCAAACAGTAAGGCTAAAGCTTCCCGCTCAATGTTGGACTAGTTAGATTGTGTTATGGATAGAGATTTTGAAGAAAATGCAATTGGTTTGCCTTCTTGTGAGGCATGTAGTTCCAGGCTGGTTACCTCCCCAGGATCATATAATTGCAATATCAATGTTTCTGATAACGGCTGCTTTGGTGCTTCAAAGAGGTATTGCTGGTCTTCGTGCCACAGGAAAGGCGCATCCTTTCTCAACAATTCCCTTAGCGATGAAGGTTTTTGAGTGAAAGAAAATAATGAGACTTAGACATCCATGAAGATCGTTCACACCGTGAGGTCTTGGCACGGCTTTAATATCTTCTATTTTACTTGGATCAGGACATATACCACCAGTGGAATAAACAGAATGGAAGAAATGGATCTGCTGCACATTGATGTCATATTTCAGGCTGTTAAACACCAATCCTTCATTCTCTGCTGCTTGCATTAATAAATGCAGATTATGGTATAAAGGAGGGATCATTTTTTTCCGAATACTATTGTGGGATACTGAAGCAGACGTGTGTCTGTGTGTTTGTGTGTGTGTGTGTGGTCTAATTAAACTGTAGACAGTCAGACTGCAAGGTTTGAATCAAAAGGAGTTTGGTGTAAAACAAGCATTTGAAATGGAGTTGGGTAAACTAGGATGAAGTCTCAGCAGATAGACTGTGAATGGAATGTGCATTTTTAGATAAGGGGAGAGGTTGGTGATTTTCAAAGGGACATGATAAGATGTTTACAACTGGCAAGGTAAATAAGGCAAAGTTATTATGTTTATATTTCCCCAAAGTGCTGGCCATAATGACAACATGAAAGCTTTTTATATTCTGGGAAAATAAATTCCAAAGAAAGATTGAAACAATGAGCTTTACAGATCAAAAGGGAGGAAATATATTTAAATAAAGATGGAAAGCTTTGTGGGAAATGATCGTATAAGATCTTGAAATGTGTACTGTGTGAAACAGACTTGTGGGAAAAGCCTCTAGCTACCCTGGGGAAGTTTACTGTTCCAAAAACCAAAGTTGTGTTAAAAACCTTTGGAGTTCCATTGTCAAATGAAAATGAGAAAGAAGTTTGTGAAATCCCTCCCTTACAGCAACAGTGGGTGCTTGTGGCAATATTGCTGGATGTTTTATAGATTAAGGGCAGAATTTTGACCTTGGCGGGCAGGCTTGGCAGGGGTGGGGTGGTGGTGGGGAGGTGGGGGGGGCAGCGGTCGGGAAACCGAGTTAATAACTTAATATCTTAATGGTCCTAACTGGCCTTTTAATTGTTGGTGGTCATGCTGCCGGCTCCAGCACGTGCTTGCCGACCGACCTATTGTGCGACTGCACGTTGACGTCGGCACACTCAACCGACAGCGACGTGCATCATTTCACCCTTCAGCGGGTCGAGCGTGCCCCCGCCTGCTGACTGAAAATTTCTCCCTAAGAATCTATTTCGATTGTTGCCTGGAAGGGGTGGGCAGTTGGAAGTCTAGTTAAGTAGAAATCTTGTGAGAACTGTTATAAGATTAATTGTAATTGTATAATTGCAGTTTTGTGTGATTAAGTTTTTTTTTCTTAATGTTAAATGTTTTAAATTAATCTTTAAAATCTCAGGAGGTCATAGTGGACTCGTAACCTCTGACTTCAGTCTACAAACCTTCTCGTGATAAATACAAATTGCAAAATCATTGTGATAGGGTGGCCAAGTTCCGCTTTGGAATTTCGTCAGTCTGGCAAATACCACCCATCATATCATAACAAAGGTCATGTTCTTGCTTTGCTCTTCCCACAAAAGCCATGTTATCTGCCACACTGATGCAAACTGGTACATTGCATGTAATGAAGTCATATGAGGGTGAAAGATATCCTGGCTAACAGATAGCCTGAAAGGAAGTCATTGAAAACGACTGAATGGGGTACAAAATGCAGTAAGCTCTCAGGACTTCTCTGCAAGACATACTAACCAGTAACTATGCTTGGCATCAAGCTTCAAGAAGAATCTTGCATCTTCAAATCTCAGATTTAACAGTTCTAATGTGGGCATTTTGTAAGGACAATGTTTCAAAGCTACGTTTAAACCTTGTGGATCGAGGCATATTCTCAATGATCAGTGCTTCCTTATGACATGTGATTGAGCTGCACCAATCTGCATGCTCTTGTACTCTTCTAATGATGCCATCTTTCTCCATTTTGTCTAGTCTGACCTTCAATTTGTTTTGTATGTGGATACTGTGGATAATGTTGTGGATCAATTGACATACTTGCATTCTCCTGCAAATGTAAAGTTGCCGTTCCTTGAAAGTGCCAATTTTGTGGAAACATTCTGGATATTTTGATGTTAGGTCATGAACTGAGGTGGTAGGAGTAGTTTTTGATGTTGGCCTGCCTTGGGATGCCTGACTGGTTCCATAGTTAATAGTGGTGCCTGACTGGTTAATAGTGTGAGGTCATGACACACCGGTACCATCCGCAATCACTAGGTCTTTAGTTTCTATGATGTAGAATATCTGTGACACACAGGAGGACAGATTGTACTTGCTCTGGACTATGGATCCTGCTCATGGAAATAGTGAACCATTGTATACTGAAAGTTTCACAGTAGTGGATTTCGCCATGGCTTTCCATGTCTGTGGGTACATGTCTTTTAGAATTGGCAGCGGTAGTAGGTTGGCACTTGCCCCGTGTTAATCTTGGCCAATAATGAAGTTACCAACTTTGTTAGGGCAGATAATTCAAATATCGGCAAACACTTCAGACAGTGAGAGGGCATCTATGTTTTCCACGAGATTGACAGTATGAAACATGTATTTACTACTCTTTGTCTTGTCATGCACATCAGCATCATTTTCTAGTTTGTCAATCACTTTATAAATATGTTTCAGACAGGATATCTTTCTGTCATTCTAAATGCTTGAAGGTAGCCATTGTGTATGGTCTGTTTGGATCAGTGCATGGCTCTTTGTAGTTGCATCAGCCTTTGCTGTAGTGCCCTGCTGCTGCCAGTAGCCATTTCTACCACATGCCTTGCAGAATTGTTGAAAAGCTGGGCATTTCCTTGGAGCATGCAGGAGGCTACACCTTCCACATGTCCTGCTAGGTTTAGGTGTTCCAGTGAGTGCATCAACAATTGGGCTTGCTCTTAGGACCTGTAAGCTTTGTCCACCTGCAAAGATCATTTGTACTTATGCCCTTCCTTGAATAGCTCTTTGATGATGTATGTTTTGGGCGTGTCTAGTAGATCTTTCTGGAATGCTTCCAGGAAAGTGGACGCAATCACCGATTCAACAATTCTGTCTGCTAGCTCTGCGTTTGAAAAATAAAAGTACGTACCCTTTTCTCTACATCTGCTGATGAAGTGGTCTATGGATTCTGTAGGCTGTTGTTGAAATGACAGCAACTCTAGTCAGTGAATACTGAAGGTGATTCTGAACTGGTCTTCTAATTTGGTCCATATATTTTGGGGATCTTTTAGCTCTTCCTCTGGTAATCCTGACATGTTCAGCCACTGTAGACCTTTATTCCCAATTACTAGGTGAATTTTTATCTTACTTATCTGGTTCAAATACACCCACATCAAGAAACCATAGCTCTGTAAGCTGCTTAAAGACTCTGAGTTTGGATAGTAGGGCAGCTGCCTCCCAATTCAAACCGGGGACTTTTTATGGCACAGCCGATGGTAAATGCTGAGCTGCTCAAATCCCAAAGGGAAACTTGAAACAATGCCACAACTGTTTTGCAATTTGTATAAGTTTCGAGATGTGTGCCTTGAATTCAGTAGTAATGATACAACTGAGTCTTATGGGGTTCTTACAAAACTAAATTAAACCTTTATTAATAGACAAAATGATCTTAAGTACACATATAGATCCACAAATTACTACTATGATAACTTCCAAACCCCCTAATTAATCTAATTCCCAGTTACACTTTCGTTAAGGCAACAGTAAGACACACAGGCCTGAATCTTGCCATCGGCGTGAAGGGGTGTGCCTGACATGCCGATGTGCAAAATGATGCGAGATGATTTCAGGCGTGCATCCTGAGGTCATTGCGCATTATTTCGATCTTTTGTTTGGTGGGTATGCGCCTGATGCGGCTGTGTGCCTGCCGAACTGTCAACAGCCTATTAAGACCATTAAAAAACCAAGTAAAGCTGTTTGCAACGCTACCCATCTAACCTTAAGGTTGGTGGGCAGGCTAAGAGCCCAAACGGCCTTCGCGTTTTTTAGGAAACCTCATCCATGAGCGGGATGAGGTTTCCTAAAGTTCTTATCAATTAAATGATAAAATGACACTGTCACATGAGGGGACATGTTTAAACGATTTTGCACTTTATTTACAACAAAATGTTTTAAGCAATTTAATCTCCCTGAGGCAGTTCTGTGCTTCAGGGAGATTCCTGCACTCTTGCGCGTGCATGCGTGAAAGAGCGCAGGCCCTGACTCTCCCTCCTCCCCCTGCCTGCGCAAGTAGCGCTGAGTGCCACCGGTTGTATGTCATGCTGGGGAGGCCTTAATTGGCGTTGCGCAGCCAATCGCGGGCGGCGATTAGTCTGCCCTCCCACCCCTGCCTGCTTCCTGCCAGCCCACCCAACACAGGTGAGTTTCTGGCCATAGATTTTAAAAGACTCAGGCAAAGAAATACAATAACCTGAACAATCCAATTCCGAGTGCGTTTTCTTAACCTCAGTTCATTGTAGACAGCGGCTTGAGGTTTAGATGCTGAAGGCTTTTCACGCGTCAGATCTTAGAATGCCGAACCTGTCACACAGCGACAAAAGCGAAAAAACTGCGGATGCTGGAACTCCAAACCAAAAATAAAAATACCTGGAAAAACTCAGCAGGTCTGGCAGCATCTGTGGAAAGGAACACAGTTAACGTTTCGAGTCCATATGACTCTTCAACAGAACTAAGTAAAAATAGAAGAGAGGTGAAATATAAGCTATTTTAAGGCGGGGGGGGGTGCAATTAGAGCTGGATAGAGGGCCAGTGATAGGTGGAGATAGCCAAAAGATGTCACAGACAAAAGGACAAAGAGGTGTTGAAGTTGGTGATATTATCTAAAGGAATGTGCTAATTAAGGGTAGAAAACAGGACAAGCAAGGAACAGATATCTCTAGTGGGGATGGGGTGGGGGGAAGGAATTGAAATAGGCTAAAAGGTAGAGATAAAACATTTAAACTTTCACACAGCCTTCACTCCTTTATTCATATTATCCCCTTTGAATGCAAATCCCCATTGTTTCACTATGATTTTGGACTTTATCTCTCCAATACAAAAAATCTCTCATAGTACCAATTCTGCCAGTTCATCTTTGGGAAAAATAAAACATTGGCCAGAATTTTTCACATCAGCGAGTTGGGGGCGGGACCCGCTCGCTGATGTGAAAATGACGTGGGATGATTATGGGAGGAACCCCCGATGTCATCCCACCCCATTTAAATATTCAGGAAGGCGGGCGGACAGCGAAATCAGCTGTGTGCCTGCCGACCTGTCAATGGCCAATTGAGGGATTGACAGGATAATTAAGACAATTAAAGGCCCTGCCCGTCCAACCTTAAGGCTGGTGGGCAGGCCAGGAGCCCCAGCGGGCTTCTGAAAAAACATGAAACCTCATCCACTGGCGGGATGAGGTTTCATGTCCGTTTTTAAAATCTTTAATAAAGTTTTTGTCATATTTATTAACATGTCCCATCTCATGTGACATTGTCACATGAGGGTGACATGCTAAGATTTTTTTTATTTTTCTATTTTTTAAGTTTATCAAACTGCGAGCGCTCTCCCTGAGGCAGCACTTAGCCTCATGGAGCAGTGCGCTCTTTTGCGAAAGAGCGCACTTTGACAGTTGAGGAATCCCTTCCCCCCCAGCACTTCCCATCGGGCAGCCCTCTGGGCAGGCCTTAATTGGCCCGCCCACTCAAAATGGCGGCGGGGCCTGTTTCAGCGGCGAAATTCTGCTGCTTGCCCGCTGCCGATCCGGTGGGGCCGCTCGCCCATCAAGGGCTAAATTCTGCCCATTGTTTCTTAACCTCTGGCTAAGTGTAATAATTAATTCCCCCTGTTGAATTCAATCTAGTCTGGTTTATTTAAAAATGGAATTGTTCCCTTTACAGCATGTTTCCCTACTGAATAGTTCAAACCTAGTTTATCTTCCGTAACATCAAACCCTTCAGACCAGCTGCCTTTAATTTAACTAAGATCCCCCCACACACGATCACAGACATAGACACAGGCCCCACTATTACTCTATTTTACAATAAATTCCAATAACATTATGAAAATTATTATATCTTCCTCACATCCCCCTCCTTATTAAAAAAATAAACCGTCATAAGTTTATTACAATGAACACACCTCAATTTTTGAGTGTCACTTCTACCCTCGGCACCTTCCTTTTTAATCTAAGAAAAAAACTTCCCTGTTTTCTCCACCTACTCTTTCTCTTCCCTGACTACCCACCTTCCTTTCAGCTTCCCACTTTCAATCCTTCTCTGATTTAAAAAGGTGTTGAAAAAAATGTTTAGCTCTATGAACTAACTCATAATCATCAGCTATCTCTGCTGCTTGTCTTACAGGATCAACCCTCTGTTCCTCCACATGAGTTCTCACAATCGAAGGAATTGAATCTTTAAATTCTTTCAAAAGAATTACTTCTCTAAGAGCTGTCTCTATCTTTAATGCCCGTATTCACCAGTCAAAATTACTTTGTTTTACTGTCTCAAACTCAATATAGGTTTGCCCAGGCTGTTTTCTCATATTCCTAAATTTCTGCCCGAATACCTCAGGAACCAACTCGTATGCATTCAAAATAGCTTTTGTTTTAACTACATCATAGTTCACCAACATTTCTTCTGACAGTGAAGCATAAATCTCATGTGCTTTAGCCACCAACCTAGATTGTAACAACAATGTGCAGTTTTCCTGTGGCCGTTTCATCTATTGAGCTACCTTCTCAAATGAAATTAAGAATGCTTTGACATCTCTCTCCTCAAACTTGGAAAGAGTTTGTACAAATTTAAGCATCTCCCCACTGGGTTCTGATCTGGAAATAAGTCCTTCCTCACCGACTGGCGTCTCTTTTGTAACTGCCTGCATTTTAAGATGGAATTCTCTCTCTCTCTTATTTTCTCTTTCCCTCTTTTCTAACCCTACCATTTCTAATTCCCTTTCTTGTTTTCTTTCTCTCTCCTGCCTTTCTGCCTGTTCCCTTTGGAATACCATTTCTCTTTCTTTCTCTTTTTCTGCTGCCTCTAGTTCCAATTTTTTCACTTGCAACTGAATTTGAGCTCATTCCAATGACCCACCACTTGGAGAATTCATTCTCTCGGGTATTCCTTCCAATTTCAAATGCTATGCTATGCCTTCAATTATGTTTGATTTTTTTGCCCCTGCAGGTAATCCCAATTGTAACTTCTCCGTTAATTCTGTTAATTTAACTTTATTTAACTTTTGTAAACCAGCCTAAGTTATAACTTCAACTCTCAGACAAGTCTTAGCAATTGCCAAAGCCATACTGCAGTCTCACCATTTAAAAAAAAACCTCACACCAACTCCTGAATTTGAAATGCTTCTTGTACTCGTAGACTGAAGGTTCACCAACTCCAAACCAAGCAAGGAATCTCAAATATATCCCACAAACAGCCCCCATAACTTTGTTATGGCACAACCGATAGTAATTGCTGAGCTGTTCAAATCCCAATGGGAAACTTGAAATAACTGCAACAACAGTTTTGAAAATTGTATATATTTTGAGATGCGTGCCTTGAATTCAGTAGTAACTATACAACTGAGTCTTATAGGTTTCTAACAAAACTAAATTAAACCTTTCTAAATAGACAAACTGATTTTAAGTACACACATAGATCTACAAATTACTTCTATGATAACTTCTTTAGTTCATCTAAATCCCAGTTACACTTTCATTAAGGCAACAGTAAGACACATAGATTTTAAAAGACCCAGGCAAAGAAACACGATACCCTGCAAAATCCGATTCAAAGTGAGTTTTCTTAATTTCAGTTCTTTGTAGACAGCAGTTTGAGATTTAGATTCTGAAAGCTTTTCACCCTTGTTAGATCTTAGAATTCCTACCCTTTCACACAGACTTCACTCCTTTACCCATATTTTCCCCTTTAAATGCAAATTCCCATTGTTTCACTATGTCTTCAGACTTTATCTCTCTAATACTAAAAATCTCCCAAAGTACCAATTTTACCTGTAATCTTTGGTAGAACTAAACACGCTGGCCAGAATTTTTCTGTTGGTGAGCTGGGGGCGGGGCCCACTCGCCGGCATAAATATGATGTGGGATGATGTCAGGGGAACACCCAATGTCATCCCATCCCATTTAAATGTTCAGGAAGGTGGGCAGACAGTGAAATCAGCTGTGTGCCCACCGACTTGTCAATGGCCAATTGAGGCCATTGACAGGATAATTAACCCAATGAAATGCCCTGCCCGTCCAACCTTAAGGCTGGGGGGCAGGCCAGGAGCCCCAGCGGGCTTCTGATAATACATGAAACCTCACCCACTGGCAGGATGAGGTTTCATGTATGTTTTTAAAAAGTTTAATAAAGTTTCTGTGCTTTTTATTAACATGTCCCATCTCATGTGACATTGTCACATGAGGGGGACATGTTAATAATTTTTAAATTTTTCTATTTTTGAACTTCATAAACCTTTCACCGATCTCCCTGAGGCAGCACTTAGCCTCAGGGAGACGTGTGCTCTTTTGCGTCGGGCAGCCCGCTGGGTGGTCCTTAATTGGCTCGCCCACTTAAAATGGCGGCAGGGCCTGTTTCGGCGGTGGTGATCGGCAGCCTGCCTGCCCACCCATCAAGGGCAAAATTCTGCCTGCTGTTTCTTAACCTCTGGCTAGGTGTAATATTTCACTGACTCTTTTGAATTCAATCTAGTGTGGGTTAGTTAAAAATGCAATTGTTTGCTTTACGCCTTACATTCTAAAACTTCCCCCATGTTTACCTACTTAACATTTCAAACCTAACTTATCTTCTGTTACATCAAAGCCTTCAGACCAGCTGCCCTTAATTCAGTTAAATCACACACACTCACACACAAACACACTCATTCATACACACACACACACATACTCACACACACACACACACACACACACACTCACACACACTCACACACACACTCACTCACACATACAAATACGCACACACACACACTCACACACACACACACACACACATACTCACACACACATTCACTCACACACACACACACACGCACACACACACACACACACACTCACACAGACACACACACTCACACACACACACTCACACACATACTCACACACACATTCACTCACACACACACGCACACACACACACACACTCACACACACACACACACACAGGCACATACCCCACTATTACTCTATTTTACTATAAATTCTAATAACATGAAAATTATTATATCTTCCTGACAGGAATTTTATGGACACTGTGACAATACCCCTTTGACCTTACTTCTTCTGTAATTCCTGGGATGAGTGTCATTGTAGTCACTTTTGTGTGTTTTTCCAAAATTCCACCCATGAAGATGAGTTGTGTTGGGAACGCACCACGGAGTAATGTCGTCTCTGCGTTTTATTCAAGTTATTGCTCAGCAACTCCAGAAGCTGCCTGTCATAATCGCACGCTTCTCTGGCCCGATTGTTGTGATGGTTATTTGGCTTTTTATTGACTCTCCCTTGCTCATTATCGATCCAGCCCGCACTCTGCTCACTTGCCTTTCTTGACTGAGCTAAGCTGGTGCTGGTACTCTCGATGCACTGTGCCACTCAGGGAACTGACAGGCTATGCAGTACAATCTCACCATGAGAGATCCATCTGCTTATCAGTTCTTTACTTGAGCTCTAGCTCGGAGCTGTGTCTTCAAAGCTTTTCTTCACAGTTACGATGCTACACTTTCAACATTCTCCAACACTGCGACTTTGTTATGGTCTGACAAAAACATCGAAGATGTTCTTATGCCACATATCATGAGCTAAGGCTGTTCACCATGACATACCTGTACTTAATCTTGCTACTGCCTGTCTTACCAATGCTGATCACCATGTCCTGTTATAATGATATAATACCTTGGGCTCATTTACTTTATAAGGCACCAGGCACCAATTGCTCATAATGGACTGAGTAAACATGTCGTGTGTTAGTTTATTACGAATAGGCACACAAGAACAGTTATACAAAGCTTGAAGACATCAGAGCTGTGTGTGTGTGCTCTGCTCAAAGTAAAAGTGAAACTAAGACTGGATCACATAACACATTTCCCTTTTAGTGATGTCATGCTGATATCCCTTAAAGGCTTATTACAACAGAGGGGAAACTGCAGGTAATGATGTTCCCATACATCTGCTGCCCTTGTCTTTCTAGGTGGTTGAGGTTGCAGGTTTGGAAGGTGCTGACCAAGGAGTGTTGGTGAGTTGCTGCACTGCATCTTGTATATGGTACACACTACTGCCACTGTTGTGGCAGTCTGCTTTAATTTGAATTTAAATGCTGCTTCATAATGTGATCATACTGATCTTATTTTCTCTTTCTCTTTTCACTCTCTTTTGCTTTTGCTCTTCTGATTTTATTTTCTATGTGACAAATTTCAAAAGCACTTCATTAGCTGTAAAGCACTCTGGAATTTTTTGACGTTGGGAACAGCACAGTTAACGTGGGAGTTCTGCTTTCCTTTCTCCCTACTCTTTCTTTATTTTTCTTTTTCTATCACTAACACTAATCACTTTCTCACAGTCAGCATCCTGCCGTACAGAATTTATAACCTCTGGTGCTAGTCCCAGTCTTCTCTCTGATGATCTGATTATTTTTTAGAAATTGCTTTTCCAGGGAGGTTGTCAAGCTGTGTCTGAAGATGCCCTGCTAGTTATACCCATTACAATCTTGCAGCTTTCTTCACATATAACAGTTTGCAAACGTGTGATGTTGAATATCAGCCTCTTTGAATTCCATTTCATCTCTTTTGATGCTTTCAAGATAAGTGATGTTGATAAATTAATTAAAATAAATTGTTAATTAATTCCTGTAGATGCAAGCATGCTCAGATGACCTCCAGAATTTGCCCATATATTTGGAAGTCATTTGCACAACAGCTTATTGGAACATGTTTATCTGCAGTAAGTGATCGGTGACCATTGAATCTTTCGAGCCAAATTTGGATAAATATTTTTTTAAGACTGACTTTTAGGCCTCGGGAAATGTTCAGAAGACTGTTAAAAAAGCACAGGGGATCTTTGATTTTGTTAATAGAGAAATAAAGAAGCACAGTGCAACCTTCCAAGATATCTGCGCTCCTATAATTCTGGCCTCTTAAATATCCTGCCGCTCCACCATCAGTGGCTGTGCCTTCAGTTGCCGAAGCCATAAGGTCTAGAATTCCCTCTCCAAACCTCTCAGCCTCTCCACCTCACTTTGTCCTTTAAGATATTCCTTAAAACCTAGCTCTTTACCAAGCCTGGAGTATTGTGTGCAGTTTTGGTCTCCTTACCTAAGAAAGGATATACTTGTCCTAGAGGGAGCGCAGCCAAGATTCACCAGACTGATTCCTGGGATGGCAGGATTGTCATATGAGGAGAGATTGGACCGACTGGACCTGAATTCACTGGAGTTTAGAAGAATGAGAGGGGATCTTATTGAAACATGTAAAATTGTGACAGGGTTGGACAGACTGGACACAGGGATGATGTTTCCTCTGGCTGGGGTATCTAGAACAAGGGGCCACTGTCTCAGGATATGGGGCAGGCCATTTAGGACTGAGATGAGGAGAAATTTCTTCACTCAGAGGGTGGTGAACCTGTGGAATTCTCTACCACAGAAGGCTGTGGACTCCAAGTTACTGAATATATTTAAGAAAGAAATAGATAGATTTCTAGACTCTAAAGGCATCAAGGGGTCTGGGGAGGCAGCGGGAATATGACAATGAGACAGAGGATCACCCATGATTGTAATGAATGGCGGAGTAGGCTTGAAGGGTCAAGTGACCAACACCTGCTCCTATTTCCTATGTTTCAATGTCATTTGTGCTAATATCTCCTTATGTTGATTGGCTTCAAATTTTGTTTTAGAATGCCCCTTTGAAGAGCTTTGGAAATGTTACCATCTTTATAGGCATAAGCCACTCCAATGTCCCTAGCTTGTCCAACTCCTAGTACTTGCTGAGCGGAAATTTCCTCCAATTAAATATTGGGAAGGCTGAAGCCAATGCCTTTGGTCCCTTCAACAAATTCCATTCCCTAGCCACTGACTCCATCTCTCTACCTGGCAACTGTTGGAGGCTGAACCAGCTTTTTTTGGCAATCTTGGTGCTACATTTGACTCTGAGATAAGTATTCCACCACAAATCTGTTATATCACTAAAACTACTTAAGTCATTCTCCATAACACCACCTGACCCCATCTCTGCCTCAGCTGAAACCTTCCTCCATGCCTTTTATTAACTCTGGACTTGACTATTCCAATGTACCCTTTGCTGGGCTCCCATGTTTTACCTTCTGTAAACTTGAGCTCATTCAACACTCTGCCGCCTGCATCCTACCTTGCACCATGTCACCTATCACCTATGTTCACTGACCTACGTTGGTTCCCAGTTAAGAAATGCCTTGATTTTAAAATTTTTTATCTTTGCCTTCAAATCCCTCCAAGGCCTCACCTGTAATATTCACCAACCTCATAACTCCCTGAGATATTTCTGCTTCTCCAATCCCAGCCTCTTGAGCATCCCCAATATTGATCATGCTACTATCAGTGGCCTTGCCTTCAGCAGCCAAGGATTTAAGCTTTATAATTCCTTCCTTAAACCTCTCCTTCTCTCTTTCCACCTTTAAGATGCTCCTTAAAACCTACCTCGTTCATTAAGCTTTTGGTCATCTGAGCTAACATCTGCTTATGTGGCTTTGTTCAAATGAAAAGCTTTGGAACATTTTATTCCATTAAAGGCACAATAGAAATAAATGTTTTCATTACGATTGGACCTGAGGTTCTTCTGAGTGCACTCTTGGAGGTCACTAGGTCCCACAACACTCAAGAAGCTTGATACCATACAAGACAAAGCGGCCCACTTGATTGGCACCACATCCACAAATATTCACTCTCTCCACCACTGATGCACAGTAGCAGTAGTGTGTACCATCTACAAGATGCTCTGCAGGAATTCACCAAGGCTCCTTGGACCGCACTTTCCAAACCCATGACCACTTCCATCTAGAAGGACAAGGGCAGCAGATAGATGGGAACATCATCACCTGGAAGCTCCCTTCCAAGTCACTCCCCATCCTGACTTGGAAATATATCGGCCGTTCCTTCACTGTCACTGGGTCAAAATCCTGGAACTCCCTCCCTAACAGCACTGTGGGTCTACCTACACCACATGGACTGCAGCGGTTCAAGAAGGCAGCTCACCACCACCTTTTCAAGGGCAACTAGGGATGGGCAATAAATGCTGGCCTAGCCAGCGAAGCCCACATCCTGTGAATGAATAAAATACAGAGCTTGGGAACCAGGATGTGTTATTGGCATGTCATTTATAAATAAATGGCAAACCAAATCAATCACTCTAGTGAAGCTTGTCATTATCAAAAATGCTGCTGCATGAATCAAAAGTGGATTCATTATTGCCAGTCTAGCAATCGTTTGTTGCGATGGTAACCACCAAGAAATCCATTACTGTGATCTGATCGCCGTAAACAACACATTTTTTCACATAGCATGGTGTCTTACCACTCTTAAACCGTTATCAGAATGTACTCACAGCACATGTTGGTCTACTCAGAAAGCGGCTCGTGGAAATGTGACTAAACATTTGCTTTTAATTATTTGTCAGTTTTTCCAAGGGCTACACATAGAATTGTGAGGTTGGGGTGCAGGGGTGGTGGTAGAGAAGATAGCGGACTAGCAAGCCACAAAATGGAGTCTGCGGACAAGTGATTGCTGACCATCTGTTTCACATACTGCTCTTCCATGGCAAGCCCTCACACAACATAACTGCTCTTTCATTGGATCTTGCACCCACCCATATTCAGCAGGGCACACATTCAAGCAGCAATTTATAATTGAAAACCTTACCACAGTTGGAAAAATGGTCCGAATCCCAACTCACACCAAGTCCCGTTCACCCACCACCCTTGCGTCCACTCACTGACCTACGTTGTATTCCGATCCGGTGATGCCTTGCATTCAAATCCTGCCATGTCCTCGCCCCTCATTCTCACTATAACACAGCCCTATAACACTCTGTGCTCCTTCAATTCTGGCCTCTAGCGCACCATTAGTGGCCATGTTTTCAACTACTTAGGCATAAGCTTAACTCTCCGTTGCACTGGAGTGCTGCTTTGGGCTGCAGTAAAGTTTGGTGACTGAGGGAGTTCAATGAGGAGAGAGGAGATGCTCCTTTCCTTCTTTACCTTTCCTCAGAAAGAAGAGCAGCGGCTTTGGTAAGTAGGACCTGGTGAATAAATTAGAAAAGTGTAATATTTTCAAACCAGTTGCTATACTTGGATTTAACAGAGAAGCACTAGGAATAAGAGGAATTTAGGGCCAATATAACAAAGTAATATAAATAATCCAAAATAGAATAAAGTTAATGTAAGGGAAGTAGAGTTAAGACATGTCAGGGCAGCTCAGTTGAGTGGGATGCATGTCCTATAATATGTGCGAAGTCATGGACACTACGGTGACCTAAATGACCACATGTGCAGGGAGTTAGCTGCAGAGACTTGAGCTCCGGGTTTCAGAGCTAGAGCGGCGGCTAGAGTCACTGTGGTGTGTCCGCAAGGCTGCGAGCTACATGAATAACCCATTCAGAGAGCTGGTCACACTGCCGCTTAAGGGCCAGGAGACAGAGAGGGAATGAATGACCACCAGGCAGTCAAGAGAAGTAGGCAGGTAGTGCAGGAGCTCCCTGGGGTCCCGCTCACAAACCGGTTTTCAGTTTTGGAAGCTGGTGAGGCACTGGCTCCTCAGAGGAGTGCAGTCAGAGCCAAGTTTGTGGCACCATGAGTGGCTCAGCTGTACAGGAGGGGAGGAAGAAGAAAGGAAGAGCAATAGTGATAGGGGATTCATTGGTTAGGGGAACAGGCAAGTGTTTCTGTGGCCGTAGACGTGACTCCAGGATGGTATGTTGCCTCCCTGACGCCAGGGTCAAGGAGGTCACAGAGTGGCTACAGGACATTCTTCTGGGAGAGGGTGAACAGCCAGAGGTTGTAGTCCACATTGGTATCAATGACTTAGGTAGGAAGGGGGATGTGGTCCTGCAATCAGAATTTAGGGAGCTAGGTAGAAAATTAGTAAGCAAGACCTCTAATGTAGTAACCTCCAGATTACTCCCAGTGTCACAAGCCAGTGAGCACAGAAATAGGAGGATAAGGCAGACAAATACGTGGCCAGAAAGATGGTGCAGGAGGGAGAGCTTTAGATTCCTGGAACACTGGGATTGGCTCTGAGGGAGATGGCACCTGTACAAACTCGATGGGTTGCACCTGAACAGAGCCAGGGCTGAATTCCTTGCGGGGTGTTTTGCTAGTGGTGTTGAGAGAGCTTTAAGTTAACTTGGCAGAGATGCGGAAACTAAAAGAAAATATTAGAGAGGAATACTAGGGTGCACAAAATGCTGGGAGGGACAGATAGTACAAGTATAGAGAATAGTGAGTTAATAGGTAAAGCTGGGGTAAGGAATAAAGTAACAAAATCTAAATCAGGGTTATTATGCATGTATGTGAATACATGGAGTATAGTAAATAAGATTGGGGAGTTACAGGCGCAGATTGCCATGTGGAAATATGATGTTGTGGTGATAATAGACCTGGCTCAAGGAAGGGCAGAACTGGATGTTAAATATTCCCAGGTACAAGGTGTTCAGAAAAGAAAGGAATGGAAGGAAAGGAGGTGGGTGGCGATTTTGGTTAAGGAGAGCATTGAAGTGCTGGAGAAAGAGGATGTCCCAGAGGGTTCAAGGACAGAGCCAATGTGGTTAGAGATCAGGAACAAAAAGGGTGCAATTACATTGCTCGGTGTAGTCTATAGACTGCAAATAGTGAGAAGAATGTAGAAGAACAAATCTGCAGGGAAATTACAGAGACATGCAAGCATTATAGAGTAGTAATAATGGGGGACTTTAATTAACTGAATGTAGACTGGGACAGTGGTTTTGTAAAGGGTGGAGAGGGGCACAAGTTCCTGGATTGTGTTCAGGAAAATTTTCTACAGCAGTATGTGTCCAATCCAAGAAAAGGTGCACTGTTGGACCTGGTTCTTGGAAGTGAGGTGGGCCATGTCTCAGTGGTGGAACATTTAGGAGACAGTGATCAATGTATTGTACGTTTTAGGATAATGATAGAAAATAGCGATAGGCTTTCCAGAATAAAAATAATTAACTGGACGAGAGCCAACTTCGATGGGGTCAATATGGGAGCTGGGACAGATGGACTGGAACGAAAGATTGGCAGGAAAAACTATAGCTGAACAATGGGCTACCTTCCAAAAAAAAGAGGGGAGGTGAAAAAGCATATTAGAGAAGCCAAGAGGGATTATGAGAAAAGACTTGCAGTCAACATAAAGGGAAAATCTTCCATAGGGATATAAATAGTAAAAGGGTGGTAAAAGGAGGAGTAGGGCCAGTTAGGGACCTAAAAGGGAATTTACACATGGACGAAGCGGCCAAGGCTGAGGTATTAAATGAATACTTTGCATCCGTCTTTACCAAGGAGATAGATGCTACTCAGGCCATAGTGATAGATGAGGAAACTCTGTCACTAGAAAGGTTCAAAATTGATAAGGAGGAAGTGTTGAATAGACTGTCGGTACTTAAAGTTGACAAGGCACTGGGATTGGATGAGATGTATGCAAGGATATTGAAGGAAGTGAGAGCAGAAATTGCAGGGGAACTGGCAATAATCTTTCAGTCTTCCCTAGACTCAGGGCTGGTGCCAGAGGACTGGAGGATTGCAAACATTATGCCCTTGTTCAAAAAAGATTATAAGGATAAGCCCAGCAATTACAGATCAGTCAGTTTAACTTCAATGGTGGAGAAGATTCTAGAGACAATTATTTGGGATATAATTAGTAACTTGGAAAAATATGGATTGATAAGGAAGAGCCAGTGTGGATTTCTAAATTGTGTTTAACTAATTTGCTGGAGTTTTTTTGAAGAGGTAACAGAAAAGATCAAAGAGGGTAACGCTGTTGATGTGGTATACATAGACTTTCAAAAGGCACTTGATACAATGCCACACAACATACTTGTGAGAAAAGTTTTTGCTCATGGAGTAAAAGGAATCAGTGAAGTCTGATTCAGATGAGCCTCTGGATTTGGCCTTCCTACTCATTGTGGAGAGTCAACTGAAGGTGGAACATCACGCAGAGCTGTTGGAAGCCCTCAACAGAAAGGCATGTGAGTTGGAGGAGTGCGTCTGCCTGCTCTCTGACAAAGTGGTGCCCACATGTGTAAGTATGGAAGTCTCCCTGGGGAGGATGGCGGACGCCACAGAGACACTGGTCCTGCAAAACTTGGGGATGTGCGCAGACCTGCACTCCAATCGTGATAGCTATGGGTGAGTTACTGCAGTGGCAATGCAAGATCAAAACAAGGCAACATGACGTCCCTCCACATGCTCCTTCCCCTCCAGGAGTCAAACCGGATCCCTCGGGCACTCAAGGTGGGGAGGAGAGGCAGCTGGAAACACCTGGGCCATTCACTCAGGAATCTCAGAGGCTGTCCTCTCCCTCCTAGTTCCCTTGGCCTGTGACCCCCTCAACCTCATCCTCTGGCACCGGGAGCACCACAGGGGGACTGCCAAAGCAATCCGGGCCCTCAAGGTCTCGGCTCTCCAGAGGACCCATGCTGAAGTCATCAGGGGAAACAGGGCCAACCATTGCACAAGCTGTCTCCACCCCTGCTGTGGATGTCAGGGCAGCACCTAGAAGTGTTAAGCCTAGAAAATTTAAGAAATTCTGATCACAGTTGGTTGTATGGGTGAACACAATTTGTCACTTTATAATTTGAAAATATATTCGCGCTCACTGAATAATGTGTAATGGTGTCTTTCAGATTCATTGACAGGCTCTGCGAGTCCTCCACCGGCATCCGCCCCACTAGCAGTTCAGCTGCATGCAGCCGGCCCACGAGTGATTCTGGTGGGAAATGTGTGTGTGGCAGGGCCTGTCAGAGCCTCGTGCAAGCACTGTCTCACACATGTGGATCCTTCCTCCATCACACTGAGCTCAATATCCTGAGAATTTTCAATGCTGCCTGCTGGGATTCTCCCTCAGTTGTCCATCTGATCACACTCCCATGCAGCACCTCTTCCCACCCATCACGAGTCTCCTTGCCCGCTCCGGGCTCATTTCCCCTATAAGAACTCCTTCCCATACATCATCCTCCCAACTTACACCTACCTCCCCAGTTGCCATAATTTCCCCTGTTACCCTCTACCCCCCCGATACTCCCTCCCCAACAACCTCAACCCCTGACACCTTTGTTCCACCACACCCCACCACCCCTCCAACACACTTTCCTTTCCCAGTCAAACCTACACCTTCCTCTCCTGCCTGCACCCCCCTCCCTAAAACCCCAGTGCATCTTCCTCTCCCACTCACAGCTGGAACCTCCTCTCCATCCCCTCGACGATCATCACTAACAGACCATGGCCAAGACACTGAAGCCCCGAAGCAGACCCTCAACCGTGATTTTCCACCTTGCGTGAGCTGCTTCGCAACAGAGCCCATGAGAATCCGCCCAGCATGCGATGGATGTTCCTCCAGGATCCTGTTGCTGTTGGGCTCCAGTGTCTTCTGCTCCTCGGATATCCGCGATGTGAGCAAGGTCCTGGCGGGTAAGTCCCGACGTCACACTTATCAAGACGTGTTCTGCACCGGTCTGCTTTCCGGCCAACATGGGCAGTAAATTTGACTTCAAGGGGATGATTCTGGTGAGCTGGGCTTATACCGACATGTACATGCATTATAATGAATTTCCCAATGTCCGGCAGCGAGAGACACGGCTTGCCGTTGACGGATGGAGCGGACAATTGCAAACGTGTTTCACAATGTCGTGAAACTGATCTTTGGCGTTCCCGCCGTGTTGCCAGCTCATGCCTGGCATGACACCCGCTGCCGACAGCAGTGGTCACTTCCGCTCCCTGTCTTACGAGGGTTTCCAATCACCACATTCGAAGAATTCGGCTTGGAATTCTCTCTAAACGTTGCTCCCACTGGCTTCAACCAGGATCCACCTCCAGGGTTTCAATCTTGTCTCCCTTCCCCTAGGTCTCCATGTACACTCAAGCTTCAGCTTCCAAGCGCACTCTCAGAACTTCGGCCATGCCCAGCAGAACTGCTCCAAAAAGGTACCTTTTCCCCAGGCTACAGCGTAGAGTCACCAACCTTCAACTGCCCTCTCAGATCTCCTGGGCTCGTCTCAAACCCAGTTTGCTTCAAGGTTGCTCCTTACAGCTTTCTCTTAAAATTAGAGCGTACTCCTCTGCTCCTCTCTCAACCCTAGCAAAACTGGAATCAATGGGAATCAGGGGGAAAACTCTCCACAGGTTGGAGTCATAGCTAGCACAAAGGAAGATGGGTGCGGTTGTTGGAGGTCAGTCATCTCAGCTCCAGGACATCACTGCAGGAGTTCCTCAGGTTAGTGACCTTGGCCCAACTATCTTCACCTGCTTCATCAATGACCTCCCTTCCATCACCGGGTCAGAAATGGGGATGTTCATTGATGATTGCACCATGCTCAGCACCATTCATGACTCCTCAGATACTGAAGCAGCCCATGTCCAAATGCAACAAGATCCAGACAATATCCAGGCTTGGACTGACAAGTGGCAAGTAAAATTTGTGCCACACAAGTGTCAGGCAATGACCATCTTTAACAAGAGAGAATCTAACCATTGCCTCTTGAAATTCAATGACATTACCATTGTTGAATCCACCACTAATGAAATCCTAGGGGTTACCATTGATCAGAACCTAAACTGGACTAGCCATATAAATACTGTAGTTAGAAGAGCACATCAAAGACTAGGAATCCTGCAGCAAGTATCTCAGCTCCTGACTCCCCAAAGCCTGTCCACCATCTACAAGGGGCGTGATGGAATACTCCCCACTTGCCTGGATGAGTGCATCTCCAACATCACTCAAGAAGCTTGGCACCATCCAGGACAAAGCAGCCTGCTTGATTGGCACCACATCCACAAACATTCACTCCCTCCACCACCGATGCACAGTAGCAGCAGTGTATATCATGCACAAGATGCACTGCAGGAATTCACCAAGCCTCCTTAGACAGCACCTTCCAAACACACGACCTCTATCATCTAGAAGGACAAGGGCAGCAGATAGATGGGAACACCACCATCTGGAAGTTCCCTTCCAATCACTCCCCATCCTGACTTGGAAATATATCGCCATTCCTTCACTGTTGCTGGGTCAAAACCCTGGAACTCCCTTCCTAACAGCACCGTGAGTGTACCTACACCACAGGGGCTGCAGCAGTTCAAGAAGGCAGCTCGCCAACACCTTCTCAAGGGCAACTATGGATAGGCAATAAATGCTGGCCCAGCCAGTGACTCTTAAAACCATGAATAAATAAATAAAAAATCTTTACTTAACAAGATTGGTTTCTGATCTCTGTCCTGGCCCCTTACCTGGGACTGTTCTGGGACCTCTTTCTGATCCCCATCTTTGTTCCTGCCTGGGGCACTCTGCTAAGACCTCTTCGTGTCCCAATCCCTGATTTGGGACCTCCTCCTGGGACCCCTCCCTGTCACTCTCCCTGTGTCCTGCTCCCTCGGACTACCTTCTCCGGAGCCGCAGTCCAGTTCAGGCCACCTGAACTGCAGTTTGGTGCCATTCCACATCTGTTGCTTCCTTTCGCTTTGCACAGGCGCATGGGGTGGGTTCCCAGCCTGAAGAACGGAAAAGCCCTCACCCCGCACGTGAGGCCATTTTCCGGCCAGCGCCCGTGCAGAAGCCCCGGGGCCCACCGGTAACTGTGGTTCCTGATCTCCGACGGCCGTTCAAAACCAAAGGAAGTACTTGCGTTTATCACAGCCTTCGGGCAGTTCAAATTATGTTAAGACCAATTGTGCGTGTAGAGTTCAGACCTCCAAATAGGAGTGTCTTACTAGCTCTGCACCTAGTATTTTGTGCTTGCTTCCAACTTTTGGCCTTGAACCCACATGATGTTAAGCAATCGGAGAGAGCATTCTTAGAATGAGGGAGTGACAACTGGCAGCTTTCTCCAATTATTGACTGCTGCTAGCAGGCCCAGGTTGTCAAGGCTACAAGCCTAGGGGTGACATGGCTTATGCAGTCAGGTCAAAGGGCAGCTCATGTTTTCTGGTTTGTTAACTTTAAGGTGTGTTATTTTCAAGTTAATGAGCAAGCCTGTTTCTTCATCACGTAATTAAAGCCTGTTCTTTATTAAACCCTGGTATAAGTGTCTGTTCAGGGCAATTGACTCTGTAAACTGAATCCTGGCAAGAAATAAGTCAACCTGATTGGCCAAATATCAAAATAGGTGAGAAGGAAGGACAGGCTTGGTGAAATTAACTGTCGTCATAAATACTTTAATCACGGAAAATTGTTTAATTTTCAAGGATTGAGAACGTTCTGGAAGAATTTGTGTTTTTAAAAGACACTGTCCCTTAAAAGGTTAATGAGAGGACTCTGGTTGCTGCTGTTCCTGGAAAAGGCAGTATTTTACAAGTAAAGTAAATTAACCGGTTTTAAAGAAGCTGGAAACCTCTTAACCCGGGTGGACTGTTTACAAATGGGTGGTTTTTGGCTTTGAGGGAAAAAAAAAAACATGCTTTGGAAAGCTGGTCGGTGGTTTTGCTTTGGAGGAAGAACAAGAAGATTCAGCTCTTTCAGTAAAGAAAACAGCAGCTGCTGAAGCTCCAGGCCCAGTCTACAGCAAAAAGTGAAAGCAAGTTGCTCCGAAGCCACTCTACGTTCTGAAATCAACTGACTGCACGTTTACCTCGAAGTCCGCTAAAAAATTCGTGCAAGAGCCATCGATTGTTTCGCAGACCAGGGCTGAGAGAGCAACCGTTCAGCCCGGACATCATTCCGAAATCTCCGCCATTTATGCTTTTCCCAGGAACCATTACTCTTAACGTTTTTGGCAGAATTTCTCCTTAATTTTATTATTTTATTTTGGTGTATGTGTGTGAATTAGGGTATTTAGAAAGAGTGATTATTATACTTTCATATGTCATACCGTATGTTAATAAGCTTTGCTTTTCTGCTTGAAAAGTCTGACTCGATAATAAACTAGTAATTTTGTTGTTTATTGAAGAAACCTAGGCATTGAGTGGTCATTGTGAAGTTACTAGGTAAAGCACATAGTTGGCTGTATAGCTAACTGGAAAAATCATTTAAATATACGTTATGATCCACAGACTCGTGGATCTAAAGGTAGACAGTGTACTCCTCCCACCTATACAACAATGTATAGGATGAATGATGTTGACAACCGAACCAGGAGAATGAAGAAATATGCAGAGGAGGACAAAAAAAAAGGACTTGCATTTATATAGCAACTTCCATGACCTCAGGTTGTCCCAAAGTGCTTCACGACAAATTTTGAGATGTTGCCATTGCTGTGATATGGGAAGCACAGCAACAAATTTGGACAAAGCGAGCTACCACAAACAGCAATGTGTCGTTGACCAAATAGCATGCTGTAGCGGTGTTTCCCGGGGCGCCAAAGACATCGCCACTGCTTTGTCTCAAATAGCGGGGTCTTTTATGTCTACCCAAGATGGCAGATTGGGCCTCAGTACAGAGCATCTCTGACAGTGCAGCACTCCCTCAGTACTGCACTTGAGTGTCATCTTAGATGTTTATGTTGAAGTCCTTGGGCTGGAATCTTCTCCCGCGGCGAGACCAGCGAGCCATGGAAGTCTCCGTTCACATCGGCGGGGCCGGAAGATCCCACCGGCGTGAGGGGCTGTTAAATTCTGGCCTTGGAGTGGGACTTCAACAGACAACCTTCAAACACAGGTGCAGGAGTTACCCAACTGACACTGTCTATTCGGATCAAGGCAAATATTTCATGTTCGCCACCTCTATGTAGCAGTTTTTGTTTCTGAGAGCAAGAATAGAAGTGGGCACAGTTTGTACCAGTATGTGGATGTTATTGTACAAGTTGGAATTATTGAAAAGAAAAACAGACAGAAGAAGAAGTTAGAATCACCACAGTTACAGATGGAGATTGACCCTGCAACATTCCCCTCAATAAATACCACTGGCTAGAAGGAGACAGATCTGCCCAACTCTATTATAGTCAACCTAGAAGGACATAGGATGAGAATTCAACTCATTCAAAACCCATGCACTTAACACAGAGTTCAAATTGGGCTCTACAGTCTCTAAAATACAGGAATGTTATTGTGCAACTTAGCAGGTTATTAATCATTCAGTGAAATAAATTTTTGGTGTACTAGATAGATTTGTGATGAGAAGCCGGAAACCCATCACCCATACAAGAAATAACATTGCCCACTGACATAATCTTGTACAGTGTTTGGTTTATATAGAGTCGTGTTTACATTTGAGCTTGTATTTACTGAACCCCTTCAAGTTGAGAATATTTACTCAAGTATGTCATGTACTTTGTAATCCCATGTTGGTATGAATCATCTTATTATGATAATAAAGTGCTGCTGCTTGAAGTCTTAACTCCATCTGTCTTAATATGGACTCTGGCAAGAAGTTGTTAGCCTATTTACCCAGCTGTTATCCAGCTGTGATTTCTTTAGATGGTGCCACCATCAAACTGGCTCATGTAAACAGTTCAACTGAGCTGCAATTTGTGCATCTGATAGATCCTTAGAGGTGGATGATAAATCTCCAGTCTGGAAGGAAAAAGGTTAAATATCGGCGTTGACACCCAACTCTACCTCCACCTCAACTCATATATGTTGAAACCCTCATCCATACCTTTGCTACCTCAAAATTTGATTATTCTAATGCAATCCTGTTCGACCTGCCTACTGTGTACACAATGCCACCCAAGACTCTCCTGCCCACGTCCTAACTCGCACTAAATCCTGTTCATCCTGTGCTTGTTATCTATATCGGCTCCTGGGTAAACAAAGCTTCTGTTTTAAAATCCTCATTCTTGTTTTCAAATCCCTCCATGGCCTTGCCCCCTCCCTATCTCTGTACTCTCCTCTAGCCCTGCAAACCTCCGAGATCTCTGTGCTCCTCCAATTGTGGCCTCTTGCAAGTTCTCGATTTTAATTGCTTCAGCATTGGTAATCTTGCCTTCAGTTGCCTGGGTCCTAAGCCCTGCAATTCACCTCACTGCCTCTCTCCCTCACTTTCCTCCTTTAAGACACGACTTAAAACCTACCTCATGAACAAACTTTTGATTATGCTGCCTGAAAATCTCCTTATGTGGCTCAGCATCATATTTAGGAAGTTTAATATCATTAAAGACTCCATATAATTACAAATTACTCTTGTTGTTGTAATCTCTGTATAGTCAACATGCATCTGATTTTTGTTGGTGATGGGTTTACTGTTTCCAAAATTAGGTTGGAATCTTTCTACCTCACATCTGGCTAATTTTGACCAGGAATTTCCAACAGATTCAGGATGGATGCTCCAAGCTAAAGGGAGCTTCGTTTTCAATATTTGAATGAGGGTAAAGAAATTTGCATTTCAAGGCTGGTGTCCAAGTAGCAACTCACCAAGGCTCCTTCAACAACACCTTCTAAACCCGCAAACTCTACCATCTAGAAGGACAAGGGCAGCAGATGCATGGGAACACCACCACCTGCAAGTTCCCCTTCAAGCCACTCACCATCCTGACTTGGGAATATGTCACCGTTCCTCCAGTGTTGCTGGGTCAAAATCCTGGAACTCCCTCCCTAACAGCACAGTGAGTTTTCCAACATGGACTGCAACAGTTCAAGAAGGCTGCTCACCACCAACTTCTCAGGGTCAATTAAAGATTGGCAATAAATGCTGGCAGCACACATATCCCAAGCATTAACTTTTTCTTCAAAGCTGGTGGCTGCCTAACTACTGGTGGCAACATATCCATCTGGTTATTGAGGTCACAAACTGATTAGCACTGGGTTGTGCTTAAGCACCAAATAGATCCCTAGATCCTCTATTTGCCTCTGAAAGGGGGCTAACTCCTGTTTCAATATGCAAGCCGCAGACACACATACTGGAGCGAATGGTGTGACGAATGGACCACATCCCGCTCAGGATGGATACACTCCACCACCCACCATCTTGGACACTTAGACACCTGTATAACAGGCACCACGCATTGAAATACCGGGCCGCAGAGCCTCAGATGATCGTGAAATGGGCACAAGTTTCTGGCACATGAAATGCAGCAGGATCCTGGAATTACAGCCCAGTCAGTTTCGGACCGGTGACTGTTCTTCCAGACCTGTTATCCCCGTCCACCAGTCACGCACCTGTGCTCTCGATAACATATAATCTACCTGATAGCTCACAGGTCTACACTTCAGAATGAGACAACCAACAGAAGGTGCCCTTGAATTCAGGGAAGTGTGAAAAGATAACAACAACTTACATTTATATCCCACTTTTAGCATAATAGAACATCCCAAAGCACTTCACAGGGGGATTTTAAAACAAAAGCCGGGATTTTCCGTGCCCGCTGGCGTTGGGCGTGTTTGGGGGGGCGGGAGTGGGTCAATATGGCGAGAAGGCCAAAAATTAGTTTCACGGCGTCATGAAACCAGTCTGCGGTTGTCCGCTCAGCCCGTTAATGGCCATGTTTCCCGTCATCGGACATCAGGAACCTCATTGTAATACGTGGGCATATCATTCCACATCCAGCCTGCCGGACTCATCCCCCCCAGCCCGCTGGATCGTCTGCCCATGTTGGCGGAAAAAATGTACAGCGTATATAAGGTGGGCACTTGGTGGGTTGCATTCCGCTCGGGTCTTCAGGTTTGTTTGCCTACCTTGCTTGGGTCAGTGCTCACAGCCGTCGGCATTTTATGGCTCTGCCCTTTGTTTGGTTTCAACCAATTCCCATTTCCCTAGCAGCCTGAGGCCATAGCCCATTTCTCAGAATCCTAGTTTCCCTTTCAGCTGGGGATTGTCTTACAAAACAAGCTTTGAGATGAGAGTCAGTGCGCCCAACAAAACATTTGACAGGCCATCTGTGCAGACACCAGCTTGTTTCTGCTTCCCCACTAGTCCCGCAGTCTGCTGGCTCCATCACTACAGTTTTAAAGAAGGTGCACAAACAGAGACCTGGGGATATACACAAACAAATGATTAAACCTGGCGGGACATGCTATAAAGCTGTTAAAATGGTGTGTGACTTTATGGGCTAGATTTAATGGAGCTAACACGGGGGCTGAAGAACCAGCGAGAGTCTGGCTTAGCCTCTTTTACTGGAAACTCACTGAATTAAGTATCAGTCAAGGACTTAACAGGCCAGCCATGGGTCTTCCAGAGGATCAAGATCCCAGTGACTGAAGTCCTGCCTGCCAAGAGCTGCTGTCTAATCATAAGGCCAGAAGACCATAAGACATAGGAACGAAAGTAGGCCATTCAGCCCATCAAGTCTGCTCCGCCATTCAATGGGATCATGGCTGATCGGATAATCCTCAACTCCACTTTCCTGCCTTTTCCCCGTAACCCTTGGCTCCCTTAATTACTAAAAATCTGTCTGTCTCAGCCTGGTATATACTTAATGACCCAGCCTCTACAGACCTCTGTGGTAAAGAATTCCAAAGTCTGACTACCATCTGAGAGAAGAAATTCCTCCTCATCTCTGTTTTAAATGGGTGACCCCTTACTCTGAGATTATGCCCTCTGGTCTAGACTCTCCCACAAGGGGAAGCAACCTCTCAGCATTTACCCTGTCAAGCCCCCTAAGAATCTTATATGTTTCAATAAGGTCATCTCTCGTTCTTCTAAACTCCAATGAGCACAGGCCCAACCTACTCAACCTCTCCTCATAAGAAAATCCCTCCATACCCGGGATCAACCTAGTGAACCTTCTCTGGACTGCCTCCAATGCCAGTATATCTTTCCTTAGGTAAGGGGACCAAAACTGTTCACAGTATTCTAGGTGTGGTCTAACTAGTGCCTTGTATAGTTTTAGCAAGACTTATTTAGCAAGAGGTTATTGTGGGTTGGGTGTTGGGGTTGGGATGGAGGACATTGTGGGTAGGGTCTTGTAGGAGGGAGGGAGAGGGTTGTGTGGTGGGGGTTGTGAGGGAGGGAGGGGATTCAGTGAGAAGGGCAGGAGCTGGGTTTCAGTGGCCACCCCCACTGTGGTAGATGGTGGAATTTGAATTCAATAAAAATCTGGGATTAAAAGTCTAATGATGGCCATGGAACCATTGTTGATTGAGGTAAAAACCTATCTGGTTCTCTAATATCCATTAGGGAAGGAAATCTGTTGTCCTTACCTGGTCTGGCCTACATGTGATTCCAGATCCACAGCAATGTGGTTGACTCTTAAATGCCCTGTGAAATGGCCTAGCAAGTCACTGCTACAAGTCACAAAAAGGCAATGAAACTGGACAGGCCACCTGGCATCGACCTAGGCACCGGAAACGACAACGGCATTCTCAGCCCTGTCGATCCTGTAAAGTCCTCCTTACTGACATCTGGGGCCTAGTACCAAAATTGGAAGAGCTGTCTCACAGACTAGTCAAGCAACAGCCAGACATAGACATCCTTACGGAATCATACCTTACAGATAATGGTCCAGACACCACCTTCACCATTCCTGGGTATGTCCTGTCACACCGGCAAGACAGACCCAGCACAGGTGGTGGGCACAGTGGTATACAGTCAGGAGGGAGTTGCCCTGGGAGTCCTCAACATTGACTCCGGACCCCATGAAGTGGGGTGATAAAGTGCAGAATGTACTCTGGATGGGGGACTTCAATATCCATCACCAAGAGTGGCTCAGTAGCACCACTGCAGATCAAGCAGGCCGAGTCCTAAAGGACATAGCTGCTAAACTGGGTCTGTGGCAGGCGGTGAGGGAGCCAACAAGAGGGAAAAACATACTTGACTTCATCCTCACCAACCTGCCTGCCACAGATGCATCTGTCCATGGCAGCATCAGTAGCAGTGACCACTGCACCGCACTATTGTTGTGGGGAGGAAGACCCACCTTCACATTAAGGATACCCTCCATCATGTTGTGTAGCACTACCACCATGTAAATGGGATAGATTTCAAACAGATCTAGCAGTTCAAGACTGGACATCGATGAGACGCTGTGAGCAACAGAATTGCACTTGAATCTGTAACCTCATGGGGTTCAACCCTGGTTCAATGAAGAGTGCAGGAGGGCACACCAGGCATATCTAAAAATGAGGTGTCAGCCTGGTGAAGCGATTACGCAGGACTACTTGCATGCCAAACAGCATTAGCAGCAAGTAATAGACAGAGCTAAGCGACCCCACAACCAACGGATCAGATCTAAGCTCTGCAGTCCTGCCACATCCAGTTGTGAATGGTGGTGGACAATTAACAACTCACTGGAGGAGGAGGCTCCACAAATATCCCCATTCTCAATGATGGGGAGCCCAGCACATCAGTGCAAAAGATAAGGTCTGAAACATTTGCTAGAATCTTCAGCCAGAAGTGCAGAGTGGATGATTCATCTCGGCTTCCTCCGGAGGTCCCCAGCGTCAAAAATGCCATTCTTCAGCCAATTCGATTCACTCCACGTCATATCAAGAAACGGCTGAAGGCACTGGATACTCCAAAGACTATGGGCCCTGACAATATTCTGGTGATAGTGCTGAATGCTTGTGCTCCAGAACTTGCTGCACCCATAGCCAAGCTGTTCCAGTACAGCTACCACACTGGCATCTACCTGGCTATGTAGAAAATTTCCCAGGTATGTCCTGTACACAAAAAGCAGGATAAATCCAACCTGGCCAATTACTGCCCCATCAGTAAAGTAATGGAAGGGGTCATCAACAGTGCTATCAAGCGGCACCTGCTTCGCAATATCCTGCTCACTGATGCCCAGTTTGGGTTCTGCCAGGGCCACTCAGCTCCTGACCTCATTACAGCCTTGGTTCAAACATGGACAAAAGAGCTGAACTTCCATAGTGCGGTGAGAGTGACTGCCCTTGACATCAAGGCCACATTTGACCGAGTGCGGCATCAAAGAGCCCGAGCAAAACTGGAGTCAATGGGAATCGGGGGAAAAACTCTCCACTGGTTGGAGTCATACCTAGCACAAAGGAAGATGGTTGTAGTTGTTGGAGGTCAGTCATCTCAGCACCAGGACATCACTCCAGGAGCTCCTCAGGCTAGTGTCTTCAGCCCAACCATCTTCAGCTGCTTCATCAATGACCTTCCTTCAATCCTAAGGGCAGAATTGGGGATGTTCATTGATGATCGCACAATGTTCATCACCATTCATGACCCCTCAGATACAGAAGCAGTCCATGTCCAAATGCAGCAAGATCTGGACAATATCCAGACTTGGGCTGACAAGTGGGAAGTAACATTCGCACCACACAAGTGCCAGACAATGACCATCTCCAACAAGAGAGAATCCAACCATTGCCCCTTGATGTTCAATGGCATTACCATCTCTGAATCCCCTACAATCAACATCCTGGGGGTTACCATTGACCAGAAATTGAACTGGACTAGCCATATAAATACTGTGTCTACAACAGCAGGTCAGAGGCTAGGAATCCTGCAGCGAGTAACTCACTTCCTGACTCCCCAAAGCCTGTCCACCATCTACAAGGCACAAGTCAGGAGTGTGATGGAATACTCCCCACTTACCTGGATGAATGCAGCTCCCACAACACTCAAGAAGCTTGACAACATCCAGGACAAAGCAACTCACTTGATTGGCACCACATCCACAAACATTCACTCCCTCCACCACCGACACACAATAGAAGCAGCGTGTACCATCTACAAGATGCATTGCAGGAATTTACCAAGGCTCCTTCTTCAGCATCTTCCAAACCCATGACCGCTACCATCCAGAAGGACAAGGGCAGCAGAAAAATGGGAACACCACCACCTGGAAGTTCCCCTCCAAGTCACGTACCATCTTGGCTTGGAAATATATTGCTATTCCTTCACTGTTGCTGGGTCAAAATCCTGGAACTCCCTTCCTAACAGCACTGTGGGTGTACCTGCACTACAGGGACTGCAGCAGTTCAAGAAGGCAGCTCACCACCACCTTCTCAAGGGCAAGTGGGGATGAGCAATAAATGCTGGCCCAACCAGCGAAGCCCACACCTTGTGGATGAATAAAAAACAAATTGTCAGTGCAGCTGTTGGCACAGTCAGGGTTGTTCAGTCAGTGCTGCCCAATCATGGAATCACATCTAACAGATGATTTTTTTTGATTTGCATGGCTGTTATAATTTGATGTCAAGGCTAATAATCCATATAAGACTACTGCTGCTCAGCCTGGTTCAGGAGCCGCCACACAAAACTGATAGATATCCACCTCTGGGAAGCCATGAGCAATATTTTTGGGATACTGAGGCCAACATAAATTGAATGGCTTCCTACCAAGCACACACCGAGCCTCCTAATGTCCGCAGTGAAAAGCTCTCGCTTAAAGAACACCACTGGCTGACAGCTAATGGAGCACTCCCATTGACACAGGACCTCAAAATAAACCCACCCAGGTCTCCGAAATCTCGTGGAACACACTCCGCACCCTGCAAGCTGACACCAGCCTCATACTCGATGGCATACCTCCTGGTTGACCACAGACATCACCAGCCACAACCTGGCAACTGGCCAGAGTGGTGAAACCCCAGGTTTCAAACTTCCACGAAAAATCTGGATGGCCCTCAACTGCCTCAGGATGGGCCAGGGAAGGTGTGGCCATTTGTTCCACAAGTGGAACGTGAGGAACAGCTCAGAATTGTGACTGTGGCCACCCAAGTCAGATCATCGCCCACATCCTGAGCTTGGGAGATCCATGCCTGGTGGCGACAGTGGTGATAACGCATTTGACATTGCAGTTTTGCCCAAGTGAACACAAAGAATCTTTGTTACAAAGTAGCCTGCCAGGCAGCAGAGAATAATTGATCAATAACAACTTGATTATCAACCAGTTATACACTCTGAAAAGAAGCATCAGTGCATCTGGTCTCCAAGCAATCCTGTGCCAATTCTGTGCTGAAGAATTTGAAATGAATAAAACAGAACAAAATCTTAATCAGGTTGGAATAGTTTAATGTTTGGAGATTTCAGGGACTTGCAAAAATGCTTTTGACACCTTCGCCAAGATTATCTTTAGTAACTGTGCTCCAGCTAATTTGACATGGTCAGACATTGCAGTTAGTAAAATATGATCTGTTCTGATTTGTGTAGGCTACAGATGGATGGAAGAATGATATTTTATTAGGATAAATTATTTTTTAATTGAATGTGAAGCCACTGTGAGGATTTTTATTGTTTCACCATTGCAAATGAATTCCTGTGTTGGAACTGTTCTATGTGATTCTGTCATCAAAAGATCTTAAGCGAATAAGAATTAGGAGCAGGAGTTATCCACTTACCCATCAAGCCTGCTCCGCCATTCATTAAGATTCATGGTTGATCTGATTGTGATCTTAACTCCGCTTTCCTGTCGAACCACACAATCCTTGACTCCCTTGTCGATCAAAAATCTGTCTAACTCAGCCTTGAAAATATTCAATGACCCCGTCTCCACTGTGCTCTGGGGGAGGGAATTCTAAAGACTAATGACCCACTGAGAGAAGAAATTCCTCCTCACCTTCGTCTTAAATGGGAGACCCCTTATTTTAAAACTGCGCCCCCTCTGTTCTGTATTCCCCCATGAGAGGAAGCATCCTCTTGGCATCTACCCTGCCAAGCCCCCTCAGAATCTGATAGGTTTCAATCAGGTCATCTCTTACTATTCTAAACTCCAGTGAGTACAGGCCCAACCTCCTCAACCTTTCCTCATAAGACAACCTCTTCATCCCAGGGATCAACCGAGTGAACCTTCTTTGAACTGCTACCTTAAGTAAGGAGACCAAAACTGTACGCTGTGTAAGGTCTCAACAATGCCCTGTAGATTTGTAGCAAGACCTCCCTACTTTTATATCCCATCACTGTTGCAATTAATGCCAACATTCCATTTGACTACCTAATTATTTGTTGTACCTGCACGTAAGGTGAAAATCCACCCTTCCACAATGCAACGGTGCGTCTTGGGCCTGTGATGTTTTGCTCTTTTTGAAGTGCTGGAATGTTACTGTTGGATAAAACTTAGTGGGGCACTGCAGGACAGAGGCACTGTAATATCGAGTGTGTAGGCCTACAGTCTATCGCATGTCCAGCGTGCCGAGTGCAAAGAAGGGCTTAGGGCCCATCAGCTGCTCAATAGGCTCATCGAGGCTAGATTTGCAATGCAAATGAGATGCTCACTGCTTAACATGGGCTGTGCAACAGTCACTCAACACTGATTGCTGAAAGACAGGGCAGCTGGATAACTGTGCTTTTTCATTAACAAAATCACCTGTTTTATCAAATCATCAACACTTTGACGTCAAACACTTTGAAATCCTGCTGGCTTTACACATCTTGTGAATTGCCAATTTTAATCACCCCACCAATGGTGACCGTCCCTTTAGCCATTAAGCCCATAAGCTCTTGAATTCTGTCTCTGAACCTCTCGGCCTCTCTACCTCTTTCTCTCTCCTTTAAGCTGCTCTTTAAAATCCATCGCTATGACCAAGCTTTTGGTTATCTTGCCTAATGACTCCTCACGTGGCTGAGCGTCAAGTTTGGTAGTGTTCCTGTGATTTGCTTTGGTGTATAAAAGCTATATAGTTGCTATACAAATGCAAATTGATGTTGCTATTGTTCAGAATAACAAATGGTGCCTTCAGTATGCCAGTGGCCCTTTATGAGCTGCTGCAATTGGAAATTTTGAGGCTGTACCTTGATCCACTGTCACACTGTCAGACATAATGGGCCAGGGATTCATGAAGCTGGTTAAACTCAGGTTATCAGGCAAGGCCAACTCATCTGGAGAAAGGAGCATGCAGCACCTCAGGACCAGAGAAACACTGGACTCTATTAGCGTATGTTGCAGTTTCTTAATTTATTCCTTCGTAGGATGAGGGCATCATTGGCCAGGCCAGCATTTGTTGTCCATCCCTAATTGCCCTTGAACTGTGTGGCTTGCTTGCTAGACCACTTCAGAGGGCAGTTAAGAGTCAGCTGTATTGCTGTGGGTCTGGAGTAACAAAGGCCTCAGGCCGGGTAAGGACGGCAGGTTTCCTTCTCCAAAGGACATTTGTGAAGAAAACGGATTTTTATGACAATTGACAATAGTTTCATGGTGCAGGGGTTTTCCCCTCGCCAGACGGGCACGGTGGGAGGGCCCGAGAGCGTCCGCAAAACCAAACACCGCGTGCGATCGTGCCCCGCCCAATTAAGGCCCGCCCAGCGTGAAATGTGGCTCCGCACTGGCCAGGAAGGGCCAAACGAAGGCCTGTTGGCTGCCGGGCCCAATATGGACCTGGTGGCTGGTTTAAGTCTCTAGAAGGCTGCCACAGAGGATATTTACTGAGCTGGCATGACGGACCCGCCTGAAGCTGGACATGGCAGCTGTGAGGGCAGGTCGGGTGGGCATTTGCCCCACCCCGCCCCCCCCGCTTCTCTGATGAGTGCCTCGCCATCCTCCTGGAGGAGGTGGCTGCCAGGAGTGATACCCTTGTCCCCAGGGATGGGAGACACTGCACCTCACCAGGAGGGCATGTGAGGAGGTGGCAGCGCTGGTCAGCAGCCACGACGCGGTGCCCCGCTCCTGGGTGCAGTGCCGGAAGTGCTTCAACGACCCGCTGCGCTCAAGAAGGGTGAGGTACCGTGTTGGCATGGGTCAGTGTGCAGAAGGGCTAAGGTGTGGCTATCCCCCCATGGAGGTCAGGGGTGCTAGAGTCTGAGTGCCAACTGTCAATCATGCTGGAGCTGGCCAAGGGGGTGAGCCCTGTCTGCTTGGCCTGAGTGCCTTTCGGCTCGAGTGCCACTACTTGGAAGTGCCCTGCCAGGTGCTCCTCAGCTGGGGTTGGCCAGGCTGCAATGGGGCTGCAGGTAGCAAACGGACTAATCGATTCTCCTCTGTCCTTTCAGAAGAAGACTGCCCATAACAATATAGAAAGGTCACAGACTGGCAAAGGCCCTGTTAGCCTCCTAATCCTTTCGAGAACATGCACAAAATGCACTGGAACTTCAAAGCTGGCCCACCCCACATGCAACCGGGCATGGAGAGGCGTGGGTGCCAGATGGAGGTAACAGTGCAGTGCACAGGGTTGAGAATTGCAGCTTGTGCAACCATTCTAGTCTCTTCATTGATGTGAGACTCGAACCCAGAGTCCCCATTGATCATTGGAAGATAAGGGCACCATGATGCAGATCTCCATTGTCTCACCAGGGTGCCTGACATGCACAGTGACAGTGTGATGACTTTAACTAATGAATGACTTTAACTAATGATGTGTCCTTCTTCTCCTTTTTAGGTTCACCAGCAGGGGTCCGATTTCCAGACCCCGAAGGGCCACCCTTGACACCGGAGGACTACCGGGCGTTATTTGCACCTGCATCATACCCGCTCTCTGAAGCAGGCACCAGCACAGATACCAGCACCTTGGTGGGCATTAGAGCGGCGGCTAATATCTCGGTGCACATTGGTGATGGCACCCCACCATCGCTTGTTGTGCAGGTGAGGCAGAGAGTGCCCAGGGCGCTGGCAGTCAGAGGACTGCTGGAGACTAGGACGATGCTCGGTTGATGGCTGATGATGATGAGCCTCTGGAGTCATCCATTAGGTGGCAGATGCTGGATGTCCAGCGAGATATGCGGAAGGATCTGGCAGAGATCCATGAGGGTCTGCGTGCCATGGTCTCTGTGATTGGAGTGTCCATGCGGAGGATGAGCACTGCGTTGAGCGTCATGTCCGAGTGCACTGCCTCCTCCATTGAGGGAGTGGCGAATCTCATGGAGAGACAGCTCCAAGGACAGAATCAGGGTTCCTGGGGTTGTGCTCGGACCTACACACCTCTCATAGGCAATGACCTCAGGAGGTCAGTGCCAGTGTGGCACCCAGTATCCCAGCTAGGCGCCCATTCATCGATGGTGTGCAGGGTGGTCCAGAGCGATCTCACTTTGGAGTATGACCTGCTCGTCATCTCTGCGGGCTCCTCTCAGGGCTCTGGATGGTGGCAGCACCTCCTCCACCCCTCCGCCAGTGACCATGGCATCTGATGATGTTGCGGTGATAGGGGAGATGCCAGCTGTGGCACTGGCTGTTCCCTCCTAGGCGGGGTCAGCACAGGCTTCACTGGCCAGAGGATGACCACCAAGGTCATCAAGGCCAATAAAACAGCAGAGTGAGCAGCTGCCTCCAATGCCAGTGCCAGCGAGGGGGGAGCACCAAGATGTGGCAGTCACAAGTTAAAGTTAAAGGCACAAGAGGGACAGGCCACAGGTGATTTTATGCTCATTTATGTTTACTTTAGCTATACTGGTCGGGGAATGAAGACCAGAGAAGTTTATGTAAATAGTTTGGAATTGTCAAAATGAGCTAAATTTTTGTTTTTGCCATCATGGCTTGAGTATACTTCACCTTTTTATTTTGTTGGTGCAGGGTACGCCAGTATGTAATGCTGGATGTAGGTGGCATAGGCACTGAGTGTTCTTTGTATTCAAATGAATGGGTGCTTGCAGATATCCAGGATGGAGGAGACAGCCCAGGCATGTGTTTGAAGCTGATCTTTGGTAGCCTAGCTGCAGGAGTGTTGAATCAAGGCGTCCCTGGTACCACTGCCTCCTTGGAGGTTACCGAGGCCTGGCTCCACACCCTCAGCATTCTCCTTACCGTGATCACTACTAGACTGTGGCCTGTGTCAAGATCCTCTCCCTCCAGTGGGTACCCCCTTGCCAGTGCCAGATTGTGGCGAGCACAGCATGCAACCACTATCAGTGACACACACTCTGAGGGGGTAGTGCACCCCCTGAACGGTCCAGCAATCGGAAGCTCATCTTGTGAAGACTGTGGTCCTTTCTACCACCGCCACTAGCCTTGGGACGACCAGCATTTATTGCCCATGAGAACTGAATGGCTTGCTAGGCCATTTCATAGTCAACCATATTGCTATGGGTCTGAGTCACATGTAGGCCACACCAGCTAAGGACAGCAAATTTCCTTCTCTAAAGGGGATTAGTAAACCAGGTGGGTTTTTACAACAATGGTTTCATGGTGATCATTAGACTTTTAATTCCAGATTTATATTTTAAATTTAATTCAAAATTCAGTACCTGCCATGGTGGGACTCAAACCCAGATCCCCAGAAAACTACCCTGGGTCTTTGATCACTAGCCCAGTGACAATACCCCTACACCACCACCTCACAGTGGCTGCAGACAAGACAGGATGGGCTGTTAAATATTACAAGTCATAATGCATTTAAACAGATAGGTAAGGAAGAAGTGGCAGGGTAACAGTAAATCTGAATGAACATAATGGCAGTCACAAGAAAGGACACAATAAGCAAAGGAATCGAAACATAATTAATTTGGATTGAAATGGAATAGAAGGATATGCTAATGGGGTTGGATAAAAAAAGTGGAAAGGAGCTCATATGGAGTTTGAACACAGGCGTTTATCTGTTGTTCTTAAGGTCCTGTTTCTGTGCTGTAAATTCCACGTAATCACAGAATCACAGGATTGTTACGGTGTAGAAGGAGGCCATTCGGCCCATCGTGTCTGCATCAGCTCTCTGAGCATTTTAACTTAGTGCCAAACTCCTGCCTTTTCCCCGTAACCATGTTTCTATTTAATTAATCATCCAGTGCCGTCTTGAATGCCTCAATTGAACCTGCCTCCATCACACTTTCAGGCAGTGCATTCCAAACCCTAACTACTCACTGTGTGTAAAAGTTTTTTCTCATCTTGCTTTTGCTTCTTTTGCAAAACTTTAAAACTGTGACCTCTGGTTCTTGATTCATTTATGAGCGGGACCAGTTTCTCCCTATCTACTCTGTCCAGGCCCCTCATGATCTCATGACTTTGAAAACTTCTATCAAGTCTCCTCTCAGCCTTCTCCTTTCCAAGGGAAACAGTCCCAACTTCTCCAATCTTTCCTCATAACTGAAGGGTCTCACCCCTGGAACCATTCTTGTAAACCTCTTCTGCACACTCTCCGATACGTTCATATCCTGGATTGTGTCTGGAGCAGGCTGCTCATTTCTGAACTGGTCCAGCCTCCTCATTCACTGCAATGGCATCTCTGATTATTAACAATTGTGCTATATTTGTGGGCAGATTTAACCTATGATTAAAGCTGCTCAGAGTAATTCCTACTTTGAGTTTTGCTTAAAATGTGGGTTATTTTGTCCGAGTTACATAGCCGCCAGGTTCTAACCCTGGGTCACCGCATCATGCACCCAGCTCACTATGGTTCAAGTTAACACACAGAGAATTCATAACACATACTTCAGCACCAAAACTGGCCAATTACCCAAAACCGTGTCTGACGGAGCTTGACACTTGGCAGACCTCACTGACAGATCGTTTATCTGAACTGACAATGTAATAAAGGAGTTCAGACCAGTGATGTCCTGCTGTAATAATGATGGGCAGGACAGCAGTCACTGTTACAGCTGTTAGGTCGGCTGAAGGTCTGCAAAGCTAAATACAGCACAGATGGTGAATAAATGAGAACAGTGTGAGCTGAATTAATTGTCGGGCTGGTACCCGTTCATTAAGTGCTTTGGAGAGGGTCATTACTTGCAGCATGCATCAATTTTTGTTTTGATGTCTGCCCATTAATCTACCCACCCACCTACCTATCTACCATCCGTCCCTCCATTTGTCTCCACCCATCCATCCATACATTGACCCATTGTTAAAGTGCTGCAACCTGACAGCAGCAAGTTATATTACTTCCACCACCTTGCTCTATTTTTTGGACAAACATTCCAGAGAATGTATGGTTAATAAATACCCAGAGCTGCAATTTGTTGTAACCATGACCACTTTATAGGAACAAATCAAGCACCTAATTTTGCATCAAGAAGGGCACCAAGGGTGTTTACACTCCGCTCTGGATATATGCCGCCCCCATCCCCCTCCATATTGGTAAAGGCTCTGGTGCAGGTATCCATATGAAGGAAAAGGATATTGTTCTGCTTGAACCTGAGTTCAGCTTCTGATCCTATATTCTCTCCAGCACCAAGGTTGTCATGTTCCACTTGAAGTCACCCACTACTTTGCTGCCTGCATCCCAGCTTGCACCAAACCCTGCTCACCCATCATAACAAAGCTAACTACTTGCATAAGGAGATGTTAGGATTGAGAATGGCCAAAGGGATAGCTTTTAAGGAGGAGAGAGAAGTAGAGAGCTGGAGCGGTTTAGGTAGTGAATTTCAGAGCTTAGTGCCTGGGATGCTGAGTGCATGGCCATCAACGGTGAAACAATTAAAATCAGGGATGCTCAAGAGACCAGAATTGTAGCAAAGCTGAGATCTAGGAGGGTTGTAGGGCTTAGGAGGTTACAGATCTCTGTGATCTTCCAATCCAGGTATCCTGTGTACGCCCAATTTTCATTACTCCATCACTGGCGTCTGAATTCCCCAAGTTCTCAGAGGGTTCTGGACAAGTGTGAGACCATGGAGGGATTTGAGCACATGGATGAGATTTTTAAAGTCGAGGTGTTGCTGGACCAGAATCCAATGCAGACCAGTGAGCGCAGGGGAGATAAAAAAAACTAACGATGGAATGCAAGCTGGTTCACGATTACAACAATGTTAAAAACAATCACATGGATGTGATCGACAATGAATGTGTCATTTTTTTTCTTTCATGGGATGTGGGTATCATTGGCAAGGCCAGCATTTGTTGCCCATGAACTGAATGGCTTCCAAGGCCATTTCAGAGGCAACTGCATTGCTGTGGGACTGGAGGCACATGTAGGCCAGACCAGGTGAGGACAGCAGATTTCCCTCCCTAAAGGACATTAGTGAACCAGGTGGGTTTTTGTTTACTGAGACTAGCTTCATATTCTAGATTTTATTAATTGAATTGAAATTCCACCAGCTGTTTTAGTGGGATTTGAACCCATGTTCTAAAGCATTAACCTAGGCTTCCAGATTACTGTCAAATGACATTGCCAATATGCCACTGTCCAGCACAGCAAATTTTTAATAAAAAGGATCTTTTCTTAAAGCCTTAAGCAAAATGAATCACTTCTAGCAACACCACAAATTTTTTAATAGTTAATAGTTTCTCTGAGATCAGTTGCCTTTTCGTTAGAGACCGCAGATAAACTGTACCCTTTAGCATATTGGACACACTCTAAAGTTTTGACTAGTAGACCTGATGAAGTGGTCTTCACATCTTTGTGAAAGTGCTTGTCACAATGATTGCAAACTGCACATGAGCCCCCCAACATCTGAAGAGGTGAAATGGATTCTGAAATACTACTGAATTAGTTTTTAAAAAATTCATTCATGGGACATGGGTGTCGCTGGCTGGGCCAGCATTTATTGCTCATCCCTAGTTGCCCTTGAGAAGGTGGTGGTGAGCTGCCTTCTTGAACTGCTGCAGTCCACGTGGTGTAGGTACACCCACAGTGTTGTTAGGGAGGGAGTTCCGGGATTTTGACCCAGCGGCAGTGAAGGGGCAGCGATGTATTTTCAAGTCACAGTGGTGAGTAACTTGGAAGAGAACTTTTCAATGACATTTTCTGCAGGCTTTTACAACCACAAGGCATGAACAAAACAGCTGAACACAATGATTGGCAGAAAAAGGCTTTAACACATTGGCTTTATGAGGGAGCACAGAGCTTTAATGAATAAATCCGAGACATCTGCAATTCATTAAAATGTTCCACTGACTTAACAGGTACTCGTTCAACAAAAGCAACCAACGGTGGATGCTGGAAGTCTGAAAGACAAACAGAAACATTTGAAAAGCTCCCGGCAGGCCAGGCAGCATCTGTGGAGAGAGTTAACAGGAGTCAAAAACCGGGATTCATTAATAGAGATTGAAGCGCATTTTTATCGATCAATTCTTCATTTAAGTAGGCCCAACATTGTCATGATTGTCTAATTCCTTCAGTCCAGCATCATGGGTCTTGCCCAACTGCAGAAATGAACAGCAACTAAAAAGTGAAAACAGAAACTCCACTCACTCATTTCAGATTTGCACATTGGTTAACTGGAATAATTAACAATCAATTCATGTTAATTGAAAATGTCAGAACCACGGCTAATGGGTTTTTGTTGGGCAAGGGTATTAACAGTTACCGGCCAGGGCTACAGATCAGCCATGACCCAGTTGAATGGGTGAAAGGCTTGAGGGACTGAATATCCTGCTCCTGTTCCTAATGTTCCAATTGGCAGGATTTTCCAGAAGGTGGGGTTTCCCGTCCCGCTACCCAAAGGGTCAGTGGGGAACACATCCCTACTGATTAGCCCCGCAGCCGCTTAACGTTGGGAGGAGCGTTAATTGGCTGGAGTCAGGATTTCTGCTCCTCACTCGGGAGGAAGTCCCGCCTCAGAGAGCTGTTATCCACATGGAGTTGGGGGTCCTGTGGGGGTGGGGGGGGGGAGAGCACCCAGTAGAGGTGGTGGTGGGAGGGATAACAGGGGGCACAGACCTTAGTGGGTGTGAGGCAGGGGTGGGGGAGGGGTGTCAGACCTTGGGGTGGGGCCAGATCAGGAAATGAGGCCATTGATGGAGAAACCTGCCAACTTCCTGCCTGAGCAGGATGACCTGCCCTTCACCTCTGACCTCCTCCCACCAGCCTCAAAATTGCAGGTAGGGTGGGAATTAGCCACTTAAGTGCCTCAATTGAGGCGAGTGTAAAATTGCGGACAGGTTAGGGGTGGGTGGGGGGATCGCCACTGACCAATAAAGCTGCCGGGGGTGTTGCGGGGAAGGTGGGGGGGGGTGTTGGTAAAATTCGGCCCCATGTTACTGAAAGGATAAGTGGTTTCAGTTTGTCATGCATCATAGTAGAAAATGTTGTTCCCCAAGGTTCAGTGTTTGGGCCACTGCTTTGAATGCATAAGTGAACCACATGGGTTGTTCTGATAATCAATGACAGTTTTATGGTCACTGCTGTTAGGACTAGCTTTACATTCCAGATTTGTGAACTGAATTTAAATTTGACCAGCTGCAATATTGGGATTTGAACCCATGACTTCAGAGCACATTGGGCTTACTAGATGACTCATGCAGTAACTTTAACTACTACACCATCACCGTCTCACTTAATGAATGCTTATGACTTGGATATTGCAATACAGAGTAACGTTTCAAAATACCAAACTTGGAGGTGTGGCAGACATTGAGAATGATAGAAATTGACTGTAACAGGATAGAGATAGGCTAGCAGAATGGGAAGACGTGGCAGATTTGAATGCAGAGAAGGGCGAGGTGATGTGTTTGGCTGAAGCAATGATAGGGAGCAGCAATATGGACTCAATTGTTCAGTTCGGAACAATATACAGGGACAACAAGTTATTGTGTATAGATCTTTGAAGGTGGCATGACAGTGAGAGGGCAACTAGCAAAGAATGTGTGATGTTTGGCTTCATAAATAGAGGTACTGACTCAAAACCAGGCTGAACCTATTATAAAGCTCTGGTTAGGCCACAATGATTGTTTCCCAATCTGGTCAGCACATTTTAGGGAAGGTGTGAGGGTCCTTGAGAGGGCGCAAAGGAGATTTACCAGAGTGAATCCAGATTTGAGGGATTTTAACTACAAGGTTAGGTTGAAGGAGCTGGGGTTGTTCTCCTTGGAGCCAAGGAGATTGGGTGGAGGTGTACAAGATTATGACAGGTTTACATAAGGTAAGCAAAGAAAAGCTGTTCCAATTAGCTGATGATACAAGGGGCAGGATTTTGATGTCGCCGGGTGGGAGTGGTGGATGGGCCTGGGAAAGGCCGGGAAGAGCCCGGAAGAAGCTGGGAAACAGTCCGCCGCCTGCAATCGGCCACCAGCCACGATTTCACGCTGGTGGGCCAGTTAAGGCCCCGCACTGGTCGGGAAGGGCCCAGTGAGGATGGGGGCCTATTAGCCACCAGGTCCAATGGTGACCCGACGGCCAGTTTAAAAGCGGCCCAGGCAGCCCCTGGAAGGCTGCCACGTTTGCGTTCCCAAACTGAAGTTGTGGAGTTGACAGGCTGGACACGGCGGGATGGCAGGTTGGGTGGACACTTGCCTCACCATCCCCCTGCAGGAGGTGGCTGCCTGGAGGGTCAGCCTTGTCCCCGGGAATGTGAGGAGGGGGCCATCACACCTCAGCAAGAGGGCACGGAAGGAGGTGGCAGCGCTGGTCAGCAGCCACGACGTGATGAGGCGCACATGGGTGCAGTGCTGGAAGTGCTTCGATGACCTGCTGCGTTCAGGGAGGGTGAGTACTGTGTTGGCAATGGGTCAGTGTGCAGACGTGTTAATGTGTGGCTGTCCCCCCTGTGGAGCTCAGGGGTGTTAGAGTCTGAGTGCCAAATGGCAATGATGCCTGAGCTGGCCATGGGCGTGAGCCCTGGCTGCTTGGACTGAGTGCCTTGTGGCTCGAGGGCCATGACTCGGATGTGCCCTGGGAGGTCTTCCTCAGCTGGGGTTGGCTGCAATGGAGTTGCAGGTAGAGAGTGGACTAATCAATGTTCCTCTGTCCTTTCAGGAGAAGGCAAACCATAACCAGGCAGAGAGGGCACCTACAGGCTGTTGGCAGCCTAACCTCCTGCTGCTCAGCAGACTCAAGCAAGATGCCTGGGAGCTCAAGAGCTGGCATGCTTCCTGTGTAACCGGGCGTGGAGAGGCGGGGGTGCCAGACAGAGCTAACAGCGCAGCGTACAGAGGTGAGACTTTTGATTGTGCAACCATTCTAGTGTAGTCTCTTCATTGATGTGAGCCTTGAACCTAGAGTCTCCATTGATCATTGAAAAATGATGGCAACATGATACAGATCTCCATTGTCTCACCAGGGTAACTGGCATGCACAGTGACAGTGTGATGACTTTAATGACATGCCTTGTTCTCCCTTTTACGTTCGCCCTCGGGCATTCACTCTGTGGACCCCGAAGGGCCACCCCTGGTGCCGGAGGACCACTGAGCTTCTGCTGCACCTGCATCACACCCACTCTCTGAAGCAGGCATCAGCGCAGATATCAGCACCTTGGTGGGCATTAGTGCGGTCACTAGTATCTCGGTGCTCATTGGTGAGGGCACTTCACACTGGCTTGAGGTGCAGTGGGAGGAGAGGGTGCCCAGGGTGCCAGCAATCGGAGGACTGCTGGAGACCAGGACGATACTGGGCCGAAGGCAGGGGATGAGCCTCTGGAGACGTCCATTAGACGGCAGTTGCCGGATGTAGAGCGGGATCTGCGGGAGGATCTGGCGGAGATCCATGAGGGTCTGCATGCCATGGTCGCCATTTTGGAGGAGTCCATGCCGTGTATCAGCACTGCATTGACCCTCATGGCCGAGTGCACTGCCTCCTCCATTGAGAGAATGGCGACTCTCATGGAGAGGCGGCGCCAGGAACAGATTCAGGGGTTCCTGGGGTTGCGATCGGACCTGCACACCTCACACAGGCACTGACCTCAGGTAGTCAGTGTCCATGTGGGAGATGAATGAGGCACCCAGTATCCCAGCTAGGTGCCCGTCCATCAATGGTGAGCAGGGAGATCCAGAGTGACCTCACATTAGGGCACGAGCTGCCTGTCATCTCTGTGGCTCCTCAGAGGGCATTCTGGATGATGGCAGAATCTCCTCCGCCCCTCACACCAGTGACCGTGGTATCTAATGAGGCTGCGATGACAGGGGAGATGCCAGCCGTGGAACCAGCTCTCTCCCAGACGGGGCCAGCACAGGCTCCACTGGCCTGAGGGCGACTGCTAAGGTCATCGAGGCCAACAGGACAGCAGAGTGGGCAGGCTGTCTCCAACGCCAGTGCCAGCGAGGGGGGAGCACCAAGACGTGGCACTCGCAAGTGTAAGTTAAAAACACCAAGAGCACAAGAGGGACAGGTCATGGGTGATTTTATGTTCATTTATATTTACTTTGGGAAAAATTCACCCCCCCCCCACCCCCCGTTGGGGGGAAGTGTGTGAGCTCCCTGTGCGGGCGGGGCTGATCCCCTCAGCCGGGAAGGTTGGTGGGCAGGTCCATTAATTACCTTAATTAGTTTTTCAATGGCCTCAATAGGACATTGATAGGTTGGCGGACGCGCAGCTGACTCGGCTGCGCCCCCTGCTGACCTGAAAATGGAAGTGATGTGGGGTAACATCGGGAGTTCCACCTGACCTCATCCCGCGTCAGTTTTGACGTTGACGAGCAGGCCCCGCCCCCCGCTCGCCGACCGCAAGATCCTGCCCTTTATCTAAACTGTTCTGGGAATGAAGACCAGAGATTTTATATAAATGGTTTGGAATTGTCCAATTTAGATCAATTTTGCTTTCGCCTTCGTGGCCTGAGTATGCTTCAGCTTTTTATTTTATTGGTGCAGGGTACGCCAGTATGCAATGCTGGATGTAGTGGCTCTGAACATTATTGCGCAGACACTGCGTGTTCTTTGTCTTCAAATGAAAGGGTCCTTTCAGGCATCCGGAATGGAGGAGGCAGCCCTGACAGGCGTTTGGAGCTGATCTTTGATAGTCTTGCTGAAGGAGTGTTGGATCAAGATGTCCCTGGTGTCCCTGCTTCTCTAGAGTTTACCACACCCTCAGCATTCTCCTCACCATGCTCACCTTCGGACTCAATACTGGATTCATCCTCTGTGGCCTGTGCAGCTGTGTCAAGATCCTCTCCCTCCATTGGGTCCCCCCTTGCCAGTACCAGATTGTGGCGAGCGCAGCATGTAACAACGATCAGTGACACCCACTCTGGGGGGTATTGTAGTTCTCCCTGTGAACGGTCCAGGCATCAGAAGTGCATCTTGAGAAGACCAATGGTCCTCCCTACCATCACCCTTGTATTGTAACGCTGCTCTGCCTCTGTTCTTCAATGGATAGCCCTTGACACCCAGCAGCCATCCATCCAGTTGTGCTGGAGCACTGAAGAACTTCGACACCTGGGAGTGTCTGAGGATGTAGGCATCATGGGAGCTGCCTGGGTACCTTGCACAGACTTGTAGAATCAGCATCCTGTGATCACACACTATCTGCACGTTCATGGAGTGGAAGCCCTTCCTGTTGACGAAGGCACCGGGCTCACCTGCTGGCACCTTGATGGCCACATGTGTACAGTCTATTGTACCCTGGACGCGGGGGAAGCCAGCAATGGCCGCGAAGCCTCTGGCTCGCTTTGCCTGGCTGGCCTCATCTGTACAGTAAAGAATAAAGGTCAGTACCCCCCTGAACAGAGCTTCTGTCACCAGCTTGATGCAACTGTGGACAGCTGATTGGGGCACTCCACACAGACACCCCACTGACCCCTGGAAAGAGCCGGAGGCAGAGAAGGTGAGGGCCACTGTGACCTTCAGAGCTGCTGGCATGAGGTGTCCACCCACACAGTCGGAGCTGTTCTCAGGCCCAATCATCTGACAAATGGATGTCATGGTTTCCCTTGAGAGGCGGAGCCTCCTTCAACATTGCACCTCAAATATATTGAGGTAGCTGCATCACGGCCTGTAAACCCTGGCAGCAGGATAGTGATGTCTTCTGTGGCCCCCTTCCACTTTGGACTACCTGCTGGCCCTGCGCCCCTTGTGCCTGCGCCTCTCCTCTCACAGGTCGCTCCCTTGGACGCTGCATTGGGACAGCTGGCCCCCTCTCCCTTCTGCCCCTCACTCCCTCCTCCTCAGAGGAGAAGGTGCCACCAGTGGAAGCCACATCCCCATTACCAGGGTAATGGAAGGCTGTGTGATACCTGGAATGGTCCACATGGTCAAAATCCTCTTGGGGCCTTGGAGACACCAATGAGTCCTGAAATTAAACTTGGAAATGCTAAGTATGAGGGCCTGAACATAGATGAAAATGCCAAGTACCAATAAGTCATCGGCGACAAACTACTCACACTGGCAACGCTGTAGGCCCGTTTTATCCCGCCCTTGGATGAGACCCATTTTGCCCATTCGACAAGCGTCAAGTTGTACGGACAATGTAAAATCACCATCAGTTGGGACTGTTAATGCCTTAAGTGGCCTGTTAATTAATGGTGGGCGCTGCTCTGGCACTCAATGTGCGCCCACTGAGCGAGATATCATGCGAGTGCGCGATGATGTCGGGACGCTTGTCCGATGTCATCGCCTGCTAGTTTACGCCCGGCCAGGTTGGGCGCGCACCCGCCCGCCAGACGTAAAATTCTGCCCCCAAGGACTAGGCGAGGCAGATTTCAGATTTTGAGCGAGAGATCCTGGGGGACGTGGGGGAGAAGTTTCTTCGTGCAGAGGGTAATAACGAGCTGTCAACCCGCCGCCTCTGAGGGCGGTGGAAGTGAAGACGATGAATGACTTTAAACGGAAATTGAACGGATGCTTGAGGGGAATAAAATCGCAGGGCGACGATGATCGACCAGGGGGAACAGGGCTGACTGGATTGGACGTGGGCTCGATTTGGCCAAATGGACTCCTTCTGTGCCACAGCGACTCTACGGGCAGGATTCTCGTTTCGTCGGGTAGATGTGGTGGGCAGACCCCAGGAAACGGTCCACCGCCAGCGATCGCCACCACCCCCACCCCCTCCCTCCAGTGGCAAGCTGGCGTGAAGGGCCCGCTGAGCAACTGAGCGCTGCCAGAGTGGGGGCAGGAGGAGAGCGAGCGTAAAAGTCTGCGCATGTGCGGGGGTGGGGGTGGGAGGGAGCACGCACTGAAAGCTGAAGCTGCCTCGGGGAGCTGAAGAATATTAGAACCAAAAATGAAGCATGAAAATGGGCAAAACGCGTCCCCACATCGGACTCACCGACAGGAACGTAAATGTAAAATTTTTATTTTTTAAAATCAGTGTTGGAAACCTCAACCCGCTCCTGGATGAGGTCTCCTAAAAAAATCCCAAGGCCACCTGGCACATTCGCCCACCCGCCAATTTGATAAGATTGGACCTGCAGCGAAAAATAGGCCTAAATTAATTAAGGGCTTTAATAGGCCTGTTCGTTGTCAGTGGCGCGCTGCCAACTCTCATGAGTGCCCGCCGACCGAAATATTGCGCACCCGATCGGGTCGTGCGGGATGTAAAATCCTGCCCCGTGAGTGTGTTGGGTGAGATAGCAGGGGGGAAGGACAAAAGAGAGTAGGTTATGTAAAAAAACCTGCGCAATATTTCCTGCAGTGTGATCCCTCACCAAGGCCAGGCTTTGACCCATGTCTTTCGAGTCCCGCTGAAGTGGGGAGAATGTGTACAGGCACCCCACCGGCTGCCTCTTGTTGTGTCTAACCTTCGCCTGTAGGAAGGAAGAGAGTGTGTTGCCTGCGTTGGCCTGTGAGCTATTTTGGAAGTGTGCTAGCCGTGGGTTGAATGTGGGTAGTGGGTAAGTGAGGGCTGCAATCGTGGTGAAGATGTATGAGCTGGAGGCAAAGGAGGTGGAATGATGATGAAAGGCGAATGAAGGGAAGAGTGGGATGGAGGGTCTTGGTAAACAGCGGCTGCAGATAGTACAGGTGTGAGGAATGAGCAAGTGAGCTGAGAGACAGGCTTCTTACCTTCACAACTCTGCTGAGATCACTGAGCTTTTTTACAGTCATGTGCTAGAAACTAATCTCTGTGCATGGATCACCTGAGGTACAGCACAGAAATAGACCATTCACCCAACAGCTTGATGTTTCTAAAACAAAAACAGAATTACCTGGAAAAACTCAGCAGGTCTGGCAGCATTGGCGGAGAAGAAAAGAGTTGACATTTCGAGTCCTCATGACCCTTCGACAGAACTTAAGAGCTTGATGTTTCTGCTCCTCACGAGCATTCTTCCACTTTACTTCATCTTAACCCTATCAGCATATCCTTCTATTCTTTTCTCTTTCATGTCCTTAACTAATCCTTATTCATCCACTTCCTTCAGTGTCTTTCCACTGAGGCTTTACTCCCAGCCCTTGTTTTTCCTTGCTAATGTGTTACCGAGTCCTAAATTACAACAGTGACTACACCTTGGAAAAGTACTTCATTGGCTACAAAGCACTTTGGGATGTCCTGAGGTTGTGAAAGGTGTCGCGTTAATGCTAGTTGATTCTATTTAATTGTGTTCATATTAAATTGCCTCTTCCATCTGGCCATTTTGCCAACTTGCCTGTGGTCTTCCTTGTATTGTACAATCCACCTCAATGTTTGCCAAACGTTACCAAACTACACTAGTGTAGTTAGTCAATTTTGAGGTTGCTAAGCCCAGGTCCAAGACATCGCTATACACTTCGAGCAAAGTGGACTCAGGGCTGATCCAAATAAAGTGGGCGATGTTAAATTATATCATATGTCATGATAACAGAGATCCAGTTTTGTGATTAAATGCCTCTTTGCAACCAAATGCTGATTGTATCAGTAAAGCCAGAAGCCAGAATCAGTAAAATACAGAGACCAGAAACTGAACTGGACTAGCCATATAAATACTGTGTCTCCAGGAGTTGGTCAGAGGCTGGGAATTCTGTGGTGAGTAACTCACCACCTGACTCCCCAAAGCTTGTCCACCATCTACAAGGCACAAGTCCGGAGTGTGATGGAATACTCTCCACTTGCCTGGATGGGCCCAAAACACCCAAGAAGCTCAACACCGTTCAGAACAAATCAACCCACTTGTTCGGCACCCCATCAAACGCCTTAAACATTCACTCCCTTCACCACCGAAGCATGGTAGCAGCAGTGTGTACCATCTGCAAGATGCACTGCAGCAATTCATCAAAGCTCCTTCGACAGCACCTTCCAAACCTGCGACCTCTCCTGTTCTTTGGTCATTGAGCGAAAGCCAACATGAAGCAGCTGTTTTGAGAAGCCAAGTCATTCTCAATGACTGAATTGCATTTTTAAAGAACAACTAAATAATGACAGCATTTCTTTTTAGGTCAGGATTAAAGTAATCAGTTTTGTGGATTGCTACATCAATCTATTAGACAAGTCACTGGCACAATCCGTTGTGGGATATATTGTTACTCGTGTTTAGTTGTTCCAGTGGAAATGATTCTATATTGTATTTAGTGAATTAAAAATAAAATTGTATTCAGTGGACCATGGGGAAGACAAGAGATTCTGACAGAGATTTTCAAATTATTTTCTAACACACCATGTAGTGCTTCCAATTTCTGGTTAAAGTTGGTATTTCCTGTTCATTTCTAATAAGTTTTTACAGCTGAAAGACAAAACTCATGATTTCCATCTCTCAATTGCTGCTGCTGTATCAGGATTCCTCACTGAAGAACTGAGATTACATTTTCTCTTTTAATAACCTAAGAGAGATTCTGAGAAATGGGAAAAGAAATTACACGGTAGAGTGTTTGAAATTCAGTCCTCTTATGAAAGGGAAGCCTGTGACTTGTTTTTGAAATGGCGAGGAATAAGGTGTTAACTAGGGCTTTGAGCAGGGTACTTAGACAATGCATAGTTCCTGTAGCTCCCATTCCACAACCCTCTGGGGACTCAGCACTCCTCCAATTTTGCCCTCTTGAGCCACCCGGATTTTTGTGGGTCATGATACAACTGAATGGTTTGACAGGACAATTCAGAGGGCAATTAAGAGTCAACCACGTTGCTGTTATGTGTGTATTTCCCTCAGATGCTTGCAGAAAACACTGTAACAGAGCACTTCACAACCTGGGGCTTAGTGGGGGTGCAGTTGGGTTGCACCAGTAGTGTGAAATGAGCTCACGGCAAATCAGCAGCTGGTTTTTGCAGCACGCCTGACCTCCCTCCCACTGACGTTCACAGAACGATAGTTCCAACTCTTTCTGGAGTCTCGTTTCCTAGTCTCACTGTTGCTTTTACTTGGTCTGAAATTGAAAATCTTGTCATTTTCCAAGAAAATTAAAAGATGGCACAGTGACAAATTAGCAGCTGAATCACTATGAGGCCTTTCTGCAGTGCTGCTGTAGACCCGTTTCAAGCCCTTAACTGCTACAAAATCCCATGATGTTCAATGACAGACCCCAAACCTTATAGTGAGCGGGTTCATGTGAACGTTTTTTGCCCACTCCATGTGACGGCTGGTATAACATGGCAACATTAATAAAATATTTCATGATTTCATTTTTCACAATTCAGTTACATGTGTACTATTTCTTATTCATTCATGGAATTTGTGCATTGCTGGCTAGGCCTGCATTTATTGCCGACCCTTAATTGCCCTTGAGAAGGTGGTGGTGGTGAACTGTCTTCTTGAACCGCTGCAGTCCATGTGGTGTAGGTACACCCACAGTGTTGTTAGGGAGGGAGTTCCAAGATTTTGACCCAGCGACTGTGAAGGAACGGTGATGTACTTCCAAGTCAGGATGGTAAGTGACTTGGAGGGGAACTTCCAGGTGGCGTTGCTCCCATGTGTTTGCTGCCCTTGTCCTTCTAGGTGGTAGCGGTTTTGGGTTTGGGAGTTGGTGTCTAAGGAGCCTTGGTGAATTCCTGAAGTGCATCTTGTAAATGGTACACACTGGTGCTACAGTGCGCCCATGGTGCAGGGAGTGAATGTTTGTGGATGTGGTGCCAATCAAGCAGGCTGCTTTGTCCTGGATAGTGCCAAGCTTCCTGAATGTTGTGGGAGCTGCACTCATCCAGGCAAGTGGGGAGTATTCCATCACACTCCTGACTTGTGCCTTGTAGATGGTGGACAGGCTTTGGGGAGTCAGGAAGTGAGTTACTTGCTGCAGGATACCTAGCCTCTGACTTGGTCTTGTAGCCACAGTATTTATATGCCAAGTCAGTTTCTGGTCAATGGTAACCCCCAGGATGTTAATAGTGGGGGATTCAGCGATGGTCATGCCATTAAATGTCATGGGACGATGATTAGATTCTCTCTTACTTTCACTTGTCAGGAACATGGCCTACAATAAGGACATATTAGCCTTGAATTTCACCAAGTCTGGCCAACATAGGAGCACTTTAGAAATGGTGATCGGGATCTGATTCGGGGATTCCCGCACTTATTCCCGTTTCCAGCCATTTTTGCCAGTGTAGGATCAGGGTGTGGGCAGACTTCTCACATGCAGCTCTCCCTCCCTGGTCGATTCCATTGCAGTAGTGGGCACTCCCCCTCCCCCGCTGCAATTTTAGTGGAGTTAAGTTTATGTGGTTTATGGCCTCTCAGAGGAGATGTGATCCATGTGGGAAGCACAGTCCTAAATGGGGATAGGAAAATAATTGTCTACTCCTGGAACTGCTTCATTTATGAGATTTGAAATACAAAAATAAATCTGTTCCTTTAGTTTCAATAGTTAGATGCTGTATTGTAAGGTAGACATGTTTTCATTGATATTGGACGATGTCCTGTAAAGGAAAGGTGACCATTACATTCACCAGCATTGTGTAAGTGCTGACATGCCTTAGAGTATTTTTCCCACTGGGGAAAGCATTTTTAAGCAATAAAAACTGAAGAAAATGCTGTTTGGGAGCTCTAGTGTAATGATCTGAAGCAATTTAAATTCCAAAAGCTTTTTACAAGTGGAAAAAAAAACCCTTCGGCAGTTGTCATTTAGATAAAGAAATCCATACACCTGCTGCTAAGTGAAATGATTGACAGGCTATCTGGTATAACTTAAGCAACAGTTTAGGCATCTGCTTTTACAAGCTCAATTGGCTGCATTTTCTGTGCATTGTTTTGATAGCTGTGACCATTATGAATGTTTGACTGAGTTTCAAAAGGAAATTCCCCTGACTTGACATTCCCACCTTGTCAGCGAAAATTTGGCTCATTGTTTCTATTTGGTTTTAGTCCTGTGAGTTTCATAAGTGTTTGTTCAACTGGAAAAAATGTGTCCAATCGTAATTTGGTAGTAAAGCAATCACAGAGTCCTTTTAGGTGGGCTTTAAACCTAATGAACTATGGACACTGAATGAGTTTGACTGCATTGAAGCCAACACAGAACTGCCAATTCACAAAGATCTTCCAAACCTACTGAATATACAACGCAAATCACACAGATCTCTGAAGCTCTGTAAATGCTTTGCACATGTAGGTTTTGACAAAAAGGACAAATGATGCAGCCTCTGGACTGGCATCAATATTGCCAACAGAGATCTGTTGAGAGATGCAAGATTAGAGCTTCCAGATTTTTACCTCCCCCAAACAGTGATCTACATTCAACATGATCCACACTCTCCATGCAAGGACATCATACCTCTTACACAAATGGAATTTCAATGGCAGTCCAAAATGTTACTGTGGTTACCCAGATAGAAATATTCACCACATAGTTAATGAAGGTGGCCTATGAAAATTTGCTGCAGGATTCAAGGCAATCCACCTAACAACACATACTGTGCTGTGACTTGGCTGTCTGACGTAGAATTATACTTGTAAAGCTGTAAGATGTAATTCACAAAAGGAAGAATGCAAACCCCATGTGTTTAGATGCCACTGCCCATGTAGCAGCGTTTATTTAGTTAAATCTGCCACACTCGATAGTGAGAGGCTGCATACTTCCCAAGTCAAATGGTTCTAGTTATATGTGTTGTCGACATTGAGCCCAACATGACATACACTTTGCTCTAGCAGTTGCTAGCCGGTGTTTACTCTGCCTCATTAAACTACCTTTGTTTCATGCAGCTGGCTTCACTTGTCAATGAGAAAGTGTCCCAGGGTCTGTCCTGAGAATCAAGTTCTGAGGCATTAACTTCCTTTACAATAGGTGTGATATTTTAGGACACATAGGATTTACAGTGCAGAAAAAGCCATTCAGCCCATCTTGTCCGTATCACTGTTTATATGCCGCATGAGGCTCATCCTACATTATTTGTTCTATCAACGTGTCCTTCTGTCTATTCCTTTCTTCCCCTTGTACTTAACTAGCTTTCAGATTTAATTTCAAAGAAAATATCAGGGTAAAAGTGGCAGATTTATTGCTGCTAGTTTTGACACACTGTCCAGTGGATGGTTAAAAGTGCGAAGGGGGGGCCAATGTATATCACATGACTGTGATTCACGTGGACTACCAAAGCTCATGTTGTCTGAATCAGGTGAATGTTTGCAGCAGCTTCAAGCAATGTAAGGCCCTGGGGAAAATGGGGCAGGGAGATAATTTAACCTCCTAGACTTTAACTTTGCTTCAACTCCATTCTCACTAGGGGAGGTGAGCTAAAGTTATCCCCAAACATCTCCCTACATTTCAAATACAGCTCAAAACACTTCGCATACAGCGAATTACATTGAAATATTACAGTTGCTATGTAATAGTTTCCTGAAAGAAATGATTTTTATAATCAGAAAAACCAAAATTGAAAAATCATTGCATTTTTAACAGGGCCGTGAGATAACAAAAACTAATCAGAAGGCCTTAAAGATGGATTAGTTGATGCACAATATGTTGGATCAGCTTCTTGCTGATGATTCTAAACAAAAAAGCATCTTTAATCTTACCCTACCGTTCCTGCTGACTTGAGGTGAAGATTTTCTTCCTATATTTGTTCATCTAATCTGCAGCAACCTCCTCAATCCTGATTATTTCCTTTGAACTGAAATCAGGAATAAACTACACCTGGAACTCTGTTTAAGGACAGACAAATTAATATTACTTACTGCCTTGGCTAAGGTTTACATGGTTCTTTAATCTTCATTATCCATTACCTTGTGCAGCAGTGACACCGGGTAACTCGAATGGACGTGTTTTCGTTCAATCTTGGTGTGTGTTTTTATCCATCATGGGGGAATTGTTAATTCTGGACCAGGTTCGTAAAGGGAAAATTAATACTGGGCAGTGCCACAAAAAGGAGTCAAAAGTGTTTTACTGTTGGACAATGAAGCAAATGTAATAATTTCAGACCAAAATGCACATTTCAGTCAAATCACTATTGGATTCACAGGGATTACATCTACTACTTTCAACAGAGTAGCTGTACTGGGTTTTAAGCCTTTTAGTTAGCATTGCTGAAAAAGGAGACATTTTTTGTCAAAGCTTTTGGTCTTGCACTCATCAGGCCAATTCACAAAAAAATGCCAATGTCAGGGGAAATAAATTTATGCTGTGTCGGAAGAGAATGCTGATTGGTTGGCAAGTTGACTCTGATTGGTTGAGGTGTTGCCATGGAGAATGCACCGCTAATGGTGACTGACAGTTAACCGCCAAGCGTTGTTTGAAATTTAAACTGGACAGCTTGATTCTGATTGGGCAACACATTACCCTGGGAGATTAACCAGCGAATGGCTGTCACTTATTTTGTTTAGCTGAAACAGGCGCAAAAGAACAGGGCCTTGTGTATTAATAAATGCAGCTTCCAGTACATGCAAATGTGCCACACTTTGAGCCAGACTGACAATCTTAAATTGGTTGTCAGTGTAATTCTTAGCACACTGAGGATTATTTAGCAAATGTTATTCAATCACAGAATCACATCTAATGTTGGACACTGTATTTTGAGTGTTTCAAGCACAGGCTGGTTGGGCACCTTCTGTACTTGGTTGCAAACAGCGGCTGGGACATGCTGTTTGATATGATCTGCCAGTCTTTGGGACGCACGGCCTAGATACCTAGCATCACACTAGCAGTGAGATTCATATACCACATTATTCATTTGTGTGATGGGCAGAACATCTTTTTGGCTTGATGGCAGCATCCTGTTAGTGACAAATACCACTCATGTTGCTACTGCACAGTAACAGTGTGAAACGGCTAACTTCACCTTTTGCTCAAATTTTGAGATACGTCGCCCTTCCAGGGTAATCTGGGGTAGACTGGGCAATTTTCAGGGCTGAAAGTGACAGCCTCGGGCCCTGTTATGAGTTTGTGCGATAAATAGTGTGCAACGATCTGATCAGGGTAGACAGTACCCTGCAGGATACCTTTGATGCACGCTATTTCAGCATCAAGCTTGCATGGTGACCAAATTACTCGGGCCCTATTTATGAGGTTGCCGATAAGGCCAATCTTAAAGCGTGTGGAAATTTAAGAATCCCAATGTGTGTATTGAGCAGTGAAGCTAAGCTTGTGGTAGACTGTGGTGGATAGCCTTTTAATTAGGTTTAAAAATGTAAGTAAAACAGACCAGACAAACATTTGTGCTTCCATTTATTTTGTGAGAGCTTTTTTTTAATCCTTATATGTTTTCACTGTTGTACTTTGCTTGAACTCAGTAAACTGAGCAGCGACGGATCCCCTATATGTCCACTACAATTTTTCAGAATGATTCACTGTTATTAGAAGTATTTGATTATAAGCTAAGGATTTTATTCAATGGTTGGACTGACATATGGTAAATCTTTCTGTGTAGCGGAGACGAAGCCAATTCAGATATAATACAGTAATAACACATCTCCATCTTCATTTTTGCTTTTATATTGCCGCAGAGTGTCCTGAGGGAATAAGTGGCTTATCTAATAGTTTCAATTTAAGTTGCAGGCTTTATAGCTTTCAAAACCATTGACCTTTCTTGGACAAATGCTTGATCAGGACAGCCTGTGCCTGAGTTATGATATCTGGCTCCCAGTAGTCAAATCACTTGCTGATGCTCATTGCCCTGGCTCACTGTTTAATGAGGGCAATTGGATGCAGTAGGAATGCTGGCTACCATACAAAAGTCCTCACACATCAGCTACAAAGTGCTCCATGGCCTACCTCGGCTCCCAGCCGAGCAATGCTTGGATGTTAAAATTCTCATCCTTGTTTTCAAGCTCCTCCGTGGTTCCACTCCTCTCTTTCTGTGTCACCCCCTTCAGCCCCATAACCACCTGAGATATCTACACCACTTCAATTCTGGCCCAGTGAGCATCCCCAGTTATAATGGTTCCACCGCTGATGGCTGTGCCTTCAGCTGCCTGGGCCCTGAGCTCTGGATTCCTTCCCTAAGCTTCCCGATCTCTTTTACCTCTCTTTCACCCTTTAAGACACTTCTTCCAACATACCTCTTACCCAAATAATTGGCCATCTGCCCTAATATCTCCTTATGCGGCTCAGTGTCAAATATTGTTTGAGAACGCTCCAGTATAAGTGGTTTGGGACATTTTGCTACATTAGTGGTGCACTGTATTTGCAAGTAGCTGTTGTTCAAAGTGGAAAAAGGGTCCCATATGCAGCAGACCCCGTGAGTTTAGCAGTTAAGAAAAGACATGTGAAGATACGTTCTGCACTTTCTGTAATTTAACAGCGGGATTCACACTTTCTTTTTCCTCCATGATTCCAGTATGTTTATTGGTCCTCAGGAGCACGTGAGGACTGCCTGTAGGACATCGAGGAAGGGGCACCCCACACTCGTCACTTTTCCCCGGCTGGCTTTCAGTGTGGTGCCAGGCCAAGGGCTCCAGGGCAGGGGGCTGGTGGGGGGCGGGCGGGGGGGGGTGCAAGGCAGCACAGGCTGAAGGAAGTTCACAAGCACGTGCTGGGGAATAGGTGGGAGGAGGGTTGGGGGAAGAGGCCACACGCACTTGGAAAAGCTGGTCATAAGTGAGCATTCTTCTGCAGCTGGGACTGTTCAGCTGCAGCTCCATTGACAGGCTGGGAGTCGGAGCCTCTGAAGCTTTTCTGCCCACTCAAGCAACGCAAAAGCATGAAAGTGCCACCAAATGCTCCAGAAACTTTCACCCCTCGGGCACAGACTGCAAATTAATGTGTGTTTTAGGGGGCTGCAGAACAATTGGCCGACTGGGCAAGTTGTACAATCCCCTTGCGAAAAGTGGCCATGGCGCAGTCACTGGTGGAGGTGCTCACAGCCCCTTGCAATGTCTTTATTATGATTTGGATCAATAACCCTCATGGCTCAAGCTAACAGCACAGCCTTGCAAGTGTCAGTTTGGGAAATGCCCGGACCTGAGCTGAGAGCACAGCATGCAGGCCAGTGGCTGGAGCTGCCGCCAATCGGTCAAGCGGAGTGAGGTGGAGATGGGTGGGGTTTCAGATAGCCATGAAGTGCACTCCACTCTGGCCATCCAAATGGTGGCCAGCACTCTCCAGCATGTGTGAAGAGACCTTGAGGCATATACTAACCCACGTGTCTCTCTCTTTGATCCTGCAGGAGGACATCAGGCTTACAGGGCGCCTGGTGATTTAGCATACCTCGTGGCTTACAGCGAGCAGAGAAGAAAGAGAAGAGTGTGATGGAGACACCTGGCTTGGTAAAGGGAGGAGCACTACCCTCAAAATGAAGTTGTGCACATGCAGCTGAAGATCTACAACGAGCCTTGGCCCTAGGGTGCCTTACTAGACCCAGGGTCTATAGACGGTTCTTGTCATTCTTGCAGATGACTGAGAATCAGTGTCGCCAAAAACTGCACATGTTTAGGGAGCTGATCGGTCACATTTGCCACCTGTGGCTGGATTTGGCACCACAGCGACATGGAGGGCATCCACTGCCAGGGGCCGTGAAAGTGACCCTGGCATTCAGCTTTTCACCAGTAGCTCCTTCCAGAGTTCCACAGGTGACCAGTGTGGGATCTCACAAGCCTCCGCACACAGGTGCACCCAGAAGGTCACAGAAACCATCTTCGCGAAGGAACAGAACTTCGTGCAATTTGACCGGGATTGGGAACCCAGGAAGCAAGAGCGCTGGCATTTGCACAGACCTCAGATTTCCCACAGACGCGAGGCCCCATCGACTGCCCTCACCTGGTGCTTAAATCTCCATGGCAATTCTCAGTAAGTGTCCACGACGCCTACGTTCTCAGTAGGTCTCAGATCCCTGATATCTTCCAGGGTCCACAGAGACTGCAGGGTTGGCTCCTCAGGGACAGGGGCTACCCGCAGAGGACATGGCTGATGATGCCCATGCGGCCTCCGACCGTAGCAGAGCGATGATATTATGAGGCAGTTCAGAGGAGGTTTACTAGATTGATACCTGGAATGAGCAGGTTGTCTTATGAGGAGAGGTTGGACAGACTGGGCTTGTTTCCACTGGAGTTTAGAAGAGTGAGGAGGTGATTTGATTGAAGTGTACAAGATCCTGAAAGGTCTTGACAAGGTGCACGTGGAAAGGATGTTTCCTCTTGTAGGTGAGTCCAGAACAAGGGGGCACTGCTTTAGGGTCGCCGTTTTAGGACAGAGATGAGGAGAAAGTGTTTCTCTCAGAGGGTTGTGAGTCTTTGGAATTCTCTGCCTCAGAAGACTATGGAGTTGGTTCATTGAATATGTTTAAGGTAGAGGTAGACAGATTCTTGTTAGGCAAGGGAATCAAAGGTTATCAGGGGTAGATGAGAATGTAGAACTCAAAACACAAACAGATCAATCATGATAAAAGCAAAATAATGTGGTTCAAATTAGCCATGATCTTATTGAATGATGGAGTAGGCTCAAGGAGACGAACGGCCTACTCCTGCTCCTATTTTGTATGTTCATATGTTCATAACTGAGTGACATGAAAACTGCTCATCTTAACAAGGAACTATAGACAAGGAGACATTCTTGGGAGTTTATTTACAATAATGAACATTATGTACAAATGATTAACACCGGTGCCCACGTGGTGCAGCTGTATCTCCTTAATCTTCCTATCCCTGTCGCTATGTCTTGGTATGGCCCCAACATCCACAGCGGGGGTGGAGGCAGCCTGCTGACTGATACACCCTGTCCGCGATGACTCTGGACAGCTGAGACCTAGAAGGCTCTGGCCTGCTTTGGGTATCTTGCTGTGGGCCAACTGCTCCCTCCTTAGCCTGTGGAGCTGGAGATGATGGGAAGAGGATACAGGAAGAGGGAATTTGGATCGGCCAGACACTTCCAGAGTCATCTGGGTGGATGGCCCAGGGGTGTAGAGCTACTGGTCCTCCTCCCTATTGGTGCCTGATGGCCCCTGGCTGACTCCTCGAGGAGGATGGAATGAGATCGAGCTGCCTGGCACCCCTCTCGCGGTAACACTGTTGGAGGCCAACTCTGCCGTCAGTGATGGAGTTCAGCCCGCTCAGCAGCACAGGACCAATGTCCTGGAACAAGGTCTCCATGGCAGTCACCACCCTGCCAGTGTTGGCCTCGGTGTGTCAGCATGCCGAAGCTATCACCTCAGACTGAAAGCAGACGGACTCCTCCATTGTCTCTTGCAACTGAGGATTCACCAGACCTCCCTTCCTCATGTTTCTGTGATTGTCTTTGCAGCTCCACAAACTGATTGAGGACAGACCCCAAAAGCTTGCCTCCAGAATCCTTGCCTCCGGCAGTCCTCCGAGTGCAGGTGACCAAGGATGTCCCTGCCTCTGCCTGCTCAGAACAGGTTGTGTCCTGTGCTGGCCAGGTTGTGATCCCAAGGCAGCTCTACACCTAGGTCCCACCAAGGTGCATGTCACTGTGCTGGAGGAGGGTGAGTGAGCGCCATGACGGGTCTTCAGTTGTGCTGCACTCGGGGTCCTCATCCGAGGTGGTCTAGGTGCTGGAATTGGGTTCAGGTTTGCCTAGGACAGAAAGTGGAGATTATTCATTCTTTGCAATCGTGCTACACACAGAACAGTGGACTCAAAATAGCATTGACAGAGATGATGTGGTGCAGGATCCTCATGCTTATGCGTGATGCCGATCTCGCTGTTGCTGCAGGAATGGTCCTGGACCTCTCCTTCCAGTTGTAATGTGCGACTCTCAAACAGAGTGAGGACCTTGATGCCCAGCACTTCACCCCCTCCCCCCCGCCAACCCCCGCCAGACTGGGACCTCTCCCATGATATTGCGCGATCTGGTCCTGCAGAAAGACAGATGGAGTGAATGTGAGTAAGGCCAAATGAGAAGGCCTGCGTGTGTGCTGAGTGGAGCCATGGACGGGATGAGGGGGCAGTATCCAGAGGAGATGAGGCCAGGCGGAGATGTGAGGGTGTGTGCGAGAGAGTGAGTGGTGATGTTGCTTGAGCTGGCAGTAAGTGAGATGCCAGTAAATGTGTGATGGGCTTGCATGTGTGAGTTGAGAGTGATGAGATGGTTGACTTACCCTGGTGGCACAGATGAGATCATTCACCCTCTTTCTGCACTAGATGGCTGACCTCTCATGTGCAGCATTGGCACTGACCACCTCTATCACTGCGTCCCAAGTTGGAGCAGCAAGACTGATGGACCTCCTGCGGCCCGAGCAGGGGTAGAGGACATCACAGCGGGTAACCACGGTGCCCAAAATCTGTCCCAAAGGATGCATCACTAAATCGGGGTGGGGCTGCACTCTTCTTCACTTTCAGGGCCATATTTTCACCGGATCAGTCCTGGGCTGCAAGCTTTGAGAACTGTGTACATGACTGCAGTTTAAATATGGCACCCGGAAGAAATGGTGAGATAACAGTGTGGCGGGAAAATATGCATAGCTTATGGGGCGGGAAGGGGACGATATGGCATGAAAATTCGCCCTTGCCGCTGGCGGGTGAAATGTCTTTCCTCACGCCTGCTACCACACCTCGTGCAAATCTGGGATGATTCCACCTCCAGAATACGGGAGTGGGGGAGGGGGGGGAGTTAAATCATATTGAACTTCGCCTGGAGACAGGCCCATATGATTTGGTTGCCATGGAGTCAGGACGAAAGGCATAGAACCTCAAGTGCTCAAGTTTTCACACTTTGACACTTTTGCCGGACGCAGGGCGAGGTTTCTCAGGTCCGTCTGCCACTGTGTTCATCCGGTCCCGCCGAAAGTCAAGGGCCTTTTGACTGGCCTTCCGCATGTCCTGGGGCAGTTCTTAAAATCCCAGCGACCGACGCGCAGACTCAGGTAGTGACACCCTGCAGAGAATGTGTGTGTGTGAGAGAGAGAGAGTGAGATGTTGCTGTGAGAAGCAGAGGTGAAAAGACAGTTGTCATGTTAGCCCCAATCAGCATGCTGGTGTCAAATGGTTCCCGGTTCAAAGAGACAGAACCTGTGGAGATTTAAGGACCAAGCTCTTGTTGCTGGAGGTGCTGTAAGGCTGAGTGAAGCCACTTTCTAAAAGAAGCCACTGGAAGGCTCACCCTGATGTGGCAAGGAGAAGAGAGCCTGCTAGAAACTCCAAGAGGAATGTGGGCACTATTTACAAGGCCTCATATCTTCTGAGAGCATGTTGTAACATATAAACGTGGCGTTCAGTTTCCAGTTGTGCCGATTAGTTAATGAGGAAAGTAGCTTTTCTCTAGCTTAGTGTATTGTTTGTCATGTTTAATCAATGTTTAGGTTGTTACCGCAAATGTAAAAGCCTTAAAACATGAATTCTTGTCGTCTGATGCTTTCTATTAGTCGCTGGAAAATTCATCACATTTTTTTTCAAAGCTACCGGTCTCTATGGGGCTATGACAAGGCAAATATATGATGGCTTCCACTAAACTGCACAAGCCCCACGACTGGAGCTGTGTGTAGAACAGCAAAACCAATTAGTCCACTTTTATTCTGCCAGAAAACTTAAACTGCATCTCCTTAAAAACTGCTGTCTGCACTGAATGTTATAATCTGTTCAAATTCCATCATGAAATTCATGTTCTGAGCTGGGAGGGCAGGTTAACTTGTGCCACGGACCAACTCAAGCCCATTTTTGACAGCACTTTTCATAAAATTGGGGCTCAAGAATTTGTAGCCTGGGGTTTATGGGGAGTGGTGATGTGATGCAGTGGTAGTGTCCCTACCTCTGAGCCATGATGCTCTGGGCTCAAGTTGCACTTTGGGACTTGATGGCTGCAAAGGTATGTTTGTAACTTGGCCAAGCAGGTTGATTACCAGCCAGCAAGTCTTTTTTAACATGCAAGACGGTAAAAGTAGGAGATTTTCCTGGTCAGCCATACTGCAGAAGGCAACAGCAAACCACTGCAGTACTTTGCCAAGCCTAATCGTGGACCAATCCAACTTCCTCGACATTCAGATTCCTGATGCCAGCAGCCTTATAGTCTTCACCACTCTTTACTCAACGCTTGGATGCTTGTTGATGACCAAGGTTGGGTAAGGTACTCAAGGGCCAAAGTGTTGCATAGTTTAATCATGACTTCCTTGGACTTACTTTCCACTGGTTAATCAATACAGGTCAATACTGTATTGCTCTCATTTGTTCACACCTTTCATTGAATGGACATTCTGAGGGCTGCATTTACTGTTTCCTGAATCTCATTGAACTTCATCCTTTGCTCTCCATAATACTATGGAGCACATAAGACACTGATTTTTCCTTTCTATTGCTTTATATGCTGCATGGCATTTATGTCAGGATGTTCCACGTGGAAATCTAGCATCAATACTTTCATTATATTAATAGGACCAATATGCTGACCATTTCTTTTGTAAAAGTTCTCTGCCTCTGTCTGGGCATGTGTTAGCTGTGCCCCCGGGCTTAGCTTTCTTGTCTGAGTTGGAGGATTGTGGGTTCCAGACCCACTCCAGAGGCTTGAACAGTGCATGTTGACACCCCAGTGCAGTACTGTGGGAGTGCTGCTCTGTCGAGGTGCTGTCTTCTGGTTGAGATGTTAAAACAAGGCACCTGCCTGCGCTCTCAGTATTGAAAGAAGAGCAGGGGAGCTATCCCTGATGTTTGTCCCTCAATCTCCTTGACTGAAAGCGCGTTATCCGGTCAGTGTCACACAGCTGTTTGTGGGAGCTTGCTGTGCACAAATTGGCTGCAGCGTTTCCTGCATTACAACAGCGACTGGACTCCAACAGTACTTCATTGGCTGTAAAGTGCATTTGTATGTCCTGAGGTTGTGAAAGGTCTATATAAATGCAAGTTTTCTCCTTTTTTTATTGCACTTCTCAGACTTAGGCATCCTGAACATCATTCTTACGATAAGTATAACCCATTTAGCTAACCTCAGGAGAGTATGGCTCTGACTTTGTGAGGCTCTGTTATTAACAGGTTTATAAACCCCATGAGGTGTACTCTGCAAATGCTTCCTACTCCTTTGCTCTATTACAAGTCAATCACATAGATAGGCAAGCGAGGCGAAAACTGAAGAGAAATCCTTTGGGGGGAGTGGAGTTCCTGCTTTCCAATAAATCTAAAATTCAGTCATCTGCAGCCCAGTGCTCCTGTTGCGTGCAGTGGAAATATTTCAGTTTTAGCCAGTTAAATCAAGTTACATCAAGATATACCAAGTCAACAGCGCAGAAACAGCCAGGTCATTCAGCCCGACTGATCTGCGCAGGTGTGTGGGCCTACTCCCAATGAGAGAACTGAAAGAAAGGTTTCCTGTCATTCAGAAACTTTGCCGGCCACCTGAGCTTTACATTTGCTCGACAATATATTTCCATAAATCCACTTTGTTAAAAAACACAAAACCTGATTTGATGAGTAAAACACTTTTAAGGAGCTTATAAGCAGGCTGGAATAAATCCTGTCACGCTCTCTCCACTATATCAACCTGTCACAAAAGATTCAGCCAGTACTGCACTAGCCGAGATCTGACAACACCCTAGATTACATTTCAGGAGATTGAGTGGCTGCAGGCCGCAGGGAATTACTGCACCAGGGCTGCGTGATACGGCAGCTCATTCGTAGCTTCTAGAAAGCAATTTTCGAAAATGACTGTCGATTGCTAAGGGTTGCTATGCTTGCTGAAGGAAGTGGTGACCTTGATTGAGGATTGGAATGTTTGCAAACAGTTTCAATCATAGGTTTCGGGCGCTAATCATTCTTCTCAAAGTTGTATCAAAGAAGAGCAAAACAAACAGTGGTTATTAGGGGACACCAGGCAACCTGAAACAGTGGGATTTATTTGCAACAAGTAGAATGGAGTTCTGTCATAGGGCACAGGAATATTCGGCGTAAGTCAGACATTTTATAAAACTTAATTTGAGAGTTGTGGTTGCTGCTGACCAAACCAGCATTTATTGCCCTTTCCTACTTGCCCTTGCAAGATGGTGGTGAGCTGCCTTCTTGAGCCGCTGCAGTCCATATGGTGTAGGTACAACCACAGTGCTGTTAGGGAGGGAGTTCCAGGATTTTGACCTAGCGACAGTGAAGGAACAGCGATATATTTCCAAGTCAGGATGGTGAGTAGCTTGGAGGGGATCTTGCATGCGGTGGTGTTCCCATCTATCTGCTGCCCTTGCCTCCCTAGTAGCAAGAGATTGTGGGTTTTGAAGGTGCAGTGGAAGAAATGTACGAGAGTGATACTTAGTCTCACGTATGCACACTGATTTTTGGCACAAATGGCAGCTGGCTCATTCCCAAAGCATATGTACAAATAGCAAGATAATGATGCAAATCTGGTGTCTCTGAAATGCTGTCATTAGGGCCATTGGAACAGAGGTAGATCATTCAGCCCCTTGAGCCTGTTCCACCATTCGTTTGGAACATGACTGATCTATATCTTAAGTCCAACTACTCTGTTTAGTTTTATAACCCTTTATGCCCATGCCTCAGTTCTGAAATATTCAATTGATCCCATCATAAAAATCCACTTGGTTCATTAATGTCCTTTAGAAGGGGACAAAAGCTTTATGCCCTCTGGCCTATATCTAAGCCCTGTGGTTGACTCTGTTTAGCCCCTCTCAAATGGCCGAGCCAGTCATATTCAAGAAGGTAGCTCACCACTGCCCCCACAAGGACAATTAGGGACGGGCAATAAATTCTGTCCTTGCCAGTGATGTCAACGCCCTGTGAATGAACAGAAAGAAAGAATGCAGGACGAGAGGAGATTGCTGAGGTGGCACGACTGAGGAGGCTTCTGAAGGATCCTGAAGGTGATGCGGAGGTGCACTTATCAACATTTTGATTTTCAGTCCAGAATCCAAATGCTGCCACATTTCAGGGTCTTCCCGGCAAAGAGAAGGGGAATTTGAACCGTTCATTGGAAATTACATTTAAACCCGATGCATCATCCAAAAGCATCCCACTCGAACTGTTTTTTTTTTGGCAAATTCACAATTGCTGAGCTTTTTTTTCTATCTGAGGTTCCCCATTCCAAAAAGGAAACAACAGGGGAAAGTGCTAATCTCCGTTTTGCCTTGATTGTGCTTCTTCGAATGTTTCTCTGTTGACTAGCTGTTGTACAAACCAGCATGAACCGTTTGATGTTTTCAGTGTGAGATGTTGGGGAGGCTGATGACTTACTGCATTGCCTGTCCTTTGCAGGATTCCATTCCTCTTGGAATTAAGTGCCCCAGAAGACCAAAATGATTACTTACTAAACCTGGGAAGGACAAAGCACACAGCCTGGAATAAAAAGTATTGTCAAGGGTCAAATCAAGTCTCTCCCAGCAGGAACATCCCAGTGCCTGGTGGAACTGTTCGTTATTACAATGTGTTGGCTGGTGGAACCATTTTCAGTAACTATTACCTAATTGGGAAACAGTGTTCCTAATGTTATGAGTTAATTCCTGTTCCTGTCCATGAAAATTACCCAACTACCTAGTCATGGGCACATTATTACGAGGAGTCTCTGACACGAGAGTGGGGCCTGAAGGATACTAGCCAGCTGAAGTATTCTCAAAGGAACAGAAGGATGTAATTAACTTTCAAAGAAGATGAAATCAGGAAGTATGTTTGCCAAGTAATTAAGAACGTAAGCAATGTCGACTAGTGAGATTCTACTATAGAATTGATGCAGCGTATCCCCTGAAACAGGGGTTCCCAAACTATGGGTTGCGATCTTCAGTGTGGTCACTGGATGAGCAATTGGGGCCGTGAGCTCCAAGGCAGCAATGGCGGCTGTGGAGTCGAGACGCTTGCTTTTTGAGGGGGGAGGCGGGGGTGGGGGGGGCGGTGGGTGGTTGTGGCATAGTGGTATTGTCACTGAGCTAGTATTTCAGAGACCCAGGATAATGCTTTGGGGACCTGTGTTTGAATCCCACCACTACAGATAGTGAAATTTGAATTCAATAAAAATCTGGAATTAAAAGTCTAATGAAACCAATATGGTAAAAACCCATCTGATTCCCTTAAGGAAGGAAATCTGCTGTCCTTACCTGGTCTGGCCTACCTGTGTCTCCAGACCCACAGCAATGTGGTTGACTCTTAACTGCCCTCTGAACAAGGGCAATTAGGGATGGGCAATAAATGTTGGCCTAGCCAGTGATACCCACATCCCATGAATGATTTAAAAAAAAGCTCAGATTTGTCAGTCTTGGGATCGGCTGTGAGGCCCCTTTAAACGTGTGTGATTTATTTTTTATGCCTGTGGATGTGGCCAAATCCAATGAGTTCTAAGGCCTGACCACCAACAGAGCCTGCAAAATAGTAGGGGTCTTGGATGTTTTTTGTGCCTGTATCCCTGCTGTTTGAACCCCCACCCCACTCAACAATTCTCCCCCCCCACCACTCCCCCCCGCAATTTTCACTCTGGGGTTGCACCAAGTGTGAAACATTAAAATGGGGTCACAGCAGGAAAAAGTTTGGGGTACATGTCCTAACCCTCTCTATCCTTCTCTCCTTCTTTGAACCTTCCTCTCTGACTAAGCTATTGTTCACCTGTCCTAATGTTTCCTTATTTGGCTCAGTGTCAAGTTTTGCCTGATGACATTCCTGTGAAGTGCTTCTTGTTTTACTACGCTAAAGGTGTTATATAAATGAAAGTTGTTATTCTTTCATTCTTTGATGGTTATTTACAACATGATTTAGAACTAGAAGTTTGTACATCAACAAATGATTTAAATTTCAGTCCTTACGACTTCCCCACTGCTGTTATTTCTCTGACTCCTTCAGTACAGTAGCTTAGCTGTTAATATTATAACAGCAAAATACTGCAGATGCTGGAGATCTGAAATAGAAACAGAGTTAATATTTTGAGTCTGATACGACTCTTCACGTTCTGACAAAGAATCATATTGGACTGGAAACCTTAATTCTGCTTCTCTCTCCACAGTTGCTGCCAGACCTGTTGAGTATTTCCAGAACTTTGGAAAGAATTCTTCCCCTCGTCACGGCGGGGGGAGGAAGTGCAGGAGCGGGCACGTGCAGGCGCGCCTCCGGTCGGCGCCCCTGTTTGGGGGCACACCACCATTTTACTTGGGAGGGCCAATTAAGGCCCACCCAGCGTGATGTCCGCCAGGAAGCGCCATGCGCGTGAAAGACCGCATTCGCCTCCCTGAGGCTAAGTGCTGCCTCAGGGAGATCGGCGCCAAATTCAAAAATGGTCAATGCGCAAAAATAAAATTTGCCTGACATGTCCCCTCATGTGACATGAGTTGGGACATGTCCATCACTTTTATTCAAACTTATATTGAATTTTTAAAAATCTGCATGAAATTTCATCCCGCCCGTGGATGAGGTTTCACGCTTTCTCTGAAGCCCACCAGGGCTCTCAGCCTGCCTGCCTACCTTAAGGTTGGATGGGCAGGTCCATTAACTGGTTGAATGAGTTTTTATATGGCCTCAATTGGCCGTTGACAGGTCGGCGAGCGGACAGCTGATTTGGCTGAGCCCCTGCCGACCAGGAAATTGAAATGGCTCAGGGTGATGTCGGGAGTTCCGCCCAACGTCATCCTGCATCATTTTACACGTCGGTGAACAGGTCCTGACCCCTGCTCACTGACCTCACTACCCTGGCCTTTCTGCTTTTATTTCAGTTGTTATTATTATTGGGTTAGTAATTCAGACTGCTGGATGGACAATCTGGCGACAAAGGGCTGGATTATATACTGATGGCAAGTTCCCCTCACCCAATTTAACTTTGGGAAGGCGGGGGTGGGGTGGGGCAGGGGTGGTAAGTCCGCATCTGTGGCTGGCTTGCCCCACTTTAATCTTTAATGTTTTGGGGCTATAGCCCTTTAATTAGTATGAGGCAGGACTTCTGTCCACCTCCAGGAGAAAGTCCTGCGTCATAGAGCTGTCAGACAATCGGAGGCCACTGGCTCTGCACCAGGATCAGTGGCGACTGCCATGTTGCAGGAGGCCTTGGAGGAAGATGAACAATGGATGTCCCTAAACCCAGGTACATCCAGGATCTCGCCAGGGCCACGCTGGCAGGACTCAGCAAGAGTGGGGGGGAGGGGGGTGGGGGGGTGGGGGGGGGGTCATGTTGAACAGGGTGGGAAGGTGGATGTGGGGAAGCAGAAACTGTGGAGAAGAGGTCTCCAATTGGCACATGGGGCCCAGGAAGGGGGCACCCGCCTCCCAGCCTCCCATTGTGTCAGAGCGGTGGTGGGATGAGGCTCTTAATTGGGCACCAATTGCTCACGCAAGGGCCTCAGTTGGGCCACAGGCAAGCAGCCTGCCCAACGCCTCCCCTGTCACCTCTAAAATTGGGGCAGGGATAGGTAGGCCGGGGGTAGGCACACTGCCGAAGGCATGGTGAGCTAACTTACAGCTCGGCCTGGCTGTTTCCGGCTGGCAGGTGGGTCCAAAATTTAGCTCATGAGTTCCCCATGGCATTTGGGGAGTTAAAATTTAGTTAATTAAATAAATTAAATAGAAGGCGGGTATCACGAGGCTATTGGATTGTCATAAAACTCCATCTGCTTCATTAATGTCCTTAAGGGAAGCCAATCTGCTGTCCTTACCCAGTCTGGCCTACATGTGATTCCAGGCCTGCAGCAATGCGGTTGACTCTTAGCTGCCCTGCGAAAGGGCTCTGCAAGCCACTCAGTTGTCTCCAGGGCAGTTAGGGATGGGCAGTAGTTACATCCTGCAAATGGATTTAAAAAAGACAGTCCCTACCCGCCCGATGCTTGCTTGTGACCTACAAACATCGGGCTTCCTTTCTTTTGTCAGTGACTATGGACGAAAGAATGCTCGCAGTGGAACGCTGAATCTGGAGCAGGTCAGCCAGCAGTCACATCACTGGGAGTATCCCGCAGACCAATCAGCAGCTCAGTCAATGACTTTTGGGCACCGAAACATGATGAAATAATTCATCCAAAACATTAATCAGCCTTTTACTGCACACAATAATTGATCTGCCAGGCATTTTCTCCACTTCTGAAGGGGTGATTTGAATCTTCAACTGCAAAGCAGTTCTAATTTGCTTGAATTCCTTTATCGCTCATCTCATTTGCATATTTATTTCCGCATCCTCGTGCAGACTCAGGTGGAGGAGAGGGGTGAGGCCACTGGTAAAGGAGAGAGCAGAATTTAAAGGGATGGGCACAATTAAAGGGACGTTTTTTAAAGAAGGGGGATTAAAATTGAGAGAGCATTAAAAGGCACCTCAATCCATCGGTGGGCATTGCCAGGGCTGGTGGAACTTGGGGTAAAGAAGCGGCAAGCCACGATGAAGGAAAAGGGATCTGCAAATATAGGCATGACTCTGCAGATAAATGAGGAGGAAAACTGGAATATTGTATCTTGGGGCTTCCTTAAGAGGAGAGATTGAGGAAACTAGGCCTGTATCCTCCACAGTTTTGAAGAATCAGAGGTGATCTCATTGAAACTTACGAAACTCTTACAGGGTGTGACAGAGTAGATGTGGGCAGGATATCTCCCCTGGCTGGTGACTCTAGAGCCAGGGGGCACAGTCTCAGAATAAAGGGCAGGCCATCTAGGACTGAGATGAGGGGGAATTTCTTTACTCACAGGGTGGTGGATCTTTGGAATTGTCTACCCCAGAGGGCTGTGCAAGCTCAATCACTGAGTATGTTCAAGACAGAAGGCAATAGATTTCTGGATACCAATGACATCAAGGGGTATGGGGATAGTGCTGGAAAGCGCTGCTGCGGTAGATGATCAGCCATGATCTAATTGAATGGCGGAGAAGGCTCGTTGGCTGGATGGCCTACTCCTGCTCCTATTTTACATGTTCTGTGGTAGATTAGAGAAGGTGGGGCTCTTTTCTGTAGAGAAGGCTGAGAGGAGATCTCATGGGGCATTCAAAATCATGAGGGGGCTGGACCAAGTCAATAGGGAGAAACTGTTCTCATTGGCGGAAGGATCAACAACCTGTGGGGGGGCAGTGATTTAAGCTGAATGGAAAAAGAAGGAAGGGCAACATGAGGAAAGACTTTTTTATGTAGTGGGTGGTTAGGGTCTGGGCTGCACCACTTGACTGCACTGGAGGCAGATTCAATCATGGCTTTCAAAAGGAAATTGGATAATTATCCAAAGTGAAAAAATTCGCAGGGCTATGTGGATAAGGGCGGGATAGTGGGACAAATTGAGTCGCTCTTACAGAGAGCAAGAATGGACATAATAGGCCAAATGGACTCCTTCTAGTCTGTAGCCATTCTGTAATTCTATGGATGACTTGGTGTTGCATTACTTCATTTGTTCGTGCTTATACCTCCATTATTGCGATAATAATAAGCCCAATATTCACAAGAAAATGAATAGCAAGACCATTGCTTTCACTGTAGAGCTGGTTTCCCTGCTGGGAAGTAATAAGAAACTGTATTGCTGCTGTATTAAGAAAGACTTGGAAGAAAGACTTGCATATTTGTAGCGTGTTATATAATCTTAATAATGCCTTCAAGCATTTTATAGCCAATAAAGTATTTCTGAAAAGCAGTCACTGTTGTAATGTAGGGAATTTATAAGTGTTTAGACTACTGTTAGTGATTTTCCCGTCTCTCTGCAGAAGGTAGTGTGGGATATTGTTTTTAATTCTGGGCACCGCAGTTGAGGAAGGATGTCAATTTGAGAGAGTGCAAAGCAGATTTATTAGATTGGCATCAGTTATGGGGGATCTCAGTTATGTGGAGAGACTGGAAAAGCTGCAATCATTCTCCTTAAAGCAGAGATTAAGAGGGGATTTGATAGAGATGTTCAAAACCATAAACGTTTTGAAGAGAGTAAATAAGGAGAAACTGTGGCAGTAGGGTTGGTAACCAGAGAACACAAATTTAAGAATTGTAGCAAAAGAACAAGAGGAAACACTTGCTTACAGGGCAACTTGTGGTTCGGAACGTACTGCTTGGAAGGACTGTGGAAGTAGATTTAATACTAACGTTCAAAAGGAGATAGAGAAAAAATGTTACCAGGTTATGGATAAAGAGCAGGAGAGAAGGATTAATTGAAAGAACCAGCACAGATGCGAGGGGGTGAATGTCCTCCTTCCATGCTGTCTTATTCTATAATTGAATGATTTATTTTTTATTCATTTATGGAATGTGGGTGTCGCTGGTGGGGCTAGCATTTATTACCCATCCCTAATTGCCCTTGAGAAGGTGGTGGTGAGCTGCCTTCTTGAACCGCTGCAGTCCATGTGGTGTAGGTACACCCACAGTGCTGTTAGGGAGGGAGTCCCATGAATGAATATAAAAAACACGCTGTTGAAAACCAGGAAGGTTGCGAGCAGATCTATAAGAGAACAATTCTGCAGCGCTGTCAATCAGCCACACGGGCTTTCTCCGTGTGTCATGCATGACGATACTGCTAGCAAGGACGTGGCCCTTTGACAGCTAACTGGATGACTGCCAGGATATTTTAAGCAAATTCACTACCTCCCTTCAGACCTCCAAATGATAATAGAACCTCGTAACCAAGAAACAGAAAATGCTGGAAATGCACAGAGGGCTTCACGAGCCTCTGAACAGAAAGGAAAGACCAATTAAGATTTCTAAAGTGGATATTTAATGAGAACTGGCAGCAGTAAGACAATCAGCCAGAGGACAATGAACGGAGGAAGGACTGAATCAGGAAAAGTGAATTTAGGATTACTTTTACAAAAAACTCAGCAGGTCCGGCAGCATCTGCAGAGAGGAACACAGTTCACGCCTCGAGTGAAGGGTCATTCGGACTCGAGGCGTGAACTGTGTTCCTCTCTACAGCTGCTGCCGGACCTGCTGAGTTTTTCCAGGTATTTTTGTTTTTGTTTTGGATTTCCAGCATCCGCAGTTTTTTGCTTTTATCTTAGGATTACTTTTACCTGTTGTACTTCCCCTGCCTTTTTAGTGGTTTTTCTTCATTAAAGGGACAAATAGTTTTCCAGCTTGCAGTTCAGGTGAAGTGCCTGAATACCATTTCTAAATACTTTATTTTTATTCGTTCATGGGACGTGGGTGCCATTGGCAAAGCCAGCATTTGTTGCCCATCCCAGGTTGCTCTTCTTGGTGGCGAGCTGCCCTCTTGCGCCGCTGCAATGCATGTGGTGTAGGTACACCCACGGGGCTGCTGGGAAGGGAGTTCCAGGATATTGATCGCACGATAGTGAAGGAACGGCAAAGTCAGGATGGAATGTATCTTGGAGGGGAACTTGCAGATAGTAATTACGTTACAGCGAAGACTACTCTTCAACAATAACTTATAAAAGGCTTGAATGCATTGCTAAGGTTATGAAAGATGAATTATGTACATGCAAGTCTTTCTTTCAAGTCTTTCTTAATGCAGCAGCACTACAGCTGCTAATTATTTCCCAGCAGGAAAGCCAACTCGACAGTAAATGCAATGGTCTTGGTATTCTTTATCTTGTGAATATTGGCATTATTAGAATCACAATAATGGAAGTATAAGGATGACCAGATGAAGTAATGCAACCTGGAGTCACTCATAGAATTACAGAACGGCAACAGACTAGAAGGAGGCCATTTGGCCTGTTATGACCTTGCTAGCTTTCTGAAAGAGCAGTGGGGATGTTCACTGATGAATGCACAATGTTCAGCATCATTTGAGACTCCTCAGTTACTGAAGCAGCCCATGTCCAAATGCAGCAAGACCTGGAAAATATCCAGGCTTGGGCTGACAAGTGGCAAATAACATTCACACCACACAAGTGCTAGGCAATGACCATCTCCAACAAGAGAGAATCTAACCATCACCCCATGTCATTCTGTGGCATTACTATAACAGAATCCCCCACTATCAACATCCTGGTGGTTATCATTGACCAGAAACTGTCTGGACTAGCCACATAAATACTGTGGCTACAAGAGCAGGTCAGAGGCTAGGAATCCTGCAACGAGTAACTCACCTCCTGACTCCCCAAAGACTGTCCACCATCTACAAGGCACAAGTCAGGAGTGTGATGGAATTCTCTCCACTTGCCTGGATGAGTGCAGCTCCAACAACACTCAAGAAGTTTGACACCGTCCAAGACAAAGCAACCCACTTGATTGGCACCACATCCACAAATATTCATTCCCTCCAGCACCGACCGACAGTAGCAGCAGTGTGTACCATCTACAAGGTGCACAGCAGGAATTCACCAAGGCTCCCATGACAGCACCTTCTAAACCTATGACCACTATCTTTTAGAAGGACAAGGGCAGCAGATAGATGAGAACACCACCACCTGGAATTTCCCCTCCAAATCACTCACCATCCGGACATGGAAGTATGAAATTATTTTCCATTATTGTGATATTATTAAGTCCAATGTTCACAGGAAAATAAATACCAAGACCATTATATTCACAGTGGAGCTGGTTTCCCTGCTGAGAAGTAATAAGAAACTGTATTGCTGCTGCATTAAGAAAGACTTGGAAGAAAGACTTGCATATTTGTAACGTCTTACATAACCTTAATAATGCCTTCAAGCATTTTATAGCCAATAAAGTATTTTTGAAGAGTAGTCATTGTTGTACTGTAGGGAATTTATAAGCATTTAGACTATTGTCAGTGATTAGGATGATAGTTTTCCCCTCGGTGAAAATTGCGATTGGGGCCCGATTGCGGGCAGTGGTCCCTTTTGCTGCCGCTCCGAGGCCTGCCCGCTGCACCCGCTCAACCAGGGCAAAATCCTGCCCTGAGATTAGGAATAAATGGGTCTTTTTCGGAATGGCAGGCGACGACTAGTGCGGTAGCGCAGGGATCAGGACTTGGGCCTCAACTATTCACAATGTATTTCAATGATTTGGATGAGGGAACCAAATCTAATATCTCCAAGTTTGCTGATGACACAGAATTTGGCGGGAATGTGAGTGGTGAGGAGGATGTTAAGAGGTTCAAGGTGATTTAGGCAGGTTGAGTGAGTGGGCAAATACATGGCAGATGCAGTATAACGTGGATAAGTGTGAAGTTATCCACTTTGGAAGGAAAAACAGGATGGCAGAGTATTATTTAAATGGTGATAGATTGGGAAATGTTGATGCACAAGGGGACCTGGATGTCCTTGTACACCAATCACTGAAAGCAAACGTGCAGGTGTAGCAAGCAGTTAAGGCGGCAAATGGTAAGTTGGCCTTCATTGCGAGAGAACTTGAGTACAGGAGCAAGGATGTCTTACTGTAGCTGTACAGGGTCTTGGTGAAACCACACCTGGAGTATTGTGTGCAGTTTTTGGTCTCTTTACTAAGAAAGAAGATACTTTCCATAGAGGGAGTGCAGTGAAGGTTCACCAGACTGATTCCTGGGATGGCAGGATTGTCATATGTGGAGAGATCAGGTAAACCACGCCTGTATTCACTGGAGTTTAGAAGAACGAGAGGGAATCTCAATGAAACATATAAAAATCTGACAGGGCTGGACAGACTGGATTCAGGGAGGTGGTTTCCTCTGGCTGGGATGTCTAGAACAAAGGGTCACAGTTGCAGGACAGGGGGTATGTGTGAGGTTTCGATAGGAAAAACAGAATGGCAGAGTATTATTATTATTTAAATGGTGATAGATTGAGAAATTGTCGTAATTGAAGGTATGTCCTTTTCTACTGCTATATGGGGTCACATGGTTGTTCTTGGACGCTCCAACCAATGAGCCCTTAGCGTGGGTAATCCAGGGTGGATGGCAGTGCTTCTTGTCGAGTACCTGGTTCAAACGTGTAGCATCTCAAAAGCTCTCTGTAATAAAGTTATCTGTTTGAAGTTGAAACCTGTCCGGTACATCAAGTCAATACGTTTGGCGACGAGGGTAAAATAGCTCCGATGCTGCACCTTACCATGTGAACTTGGATATATCAAACCTGAAGAAGAAATAACATCCACCAGTCATGCCACCCTTCGGCAGAATCGATCCTCACGATGCGACTATGGAAGATTGGAGCCAGTATGTAGAGCGCCTCGGATTTTATTTTGTACCGAACGACATTACCCCGGAGGAAAAGCAGAAAGCCATCATTTTGAGTGTTTGTGGCAGCAAGACACACAATCTCATCCTCAGCCCGACAGCTCCGAACACACCCAATTCTATGTCCTTTAATGAATTAGCAGACCTGGTGAAAACGCAACTCCAGCTGAAGCCATCCGCAATAACACGGAGGTTTAAGTTTAATTCCAGAGTTAGGGCTCCGAGAGAGTCCATTGCAACCTCTGTAGTGAGGTTGAAGCAATGGACTGAGCTCTGTGGCTTGGAGACACACTCAATGATATGCTGCGGGACTGATTAGATGTGGAGTTCACGACGACACCATTCAGAACCGTTTACTCGCAGAGGTTGCCATCGATTTAAAGCGTGCCCTGGAAATATCCCTCACCTTGGAAAGAGCTGCGAGAGACTCACCGGCTTTACAACCGGTACAACATGGCACCTTTCTTGATGTGGGGCGGGAACCTACTGCTGTATATGTGGATTCTCAGGCCGCACCCTGTTCCTTTAATCCCAGACCAGTGCCTTGTGCCTTAAAGGAGAAGCTGGATGCAGAACTGCCGGTTAGAAAAGCTGGGCATCATTCAACCTGTCCAATTTATGGAATGAACAGTGCCCATAGCCCCAGTGGTAAAACCTGACCAAAATATATGCATTTGTGGGGACTATAAATTGACCGTGAACAAGACAGCCAAACTAGATAAATATCCTATCCCGAACATAGATGGATTATGTGCTAGTGGAGGTGAATGCTATATAAAGCTGGACATGAGCCATGTAGACCAACAGTTAGAGCTGGATACACGTCTAGAGGATAGGTAACCATCAACACGCACAAGGGCCTGTATCTATATATTCTCCTTCCCTTTGGAGTATTGTCTGCATGTGCAATCTCCCAAAGGAAAATGGAGAGATTTTTGCAAGGACTTTCCTGTGTGGTAGTGTATCCAGATGATATTCTGATCACAGAGTCAACTGAAACCGAACACTTGGCCAACCCGGAAGAGGTGCTAAGATGATTCTTGGAAGCTGCTGTATGATTAAATAAAGAAAATGTACATTTCAAGCACCAGTAGTCACTTAGATAAAGGACTACGGGTGCTGCCCATTCTGAGAGCTGAACAGGGTGTCTAACGCTCAGTTTCTCTAAGATAAAAGCAAAATACTACGGCTGCTGGAAATCTGAAACAAAAATAAAAAATGCTGGAAAAACTCAGCAGGTCTGACAACATCTGTGGAGAGAATTACATTCATCGTCTTTATTGGCACACTACAATCCGTTGAAAGAACTGGTATTAACATATGATGCTTCTCTTTCTGGTGTAGGAGCTGTGTTATCGCATAGGATGGAAGCTGGATCAGATAGGCCAATTGCCCAAGTTTCCGGAACCCTCTCCACAGCTGAGGAGGGTTATTCCCAGCTAAGAAAGGAAGATCTATCGGTGATGTTCTGAATGAAGAAATTCCACCAGTACCTGCTTGGATGACATTTCAACATTGTGTCAGATCATAAACCATTAATATGTTTATTTAGTGAGGATAAAGCCATTCCGCAATAGCATCATCAAGAATTCAATGCTTTGATATTACCTGCATATGAGTATACCTTTATGCACTGTCCTGGCTTACACATTGCAAATGCAGACACACTCAGTTGCCTCCCATTACCAGGTATCATTGTACAGGCTCCAGTGCCTTTATTTTGTTGGCCTTTATTTCAAAGGGAATGAAGTGTATAAATAGGGAAGTCTCACTAAAACTATACAAGGCACTAGTTAGACCACACCTAGAATACTGTGAACAGTTTTGGTCCCCTTATCTAAGGAAAGATATACTGGCATTGGAGGCAGTCCAGAAAAGGTTCACTAGGTTGATCCTGGGTATGAGGGGATTCGCTTGTGAGGAGAGGTTGAATAGGTTGGGCCTGAGCTCATTGGAGTTTAGAAGAATGAGAGGGAATCTCAATGAAACATATAAAATTCTGACAGGGCTGGACAGACTGGATTTAGGGAGGTTGTTTCCTCTGGCTGGGATGTCTAGAACAAAGAGTCACAGTTGCAGGACAGGGTTGTATGTGTGAAGTGTCGATAGGAAAAACAGAATGGCGGAGTATTATTATTATTTAAATGGCGATAGATTGGGAAATTGTTGTAATTGAAGGTATGGCCTTTCCTACTGCTATATGGGGTCACGTGATTGTTCTTGGACGCTCCAACCAATGAGCCCTTAGCGTGGGGGGATGGCAGGGCTTCTTGTCGAGGACCTGGTTCAAGCATGTAGCATCTCAAAAGCTCTCTGTAATAAAGTTATCTGTTTGAAGTTGAAACCTGTCTGGTACATCAAGTCAATACATTTGGCGACGAGGGTAAAATAGCTCCGACGCTGCACCTTACCATGTGGACTTGGATATATCAAACCTGAAGAGGAAATGACACTCACCAGTCATGCCACCCTTCGGCAGAATCGATCCTCACGATGCGACTATGGAAGATTGGAGCCAGTATGTAGAGCGCCTCGGATTTTATTTTGTACCGAACGACATTACCCCGGAGGAAAAGCAGAAAGCCATCATTTTGAGTGTTTGTGGCAGCAAGACACACAATCTCATCCTCAGCCCGACAGCTCCGAACACACCCAATTCTATGTCCTTTAATGAATTAGCAGACCTGGTGAAAACGCAACTCCAGCTGAAGCCATCCGCAATAACACGGAGGTTTAAGTTTAATTCCAGAGTTAGGGCTCCGAGAGAGTCCATTGCAACCTCTGTAGTGAGGTTGAAGCCATTGACTGAGCTCTGTGGCTTGGAGACACACTCAATGATATGCTGCAGGACTGATTAGATGTGGAGTTCATGATGACACCATTCAGCACCATTTACTTGCAGAGGTTGCCATCGATTTCAAGCGCTCCCTGGAAATATCCCTCACCTTGGAAAGAGCTGCGAGAGACTCGCCGGCTTTACAACCTGTACAACGTTGCACCTTTCTTGATGTGGGGCGGGAACCTACTGCTGTATATGTGGATTCTCAGGCGACACCCTGTTTCTTTAACACCAGACCTGTACCTTGTGCCTTAAAGGGGAAGGTGCATGCAGAACTGTGCAGGTTAGAAAAGCTGGGCATCATTCAACCTGTCCAATTTATGGAATGAACAGTGCCCATAGCCCCAGTGGCAAAACCTGACCAAAATATATGCATTTGTGGGGACTATAAATTGACCGTGAACAAGACAGCCAAACTAGATAAATATCCTATCCCGAAGATAGATGGATTATGTGCTAGTGGAAGCCGCTGTATGATTAAATAAAGAAAATGTACATTTCAAGCACCAGTAGTCACTTAGATAAAGGACTACGGGTGCTGCCCATTCTAAGAGCTGAACAGGTTGTCTAACGCTCAGTTTCTCTAAGATAAAAGCAAAATACTACGGCTGATGGAAATCTGAAACAAAAACAAAAAATGCTGGAAAAACTCAGCAGGTCTGACAACATCTGTGGAGAGAATTACATTCATCGTCTTTATTGGCACATTACAATCCGTTGAAAGAACTGGTATTAACATATGATGCTTCTCTTTCTGGTTTGGGAGCTGTGTTATCGCATAGGATGGAAGTTGGATCAGAAGGGCCTATTGCACTCGTCTTCAGAACCCTTTCCACAGCCGAGGAGGGTTATTCCCAGCTAAGAAAGGAAGATCTATCGGTGATGTTCTGAATGAAGAAATTCCACCAGTACCTGCATGGATGACATTTCATCATTGTGTCAGATCATAAACCATTAATGTGTTTATTCAGTGAGGATAAAGCCATTCTGCAATAGCATCATCAAGAATTCAATGCTTTGATATTATCTGCATATGAGTATACCTTTATGCACTGTCCTGGCTTACACATTGCAAATGCAGACACACTCAGTTGCCTCCCATTACCAGGTATCATTGTACATGCTCCAGTTGGTTTATTTTGTTGGCCTTTATTTCAAAGGGAATGAAGTGTAAAAATAGGGAAGTCTCACTAAAACTATACAAGGCACTAGTTAGACTACACCTAGAATACTGTGAACAATTTTGGTCCCCTTATCTAAGGAAAGGTATACTGGCATTGGAGACAGTCCAGGGAAGGTCACTAGGTTGATCCCGGGTATGGATGGATTTGCTTATGAGGAGAGGTTGAATAGATTGGGCCTGAACTCATTGGAGTTTAGAAGAATGAGAGATGACCTGATTGAAACATGTAACATTCTTAGGGGGCTTGGCAGGGTAGATGCTGAGAGGCTGCTTCCCCTCCTGGGAGAGTCTAAAAGCAGAGGGCATAATCTCAGAGTAAGGGGTTGCCCATTTAAGACAGAGATGAGGAGGAATTTCTTCTCTCAGAGGGTAGTGAATCTATGGAATTCTTTACCGCAGAGGCTGTAGAGGTTGGGTCATTAAGTATATTCAAGACTGAGATAGACAGATTTTTATTCAGTAAGGGAATCAAGGGTTATGGGGAAAAGGCAGGAAAGTGAAGTTGAGGATCATCAGATCAGTCATGATCTCATTGAATGACGGAACAGACACGATGGCCCGAATGGCCTAGTTCTGCTCCTACGTCTCATGGTCTTATGCCACAAGAAATTGTGCTTATACTGAATTTTGGGGATTCTTCGCCTGTGTGGGTGACGCAAATTAAGAACTGGACGAACAGAGATCCAATTTTTTCAAAGGTCGACCTTGTATTGCAAGGGTGGTCGAATTACCCAGTGTCTAAAGAGATGAGACCATTCCATGCCTGAAAAACAGAGTCAAGTTGTCAAGATGGAATCTTGTTGTGGGGATCAGGAGTCATCATCCGGTCACAAGGAAGAGAATCGCTCTTGACAGAGCTTCACTGTGTATGTTCAGGCATATCAAAGATGAAAATATTTGTGGAAAGCTATGCCAGGTATTGACAGTGACATTGAAAGCATGGTCATGCACTGTTTCCATTGTCAGCAATAACAGAAGTTGCCTGTTTCAGCTCCACGGCATCCATGGGAGTGGCCTGGTCGACCCTGGGTTGGACCACATATAGATTATGTAGGACCATTCTCGGGTACCATGCTTTTATTGATCATCGATGCGCATTCTAAATGGATGGATGTGTATGAAGTCAGATCACCAACATTGAGCGCAACTATCAAAAAGCTGCGTCAATGTTTGAGTATATATAGCCAATCAGATGTCATAATTTCGGATAAGGGTACAGACTTTACCAGTACAGAGTTCCAGAGGTTCATGAGCTATAATGGAATCAGATGTATTAAAACAGCACCATATTGTCTCTCATCAAATGGTTTAGCTGAATGAGCTGTGCAAACTTTCAAATTTGGAATGAAGAGGTTATTAGAAGGTTCTCTCAAAACTCAGCTTTCCCATTTTTATCTAAATTATTGTACAACACCTCATCCAACCCTGGGTTGTTAGGAAATAGAGAAATTTTAAGTATGTTACATTTGTATTTGTAGGTGTTAGGAATGAGTTTGAACTTTAAAGTTTGTTTGATTTGTATTTCGAGATCTGTGTATTAAGAAAGGTCAAATTGAGTTTTAGTTTCACTTTAAAAGGCTGCTTGCATTTTCAATAAGGTGTTTTACGACCCCTATAAAATGAAGGTAAACACACAAGAGTAGAAGAAGTGCTGTTGTCTAGCAACAGGGGGGCCAGATAGGCTAGTCCCTCCCACAGACACACACACAGAAGAAGAAAAACAATAGTTTTGATTTGGAAGCTGTGGAGTTCAGTTGGTTTTTTTGAAAGTAGCTGCCAGGAGAGATTGAAGCAAAGCAGACAGGTAGAAATCCCAAACTAAGAAAAACCCCAAAAGTCCATGGGAGTGGAAGAAGAGAATGTCCAAAGAAAACCTTCCAGTTAAAGGAAGTACAGGAACCTGGGAAAAGGTCCTGTCAAGTGAAATTAAAAGTGAGGGGCAGAGAGAAAGGCTCCAAGCTTCAGGTTTAAAATGAGAACACCTTGCAAGAGACAAGAAAGTTCAAAGAGACAACTGAAGGTCTGTAACTCTTTGCTATGGGCATGTGAAGCAGTGGTGTACTGTTAATGCTGAGTAGGTGAGAGAGATTGCGTGGAAGACAGCTTGAATGCATGTGACAACCCAGGGGAGAGGAACATCAGGGGGAGAGTTCAGGCTTGACCAGGGATAACCTCAGCTGGGGATCATAACACGGGTTCAACACCGTCTGAGTTATTGATGAAATGCTGCCTACATGTAAGGTTAAGTCTGGTCTTTCCAAACTTAGCGGGGAAGGTAGAGGAGAATCAGAATAATCAAAAATTGAATTACGTATTCATAGCAAAGCTCAAAGATTTACGGTAGGAGACGCAGTTTTCATGTGGAATTTTGGAAGTGGATCTTGTTGGGTTCCTGGTACATTTGCCTTAAAAACTGGTCCCTTGTCCTTGCAGGTGGAAGTAGAAGAACAAATTGTTTGAAAATATGTTTATCATCTTAGGAATAGAGAGACATTCCAACAACCAGCCATTCCGCCTGTGATTAATGTCAAACCATTAATCCCTGAGGTGACAGATTGACCTAGAATAGACATGCCCAATCTCTCTGTAGAGTTGCCAAACCCTGTACTGCCATTTTCTAATGATGTATCTGGTGCTGCAGTTCCTGATCAGGTCGATCCAGTGGAAGAACTCCAAGTAGCAGAGCTACGCCACTCTAACCTAATAAGGAAACCACCTCAGAGACTTAATCTTTAATCACGTAAGTTGCAAGTATTTATATGTTGTGGGATATTCAAATGTTGTCTGTAAATAGAAACTAAAAAAAATGCTAAAGGGTGCAGAAATGTAGTAATTGAAGGCCTTTCCTTGCTGCTATCTGGGGTCATGTGTGAGAGGACTTGAATACAGGAGCAAGGATATCTTACTGCAGCTATACAGGGCCTTGGTGAGACCACACCTGGAGTATTGTGTGCAGTTTTGGTCTCCCTACCTAAGAAAGGATATACTTGCCATAGAGGGAGTGCAGCAAAATTTCACCATATGAGAAAAGATTGGGTCGACTAGGCCTATAATCACTGGAATTTAGAAGAATGAGAGGGGATCTCATTGAAATGTATAAAATTCTGACAGGGCTGGATAGACTGGATGCAGGGATAATGTTTCCTCTGGCTGGAGGGTCTAGAACAAGGGATCACAATCTCAGGATACGGGGTAGGCTATTTAGGACTGAGATAAGGAGAAATGTCTTACTCAGAGGATGTTAAACCTGCGGAATTCTCGACCACAGAAGGCTGTGCAGGCCAAATCACTGAATATATTGAAGAAGGAAATAGATAGATTTCTAGAGTCTAAAGACATCAAGGGGTATGGGGAGAGAGTGGGAGTATAGCATTGAGAATGACCTACTCCAATGTCTCTGACCTGTTCTTGTAGCAACAATATTTACATGGCTGCTTCATAAGTCACTGATCAATGGTTAACCCCAGGATGTTGATATTGAGGGATTCAGTGATGGCAATGCCTTTGAATGTCAAGGGAAATGGTTAGATTCTCTCTTGCGGGAGATGGCCATTGCCTGGCACTTGTGTGGTGTGAATGTCAATTCTCATTTATCAGCTGTTATGATCCCAGTGGAGACCAATAACTTAAATGCACTAAATTTAGTAAGCGACCCCAATGAAAGATGGTCAAGATAAAAGCAAAATTCTGCAGATGCTGGAAATCTGAGACAAAAACAGAAAATGCTGGAAAAACTCAGCGGGTCTGACAGCATCTGTGGAGAGAAAAAAAAAAACAGAGTTAACTCAGAAGAGCACTGTGCTCTGAAGAAGTCATATAGACTCAAAATGTTAACTTCTTTTTTTCTCTCTGCAGATAATGTTAGGCCTGCTGAGGTTTTCTAGCATTTCCTGATTTTGTGAAAGATGGACAAGACTTTTATAACTTTTACTTTAACAATCAAACCAAACTCCACCTAAATTAACCACGAATTGACCAGCAAATGGTATTCAATGGAAACCATACATACCACCTTAAATTGCTGAGAGAGCCAAGGAGCGATCTCAGGACTTTACTGGCAGCCCCATTAGCACATATGTGGAACCAATTGAACACAAACAGCCCTTCAGGATTCTGGCTTCCTCTGGCACAATGAACTCCCTTTCATCACGTAGGGTTTGATCCTCAAGTCACTGCCAACAACTGTTTTACTCTCTTGGAGTTCCACGGATACAGTTATCACTAATAAAGATCACTCCTGGACAACATCCTCAGCTAGTTTCATGATATAGATTCCCCAGAGGCACCTTCACCTCAGCACCAAACAACCCCATCCATGGCTGGCTCTGGTAAAATCTGACGCCTGTGGCAGTAACTTAATTTCGCTATTCCTGCTGTTCAACCCAGGTCACGTGCCAATTCCCCAAAGCTCTGAATGCCGCAGCCAGAAATTCAGGATTACAAACACACCCCTCAACACCACCCTCGCTGCCCCACACCCCCTCCCTTTTCCAGTAACCTGAAGTTTTGGTTTCTCTTTTAGTCAGGGATTGTCTCAAAGGATGCAGGTTTTAAAATCACGGTTCACGCAGATAATAAACTCAAACATGTTTCCCACTGGTATCACAAGCTGCAGATTCTCCGTCGTACGGCCCAAGTCTGACTACTGTCCAAGTCTTGCTGCCTGTGCACAAGGACAGCTTCACGGGATCGCAGACTCTTAACGGCACAGAAGGAGGCCATTCAGCCCATCGTGTCTGCACCAGCTCTCCAAATGAGCATTGTGACCTAGTGCCATTGCCCTGCCTTTTCCCCATACCTCTGCACATTGTTGCTATTCAGCTAATCATCTAATGCCTTCTTGAATGCCTCGATTGAACCTGGCTCCACCACACTTCCAGGCCCGAACCACTTGTTGTGTGATAAAGCTTTTTTGCATCGTATTTGCTTCTTTTGCAAATCTATTTAAATCTGTGCCTTTTTGTTCTCGATCCTTTTATGCATGGGAACAGCTTCTCCCTATCTACTCTCTCTAGCCCCCTCATGATTTTGAAAATTTCTATCTCCTCCCCGCCTTCTCCTCTCTAAGGAAAACAGTCCCAACTTATCCAATCTTCCTCATAGCTGAAGCTTCTCATCCCTGGAACCATTCTTGTAAACCTCTCCTGCACTCTCTCCGATGTGTTCACATCCTTCCTAGAGTCTAGCATCCAGAACTATACAAAATATTCTAACTGAGGCCTAACGAGTGTCTTATATAAATTCAGCATAACCTCCCTGCTCTTGTACTTTATGCCCCTATTAACAAAGCCCAGGATACTATATGCTTTATTAACTGCTCTCTCCACCTGTCCTGCCACCTTCAATGATCTATACACATAAAAATCCAAGTCTTTCTGCTCCTGCATCCCCTTCAAAATTCCACCCCTTATTTTATATTGTCTGTCCATCTCCTTCACACTTCTCTGCATTGAAATTCAGCCCACTTATCTGCCCGCTGCACCAACTTGTCTCTGTCCTCTTGAAGGTCTACACTGTCCCCCTCGCAGTTTACTACACTCCCAAGCTTTGTATCATCCGCATATTTTGAAATTGTCCCCTGCACACCAAGATCTAGGTCATTAATATATATAAACTGTTGAAACTCAACACTCATAAATGCCGTGCCATCATTGGAAATGACTACTTCTGGTAGTCCATGAATGGCAAAACTTTGACGTAGTTTCTCAATTGTAGCATCTGGCATTGGTGACTTTATCTCATTTACGTCCAGCCATTTTGAATGGGTATCAACAATGAGCAAGAACATTGTTATTAGGAAAGATCCAACGTAGTCAATGTGTAACTGCAACCAGGGTGTAACCCTTTTATATTCATTCAGGGGACGTGGACTTCACTAGATTGGACAACATTTCTTGCCCATCCCTAGTTTCCCTTGAGAAGATGGTGAGCTACCTTCTTGAACCGCTGCAGTCCATGAGGTGTAGGTACACCCACAGTGCTGTTAGGAAGGGAGTTCCAGGAATTTGACTCAGTGACAGTGAAGGATGGTGAGTGACTTGGAGGGGAACTTCCAGGTGGTGGTGTTCCCATCTATCTGCTGCTTTTGTTCTTCTAGATGGTAGTGGTCATGGGTTTGGAAGATGCTGTCGAAGGAGCCTTGGTGAATTCCTGCAGTGCATCTTGTAGATGGCACACACTGCTGCTACTGTGCGTCGGTGGTGGAGGGAGTGAATGTTTGTGGATGTGGTGCCAATCAAGCGGCTGCTTTGTCCTGGATGGTGTCAAGCTTCTTGTGTGTTGCAGGAGCTGCACTCATCCAAGCAAGTGGGGAGTATTTCATCACACTCCTGACTTAAGCCTTGACAGGCTTCAGGGAGTCAGGAGGTGAATTACTTGTCACATGATTCCTAGCCTCTGACCTGCTCTTGTAGCCACAATATTTAAATGGCTAGTCCAGTTCAGTTTCTGGTCAATGGTAATCCCCCAGGGGGATTCAATGATGGTAATGCCATTGAACATCAAAGGGCGATGGTTAGATTCTGTCTTGTTGTAGGTGGTCATTGCCTGGCACTTGTGTGGCATGAATGTTACTTGCTAGTTATCAGCAAGAAATGTTGTCCAATCCAATGAAGTTGATAACTAGTTGTCCAGATCTTGCTGCATTTCGATATGGACTGCTTCAATATCTCAGAAGTCGTGAATGATGCTGAACATTGTGCTGAACAGTGAACATCCCCACTTCTGACCTAATGATGGAAGGAAGGTCATTGATGAAGCAGCTGAAGATGGTTGGGCCGAGGACACTACCCTGAGGAACTCCTGCAGTGATGTCCTGGAGCGGCGATGACTGACCTCCAACAACCACAACCATCTTCCCTTTGTGCTAGGTATGACTCCAACCACCGGCGAGTTTTCCCACTGATTCCCATTAATTCCAGTTTTGCTAGGGCTCCTTGATGCCACATTCAGTCAAATATGGCCTTGATGTCAAGGGCGGTCACTCTTACTTCGTCTCGGGCATTCTGCTCTTTTGACCATGTTTGAACCAAGGATGTTATGAAGTCAGGAGCTGAATGGCCCTGGTGGAACCCAAACTGGGCGTCAGTGAGCAGGTTATTGCTAAGCAAGTGCTGCTTGGTAGCACTGTTGATGACCTCTCCCATTACATTACTGATGATCGAGCGTAGACTGATGGGGCAGTAATTGACCAGGTTGGATTTGCCTTGCTTTTTATGTACAGGGCATGCCTAGGCAATTTTCCACATAGCCGGTTTGTGGATGTTGGAGGTCAGCCATCTCAGTTCCAGGCCATCACTGCAGGAGTTCCTCAGGGTAGTCTCCTCAGCCCAACCATCTTCAGCTGCTTCATCAATGACCTTCCTTCCATCACAACATCAGAACTGGGGGTGTTCACTGCTGATGGCAGCTCACCACCACCTTCTCAATGGCAATTAGGGATGGGTAACAAATGCTGGCCTTAGTTGCTAGTAACATGCCCCATGGACGAATATTAAAAATTAAACATGGAATTGGTTTTGAAGTGAACTGGCAATTAAATGTGATAATGAAGCTGTTTCATTTGGTTCAACCACATGTGAGTGAGTGAGTGAGTGAGGGAGTGAGGGAGTGAGGGAGTGAGTAAATCTCTCCCTCACAAATGGACAGCCAGTTAAGATTTGTACTTTTTCCAGGATTTAACTGCAATCTGCCAGTGCAAATATTTATCAATCAGGCCAGTACACTTGCAGACAAGCACTTAGCTTTTTTTTTCATGCTTTGCCTTGGAAAATGTGTCAGTCCACTGAACTGCTTATCAATGTCACTCAGCAAGTAAGGGGACAATTGTTTGTTTTTTTTGCTTCAAACATGACTTCCTTGGAAAGCTAATCATTTACCCTTCATACCCAGGGGCAATGTGTCACTTGCTTAATGCTCGTCATCTTCCAGACTGAGAGTTTTACTTGCTGTGTGCTACTTATGTCACCTTCATTGTTTTCTAATGTGGTTCCCTGCCATTACAAGCCTTCAGTGTACTCAATCTCAACACTTGGTTAGTGCCCACATAATGGAAGGTCTTGCATTTACAGGAGAATTCACAGCACTGAAACAAGCCACCCAGCCCAGTTGGTCGGTGCCACAGTTAATGTTTCACACGAGCCTCCTCCTATCCTACTTCATCTGACTCTGTCTGTATACCCTTCCTAGAACCTTTACATAGCACTTTTCACAACCTCCGATTGTGTCCCAAAGCATTTTACATCCAATTAAGAATTCTTAAAGTGTGGTCACTATTGTAAAGGAAGCATAGCAGCCAATTTCTGCACAGCAAGATTCCACAATGGCAACGTGATAATGACCGGATAATCTTTTCAGAGTGATGTTGATTGAGGCATAACTATTGACTAGTACTCTGGGCAGAATTCCTCCTGCTCTTCCTCAACATAATCCTGTGGATCATTTACATTCACCTGAGTAGCAGGTGAGTCCTCGGTTTAACATTTCATCCATAAGATGGCTCTTCTATAGGCCACTGTCAGCGCTTACAATGAAGTATCATCCGAGCTACCTTTGGAGTGGGGCTTATATCCCATGAGTTCCTGGCCCTGAGGTGCAAGTGTTGCCAAGCAAGTCACAGCTGACGTGGTGAATTCTGGTATGGAATTAGAAACATAGGCACATAGGAGCAGGACATTCGGCCCCTCACTCCTGCTCCATTATTCAACTAGATCATGGCTGACCTTCTACCTCAATGCCACTTTCCTGCACAATTCCCATATCCCTGATATATTTAATAACTAGAAATCTGTTGATCTCTGTCTTGAACATACTCAATGATTGGGTTCCACAGCCCTCTGGGGTAGAGAATTCTAAAGACTCACCACATCTCTGAGTGAAGAAATTCCATCTCACCCCAGTCCTGCTATTCATTTCATTTAGTTTAATTAGCCAGATTACCCATAACTTCTCTCCTAATTGTGTTGCTACGACCTCATTTCCCTACAGTTATTCACACCTACAAGGCATAATGGTTTCATAAAGGTAAAACAAAGCATAGAATTATAGAACAGATGTGTATAGATATTTTTGGGATTGCAGGGCAGCGATATTCCAATGGTGCCTGTTTAACTTGTTGTGAAGCTATTTAGCAAACCATTTCTCAAGTTCATAGAATGGTGCAGTACAGGAGGGCATTTAGTCCATTGTGCCTGTGCGCATTTGAAGGAGCAATTCAGCTAGTCCCAGTCCTCTGTTCTTTCCTGTAGTCATGCAATTTTTTTCCATTTTGACTAGACAGCCAATTCCCTTTAGAAGTTATGACTGAGTCTGATTCCACCACCCTTTCAGAGGAAAGAGTCAGAGTGGTCAAGAGGGTGCAAATGCTATGGGTCCTGGCAATATGCCGGCAATAGTACTGAAGACTGTGCTCCAGAACTTGCCGCGCCCCTAGCCAATCTGTTCCAGTACAGCTACAAAACTGGCTAAGTGGAAAATTGCCCAGCTATGCCCTGTACACAAAAAGCAGGACAAATCCAACCTGGCCAATTACTGCCCCATCAGTCTACTCTCCATCATCAGTAAAATAATGGAAGGGGTCATCAACAGTGCTATCAAGCAGCACTTGATTGGCGATAACCTGCTCATTAACGCCCAGTTTGGGTTCTGCCAGCTCCTGACCTCATTACAGACGTGGTTGAAACATGGACAAAAAAGCTGAACCTCCATAGTGAGGTGAGAGTGACTGCCCTCGACATCAAGGCTGCATTTGACTGAGTGTGGCATCAAGGAGCCCTAGCAAAACTGGAATCATTGGGAATCAGGGGAAAAACTCTTCACTAGTTGGAGTCATACCTAGCACAAAGGAAGATAGTTGTGGTTGTTGGAGGTCAGTCATCTCAGCTCCAGGACATCACTGCTGGAGTTCCTCAGGGTAGTGTCCTCGACCCAATCATCTTCAGCTGCTTCATCAATGATCTTACTTCCATCATAAGGTCAGAACTAGGGGTGTTCGCTGATGATTGCACAATGTTCAGCACCATTTGTGACTCCTCACACACCGAAGCAGTCCATGTCCAAATGCAGCAAGACCTGGACAATATCCAGGCTTGGGCTGACAACTGGCAAGTAACATTTGCGCCACACAAGTGCCAGGCAATGACCATCTCCAATAAGAGAGAGAATCCAACCATTGCCCCTTGATGTTCAATGCCATTACCATCATTGAATCCCCCTCTATCAACACCCTAGGGGTTACCATTGACCAGAAAGTGAACTGGACTAGCCATATAAATACTGTGGCTACAAGAGCAGGTCAGAAGCTAGGAACCCTGCGGACAGTAACTCACCTCCTGTCTTCCCAAAGCCTGCCCATCATCTACAAGGCACAAGTCAGAATTGTGATGGAATACTCCCCACTTGCCTGGATGAGGGCGGCTCCTAAAACACTCACAAAGCTTGACACCATCCAGGACAAAGCAGCCCGCTTGATTGGCACCATATCCATAAATAAAAATTTACAGGGTTATAGAACATCAGGACATAGCTCCACTCTAAGGTGCTTCTCGTTCATCTTCTTTGTGCAAGTGACAGCACTATGGGGAGGATGATCCAATCGGCAAGCGGGGGTGGGGCCCACTCGCCGACGCGTAAAATGACATGGGATGACATCAGGCGGAACTCCCGACCTCACTCCGCCTCATTTCCATTTTCAGGTTGGCGGGGGAGCAGCTGAATCAGCCTATTGGGAGGTCATTTAAAAAGTCATTAACATAATTAATGGACCTGCCCGTCCAACCTTAAGGTTGGCGGGAGGGGCCGGAAGCCCTGGCGGGCTTCGGAAAAAGCATCAAACCTCATCCACGGGCGGGAGGGGGTTTCATGAGGGTTTTTAAATATTTAATAAAGGTTTCACTAAAAGCGATGGACATGTCCCAACTCATGTGATGGTGTCACATGAGGGGACATGTCAGGGAAACGTTGATATAGCCTCTTTAGCATTTTTAAATTCAGAGCCGATCTCCCTGAGGCAGCACTTAGCCTCAGGGAGGTCAATGCCCCCTTTGCGTGAATGAGCGCACTCCCAGCTGAAAGAATCCCCCCGCTGCCTGCACAGGGAGCGCATAGCGCCTCCTGGCGGACGTCACGCTGGGCGGGCCTTAATTGGCCTGCCCCCATAAAATGGCGGCACGCTCCCCAATTAGGGACGCCGATCGGAGGAGCGCCTCTGTGCGCGCCCTCTCCTGCACTTCCTCCCCAATGGGGGGAAAAGTTTTCCCTATGACATAGCCCATCATGCAGTTACTCAGTAGCTATTATTAGAGTTAACCCTCAGCTGTAAAAGTACTCAATGCGCTCCAAATGCAGTTAGCAACGTGAAAATGAGTCGTTCTTCACCGATGATAGTTGTTACTCAGCCAAACTAAGCCAAAGTAGGTGGATAGAACACCAATACAAGAGTAAAAGCAAAATACTGCAAATGCTGGAAATCTGAAACAAAAACAGATAATGCTGGAAAAACTCAGCAGGTCTGACAGCATCTGTGGAGGGAAAAAATACTCAGAGTTAACCTTTTGAGTCCTTATGGTTCTTCTTCAGAGCTAAAGAGAAGTAGAAATGTAATGATATGTATACCGTTAAGCGGGGGGGTGGGGGGGGGGGGGGGGGATGGTTTGGTGGTGGAGCTGGATAGAAGGCCAGCAATAGGTGGATGCAAAGGAGAGATTGGCAAAGATGTCATGGACAAAAAGGTGTTAATGTTAGTGGTACTGGCTAAAGGAGGTGCTGGTGGTGGCATTAAGGTCAAAAAGCAGAATGTGATAAATACAAGAGTACAGGGTGCCCTCCGGCAATGACAAAACAAGAGGTAACCATGCACACAAACCACAAAACCATTTGTTTCCAAGACAGCATATCAATAATTTCCCTTCCCCAAGACAATCTCTCAAGCCCAAGGAATTAATCACAGCCGCACCACTTGAAATCTTCACGACCCATCTTTAGGCTATTTCCATTTAAAAGTTTCCATTATCAGGCTGGCCATCCCAGCCTGGTTTAGCTAGTGCCAGCCATGTAAATGTTGGCGGAATATGGATATTAGTCTGTGATGCAGACACAACTAAAGCAGAAGCTGAAGCAGAAGAGTAGGTCATTCATGCCTTTGATCTATTGATTTAGACCCTAGCTGATCTGCATCTTAACTCCCTCCATGGCCCTTGGTTCCAATTTCCTTAACACTCTTGCCCTGACAGAAATTCATCAGTCCCAGTTTTGACATGTGTGATTGATCCCCACCCTCACAAGGAGCGAGTGTTCCAGATTTTCGCTTCCCTTTGTGTGAAGACGTGCTTCCTGACACCACCACGCCACCCCCACCCTCCCAACAGTTTCCCACTGTTGGTTATCTGCTTTCAGACAGCCTCAGTATCAACCTTGAAATTATGTAAAAGAGAAAAAGGTTGTCTCAGCAGAAATAGGCATTTTGCATAAACAGTAGATTCATGCGACCAGTTTATGCATGAAATGATATGAGTGAATTTCAATCAATCACCCCAGGGTGTGCTTGTCAAATAGATAATCTCAAAGCCATTCTGAGAGATACGGAACCATTCAAGTTTCTTTCATTCTCAATGCGATTGACTTCAGACCACGCAAGTTCATGTTTCCACATATCAGTTTAGATTCTTAAAACTACTTTTCTTCATTTATTCATTTGTTCAGGGATGCTCAGCCAGCATTTATTGCCCACCCATAGTT